>NC_142282.1:31188282-32438282 GCF_052056855.1 Sturnus vulgaris | reverse complement strand
TGCCCTCTATGGGGGAGAGACACCATGTCACAATGGGGGGTAAAATTAATTATTCCTAAAACTCCTCGGGATTTTTAGAAGCGGCCACTGTGGGGCGCCCTACCCAAAAGTTAAAACGGCTAGATGATACCCCAAAGTGGGTAGCACAGTGGCCGATGAGTAAGGAGAAGCTCAGGGCGCTTGAGGAGCTTGTGGAGGAACAATTGGCTAAAGGCCACATAGAAGAGACCACAAGTGCGTGGAATTTCCCGATTTTTGTGGTAAAGAAACCAGGGAAAGACAAGTGGAGGCTGCTCCACGACCTCCGGGAAATAAACAAAGTAATAGAAGACATGGGGTCTCTCCAACCTGGAATGCCTTCTCCAAAAATGCTTCCCAGAGATTGGCAATTGGCTGTTCTAGACATCAAGGATGGTTTCTTCCATATCCCCCTACACCCAGAGGATGCCCCACGGTTTGCCTTCTCGGTTCCTACCATCAATCGAGAAGCCCCAATAAAGCGCTACCACTGGAGAATTTTACCCCAGGGATTAAAATGCAGTCCCTCCATCTGCCAGTGGCATGTGGCCTCATTGCTGTCCCAGGTGCGTGCCCAGAGAGGGGAGGCCATCATCCTTCATTACATGGATGATGGGCTAGTGTGTGCCCCCGATAACTCTCTACTCCAGGACACACTTGACCTAGTGGTTAAAGTTTTAACCTCTGCTGGATTTGAATTGCAGGAGGACAAAGTCCAAAGGATGCCACCTTGGAAGTGCCTGGGCCTGGAAATTACTGCACGGACCATTGTTCCGCAGAAATTGGAAATTAATTGTAATCCAAAAACCTTAACAGATCTCCATTCCCTGTGTGGGTCATTGAATTGGGTTAGGCCCTGGCTAGGCCTCACTAATGAGGACCTTGAACCTCTCTTCAATTTATTGAAAGGGGAGAGAGAGCTGCTTTCTCCCAGGGAACTGACCCCAGAGGCAAAGACTGCAATTGAAAAGGTACAAAAGACCTTAGGCAAGAGGCAAGCTCACCGTTACCAGCCCGAGCTGCCCTTCAAATTCATTATCCTAGGAAAACTGCCGCACTTACATGGGTTGATATTCCAATGGATCAAGGAGCAGAGAGAGTCACTCTTAATCATAGAGTGGGTCTTCCTCTCCCACCAGAGATCCAAAACTATCATTAGCCACAAGAGTTAATAGCTCAGCTGATTCGGAAAGCAAGGATCAGACTGCATGAACTAGCTGGTTGTGACTTCACATGTATTCACCTCCCTGTTAAATTGTCTGAGGAGGGAAAGAACTCTCCTGACAAATTGACTAAAGAGATGTTTGAGCATTTGCTCCAGGGCAATGCCAGTCTCCAATTAGCCCTGGACAGCTACAGAGGACAAATATCAGTCCATGCCCCGTCTCACAATCTGGTCAATGAGGAATTCCACCTCATTCATCGTGAGAAGAGGAGTCGGAGACCACTCAAAGCTCTCACAGTGTTCACGGATGCATCTGGGGCGTCCCACAAGTCGGTGATGACTTGGAGAGATCCTCAAACTCAGCATTGGGAAGCTGATGTTGAGTTTGTGGAGGCATCACCCCAGGTAGCTGAACTGGCAGCAGTCGTAAGAGCCTTTGAAGAGTTCTCAGAGCCAATAAACTTGGTGACAGACTCAGCCTATGTAGCGGGGGTACTGTTCAGGGCAGAGCAGGCAGTGCTCAGAGACATCGAAAATGAGCAGCTTTTCAGGTTGCTTTCCAAACTAATTTGTTTGATTTCTCATAGAGAACACCCGTTCTATGTGATGCATGTGAGATCACACCCAGATTTGCCAGGCGAAATTGCAGAAGGCAACCGTCAGGCAGACTCCCTTGCAACCCCAGCAGAACAAGCACGCCTTCCTGACATCTTCCAACAGGCAAAGCTGAGCCACCAGCAGTATCACCAGAATACACCAGGTCTAATGTGTCAGTTCCAGCTAACACGGAGTCAGGCTCGAGCCATTGTGGCCACCTGTCCCAACTGTCAGCTGCACACCATGCCCTCAATAGGTATGGGGGTAAACCCCCGAGGTCTTGGCAGTTGTGAGGTATGACAGACAGACATCACACACATTCCTAGTTTTGCTCGCCTCAAATATGTGCATGTTAGCATTGACACATATTCAGGCGCAGTCTACACCTCTGCCCATGCAGGAGAAAGGGCTATGCATGCCAAACAACACCTAGTGCAAGCCTTTTCAGTGTTGGGGGTCCCTAAGGAAATCAAAACTGATAAGGCGCAGCGTATAAGTCCAAGGAGTTCCTATAATTCGTCCAGCAGTGGGGAGTGGAACATAAAACTGGCACCTCCCACTCCCCCACAGGCCAAGGTGTAGTTGAGCGAGCCAATCAGACGCTCAAGCAGGTTTTGGCTAAACAGAGCAGTTCAACTGTGTGCATGTCTCCACAGCAGAAGCTCTGCAAAGCCATGTTTACTATCAATTTCCTGAATTGTTCATTTGAGAACATGAGAGCACCTGTGGTACATCACGTTAACAGTGGTAAACAATTCAAGTTATCCCAACATCCTCCAGTTTTGATTAGGGACCCAGAAACCTGGGAAATCAAAGGTCCCTATGAGCTCGTTACCTGGGGACATGGCTATGCGTGTGTATCCACTCCCTCAGGCCCTCGGTGGATTCCCCAAACGTGGGTGAAACCGTATGTTTCCAAACATCCTGCTCCAACTGAGGGGAACAAGGAGTAGGTGGCTGTGGCTTCAAAAAGAAGACGCCGCCGGAAAAAAGGAACAGAAATCCTCATAGAAGGTGGCATTCTGCCAGATAAAGACTTTTAATAGGTTTTATAATGTTTGTCTTTCCTTCTCGAGAAAAGCTTCTCTTCTCTCAGTCCTGTGATGAACCCCATCCAAGCTGTCTTCCTGTTAACACTGAACAGTCTAGCAGCTGCATGGATCGTCCCTCAGACACGTCAGAACATCTGGGTGACCCTGGCACAGACGCTCCAGCAAGAAAACATGTGTCTGTCCACAGCAGCAACAGCAAACCCTATGTCCACCTGCCTGGTAGGAATCCCATTGAAGGCTGGAGAATATTCAGCCAGTTTTGAAACACACTTGACCAATGAAATTCCTGAGTCACACACCATTTCATCACACAAAAATCATAGGCAGCAAGCTGGAGTAAATAAGAACCCCATAGAAGAGTTGCTGCCAAGTTTGCCCAAAACAGCTCAAGAACCCCAAGAATTAGAACTGCTAGGTTCCTACCCAGCACAATATTGCATTCGCTTTAGGATCTTCCCAAAACCTTCTAGCATAAAGGAATTCCACAACATAATGCAATATCGTGGGGAATTCACTGCCAAAAGGTGGTGCAATACTATAAGCCATATTGCAGCTGATACCCCAACTTATTCAAGCCCCAAAAGCCTCCCAAAGGGATTGTTCTTAATTTGTGGAGAGGGGGCGCGGGCAGGAATTCCTTCTCGGCTCTTAGGAGGGCCATGCACCTTCGGTCGGTTGTCCCTGTTGGCACCCAACGAAACCTTGATTAGCGATTGGACTCACAAAAACAAATCAGGTAATAAAACCCAAAAAAGAAGTGCAGACAATATGGACCCAAACTGTAATTCTGAAATTTTCCATTGGGCCAAGTCCAAAAGAATTGCTGTGTCCCTGTTTCTTCCGTGGGTTGCAGCAGCTAAAGCTCTAGGCGAATTGGGCCACCTAGAGTGTTGGGTAGTCAAACAGGCAAACTTAACATGCACCGCAATCAGCTCCCTCCTAGAAGACGAGGAAATTACCAGACAGGCCACAATACAAAATCGTGCTGCTATAGATTTTCTTTTGCTACTGCACGGACATGAGTGCCAGGAATTTGAAGGACAGTGCTGTATGGACCTGACCTCAAAAGCTCCTAACATCCATGCTGCCCTCCGAAACATGAACAACTTGATCGGACAAGTGAAGCAAGAATCTGAAGATTGGTTCAATGGACTGTTCAAAGGGTTGGGACTAACAGGGTGGTGGTCATCTACTGTCAAAACAATTATGTTAATTTTTGTTATTCTTTATCTTGTAATAACGGCGTTCGGAATCCTATGTCACTTAGTTTTCAAAGCCATTAATAATCTCATTCCCTCTACCTCAGTAGTCAATCCCATAGAAATGAAAAACTTGGAACAATCTAACCCTCCCACCAACTACAAGTGGTGGGCAAAATCATAATTTGAATGATAGCAATATCCTTCTTTCAACTTTGTTAAACAAAAAACGGGGGGATGTTGCGTTTCCTAGATACATTGTAATGGTAAATTCCGTGACCCCTGCTGTGCCCTGTATCTTGGTCCCTCTCCCCTCCTGGCCACACAGAGCTGTCCGGGATCCAATTTCTCCCCGCCCCCCCTTTCCAGACCCTAGAAAAGGTCAGTACCCCGTGGCCTCGCTCTCTTTTTTCCCTCTTTTTCCTTCCTTTTTCCCCTCCCTTTTTCCCTTGCTACCCACGAGAAATAAACCTGTAACTTTATTAGGGGAAAGAGCCTCTTTTGATATCTTATTTAAGTCCATGAGGCAAGGGCCCAGGGGAACTTCACCCTAACACCTGAGCTAGACCGGAGGAAGGGTGAAAAACCCCATTTTGGGGCCAAGAAAAAGCCTCAAAATACGGAGAGAAATAAAATTAAATATGGCTACAGTGCCTTTAAATCTAAATCGAACTTCCTGATCAAGCTCATAAAACCTTTAGGCTAAATGTTGCCATTGATCTGTTTCTAATGAACACAATCACGTCCTGGCTTGTTAGAGATTAGTTCATTACAAAGAAAGAAATGCACAGAAGTTAAAATATTTCCAAAGAAGCATTTGACATCTTTCCTTTCTGATGCGGAACCATTCCAACACTGCTTTCATAAGAGGTCAAATTACTGTCTTCCATGTTAGTTTTGCACTGTGCTCAGCGGAGCCTTTCTGGTTTATTTGCCTTTGACTTGGACATAAAACTGTGTCTTGATTCAAGAAAAATCAATATTCACACTTGTTTTCATTTACACGGACATTGGCTTGGTCTCCTAAACAAAGAGAATGATGGGGAATTTATGTAGGTGTTCAGATAGGTAACATTCTCTTTCTGCAACCTGGCGTTGTATTTTCACTTGGTCTGTTACCTCTAGCTTTGTTTTAACAGATCAAATTATTAGGCAGAGTATCAAACCTCCAGCTCGAGCCAAAGTCCCACTGCGAGGTGTGTGAAGGTATGTGCATCTGCCCCTCAGGTCCATACTGCTCTTCTAATGTGCCTCTGATCGAGCAGGTAGGAAAGACCTCCTGGGTGTGTGAACAGTGCTGCTTCCTCTATGGCTTCAGAGCTGCTGATAACATCTTCAGGAAGGAGAGGAGTATTGTACCAATTTTTAGATGTTTTTTAAATTTGCAAGTGCTTGGCTGTCTTAAACGTCTGAGTTCCTAGAACTTTGAATGAGATCAAATCTATGAGTGAAGAGATGATGGTGCAGACCAACTTCTGATTCCGGTGACCCAAGAATCTGCACTACTCCTTTTACCTTCTGAATAAGGCATGGATGTGATGGTATGCACAGTAATACTGATGTGCTATGGTTTTTGAATGATAGCAGTCTTCCTTTGTCCCATTCCTAAACCGTGGGCATTATTTGCCTTAACCTTGTTCACTAGGGACATTATTCTATATTCTTACATGAAGTGAAAAGCACTCTTTTTCCATACCTTCACACAACAGCACTAAAACAAGGCCTAAGTAGTACAAACAATGTTCAAAGATGCTCTACCTTTTAAGTTGACGATACAAAATTCATACCTTGTTCTAATTTGATCTCACGAAGAAAGGGTGTTCTCCAAATACTCCTTCAGCTCTTCCTCACAGCTCACCGTTTTCCTTTTATCTAAAACTGTATCCAGATCACTTTCATCTTCTAAGGCCACATAAAAAAGCGAGTAAAAATGGTTTCATAGATACTAAAATCTCCCCAACTATTTAGGATTCAAGGAAGTTAATTATGCACATATATCCTACACCCAGGAGAGAAAGCTACCTCAGCAAAACTCATCGCCTATGAAAACCTTCCTAGATTATGAACACCTCTGACACTGCCACCCCAAGTTGCTTGTTGAAACAATGAGAACCTCACATCCAATCAGACTCTAGACCTGCACAAGATCTCGTCATAGCAACTTGCAGCCACTTTCTACAGGAAGCAGCAGTGATCTCTATCACTGTTGCCATACCATGAATAAGACAGGACTGTCCATTCAGCGTGAATCAAGCAGTTAGCAAAAATGTACCTGACAGAATGAAACTGAAGAGTAGAAATTCCCATCTAAAAGTCAAAGATTACATTTTTAATTTTATAGCAGGTATTTTGAATTTCAGAGCATTCTTTGCATTAAGAAGTCGTGTCTTTATAGCACACCCTTGTTTTTATGTTTCTACCTGTATGATGGCCATTTAGCCGTCTCCTTAAAATCACTCCAAACAAAAACATTCAAGTGAACAAGTTATTTCTAAACTGCTGAAAGGTGAAATGAATGAGTAAGGGGATATGTAACATGATAAAAGGCTGCCTGGAATTTTACGACTGGTATCCAACATGGCGTCTTCTATTTGGAGAGTAAAAAAAATCAGTCTCCAAGTAAACTGCTAAGAATGCGGATTATCAAAACTTCTGTTTATTCTGGCACCACAAAGCACCAAATCACATTCTATAATTTATTCCTTTAGAAACAACTGCCCAACGTTTTTATGTATAGAAAAGATTGGAAGACATTTGGGAGATCATTTCCAGCTATTCCTAAAGTCTGATCTTAAGCACACTGGGCCATAAGTCATTCATCGCTATCATATGTATTTCAGATAGAGATGATCATAAAAATATAATCTATTTATATTACAAATAATAAACACAAGAATTATGAACACTTGCACATGAAACTCTTCCACACCAAACTGTTTCTTTGGAGTGTTTTGTCACACTATGGACCTCTTTCTAAGGTGACATCAGCAGCCTACCACACAGAAGGCATTGCAGGTGGGAGCACAGGAAGATCAGACTAATCCCATGGAGTGATGAAAATATATTTCATCAAATAAAAGAAACGTACATCCACGTGCTCCACTTCTTCTTCAAACCTACTTTATAATTTCTCAGTCATCTGAAGCATGTTGGAGTGCACAACTTCAGCATCTTCTGCTGTGCAAGTGTTCATATCCAACAGGGTCATCTGAAGGAAAAGAAGAACAAATTATTAACTTGCACAGAAGTACTGATTTCATGTAGGACAACACTCCCTTCATTACCAGCATTTGTTACGGCTTTTCCACATTTCGAGTACAAATACCAACTACTACTGTGAAACCAAATGGATGGCTCACTTTTTGAACTGAGTAAGGCAGACGTTAAAAAGGAATTCCACTTGTTATCTCAATGTTTGGTGCATCCTCAGACGCATTTTACTCTAATGACACATTGGACCACGGCTATCACAGCCAAAAGCTGTGGCACTCAACTTGCACATCTGCCCTTTCTCCTGACTTTTGCCCTCGACCAGCTCATACTGGATGATCATTTTCACCACGCACTCCACATTACGACTTTCTGAATGCTATGGAACAGACCACAGACAAAATTCCCATCTTTCATAGTGCAGTGTGACATGGAAACATGACAGAGGCCATGTGCTGAATCTCAGCACACGGAACAGATCCCAGCAGTGCCTACAGACCTTTGCCTACAGACACCAGACACTACCAGCCAAAGAAATCAAGACATTTTCATACACAGCCCTTTATCATTATGCTTCAAAGTAGCAAGGAAATTACAATCTCTACCAACTTCTTTGCTACCATACAGGCTACAAACATCCCAACATGATCTGCTCTGGAGCAAGAGAAGGCAGACACAGAGAGGGAAGGCATGCTGCAAGGACACAGAGAAAGGAAGTATCTCCAATACTTCCCCTCTTCCTCTCATACTTCCCCTCTTCTTCTCCAAGAGTTAAAAAGGAGTGATTTGTATGATTGAGAAGGGATCCATGTCAAAATTAACTTTTGATTTCCCCCAGATTCATTCTAACCCAGCCAGTTCCTGCTAGATCTCACAATACACAGGTGTTTGAACTGGCCAAAGGAAAGCCATGCCACAGGCAGCTTCTTTGGCTCTTACTGCCACCTCCAAACAAATGAGAAGGTATGTGGGAACACACGGAACAAAGAATAGAGCAAACATGTACTCTGAATGCAACTGTCTGCCTCATCGTTGCCCGGGAGAAAAGAAAATATTGCTTGAATTCCAGACTGTTCTTAGGATTTCCCGACCTACCTAGATTTTTGTTTCAATTCTCCATAGTTCTGCACCATTCGCTTCCATCAGATTTGGCACGTGTTGGAGGCAACAAGGTGCTATCAAAGCAGGAAAGAAGAGTCAGGTATCCTAAAATACAAACCAGTCAGTACTTCAAATATAAAATTATGAATCTGAATATCCATACTACTGGGCTTTCTTTTATTTACAGCCATCTTGGCAATGATAATAAACCTGAGACTGTTGTTGTTCAAGGCCAACTGTTTACTGCCCGATAAGGAACTAACTGTCATCTACCTTGTTCCTACATCCACCGTAAAAAACCTCCCTGTAAAGATCAGAATGCATTGCACCCAAACCAATGGGTCTTGTGTTCAGGATGGATAGTCAAACGTAGCAACGTTAGATTTCTATCCAGATTCCTCTCTTAATTTATCACGCAAATAAAATCCCACGCCATGGAGAAAAATATGCCTTGACAAAAGCACCAACTTCTAGCTCTCCACCCATCTTTGCCCACTTCTACTATGTTTCAAGATTTACTTCTGCATTCCTCCATTTATAGAGCCTGATCGCCACCTATTAAGTGTAGCTGGGGCACTGAAAATCAAGAATGCATTTTCTCCACTCAAAAGAGCTGTACAGAAGTAGATGTAGTCCCTGCCTTACTGCTGCATTTAGCAATCGCACATTGACAGGAAGCAAAGTGCATTTTGTAGCCAAGTCCTTCATTAACTCCAGCAACAATTGTTTTCCTTTATGCTATACCCGCTTTTGCCATACCCGATATATTGTAAAACCTTCAGTCTCTGTTCGCAGAGTACCATCTGCTCCGTTATCAGCTTTTCCATTTCCATATTCACAGTTGGGGGATTCTGTATTTCTTCACTTGTCCTAAATTCACTGCAGCATGGAAAGTAGATATGAAGAATGGAATCACATGATATATGTGATATCATATGTGATATCACGTAGAAAGAAAAAATGATCAAGTATTATTTTGATAGAAACCAAAAGTGAACACTAGCCACTTTGTGTTGCTCATTGTCCAAAAGAAGACCGCCCCGTTTCTGACCTGAAACTCTGAACTACACACTTCTTTTGCCTGAGCTTCCAGTCCTTGACTCTCCCTTGCCATTTCAGTTGATGCCATTTTTCTTTCTCAAGCTCTGATTTCATTCGATTCAAGAGTAGCTTGGCAGTTGCCCTCTCATTATCCAGCAGTGCTCTCTTTACATTCTGTGTATTAAAAAATAAAACCAGAAGTAGAAGCAGCATACGACATGCAAAAACAACAAAAAATTGTCTCTTCTACAGAAAATGAGGGGAGAAAAGAACACAAATGATAACCAATACCCTGCCAAGTAGAAATTTATTCTATATTTCAGTGATTGATAGGCAGAAAAAATGAATTTCATTTGGGGAAAGACATTCTAGGTATTTTCAGACTGCTATCTTGCCCCAGGTAAAACATTTACCATGGCCTTAGCCTTAATGAGCTTGTGAACATCAGCTGCCAAGAGAAAGGACATTTCCTCCAGTTTCACAGAATACTTGGTCAGTACATCTGCTATCTGTGCAATCAAAGAATATAGAAAAGAAACAACAATGAAAAGTAGAATTCAAATATCAATTTCCCAAGTTAAAATCTACATGAACAAGACAATTTTTCCATTCAGGTGAATTCGATTTAATTAATTCATTAACTACATAAGTATCATTCTCACGTTCAAGAATAGAATTCAAAGAATCAACGTTGCTTCTTCTGAGACATTGAAGCCTGAGTAGATGTCAACTTCAAATCTATTAGGACGTCATGAAAGCAATACCTGCTACATTTAGTACATGTAGACTACAAAGACATCTAGAACAGCTCTAAAAGATGAACAAACCCATGAACTTTGAAGTAGACGCTAGCTAGAAATGTGGAAATAGGCTTTATCTTCCCAGTGCTTTTCCCAAAAGCTTGGGCACTCCTTGGTGTCAGTGAGAGTCTCTGTCTCATTATTCAGCAGCTGGCTTGGGGTAAGAAAGGATGCATGCAATCACTTCATTCCAGTTCATGACATAAACTTACTGCATCATCACGGAAGCCATTTACTTGGAAATGTAGGCTAAAAAATAGGTGTCAGACTGGGTACATATCTAGATTGTTATGAGCAAAACCAATTTCTTTTTAACAGGAAAGCCATACAATATGCCTGCCATGGCAAATATTAATCTACTAGCCCTGCACTTCAACGGGCAGTGAGCAGTTCATTACACCAAATTTACGTTTGGCAAGGAGACAGTCTATTTATTACAAGCCCCTAGTTCTAGAGCCAAGAATTCAGGAGTTGCTCATTCGCAATGAAAATCTGTCCATTTCATACCTTTGGGGTTTTATGCTTCTGTTCTTTACCTGTCTTGAGTGTGGCTTTCTTGTGAAGTCACTGATGGGTGTTTTTCCAAGACATTTCTGCTGATTACACGGTAATTGCATGGCATCAGCAGACATCTCTGAATGTCTCTTTAAAGTATGCTTTTTACTCTTCTTAGAGGACCTTGTCTTCTTCTTTCCTTCACCCAAAAGGTGGGCTAAGTGAGCCTTCAAAGAACCATCATCTCAACAATTAGAATTCTTTCAAACCTACTGAATGGAGAACAGCGACAAAAAAAAAATTAAAAAAACTAGTAGGCGAAAGACTGCAGACGAGAATGGTAAAATAATGAATCCTACATGCCACATGAATAACTCTCTTCATTCGAGGCTATTTACCAAATGAGAAAAAAAAAAAATCATCTTTTCCTCAGAGAGGAAAAGTGGAGTAAGTGGATTGTGTTACCTTGCTTACAGTTACCAGAAAAGTCAACAGCAGAGTTGAAAACTCCTGAAGCTGGCTAACTACACCTCTAAATGTTTTACTACTGTGTTATGATTCTGTCTTCAGTTAATAGAACCTGATATACAACAAAGAGATGGGAGCACATGGAGATGCATTGGAGAGCCTACGCTGGAGGTAACACATTCATTTTTTACTCAAACAAATCCAAAATAGAAATGTTGAAAATGACCTGGGGCCATTTCAACAGCCAGCAAACTAACACAACCAACCTTTGGCTTTTATTCAATCCTTTGCTTGTTTTACCTGGGCCTTGAAGATCTGTCTGCAGCCTTCCTCTCTGCAAATATATCACACTTGTCCAATTGAGAACCCATGGCTCATCACAGCTGCTTGGCGAGGTCTGCTTCCAGAAGAACTGGCAACTACAAGCTGGGAGCCAAGAGATACAACACTTCACTTGGAAAAGGGTCTTCCATGAATCCTAGAATCCCAGAATGGTTTGGACTGGAAGCGACCTTAGAGATAGATTATCTTCTTCCCACATCCTGACATGGGCAGGGACATTTTTTCCACTAGTCCAGGTTGCTCCATGTCTGCTCCAGCCTGGCCCTGGACACTTCCTGCCATGGGGCTCCCACACAGCTTCTTTGAGCAACATGTGCCAGGCCTCAGCACCCACACAAGGAAGAATTCCTTTCCAATATCCCATCTACCCCAGCCCTCTGGCAGTTTGAAGCTATTCCCCCTTGTCCTGCGAGAAAAAGCCCTTTTCCAAAGTCGCTCCACAGCTATCTTGGAGCCCCAGCAGGCACTGCAAGGGGCTCGAAGTTCTCCCTGGAGCCTTCTGTTCACCAGATTGGACACCCTCAGCTCTCCCAGTCTGTCCTAGAGCAGAGGAGCTCCAGCTTTAAAAACAGCTTAGCAGCCTCCTACCCATGAAACTCGATGCCACCACAGGCCTTCCGGGCCCTACTTATATAGCTTCCAGTGTCGCTCGGGGTCACTCCTGGCTCTCTGCCCCCCCCCCCATGGGGCCCTCACACGATGCCGCTCGGATGCCATTCATGCCGCTGTCAAACCAACGGGGACGGGGGGCCAGCCCAGCCTCATCCACAATCCACAGTGTCCTTGGCGGCTGCTGCGGGCTCATGGCGGCACACACACCCAGAAGCAGAGCTCCGGAACAGAGGATCATAGCCCCACATTTGTGTTTGTCTCTGCACAAGGCAGGCCACACTTGCCATGCCCGGACATTTCAGTTCAGCATGAGAATGAGAATAAACCTATGCCATGGGGGAGGAAACCGCTAAAGACTCCCTCATACGTGGTCTCTCCACTTAATGCCTAGGCACTTGCCAACACTGAGGCTAAACTAACATTTTTTACCTTGCGGGTAAGAAATGCCATTGTTCTGGTGTGCAGCTAAAGGCCCAACACAGGCAGGCCAGGGCAAAAGCTGGGGCTGTGGCCTTCCTCACACCTTAGCTGTGGTGTTCTCCATGCAGCTAGAGAGAAGTGAGAAGGACGTGAGGAAGAAGAAGGCATTCTTAAAGTAGCCCTCTGTCAGCAGCCCTGAAAGAGCGCATAACACACGGCGTCGCGCTACCCTCCATTCTACATACTCAGAGCTCCTTTGCCTACTTGCAAAAGTTGCTACCAGAGCAGTAGGGGCCAGATTGAAGAGGCAGTGCCCATATTCACCTTCTACTTATTGCGCGTAAGCCACGTCCAGCTCCTCGCTGCACTCTGTATTTCCCTTCTCCGCGACATTTAACGTGGTTCTCACTGCAACTCGGAGCCTAGAAGTGACCGCCAATGTTTCCACAGCGGGCTGCAAGGGAACCAAGGAGCAGCACAAGCAGCAGTGCTTCAGCTTGCTCCTTCCGACTGCTAAGGGCACTTGGCTAGGCAAGCGAAAGGCAGCCACCTTCCTCTCCTAGTAGCCTGTAACGTGGTGCACACAAGCATGGTACTTGTGCGACTGTGTTCACGGCCCTTGCCCATGCCTGGCGCTGCTTTCACTCCCCGGAGGCCAGAAGCCACTGAAGCGGCGCCACAGAGCCAGCACTGTGCTGGCAGCCAAGTGCTCGAGAACGCTGCTTCTGTCCAAGCCCGCCTAGGGCGTGCACCTTTGTTCTCAGAGCTCCATGCAACAGTCTGCCTCTCTCGCAGTTCGAATGGAAATCGAAAGCTTTTCTCCCACGCCCTTCAAAGAGATCTGTTTACAGGTCGAGAAGGTCTTGTGGCCGGAGCTCGCCCCCGATGCGAGGAAGCTGCTATTAGCACTGCATTGCTTGGGCACTTCTCTGTTCCTGACTACGTGCCCAGCGCTCTCCGAATTCGCTGCTAGCTCCACGGTCCTTCTCAGCTGCAAGTAGCAGCGCTCACAGTACATAGAGCTTCGCATGGACCGAAGACCTGGAGGGACATATCGCACACGAAAATGTGCCAGGACAGAGACGTGTTCTACATTGTCCCTTCTCGTCATCCAGTTTGTGCTTCTGCTGCTTCTGCTGTTAGGAATCCCTCCTTGAAAGACGAGCGAGAGCGTCTTTCTGGGTGCATTGCACTAAGTGAGAGCTCGCTAGGGGCTTTGCACTTGGAGCTAAGGCAACAGGGCGTGCTTGCCTGCTGAACTGAGAACAAGCTTTTGGGCAGAGCTGAAACTGACCGCTGGAAGTTCAGCTCTGTCCCGACCGCAGAAGGCGAAGAACGAAGCTGCAGGGCGCCTGGCTTGCGAGCACAGTTCAGCGAAGAGCACACGAGCACCCAAAGAGCACCTTCACAATCGCTTTCTCTTCTCAGTGCTCTTGCTGATTGGAAAAGTAGCACAGAGCCGTTGTACGCCAGGGCAAAAGCTGGGGCAGTGCCCTTCCTCGCACCTTCGCTGTGGTGTACTCCATTGTTGGGGGTTGAATTCTTCCTTTTTCTTTCTGTGGAATTTATCCCATTTTTATGCTAAGTGGCTACACCTTAAGGTAATGTTCTCTCGCAGGGAGGCGGATGGAGGGAGGGGGGTTTGAAACCGGAAAAAGGAAAGGTGGGACGGGGGTCGGGAGGGGGCTGGAAAACTCTCTCTTGTTTGGCCCATGGAGGGAGAGGACCCCCCGTGCTCTGATCTAGCATCTCCCCTGCCACCCCAGGGCTGAGATCCATGCTCCCTGCCTTTGGACATCGCTCTGCTGCTCTCCCACCTCACCCTACTACCTCCAGACACTCTGCTGAGCACCACGACCGACACCGTGAGGGGGGAGTCACTTTCCCCATCCTTCTCACCCCTGGGCCGCTGCCGCCGTCATTCCAGCCCTCTTCAACTGTGCGGGACCTGCCCTGCCCCCACAGCATTGGTAACTGAGCACAGGGGGATGGCCTGAGGCCAAAAGAGACTGGAGCTGAGTTATATTGTTCTCTTCTGATCTGTTGTCGATTTTTATAGCTGTTGTTTTCTGCCTTGTTAGATATCAGTAGAGAACTGTTATTCTTATCCCCACATCTCCTGCCTGAAGGCCTCTGATTTGAACCTAAAATAATTTAAAAGGGAGGGGGTTGCACTCTGCATCGCAGGAAAGGGGCTCTTGTCTTTCCTTAGACCATACCTGTCTTTCAAACCAAGACAGATTTTGGCACCCGGAACGTGAGGCATTGCCTGAGGGCATTTGGAGAGGGGTAGAAAAGGGGATAACAGTTCTTGAATTACCCAAGCTTGTGGTAGGTGACACCATGCTGTCCAGCTTACCCTTGATTGGCGTCCATGTGGTCACTGCTATATCTCTCCCATTTACATGGCCTTTTTTAAACATGAGTCTCATAACCAAGGTTACTGTGGGTATTATCCGGTTCATTTTGTGGGTTGATCAGTTGAGGAATTCATGGATTTTTAATTTTCTCTGGAAGATGGCCACATGGATTCAGAGCTATCGCACTCTAAGTGTGCGTTTCTGGGGCTACTTCAATAATGATACTTACTGCGAGGAAGTGGCAGCAGGTGAAATCTTCTCCCAACCCATCACACAGTTTTTGAAGTTCACCCCACCAGTCTTCAAGGGGTTCAAAGCCGCTTTAAATGCTAATGACATTATACTGTGGCTAATGTTGCTTATATCCCTGTTAAACCTGTTCTATCTAACATTCAGAGATAAGGGGAGATTGACTTGGATAACAACCCTGATACCTACAGCAAGGGACTAGGGATGCTACCTCAGAGCCTGATCCTATCCCAGAGACTAGGGATATTAACCCAGAGTTTGACCCTGCCCCACAGCCCACCTTGGAAAGGAACCACCCAGAATGGGTGGGGGTGCTAGCGAAGGAGATACATGAGATGGGCCAGATGCTGAAGGAGTACCTCTCCCCAGCTGGTGAGAAACCCTCCCCCTGCCTTAAAGAGGGAGACTCTGATGGTGCAGCAGTGGGACCCACAGACGTTACATCTGTCCAGGTTCCAGCTGAACTGCAAGGGCACTCAGCAGCAGCAGTTGCCCCTGTGGAAACTAGGAAGTCTAAGATGAAAACAAGGCACCCAGATAATAAGGGTCAGGAAGGGGGCCCCTCACAACCAGCAGGGGAGCCAGGAGTTGAGATCATCACCGAGTCCCTGTCATACGAGAGTCTCCGTAACCTGCGAAAAGACATTGTACGACGGGGCCGTGAGCCTTTTATAACCTGGTTACTGCGGGTCTGGGACCTTATGGGTACAGGTGTGCAACTGGATGGTACTGAGGCAAGGAATTTGGGAGCCTTGACCCAGGACTCAGGTGTGGACCAAGTATTTGTAAGGGAGACAGGTCTCCTTTCCCTCTGGGAGCAACTTTTAATGAGTGTGAGAGAGAGATTTGTCCACAGGGAAAGAATGCAGGAGCACCACCAGAGAACGCCTTGGAATACCCTTGAGGAAGGGATCCAACAGCTGAGAGAAGTGGCAGTACTGGAGGTGCTCTTTGGGAGGGATGGACAGCATGACAATGACCCTGACAAGGTCAGGTGCACAGGGCAGAGGTTGTGGAATCTGGCAAACCTGGGCCCATCTCAATATACCCCCTTTATTACAATGATTGATGCTGATACCAACCAAGTGACAGTGGGTTCTGTTGCCAACAGGCTCAGGAATTTTCAGAGTATGATGGCTGGCCCAATGCAGGCTCATGTCTCTGCTGTGGTTAAGGACCTCAGAGAGGAGTTTAAGGAGGAGATGAAGGAGATAAGGGAAGAAGTGAGGAAGATCAGTGCAGCACCAGTGCGAGTCATGGACCCCAAAAGCAGAGCCCAACGCCCCCCAGCTAGGGAGAGAGGGTACACCCCACGTGCTGACCTGTGTTTTTTTCTACGTGACCACGGGGAAGACATGAGAAGGTGGGATGGGAAACCCACTTCTGTCCTGGCAGCACGGGTGCGCCAACTCAGGGAGGGGAACACTAACAGAGGGAACTCCACTAAAGTGAAGGTAGCCTCAGCCTCCCATGACCAAGGTGCAGGGTATTACAGAAGGGAAGATGATCTGTCAGATCCCCTTGAAGGAACCTCCACTATGTATGCCCAGGAGAGAAATAATAACCAGGGCTAGAGGGGCCCTGCCTCTAGCCAGGGAGAAGCACGGGAAAACCGGATCTTTTGGACGGTGTGGATCCGATGGGCTGGCACATCAGAGCCACAGGAACACAGTGCATTGGTTGACACTGGTTCAAAATTTACATTAAGACCATCGGGACATGTCGGGGAGGAACCTGTTTCAATTGCCGGGGTTACGGGGGGATCTCAGGAATTGACTTAGCTGGAGGCTGAGGTGAGCCTGACTGGGAAAGAGTGGAAGAAACTTCGAATTGTGACTGGCCAAGAGGCACAATGTATCCTAGGCATAGACTTCCTCTGGAATGGCTATTACCAAGACCCAAAGGGACTCAGGTGGGCTTTTGGAATAGCTGCTGTGGCGGCAGAGGGCATTAAGCAGTTGAACACCCTGCCTGGGCTATGAGAAAACCCATCTGCAGTGGGACTCCTCAGGGTGAAAGAGCAACAGGTTCCAACTGCTTCCTCAACAGTGCACCGCCGGCAGTACCTGACGAATCGAGATGCCGTGATCCCCATCCACAAGATGATCTGTGAGCTCGAGAGCCAAGGGGTGGTCAGTAAAACCCACTCACCCTTCAACAGCCCCATCTGGCCTGTGCGTAAATCTGAAGGAGAATGGAGATTAACCGTGGACTATCGCGCATTGAATGAAATGACTCCAACACTGAGAGCTGCTGTGCCGGACATGCTGGAACTGCAGTACGAGCTGGAGTCCAAGGCAGCAAAGTGGTACGCCACCATTGACATCGCCAATGCATTTTTCTCCATTCCTCTGGCTGTAGAGTGCAGGCCTCAGTTTTCTTTCAACTGCAGGGGTGTGCAATACATGTGGAACCGACTGCCCCAGGGGTGGAAACACAGCCCCACCATCTGTCATGGACTGATCCAGGCTGCACTGGAGAGGGGTGGATCTCCAGAACATCTGCAGTACATTGATGACATCATTGTGTGGGGGGACACAACAATGGAGGTATTTCAGAAAGGAGAAAAGATCACTGAGATTCTGCTGGGAGCCGGCTTCACCATTCAAAAGAGCTAAGTCAAAGGGCATGCCAAAGAGATCCAGTTCCTGGGAGTAAAGTGGCAAGATGGACGGCGCCAGATTCCCAGTGAGGTCATCAATAAGATCACTGCAATGTCTCCACCAACCAGCAAGAAGGAAACACAAGCCTTCGTAGGTGCCATAGGCTTTTGGAGAACGCACATTCCTGAGTACAGCCAGATTGTGAGCCCTCTTTACCTGGTCACCCTCAAGAAGAACGATTTCCACTGGGGCCCTGAGCAGCAGCAAGCCTTTGCCCAGGTCAAGCAGGAGATCGCTCATGCAGTAGCCCTTGGCCCAGTCAGGACGGGACCAGATGTGAAGAACGTGCTCTACTCTGCCGCCGGGAACCATGGTCTGTCCTGAAGCCTGTGGCAGAAGGTGCCTGGTGAGAGGCGAGGCTGACCACTGGGATTCTGGAGTAGAAGCTACAGAGGGTCCGAGGCCAGCTATACTCCAACGGAGAGGGAGATCTTGGCTGCCTATGAAGGGGTTCAAGCTGCCTCAGAGGTGATTGGCACAGTAACACAACTCCTCCTGGCACCCCGACTACCAGTGCTGGGGTGGATGTTTAAAGGAAAGGTTCCCTCAACCCACCATGCCACTGACGCCACATGGAGCAAATGGATTGCCCTCATCACACAACGCGCCTGTATTGGGAACCCGAATCGCCGTCAAGTACATGCCCATGTCCCCAAGAGTCGGGCTAATGAAGAACACCGACACAATGAGCAGGTAGATCAGGCTGCACAGATAGAGGTGTCGAAGATAGATTTAGATTGGCAGCACAAGGGAGAGTTGTTCGTGGCTCGATGGGCCCATGATGCCTCAGGTCATCAGGGCAGAGATGCCACGTATAAGTGGGCATGAGACTGAGGGGTGGATCTAGCCATGGACAGTATTTCTCAAGTTATCCATGACTGTGAGACGTGTGCTGCCATCAAGCAGGCCAAGCCGGTGAAGCCCATCTGGTATGGGGGGCGATGGGCCAAATATAAGTATGGAGAGGCCTGGCAGATTGACTACATCACACTGCCTCAAACCCGCCACGGCAAGTGCTACGTACTGACCATGGTGGAAGCCACCACTGGATGGTTAGAGACCTACCCTGCGCTTCATGCCACTGCTTGGAACACCATCTTGGGCCTGGAAAAACAAGTTCTTTGGAGGCATGGTACCCCTGAGAGAATTGAGTCAGACAATGGGACTCATTTCAAGAACAGCCTTATACACACCTGGGCTAGAGAACACGGCATTGAGTGGGTGTACCATATCCCCTACCATGCATCAGCTGCAGGGAAAGTTGAAAGGTTCAATGGCCTGCTTAAAACCACCTTGAAGGCACTGGGTGGGGGAACTTTGAAGAACTGGGAGATTAATCTACCAAAGGCCACATGGTTAGTGAACACCCGAGGTTCCACTAACCGAGCAGGCCTTGCCCAATCTGAACCCTTGGGAATATCAGATGGAGATAAGGTTCCAGTGGTACACATGAGAGGTATGCTAGGAAAAACTCTTTGGGTGAATCCTGCCTCCAGCAAAGACAATCCCATCCATGGAGTTGTATTCGCTCAGGGACCAGGTTGCACCTGGTGGGTGATGCAAAAGAGTGGAAAGACCCAATGCATACCACAAGGAGACCTTGTTTTAGGGTGAAATACCTATAGTACTGTTCCTATGTCTCTAACTGCACGTATGTATATATAATGTAACGGTTTAATTTGATATAGCATATTAGCATGGGAGAAACAAAGGGGTGGATAATGTTGGGGGTTGAATGCTTCCCTTTTCTTTCTGTGGAATTTCTCCCATTGTTGTGCTAAGTGGCTACAACTTAAGGCAATGTTCTCTCGCAGGGAGGTGGGTGGAGGGAGGAGGGGGGGAACCGGAAAAGGAAAGGTGGGACAGGGGTTCTGGAGCGGGGGACCTTCTCTCGCTTGGCCACTGGAGTGGGAGGACAGCCCGGGCTCCGGTGTGGCATCTCATCTGCCATCCCAGCACTGGGATCCAGGCTCCCTGCCGTTGGATATCGCCCTGCTGCTCTCCCACCTCACCCTACCACCTCTGGACACTCTGCTGAGCACCACGACCGACACCGTGACGGGGAGTCACTTTCCCATCCCGCTCACCCCTGGGCCGCCGCCATCACTCCAGCCCTCTTCGACTGCGCGGGACCTGTCCTGCCTACAGCACCGGTAACTGAGCACAGGGAGACGGCCTGAGGCCAAAACGGACTGGAGCTGAGCTATACTGTTCTGTTCTGTTGTCAATTTTTATAGCTGTTGTTGTTTTCCTGCCTTGTTAGATATCGGTAAAGAACTGTTACCCTTATCCCCACATCTCCTGCCTGAAGGCCTCTGATTTGGACTTAAATAATTAAAAGGGAGGGGGTTGCATTCTGCATCTCAGGAAGGGGGCTCTTGCCTTTCCTTAGACCATACCTGTCTTTCAAACCAAGATAGAGACTCATTGCAAAAAGGATCAGGGAGATGCCTAGGAAGAGTCTCAGGTGAATCCAGGAGATTATAGTGGAGGACTATTCAGTTTTCCAATCAATTTGCTTGAGAAACTCTACAAAACCATAATAAACAAACAAACAAACAAACAAACAAACAAACAAACAAAAAACAGTAGACCAAACAAACACACAAAAAACCCCAACCAATAATCCCCCAAGAGACAAAAAAGCCCCCAAAAAACCCAGCCAAAACTGAAAAAAATCCCCAAACCCAACACATAAAAAATCAGGGTGAAGGTTTTTAGTAACTTTAAAAATAAGAAAACAAAACAAAACAAAAAACCCAGAAAGTCACATTCCTAAAGGTGCTGACCCAGCCTCTTCTCTCAGCAGGGAGGACATCCTGAATTGGAGCCAGTTGGAAGAAAGCGGGACAGGGCAGCACCTGGGCCATTGTCACAGGACGGCCCTGTGGCTGCCCCATTGCCAAAACCTGGACACATAAATCAAGCACAGGTATGCACATGTGCTTAGACACAGCAAAAATATATTTGTCTGAAAAGAATACTGGTCCATTTATATCACTGGAAAGAGCATAATGCCTCGTCTCAGCTTTCTTTTCAGTCATTTCAAATGTTTTGAAAATATAGGAGTGCAGAAAATGGAAATATCCAAGATCAACATGAGGACCAATAACAAAGATTCCATTTTTGAAACTGCATTGGGAATCCTCTGCAGAAATTGACTCAGAGCTCTAAGATTTACAAAAAAGACCAAGAGTATTGGAGTCAATACAACACAGTGTCTGGAGACTTCAGCTGGTTGCCTTGATTTCTCAAATATGATGGAGGAAGCACCTTAGCAACTACAGCTGCCAGTTCTCTCAGGGCCCTGACGTGCCTCTGGGTGGGTCCGATGGTCTTGCATGCTCAGGTTCCTCAAGTGGTCTGAAAGCTGACCTGCTACTATGGCTTAGAATCAAGTCCACCAGTCCAATAACCCGACAGATGTGGAAATAGTGACTGGCAGTAAAAATTGAGACCAACACTTGTTGAGTACCTCAGCCTTCTCCTTGTCTGTTGTCACTTGTCCTGTCCGGCTTATGGGGATGGGGGGGGAATAGGGGAGGTGTGATAGGTTTCTTTTCATCTTCCTTTTCCCACTGAAATACCTGTAGGTGCCTTTACTATTCTTATATTTGGCATGCTTTTCCAAATTCAGCTTCAACTGAGCCTTAGCTATACTGATCCCGTCCTCACAACCTCATATGTTACCAGTGTATTTTTCCCATGATTTGTCTCGCTGTGTATTGTCTGCATATTACCTACTTGCATCACATCTATTAATTTTCAATAACCTTCTGCCTTTAACTTGTTTACAAAAAAAACCTTTTTGAAACTTTTCACCTCAGAAATTCACCTGGGAAACGCAAAATCCCCAAAATTCACCTCAACGTCCCCCCTGGGATGCCCAGAACTCACCTGGCAACTCCCAGAAATCCACAAATTCACCCCAAAATTCACGGGGGACACTCGAATACCAGGGCTTCACCCCAAAATCCCACCTGCAACCCCCAAAGTCCCTCAAATCACCCCCAAGACCCAGTCCCCCCAACACCTCCCAAATTCACCCCAAAATGTCTCCAATCCCCCTCCAAACCAACCCAGATACCCCCAAATCCACCAAATTGGCTCCAAGACCCAACTGGGACTCCCAAAAATCACAAAAATTCCCTGGAAAATCCACATGCATCCCCCCAAATCAATCCCAAAATTCTCCCATGACTCCCAAATGCTCACTTGGATACCCCAAAATCGACAGAATTCACCCCAATATTCACCTGGCATCCCCAAAACTCACGTGAGAACCCTAAAATTCACATGTATACCCTAAAATTCACCAAATTCGAACCAAAATTCGCCTGAGCTTCCTAGAATAGGACAAATTCCCCCTAAAATTCAACTGGGACTCCACACATTCCACAAATTCACCCCTGTCCTGGGGTACAATGCAAAAATGTGTATTCTATCACCATCTGTTAAAATGTGGGAGGGGTGGTGATCCTTATCTCTGTGGGAGATATCCCCTGCTGATGTGCCATCTCATAAGATCAGGGGGATGACCATCATTATCTTTTCACAACCCATCCTTCCTCCAGAAGATATATTCTGTTAATGGGCCATTAAGTCCTATTGTGTGACTGATTACATCATCCCATTGGGAGATGCCCCAGCCAGGGGGCGGAGCCAAACATTTCCTACCTAGATAAAAACTGAGATTTGGAACACCAAGGCAGTCCTTTCCACTGGATCCCAGAGGAAAGTCTGACCTTTTTCCACATCATCGCTGGATCTTCGGAGGAAAACTGCACCTTCTACAGGAGCACTGCTTCAACTGAACCACATCTGTCATCCAGGAGGACTGCAGCCAACATTTATAGAGACTGCTACCAACACCCTGACTGACAGCGTGTCAGCTTGTATTTCTGACTTTGTTGGTGGTTTTTCTTCTATATTATTGCACGTATTTTATTCTTCTCTTTTCTGCTATAAAATTGTATTACTGACTTGGAGTCTTGCACTGGTTTTACTTTCAAACCAACACAACCCCAAACCTCGCTACCCGGGATCCCCCAAAATTCCACAAATCCACCCCCAAAATTAACCTGTGACCCCTCAAAACTCACCTGGATCTCCCTAAATCCCCCCTCCCCCCCGCCCCCCAATTCACCTGGGAACCCCCAAATCCCCAGAATTCAAACCAAAGTTCACCTGGGACCCCAAAAACCTCCAAATTAGCTCCAAAATGATTGGCAACTTTACACACTCCATTTTCCCACAAAAGGATCTAGAGCTGAATCATTAAAAATCCAGGTATAACCACTGAAAAAGACCCTCTAACTAATTAAAGTTAGAAAGTGGTATGTTTATTCACCGGCGGGCGGCACAGGAGTCACCTCCGAAAGGCGTGATGGCCCTGAACAAGGTTCTTTGCCATCTATTTATTCCCCAAGATCTTACATACAATACGTATTCATAACCCCAGTACCTCCCATCCCCATCCCATATTAAAACGAGCCCATTAGTCCTTCACGCGTGCACAGCTCTTCTCTTGAATTGGGTCGGTGGTCTCGAAATGGGTCATTGGTCTCGAAGGATGAAGTCAGGAGAGTCTTCATCAGGTCTCAGTGACCCTCTGGCACTATCCAAGGCTCCGTGCTTCATGGTTAGCAGTTTACTTATTTTACGTTCTTCTGTACGTAAATTTATAATAGCAGATAATTATGCCAATTAGTTCTAGCCTAAGCAGCTAGTAATTATTAAACTACCATTTACCTACCTAAGTTACATCTTGGCCATGGAAACTACTTCTACTCTTAGCAAAAACCTTAACTTTTTAAAACCATGATTCAGAGCCCTGGGTGCTTCACATACAACCTAAATGGAAAAAACCTTTCTATTCATTCTCAGCAAAAAGACTTCCTATTCCTCCTTCTTTTGGACAAAAGTGCCTTCACTTTCAAACTTATTCTCTTGCTCACTTACCTGCATAATGCTTAGTCCCTGTTCTGCATGCTCATTTTCTTCACTTTTACAAGGAATCTTCTCTTCATCTTCTTCTTCCTCGGCTTCTTCCATTTCCTGTGCCTAGATCACCTGTTTCTCTGTTAGATTTGTTTCTCCAGCTCATTTTTGACAACTGTCCCTAACTTGTGGCACCGCTCGCTCGAGAGAGGTGATTGTCCTGCTCTGCTGTGGGCTGGGACTGCGCTCTCTTCAAGCCCTGGGGGCAATTTTGGATGCCACAACGTCAGAAAGACCTCAGGCTATTGGAGAAATGTCCAAAGGAGGGACACAGAGATAGTGAAGAGGCTGGAGGGGAAGCCATACAAAGAGTGGCTGAGGGCATTTGGTTCAGCTGCAGAGAGGACACTGAGCTCACACCTCACTTGGGACCTCTCAGCTCCTCTCAAGTGAAGCACAGGGACAGATTTGCTCTCTACACTCTGCGACCAGGGACAGGAGCCAAGGGACTGCCAGGAGCTGTGTCAGGGGACGATTAGGCTGGCTATCAGGGAAAGGTATTTTTCCTCAGAGGCTGGTCAGGCACTGAATAGGTTCTCCAGGCAATGGGCACAGCCCCAATGCTGCCAGAGATCCAGGAGCGTTTGTCCAATGCTCTCAGGGATGCAGAGGGTGGGACTGTTGGAGTGTCTGTGCAGGGCCAGGAGTTGGACTTTGATGATCCCTAGGGGTCCCTTCCGACTCAGGAAACTCTTAGCATTTTCCTCTCTTTCCTCTCCTTGCACAATGCTCTCAGCTTACTGTTCCACCATATGTTCCACTTCTGAAACCTCCGCTACTTCTTTCCAGTTCAAGCACAGTTCTACTGGTTACAATCCAAAGATATACAGATTGAAAAACAACCAAAAAGAAACAGCTGTTTGGAATGTCGTGGTCTTATTTGGATCTCAAACTATGAGGTCGATTGTGCCTTGCAAGTTCTAAAAGCAAAACAACAACAAAAAGCACCCACCACACCGTTTTAACATAGGGATTTGCTTTCTTCTAAGAAATCCATATACCGTCTCAAAGTGGAACTATTTCAGTAAGAGGTCATCTTGAATGAGGCTTTTACTTGGCCCCAAAATGGGGTTTTTCACCCTTCCTCCGGTCTAGCTCAGGTGTTAGGGTGAAGTTCCCCTGGGCCCTTGCCTCATGGATGTAAATAAGATATCAAAAGAGGCACTTTCCCCTAATAAATTTACAAGTTTATTTCTCGTGGGTAGCGAGTGAAAAAGAGAAGGGAAAAAGGAGAAAAGAGGGAAAAAGAGAGCGAGGCCACGGGGTACTGACCTTTTCTAGGGTCTGGAAAGGGGGGGGCGGGGAGAAATTGGATCCCGGCCAGATCTGTGTGGCCAGGAGGGGAGAGGGACCAAGACACAGGGCACAGCAGGGGTCACGGAATATACCATTTACAATGTATCTAGGAAATGCAACACTTGAATAGATCACTTACTATCTAAAGAACCTGGAACACTCAAATCCGTAATGATAAGCCTGTTACCTTGTCGTTTTCTGTTCCAAACGCAAATAAATATGCTCAAGTGCCGTTTGTAACAAGGACAGATTTCAAAGTGTGGCTCTGAGAAATGTTTTGGTTTCCCTCTCCTATCTCTATCAAAAGCACTTTCTTCAATGGCTGAAACAATACTTGATATAGTCTGAATTTTAAAGGTCATGAAAATTTTCTCAAAAGTCAAGTATTAATATAGCAGTCAGGTTTTAAACCAACGGGAATTTTTGTTTTACCTATTTGAAGATTTCCTTCACACTAAAATGCTGGCTGATGGATACCTAGAAGGAATCAATTCCCACAAAAAGCTTCTGGGTAAGCCATTACGTCATCCATTCCAATTTGCTTCAGTGTCCCGTTCCTGTCCAATTGAAGGTCCCTGTTTAAGAGACTCAAGTACGGAGAGAAATAAAATTAAATATGACTACAGTGCCTTTAAATCTAAATCGAACTTCCTGATCCATCTCATAAAACCTTTAGGCTAAATGTTGCCATTGATCTGTTTCTACTGAACACAATCACGTCCTGGCTTGTTAGAGATTAGTTCATTACAAAGAAAGAAATGCACAGAAGTTAAAATATTTCCAAAGAAGCATTTGACATCCTTCCTTTTGGATGGGGAACCATTCCAACACTGCTTACATAAGAGGTCAAATTACTGTCTTCCATGTTAGTTCTGCACTGTGCTCAGCGGAGCCTTTCTGGTTTATTGGCCTTTGACTTGGACATAAAGCTGAGTCTTGATTCAAGAAAAATCAATATTCACACTTGTTTTCATTTACACGGACATTGGCTTGGTCTCCTAAACAAAGAGAATGATGGGGAATTTATGTAGGTGTTCAGATAGGTAACATTCTCTTTCCGCAACCTGGCATTGTATTTTCACTTGGTCTGTTACCTCTGGCTTTGTTTTAACGGCTCCAATTATAAGGAAGAGTATCAAACCTCCAGCTCTAACCACAGTCCCACTGCGCGGTGTGTGAAGGTATGTGCATCTGCCCCTCAGGTCCATACTGCTCTTCTAATGTGCCTCTGATCGAGCAGGTAGGAAAGACCTCCTGGGTGTGTGAACAGTGCTGCTTCCTCTATTGCTTCAGAGCTGCTGCTAAGATCTTCAGGAAGGAGAGCAGTATTGTATCAATTTTTAGATGGTTTTTAAATTTGCAAGTGCTTGGCTATCTTAAACGTCTGAGTTCCTAGCACTTTGAATGAAATCAAATCTATGAGTGAAGAGATGATGGTGCAGACCAACTTCTAATTCCAGTGATCCAAGCATCTGCACTACTACTTTTACCTTCTGAATAAGGCATGGATGTGATGGTATGCACAGTAATACTGATGTGCTATGGTTTTTGAATGATAGCAGTCTTCCTTTGTCCCATTCCTAAACCGTGGGCATTATTTGCCTTAACCTTGTTCACTAGGGACATTATTCTATATTCTTACATGAAGTGAAAAGCACTCTTTTTCCATACCTTCACACAACAGCATTAAATCAAGTCCAAAGTAGTACAACCAATGTTCAAAGATGCTCTACCTTTTAATTTGTCGATAAAAAATTCATACCTTGTTCTAATTTGATCTCAAGAAGAAAGGGTGTTCTCCAAATACTCCCTCAGCTCTTCCTCACAGCTCACCGTTTTCCTTTTTTCTAAAATTGTATCCAGATCACTTTCATTATCTAAGGCCACATAAAAAAGCTAATAAAAATGGTTTCTTTGATACTAAAATCTCCCCAACTCTTTAGGATTCAAGGAAGTTAATTATGCACATATATCCTACACCCAGGAGAGAAAGCTACCTCAGCAAAACTCATCGCATATGAAAATCTTCCTAGATAATGAACACCTCTGACACTGCTGCCCAAGTTGGTTGTTGAAACAAGGAGAACCTCACATCCAATCAGACTCTAGACCTGCACAAGATCTCGTAATAGCAACTTGCAGCCGCTTTCTACAGAAAGCAGCAGTGATCTCTATCACTGTTGCCATACCAAGGTTAAGACAGGACTGTCCATTCAGCGTGAATCAATCAGTTAGCAAAAATGCACCTGACAGAATGAAACTGAAGAGTAGAAATTCCCATCTAAAAGTCAAAGATTACATTTTTAATTTTATAGCAGGTATTTTGAATTTCAGAGCATTCTTTGCATTAAGAAGTCGTGTCTTTATAGCACACCCTTGTTTTTATGTTTCTACCTGTATGATGGCCATTTAGCCGTCTCCTTAAAATCACTCCAAACAAAAACATTCAAGTGAACAAGTTCTTTCTAAACTGCTGGAAGGTGAAATGAATGAGTAAGAGGATATGTAACATGATAAAAGGCTGCCTGGAATTTTACGCCTGGTATCCAACACGGCGTCTTCGATCTGGAGTGTAAAAAAAATCAGTCTCCAAGTAAACTGCTAAGAATGCGGATTATCCAAACTTCTGTTTATTCTGGCACCCTAAAGCACCAAATCACATTCTATAATTTATTCCTTTAGAAACAACTGCCCGACTTTTTTTATGTATATAAAAGATTGGAAGACATTTGGGAGATCATTTCCAGCTATTCCTAAAGTCTGATCTTAAGCAGACTGGGCCATACGTCATTCATCGCTATCATATGTATTTCAGATAGAAATGATCATAAAAATACAATCTATTTATATTACAAATAATAAACACAAGAATTATGAACACTTCCACATGAAACTCTTCCACACCAAACTGTTTCTTTGGAGTGTTTTGCCACACTATGGGCCTCTTTCTAAGGTGACATCAATAGCCTACCATGCAGAAGGCATTGCAGGTGGGAACACAGGAAGAAGAGACTAATCCCAAGGAGTGGTGAAAATATATTTCATCAAATAAAAGAAACGTACATCCACGTGCTCCACTTCTTCTTCAAAACTACATTTTAGTTTCTCAGTCACCTGAAGCATGTTGGAGTGCACAACTTCAGCATCTTCTGCTGTGCAAATGTTCATATCCAACAGGGTCATCTGAAGGAAAAGAAGAACAAATTATTGACATGCACAGAAGAAATACTTTGTGGATTTCAGAGAGCCTGGCTAAAGGTAGTGTTTCTTTTCTTGTGATGGACAGAGATAGATTCAGCCTCCTACATGCCATATTAGATTAGTAAACAATACCATCTGATTGGACACAAAGGGACAAATTGAGGCAGAGGTGGAATTTCTTTCCCAAGATAAGAGAGATTTAGCACAAGGGCTGAGGCCCCTTGCATCTTCCACATTCATGTAGGACAGCACTCCCTTCATTACCGGCATTTGTTACGGCTTTTCCACATTTCAAGTACAAATACCAACTACTACTGTGAAACCAAACGGATGGCTTACTTTTTGAGCAGAGTAAGGCAGAGGTTAAAAAGGAATTCCTCTTGTTATCTCAATGATTGGTGCATCCTCAGACGCATTTTCCTATAATGACACATTGGACCACGGCTGTCACAGCCAAAAGCTGTGGCACGTGTTGGAGGCAGCAAGGTGCTTATCAAAGCAGGAAACACGAGTCAGGTATCGATTCGATTTAATTAATTCATTAACTACATAAGTATCATTATCACGTTCAAGAATAGAATTCAAAGAACCAATGTTGCTTCTTCTGAGACATTGAAGCCTCTGTAGATCCCAACATCAAATCTATTAGGACGGCATGAGAGCAATATCTGCCCCATTATTCCGTGTAAACTACAAAGACATCTAGAACAGCTCTAAAAGATGGACAAACCCATGAACTTTGAAGTAGACGCTAGCAAGAAATGTGGAAGTAGGCTTTATCTGCCCAGTGCTTTTCCCAAAAGCTTGGGCGCTCCTTGGTGTCAGTGAGAGTCTCTGTCTCATTATTCAGCAGCTGGCTTAGGGTAAAAAAGGATGCATGCAATCACTTCATTCCTGTTCATGACATAAACTTACTGCATCATCCCAGAAGCCTTTTACTTGGAAATATAGCCTAAAAATAGGTGTCAGACTGGGTACATATCTAGATTGCTATGACCAAAACCAATTTCTTTTTAACAGGAAAGCCATACAATATGCCTGCCATGGCATATATTAGTCTACTAGCCCTGCACTTCAATGGGCAGTGAGCAGTTCATTACACCAAATTTACGTTTGGCAAGGAGACAGTCTATTTATTACAAACCCCTAGTTCTAGAACCAAGAATTCAGGAGTTGCTCATTCCCAATGAAAAGCTGTCCATTTCATACCTTTGGGGTTTTATGCTTCTGTTCTTTACCTGTCTTGAGTGTGGCTTTCTTGTGAAGTCACTGATGGGTGTTTTTCCAACACATTTCTACTGATTACATGGTAATTGCATGGCATCAGCAGACATCTCTGAATGTCTCTTTAAGGTATGCTTTTTACTCTTCTTAGAGGACCTTGTCTTCTTCTTTCCTTCACCCAAAAGGTGGGCTAAGTGAGCATTCAAAGAACCATCATCTCAACAATTAGAATTCTTTCAAACACCTGAATGGAGAACAGCAACAAAAAAAATTTAACAAAAAACTAGTAGGCGAAAGACTGCAGACGAGAAAGGTAAAATAATGAATCCTACATGCCACATGCATAACTCTCTTCATTCAAGGCTGTTTTCTAAGTGAGAATAAAAAAAAAAAGATCATCTTTTCCTCAGAGAGGAAAAGTGGAGTAACTGGATTGTGTTGCCTTGCTTACAGTTACCAGAAAAGTCAACAGCAGAGTTGAAAACTCCTGAAGCTGGCTAACTACACCTCTAAATGTTTTACTACTGTGTTATGATTCTGTCTTCAGTTAATAGAACCTGATATACAACAAAGAGATGGGAGCACATGGAGATGCATTGGAGAGCCCACGCTGGAGGTAACACATTCATTTTTTACATAAACACATTGGACACCCTCAGCTCTCCCAGTCTGTCCTAGAGCAGAGGGGCTCCAGCTTTCAAAGCAGCATAGCAGCCTCCTACCCGCGAAACGCAACGTCACCGCTGGCGTTCCGAGCCCTACGGATATCACTCCCGGTGTCGCTCGGGGGCACTCCTGGCTCTCCCCCCCCACCCCATGGGGCCCTCAGGCGTTGCCGCTGGGATGCCACTCCTGCCACTGTCAGACCAACGCCTATGGCGTGCGCCTTTGTTCTCAAAGCTCCGTGCAACATTCTGCCTTTCTCGAAGTTCGAAAGGAAAACGAAAGCTATTTGCCTACGCCCTTCACAGAGATCTGTTGCCAGGACGAGAAGGCCTTTTGTTCGGAGTTCGCCCCCTCCGCGAGGAAGCTGCTATTAGCACCGCATTGCAGGGGCTCTTCTCGCTCCTTTAATACCTGCCCAGCGCTGTCCAAAAGCGCTGCTAGCTCCACGGTCCTTCTCAGCTGCAAGTAGCAGCGTTCACAGTACATAGAGCTTCACACGAACTGAGGACCTGGAGGGACATATTGCACAGGAAAATGTGCCAGGAGAGAGACCTGTACTACATCATCCCTAATCGTCATCCAGTTTGTGCTTCTGCTGCTTCTGCTCTTAGAAATCGCTCCTTGAAAGACGAGCGAGAGCATCTTTCCGGATGCATTGCACTGAGTGAGAGCTCGCTAGGCACTTTGCACTCGGAGCCAAGGCAACAGGGCGTGCTTTCCCGCAGAACTGAGGACAAGCTCTTGGGCAGAACTGAAACTGACCGCTGGAGTTCAGACCTGTCTGGATGGCAGAAGGCGAAGAACGAAGCCACAGGGCACCGGGCTTGTAAGCGCCGTGCAGCGAAGAGGACATGAGCACTCAAAGAGCTCTTTCACGACCGCTTTCACTTCCCGGTGCTCTTGCTGCTTGGAAAAGTACCACACAGCCGTTGCATGCCATGGCAAAAGCTGGCGCAGTGGCCTTCCTCACACCTTCGCTGTGGTGTACTCCATGCAGCTAGAGCAAAGCGAGAAGGACGCGAGGAAGAAGAAGGCATTCTTAAAGTAGCCCTCTGTCAGCAGCCCTGAAAGGGCGCATAACACACGGCGTCTCGCTGCCCTCCATTCTACATACTCGTAGCTCCCTTTGCCGACTTGCAAAAGTTGCTACCAGAGCAGAGGGGGCCAGATTGAAGAGGCAGCGCCTAGGTTCACCTTCTACTTATTGCACATAAGCCCCGTCCAGCTCCTCGCTGCACTCTGTATTTCCCTTACCCATGGGATTTACTGTGGTGCTCTCTGCAACTTGGCGCCTAGAAGTGACCGCCAATATTTCCACAGCGGGCTGCAAGGGAACCAAGGAGCAGCACAAGCAGCAGTGCTTCAGCTTGCTCCTTCCAACTGCTAAGGGCACTTGGGAAGGCAAGTGTGAGGCAGCCACCTTCCCCTCCTAGTAGCCTGTAACGTCGTGCACACAAGCACAGGACTTGTGCGGCTTCGTTCACCGCCCTCCCCCACGCCTGGCGCCCCTTTCACGATCCACTATTAATACAGAGCGGGAGTCATGATGGTTCTTTTGATCTTAAAGGTGCAAACAGGCAAAGTGCAGGGGACAAAATCAGTTTATTCAACAGCAGAAAATCAGTTTATTCAACAACAGCAATGCATTTCATCAAATGCCAACAACTCAGTTACTGTAAGGGGGAGAGGTATAGTAAACAAAGTATAGGGAGAGGGGAAGGAAAGAAAGGGATGGGAAACTAGCTACCAACAGATGAGACGGGCGTCCTCACGGCTCATCCGATAGACGAATCTTCGTCCGTGGGGAGATCTCAGGGGTCCTCTCCAGGGGGGAGACGGGTCTTCATCAGCGGAGAGATCTCAAAGGGTCTTTCTCACAGGATCGCTCTTTTATAGTCCTTCTCTAAAGCGAGTGGCCTCTGGCCAAGAGGTGGGAAGATTTATGGACCATTGTGTGGTGCTGCAGGAGACAGGTACGGTCAAGCTCTCCTCAGTTGGTGGTACAACACAACCTCTGGTTGGTGCCATGACAGCACAGTCCAGTGAATACAATACAACCGCACACAGTCATGGGCATCCACCTTGGCTGGGCCAGGAAACCATTGTTCAGAGTCAGCCTGGGTGGGTGCCCTCAAGGTCTCCTTGCGACGGTCGGGAGGCAAAATCGAGGGGAACTTCGGACCGACCCTTACACAACCCTGTGACTCACAATCGTCGTCAAGAGCACCCCTTTGTAGAGTCGTGGTGGAGTCTTCAGTTGTGGTGTCTTCAGGACTCGTCCAAGTTGGTAGCATATCCCGGAAAACAGAGACAGGAAAGTAGGAAAAAGATAAGGGACAGGATAAGGAAAAGGAGAAAAAAGGAAAACAAAACAGATCAATTATATTCAATTTTTGATTACTAACAATCTTAAACAATTTGTTCGAGTCTTTAATTTTTCAATTTTTGATTAGAAATAAATCAAATTTTTAAAGCAAAATTTTGATTAAACAATTTTAATTGCAATTTGAAGATAATAAATTCTAGTTAAAAATCATATTTTATCCTATTTAAAACCTTGTGTCAATAACCCTAGGGATGCCAACAGTAATCGATCTGGATACATTTGTCACAGATGCCAATTGTGCTAACCGTTCCATTATTCTCCAACTCATCATGTATAGGATTGCTGATAAAACAAAACCAATTAAAACCAAAATCAAGAGAACAATGGTGGGATGACACAATTTGTTCAGGAAACCTGTAGCAGTAGGTGACCACCCAAATAGAGTATCCCACCACCTGTGTTCAGCATCTGTCTTTACCCGTTCCAAAACACGATGTATTTTTTCCACATTGTGATGAACAGCTATTAGAGTTTTCTGTCCGTTTTTCTTGATCTTCTCCAAAATTTCGATCAAATCTTGGTGGAGCAACAATTGCTTCACCAGAGAGAGGTTCATTCCAATTGGAGTGGGCAATAGATGGTGGATCAGTGTGTAATTTGACTGCAAATGATGGTGAGAAGTAACTGGGGCTACATAGGAAAAATCACATCCTGAAATCCTAGTAAAGTTACAGACACAAAAGTTTGAATGATTCTTAGTATTCACTACCAAATTTTCTATGAAAACACTATCACAAGCAGTTCTAAAGCATGCACATCCATTGCCTACATATACCAGTACTGTTTCAGGAATCTCGTTTAGGTGAATTTCAAAATTGCAAACGTTCTGTTCTGTGTCCAAGCAGATATCTTGAGCTCTAATTGCATTACTTTCACAGATAAACCCTTGTTGTTCCCGGACAATGCAAGTTTCCAAATTGACAGTTTGCCACCTCCCAGCAATTTGACGTGCCCATTCCCTATGCTCGAAAGGATAGAGAATAGCTCCGTCATGGTTCAACCCTAATGCAATGATGGGGAATATTGAATGCACTGAAGCATTACGTATAGTCAGTACAAAGGCTGTGGCTGTGTTTGTGCTGGGATCATAGGTAAAATTTACTAAGTTCCACCAGGACTGGAATTCTTTTTCAAAATCAGTGGCACTGTCCCAGACTATCTTTCGAATTTCAGTGGGAAAAGTGCCTTCCTCACCTTCTCTTATAATTAAAGCAGCAACCGACTGCATCCACAACTGGGCCTGGATACAACTGAGAGCCAAAGAGATGTTATTTTGTGTAGCACCAAGTGCATCGATTTTCAATTTGGGGTCATTTACATTTACCTTTTCCCAACTTGGTAATATGTTTGATAACAACCACTGTTGAGTCCCCAAAGCTGTTAAGGTTGTTTGCAGGGGCCGTTGTAATTTGGTTACATCTCCAGCTGTGGTAGCCAATTTATTCATTAGTACTTCTGAATCGATGCTGTTCAAAATTCCCAATCCTGTTCCCACAACACCGGTTATGTCTCTTGCCATTCGTTTTTTAGAAGGATTCCGTTTCTGCAACCAGGTTGTCCATCCCTCAAAAGAAGTCTGTAGAAAGGGTGAACAAGCTGGCTGAACTTCTGAGACATTATTTTGCATCAGCAATTTGATTTGTTTGAGAGACCATGCCGGATTAAACAATATTTGTTGTTGGCCAGTTTTTCTAATTACGTATGGCCCAAATTGAAAAATCGTAGGGCTCAACACAACCGGTGGTTGGGTGGTAGGTGTTACAACATTAACATCAAGTTCCCCCCAGTATTTTGTATTGTTTTTTCCACACATGACTTTATAGGAAAATTGTATAGCAGTTAAATTTAGCCAACAGTCTTGATTTTGGGTTCTACAATATAAAGTCCGGCCATGGGGTCCTATGCCATAACTGTATGCAGGTTCGGTGAGGGATCCAGCCACTAATTTACAAGTTATCGTGACGTCATCACCTTGCGTCACCACGAAATTAGGGAAAACCTTGTTTTTGTCATCCAACACTAAGGGGGTGCTTACACCATGATATGCAACTACTGCGGTCAGTGTGGGTTTTTCTATGGCATTTATTTTGAACCTATAGGTCAGACCTTTCAAGCTGGACTCATCTGTTGTGTTATTCTGCCAGGAGCATGTTACATAGGTTGGTCTCGTTAAAGTAAAGTTATGCCAACAGTTAGTAAGTTCATCCGCACTAAGCTTTGTAACTTCAACGTTGTTGGCGTCAGGGTCCAAGGTATAGTTACCAAACTTCCTTTGGCCACAGCACAGTATTAGGGGGACTTGCTTTTTACATGTCCATACTGTCGTGGGGCAGAGACTCGCCGTGATGTTAGGGTGCAAGCTACTAGTTATATCTGATTTTAAGTAATTCCCGGCGATTGCAATGGTAGTGGCTTTATCATTGTCCTGGTTTTGGGCAAATTTGGGGGAAAACCTCCAGAAGGAGCCCCCAGACAGCAAACCCCACGACTCCTCCCCCCCCCACCACCGGGTTCGGGAAGAATTTCCTCAGAGAAGAGTGGGAGAAAAAACCTGTTTATTTAACAAGCACGACACTCCCCAGCACAGGGGAAAAAAACAACACCAGCTGACAAAAAAACTCTTTCACCGTTCTGAAGGGATGACAAACTCAGTCTCTCCGGCGAGTGGTCGCTCAGTTATCAGTCTCCGGCGCTGGGGAATGACTGCTGCAGGTGACAGAGTGTAGACTCCCAGTGTTTCTTGGGGTTTCCCAGGTCCCCGTCCAGAACAGGTTCAGATGGTATCCAGGAGAGGGAGGGGACGGGGTGGAAAAGAAAACAGTCCAGGGAAAAAAGTTGGACTGCCTAGCTGAACTAACTAATAAGCAAAAAGCAAGGGCAAAGCGAAGGAAAGAAAAAGAGGCAGAAGCGAGCAAGCAGGCAAGCAAGCAAGCAAGCCGAGCTAAAACCTCTCCTAAACATAGACCATGGGGGAGGTGAGCCGGCTGATAACAAGACAAAACAAAGCTTCACTTTCAGAGTCAGTCCTGGAAGCACAGGACATAATACCAAACATAATCAGAACACACGATTGGAGATACAAACACCATACCATCACCCTAGGACATTCCACCCCTTATCTCCATATTGTGAACATACTAAACAGCATGTAAAAACTTCAGCAAGTAGAAATTTCCATCTTTCACTTACTCGGACACATTTTCTTCCATCTCACTTGCTCAAACCTTCGACACTTACACATTTCCTTCTATCTCACTTGCTCAGACCTTTGACAGTTACACATTTCCTTCTGTCTCATGCTGCCTCACCCCACAATCAGATCTCCCTGAGGTACACATCGTGTTGTTCCATCTCTCTGCATTATTCACCATGTACAACGTGGTCCTTGAGCAAAGACAATCCCACAAATGGGTTTGTCTGTACTCTGGGCAGAATTGATCCAAACTGCCTTCCCTAACAAACCTCTGATATGTGCCACTGGGACTTTGTCTCCATCTACTATATTCAGGGACTCAGACTGGGCAGGGCCCTCTCCGTTGGTGGAACCTCGGGTGTTAACTAACCAAATGGCCTTTGCTAAATGCTGCTCCCAGTTTTTGAAAGATCCCCCACCCAATGCTCTCAAGGTGGTTTTTAACAGTCCATTGTACCTTTCCACTTTCCCTGCAGCTGGTGCATGGTAGGGGATATGGTACACCCACTCAATGCCGTGTTCCCTAGCCCAGGTGTTGATAAGGCTATTCTTGAAATGAGTCCCATTGTCTGACTCAATCCTCTCAGGGGTACCATGCCTCCAAAGGACCTGCTTTTCAAGGCCCAGGATGGTGTTACGGGCTGTAGCATGAGACACAGGGTAGGTTTCCAATCATCCAGTAGTGGCTTCTACCATGGTGAGCACGTAGCGCTTGCCTTGGCGTGTCTGGGGCAGCGTGATGTAATCAATCTGCCAGGCCTCCCCATACTTGTACTTGGACCAGAGCCCCCCATACCAGATGGGCTTCACCTGCTTGGCTTGCTTGATGGCAGCGCACATCTCACAGTCATGGATAACTTGAGAAATACTGTCCATGGTTAGATCCACCCCTCGGTCTCGTGCCCACTTATAGGTGGCATCTCTACCCTGGTGGCCTGAGGCATCATGGGCCCATCGTGCTAGGAACAACTCTCCCTTGTGTTCCCAATCAAGGTCTATCTTTGACACCCCTATCTTTGCAGCCTGATCTACCTGCTGATTGTTTTGCTGCTCTTCATTAGCCCTACTTCTGGGAACATGGGCATCTACATGGCGAACCTTCACAGGTAGTTTCTCTAACCGGGTAGCGATATCTTTCCACTCTTCGGCAGCCCAAATTGGTTTTCCTCTACGCTGCCAGTTAGCCTCTTTCCATCTCTCCAACCATCCCCACAGAGCATTGGCTACCATCCATGAATCGGTATAAAGGTAAAGCTTTGGCCAGTTCTCTCTTTCTGCAATGTCTAAGGCCAGTTGAAACGCTTTGAGTTCAGCAAGTTGACTGGATCCACCCTCTCCTTCAGTGGCCTCTGCTACTCGTCGTGTGGGGCTCCATACAGCTGCTTTCCACCTCCGATTCATCCCCACAATGCGAAAGGAACCATCAGTGAATAGAGCATAGCATGTTTCCTCTGCTGGCAGTTGGTTATATGGTGGAGCTTCTTCAGCCCGTGTCACTGGTTCTTGCTCCTCATCTGTGACACCAAAACTTTCACCTTCAGGCCAATTTGTAATTACTTCCAAAATCCCAGGGCGATTCAGTTTTCCAATCCGGGTGCGCTCTGTAATGAGGGCAATCCACTTGTTCCATGTAGCTGTGGTGGCATGGTGGGTGGAGGGAACCTTTCCTCTGAACATCCACCCCAGCACCGGTAGTCGGGGTGCCAGAAGGAGTTGTGCTTCTGTGCCAACCACCTCTGAGGCTGCTTGGACTCCTTCGTAGGCGACCAAGATTTCCTTCTCTGTTGGGGTGTAGTTAGCTTCAGACCCTCTGTAGCTCCGACTCCAAAATCCTAATGGTCGGCCTCGAGTCTCACCAGGCACTTTCTGCCACAGGCTCCAGGACAGACCATGGTTCCTGGCTGCAGAGTAGAGCACGTTCTTCACATCTGGCCCCGTCCTGACTGGGCCAAGGGCTACTGCATGAGCAATTTCCTGCTTTATCTGGGCAAAAGCTTGTTGCTGCTCAGGGCCCCAATGGAAATCGTTCTTCTTGCGGGTAACCAGGTAAAGAGGGCTCACGATCTGACTGTACTCAGGAATGTGCATCCTCCAAAAACCTATGGCACCTAAGAAAGCTTGTGTCTCCTTCTTGTTGGTTGGTGGGGACATAGCTGTGATTTTGTTGATGACATCAGTAGGAATCTGACGCCGTCCATCTTGCCACTTCACTCCCAGGAACTGGATCTCTCGATCAGGTCCCTTAACTTTACTCTTCTTGATGGCGAAGCCGGCTTCCAGGAGGATTCGGATGATTCTCTCTCCTTTCTTGAACACTTCTGCTGCTGTGTTCCCCCACACAATGATATCATCAATATATTGTAAATGTTCTGGAGCCTCACCTTTTTCTAGTGTAGTCTGGATCAGTCCATGGCAGATAGTAGGACTGTGCTTCCACCCCTGGGGCAGTCGATTCCAGGTGTACTGCACTCCCCTCCATGTGAAAGCAAACTGAGGCCTGTACTCTGCTGCCAGAGGAATGGAGAAAAATGCATTGGCAATATCGATAGTGGCGTACCACTTTGCTGCCTTGGACTCCAGCTCGTACTGCAGTTCCAGCATGTCCGGCACAGCAGCACTCAGTGGTGGAGTCACTTCATTCAATGCACGATAGTCTACGGTCAATCTCCATTCTCCTTCAGATTTACGCACAGGCCAGATGGGGCTGTTGAAGGGTGAGTGGGTTTTGCTGACCACCCCTTGGCTCTCCAGCTCACGGATCATTTTATGGATGGGAACCACAGCATCTCGAGGTTTTCTGTATTGTCGGCGATGCACTATGGAAGTGGCAATTGGTACCTTTTGGTCTTCTCCCTTCAGAAGTCCTACTGTACTTGGATTCTCAGACAGTCCAGGCAGGGTGTTCAATTGCTGGATGCCTTCTGTCACCACAGCTGCTATCCCAAATGCCCACCTGAATCCTTTTGGATCTTTAAAATACCCCCTTCAGAGGTAATGTATGCCCAAAATGCATGGGGCCTCTGGGCCAGTCACAATAGGATGTTTTTTCCATTCATGTCCAGTCAAGCTCACATCAGCTTCCACCAAGGTAAAGTCCTGTGATCCACCTGTCACACCAGCAATAGAAACAGATTCTGCCCCCACATATCTTGATGGGACTAATGTGCATTGGGCACCAGTATCAACCAAAGCTTTATACTTTTGTGGTTCCGATGTGCCAGGCCAACAAATCCACACAGTCCAGAAAACAGGATTTTCCCTCGCCTCTCCCTGGCTAGAGGCAGGGCCCCTCTAAGCCTGTTTATCCTTCTTTCCTTGGGCATATGTCTTAGAGGTTCCTTCAAGGGGATCAGACATATCATCATCATCATCATACTTGGCAGCTTGGCTACGGGCAACTGGAGCTGCTCTCCTTTTGGTGGAACTTCCTCTTTGAGTCTTGCCTTCCTTCAATTCACGCACCCGTTGTGCCAGAGCAGCAGTAGATTTTCCATCCCATCTCCTCATGCTTTCTCTGCAATCACGTAGGAAGAACCACAGCTCAGCTCGTGGGGTGTACCTCCTCTCCCCATCAGGGCAACGTCTGCGTTGGATACCAGGGCCTCTAATTTGTACTGCTGAGATTTGGAGAAGGTCCTCTTTAATCTCCTCCGTGAGTCTTCTATGATTCTCCTCTATCTTGTCTTCTAATTTCTGCAGACGTGTTTCCACAGCTGCAATTCTGGCATGTGTTGGGCCATGCACAGCATCTGCATATGCTCGGAGCTTCTTTGCCATATCAAGCACGGTCTCATCCCTCTCGTCCCGCTTCATTATTGCTAAAGCAGAAGCGTATTCATGGGGCCCAAGCCGCACAAGTTTTCGCCATATCACAGAGGTACACGGTACCAAGTCCGGATTCCTAGTTGTTATGTCATCTGAGAAGATAATCTCTGCCACTGCCATTTCTCTCAGGCATTGGATCGCTTGTTCTATCATCTTCCACTGGGTCTGCTGCATATAAAGATCGTCTGCACACAGGTATCTTTGTGCTACACTGTCCAGGACCCGTGCCCAGAGGCTGTGAGGGTTAGGCCCCCTCATCATTCCTTGTTCGATGACAGGATCATGTGACAGGGATCCCAAATGCCTGGCTTCAGTGCCATCCAGAATTGTAGCCTCGCCTGCAGCATCCCAAAGACGGACCAACCAACTAATTATAGACTCATCAGGTCATCGGGTGTAATCCTTTCTCAGGCCACGAAGGTCCTTTAGGGAAAAAGACTCAATATTGGCCTTTGATCTTGTACCAGTTGCTTTGACTCCTGGTTTTATGTCAGGAGGCGTTGAGGGTCCTTCTCCTGCATCATCATCATCATCATCATCATCCACTGGTCGATCAGTCTTGTCTGTGCACTTTCCACTTCTCGTGCTGGTAGCAACAGCCATTGGTTGAGGCTTACTGACAGGTTTAGCTGCTGGCTTAGGCTCACTGTCTGGTGTAGTTGTTGGCCTCGAGCCTGGGGTGTTGGCTGCAGCCTGAGTGACTGGGATAGTGGCTGATTTATCTGCCTGTCCCCCTTCCTCTGTCTGCTGCCCTACAGTATCTAGCAGGGTACGGTAAGCATATGCCAGGGCCCAGCTCACTGCAATGATCTTCTTCTCCTTAGAATTACCATGGCACTTCTCTTTCAGGTACTTTGCCACCTCAGCTGGGTTCTGAATTTGTTCACATGGAAAATCCCAGGATGTAGGGTCAGAAAATTCCTTTAAGATTTGGCCCATATCCTCCCATTTCCCACACCACTCAGGATTCCTCACGCCTGGCTCTACTCTGGGGTCAGGGGTCTCAGCCCCTCTAGAAATCTCAGCTCTCATTCTAGAGAAACTGCAAACTGTATAGAGAAAGCTTACCATATTAAACACCAGAAAGATGGTCTCTTTAACATTCAAGGGGAACTGAACATTCTCTAATAAGGATGTAACAAATTCAGAGGAGAAGAAGGAAAAAAAAAAGGCTGAAAAGCCTCATCCCCTGCTTCTCCTCTAACAAACTGAGTACACAACCACAACCAAGAACCATACATTCCTGGAACAGACTCCAGCACCTTTATAAATCTCCTGCAGGCCAATAAAACCAAGCCCAGCCCGATGTATATTTTAGTCAATGCCCCTCTACTACAGAAACTACATATTAGGGACAATACCGGAGCTATTTCTGGATAAGCAAATAAACCTAGGGACCACAGAGGTATTAAGACCTCAAAAAACCCTAGGGACCAAAAACCCATGCAGGCCTCCACCCCAAAAGACATGAATTCCAACAACATAACCAATAACTGCTCTATACCAACACAAAATAATTTGAACCAAATTATTATTAGAACAGGGTTTTTTTCCCACTTTCTCAAGCCCCGAGATGGGCGCCAATATATTTGTCCTGGTTTTGGGCAAATTTGGGGGAAAACCTCCAGAAGGAGCCCCCAGACAGCAAACCCCACGACTCCTCCCCCCCCCACCACCGGGTTCGGGAAGAATTTCCTCAGAGAAGAGTGGGAGAAAAAACCTGTTTATTTAACAAGCACGACACTCCCCAGCACAGGGGAAATAAACAACACCAGCTGACAAAAAAACTCTTTCACCGTTCTGAAGGGATGACAAACTCAGTCTCTCCGGCGAGTGGTCGCTCAGTTATCAGTCTCCGGCGCTGGGGAATGACTGCTGCAGGTGACAGAGTGTAGACTCCCGGTGTTTCTTGGGGTTTCCCAGGTCCCCGTCCAGAACAGGTTCAGATGGTATCCAGGAGAGGGAGGGGACGGGGTGGAAAAGAAAACAGTCCAGGGAAAAAAGTTGGACTGCCTAGCTGAACTAACTAATAAGCAAAAAGCAAGGGCAAAGCGAAGGAAAGAAAAAGAGGCAGAAGCGAGCAAGCAGGCAAGCAAGCAGGCAAGCAAGCAAGCAAGCCGAGCTAAAACCTCTCCTAAACATAGACCATGGGGGAGGTGAGCCGGCTGATAACAAGACAAAACAAAGCTTCACTTTCAGGGTCAGACCTGGAAGCACAGGACATAATACCAAACATAATCAGAACACACGACTGGAGATACAAACACCATAACATCACCCTAGGACACTCATGAAGGGATTTCTCCCCTTTTCTGCATCCTACCTTGATTTCTTCACTAATTGTTCCTATTAGTACCCTAGCCCAGTCCTTTTTGTCCCAACCCCAGTCACTTGAATGGTATACCTCAGAATTGTGCAGTACTACGGTCGCAAGGCTTGGGTGACGATCTCTGGGGTAGGGTCCTAAAGCACTGGTATATCTGATGGAAGCTTCAGACCACGGCCACTTGGGCGAGTTTTGGCCATGGTGTTGTGGTAGGATACAGAGAAGTATCAAAAAGGTGATCATGGTTTGTCCAGTTCCCATGTCCCTCGGCGTTCTTCTGTGAAAAGTAAACACAACAGAGTCTGCCACCAAGAGGCAGGAGGTCAAAATGATGGAACAATCCAACGGGTACTTATCCGATGCTCCTTTCCCAGAGCATTGGTGGCTACCCATGCATATTTATTCAGAGGAATTTTTAGTACCAGTGGTACTTCTCCTACAGTAGGGAGGTTTACTAAAACAGGTTGCCCAGGGTAATGGGCTGGATTTTTAGGATCATTAGGTCCCTGTAGTGCAGGAATGATGCTTGGGGCTTTTGGACAAAAAGCAATTATTTTGGGACACCCGTTTACCCCCCATCTATCATTTATACCTTTTACAGCTTGTCATAATCGAAGATCCCAACTTCCCTCATGTGGTCTTAGGAGTCGCTTCAGAAGACCATTTGTCCTTTCTACAATCCCGTTGGCTTGAGGGTAATAGGGGGTGTGAAAAGTCCACTTTATTCCTTCCTCCCTTGCCTATTCCTGTACTACTTTAGCAGTAAAGTGAGACCCATTATCAGATTGAATCTCCTGTGGCTTTGGAAAAGTTCCAAACCATTCTTGTAATGCCTTAACAGTGTTTTCTCCCGTAGCTCTGTTAAAGGCTTCAGCTTGAGCTAACCCTGATATTATTTCCACTCCTACCAGCACGAAATGTTTACCACCAGACTTCTTAAAGGGACCGATATAATCTACCTGCCACGCGTCCCATAAGCCTTTACCTTTCCTTAAGTGCAAAGGGTCATCTTCCAAAGGATGCCTTTCTAGTCGTCTGCGGCATTGTTCACAAGCTCATATGCATGTTTTACACATTTCCCTGGTGACAGGCCAGCCACGAGCAAGGGCTTCTTTGTACAAATCTTTCGCACCTGTATGTTGTCTTTTTATATGCAGCCATTCTAGCAGGTGCTCCCAATCCTCTGTAATTTGTTCCTTTTCCAGGGGACTTAGTCTTGCTAACTCATCAGCAGCATTATTCCACTCACCAGCTAAATTTCCATCTGTCTGATGAGAAGCCACCCACCCCACAGCAGAGTTTCCTTGATTGGCTATATCTAGAATTTCTTGCCATTTTTCCTTATGCCATACTGGGATCCTGTTAACTTCCCAATCATTTTGCTGCCAGAAAGGAAGCCACTCTGTACATCCTTTAAACACAGCATAGGAGTCAGTGTAAATACAAACAAGAGAGGTATTATGTACCTCATGCTTGAAAACACTCCATACAGCAATCAGCTCACCAACCTGAGCACTGCCTTCTCCCTCGGTAATAATTCGTTCACCAGATGAAGTATGGAGAGCTACTGCCCTGTATTTCCACACCTTTCCTTCTCGTTTAGCAGAAGCATCAGTAAACCAAGAATTCACTGATTGTTCAGGGGAGAAAGGAGGGGCCACTTTAATTACTGAGGCAGGTTTATCGTGGCTTCTAGCCAAGTTCTCAGTGTCTTGTATAGCCAGATTTTTTACAGCTCCTTCTGTTACAGAGAAGATGTTACAGTAATGTTCTATCTGGGCATACCACTTCCTAACTGAGGATCTCTAGGCCACCCCGTCAGGGGGAGGGGTCCCACTGGTGACTGTTTTAATAACTTTAAAAGGGCCTCTTAATACAATTGGTTGCTGACGTGTAATTTTCTCCACTTCTATGAGAGCGATGCTGACAACAAAAAGCCCCTTTTCCCAGGTAGTGTATCTTTTTTCAGCATCTTTAAAACCACGAGAAAAAAAACCAACAGGCCTTGTAGGGCCTTCTGGGCCTCGTTGCCATATGTGCACTGACAACCCCGAGGTGGCAAATCCCCATTCTACCTGGAAAGGATCTGTGGGATGAATAGGGCCTAGAGCTTGATGTGCAGTTGCTTCAAAAATCAGCAGTTGTAATGCTTCCTCCTGAGAAGGAGTCCAATCCCATTTTACCTTTTTCCTCAGCAAGTCATAAAGAGGTGTAGCAATAATTGAAATATCAGGGATGTGTTTTCTCCAAAACACTAATAATCCCAGAGCTTGTTGAAGCTCTTTCCTGGATCCAGGCATTTTAATTTGATCTAGGGAGGTTAGGGTATCAGGTGGAATGCATGTCATACCTCCTTTCCACCAAATCCCCAAAAACTTCACCTCCTGAGAAGGTTTCTGAATTTTCTCTGGGGGAATTTTTAAGTCAAGGCTTTCCAGATGAGAGATTATTTTCTGTTGGCTATCCCCCACTACTTCTATTTCATCTCCCCCCACCAGAATATCATCAATGTATTGATAGACAGCTACATTGTCAGGTTTGGGTATCTTTTCTAATTCCTGTGCTAAAGCATGGTGGGCTAGAGTAGGGGAGTGTTTGTACCCTTGAGGAAGCCTAGTGAAGGTGTATTGCTGTCCTTCCCATGTGAAGGCAAAACAGTCCATGTCCTGTGGCTGTATAGGTATCATAAAGAACATGTCTTTGACATCTATAGTTGCCATGATTGTATGAGCCTTCTCCTGAATTGAAGTTATAAGTTCAGCTAAATTTGGGACAGCTGCTGTGAGAGGATCTGTGTTTGCATTTAGTCTGCAAAAATCTACTGTCAGCCTCCACTTTCCGTTAGGTTTACGGACTGGCCACACTGGAGAGTTAAAGGGAGGATGAGTGTCAATTATCACTCCCTGATCTCTCAGGTCCTGAATAACTGGCTTGATTCCTTCTTTGGCACCAGTGGGAAGTGGGTATTGTTTCACATTAGTAATTTTACTGAAAGGTAAGGAAGGTGCGGATTGAAGCAGATTAATATTAAAACGTGGTGTGCCAAAGGAACAGAGACAACCCTCCTCGTCTTCCCACTGTCTTCCAGCAAGGACATCCATTCCCAATAAATCATTTGGAATATCTCCAATTACAATTTTGATAAGTAACTGTTGCGTTTCCTAGATACATTGTAAATGGTACATTCCGTGACCCCTGCTGTGCCCTGTACCTTGGTCCCTCTCCCCTCCTGGCCACACAGAGCTGGCTGGGATCCAATTTCTCCTCGCCCCCCCTTTCCAGACCCTAGAAAAGTTCAGTACCCCCTGGCCTCGCTCTCTTTTCTCTCTTTTTCCCTCCTTTCCCTCTCTTTTTCTCTCTTTTTCCCTCTTTTCCCTTCCCTTTTTCCCTCGCTACCCACGAGAAATAAACCTGTAACTTTATTAGGGGAAAGAGCCTCTTTTGATATCTTATTTACCTCCATGAGGCAAGGGCCCAGGGGAACTTCACCCTAACACCTGAGCTAGACCGGAGGAAGGGTGAAAAACCCCATTTTGGGGCCAAGTAAAAGCCTCAGTTGGCGCTCCAGGTGCGTGGTCTCTACAGAGTACCCACGTTCCGCTGTGACTCCTATTTTCGGGATTCAACAAGCCTGGGAGCTGATCAACTAGCTTAAATTTCTTTAAGCTGCATTTTGTGCAGTTCGATGACTTTTCACCAGGAACCGGCAGCCTGTCGGGAGCCCAGACAGGTTGGTTCTGGACGTGGATCCACTACAGTTACAGAGACATCTCTGCCTGCAAGAGGAAAGGTGAGTGAAAGTGTCCTTTCCTGGCGGGTGGTTCCCCGAGCTCCGTGGGGGGGTCTCACCGGTGGCATTTTGCCGGCCCAGCGCCGTTCTCGGGAGGAGAGGCGGAGTGGGCGTGTTTGCAGCGCGCGCGGCTCGGAAGCTCGCGGCCACGTGATGCGGTGCGGGGGCTGGGGGGGGGGGGGCTGGACGCGGCCACCCCAGGCGCGGCACGGCAGGCAGACAGCTTTGGTTGGTTTCAAAGCTGCGGCACAGGGAGTTTTTTTTTGCAGTTTTTGCGGTTTGTACGGGTTTTTGCGGCGGGGTCAATCCCTACAGAGGCGCGGGTGCCACGTAGGTTTTACTGACAAAAACCGGCGAAATTAACATCAGCTCCGCATCCAGTAAAGCCTGAAAACCGTAGTGTACCTAGCACGTCTTAACAACTAACTCCTTTCCTGTGTTTTAACTGTAGTGGGGTGGATATAGTGCAAATTGCTAACACCATGGGCTTACAGCAATCTGACTTACAAAAGAGTATAAAAAAACAACTCAGGGAAATATTAAGTTCAGGAAATGTTTTAATATCTAATAAAAAATTAGCCCGTTTTGCCAGCTGGCTGTCTGTTGAAAAATCTGACCTTGAATTGCAAAATATAAATTGGATTTCATTTTGGGATGAAATAGGGGATTTATTAACTTTAAAAGTAGAAAATGGAGATAAAACTGCCTCTGTATTCCTCCCGATATTCTTACAAATTCAGAAAGTTTTAATTCAGACAGAAAAAAACAGACAGCAGCAGCAAAATAATTCAAACTCACCTTACCTTCCCCAAAAACCCTATAACCAGAACCTGGAAAGCACCCTCGGATCTGCCTTGGAAATGCAGGGCGCCCAGCACGGCTGTAACTGTTCTGAATCCCCGAATCCTCCCCAGTATCCCGGTTCTGGCAATTTTTCAAAAAAGAGAAATGGTAGAAGAAGTTATCAACCTTTGTCCTATCAAGATAAAAAAGGAAATTTGTAAATTACAGAGAGAATTTGATAAAAATAGTGAAATCTTTAAAGGCATGATGAGAGCCACCTTTAACTCAAACGAACTGGTTCCATATGATATCAAAGAGCTTTTCCGATGTCTGTTAACTCCTTCAGAATATGATCTATGGGAAAGCCTGTGGAAAAGATCTTTAAAAGTGCTTTTACAAGAGCTTTTAAAAAGCTCAGATAATGCAAAAGATGCTGAAAATAATGATATAACATATGAACACCTATGTGGGGAAAAAGATAGGCATTGCCCTGAAAGCCAAACCAGAGTATTATCCAAGTCTGTCCTAGATAAAATATGCAATGTTGCAGAAAAAGGCTTGTAATCAATTACCAACAGTAGATACTAAAGGCAGTTATATTAACATTAAACAGTTTACTTCTGAGAATTTCTTACAGTTTGTGGACCGCCTTCTTACGCAAGTAGAAAGACAAGTGTCTGATCTAGTATTACAAGCTGAATTAATTAAAGAAATGGCTCAGAGGAATGCTAATGAAACCTGCCGTAGGGTTATTCTTGGCCTTCCCCTGGAGCCAGCACCTAGCTTAGCACAGATGATAGAAGCCTTTGCCAGAAAAGCAGAAGTGCTCAGTGGACACAAAATAAATCCAGGACTGGCACACCCAAAAACCATGGCAGCTGTAACACCAGAAGCTAAGAAGCAACCAATGTCACCAGAGCAACTGCAGCACATCATCTGCTTCCAGTGCAAGCAGCCAGGACACTTCGCCAGAGACTGTCCACACAACCAAAAACAGAAGAAGACCAACAAACAAAATACTAGCTTTACAGCGCGTACCCGCCATTAACACAATAGCGCGCTCGGCTATAAATACTGTGGGCTCCACAGTCGCAAAAGACTCTCTCTTAATAAACAAAAAGGGGGAGGATGGGATAGAGGGTGTGGGGATGTATGGCAATGAAAATATCAAATGTTCAATTAACAAGGTTTGGAAGCCACTAGGCCGTTTTAGGCTTGTGACTACCAGAGGTTTTCATTTCAGGTCACCTGATTGGACAGTCATAACAGTGGACTTACCTAACAGTACACAGGACGTGACTTTAAACCACGTGAAACTGGACAGTGAGTACTTTGTTGTCAGTGACACAGCACACACACCCCTAGAGATTGAGGTGGTTCCCATGACCATCAAGGGAAGCATAACTGGCCTCATTCTCCTGGCACGATGTCCTCTACCACCATATTACCTGGTTGAGGGACAAATCCTTGCCCAGGCCATTCCTGTTCCACAGGAGGTCCCAGTAGATGGAAAATCACCTGAAGTCTACTGGGCAGAAGTGGTGGGTGAGGACAAACCTTCTCTGGCATGCAACCTAACCCGTGGATCAGATCACCTCCATGTGGAGGGGGTACTGGACACGGGTGCTGATGTGACTATCATACCCGAAAGGATGTGGCCGTCACATTGGGAACTTCAGCCTGTGGCAGGCAGAATCCAGGGTGTAGGAGGAGTAAAATTGGCAAAAATATCAAAAAGCATCATACAAATTGAGGGGCCAGATGGAAAATTGGCTAGCATCCGTCTATTCGTTACAGATTATAAATGCCCTCTATGGGGGAGAGACACCATGTCCCAGTGGGGGTGAAATTGATTATTCCTAAAACTCCTCGGGATTTTTAGAAGCGGCCACTGTGGGGCGCCCTACCCAAAAGTTGAAATGGCTAGATGATACCCCAAAGTGGGTAGCATAGTCGCCGATGAGTAAGGAGAAGCTCAGGGCGCTTGAGGAGCTTGTGGAGGAACAATTGGCTAAAGGCCACATAGAGGAGACTACAAGTGCATGGAATTTCCCGGTTTTTGTGATTAAAAAAACAGGGAAAGACAAGTGGAGGCTGCTCCACGACCTCCGGGAGATAAACAAAGTAATTGAGGACATGGGGTCTCTCCAACCTGGAATGCCTTCTCCAACAATGCTTCCCAGAGATTGGCAATTGGCTGTTCTAGACATCAAGGACTGTTTCTTGCACATTCCTCTACACCCAGAACATGCCCCATGGTTCGCCTTCTCGGTTCCTACCATCATTCGAGAGGCCCCAATGAAGCGCTACCACCGGAGAGTTTTGCCCCAGGGATTAAAATGTAGTCCCTCCATCTGCCAGTGGTATGTGGCCTCATTGCTGTCCCAGGTGCGTGCCCAGAGAGGGGAGGCCATCATCCTTCATTACATGGATGATGTGCTAGTGTGTGCACCCGATAACTCTCTACTCCAAAACGCACTTGACCTAGTGGTTAAAGTTTTAACCTCTGCTGGATTTGAATTGCAGGAGGACAAAGTCAAGAGGATCTCACCTTGGAAGTGCCTGGGCTTGGAAATTACTGCACGGACCATTGTTCCGCAGAAATTGGAAATTAATTGTAATCCAAAAACCTTAACAGATCTCCATTCCCTGTGTGGGTCATTGAATTGGGTTATGCCCTGACTAGGCCTCATTAATGAGGACCTAGAACCTCTCTTCAATTTATTGAAAGGGGAGAGAGAGCTGCTTTCTCCCAGGGAACTGACCCGAGGCAAAGACTGCAATCGAAAAGGTACAAAAGACCTTAGGAGAGAGGCAAGCTCACCGTTACCAGCCCGAGCTGCCCTTCAAATTCATTGTCCTAGGAAAACTGCCACACTTACACAGGTTAATATTCCAATGGATCAAGGAGCTTAATCATAGAGTGGGTCTTCCTCTCCCACCAAAGATCCAAAACTATCACTAAGCCACAAGAGTTAATAGCTCAGCTGATTCGGAAAGCAAGGATCAGACTGTATGAACTAGCTGGTTGTGACTTCACATGTATTCACCTCCCTGTTATACTGTCTGAGGAGGGAAGGAACTCTCCTGAAAGACTGACTAAAGAAATGCTTGAGCACTTGCTCCAGAGCAATGCCAGTCTCCAATTAGCCCTGGACAGCTACAGAGGACAAATATCAGTCCATGCCCCATCTCACAAGCGGTTCAATGAGGAATTCCACCTCATTCCTCGTGAGAAGAGGAGTCAGAGACCACTCAAAGCTCTCACAGTGTTCACGGATGCATCTGGGGCGTCCCACAAGTCGGTAATAACTTGGAGAGGTCCTCAGACTCAGCATTGGGAAGCTGATGTTGAGTTTGTGGAGGGATCACCCCAGGTAGCTGAACTGGCAGCAGTCGTGAGAGCCTTTGAGAAGTTCTCAGAGCCAATAAACTTGGTGACAGACTCAGCCTATGTAGCGGGGATAGTGTCCAGGGCAGAGCAGGCAGTGCTCAGAGACATCGAAAATGAGCAGCTTTTCAGGTTGCTTTCCAAACTAATTTATTTGATTTCTCATAGAGAACACCCGTTCTATGTGATGCATGTGAGATCACACCCAGATTTGCCAGGCGAAATTGCAGAAGGCAACCGTTAGGCAGACTCCCTTGCAACCCCAGCAGAACAAGCACGCCTTCCTGACATCTTCCAACAGGCAAAGCTGAGCCACCAGCAGTATCACCAGAATACACCAGGTCTAATGCGTCAGTTCCAGCTAACACGGAGTCAGGCTCGAGCCATTGTGGCCACCTGTCCCAACTGTCAGCTGCACACCATGCCCTCAATAGGCATGGGGGTTAACCCCCGAGGTCTTGGCAGTTGTGAGGTATGGCAAACAGACATCACACACATTCCTAGTTTTGCTCGCCTCAAATATGTGCATGTTAGCATAGACACATATTCAGGCGCAGTCTATGCCTCTGCCCATGCAGGAGAAAGGGCAATGCACGCCAAAAAACACCTAGTGCAAGCCTTTTGAGTGTTGGGGATCCCTAAGGAAATCAAAACTGATAAGGGCGCAGCGTATAAGTACAAGGAGTTCCTAGAATTCGTCCGGCAGTGGGGAGTGGAACATAAAACTGGCACCTCTCACTCCCCCACAGGCCAAGGTATAGTGGAGAGAGCCAATCAGACGCTCAAGCAGGTTTTGGCTAAACAGAGCAGTTCAACTGTGTGCATGTCTCCACAGCAGAAGCTCTGCAAAGCCATGTTTACTATCAGTTTCCTGAACTGTTCATTTGAGAACATGAGTCCACCTGTGGTACGTCACTTTAACAGTAGTAAACAATTCAAGTTATCCCAACATCCTCCAGTTTTGATTAGGGACCCAGAAACCTGGGAAATCAAAGTTCCCTATGAACTTGTTACCAGGGGGCATGGCTATGCATGTGTATCCACTCCCTCAGGCCCTCGGTGGATTCCCCAAAAGTGGGTGAAACCGTATGTCCCCAAACATCCTGCTCCAACTGAGGAGAATGAGGAGCAGGTAGCTGTGGCTTCAAAAAGAAGACGCGGCCGGAAAAAAGGAAAAGAAATCCTCATAGAAGGTGGCATTCTGCCAGATAAAGGCTTTTAATAGGTTTTATAATGTTTGTCTTTCCTTCTCGAGAAAAGCTTCTCTTCTCTCAGTCCTGTGATGAACCCCATCCAAGCTGTCTTCCTGTTAACACTGAACAGTCTAGCAGCTGCATGGATCGTCCCTCAGCCACATCAGAACATCTGGGTGACACTGGCACAAACGCTCCAACAAGAAAACATATGTCTGTCCACAGCAGCAACAGCAAACCCTATGTCCACCTGCCTGGTAGGAATCCCATTGAAGGCTCGAGAATATTCAGCCAGTTTTGAAACACACTTACCCAATGAAATTCCTGAGTCACACACCATTTCATCACACAAAAATCATAGGCTGCAAGCCGGAGTAAATAAAAACCCCATAGAAGAGTTGCTGCCAAGTTTGCCCCAAACAGCTCAAGAACCCCAAGAATTAGAACTGCTAGGTTCCTACCCAGCACCATATTGCATTCACTTTAGAATCTTCCCAAAACCTTCTAGCATAAAGGAATTCCACAACATAATGCAACATCGTGGGGAATTCACTGCCAAAAGGTGGTGCAATACTATAAGCCATATTGCAGCTGATACCCCAACTTATTCAATCCCCAAAAGCCTCCCAAAGGGATTGTTCTTAATTTGTGGAGACCGGGCGTGGGCAGGATTTCCTTCTCGGCTCTTAGGAGGGCCATGCACCTTCGGTCGGTTTTCCCTGTTGGCACCCAACGAAACCTTGATTAGCGATTGGACTCACAAAAACAAATCAGGTAATAAAATCCAAAAACGAAGTGCAGACAATATGGACCCAAACTGTAATTCTGAAATTTTCCATTGGGCCAAGTCCAAAAGAATTGCTGTGTCCCTGTTTCTTCCGTGGGTTGCAGCAACTAAAGCTCTAGGCGAATTGGGCCACCTAGAGTGTTGGGTAGTCAAACAGGCAAACTTAACATCCACCGCAATCAGCTCCCTCCTAGAAGACGAGGAAATTACCAGGCAGGCCACACTACAAAATCGTGCTGCTATAGATTTTCTCTTGCTACTACACGGACATGAGCGCCAGGAATTTGAAGGACTTTGCTTTATGGACCTGACCTCAAAAGCTCCTAACATCCATGCTGCCCTCCGAAACATGAACAACTTGATCGGACAAGTGAAGCAAGAATCTGAAGATTGGTTCAATGGACTGTTCAAAGGGTTGGGACTAACAGGGTGGTGGTCATCTACTGTCAAAACAATTATGTTAATTTTTGTTATTCTTTATCTTGTAATAACGGCGTTCGGAATCCTATGTCACTTAGTTTTCAAAGCCATTAATAATCTCATTCCCTCTACCTCAGTAGTCAATCCCATAGAAATGAAAAACTTGGAACAATCTAACCCTCCCACCAACTACAAGTGGTGGGCAAAATCATAATTTGAATGATACCAATATCCTTCTTTCAACTTTGTTAAAAAACGGGGAGATGTAGTGTTTCCTAGATACATTGTAAATGGTCCATTCCGTGACCCCTGCTGTGCCCTGTATCTTGGTCCCTCTCCCCTCCTGGCCACACAGAGCTGGTTGGGATCCAATTTCTCCCCGCCCCCCCTTTCCAGACCCTAGAAAAGTTCAGTACCCCCTGGCCTCGCTCTCTTTTTCTCTCTTTTTCCCTCTTTTCCCTTCCCTTTTTCCCTCGCTACCCACGAGAAATAAACCTGTAACTTTATTTGGGGAAAGAGCCTCTTTTGATATCTTATTTACGTCCATGAGGCAAGGGCCCAGGGGAACTTCACCCTAACACTTGAGGTAGACCGGAGGAAGAGTGAAAAACCCCATTTTCGGGCCAAATAAAAGCCTCAAGTAACAAATTCTCCTCTCCAGGTAGTAAGATTTTTATCAGAGCTATATCCATAGCTTCTGTGGTCCCCAAGGCATTGAGAAGAAAGCATTGTCTCCTTGTTGGAACAACTCCACATTTCTGAGCAGCTTTTCTTGTTAGTGCAGAAATTTGGGCTCCAGTGTCAACCACAAAGGTAACAGGTGACCTTTTAGGGCCAACCATTGCTGTTATCAGGAGGTCCCCAGTATTAGGATTTCTGGTGAGGGTTCTAATGAATAACCAGTTCCCCCCCCCCCCCCCCCATCCCTCTGCCCACCCACGAGAGACGGGGTTTCTAGTTTCCCTCCTTCTGAAGCCGTTTCAGTTCCATTCCCAAAAACTGAGAAGGAGGAAACTCTGACTCAGCTCTCAGAACCTGTGGAGGAGATTGATTTGGCTCACTGCCCAGAATCTGTGGAGGGGTTAAGTTTGACTCACTGACCACAACCAGTGGAGGAGGAGGTGCACTAGGCTGGACAGTAGGAGAGTTTGATGTAAGGATCTTAGGGCAATGCCAATTCACAACAATTTTTATCAACTTGTCAAGTGGTAAGCCATCCATAACATCTTTAGGAATTTGTTTCTTTAACCCCAACGACCACCAGTACTGACGGGGAGTATTCAATTTCCCCTTTTCCGGCTTATCACTAGGAGAAACAACGTGTCTAACACCTTTAGTTTTCTCCACTTTATCCTCTGGGACTTTTACCGGTCCATATTTCCTGCTGTAATTCAACAATTCCTCTGCAACTTCGCTCCATGTCCAAACTTTACAGTTATTGTCAGGAGATTCTGGAGTCCGTCTAGAGGGGGATTCATAGGGAGGGAAAGAGTCCACGGAACCAGATCGCTCACGTGAGTTTCCAAGAAATCGATCTAATCTTTCTACAGGTGTCATGGATGCGATAGTTTTTTGAAGGAGAATTGCGCTAGATTTGAGTGTTTCTGGGAGACCACGAATTAAAGGGGTCATGATTTCAGGCATTACAGGCAATTGCATAGGTGATTCATAGGTGGTAGTCAGTTTTCTCTCATGTATCATTTGCAGGCAAGCAGCTTTGTGAATGGTTTCCAAAAGTTGGTCGGGAGTACCAACTAAAGCTATAGGGTCTCCCCTTTCCAGGGGGTTAAGCCCCCCGGCCCAAAAAGCTGCACTTGGGTCAAGGACCATGGGTAGCTCTTATCTCCGGTTGTTAAGAAGACCCCATGTCCCCAATACCCACTAGCTTCACTTTCTGATAATTTAATCTGATCTCCCCCAGTAAGAGACACGCGAAATACATATTCAGTCTCTGTTTCATGAGGGAGTGGCCCATATTCCTTTGTCAGTTTTGCTAATTCAGTGGCAGAATATGGGATTTCTTTTGTAGAAATGTTTGGTACAAAATCATCAGGACCAAGATAAGTATATTGTGTTTTAACCATTGGTCTCAACTTCGGACAGCAGTGTTCCCCAAGATTTTTCATTATAGTTAACTCCTTTTGGGGATAAATTTGATTAATGTGAACAATCTCCTTCTCTTCTGTTTCTGTGTGTGTTTCATTCTGCTTTACTTTTTTGGTACTTTCTTCTCTTAGGGCAGCCTGTAGCAAATGATTTTCATCTCGCAACAAACGGTTCTCATTCCTTTCTTGATCTAATTGTTTTTGCAGAATTTGAACAAGATTTTGCAAAGAATCTATAATTGTACTTTCATCACTAACTCGCTTAGAGCGAGTTTCTATGGCTGCCGTAAGACAAGCTCCCAAAACTGAGCAGAGTATGGTTTTATTTTTGCCCAGATTGAACTTTGATTCATGTTGAAAACAATATATTCTATCAATCACATTCTCCAGATTAAACCAATTACTGTTGGCCCATTCCTCCCCACCTTGGGACGGTCTGGCGCTACACTTAGCTAATAGAGCATAAAATGCAGCTTTATCTGTTACGGTGGAATTCTCAGTCATTTTGTGAAGGGATAAGTAAAAACCACAACAGGGAGGTCTATTGCTTAAGTTACCACACACAACGAAACAGCTTTCGCTGTGTGCCCCCCTTCGCGGATGAAGACACCAAACTACTTGAGAGGCACTCCTTAGTTACAAAACACCCGGTTGTCTCTTCACTACACCAAGTATCAAAAACATCATAAAAAACAAGAACAACAACAACAGTGTCCCGCCTTTTGCACCAGTAGATCTTTTGTGAAATTCTGACTACAGAGCCCTCAAGCGAGTCTTGGGATGCTCCACACCAAGGTGTCAGCAGTCTGCGGGAAATCAGAATAACCCCCCCCTTGCTTTCTAGACAGGCTCACCCATTCAAGGCGGCCGCCTAGGTGCAGCTGGAATAAGACTTCCTTCCCCTGATACAGACTACAGACAACCTTGCATCCCTTCTGTCTGTCAGAATATCCTGTCCGTGTCGCCAATTAAATGTCACAATCCACTATTAATACAGAGCGGGAGTCATGATGGTTCTTTTCATCTTAAAGGTGCAAACAGGCCAAGTGCAGGGGACAAAATCAGTTTATTCAACAGCAGAAAATCAGTTTATTCAACAACAGCAATGCATTTCATCAACTGCCAACAACTCAGTTACGGTAAGGGGGAGAGGTATAGGAAACAAAGTATAGGGAGAGGGGAAGGAAAGAAAGGGATGGGAAAATAGCTACCAACAGACGAGAAAGGCGTCCTCACGGGTCATCCGATAGACGAGTCTTCATCCGTGGGGAGATCTCAAAGGTCTTCTCCAGGGGGTAGATGGGTCTTCATCAGTGGAGAGATCTCAAAGGGTCTTTCTCACAGGATCGCTCTTTTATAGTCCTTCTCCAAAGTGAGTGGCCTCTGGCCAAGAAGTGGGAATATTTATGGACCATTGTGTGGTGCTGAGGGAGACAGGTACGGTCAAGCACTCCTCAGTTGGTGGTACAAGACTACCTCTGGTTGGTGCCATGACAGCACAGTCCAGTGAACACAATACACCAGCACACAGTCACGAGCATCCACCTTGGCCGGGCCAGGAAACCATTGTTCAGAGTCAGCCTGGGTGGGGGTCCTCGAGTTCTCCTTGCGACGGTCGGGAGGCAAAATCGAGGGGAACTTCGGACCGACCCTTACAGCCCCCGACGCGAGGAAGTTGCTATTAGCACCGCATTGCAGGAGCACTTCGCTCTCCTTGACTACATGCTCAGCGCTCTCCGAATTCGCTGCTAGCTCCATGGTCCTTGTCAGCTGCAAGTAGCAGTGATCACAGTACATAGAGCTTCGCAAGGACCGAGGACCTGGAGGGACATATCGCACTGAAAATGTGCCAGGAGAGAGTCGTGTACTACATCATCCCTAATCGTCATCCAGTTTGTGCTTCCACTGCTTCTGCTGTTAGGAATCGCTCCTTGAACGACGAGCGAGAGTGTCTTTCTGGGTGCATTGCACTGAGTGAGAGCTCGCTAGGGACTTTGCACTTGGAGCCAAGGCAACAGGGTGTGCTTTCCTGCAGAACTGAGAACAAGCTGCTGGGCAGAGCTGAAATTGACCGCTGGAGTTCAGCTCTGTCCGGAAGGCAGAAGGCGAAGAACGAAGCCGCAGGGCACCAGGCTTGTGGGCGCAGTGCAGCAAAGAGCACACGAGCAGTCAAATAGCTCCATCACAATCGCTTTCACTTCTCAGTGCTCTTGCTGCTTGGAAAAGTAGCACACAGACGTTGCACGCAAGGGCAAAATCTGGGGCAGTGCCCTTCCTCACACCTTCACTGTGGTGTACTCCATTGTTGGGGGTTGAATGCTTCCCTTCTCTTTCTGTGGAATTTCACCCATTTTTATGCTAATTGGCTACTTCTTTAGGTAATGTTCTCTCCCAGGGAGGTGTGTGGAGGGAGGGGGGGTGAAATGGGAAAAAGGAAAGGTGGGACGGGGGTCGGGAGCTGGCTGGAAAACTCTCTCATTTGGCTCGTGGAGGGAGAGGACGCCCCGTGCTCAGATCTGGCATCTCCCCTGCCACCCCAGCGCTGAGATCCACGCTCCCTGCCTTTGGACATCGCTCTGCTGCTCTCCCACCTCACCCTACTACCTCCGGACCCTCTGCCCAGCACCACGACCAACACCATGAGGGGGGAGTCACTTTCCGCATCCCTCTCACCCCTGGGCCGCTGCCGCCGTCACACCAGCCCACTTCAACTGCGAGGGACCTGCCCTGCCCACAGAGCACCGGTAACTGAGCACAGGGAGATGGCCTGTGGCCAAAAGGGACTGGAACTGAGTTATACTGTTCTGTTGTCAATTTTTATAGCTGTTGTTGTTTTCTGCCTTGTTAGATATCAGTAGAGAACTGTTATTCTTCTCCCCACATCTCCTGCCTGAAGGCCTCTGATTTGGACCTAAAATAATTAAAAGGGAGGGGGTTGCATTCTGCATCTCAGGAAGGGGGCTCTTGCCTTTCCTTAGACCATACCTGTCTTTCAAACCAAGACAGATTTTGGCACCCGGAAAGTGAGGCATTCCCTGAGGGCATTGAGAGAGGGGTAGAAAAGGGAATAAGAGTTCTTGAATTACCCAAGCTTGTGGTAGGTGACACCATGCTGTCCAGCTTACCCTGGATTGGCCTCCATGTGGTCACTGCTATATCTCTCCCATTTGCAAGCCTTTTTTTAAACATGAGTCTCATAACCAAGGTTACTGTGGCTATTATCCGGTTCATTTTGTGGGTTGATCAGTTGAGGAATTCATGGATTTTTAATTTTCTCTGGAAGATGGCCACATGGATTCAGAGCTATCGCACTCTAAGTGTGTGTTTCTTGGGCTACTTCAATAATGGTACTTACTGTGAGGAAGTGGCAGCAGGTGAAATCTTCTCCCAGTCCATCACACGGATATTGAAGTTCACCCCACCAGTCTTCAAGGGGTTCAAATCTGCTTTAAATGGTAATGAAGGCGAAGAAGGAAGCCACAGGGCACCGGGCTTGTGAGCGCCGTGCAGCGAAGAGCACACGAGCAGTCAACGAGTTTCTTTACAATTGCTTTCACTTCTCAGCGCTCTTGCTGCTTGGAAAAGTAGCAAACAGACGTTGCACGCAAGGGCAAAAGCTGGGGCAGTTCCTTTCCTTACACCTTCTCTGTGGTGTTCTGCATGCAGCTAGAGCGAAGCGAGAAGGACGTGAGGAAGAAGAAGGTGTTCTTAAAGTAGACCTCTGTCAGCAGCCCCGAAAAGGCACATAACACAAGGCGTCTCGCTGCCCTCTATTCTACATACTTGCAGCTCCCTTTGCTGACATGCAAAAGTTGTTACCAGAGCAGAGGGGGCCAGATTGAAGAGGCAGTGCCTAGGTTCACCTTCTATTTATTGCACGTAAGCCACGTCCAGCTCCTCGCTGCACTCTGTATTTCCCTTCTCCGCGGTATTTACCGTGGTGCTGTGTGCAACTCGGTGCCTAGAAGTGACCGCAAATCTTTCCACAACGGGCTGCAAGGGAACCAAGGAGCAGCACAAGCAGCAGTGCTGAGGCTTTTTCTTGGCCGTAAAAATGGGGTCTTCACCTTTTCCTCTGGTCTAGCTCAGGTCTTAGAATGAAGCCTCCTGGGCCCTTGCCTCACGGACCTAAATAAGATAACAAAAGAGGCTCTTTTCCCTGATGAAGTTGCAGGGTTTATTTCTCGTGGGTAGCGAGGAAAAGAGGGAGAAAGAGAGGGAGAAAGAGACAGAGCTCAGGGGGTACAGATCTTTTCTAGGGTCTGAAAAGGTCGGCGGGGAGAAATTGGATCCCAGCCAGCCCTGTATGGCCAGGAGGGGAGAGCGACCAAGTTACAGGGCATAGCAGGGGTCACAGAATGTACCATTTACAATCCACCTAGGAAATGCAATATCTCCCTGTTTTTTGTTTTACAAAGTTGAAAGAAGGATATTAGTTTCATTTAAACTATGACTTTGCCCACCGCCCTGTGAATCCCCAGCCTTTGAACAGTCCATTGAACCAATCTTCAGATTAGGGTAGCATGGATGTTAGGAGCTCCCAAGGTCAGATCCATACAGCAAAGTCCTTCAAATTCCTGACACTCATGTCCGTGCAGTAGCAGGAGAAAATTTATTGCAGCACGATTTTGGAATGTGTGCCAGGTTCATCTAGATATTTTGACGTGGCTGAAGGACGATTCATGCAGCTGCTAAACTGTTCAGTGTTAACAGGAAGACAACTTGGATGGGGTTCCTCACAGGACCTAGAGAAGGGAAGCTTTTCTCTGAAAGGAAAGACAAACATTATAAAACCTATTAAAAGTTTCTATCTGCTGGAATGTCATCCTCTATGAGGATTTCTTTTTCTTTTTTCCGGCGACGTCTTCTTTTTGAAGCCACAGCCCCCTGCTCCTCGTTCCCCTCAGTTGGAGCAGGATGTTTGGGGACATATGGTTTCACCCACGTTGGGGAATCCACCGAGGGCCTGAGGGCGTGGATACTCACGCATAGCCACGTCCCCAGGTAATGAGCTCATAGGGACCTTTGATTTCCCAGGTTTCTGGGTCCCTAATCAAAACTGGAGGATGTTGGGATAACTTGAACTGTTTACCACTGTTAAAGTGACGTACCACAGGTGGACTCGTGTTCTCAAATGAACAATTCAGGAAATTGATAGTAAACATGGCTTTGCAGAGCTTCTGCTGTGGAGACATCCACGCAGTTGAACTGCTCTGTGTAGCCAAAACCTGCTTGAGCATCTGATTGGCTCGCTCAACTACACCTTGGCCTGTGGGGGAGTGGGAGGTGCCAGTTTTATGTTCCACTCCCCACTGCTGGACGAATTCCAGGAACTCCTTGGACTTATACGCTGCGCCCTTATCAGTTTTGATTTCCCTAGGGATCCCCAAAACTGAAAAGGCTTGCATTAGGTGTTTTGTGGTGTGCATTGCCCTTTCTCCTGCGTGGGCAGAGGCATAGACTGCGCCTGAATATGTGTCAATGCTAACATGCACATATTTGAGGCGACCGAAACAAGGAATGTGTGTGATGTCTGTCTGCCATACCTCACAACTGCCTAGACCTCGGGGGTTAACCCCCATGCCCATTGAGGGCATGGTGTGCAGCTGACAGTTGGGACAGGTGGCCACAATGGCTCGAGCCTGACTCCATGTTAGCTGGAACTGACGCATTAGACCTGGTGCATTTTGGTGATACTGCTGGTGGCTCAGCTTTGCCTGTTGGAAGATGTCAGGAAGGCATGCTTGTTCTGCTGGGGTTGAAAGGGAGTCTGCCTGACAGTTCCCTTCTGCAATTTTGCCGGGCAAATCTGTGTGTGAGCTCACATGCATCACATAGAATGGGTGTTCTCTATGAGAAATCAAATAAATTAGTTTGGAAAGCAACCTGAAAAGCTGCTCATTCTCGATGTCTCTGAGCACTGCCTGCTCCGCTCTGGACACTACCCCTGCTACATAGGCTGAGTGTTACCGAGTTGACTGGTGCTGAGAACTTCTCAAAGGCTCTCACGACTGCTGCCCGTTCAGCTACCTGGGGTGACCCTTCCACAAACTCAACATCAGCCTCCCAATGCTGAGTCTTGGGATTTTTCCAAGTCATCACCTACTTGTGGGACGCCCCGGATGTATCCGTGAACACTGTGAGAGCTTTGAGTGGTCTCCCACTCCTCTTCTCTTGAGGAATGAGGTGGAATTCCTCATTAAACAGCTTGTGAGACGGGGCATGGACTGATATTTGTCCTCTGTAGCTGTCCAGGGCTAATTGGAGACTGGCATTGCTCTGGAGCAAGTGCTCAAACATCTCTTTAGTCAATCTTTCAGGAGAGTTCCTTCCCTCCTCAGACAGTTTAACAGGGAGGTGAATACATGTGAAGTCACAAACAGCTAGTTCATACAGTCTCATCCTTGCTTTCCGAATCAGCTGAGCTATTAACTCTTGTGGTTTAGTGATAGTTTTGGATCTTTGGTGGGAGAGGAAGACCCACTCTATGATTAAGAGTGACTGTCTCTGCAGCTGGCTCTATTGGAATATTAACCTGTGTAAGTGTGGCAGTTTTCCTAGGACAATGAATTTGAAGGGCAGCTTGGGCTGGTAACTGCGAACTTGCCTCTCTCCTTAAACTCTTTTGTACCGTTTCGATTGCCATCTTTCCCTCTGGGGTCAGTTCCCTGGGAGAAAGCAGCTCTCTCTCCCCCTTCAATAAATTGAAGAGAGGTTCTAGGTCCTCATTAGTGAGGCCTAGCCCGGGCCTAACCCAATTCAATGACCCACACAGGGAATGGAGATGTGCTAAGGTTTTTGGATTACAATTAATTTCCAATTTCTGCGGAACAATGGTCGGTGCAGAAATTTCCAAGCCCAGGTACTTCCAAGGTGGCATTCTTTGGACTTTGTCCTCCTGCAATTCAAATCCATCAGAGGTTAAAACTTTAACCACTAGGTCAAGAGTGTCTTGGAGTAGAGAATTATCCGGGGTACACACACTCTTGGACTTTTTTTTCACTAGATTTCCTCTTTCAGTAAAATGCCCTTAAGTATCACTTTGCTCCCCACCTGGCTTTCTTTTCTTTTTTTTCAATGACACCTTTTCACTGGTTCGTTTTGGGCCTTTGCTGCTTGAAGTCCAGCAGCCTCCTTGTCTGAGCATTATGGAGCTTTCTTTACAGCTTCATCACTATGGAAAAAGCCATAACTTACTGTGTTCCATCTCACATACCATCAAGTATCACACTAATATTCCCTCTGCTGAATAGCTGGTTGGCTTACATAGACAAGCCAAATACCAGGAAATCCAGATGGCAGCAACAATCTTGTAGACTACTCCCGCTGTTCATTGAAATTCTGGAGAAGTCACGTGAGGTATGACATGCTCTTGAAAGAAGTGTATATCATCTCAGACATTCTAGAATGGGCTATTAATATTGTCATGAGTTTCTGGCTAGACCTTTTAGTATGCAAATTCAAATTCAAATGATCTGAAATGATAGAACTTCAAGAAATTTTTTTCCCCAGAATCGAAGTATGATGGAGTTACATAGGGAGAATCTTAATCTTAGTTATTCTATTCCATCTCACATCATGGCTGGGGGCAGGGAGAAGGGAGTATCTTTGGGGGACACTGGGTTCTGGTGTAGTCATTAAGCTGGCTCAGAGGAGCCATCAGGTATTGTCTGTTGTTGGGGGGGGGGGGATTCATGTGAACTCTTCCTTTCTTGTACCCTGCCACTAGTATTGTTGCTAAAATTGTTTGTTTTCTCATCCAAGTGACAAAATCAGCACACTTAATGAGGGATGAAGAGGGAGCAGCGACCTCAGAACAGGAGGAAGAAGAAGCACAGCCTGCTGTCCTCCAGAAGAAATAAACACTACCAGCCAATTTTGCATCATCTGTGAACTTCCTGGGCGTGTACTCTATCCCCTTGTCCAGATCACTGATAAAGATATTAAACAGGACTGGGCCCAAGACTGAGCCTTGGGGACCAGCTGGATGAACTCTATTTCCCACCACTCTGTGGGCCTGGCCATCACCCAGTTTGCCACCCAGCAAACAGCCCACCCATCCAAACCATAAGCAGACAGTTTGTTCAGGAGAATGATGTGAGACTCATTGCAAAAAGCATAAGGGAGATTCCTAGGAAGAGTCTCAGGTGAATCCAGGAGAGTATAGTGGAGGACTATTCAGTTTTCCAATCAATTTGCTTAAAAAACTCTACAAAACCGAAATAAAAAAACAAACAAACAAACAAAAAAAGCAGACCAAAGAAACACACGAAAAACCCCAACCAATAATCCCCAAAGAGACAAAAAAAGCCCACAAAAAAACCCGACCCTTAACTGAAAAAAACTCCAAACCCAACACATCAAAAAATCAGGGTGAATGTTTTTAGTAACTTTAAAAATAACAAAACAAAACAAAAAAACCCAGAAAGTCACATTTCTAAATGTGCTGTCCCAACCTCTTCTCTCAGCAGGGAGGACATCCTGAAGTGGAGCAAGTTGGAAGAATGCGGCACAGGGCAGCACCTGGGCCATTGTCACAGGATGGCCCTGTGGCTGCCCCATTGCCAAAACCTGGACACATAAATCAAACACAGGTATGCACATGTGCTCAGACACAGCAAAAATATATTTGTCTGAAAAGAATACTGGTCCATTTATATCACTGGAAAGAGCATAATGCCTCGTCTCAGCTTTCTTTTCAGTCATTACAAATGTTTCGAAAATATAGGAGTGCAGAAAATGGAAATATCCAAGATCAACATGAGGACCAATAACAAAGATTCCATTTTTGAAACTGCATTGGGAATCCTCTGCAGAAATTGACTCAGAGCTCTAAGATTTACAAAAAAGACCAAGAGTATTGGAGTCAATACAACACAGTGTCTGGAGGCTTCAGCTGGTTGCCTTGATTTCTCAAATATGATGGAGGGAGCACCTTAGCAACTAGAGCTGCCAGTTCTCTCAGGGCCCTGACATGCCTCTGGGTGGGTCCCATGGTCTTGCACGCTCAGGTTCCTCAAGTGGTCTGAAAGCTGACCTGCTACTATGGCTTAGAATCAAGTCCACCAGTCCAGTAACCTGACAGATGTGGAAATAGTGACTGGCAGTAAAAATTGAGACCAACACTTGTTGAGTACCTCAGCCTTCTGCTTGTCTGTTGTCACTAGTCCTCTCTGGCCTATGGGGTTGGGGGGGGAATAGGGGAGGTGTGATAGGTTTCTTTTCATCTTCCTTTTCCGACTGAAATACCCGCAGGTGCCTTTGTTATTCTTATTTTTGACATGCTTTTCCAAATTCAGCTTCAACTGAGCCTTAGCTATACTGATCCCATACTCACACACTCATGTGTTACCACTGCATTTTTCCCATGATTTGTCTCGCTGTGTATTGTCTGCATATTAGCTGCTTGCATCACATCTATTAATTTTCAATAACCTTCTGCCTTTTACTTGTTTCCAAAAAAAACCTTTTTGAAAATTTTCACCTCAGAAATTCACCTGGGAAACGCAAAATCCCCAAAATTCACCGCAACGTCCCCTCTGGGATGCCCAGAACTCACCTGGCAACTCCCAGAATTCCACAAATTCTCCCCAAAATTCACGGGGGACCCTCGAATCCCAGGGCTTCACCCTAAAATCCCACCTGCAACCCCCAAAATTCCTCAAATCACCCCCAACACCCAGTCTTCCCAACACTTACCAAATTCACCCCAAAATGTATCCAATCCCCCTCCAAACCAACCCAGATACCCCCAAATCCACCAAATTCGCTCCAAGACCCAACTGGGACTCCCAAAAATCACAAAAATTCCCAGGAAAATCCACCTGCATCCCCCCAAATTCATCCCAAAATTCTCCCACGACTCCCAAATGCTCACCTGGATACCCCAAAATCGACAGAATTCACCCCAAAATCTGCCTGGAATCCCCAAAACTCACATGAGAACCCTAAAATTCACATGTATACCCTAAAATTCACAAAATTCCCCCCAAAATTCCCCTGAGATCCCTAGAATTCCACAAATTCCCCCTAAAATTCAACTAAGACTCCCCACATTTTACAAATTCACCCCAAACCTCCCTACCCGGGATCCCCCAAAATTCCAAAAATTCGCCCCCAAAATCAACCTGGGACCCCTCAAAACTAACCTGGATCTCCCCAAATCCCCCCCCCTCCAATTCACCTGGGAACCCCCAAATCCCCAGAATTCAACCCAAAATTCACCTGGGACCCCAAAAACCTCCAAATTCGCTCCAAAATGATTGGCAACTTTACACACTCCATTTTCCCACAAAAAGATCTAGAGCCCTGTGCACTTCGTATACAAGTTAAATGGAAAAAACCTTTCTATTCATTCTCAGCAAAAAGACTTCCTATTCCTCCTTCTTTTGCAGAAAACTGCCTTCACTTTCAAACTTATTCTCTTGCTCACTTACATTCATAATGCCTAGTCCCTGTTCTGCACGCTCATTTTCTTCACTTTTACAAGGAATCCTCTCCTCATCTTCTTCTTCCTCTGCTTTTTCCATTTCCTGTGCCAAGATTACCTGTTTCTCTGTTAGATTTGTTTCTCCAGCTGATTTTTGACAACTGTCCCTATCTTGTGCCACCGCTCACTCGAGAGAGGTGATTGCCCTGCTCTGCTCTGGGCTGGGACTGTGCTCTGTTCAAGCCCTGAGGGCAATTTTGGATGCCACAACTTCAGAAAGACCTCAGGCTATTGGAGAAATGTCCAAAGGAGGGACACAGAGACCGTGAAGAGGCTGGAGGGGAAGCCATACAAAGAGTGGCTGAGGGCATTTGGTTCAGCTGCAGAGAAGACACTGAGCTCACACCTCACTTGGGACCTCTCAGCTCCTCTCAAGGGCAGCACAGGGACAGCTTTGCTCTCTGCTCTCTGCAACCAGGGACAGGAGCCAAGGGAATGCCAGGAGCTGTGTCAGGGGACGATTAGGCTGCCTATCAGGGAAAGGGTTTTTTCCTCAGAGGCTGGTCAGGCACTGAATAGGTTCTCCAGGCAATGGGCACAGCCCCAAGGCTGCCAGAGGTCCAGGAGCGTTTGGCCAATGCTCTCAGGGATGCAGAGGGTGGGACTGTTGGAGTGTCTGTGCAGGGCCAGGACTTGGACTTTGATGATCCCTAGGGGTCCCTTCCGACTCAGGAAACTCTTACCATTTTCCCCTCTTTCCTCTCCTTGCACAATGCTCTCAGCTTACTGTTCCACCGTATGTTCCACTTCTGAAACCTCTGCTACTTCTTTCCAGTTCAAGCACAGTTCTACTGGTTACAATCCAAAGATATACAGATTGAAAAACAACCAAAAAGAAACAGCTGTTTGGAATGTCGTGGTCTTATTTGGATCTCGAACTATGAAGTCGATTGTGCCTTGCAAGTTCTAAAAGCAAAACAACAACCAAAAACACCCACCACACCGTTTTAACATAGGGATTTGCTTTCTTCTAAGAAATCCATATCCCTTCTCAAAATGGATCTATTTCGGTAAGAGATCATCTTGAATAGATCACATTATCTAAAGAACCTGGAACACTCAAATCCGTAATGATAAGCCTGTTACCTTGTCGTTTTCTGTTCTAAATGCAAATGAATTTGCTCAAGTGCCGTTTGTAACAAGGACAGAGTTCAAAGTGTGGCTCTGAGAAATGTTTTGGTTTCCCTCTCCTATCTCTATCAAAAGCACTTTCTTCAATGGCTGAAACAATACTTGATATAGTCTGAATTTTAAAGGTCATGAAAATTTTCTCAAAAGTGAAAAATTAATATAGCAGTCAGGTTTTAAACCAACGGGAATTTTTGTTTTAGCTGTATGAAGATCCCTTCACACTAAAATGCTGGCTGATGGATACCTAGAAGAAATCAATTCCCACAAAATACTTGTGGGTAAGCCGTTATGTCATCCATTAAAATATGCTTCAGTGTCCCGTTCCTGTCCAATTGAAGGTCCCTGTTTAAGAGACTCAAGTACGGAGAGAAATAAAATTAAATATGACTACAGTGCCTTTAAATCTAATTCAAACTTCCTGATCAAGCTCATAAAACCTTTAGGCCAAATGTTGCCATTGATCAGTTTCTACTGAACACAATAAGTCCTGCCTTGTTAGAGATTAGTTCATTACAAAGAAAGAAATGCACAGAAGTTAAATTCTTTCCAAAGAAGCATTTGACATCTTTCCTTTTGGATGCGGAACCATTCCAACACTGCTTACATAAGAGGTCAAATTACTGTCTTCCATGTTAGCTCTGCACTGTGCTCAGCGGAGCCTTTCTGGTTTATTTGCCTTTGACTTGGACATAAAGCTGTCTTGATTCAAGAAAAATCAATATTCACACTTGTTTTCATTTACACGGACATTGGCTTGGTCTCCTAAACAAAGAGAATGATGGGGAATTTATGTAGGTGTTCAGATAGGTAACATTCTCTTTCTGCAACCTGGCATTGTATTTTCACTTGGTCTGTTACCTCTGGCTTTGTTTTAACGGCTCAAATTATTAGGCAGAGTATCAAACCTCCAGCTCTAACCACAGTCCCAGTGCGAGGTGTGTGAAGGTATGTGCATCTGCCCCTCAAGTCCATACTGCTCTTCTAATGTGCCTCTGATCGAGCAGGTAGGAAAGACCTCCTGGGTGTGTGAACGGTGCTGCTTCCTCTATGGCTTCAGAGCTGCTGCTAAGATCTTCAGGAAGGAGAGTGGTATTGTACCAATTTTTAGATGGTTTTTAAAGTTGCAAGTGCTTGGCTATCTTAAACTTCTGAGTTCCTAGAACTTTGAATGAGATCAAACCTATGAGGGAAGAGATGATGGTGCAGAACAACTTCTGATTCCGGTGACCCAAGAATCTGCACTGCTACTTTTACCTTCTGAATAAGGCATGGATGTGATGGTATGCAGAGTAATACTGATGTGCTATGGTTTTTGAATGATAGCAGTCTTCCTTTCTCCCATTCCTAAACCGTGGGCATTATTTGCATTAACCTTGTTCACTAGGGACATTATTCTGTATTCTTACATGAAGTGAAAAGCACACTTTTTCCATACCTTCACACAACAGCATTAAAACAAGGCCTAAGTAGTACAACCAATGTTCAAAGATGCTCTGCCTTTTAAGTTGACGATACAAAATTCATACCTTGTTCTAATTTGATCTCAAGAAGAAAGGGTGTTCTCCAAATACTCCTTCAGCTCTTCCTCACAGCTCACCATTTTCCTTTTATCTAAAATTGTATCCAGATCACTTTCATCATCTAAGGCCACATAAAAAAGCTAGTAAAAACGGTTTCGCAGATACTAAAATCTCCCCAACTATTTAGGATTCAAGGAAGTTAATTATGCACATATATTCTACACCCAGAAGAGAAAGCTACCTCAGCAAAACTCATCGCCTATGAAAATCTTCCTAATGAACACCTCTGACACTGCTGCCCAAGTTGGTTGTTGAAACAAGGAGAACCTCACATCCAATCAGACTCTAGACCTGCACAAGATCTCGCAATAGCAACTTGCAGCCACTTTCTACAGAAAGCAGCAGTGATCTCTATCACTGTTGCCATACCAAGAATAAGACAGGACTGTCCATTCAGCGTGAATCAAGCAGTTAGCAAAAATGCACCTGACAGAATGAAACTGAAGAGTAGAAATTCCCATCTAAAAGTCAAAGATTACATTTTTAATTTTATAGCAGGTATTTTGAATTTCAGAGGGCTCTTTGCCTTAAGAAAGTCCTGTCTTTATAGCACACCCTTGTTTTTACGCTTCTACCTGTATGATGGCCATTAATCCGTCTCCTTAAAATCACTCCAAAGAAAAACATTCAAGTGAACAAGTTCTTTCTAAACTGCTGGAAGGTGAAATGAATAAGAGGATATGTAACATGATAAAAGGCTGCCTGGAATTTTATGACTGGTATCCAACATGGCGTCTTCTATCTGGAGAGTAAAAAAAATCAATCTCCAAGTAAACTGCTAAGAATGCGGATTATCCAAACTTCTGTTTATTCTGGCACCATAAAGCACCAAATCACATTCTATAATTTAACCCTTTAAAAACAACTGCCCGTTTTTTTTATGTATAGAAAAGATTGGAAGACATTTGGGAGATCATTTCCAGCTATACCTAAAGTCTGATCTTAAGCAGACTGGGCCATACGTCATTCATCGCTATCATATGCATTTCAGATAGAAATGATCATAAAAATACAATCTATTTATATTGCAAATAATAAACACAAGAATTATGAACACTTCCACATGAAACTCTTCCACACCAAACTGTTTCTTTGGAGTGTTTTGTCACACTATGGACCTCTTTCTAAGGTGACATCAATAGCCTACCAAGCAGAAGGCATTGCAGGTGGGAGCGCAGGAAGAAGAGACTAATCCCAAGGAGTGATGAAAATATATTTCATCAAATAAAAGAAACGTACATCCACACGCTCCACTTCTTCTTCAAACCTACATTTTAGTTTCTCAGTCATCTGAAGCATTTTGGAGCGCACAACTTCAGCATCTTCTGCTGTGCAAATGTTCATATCCAACAGGGTCATCTGAAGGAAAAGAAGAACAAATTATTGACATGCACAGAAGAAATACTGTGTGGCTTTCAGAGAGCCTGGCTAAACCTAGTGTTTCTTTTCTTGTGATGGACAGAGATAGATTCAGCCTCCTACATGCCATATTAGATTAGTAAACAATACCATCTGGTTGGACACAAAGGGAGAAATTGAGGCAGATGTGGAATTTCTTTCGCAAGACAAGACCGATTTAGCACAAGGGCTGAGGCTCCTTGCATCTTCCACATTCACGTAGGACAGCACTCCCTTAATTACCAGCATTTGTTACGGCATTTCCACATTTCAAGTACAAATACCAACTACTACTGTGAAACCAAACGGATGGCTTACTTTTTGAACAGAGTAAGGTGGAGTTTAAAAAGGAATTCCACTTGTTATCTCAATGTTTGGTGCATCCTCAGACGCATTTTTCTCTAATGACACATTGGACCACGGCTATCTCAGCCAAAAGCTGTGGCGCTCAACTTGCACATCTGCCATTTCTCCTGACATTTGCCCTCGACCAGCTCATACTGGATGCTCATTTTCTCCACGCACTCCACATTAGGGCAGTCTGAATGCTATGGAACAGACCGCAGTCAAAATTCCCATCTTTCATAGTGCAGTGTGACATGGAAACATGACAGAGGCCATGTGCTGAATCTCAGCACACGGAACAGATCCCAGCAGTGCCTACAGACCTTTGCCTACAGACACCAGACACTACCAGCCAAAGAAATCAAGACATTTTCATACACAGCTCTTTATCATTATGCTTCAAAGTAGCAAGGTACTTACAATCGCTGCCAACTTCTTTGCTACCATACAGGCTACAAACATCCCAACAGGATGCGCTCTGGAGCAAGAGAAGGCAGACACAGAGAGGGAAGGCATGCTGCAAGGACACAGAGAAAGGAAGTATCTCCAACACTTCCCCTCTTCTTCTCATACTTCCCCTCTTCTTCTGCAAGAGTTAAAAAGGAGTATTTTTTTATGATTGAGAAGGGATCCATGTCAAAATTAACTTTTGATTTCCCCCAGATTCATTCTAACCAAGCCAGATCCTGCTAGATCTCACCATGCACAGGTGTTTGTACTGGCCAAAGGAAAGCCATGCCACAGGCAGCTTCTTTGGCTCTTACTGCCACCTCCAAGCAACTGAGAAGGTATGTGGGAACGCACAAAACAAAGAATAGAGCAAACATGCACTCTCAAAGCAACTGTCTACCTCATCGTTGCCTGGGAGGAAAGAAAATATTGCTTGAATTCCAGACTGTTCTTAGGATTTCCCGACCTACCTAGACTTTTGTTTCAATTCTCCAGAGTTCTGCACCATTCGCTTCCATCAGATTTGGCACGTGTTGGAGGCAACAAGGTGCTATCAAAGTAGGAAACAAGAGTCAGGTGTCAATTCGATTTAATTAATTCATTAACTACATCAGTATCATTCTCACCTTCAAGAATAGAATTCAAAGAATCAATGTTGCTTCTTCTGAGACATTGAAGCCTCAGTAGATCCCAACTTCAAATCTATTAGCATGGCATGAGAGCAATACCTGCTACATTTAGTACATGTAAACTACAAAGACATCTAGAACAGCTCTAAAAGATGAACCAACTTTGAAGTAGATGCTAGCAAGAAATGTGGAAATAGGCTTTATCTGCCCAGTGCTTTTCCCAAAAGCTTGGGCGATCTTTGGCATCAGTGAGAGTCTCTGTCTCATTATTCAGCAGCTGGCTTAGGGTAAAAAAGGATGCATGCAATCACTTCATTCCTGTTCATGACATAAACTTACTGCATCATCACGGAAGCCATTTACTTGGAAATATAGCCTAAAAAATAGGTGTCAGACTGGGTACATATCTAGGTTGCTATGAGCAAAGCCAATTTCTTTTTAACAGGAAAGCCATACAATATGCCTGCCATGGCATATATTAGTCTACTAGCCCTGCACTTCAACAGGCAGTGAGCTACTCATTACACCAAATTTACGTTGGGCAAGGAGACAGTCTATTTATTACAAGCCCCTAGTTCTAGAACCAAGAATTCAGGAGTTGCTCATTCCCAATGAAAATCTGTGCATTTCATACCTTTGGGGTTTTATGCTTCTGTTCTTTACCTGCCTTGAGTGTGGCTTTCTTGTGAAGTCACTGATGGGTGTTTTTCCAACACATTTCTGCTGATTACACGGTAATTGCATGGCATCAGCAGACATCTCTGAATGTCTCTTTAAAGTATGCTTTTTACTCTTCTTAGAGGACCTTGTCTTCTTCTTTCCTTGACCCAAAAGGTGGGCTAAGTGAGCCTTCAAAGAACCATCATCTCAACAATTAGAATTCTTTCAAACCTACTGAATGGAGAACAGCGAAAAAAAAATTTAAAAAAACTATCACGCGAAAAACAGCAATAGAGAAAGGTAAAAAAAGGAATCCTACATGCCACATGCATACCTCTCTTCATTCTAGGCTATTTTTAAAATGAGAAAAAAAAAAGAAAAAAGATCATCTTTTCATCAGAGAGGAAAAATAGAGTAACTGGATTGTGTTGCCTTGCTTACAGTTACCAGAAAAGTCAACAGCAGAGTTGAAAAATCCTGAAGCTGGCTAACTACACCTCTAAATGTTTTACTACTATGTTATGATTCTGTCTTCAGTTAATAGAACCTGATATACAACAAAGAGATGGGAGCACATGGAGATGCATTGGAGAGCCTACGCTGGAGGTAACACATTCATTTTTTACTCAAACAAATCCAAATTAGAAATGTTGAAAATTACCTGGGGCCATTTCAACAGCCAGCAAACTGACTAACACAACCAACCTTTGGCTTTTATTCAATCCTTTGCTTGTTTTACCTGGGCCTTGAAGATCTGTCTGCAGCCTTCCTCTCTGCAAATATATCACACTCGTCCTATTGAGAAGCCATGGCTCATCACAGCTGCTTGGCCAGGCCTGCTTCCAGAAGAACTGGCAACTACAAGCTGGGAGCCAAGAGATACAACACTTCACTTGGAAAAGGGCCTTCCATGAATCCTAGAATCCCAGAATGGTTTGGACTAGAAGCGACCTTAGAGATAGATTATCTTCTTCCCACATCCTGACATGGGCAGGGACACTTTTCCACTAGTCCAGGTTGCTCCATGTCTGCTCCAGCCTGGCCCTGGACACTTCCTGCCATGGGGCTCCCACACAGCCTCTTTGAGCAACATGTGCCAGGCCTCAGCACCCACACAAGGAAGAATTCCTTTCCAATATCCCATCTACCCCAGCCCTCTGGCAGTTTGAAGCTATTCCCCCTTGTCCTGAGAGTCCAGACCCTTTTGCAAAGTAACTCCCCAGCTATCTTGGAGCCCCAGCAGGCACTGCAAGGGGCTCGAAGGTCTCCCGGGAGCCTTCTGTTCCCCTGATTGGACACCCTCAGCTCTCCCAGTCTGTCCTAGAGCAGAGGAGCTCCAGCTTTCAAAGCAGCATAGCAGCCTCCTACCCGTGAAACGCAACGTCACCGCTGGCCCTTCGGGCCCTACGGATATCGCTTCCGGTGTCACTCGGGGGCACTCCGGGCTCTCTCCCCGCACCCCATGTGGCCCTCAGGTGATGCCGCTTGGACGCCACTCCTGACGCTGTCAGACCAACGCCTATGGCGTGCACCTTTCTTCTCAGAGCTCCGTGCAACATTCTGCCTTTCTCGCAGTTCGAATGGAAAACGAAAGCTATTTGTCTACGCCCTTCACGGAGATCTGTTGCCAGGACGAGAAGGTCTTGTGGCGGGAGTTCGCCCCCTCAGCGAGGAAGCTGCTATTAGCACCGCATTGCAGGGGCGCTTCTCGCTCCTTTAATACGTGCTCAGCGCTGTCCAAATTTGCTGCTAGCTCCACGGTCCTTCTCAGCTGCAAGTAGCAGCGTTCACAGTACATAGAGCTTCGCATGAACTGAGGACCTGGAGGGACATATTGCACACGAAAATGTGCCAGGAGAGAGACGTGTACTACATCATCCCTAATCGTCATCCAGTTTGTGCTTCTGCTGCTTCTGCTCTTAGAAATTGCTCCTTGAAAGACGAGAAAGAGCATCTTTCTGGGTGCATTGCACTGAGTGACAGCTCGCTAGGGACTTTGCACTCGGAGCCAAGGCAACAGGGCGTGCTTTCCCGCAGAACTGAGGACAAGCTCTTGGGCAGAACTGAAACTGACCGCTGGAGTTCAGACCTGTCCGGAGGGCAGAAGGCGGAGAACGAAGCCACAGGGCACCGGGCTTGTGAGCGCCGTGCAGCGAAGAGGACACGAGCACTCAAAGAGCTCCTTCACAACCGCTTTCACTTCCCAGTGCTCTTGCTGCTTGGAAAAGTAGCACACAGCCGTTGCACGCCATGGCAAAAGCTGGCGCAGTGGCCTTCCTCACAACTTCGCTGTGGTGTACTCCATGCAGCTTGAGCGAAGCAAGAAGGACGCGAGGAAGAGGAATGCATTCTTAAAGTAGCCCTCTGTCAAGCAGCCCTGAAATGGCGCATAACGCATGGCGACTCGCTGCCCTCCATTCTACATACTCGCAGCTCCATTTGCCTACTTGCAAAAGTTGCTTCCATAGTGGAGGGGGCCAGATTGAAGAGGCAGTGCCTAGGTACACCTTCTACTTATTGCGCGTAAGCCACGTCCAGCTCCTCACTGCACTCTGTATTTCCCTTACCCATGGGATTTACTGTGGTGCTCTCTGCAACTTGGCGCCTAGAAGTGACCGCCAATATTTCCACAGCGGGCTGCAAGGGAACCAAGGAGCAGCACAAGCAGCAGTGCTTCAGCTTACTCCTTCCAACTGCTAAGGGCACTTGGGAAGTCAAGTGTGAGGCAGCCACCTTCCTCTCCTAGTAGCCTGTAACGTGGTGCACACAAGCACAGGACTTGCGCAGCTTCGTTCACCGCCCTCGCCCGGCGCCGCTTTCACGATCCACTATTAATACAGAGCGGGAGTCATGATGGTTCTTTTGATCTTAAAGGTGCAAACAGGCAAAGTGCAGGGGACAAAATCAGTTTATTCAACAGATGAAAATCAGTTTATTCAACAACAGCAATGCATTTCATCAAATGCCAACAACTCAGTTACGGTAAGGGGGAGAGGTATAGGAAACAAAGCATAGGGAGAGGGGAAGGAAGGAACGAAAGGGATGGGAAACTAGCTGCCAACAGACGAGACAGGCGTCCTCACGGGTCATCCGATAGACGAGTCTTCGTCCGTGGGGAGATCTCAAAGGGTCTTTCTCAGAGAGTCGCTCTTTTATAGTCCTTCTCCAAAGCGAGTGGCGAAGAGGTGGGAAGATTTATGGACCACTGTGTGGTGCTGCAGGAGACAGGTACAGTCAAGCTCTCCTCAGTTGGTGGTACAACACAAACTCTGGTTGATGCCATGACAGCACAGTCCAGTGAACACAATACAACAGCACACAGTCATGAGCATCCACCTTGGCCGGGCCAGGAAACCATTGTTCAGACTCAGCCTGGGTGGGTGTCCTCGAGGTCTCCTTGCGACGGTCAGGAGGCAAAATCGAGGGGAACTTCGGACCGACCCTTACACAACCCTGTGACTCACAATCGTCGTCAAGAGCACCCCTTTGTAGAGTCGTGGTGGAGTCTTCAGTTGTGGTGTCTTCAGGACTCGTCCAAGTTGGTAGCATATCCCGGAAAACAGAGACAGGAAAGTAGGAAAAAGATAAGGGACAGGATAAGGAAAAGGAGAAAAAAGGAAAACAAAAAAGATCAATTATATTCAATTTTTGATTACTAACAATCTTAAACAATTTGTTCAATTCTTTAATTTTTTAATTTTTGATTAGAAATAAATCAAATTTTTAAAGCAAAATCTTGATTAAACAATTTTAATTGCAATTTGAAGATAATCAATTCTAGTTAAAAATCATATTTTATCCTATTTAAAACCTTGTGTCAATAACCCTAGGGATGCCAACAGTAACTGATCTGGATACATTTGTCACAGATGCCAATTGTGCTAACCGTTTCATTATTCTCCAACTCATGATGTATAGGATTGCTGATAAAACAAAACCAATTAAAACCAAAATCAAGAGAACAATGGTGGGATGACACAATTTGTTCAGGAAACCTGTAGCAGTAGGTAACCACCCAAATAGAGTATCCCACCACCTGTGTTCAGCATCTGTCTTTACCCTTTCCAAAACACGATGTATTTTTTCCACATTGTGATGAACAGCTATTAGAGTTTTCTGTCCGTTTTTCTTGATCTTCTCCAAAATTTCGATCAAATCTTGGTGGAGCAACAATTGCTTCACCAGAGAGACGTTCATTCCAATTGGAGTGGGCAATAGATGGTGGATCAGTGTGTAATTTGACTACAAAAGATGGTGAGAAGTAACTGGGGCTACATAGGAAAAATCACATCCTGAAATCCTAGTAAAGTTACAGACACAAAAGTTTGAATGATTCTTAGTATTCACTACCAAATTTTCTATGAAAACACTATCACGAGCAGTTCTAAAGCATGCACATCCATTGCCTACATATACCAGTACTGTTTCAGGAATCTGGTTTGGATGAATTTCAAAATTGCAAACGTTCTGTTCTGTGTCCAAGCAGATATCTTGAGCTCTAATTGCATTACTTTCACAGATAACCCCTCGTTGTTCCCGGACAATGCAAGTTTCCAAATTGACAGTTTGCCACCTCCCACCAATTTGACGTGCCCATTCCCTATGCTCGAAAGGATAGAGAATAGCTCCGTCATGGTTCAACCCTAATGCAATGATGGGGAATATTGAATGCACTGAAGCATTACGTATAGTCAGTACAAAGGCTGTGGCTGTGTTTGTGCTGGGATCATAGGTAAAATTTACTAAGTTCCACCAGGACTGGAATTCTTTTTCAAAATCAGTGGCATTGTCCCAGACTATCTTTCGAATTTCAGTGGGAAAAGTGCCTTCCTCACCTTCTCTTATAATTAAAGCAGCAACCGACTGCATCCACAACTGGGCCTGGATACAACTGAGAGCCAAAGAGATGTTATTTTGTGTAGCACCAAGTGCATCGATTTTCAATTTGTGGTCATTTACATTTACCTTTTCCCAACTTGGTAATATGTTTGATAACAACCACTGTTGAGTCCCCAAAGCTGTTAAGGTTGTTTGCAGGGGCCGTTGTAATTTGTTTACATCTCCAGCTGTGGTAGTCAATTTATTCATTAGTACTTCTGAATCGATGCTATTCAAAATTCCCAATCCTGTTCCCACAACACCGGTTATGTCTCTTTGCCATTCGTATTTTGGAAGGATTCCGTTTCCGCAACCAGGTTGTCCATCCCTCAAAAGAAGTCTGTAGAAAGGGTGAACAAGCTGGCTGAACGTCTGAGACATTATTTTGCATCAGCAATTTGATTTGTTTGAGAGACCATGCCGGATTAAACAATACTTGTTGTTGGCCAGTTTTTCTAATTACGTATGGCCCAAATTGAAAAATCGTAGGGCTCAACACAACCGGTGGTTGGGTGGTAGGTGTTACAACATTAACATCAAGTTCCCCCCAGTATTTTGTATTGTTTTTTCCACACATGACTTTATAGGAAAATTGTATAGCAGTTAAATTTAGCCAACAGTCTTGATTTTGGGTTCTACAATATAAAGTCCGGCCATGGGGTCCTATGCCATAACTGTATGCAGGTTCGGTGAGGGATCCAGCCACTAATTTACAAGTTATCGTGACGTCATCACCTTGCGTCACCACGAAATTAGGGAAAACGTTGTTTTTGTCATCCAACACTAAGGGGGTGCTTACACCATGGTATGCAACTACTGCGGTCAGTGTGGGTTTTTCTATGGCATTTATTTTGAACCTATAGGTCAGACTTTTCAAGCTGGACTCATCTGTTGGCTTATTCTGCCAGGAGCATGTTACATAGGTTGGTCTCGTTAAAGTAAAGTTATGCCAACAGTCAGTAAGTTCATCCACACAAAGCTTTGTAACTTCGATGTTGTTGGCGTCAGGATCCAAGGTATAGTTACCAACCTTCCTTTGGCCACAGCACAGTATTAGGGGGACTTGCTTTTTACATGTCCATACTGTCGTGGGGCAGAGACTCGCCGTGATGTTAGGGTACAAGCTACTAGTTATATCTGATTTTAAGTAATTCCCGGCGATTGCAATGGTAGTGGCTTTCTCATGAAGGGATTTCTCCACTTTTCTGCATCCTACCTTGATTTCTTCACCAATTGTTCCTATTAGTACCCTAGCCCAGTCCTTTTTGTCCCAACCCCAGTCACTTGAACAGTATATCTCAGAATCGTGCAGTACTACGGTTGCAAGGCTTGGATGACGATCTCTGGGGTAGGGTCCTAAAGCACTGGTATATCTGATGGAAGCTTCAGACCACGGCCACTCGGCCGAGTTTTGGCCATGGTGTTGTGGTAGGATACAGAGAAGTATCAAAAAGGTGATCATGGTTTGTCCGGTTCCCATGTCCCTCGGCGTTCTTCTGTGAAAAGTAAACACAACAGAGTCTGCCACCAAGAGGCAGGAGGTCAAAATGATGGAACAATCCAACGGGTCCTTATCCGATGCTCCTTTCCCAGAGCATTGGTGGCTACCCATGCATATTTATTCAGAGGAGTTTTTAGTACCAGTGGTACTTCTCCTACAGTAGGGAGGTTTACTAAAACAGGTTGTCCATGGTAATGGGCTGGATTTTTAGGATCCTTAGGTCCCTGTAGTGCAGGAATGATGTTTGGGGCCTTTGGACAAAAAGCAGTTATTTTGGGACACCCGTTTACCCCCCATCTATCATTTATACCTTTTACAGCTTGCCATAATCGAAGATCCCAACTTCCCTCATGTGGTCTTAGGAGTCGCTTCAGAAGACCATTTGTCCTTTCTACAATCCCGTTGGCTTGAGGGTAATAGGGGGTGTGAAAAGTCCACTTTATTCCTTCCTCCCTTGCCTATTCCTGTACTACTTTAGCAGTAAAGTGAGACCCATTATCAGATTGAATCTCCTGTGGCTTTGGAAAAGTTCCAAACCATTCTTGTAATGCATTAACAATGTTTTCTCCCGTAGCTCTGTTAAAGGCTTCAGCTTGAGCTAACCCTGATATTATTTCCACTCCTACCAGCACGAAATGTTTACCACCAGACTTCTTAAAGGGACCGATATAATCTACCTGCCACGCGTCCCATAACCTTTACCTTTCCTTAAGTGCAAAGGGTCATCTTCCAAAGGATGCCTTTCTAGTCGTCTGCGGCATTGTTCACAAGCTGATATGCATGTTTTACACATTTCCCTGGTGACAGGCCAGCCACGAGCAAGGGCTTCTTTGTACAAATCTTTCGCACCTGTATGTTGTCTTTTTATATGCAGCCATTCTAGCAGGTGCTCCCAATCCTCTGTAATTTGTTCCTTTTCCTGGGGACTTAGTCTTGCTAACTCATCAGCAGCATTATTCCACTCACCAGCTAAATTTCCATCTGTCTGATGAGAAGCCACCCACCCCACAGCAGAGTTTCCTTGATTGGCTATATCTAGAATTTCTTGCCATTTTTCCTTATGCCATACTGGGATCCTGTTAACTTCCCAATCATTTTGCTGCCAGAAAGGAAGCCACTCTGTACATCCTTTAAACACAGCATAGGAGTCAGTGTAAATACAAACAAGAGAGGTATTATGTACCTCATGCTTGAAAACACTCCATACAGCAATCAGCTCACCAACCTGAGCACTGCCTTCTCCCTCGGTAATAATTCGTTCACCAGATGAAGTATGGAGAGCTACTGCCCTGTATTTCCACACCTTTCCTTCTCGTTTAGCAGAAGCATCAGTAAACCAAGAATTCACTGATTGTTCAGGGGAGAAAGGAGGGGCCACTTTAATTACTGAGGCAGGTTTATCGTGGCTGCTAGCCAAGTTCTCAGTGTCTTGTATAGCCAGATTTTTTACAGCTCCTTCTGTTACAGAGAAGATGTTACAGTAATGTTCTATCTGGGCATACCACTTCCTAACTGAGGATCTCTAGGCCACCCCGTCAGGGGGAGGGGTCCCACTGGTGACTGTTTTAATAACTTTAAAAGGGCCTCTTAATACAATTGGTTGCTGACGTGTAATTTTCTCCACTTCTATGAGAGCTATGCTGACAACAAAAAGCCCCTTTTCCCAGGTAGTGTATCTTTTTTCAGCATCTTTAAAACCACGAGAATAAAAACCAACAGGCCTTATAGGGCCTTCTGGGCCTCGTTGCCATATGTGCACTGACAACCCCGAGGTGGCAAATCCCCATTCTACCTGGAAAGGATCTGTGGGATGAATAGGGCCTAGAGCTTGATGTGCAGTTGCTTCAAAAATCAGCAGTTGTAATGCTTCCTCCTGAGAAGGAGTCCAATCCCATTTTACCCTTTTCCTCAGCAAGTCATAAAGAGGTGTAGCAATAATTGAAAAATCAGGGATGTGTTTTCTCCAAAACACTAATAATCCCAGAGCTTGTTGAAGCTCTTTCCTGGATCCAGGCATTTTAATTTGATCTAGGGAGGTTAGGGTATCAGGTGGAATGCATGTCATACCTCCTTTCCACCAAATCCCCAAAAACTTCACCTCCTGAGAAGGTTTCTGAATTTTCTCTGGGGGAATTTGTAAGTCAAGGCTTTCCAGATGAGAGATTATTTTCCGTTGGCTATCCCCCACTACTTCTATTTCATCTCCCCCCACCAGAATATCATCAATGTATTGATAGACAGCTACATTGTCAGGTTTGGGTATCTTTTCTACTTCCTGTGCTAAAGCATGGTGGGCAAGAGTAGGGGAGTGTTTGTACCGTTGAGGAAGCCTAGTGAAGGTGTATTGCTGTCCTTCCCATGTGAAGGCAAAACAGTCCATGTCCTGTGGCTGTATAGGTATCATAAAGAACATGTCTTTGACATCTATAGTTGCCATGATTGTATGAGCCTTCTCCTGAATTGAAGTTATAAGTTCAGCTAAATTTGGGACAGCTGCTGTGAGAGGATCTGTGTTTGCATTTAGTCTGCAAAAATCTACTGTCAGCCTCCACTTTCCGTTAGGTTTACGGACTGGCCACACTGGAGAGTTAAAGGGAGAATGAGTGTCAGTTATCACTCCCTGATCTCTCAGGTCCTGAATTGACGTTTCTTCCACCCGCTGTCCACCTCACCTGGGCTACCGGCTAGCTCCGGGAAGCCTACGTCAGTGAGTGGCCCCTCCCCGGCACCACTCTGGGAGCCGCAGAATGGGTGTAGCAATAGCCTACGCCTGGGCGAGTCGTCAGGGAGAGTTAAAGAGTCGCAGTGTTACCGTATGGACTAGAAGTCGTGAATATTGGAATATAAAGTGTATAAACCATAATAGTAGTAGTAATGCTAAGGCTTGGAGACTGCAGTTCCCAGAGTAGGCCCTGGGAAACTAACTTAGGAATGTGGTGTGCGGAGGAACAATGTTCAAAAGATTTAGCAGAGCATGCAGAACTGTTAGTGATAAGGTTAGAGTATAATCATAAATAAAGTACTGGTGGTGGGTAGTGGAGTAAGAGGGAGATTAAGGGGGACGACACTATAGTCCTAGGGTAAGCAACCATGTAGGATCTATGATGTAAAATGTTATCTACAAGGTGAATCTATCTATATTATTTAGAAGAATGTGTACTTCTACACGTAAACCGTTTGTAAAAAAGGGTATAAAAACCCTCTGAAAAAGGGAACCAGTGGGATTCTGACTTTGGACGTGAGTCCGCAGGTCCCCGGGCCCCGAATAAAGCACTGCATAAACTGACACTCTGTTAGTTTGTGTTTCAATTTGGGGTATCGGGCAACAGCAGGAGAGACCTTTTACCGTTCTGGGGGAAGGGATTTATTGAAGGAAAAGGTAACAAGTCCGGAGGTTAGGAGGGGGAACCGCAAAAGGCAGTTAGAAGGGGTTCTACACCGGCTTAAGTACGGGGGAGGAGCAAGGGGAAGGCACAAAACTCTGGCCAATAACGGGTAACAGGGGGAAGTACAGAGGGTGGGGAAAGGGGTACATTGAGCCAATAAGGCAAACCGAGGGTGGGGATACATACAATATAACCAGTCATGAATACAAAAGGGAATGCTTGACACAGAAACTTCTAGAACAAAGGGAGGGGCTACAAAGGATTGACATCCCGTGGGGCAGGGTTTAGGGTGAGGGACAGGAAAGGTTCCAGATAAAGGGGAGGGGTTTAGGATGACTGACTAGGAGAAGGGCAGGAAAGGGAAAAACCATTATGCACTTAACTTAGGGGAAAGAAACTGGGATGAACCATAAACACAGAAGGAAAATTAACATTAAACAACATAACACAACACTGAATAACTGGCTTGATTCCTTCTTTGGCACCAGTGGGAAGTGGGTATTGTTTCACATTAGTAATTTTACTGAAAGGTAAGGAAGGTGCGGATTGAAGCAGATTAATATTAAAACGTGGTGTGCCAAAGGACCAGAGACAACCCTCCTCGTCTTCCCACTGTCTTCCAGCAAGGACATCTATTCCCAATAAATCATTTGGAATATCTCCAATTACAATTTTGATAAGTAACAAATTCTCCTCTCCAGGTAGTAAGATTTTTATCAGAGCTATATCCATAGCTTCTGTGGTCCCCAAGGCATTGAGAACAAAGCATTGTCTCCTTGTTGGAACAACTCCACATTTCTGAGCAGCTTTTCTTGTTAGTGCAGAAATTTGGGCTCCAGTGTCAACCACAAAGGTAACAGGTGACCTTTTAGGGCCAACCATTGCTGTTATCAGGAGGTCCCCAGTATTAGGATTTCTGGTGAGCGTTCTAATGAATAACCAGTTCCCCCCCCCCATCCCTCTGCCCACCCACGAGAGACGGGGTTTCTAGTTTCCCTCCTTCTGAAGCCGTTTCAGTTCCATTCCCAAAAACTGAGAAGGAGGAAACTCTGACTCAGCTCTCAGAACCTGTGGACGAGATTGATTTGGCTCACTGCCCAGAATCTGTGGAGGGGTTAAGTTTGACTCACTGACCACAACCAGTGGAGGAGGAGGTGCACTAGGCTGGACAGTAGGAGAGTTTGATGTAAGGATCTTAGGGCAATGCCAATTCACAACAATTTTTATCAACTTGTCAAGTGGTAAGCCATCCATAACATCTTTAGGAATTTGTTTCTTTAACCCCAACGACCACCAGTACTGAGGAGAAGTAATCAATTTCCCCCTTTCTGGCTTATCACTAGGAGAAACAATGGGTCTAACACCTTTAGTTTTCTCCACTTTATCCTCTGGGACTTTTACGGGTCCATATTTCCTGCTGTAATTCAACAATTCCTCTGCAACTTCGCTCCATGTCCAAACTTTACAGTTATTGTCAGGAGATTCTGGAGTCCGTCTAGAGGGGGATTCATAGGGAGGGAAAGAGTCCACGGAACCAGATCGCTCACGTGAGTTTCCAAGAAATCGATCTAATCTTTCTACAGGTGTCATGGATGCGATAGTTTTTTGAAGGAGAATTGCGCTAGATTTGAGTGTTTCTGGGAGACCACGAATTAAAGGGGTCATGATTTCAGGCATTACAGGCAATTGCATAGGTGATTCATAGGTGGTAGTCATTTTTCTCTCATGTATCATTTGCAGGCAAGCAGCTTTGTGAATGGTTTCCAAAAGTTGGTCGGGAGTACCAACTAAAGCTATAGGGTCTCCCCTTTCCAGGGGGTTAAGCCCCCCGGCCCAAAAAGCTGCACTTGGGTCAAGGACCATGGGTAGCTCTTATCTCCGGTTGTTAAGAAGACCCCATGTCCCCAATACCCACTAGCTTCACTTTCTGATAATTTAATCTGATCTCCCCCAGTAAGAGACACGCGAAATACATATTCAGTCTCTGTTTCATGAGGGAGTCGCCCATATTCCTTTGTCAGTTTTGCTAATTCAGTGGCAGAATATGGGATTTCTTTTGTAGAAATGTTTGGTACAAAATCATCAGGACCAAGATAAGTATATTGTGTTTTAACCATTGGTCTCAACTTCGGACAGCAGTGTTCCCCAAGATTTTTCATTATAGTTAACTCCTTTTGGGGATAAATTTGATTAATGTGAACAATCTCCTTCTCTTCTGTTTCTGCGTGTGTTTCATTCTGCTTTACTTTTTTGGTACTTTCTTCTCTTAGGGCAGCCTGTAGCAAATGATTTTCATCTCGCAACAAACGGTTCTCATTCCTTTCTTGATCTAATTGTTTTTGCAGAATTTGAACAAGATTTTGCAAAGAATCTATAATTGTACTTTCTTCACTAACTCGCTTAGAGCGAGTTTCTATGGCTGCCGTAAGACAAGCTCCCAAAACTGAGCAGAGTATGGTTTTATTTTTGCCCAGTTTGAACTTTGATTCATGTTGCAAAGAATATATTCTATCAATCACATTCTCCAGATTAAACCAATTACTGTTCACCCATTCCTCCCCACCTTGGGACGGTCTGGCGCTATACTTAGCTAATAGAGCATAAAATGCAGCTTTATCTGTTATGGTGGAAATCTCAGTCATTTTGTGAAGGGATAAGTAAAAACCACAACAGGGAGGTCTATTGCTTAAGTTACCACACACAACGAAACAGCTTTCACTGTGTACCCCCCTTCAGTTCCCTGTGCGGGTGAAGAGACCAAACTACTTGAGAGGCACTCCTTAGTTACAAAATACCAGGTTGTCTCTTCACTACACCAAGGATCAAAAACATCATAAAAACAACAACAACAACAACAGCAGTGTCCCGCCTATTGCACCAGTAGATCTTTTGTGAAATTCTGACGACAGAGCCCTCAAGCAAGTCTGGGGATGCTCCACATCAAGGTGTCTGCAGTCTGCAGGAAATCAGAAAAACCCCCCTTGCTTTCTAGACAGGCTCACCCATCCAATGTGGCCAGCTAGGTGAGGCTGGAGTAAGACTTCCTTCCCCTGATACAGACTACAGACAACCTTGCATACCTTCTGTCTGTAAGTATATCCTGTCGGTGACGCCAATTTAACGTCATGATCCGCTATTAATACAGAGCGGGAGTCATGATGGTTCTTTTGATCTTAAAGGTGAAAACAGGCCAAGTGCAGGGGACAAAATCAGTTTATTCAACAGCAGAAAATCAGTTTATTCAACAACAGCAATGCATTTCATCAACTGCCAACAACTCAGTTACGGTAAGGGGGAGAGGTATAGGAAACAAAGTATAGGGAGAGGGGAAGGAAAGAAAGGGATGGGAAAATAGCTACCAACAGACGAGACGGGCGTCCTCACGGATCATCCGATAGACGAGTCTTCGTCCGTGGGGAGATCTCAGGGGTCATCTCCAGGGGGTAGACAGGTCTTCGTCAGTGGAGAGATCTCAAAGGGTCTTTCTCAGAGGATCGCTCTTTTATAGTCCTTCTCCAAAGCGAGTGGCCTCTGGCCAAGAGGTGGGAATATTTATGGACCATTGTGTGGTGCTGAGGCAGACAGGTACGGTCAAGCACTCCTCAGTTGGTGGTACAACACAACCTCTGGTTGGTGGCATGACAGCACAGTCCAGTGAACACAATACAACAGCACATAGTCACAGGCATCCACCTTGGCCGGGCCAGGAAACCATTGTTCAGAGTCAGCCTGGGTGGGGGTCCACGAGTTCTCCTTGCGACGGTCGGGAGGCAAAATCGAGGGGAACTTCAGACCAACCCTTACAGCCCCTGACGCGAGGACGCTGCTATTAGCACCGCATTGCAGGGGCACTTCTCGCTCCTTGACTACGTGCTCAGAGCTCTCCGAATTCGCTGCTAGCTCCACGGTCCTTCTCAGCTCTAAGTAGCAGTACTCACAGTACATAGAACTTCGCATGAACTGAGGACCCGGAGGGACATATCGCACACAAAAATGTGCCAGGACAGAGACGTGTTCTACATTGACCCTTCTCGTCATCCAGTTTGTGCTTCTGCTGCTTCAGCTGTTAGGAATGGCTCCTTGAAAGACAAGCGAGAGCGTCTTTCTGGGTGCATTGCACTGAGTGAGAGCTCGCTAGGGACTTTGCACTCGGAGTCAAGGCAACAGGGCGTGCTTGCCCGCAGAACTGAGGACAAGCTGCTGGGCAGAGCTGAAACTGACCGCTGGAGTTCAGCTGTGTCCGGACGGCAGAAGGCGAAGAACGAAGCCGCAGGGCACCGGGCTTGCGAGCACAGTGCAGCGAAAAGCACACGAGCAGTCAAATAGCTCCTTCACAATCGCTTTCACTTCTCAGTGCTGTTGCTGCTTGGAAAAGTAGCACACAGCCGTTCCACGCCAGGGCTAAAGCTTGGCCAGTGCCCTTCCTCACACCTTCGCTGTGGCATATTCAATGCAGCTAGACCGAAGCGAGAAGGATGCGAGTGCGAGGAAGAAGAAGGCGATCTTCAAGTAGCCCTCTGTCAGCAGCCCTGAAAGGGCGCATAACACACGGCGTCTCGCTGCCCTCCATTCTACATACTCGCAGCTCCATTTGCCTACTTGCAAAAGTTGCTACCAGAGCAGAGGGGGCCAGATTGAAGAGGCAGCGCCTAGGTTCACCTTCTACTTATTGCACGTAAGCCCCGTCCAGCTCCTCGCTGCACTCTGTATTTCCCTTCTCCGCGGCATGTACGGTGGTGCTGTCTGCAACTTGGAGCCTAGAAGAGACCGGCAATGTTTCCACAGCGGGCTGCAAGTGGAACCAAGGAGCAGCACAAGCAGCAGTGCTTCAGCTTGCTCCTTCCGACTGCTAAGGGCACTTGGAAGGCAAGCGAGAGGCAGCCACCTTCGTCTCCTAGTAGCCTGTAACGTGGTGCACATAAGCACGGTACTTGTGCAGCTTCGTTCACCGCCCTTCCCCACGTCTGGCGCCGCTTTCAATCCCTGGCTGCTAGAAGCCGCTGAAGCCGCGCCACACAGCCAGCAGTATACCCGCGGCCAAGTGCTCGAGAACGCTGCTTCTGCCCAAGCCTGCCTAGGGCGTTCACCTTTGTTCTCAGAGCTCTGTGCAACAGTCTGCCTCTTTCGCAGTTCAAATGGAAAACGAAAGCTTTTCGCCTACGCCCTTCACAGAGATCTGTTGCCAGTACGAGAAGGTCTAGTGGCCGGAGCTCACCCCCACAGGGAGGCAGATGCTATTAACACTGCATTGCAGGGGCACTTCTCGCTCCTTGACTACCTGCTCAGCGCTCTCCGAATTCGCTGCTAGCTCCACGGTCCTTCTCAGTTGCAAGTAGGAGCGCTCACAGTACATAGAGCTTAACCACGACCAAAGATTAGGAGGGACATGTTGCACATGAAAATGTGACAGTACATTCTACAGCGAGTAGAGACAGAGACACACAGAGAATTCTACACTGCCCCTTCTTATCGGCCATCTTGTGCTCCTGCTGCCTCTGCTGTGATGAATCCTTCCTTGAATGATGAGCGAGAGTGCCTCTCCAGGCACATTGCACTGAGGAGAGCTCCCTAGGGACTTTTGGATGTAAAACTTTTTCCACCTCCAAAAATATATGGGTGAGTCCTAAAAGTTTTGGTTCTATTAAGAATAGTTAGGTCCAAGTATTGCTGTTCTAAACACCCTTGGTTTCAGTCTGAAATTAACTGCTTGTTTCTGTCTTTTTGCCTAGTGGCAATCTAATTCTAAGGTAACTAGATGTGTTGGAAATCCATAAATTACATCTCAGGTTAGGTGGGATAATTGGCTAGGAAGAAAACAGAATTGAGAATTTGGAAAGAATCCAAAGTGAGCTGATGTCACCATCTGAGATTCCCTTGGGTTCCAAATCCTTTCATTTGTGTTTTTGTGGGCTTTTTTGAAGGCGCTGTACAGTTGAAGCCATGATTTAGCTGTGGTGAGACCTGCTCCACTGTAAAAGCATTATTTTCTCAGTGAGCATGGACAACAGTTACAGTGTCGTCTTTTAAGATTCCCTGCACTACACTTATGGTGGCAAAAGCAGTGCCTTGACTGTAATCATAAAAGTGATTACAGCTTCATTGCTTTGACATCATGTAGGATGCTTCCTCCATCTGCTGTGGTCAGCATTAAGTAACAGATTTCTCAGTTTCTAGGAAGAGTCTAGCAAACAATCACCTTGCTCCTTCTCTTGCATTTATTCATCACTGCTATGCTGCTATACAGACAGATAGTCTGTTTATGATTCAACAATTCAATGGGACATCAAGTAAATAGCAAAGCAAAACTAACTACCGAAAGCACTATACAGGCCAGAGATTAGCTTGGATTCAAAACAGGTATTCTCCTAGCATTTTTTTACAAGCAAGTCAGCATGTGAAACAGAGGGCACAATGTAGTTTGTGCCTTGTTTTGGGCATGCCCGGAAGAAGGAAATTCTGATTTCACATATGGGAAAAGAAATGTTGACATTTGAATGAGATTGTTCATATCCCAGAAAAGGTTGCTTTGAAAGGTTGTGGAAGTCCTGTTAGGAAACATGGCTTTACAAGTCCTTTCCACCAGGAGACAACAGCTGCAGAACATCTGGGTGTGCCAGTGTTGAGAGCACCAGCAAAGATCAAAGTGGACAAGTTGGTGAACAATGGCAGTGGCCTGGGGGAGAGCAAGTGGGGTGCTGGCTGTGGAACCAGGGGAGTCCTGACTGATTTAGGAGGCGTGTGATGGTCTGTGTCAGCAAGCGGAGTAGTGCTGTGGCCTTGGGACACTGCCAATACTGGAATTCAGTGTGGTCACTGGGCAGGCTGAGTGTCTCAGCTGCTGGAGGGATCCAGTTTGCCCACATGTAAACATCCAGTCTCACTCCTGCCGGCCACAGAAAGGAGCAGGATGTGGCTGCTGGCAATGCCTGTCATGTATATGTAGTGTATATGTGTGCTATCCCAGCCTGCTGGGAACACTTCTTCTTTGTGACTGCTTGGGCTGAGGGAGAGAAAGCAGTGGTAGTTTCTGAGGTTTCGAGTTTGCTCGAGTTTCTCAGGCTGTTTCTGGAGCCACCCAGAGTTCTCTTCCTTGAAGCATTTCAATTCCTGGTAATTTTCAAAATTCAAACAGACACAGCCCTAAGCTAGTTGATCTGACTTCAGAGCTATTCTTACGCTGAGCTGTTGGATGATCTGATCTCCTGAGATGTCTTCCATCTCAGTTTATGACCTGGTTCTTGTGAAAAGTAGGATCTTTTAGTCTGGAGAAGAGTGGTTTCTGGACAGACAGTATTGTGGCCTTTGAATATGTAAAAAGGGTATAAGACAAATGCAGAAAGACTTTTTAGGAAGGTTTGCAGAGACAGGACAAGGGGCCATGCTTTCAAACTGAGACTAGGTTTAGATTGGCTAAAAGGAAAAACTTTTCTACAATGAAGCTGGTGAGACACTCAAACGGGTGTTCCAGAGAAGTTGTGGATGCCTGTCTTGGTTTAATTTTGACTTTCCCGGCTAACGCACCAAATTAATGTCTTCGTTTTGAGTTGCCAATTTAAATAAACTTATTTTTTCTGTTGTGAGACAGAACCAGGAGCAAGAGAGCAAGGCAGGACTAAAACTTGAGACAGTATAAAAGAAAATTTATTAACTACACAAACAAAAAGAGAGGGAAAAAAAATTCAGAATAAGATTTTTCAGATCACTCCTTCCCTCCCTCTCCCAGTCTTCATAACAACAAAACAAACATATAACAAATACTTCGGTCAGTCCCCAATTTAGTCTTTGTCTGTTCACTTCTGGAGAGAGAAGCCTCTTCTTGTTGAAGTTGTAGGGATTTTTCCAACAAGAAGGAAAAAGACAGTTCTCTTGTGGTTTTATCTTTCACGATTTGCATCCTCCCGGGAACCTGCAACCGTGACACTCCTCCCAACTCTACAGCCGTCCCAAAGTTGTAGATGTGGGCCATGTCTGTCTCATGGGGTATTACATGCAAGAATGAACTGTTCGACAGCAAAGATTCTCTCTGTCTCCTTTCTCTCTGCTCAGGCTTCATCTTCAGAAAACTAAAATCCCCTTCTTTTCTCAGGGCAGAAATTCTCAACACAGGTGCTTTTTAGTCAAATCATCTATTAAATGGAACATTTCCATCCCCCCATGTCTCTTTCCATGGTTTATAGGAATATTCAGTACATCAGTTCATTCCTACAATTTCACAAAAAGATTTTCAGCCATTTCAGCATCTTCTCATTCTCCTTCCATCTTAAAAACTTAGCTCTTACATCACTGACTTCAGAAATCTTCTTATTCCCTTTCATATTCAAAGGAAAGGCTGGAGGCTTTGCAAATCTTATCTGAACACTAAAGAGTTAAAGTTTAACACAACTACTAAAGTTGGGCCAGGCTCAGGCCCCGCTGGGGAGATGGCTGAGGTGTTAATCAGACTTTCTGGAGCTGGGCTGCAGCCCCACACTGCTCATAGCCACCCAGGCAGGCCCGGCCTGTCCGGCAGCAGCAGGAGTCGGCCTCCCCTCCGACGCCAGAGCCGCAGGCCCATGGAGGAGGAAGCTGTGAAGGTCTTATCACACAACTTTTTCTCCCCTCGGCCATCGGGTCCCCTTGTTGGCAAACAGGGCCCAAGCAGCCTACCGAGCCTCCCCCCCGCAGCGGGGAGGGGGAAGCTCGGGTTGATGTTACCTGCTCAGCCGCCAGAAAGACAAGGGGGCTAAGTTCCGGATTACCTCGTTCAAAATGTGTGTGCACGGAGCGAACTAACTTTCTCTAATTGGCTGTTGCAGGTATCCCAACCCCCACAGAGGAAATTCCCTTAGGAAGAACCTCTTCTGAGTTTCTTCTTCCTAAGTCAACCTATCACAATGCCCCATCATTGAGAGTGCTCCTTATCAGTTTGGCTAGTCTTGAGCAATTTGATCTACTGTAAGATCTACTGGGCAAGGAAGTTGGACTAGATGATCTTTAATCACAGACTGTTGTATGATTCCGTGAAAGACAGAATGCAATAAAGTTCATATTTCAGATTTTGGCGCAGACATATTTATTATTTCTCACTTTATGCATCATTGCAATGACAACTTGTTAGCTTCTGAAATGATGAGCTGAGATTGATTTCCTTCCTTAGTTTCATTTTCCCTGTTATTCCGTCATTCTTGGACTTTTTTTTCCACGAGATTTCCTCTTTCAGTAAACTGCCCTTAAGTATCACTTTGCTCCCCACCTGGCTGTTTGTTTTTTTTTAATGACACCTTTTCACTGGTTCGTTTTGGGCCTTTGCTGCTTGAAGTCCAGCAGCCTCCTTGTCTGAGCATTATGGAGCTTTCTTTACAGCTTCATCACTATGCAAAAAGGCATAAATTACTGTGTTCCATCTCACATACCATCAAGTATCACACTAATATTCCCTCTGCTGAATAGCTGGTTGGCTTACATAGACCAGCCAAATACCAGGAAATCCAGATGGCAGCAAGAATCTTGTAGACTACTCCCGCTGTTCATTGAAATTCTGGAGAAGTCACGTGAGGTATCACATTCTCTTGAAAGAAGTGTATATCATCTCAGACATTCTAGAATGGGCTATTAATATTGTCATGAGTTTCTGGCTAGACTTTTTAGTATGCAAATTCAAATTCAAATGATCTGAAATGATAGAACTTCAAGAAATTTTTTTTCCCAGAATTGAAGTATGATGGAGTTACATAGGGAGAATCTTAATCTTAGTTATTCTATTCCATCTCACATCATGGCTGGGGGCAGGGAGAAGGGAGTATCTTTGGGGGACAATGGGTTCCGGTGTAGTCAGTAAGCTGGGCAGAGGAGCCATCAGGTATTGTCTGTTGTTGAAGGGGAATTCATGTGAACTCATCCTTTCTTGTACCCTGCCACTAGTATTGTTGCTAAAATTGTTTGTTTTCTCATCCAAGTGACAAAAACAGCACACTTAATGAGGGATGAAGAGGGAGCAGCGACCTCAGAACAGGAGGAAGAAGAAGCAGAGCCTGCTGTCCTCCAGAAGAAAAAAACACTATCACCCAACTTTCCATCATCTGTGAACTTCCTGGGCGTGTACTCTATCCCCTTGTCCAGATCACTGATAAAGATATTAAACAGGACTGGGCCCAAGACTGAGCCTAGGGGACCAGCTGGATGAACTCTATTTCCCACCACTCTGTGGCCCTGGCCATCACCCAGTTTGCCACCCAGCAAACAGCCCACCCATCCAAACCATAAGCAGACAGTTTCCTCAGGAGAATGATGTGAGACTCATTGCAAAAAGGATAAGGGAGATGCCTAGGAAGAGTCTCAGGTGAATCCAGGAGACTATAGTGGAGAACTATTCAGTTTTCCAATCAATTTGCTTAAAAAACTCTACAAAACCGTAATAAAAAATAAACAAAAAACAAATAAAGAAAAAAAAACCAGACCAAAGAAACACCCAAAAAACCCCAACCAATAATCCCCAAAGAGACAAAAAAGTCCACAAAAAAACCCACCCAATACTGAAAATAAACTCCAAACCCAACACATCAAAAAATAAGGGAGAAGGTTTTTAGTAACTTTAGAAATATTAAAATAAAGCAAAACAAAAAAACCCAGAAAGTCACATTTCTAAAGGTGCTGTCCCAGCCTCTTCTCTCAGCAGGGAGGACATCCTGAAGTGGAGCCAGTTGGAAGAAAGCGGGAGAGGGCAGCACCTGGGCCATTGTCACAGGACGGCCCTGTGACTGCCCCATTGCCAAAACCTGGACACATAAATCAAACACAGGTCTGCACATGTGCTTAGACACAGCAAAAATATATTTGTCTGAAAAGAATACTGGTCCATTTATATCACTGGAAAGAGCATAATGCCTTGTCTCAGCTTTCTTTTCAGTCATTACAAATATTTGGAAAATATAGGAGTGCAGAAAATGGAAATATCCAAGAGCAACATGTGGACCAATAACAAAGATTCCATTTTTGAAACTGCATTGGGAATCCTCTGCAGAAATTGACTCAGAGCACTTAGATTAACAAAAAGGACCAAGAGTATTGGAGTCAATACAACACAGTGTCTGGAGACTTCAGCTGGTTGCCTTGATTTCTCAAATATGATGGATGAAGCACCTTAGCAACTACAGCTGCCAGTTCTCTCAGGGCCCTGACATGCCTCTGGGTGGGTCCTATGGTCTTGCATGCTCAGGTTCCTCAAGTGGTCTGAAAGCTGACCTGCTACTATGGCTTAGAATCAAGTCCACCAGTCCAATAAGGGGAGAGATGTGGAAATAGTGACTGGGAGTAAAAATTGAGACCAACACTTGTTGAATACCTCAGCCTTCTGCTTGTCTGTTGTCACTAGTCCTGTCTGGCTTATGGGGTTGGGGGAGGGATAGGGGAGGTGTGACAGGTTTCTTTTCATCTTCCTTTTCCCACTGAAATACCTGTAGGTGCCTTTATTATTCTTATTTATGGCATGCTTTTCCAAATTCAGCTTCAACTGAGCCTTAGCTATACTTATACCGTCCTCACACACTCATGTGTTACCACTGTATTTTTCCCATGATTTGTCTCTCTGTGTATTGTCTGCATATTACCTGCCTGCATCACATCTATTAATTTTCAATAAGCTTCTGGCTTTAACTTGTGTTCAAAAAGAACCTTTTGGAACCTTTTCACCTCAGAAAATCACCTGGGAAACCCAAAATCCCCAAAATTCACCCCGAAATCCGCCCGGGGATGCCAAGAACTCACCTGGCAACTCCCAGAATTCCACAAATTCACCCCAAAATTCACGGGGGACCCTCGAATCCCAGGGCTTCACCCCAAAATCCCACCTGCAACCCCCAAAATCCCTCAAATCACCCCCAACACCCAGTCCCCCCAACACCTCCCAAATTCACCCCAAAATGTCTCCAATACCCCTCAAAACTCACCCAGATACCTCCAAATACTCCAAATTCATTCCAAGACGCATCTGGGACTCCCAAAAATAACCAAAATTCCCAGGAAAATCCACCTGCATCCCCCCAAATTCATCCCAAAATTCTCCCATGTCTCCCAAATGCTCACCTGGATACCCCAGAATCGACAGTATTCACACCATAATCGGCCTGGCATCCCCAAAACTCACCTGAGAACCCTAAAATTCACATGTATACTCTAAAATCCTCCAAATTCCCCCCAAAATTACCCTGAGATCCCTAGAATTCCACAAATTCCCCCTAAAATTCAAGTGGGACTCCCCACATTCTACAAATTCACCCCGGTCCTGGAGTACCATGCAAAAATGTGTATTCTATCACCATCTGTTAAAATGTGGGAGGGGTGGTGATCCTTATCTCTGTGGGAGATATCCTCTGCTGATGTATTGGGAATACAAATCACCCGGAGATTCTGGAAATAATTACAAATTGGCCTGAAGGTGAGACTCTTGGATTGTCTTCTGAAGAAGAAGAGGAGCAAGTGGCACGTGCTGAGGAAGCCCCACCATATAATGAGCTACCGGAGACTGAAAGATGATATGCCCTCTTCACTGATGTTTCCTGCCGAATAGTAGGCACTAACCGGAAATGGAAAGCTGCAGTATGGAGCCCCACACGACAAGTTGCACAAGCTACCGAGGGACAAGGTGGATTGAGTCAGGTCGCAGAGCTAAAAGCCGTCCAGTTGGCTTTGGATATTGTTGAACTAGAGAAGTGGCCAAGGCTTTATCGCTACACTGACTCATGGATGGTAGCTAATGCTCTCTGGGGATGGCTGGATCGCTGGAAAAAGGCCAACTGGCAGCGCAGAGGGAAACCCATCTGGGCAGCTGAGATTTGGCAGGACATTGCTGCCCGAGTAGAGAAATTGACCTTAAATGTTCGACACATGGATGCACATGTACCCAAGAGCCGGGCTAATGAAGAACATCACAACAAAGAGCAGGTGGACCGAGCTGCCAAAGTGAAAGTATCACAGGTGGATCTAGACTGGCAGCACAAGGGAGAATCATTCCTAGCTCGTTGGGCCCATGATGCCTCTGGTCATCAGGGGAGAGATGCAACATACCGATGGGCCCGTGACCGAGGGGTGGACCTTACCATGGACAGCATCTCACAGGTCATCCACGACTGCGAGACCTGTGTCGCAGTCAAACAGGCCAACTGGGTGAAGCCTCTGTGGTACGGTGGACGATGGTCAAAGTACAGGTATGGAGAAGCCCGGAAAATTGACTAAATCACCCTTCCCCAAACCCACCAGGGCAAACGCTGCATACTGACCATGGTGGAAGCAACTACAGGATGGTTAGAAACCTACCCTGTGCCTCATGCCACTGCCCAGAACACCATCTTGGGCCTAGAAAATCAAGTCCTTTGGAGGCATGGTACCCCTGAGAGAATTGAATCAGACAACGGAACCCATTTCAAGAACGGCCTTATCAACACCTGGGCCAAAGAACATGGTATTGAATGGATATATCATATCCCTTACCACGCGCCAGCTGCTGGGACAGTTGAACGGTCTAATGGACTCCTTAAGACTACTTTGAAAGCACTAGGTGGTGGAACCTTCAGAATTTGGGAAATGAACTTGACCAAAGCCACCTGGATGGTTAACACCCGAGGGTCCATCAATCGAGCCGGTCCTGCCCACTCTGAACCCCTGCACACAGTGGATGGGGACAAGGTCCCTGAGGCACATATGAAAGGTATTTTAGGAAAGACTGTTTGGATTAATCCCACCACAGGCAAAGGCAAACCAATCCGTGGGATTGTTTTTGCTCAAGGACCTGGTTGCACTTGGTGGGTAATGCAGAAAGATGGGGAAACCCATTGTGTACTGCAAGGAGACTAAATTTTAAGTAAGAACTCTATGTAAGGTTTCATTTTGTGTTATATATCTGTAACAGGGTATTGGTTTGGGTATGATGTAGATGGTAATAGAATAAGGGGTGGATTATGTCCTGGGGTACAATGCAAAAATGTGTATTCTATCACCATCTGTTAAAATGTGGGAGGGGTGGTGATCCTTATCTCTGTGGGAGATATCCCCTGCTGATGTGCCATCTGATAAGATCAGGGGGATGGTCATTGTTATCTTTTCACAACCCATCCTTCCTCCAGAAGATATATTCTGTTAATGGGCCATTAAGTCCTATTGTGTGACTGATAAGATTACATCATCCCATTGGGAGATGCTCCAGCCAGGTGGAGGAGCCAAACATTTCCTACCTAGATAAAAACTGAGATTTGGAACACCAAGGCAGTCCTTTCTACTGGATCCCAGAGGAAAGTCGGACTTTTTTCCACATCATCGCTGGATCTTTGGACGAAAACTGCACCTTCTACAGGAGCACTGCTTCAACTGAACCACATCTGTCATCCAGGAAGACTGCAGCCACCATTTATACTAACTGCTAACAACACCCTGACTGATAGGGTGTCAGGTTGTGTTTCTGACTTTGTTGGTGGTTTTTCTTTTATATTATTGCATGTATTTTATTTTTTCTCTTTTCTCATATTAAATTGCATTACTGACTTGGAGTCTCGCACTGGTTTTACTTTCAAACCAACACAACCCCAAACCTCGCTACCCGGTATCCCCCAAAATTCCACAAATCCTCCTTCAAAATCAAGCTGGGACCCCTCAAAACTTACCTGGATCTCCCCAAATCCCCCCCCCCCCCGCAATTCACCTGGGAACCCCCAAATCCCGAGAATTCAACCCAAAATTGACCTGGGACCCCAAAAACCTCCAAATTAGCTCCAAAATGACTGGCAACTTTACAGACTCCATTTTCTCACAAAGGAATCTAGAGATGAATCATTAAAAATCCAGGTATAATCGCTGACAAAGACCCTTTAACTAATTAAAGTTAGAAAGTGATATGTTTATTCACCGGTGGGCGGCACGGGAGTCACCTCGGAAAGGCGTGACCGCCCCGAACAAGGTTCTTTGCCATCTCTTTATTCCCCAGGATCTTAGATACAATACCTATGCATAACCCCAGCACCTCCCATCCCATATTAAAATGAGCCCATTAGCCCTTCACGCGTGCACAGCTCTTCTCTTGAATTGGGTCAGTGGTCTCGAAATAGGTCAGTGCTCTAGAAGGATGAAATCAGGAGAGTCTCCATCAGGTCTCAGTGACCCTCTGGCACGATCCAAGGCTCCGTGCTTCATGGTTAGCAGTTTACTTATTTTTCGTTCTTCTGTACATAAATTTATAATAGCAAATAATTATACCAATTAGCTCTAGCCTAAGCATCTAGTAATTATTAATCTACCATTTACCTACCTAACTTATATCTTGGTAATGGAAACTACTTCTACTCTTAGCAAAAATCTTAACTTTTTAAAACCATGATTCAGAGCCCTGGGTGCTTCGTATACAAACTAAACGGAAATAAACGTTCTATAAATTCTCAGCAAAAAGACTTCCTATTCCTCCTTCTTTTGGACAAAAGTGCCTTCACTTTCAAACTTATTCTCTTGCTCACTTACATTCATAATGCCTAGTCCCTGTTCTGCACGCTCATTTTCTTCACTTTTACAAGGAATCCTCTTCTAATCTTCTTCTTCTTCTGCTTCTTCCATTTCCTGTGCCAAGATCACCTGTTTCTCTGTTAGATTTGTTTCACCAGCAGATTTTTGACAACTGTCCCTAACTTGTGGCACCGCTCGCTCGAGAGAGGTGATTGTCCTGCTCTGCTCTGGGCTGGGACTGTGCTCTCTTCAAGCCCTGGGGGCAATTTTGGATCCCACAACGTCAGAAAGACCTCAGGCTATTGGAGAAATGTCCAAAAAAGGGACATAGAGACCGTGAAGGAGCTGGAGGGGAAGCCATACAAAGAGTGGCTGAGGGCATTTGGTTCAGCTGCAGAGAGGACACTGAGCTCACACCTCACTTGGGACCTCTCAGCTTCTCTCAAGGGCAGCACAGGGACAGCTTTGCTCTCTGCTCTCTGCAACCAGGGACAGGAGCCAAGGGAATGCCAGGAGCTGTGTCAGGGGACGATTAGGCTGGCTATCAGGCTAAGGTTTTTTTCCTCAGAGGCTGATTAGGCACTGAATAGGTTCTCCAGGCAATGGGCACAGCCCCAAGGCTGCCAGAGATCCAGGAGCATTTGGCCAATGCTCTCAGGGATGCAGAGGGTGGGACTGTTGGAGTGTCTGTGCAGGGCCAGGACTTGGACTTTGATGATCCCTAGGGGTCCCTTCCGACTCAGGAAACTCTTACCATTTTCCCCTCTTTCCTCTCCTTGCACAATGCTCTCAGCTTACTGTTTCACCGTATGTTCCACTTCTGAAACCTCCGCTACTTCTTTCCAGTTCAAGCACAGTTCTACTGGTTACAATCCAAAGATATACCGATTGAAAAACAACCAAAAAGAAACACCTGTTTGGAATGTCGTGGTCTTATTTGGATCTCGAACTATGAAGTCGATTGTGCCTTGCAAGTTCTAAAAGCAAAACAACAACCAAAAACACCCACCACATCGATTTAACATAGGGATTTGCTTTCTTCTAAGAAATCCATATCCCTTCTCAAAATGGATCTATTTCAGTAAGAGATCATCTTGAATAGATCACTTACTATCTAAAGAACCTGGAACACTCAAATCCGTAATGATAAGCCTGTTACCTTGTCGTTTTCTGTTCCAAAGGCAAATGAATTTGCTCAAGTGCCGTTTGTAACAAGGACAGAGTTCAAAGTGCGGCTCAGAGAAATGTTTTGGTTTCCCTCTCCTATCTCTATCAAAAGCACTTTCTTCAATGGCTGAAACAATATTTGATATAGTCTGAATTTTAAAGGTCATGAAAATTTTCAAAAAAGTGAAAAATTAATATAGCAGTCAGGTTTTAAACCAACGGGAATTTTTGTTTTACCTGTTTGAAGATTTCCTTCACACTAAAATGCTGGCTGATGGATACCTCAAAGAAATCAATTCCCACAAAATGCTTCCGGGTAAGCCATTACGTCATCCATTACAATTTGCTACAGTGTCCCGTTCCTGTCCAATTGAAGGTCCCTGTTTAAGAGGCTCAAGTACGGAGAGAAATAAAATTAAATATGACTACAGTGCCTTTAAATCTAAATCGAACTTCCTGATCAATCTCATAAAACCTTTAGGCTAAATGTGGCCATTGATCTGTTTCTACTGAACACAATCACGTGCTGCCTTGTTAGAGATTAGTTCATTACAAAGAAATGCACAGAAGTTAAAATATTTCCAAAGAAGCATTTGACATCCTTCCTTTTGGATGGGGAACCATTCCAACACTGCTTACATAAGAGGTCAAATTACTGTCTTCCATGTTAGTTGTGCACTGTGCTCAGCGGAGCCTTTCTGGTTTTTTTGCCTTTGACTTGGACATAAAGCTGAGTCTTGATTCAAGAAAAATCAATATTCACACTTGTTTTCATTTACACGGACATTGGCTTGGTCTCCTAAACAAAGAGAATGATGGGGAATTTATGTAGGTGTTCAGATAGGTAACCTTCTCTTTCCGCAACCTGGCATTGTATTTTCACTTGGTCTGTTACCTCTGGCTTTGTTTTAACGGCTCAAATTATTATTTAGAGTATCAAACCACCAGCTCTAGCCACAGTCCCACTGCGAGGTGTGTGAAGGTATGTGCATCTGCCCCTCAGGCCCATACTGCTCTTCTAACGTGCCTCTGATCGAGCAGGTAGGAAAGACCTCCTGGGTGTGTGAACGGTGCTGCTTCCTCTATGGCTTCAGAGCTGCTGCTAAGATCTTCAGGAAGGAGAGTGGTATTGTACCAATTTTTAGATGGTTTTTTAAGTTGCAAGTGCTTGGCTATCTTAAACGTCTGAGTTCCTAGAACTTTGAATGAGATCAAATCTATGAGTGAAGAGATGATGGTACAGACCAACTTCTGATTCCGGTGATACAAGAATCTGTGCTACTACTTTGACTTTCTGAATAAGGCATGGATGTGATGGTATGCACAGTATTACTGATGTGCTATGGTTTTTGAATGATAGCAGTCTTCCTTTCTCCCATTCCTAAACCGTGGGCATTATTTGCCTTTACCTTGTTCAGTAGGGACATTATTCTATATTCTTACATGAAGTGAAAAGCACTCTTTTTCCATACCTTCCCACAACAGCATTAAAACAAGGCCTAAGTAGTGCAACCAATGTTCAAAGATGCTCTACTTTTCAAGTTGACGATACAAAATTCATACCTTGTTCTAATTTGATCTCAAGAAGAAAGGGTGTTCTCCAAATACTCCTTCAGCTCTTCCTCACATCTCACCATTTTGCTTTTTTCTAAAATTGTATCCAGATCACTTTCATCATCTAAGGCCACATAAAAAAGCTCGGAAAAATGGTTTCGTAGCTACTAAAATCTCCCCAACTATTTAGGATTCAAGGAAGTTAATTATGCACATATATTCTACACCCAGAAGAGAAAGCTACCTCAGCAAAACTCATCGCCTATGAAAATATTCCTAGATAATGAACACCTCTGACACTGCCACCCCAAGTTGCTTCTTGAAACAATGAGAACCTCACATCCAATCAGACTCTAGACCTGCACAAGATCTCCTAATAGCAACTTGCAGCCACTTTCTACAGAAAGCAGCAGTGATCTCTATCACTGTTGCCATACCAAGAATAAGACAGGACTGTCCATTCAGCGTGAATCAAGCAGTTAGCAAAAATGCACCTGACAGAATGAAACTGAAGAGTAGAAATTCCCATCTAAAAGTCAAAGATTACATTTTTAATTTTATAGCAGGTATTTTGAATTTCAGAGGGCTCTTTGCATTAAGAAAGTCCTGTCTTTATAGCACACCCTTGTTTTTACGCTTCTACCTGTATGATGGCCATTAATCCGTCTCCTTAAAATCACTCCAAAGAAAAACATTCAAGTGAACAAGTTCTTTCTAAACTGCTGGAAGGTGAAATGAATGAGTAAGAGGATATGTAACATGATAAAAGGCTGCCTGGAATTTTACGACTCGTATCCAACATGGCGTCTTCTATCTGGAGAGTAAAAAAAATCAATCTCCAAGTAAACTGCTAAGAATGTGGATTATCAAAACTTCTGTTTATTCTGGCACCATAAAGCACCAAATCACATTCTATAATTTAACCCTTTAGAAACAATTGCCCGACTTTTTTTATGTATAGAAAAGATTGGAAGACATTTGGGAGATCATTTCCAGCTATTCCTAAAAGTCTGATCTTAAGCAGACTGGGCCATATATCATTCATCGCTATCATATGTATTTCAGATAGAAATGATCATAAAAATACAATCTATTTATATTACAAATAATAAACACAAGAATTATGAACACTTCCACATGAAAACCTTCCACGCCAAACAGTTTCTTTGGAGTATTTTGTCACACTATGGACCTCTTTCTAATGGTGGCATCAATAGCCTACCACGCAGAAGGCATTCCAGGTGGGAGCACAGGAAGAACAGACTAATCCCAAGGAGTGATGAAAATATACGCCATCAAATAAAAGAAACGTACATCCACACGCTCCACTTCTTCTTCAAACCTACTTTTTAGTTTCTCAGTCATCTGAAGCATATTGGAGTGCACAACTTCAGCATCTTCTGCTGTGCAAATGTTCATATCCAACAGGGTCATCTGAAAAAAAAGAAGAACAAATTATTGACATGCACAGAAGAAATACTGTGTGGCTTTCAGAGGGCCTGGCTAAACCTAGTGTCTCTTTTCTTGTGACGGACAGAGATAGATTCAACCTCGTACATGCCTTATTAGATTAGTAAACAATACCATCTGGTTGGACACAAAGGGAGAAATTGAGGCAGAGGTGGAATTTCTTTCCCAAGATAAGACAGATTTAGCACAAGGGCTGAGGCTCCTTGCATCTTCCACATTCACGTAGGACAGCACTCCCTTCATTACCGGCATTTGTTACGGCTTTTCCACATTTCAAGTACAAATACTAACTACTACTGTGAAACCAAACGGATGGCTCACTTTTTGAACAGAGTAAGGCGGAGGTTAAAAAGAAATTCCACTTGTTATCTCAATGTTTGGTGCACCCTGTCTTGGTTTGAAAGACAGGTATGGTCTAAGGAAAGGCAGGAGCCCCTTTTCTGCGATGCAGAGTGCAACCCCCCTCCCTTTTAATTATTTTAGGTCCAATTCAGACACCTTCAGGCAGGAGATATAGGGATAAGAATAACAGTTCTTTACTGGTGTAAGGGTCGGTCCGAAGTTCCCCTCGACTTTGCCTCCCGACCGTCGCAAGGAGACCTCGAGGACCCCCACCCAGACTGACTCCGAACAATGGTTTACTGGCCGGGCCAGGTGGATGCTCATGACTGTGTGCTGGTGTATTGTGTTCACTGGACCGTGCTGTCGTGGCACCAACCAGAGACTGTGTTGCATCAACTGAGGACTGCTTGTCCGTACCTGTCTCCTGCAGCACCACACAATAGTCCATAAATCTTCCCACCTTTTGGCCAGAGGCCACTCGCTTTGGAGAAGGACTATAAAAGAGCGACCCTCTGGAAAGAACCCTTTGAGATCTCTCCACTGATGAAGACCCCTGAGATCTCCCCACGGACGAGGACTCGTCTATCGGATGACCCGTGAGGACGCCCGTCTCGTCTGTTGGTAGCTATTCTCCCATCCCTTCCTTTCCTTCCCCTTTCCTTACCCTGTACCTCTCCCCTTTACCGTAACTGAATTGTTGGCATTTGATGAAATGCATTGCTGTTGTTGACTAAACTGATTTTCTGTTGTTGAATAAACTGATTTTGTCCCCTGCATTTTGCCTGTTTGCACCTTTGAGATCAAAAGAACCATCACGACCCCCGCTCTGCATTAATAGCGGATCGTGACAACTGGTATCTAACAAAGCAGAAAAACAACAACAGCTATAAAAATTGGCAACAGAAACAGTCTAGCTCCGCTCCAGTCCCTTCTGGCCGCAGGCCGTCTCCCTGTGCTGTTACCGGTGCTGTGGGGGCAGGGCAGGTCCTGCGCAGTTGAAGAGGGCTGGGTGATGGCGGCCGCGGCCCAGGGGTGAGCGGGGATGGGGAAAGTTACTCCCCCCTCACGGTGTCGGTTGTGGTGCTCAGCAGAGTGTCCGGAGGTAGTAGGGTGAGCTAGGAGAGCAGCAGAGCGATGTCCAAAGGCAGGGAGCGTGGATCTCAGCGCTGGGATGGCAGGGGGAGATGCCAGAGCAGAGCCCAGGTTGTCTTCCCACTCCAGGAGCCAAGCGAGAGAGCGAGAGAGCGAGAGAGCCCCGCTCCAGACCCCCCCCCCCGTCCCACCTTTCCTTTTCCGGTTCCCCCCCCTCCCCCTCCAGCCACCCCGCTACGAGAGAACATTATCTGTCGTTTTAAGGTGAAGCCACAATTACTTAGCATAACAATGGGAGAAAATTCCACTGAAAGAAAAGGGCATGATTCAACCTCCAACACACCCTCAGACGCATTTTTCTCTAATGACACATTGGACCACGGCTATCTCAGCCAAAAGCTGTGGCACTCAACTTGCACATCTGCCCTTTCTCCTGACTTTTGCCCTCGACCAGCTCATACTGGATGCTCATTTTCTCCACACACTCCACATTACGACTTTCTGAATGCTATGGAACAGACCACAGTCAAAATTCCCATCTTTCATAGTGCAGTGTGACATGGAAACATGACAGAGGCCATGTGCTGAATCTCAGCACACGGAACAGATCCCAGCAGTGCCTACAGACCTTTGCCTACAGACACCAGACACTACCAGCCAAAGAAATCAAGACATTTTCATACACAGCTCTTTATCATTATGCTTCAAAGTAGCAAGGTACTTACAATCTCTACCAACTTCTTTGCTACCATACAGGCTACAAACATCCCAACAGGATGTGCTCTGGAGCAAGAGCAGGCAGACATAGAGAGGGAAGGCATGCTGCAAGGACACAGAGAAAGGAAATATCTCCAATACTTCCCCTCTTCTTCTCATTCTTCCCCTCTTCTTCTGCAAGAGTTAAAAAGGAGTATTTTTGTATGATTGCGAAGGCATCCATGTCAAAATTTACTTTTGATTTCCCCCAGATTCATTCTAACCCAGCCAGTTCCTGCTAGATCTCACCATGCACAGGTGTTTGTACTGGCCAAAGGAAAGCCATGCCACAGGCAGCTTCTTTGGCTCTTACTGCCACCTCCAAGCAACTGAGAAGGTATGTGGGAATACACGGAACAAAGAATAGAGCAAACATGCACTCAAAGCAACTGTCTGCCTCATCGTTGCCCGGGAGAAAAGAAAATATTGCGTGAATTCCAGACTGTTCTTAGGATTTCCCGACCTACCTAGACTTTTGTTTCAATTCTCCAGAGTTCTGCACCATTCGCTTCCATCAGATTTGGCACGTTTTGGAGGCAACAAGGTGCTATCAAAGTAGGAAACAAGAGTCAGGTGTCCTAAAATACAAACCACTCGGTACTTCAAATACAAAATTATGAATCCGAATATCCATACTACTGGGCTTTCTTTTATTTACAGCCATCTTGGCAATGAAAATAAACCTGAGATTGTTCTTGTTCAAGGCCAACTGTTTACTGCCCGATAAGGAACTAACTGTCATCTACCTTGTTCCTACATCCACTGTAAAAAACCTCCCTGTAAAGATCGTAATGCATTGCACCCACACGAATGTGTCTTGTGTTCAGGATGGATATTCAAAAGTAGCAACGTTCGATTTCTATCCAGACTCCTCTATTAACTTATTACGCAAATAAAATCCCACGCCATGGAGAAAAATATGCCTTGACAAAAGCACCAACTTCTAGCTCTCCACCCATCTTTGCCCAATTCTACTATGTTTCAAGATTTACTACTGCATTCCTCCATTTCTGGAGCTTGATCTCCACCTATTAAGTGTAGCTGGGGCACTGAAAATCAAGAATGCATTTTCTCCATTCAAAAGAGCTGTACAGAAATATATGTAGACCCTGCCTTACTGCTGCATTTAGCAATCACACATTGACAGGAAGCAAAGTGCATTTTGTAGCCAAGTCCTTCATTAACTCCAGCAACAATTGTTTTCCTTTATGCTAAACCCGCTTTTGCCATACCCGATATATTGCAAAACCTTCAGTCTCTCTTCACTGAATAGCATCTCCTCCTTTTTCAACTTTTCTATTTCCATATTCACAGTTGGGGGATTCTGTATTTCTTCACTTGCCATAAATTCTCTGCAGGATGGAAAGTAGATATGTAGAATGGATTCACATGATATATGTGATATCATACGTGATATCACGTATAAAGAAAAAATGATCAAGTATTACTTTGATAGAAACCAAAAGTGAACACTAGCCACTTTGTGTTGCTCAGTGTCCAAAAGAAGACGGCCCCATTTCTGACCTGAAACTCTGAACTACACACTTCTTTTGCATGAGCTTCCAGTCCTTGACTCCCCCTTGCCATTTCAGTTGATGCCATTTTTCTTTCTCAAGCTCTGATTTCATTTGATTCAAGAGTAGCTTGGCAGTTGCCCTCTCATTATCCAGCAGTGCTCTCTTTACATTCTGTGTATTAAAAAATAAAACCAGAAGTAGAAGCAGCATACGACATGCAAAAACAAACAAAAAATTGTCTCTTCTACAGAAAATGAGGGGAGAAAAGAACACAAATGTCAACCAATACCCTGCCAAGTAGAAATTTCTTCTATATTTCAGTGATTGATAGGCAGAAAAAATGAATTTCATTTGGGGAAAGGAAGGCATTCCAGGAATATTCAGACTGCTATCTTGCCCCAGGTAAAACATTTACCATGGCCTTAGCATTAATGAGCTTGTGAACATCAGCTGCCAAGAGGAAGGACATTTCCTCCAGTTTCACAGAATACTTGGTCAGTACATCTGCTATCTGTGCAATCAAAGAATACAGAAAAGCAACAACAATGAAAAGTAGAACTCAAATATCAGTTTCCCAAGTTAAAATCTACATGAACAAGACAATTTTTCCATTCAAGTGAATTCGATTTAATTAATTCATTAACTACATCGGTATCATTCTCACGTTCAAGAATAGAATTCAAAGAATCAACGTTGCTTCTTCTGAGACATTGAAGCCTGAGTAGATGCCAACTTCAAATCTATTAGGACAGCATGAAAGTAATACCTGCTACATTTAGTACATGTAAACTACAAAGACATCTAGAACAGCTCTAAAAGATGAACAAACCCATTAACTTTGAAGGAGACGCTAGCAAGAAATGTGGAAATAGGCTTTATCTTCCCAGTGCTTTTCCCAAAAGCTTGGGCACTCCTTGGCATCAGTGAGAGTCTCTGTCTCATTATTCAGCAGCTGGCTTAGGGTAAAAAAGGATGCATGCAATCACTTCATTCCTGTTCATGACATAAACTTGCTGCATCATCATGGAAGCCATTTGCTTGGAAATATAGCCTAAAAATTAGGTGTCAGACTGGGTACATATCTAGATTGCTATGAGCAACACCAATTTCTTTTTAACAGGAAAGCCATACAATATGCCTGCCATGGCAAATATTAGTCTACTACCCTGCACTTCAACGGGCAGTGAGCAGTTCATGACACCAAATTTACGTTTGGCAAGGAGACAGTCTATTTATTACAAGCCACTAGTTCTAGAACCAAGAATTCAGGAGTTGCTCATTCCCAATAAAAATCTCTCCATTTCAGACCTTGGGGTTTTATGCTTCTGTTCTTTACCTGCCTTGAGTGTGGCTTTCTTGTGAAGTCACTGATGGGTGTTTTTCCAACACATTTCTTCTGATTACACGGTAATTGCATGGCATCAGCAGTCATCTCTGAATGTCTCTTTAAAGTATGCTTTTTACTCTTCTTAGAGGACCTTGTCTTCTTCTTTCCTTCACCCAAAAGGTTGGCTAAGTGAGCCTTCAAAGAACAATCATCTCAACAATTAGAATTCTTTCAAACCTACTAAATGGAGAACAGCAACAAAAAAAAATAAAAAAACTAGTTCGTGAAAGACAGCAGAAGAGAAAGGTAAAATAATGACTCCTACATGCCTCATGCATAACTCTCTTCATTCGAGGCTATTTTCAAAATGAGAAAACAAAAAAAAATCATCTTTTCCTCAGAGAGGAAAAGTGGAGTAACTGGATTGTGTTGCCTTGCTTACAGTTACCAGAAAAGTCAACAGCAGAGTTGAAAACTCCTGAAGTTGGCTAACTACACCTCTAAATGTTTTACTACTGTGTTATGATTCTGTCTTCAGTTAATAGAACCTGATATACAACAAAGAGATGGGATCACATGGAGATGCATTGGAGAGCCCACGCTGGAGGTAACACATTCATTTTTTACTCAAACAAATCCAAATTAGAAATGGTGAAAATGACCTGGGGTCATTTCAACAGCCAGCAAACTGACTAACACAACCAACCTTTGGCTTTTATTCAATCCTTTGCTTGTTTTACCTGGGCCTTGAAGATCTGTCTGCAGCCTTCCTCTCTGCAAATATATCACAGTCGTCCTATTGAGAAGCCATGGCTCATCACAGCTGCTTGGCCAGGCCTGCTTCCAGAAGAACTGGCAACTACAAGCTGGGAGCCAAGAGACAACACTTCACTTGGAAAAGGGCCTTCCATGAATCCTAGAATCCCAGAATGGTTTGGACTGGAAACAACCTTAGAGATGATAGATTATCTTCTTCCCACATCCTGACATGGGCAGGGACACTTTTCCACTAGTCCAGGCTGCTCCATGTCCGCTCCAGCCTGGCCCTGGACCCTTCCTTCCATGGGGCTCCCACACAGCCTCTTTGAGCAACATGTGCCAGGCCTCAGCACCCACACAAGGAAGAATTCCTTTCCAATATCCCGTTTACCCCAGTCCTCTGGTAGTTTGGAGCTATTCCCCCTTGTCCTGCGAGTCCAGACCCTTTTCCAAAGTCCCTCCCCAGCTATCTTGGAGCCCCAGCAGGCACTGCAAGGGGCTTGAAGGCTGCCCTGGAGCCTTCTGTTCGCCCGATTGGACACCCACAGCTCTCCCAGTCTGTCCTAGAGCAGAGGAGCTCCAGCTTTCCAAGCAGCTTAGCAGCCTCCTCCCCGTGAAACTCATTGCCACCCCTGGCCTTCGGGGCCCTACGGATATCGCTTCTGGTGTCGCTCGGGGGCACTCCGGGCTCTCTCCCCGCCCCCCATGAGGCCCTCAGGCGATGCTGCTCGGATGCCACTCCGGCCGCTGTCAGACCAACGGGGGCCGTGGGGCCAGCCCAGCCTCATCCACAATCCACAATATCCTCAGTGGCTGCTGCGTGCTCATGGCGGCCCACACACCCGGAAGCAGATGTGACCATTGATAAAAGATTCATGTTAATCACAAAAGCATTGGGGTTTGCATAAACCAGAATACTAAGCTCTGAAGTGATGCATGGACACTAGATAAAGGAAATTATATGATTGAATAATTCTTTTTAAATTCACCTTGTTATGTTATATTATGTTGTATTATGTTACATTACATTATGTTATATTATGTTATGTTTATCAAATAAGTTGAATCAGCTAGCAGCTTGCGAAATCGGACTTCCCATAAAGCCCTTTTTGTCTTTGTCTGGTCAATACTGCTTATCTCAAGGACCAGACTTCCAGAACTTCTCTGGTGGTTATCTACAAGGACCAGATGGCTATCTGTGACTGATTATCTTTCTAGATCAAATAAAGCAATCCAAAATTTTGCTGAATATCGAGACTTTTGTCTCTCATTTATAACAATTTGGTGCAGAAACCCGGGACGTCCTTGGATCCCTGAGAGGCACTGCGATTTCAGGGAAGCGCCCCACTACTGCGGCCCCAGTTCGTCAGTGATTCTCGGGACCCATCGATGTACCGCACCATATAGACTGAGCAAGGAAAATCTCCCCGGAAGACTGCGGCAAAATCAACTGTAATTCTTGTGCACGAAGAGCCAGACAGGAGCATCGGACTGTAAGTATCTGTCTGGTTTGTTGGGGATGACTGTGTGCTTGCCTGAATGAGACGTGGCCTTTGCTGCGAAGCGAGAGTGGAGTCCTATCTGCGTTTCCAGCATCCCGCGAGGGACCTGGCCAGTGACTGGACGAAGCGAGTGAGCGCAAAGGGAGAGACTGATTTTCTTGTCCTAGCCCAGGTAGGGCTAAGTCCTTCCCATCCTAATCCAGGCAAAGGCAGGACCCTGGAAGGGAGGGGCGGGGGAGGGGGGAAGGGGGAGGAAAAAAAAATCAGATTGCAACACACCAGTCACGGAGGGAGAAGGGAAAAGCTGCTTTTCCCATCCCAGCCCAGGTAGAGGCGGGTTCCAGTCCATCCTGACCCAATGAGAGGCAGGGGTTCGGGCGGAACACATCGGGGAGTACAAACACCTCAAGACAGTCCCTTGAGGTAAAAATGGGAAAAAGAGGGAGTAAGATTATGAGTCCAAGGGACCCAGGAAGAGGTTCAAGTTCATTTGGTCCACAAGGAGATTGGGAAAATAAAGACAAGAGAAGTAGGTTGCCAGAAATACCACCAGGCAGCCCTTTGGGAGTAATATTAAAATGTTGGGACACAGGGGTAGTATACAGAGGAAAAAGTAAAGAAAAATTGATTCAATATTGCATGGTGGAATGGACCAGAGAAGTGATCCGTAAAGATAACCTATACTGGCCCATGTTCGGATCATTTGAGGGTTGGATTTGTCGGGCATTAAACACATATGTGGCTCATAAAGAACCATTTAACAGAGAGGAATGTGAGTATGCTGCCCTGTGGGCAAAACAGTCCAAGGCATCCTTGATATATACTTTAAAAGAAAAAGAGGATGAAGATAAAAAAAAGGTTACCTGGGAACCCCTCGATAATCTCCCACCTCTGTATAATACAGAAAATACAGGAGACCCCCACACACACCCACTTCTCCTCCTGGTACTCCCATAGCTCTAAGAACTCACTCCAGTGAAAGGAATACCAGGAGAGATAGTATCACCAGAGAGGAGGGAGATAACAATACAAAGGCTCGCCTTTACCCCCTGAGGGAAGCTCCATTAGCAGGACAACAGGCTGGCTTAATTGGATTTGTAAATGTTCCCTTGAACACAGGGGAAGTGAGAAACTTTAAAAAAGAAATGGGAAAACTATTAAAAGATCCTATAGGGGTATCAGAGAGACTAGATCAATTCCTCGGACCAAGTATGTATACTTGGATGGAATTACAATCTATATTAAATATCCTATTCACCACGGAAGAAGGGGAAATGATCAGACAGGCTGGAATGAGGGTATGGGACCGGGAGCATCAGATTGGACCTAGGGGAGACCAGAAATGGCCATTAAATAATCCTAACTGGGATAATCAGAATGATGTCCATTGCCAGAATATGATGGACTTAAGATGGATACTCGTTAAAGGTATCCGAGAATAAGTTCCTAAAGGACAAAATATTAATAAAGCCTTTAGTGAACAACAAAAATAGGACGAATCCCCGACTGACTGGTTGGAGCGGCTGAGGAAAGATCTCCAAATGTACTCCGGGATAGACCCTGATACACAAGTGGGTCAGGCACTCCTCAAAACCCAATTTGTTGCTCGATCATGGGGAGATATTAGAAAGAAATTAGACAAGTTAGATGAATGGCAAGATCAGGGGTTCCAAGAATTGCTAAGAGAAGCACAAAAAGTTTATGTAAGGAGGGATGAAGAGAAGCAGAAAGCAAAAGCAAAAATCTTTATAGCTGCAGTTCGTGAAAGACAGAAAGAAACCCAGCAGAAAGGGGGAGGAAAACCAAGAAAACCCCCACCAAAACAAGGAAATGAAGCAGGAAATAATTCACCAAGGCGAACCTGCTTTTACTGTGCTGGGATGGCAGGGGAGATGCAAGACCGGAGCCCCGGGCTGTCCTCACACACCACGAGCCAAGCGAGAGAGAGTCCCCCTCTCCAGACCCCCCATCCCACCTTTCCTTTTCCGGTTCCCCCCCCCCCCCTCCACCCACCCCCCTACGAGAGCACATTATCTGACGTTTTAAGGTGTAGCCACCATTACTTAGCATAACAATGGGAGAAATGCCACAGAAAGAAAAGGGGAACAATTCAACCCCCAACAATTATGTTACATTACATTAATTATATTATGTTATGTTTATCAAATAAGTTGTATCGGCTACCAGCTTGCGAAATTGGACTACCCAAAAAGCCCTTCCTGTCTTTGTCTGAACAACACTGCTTATCTCCAGGACCAGACTTCCATAACTTCTCTGGTGGTTATCTACAAGGACCAGATGGCTATCTGTGACTGATTATCGCCCGGAGGCTTTGTGAAATGTGTAAGGATGTTTATTCGAACAACCACTGCTTACCTGGCAAAATTATGACAGCAAAATAACCTAAAAATTATTGATTACCACGAGGAACCACAGTATAAGAAGAGGCTGCAAACCAAGGTTCGGTGGAGCGTGGAGTGGGCGGTGACCTCTCATGTTCCCCAGCGTGCTGCTTGCTCTTTCTAGATCAAATAAAGCAATCCAAAATTTTGCTGAATATCGAGACTTTTGTCTCTCATTTATAACAAAGAGGTCCGGAACAGAGGATAATAGCCACACATTTGTGTTCGTCTCTGCACAAGGCGGGCCAAAATTGCCATGCCCGGACTTTTCAGTTTAGCACGAGAATGAGAATACACCTGCGCCATGGGGGAGGAATCCTCTAAAGACTCCCTCATACGTGGTCTCTCAACTTAATGTCTAGGCAATGCCAACCCTGAGGCTACACTAACACCATTTTACCTTGCGGGTAAGAAATGCCATTGTTCTGGTGTGCAGCTAAAGGCGCAGCACAGGCAGGCGAGGCCAAAAGCTGAGGCAGTGCCCTTCCTCACACCTTCGCTGTGGTGTACTCCATGCAGCTAGAGCGAAGCAAGAAGGACGATAGGAAGAAGAAGGCGTTCTTAAAGTAGCCCTCTGTCAGCAGCCCTGAAAGGGCGCATAACACACGGCGTCTCGCTGCCCTCCATTCTACATACTCGCAGCTCCCTTTGCCGACTTGCAAAAAACCTACCAGAGTAGAGAGGGCCAGATTGAAGAGGCAGTGCCTAGGTTCACCTTCTACTTATTGCACTTAAGCCACGTCCAGCTCCTCGCTGCACTCTGTATTTCCCTTCCCCGCGGCATTTACCGTGGTGCTGTGTGCAACTCGGCGCCTCAAAGTGACCGCCAATGTTTCCACAGCGGGCTGCAAGGGAACCAAGGAGCAGCACAAGCAGCAGTGCTTCAGCTTTCTCCTTCCGACTGCTAAGGGCACTTGGGAACGCAAGCGAGAGGCAGCCACCTTCCTCTACTAGAAGCCTGTAAGGTGGTGCACACAACCAAGGTACTTGTGCAGCTTTGTTCACGGCCCTCGCTGCTTCTGCCCAAGCCTGCCTAGGGCGTGCACCTTTGTTCTCAGAGCTCCATGCAACAGTCTGCCTCTCTCGCAGTTCAAATGGAAAACGAAAGCTTTTCGCCTACGCCCTTCACAGAGATCTGTTGCCAGGACGAGAAGGTCTTGTGGCAGGAGCTCGCCCCCACCGCGAGGAAGCTGCTATTAGCACCGCATTGCAGGGGCACTTCTCGCTCCTTGACTACGTGCTCAGCGCTCTCCGAATTCGCTTCTAGCTCCACGGTCCTTCTCAGCTGCAAGTAGCAGCGCACACAGTACATAGAGCTTCGCAAGTACCGAAGAGCTGGAGAGACATATCTCACACGAAAATGTGCCAGGACAGAGACGTTCTACACCGAGTAGTGACTGAGACAGACAGAGAGTTCTACACTGCCCATCCTCGTCGGGAATCTTGTGCACCTGACGCCTCTGCTGTGACAAATCGTTCTGTGAAAGACGAGCGAGAGCGCCTCTCCAGGCACATTGCACTGAGTGAGAGCTCCCTAGGGACTTTTCGATGTAAAACATTTTCCACCTACAAAAATACATGGGTAAGTCCTAAAAGTTTTGGTTCTATTAAGATTAGTTTTGTCCAAGTATTGCTGTTCTAAACACCCTTGGTTTCAGTCTGAACTTAACTGCTTGTTTCTGTCTTTCTGCCTAGTGGCAATCTAATTCTAAGGTAACTAGATGTGTTGCAAATCCATAAATTACATCTCAGCTTAGGTGGGACAATTGGCTGGGGAGAAAAAGGAATTGAGGATTTGGAAAGGATCCAAAGTGCGCTGATGTCACCATCTGAGATTCCCTTGGGTTCCAAATCCTTTCATTTGTGTTTTTGTGGGCTTTTTTGAAGGCGCTGTACAGTTGAAGCCATGATTTAGCTGTGGTGAGACCTGCTCCACTGTAAAAGCATTATTTTCTGAGTGAGCATGGACAACAGTTACAGTGTCATCTTTTAAGATTCCCTGCACTCCACTTATGGTGGCAAAAGCAGTGCCTTGACTGTAATCATAAAAGTGATTACAGTTTCATTGCTTTGACATCATGTAGGATGCTTCCTCCATCTGCTGTGGTCAGGATTAAGTAACAGACTTCTCAGTTTCTAGGAAGAGTCTAGCAAACAATCACCTTGCTCCTTCTCTTGCATTTATTCATCACTGCTATGCTGCTATACAGACAGATAGTCTGTTTATGATTCAACAATTCAATGGGACATCAAGTAAATAGCAAAGCAAAACTAACTACCGAAAGCACTATAAGGGCCAGAGATTAGCTTGGATCAAAACAGGTATTCTCCTGGCATTGTTTACAAACAAGTCAGCATGTGAAACAGAAGGCACAATGTAGTTTGTGCCTTGTTTTGGGCATGCCCGGAAGAAGGACATTCTGATTTCACATATGGGAAAGGAAATGTTGACATTTGAATGAGATTGTTCATACCCCAGAAAAGGTTGCTTTGAAAGGTTGTGGAAGTCCTCTTAGGAAACATGGCTTTACAAGTCCTTTCCACCAGGAGACAACAGCTGCAGAACATCTGGGTGTGCCAGTGTTGAGAGCACCAGCAAAGATCAAAGTGGACAAGTTGGTGAACAATGGCAGTGGCCTGGGGGAGAGCAAGTGGGGTGCTGGCTGTGGAACCAGGGGAGTCCTGACTGATTTAGGAGGCGTGTGATGGTCTGTGCCAGCAAGAGGAGTAGTGCTGTGGCCTTGGGACACTGCGAATACTGGAATTCAGTGTGGTCACTGGGCAGGCTGAATGTCTGAGCTGCTGGAGGGACCCAGTTTGCTCACATGTAAACATCCAGTCTCACTCTTGCCAGCCACAGAAAGGAGCAGGATGTGGCTGCTGGCGATGCCTGTCATGTATATGTAGTGTATATGTGTGCTATCCTAGCCTGCTGGGAACACTTCTTCTTTGTGACTGCCTGGGCTGAGGGAGAGAAAGCAGTGGTAGTTTCTGAGGTTTCGAGTTTGCTGGAGTTTCTCAGGCTCTTTCAGGAGCCACACAGAGTTCTCTTCCTTAAAGCATTTCAATTCCTGGTAATTTTCAAAATTCAAACAGACACAGCCCTAAGCTAGTTGATCTGACTTCAGAGCTATTCTTACGCTGAGCTGTTGGATGATCTGATCTCCTGAGATGTCTTCCATCTCAGTTTATAACCTGGTTCTTGTGAAAAGTAGGATCTTTTATCCTGGAGAAGAGAGGTTTCTGGAGAGACAGTATGGTGGCCTTTGAATATGTAAAGAGGGTATAAGACAAATGGAGAAAGACTTTTTAGGAAGGTTTGCAGAGGCAGGACAAGGGGCCATGCTTTCAAACTGAGACTAGGTTTAGATTGGCTAAAAGGAAAAACTTTTCTACAATGAAGCTGGTGAGACACTCAAACGGGTGTTCCAGAGAAGTTGTGGATGCCCCATCATTGAGAGTGCTCCTTATCAGTTTGGCTAGTCTTGAGCAATTTGATCGAATGTAAGATCTACCTGGCAAGGAAGTTGGACTAGATGATCTTTAATCACAGACTGTTGTATGATTCCGTGAAAGACAGAATGCAATAAAGTTCATATTTCAGATTTTGGCGCAGACGCATTTATTATTTCTCGCTTTATGCATCATTGCAATGACAACTTGTTCGCTTCAGAAATGATGAGCTGAGATTGATTTTCCTCCTTAGTTTCATTTTCCCTGTTATTCCTTCACTCTTGGACATTTTTTTTCACTAGATTTCCTCCTTTAGTAAACTGCCCTTAAGTATCACTTTGCTCCCCACCTGGCTTTCTTTTTTTTTTTTCAATGACACCTTTTCACTGGTTCGTTTTGGGCCTTTGCTGCTTGAAGTCCAGCAGCCTCCTTGTCTGAGCATTATGGAGCTTTCTTTACAGATTTATCACTATGCAAAAAGGCAGAAATTACTGTGTTCCGTCTCTCATACCATCAAGTATCACACTAATATTCCCTCTGCTCAATAGCTGATTGGCTTACATAGACCAGCCAAATACCAGGAAACCCAGATGGCAGCAAGAATCTTGTAGACTACTCCCGCTGTTCATTTAAATTCTGGAGACGTCACACGAGGTATCACATTCTCTTGAAAGAAGTGTATATCATCTCGGACATTCTAGAATGGGCTATTAATATTGTCATGAGTTTCTGGCTAGACTTTTTAGTATGCAAATTCAAATTCAAATTCAAATGGTCTGAAATGATAGAACTACAAAAAATTTTTTTTTTCCCAGAATCGAAGTATGATGGCGTTACATAGGGAGAATCTTAATCTTAGTTATTCTATTCCATCTCGCATCATGGCTGGGGGCAGGGAGAAACGGAGTATCTTTGGGGGACAATGGGTTCTGGTGTAGTCATTAAGCTGGCTCAGAGGAGCCATCAGGTATTGTCTGTTGTTGGGGGGGGATTCATGTGAACTCTTCCTTTCTTGTACCCTGCCACTAGTATTGTTGCTAAAATTGTTTGTTTTCTCATCCAAGTGACAAAATCAGCACACTTAATGAGGGATGAAGAGGGAGCAGCGACCTCAGAAGAGGAGGAAGAAGAAGCAGAGCCTGCTGTCCTCCAGAAGAAAAAAACACTATCAGCCAACTTTCCATCATCTGTGAACTTCCTGGGTGTGTACTCTATCCCCTTGTCCAGATCACTGATAAAGATATTAAACAGGACTGGGCCCAAGACTGAGCCTTGGGGACCAGCTGGATGAACTCTATTTCCCACCACTCTGTGGGCCTGGCCATCACCCAGTTTGCCACCCAGCAAACAGCCCACCCATCCAAACCATAAGCAGACAGGTTCCTCAGGAGAATGATGTGAGACTCATTGCAAAAAGGATCAGGGAGATGCCTAGGAAGAGTCTGAGGTGAATCCAGGAGACTATAGCGGAGGACTATTCAGTTTTCCAATCAATTTGCTTAAAAAACTCTACAAAACAGTAATAAACAAACAAACAAACAAACAAACAAACAAACAAACAAAAGCAGACCAAACAAACACACATAAAACCCCAACCAATAAGCCCACAATGAGACAAAAAAGGACACAAAAAAAGCCCACAAAAAAACACCCATACTGGAAAAAAACCCCAAACCCAACACACAAAAAAATCAAGGTGAAGGTTTTTAGTAACTTAAAAAATAACAAAACAAAACAAAACAAAAAAAACTCAGAAAGTCACATTTCTAAAGATGCTGTCCCAGCCTCTTCTCTCGGCAGGGAGGACATCCTGAAGTGGAGCCAGTTGGAAGAAAGCGGGACAGGGCAGCACCTTGGCCATTGTCACAGGACGGCCCTGTGGCTGCCCCATTGCCAAAACCTGGACACATAAATCAAACACAGGTCTGCACATGTGCTTAGACACAGCAAAAATATATTTGTCTGAAAAGAATACTGGTCCATTTATATCCCTGGATGAGCATAATGCCTTGTCTCAGCTTTCTTTTCAGTCATTACAAATATTTGGAAAATATAGGCGTGCAGAAAATGGAAATATCCAAGAGCAACATGAGGACCAATAACAAAGATTCCATTTTTGAAACTGCATTGGGAATCCTCTGCAGAAATTGACTCAGAGCTCTAAGATTTACAAAAAAGACCAAGAGTATTGGAGTCAATACAACACAGTGTCTGGAGACTTCAGCTGGTTGCCTTGATTTCTCAAATATGATGGAGGAAGCACCTTAGCAACTACAGCTGCCAGTTCTCTCAGGGCCCTGACATGCCTCTGGGTGGGTCCCATGGTCTTGCATGCTCAGGTTCCTCAAGTGGTCTGAAAGCTGACCTGCTACTATGGGTTAGAATCAAGTCCACCAGTCCAATAACCCGACAGATGTGGAAATAGTGACTGGCAGTAAAAATTGAGACCAACTCTTGTTGAGTGCCTCAGCCTTCTCCTTGTCTGTTGTCACTAGTCCTGTCTGGCTTATGGGGGTAGGGGGGAATAGGGGAGGTGTGATAGGTTTCTTTTCATCTTCCTTTTCCCACTGAAATACCCGTTGGTGCCTTTATTATTCTTATTTATGGCATGCTTTTCCAAATTCAGCTTCAGCTGAGCCTTAGCTGTACTGATCCCATCCTCACACGCTCATGTGTTACCACTGTATTTTTCCCATGATTTGTCTCGCTGTGTGTTGTCTGCATATTACCTGGCCGCATCACATCTATTAATTTTCAATAACCTTCTGGCTTTAACTTGTTTTCAAAATGAAATCTTTTCGAACGTTTTTACCCCAGCAAATCACCTGGGAAACCCAAAATCCCCAAAATTCACCCCGAAGCCCCCCCTGGGATGCCCAGCACTCACCTGGCAACTCCCAGAATTCCACAAATTCACCCCAAAATTCACGGGGGACGACTAAATCCTTGGGCTTCACCCCAGAAACCCACCTGCAACCCCCAAAATCCCTCAAATCACCCACAAGACCCAGTCCTTCCAACACCCCCAAAATTCACCCCAAAATCTCTCTAATCCCCCTCAAAACACACCCAGATACCTCCAAATCCACCAAATTCACTCCAAGACCCATCTGGGACTCCCAAAAATCACCAAAATTCCCCGGAATATCCACCAGCAGGCCCCCAAATTCATCCCAAATGATTCTGAATCTTCGGAGGAAAACTGCACCTTCTACAGAAGCACCGCTTCAACTGAACCACATCTGTCATCCAGGAGGACTGCAGCCACCATTTATACTAACTGCTAACAACACCCTGACTGACAGGGTGTCAGGTTGTATTTCTGACTTTGTTGGTGGTTTTTCCTTTATATTATTGCATGTATTTTATTTTTTCTCTTTACTCCTATTAAACTCTATTACGGACTTGGAGTCTTTCACTGGTTTTACTTTCAAACCAACAGAACCCCAAACCTCGCTACCCGGGATCCCCCAAAATTCCACAAATTCTCCCCCAAAATCAATCTGGAACTCCTCAAAACTCACCTGGATCGCCCCAAACCCCCCCCCCCCCCCCAATTCACCTGGGAACCCCCAAATCCCCAGCATTCAACCCAAAATTCACCGGGGACCCCAGAAACCTCCAAATTCGCTCCAAAATGGTTGGCAACTTTACACACTCCATTTTCTCACAAAAGGATCTAGAGCCCTGTGCACTTCGTATACAAACTAAATGGAAAAAAACCTTTCTATTCATTCTCAGCAAAAAGACTTCCTATTCCTCCTTCTTTTGGACAAAAGTGCCTTCACTTTCAAACTTATTCTCTTGCTCACTTACCTTCATAATGCTTAGTCCCTGTTCTGCATGCTCATTTTCTTCACATTTACAAGGAATTCTCTCCTCATCTACTTCTTCCTCTGCTTCTTCCATTTCCTGTGCCAAGATCACCTGTTTCTCTGTTAGATTTGTTTCTCCAGCTGATTTTTGACAACTGTCCCTATCTTGTGGCACTGCTCGCTCGAGAGAGGTGATTGTCCTGCTCTGCTCTGGGCTGGGACTGTGCTCTCTTCAAGCCCTGGGGGCAATATTGGATCCCACAACGTCAGAAAGACCTCAGGCTATTGGAGAAATGTCCAAAAAAGGGACATAGAGACCGTGAAGGAGCTGGAGGGGAAGCCATACAAAGAGTGGCTGAGGGCATTTGGTTCAGCTGCAGAGAGGACGCTGAGCTCACACCTCACTTGGCACCTCTCAGCTCCTTTCAAGGGCAGCACAGGGACAGCTTTGCTCTCTGCTCTCTGCGACCAGGGACAGGAGCCAAGGGAATGCCAGGAGCTGTGTCAGGGGACGATTAGGCTGGCTATCAGGGAAAGGTTTTTTCCTCAGAGGCTGGTCAGGCACTGAATAGGTTCTCCAGGCAATGGGCACAGCCCCAAGGCTGCCAGAGGTCCAGGAGCGTTTGGCCAATGCTCTCAGGGATGCAGAGGGTGGGACTGTTGGAGTGTCTGTGCAGGGCCAGGAGTTGGACTTTGACGATCCCTAGGGGTCCCTTCCGACTCAGGAAACTCTTACCATTTTCCCCTCTTTCCTCTCCTTGCACAATGCTCTCAGCTTACTGTTCCACCATATGTTCCACTTCTGAAACCTCCGCTACTTCTTTCCAGTTCAAGCACAGTTCTACTGGTTACAATCCAAAGATATACAGATTGAAAAACAACCAAAAAGAAACACCTGTTTGGAATGTCGTGGTCTTATTTGGATCTCGAACTATGAAGTCGATTGTGCCTTGCAAGTTCTAAAAGCAAAACAACAACCAAAAACACCCACCACACCGTTTTAACATAGGGATTTGCTTTCTTCTAAGAAATCCATATCCCTTCTCAAAATGGATCTATTTCAGTAAGAGGTCATCTTGAATAGATCACTTACTATCTAAAGAACCTGGAACACTCAAATCCGTAATGATAAGCCTGTTACCTTGTCGTTTTCTGTTCTAAATGCAAATGAATTTGCTCAAGTGCCGTTTGTAACAAGGACAGAGTTGAAAGTGTGGCTCTGAGAAATATTTTGGTTTCCCTCTCCTATCTGTATCAAAAGCACTTTCTTCAATGGCTGAAACAATACTTGATATAGTCTGAATTTTAAAGGTCATGAAAATTTTCTCAAAAGTGAAATATTAATATAGCAGTCAGCTTTTAAACCAACGGGAATTTCTGTTTTACCTGTTTGAAGGTTTCCTTCACACTAAAATGCTGGCTGATGGATACCTAGAAGAAATCAATTCCCACAAAATGCTTCTGGGTAAGCCATTACGTCATCCATTACAATTTGCTTCAGTGTCCCGTTCCTGTCCAATTGAAGGTCCCTGTTTAGGAGGCTCAAGTACGCAGAGAAATAAAATTAAATATGACTACAGTGCCTTTAAATCTAATTCAAACTTCCTGATCAATCTCATAAAACCTTTAGGCTAAATGTTGCCATTGATCTGTTTCTACTGAACACAATAAGTCCTGCCTTGTTAGAGATTAGTTCATTACAAAGAAAGAAATGCACAGAAGTTAAATTATTTCCAGAGAAGCATTTGACATCTTTCCTTTTGGATGGGGAACCATTCCAACACTGTTTACATAAGAGGTCAAATTACTGTCTTCCATGTTAGTTCTGCACTGTGCTCAGCGGAGCCTTTCTGGTTTATTTGCCTTTGACTTGGACATAAAGCTGAGTCTTGATTCAAGAAAAATCAATATTCACACTTGTTTTCATTTATACGGACATTGATTTGGTCTCCTAAACAAAGAGAATAATGGGGAATTTATGTAGGTGTTTAGATAGGTAACATTCTCTTTCTGCAACCTGGCATTGTATTTTCACTTGGTCTGTTACCTCCGGCTTTGTTTTAACGGCTCAAATTATCAGGAAGAATATCAAAACTCCAGCTCTAGCCACAGTCCCACTGTGAAATCTGTGAAGGTATGTGCATCTGCCCCTCAGGTCCATACTGCTCTTCTAACGTGCCTCTGATCGAGCAGGTAGGAAAGACTGTTGCATTTCCTAGATGCATTGTAAATGGTACATTCCATGACCCCTGCTATGCCCTGTAGCTTGGTCCCTCTCCCGTCCTGGCCATACAGGGCTGGCTGGGATTCAGTTTCTCCCCGCCACCCTTTGCAGGCCCTAGAAAAGTTCTGTGCCCCCTGACCTCTGTCTCTTTTTCCCTCTTTTTCTCTTGCTCCCTCTTTTCCTCGCTACTCACGAGAAATAAACCCTCTAACTTCATCAGGGAAAAGCGCCTCATTTGTTATCTCATTTACGTCCATGAGGCAAGGGCCCCGGGAGCCATCACCCTAACACCTGAACTAGACCGGAGGAAAGGCGAAGAACCCCATTTTAGGGCAGAGAAAAAGCCTCATTTGGCTCCCTAAGTGAATGGTCTCTACAGAGCACCCCATGTTCGGCTGTGACTCCTATTTTCAGGATTCAAGAAGCCTTGGAGCTGATCAGCTAGCTTAAATTTCTTTTAGCTGCATTTTGTGCAGTTCAAAGACTTTTAAGCACGAACCGGGAGCCTGTCAGAAGCCCAGGAAGGTCGGTTCTGGACGTAGACCCACTACAGTTACTCAGACGCCTCTGCCAGCAAGAAAAAAAAAGGTGAGTGGAAGCCTCCTTTCGCGGTGGGTGGGTTTCTGGAGCTCTGCATGGGGGTCTCACCGCTGGCGTTTGCCTGGCGTGGCGCCGCACTCAAGGAGAGAGACGGCGCGGGCGTGTGCGTGGCCTGCGCGACGGCTCGGTGTACACGCGACCACGTGGTGTGGCGTGCGGACTGGTGGGGGCTCTACGCAGTCACCCAGGCGCGGCAGCAGGCAGGAAGCTTTGATCGGTTTCAAAGCAGTGGCAGGGAGGTTTTTTTGAGTGTTTTTGCGGTTTTTGTGGGGTTTTGCTGCGGGGTTGGTCCTGTCAGGAAAATTAATCCACAAACACCAGAGGTTTATGTCCAAAAAGGAGACAGAGGAGTCCTTTTTGCTTTATTCGAATAAAGGGAGAGGCCATGGGACATTCCCCTGGGATCTCTCAAATTTTCGGAGGACGCAGCCTCCTTTTTATCCTATTTTCCCGGCCGCATTTCCCTCTCTCTTTCCCCATTGGCTTAGGTACTTGAGAGGCACAGACTTCCCGGAACGCCTGATACCTGAAATTCCCCTCTAATGTATAACCCTCCCTTTTAATTTTTAATTCTTATAGAATTCATAGTTTTCCCCCCGTTGCTTCTTTCATCTTTCGATATCCAATTTCATTTATCAGCAGCCCTACACTTTGTTTGTAAAGGCAAATATCTCTTTCCATTCATCAATCAGTGGAATCCATCCCATTGTTTCTTTTATCTCTCAGTGCTAGCCTTATCTATAGGCTGATCCACAACTCATTTGTAAAGACAAATTTAACATTCCTCTCAATCCCTCCTCTTTTATTTGTTTAATAATTGTCTTTACAAACTTTAGCTATCATTGACTTAATTTCTTGTTTCTGAGTTCTTTTTGGTTTTGTAATTATTTGGAGTGACATCAATTTCTTTTGTAACCATCTCTGGATCAGTAGGCGTGGCTATTACCTGCATCCCTTTGATCACATGTTGAATAAGTTGTACTAAGCAAGGGATCATGCATGGTAAAAATATTAGAGTTGCTACAGCACATAAGAGGAAAAAAAGTAGTTGTTTAACCCATAGTCCACCAGGTAGCCAAGAAAACATGTCCCATTCCCATAAAGGTTTTTGCTACTTTTTCTCCTAAGGTCAAAACAATTATTTTCCCATTTTTGGCTCCAACCTAACTGATAATATAAAGGTAACATTATTAAGAGAAACATTCTGATTGTGTAATCTAATTTCCTAACTTAATTTTTACTTTCACGTTGTTTTTCACACCACTTGTGGCGAGTGAAGGCACAGAAACAGCTTAACATAAAGAAAACAATGACAGCAAGGGTTGGCCCCCAGTGACTGGAGATCTGAGAGGAGGGATGCCCACACAAACTATTTCAGCAGGCACTCTGTGGGTGGGCACACGAGGCTTCCCCCGATGTCGACGCACTGGCTGCTGCTCCAGTCCACTCCTGACGAGTGTCAGTCGCGGCTTCCCGTCCTTCTCTTCCAGTTGAGATGTCCAAATCTCTGGGGCTGCAGAGACCTTGACCCGAGTGTGATGGGTCCACCCATGTTCAGCTGTCTTGACGGCTATTCCTGTGGTCAGTAACACCTGGAAAGGTCCACGCCACTTCGCCACCAGTGGTGCTTCTTCCCACTCCTTAACTAGGACCCAGTCTCCCGGTTGGATGTTGTGAACAGCAAAGTCCAAAGGCAGGGTCTGTGCCAACTGAGCTTCCTGTCAAAGAGATTTCACAAGAGACAGTATCCGAGCCATATATTGTTTTAAATACACATCACTTATCTTTATCCCCCCACTCGGCTGAGAATTACAAGGGTAAGGAATTCCAAAGATCAATTCAAAGGGAGATAATTGAATATCTTCCCTGGGTCTGGCTCTTATCCTTGCTAAAGCCGGGGGCAGGAGCCATACCTACGGCATCTTAGTTTCTATTACCAGCTTCAGGAGATGTTTCTTTATTTCTCCATTCATCCTCTCAACCTGGCCCGAACTTTGTGGGTGCCAGGGGGTATGGAGGTTCCACCGTATTCCTAAAGCAGTCATAACTCCTTGAAGAATTTTTCCTGTAAAATGAGTTTCCCTATCTGAATCTATCACTTCCACCATCTCTTATCTTGGAATTTTTTTGTTCCAAAAATATTTTAACAACTGATCCTGTAGTTGCTGACACAGTTGGAAATGCTTCTGGCTACCCGGTTAATTGACATACTATTACCAGAAGATATTTAAATCTTGCCACTCGAGGCATTTCAGTAAAATCCACCCGGCATCTCTGGAAGGGACGTACTGCCCAACGCCTCCCTCCCCTGGCCAGTTTCTTTGTAACTTTGTTGTTGGTTTTAGCACAAGTCAAACAGCCTTCAGTGGCTCGCTTTGCCAGGCTAAAGAGACCAACAGCAGTGTTCATTTTGAGGAAGGCTTCTGCCAGTCCTCGGGAGCCCCAATGACTCCCTTCATTAAGTTCTTTTAACAATTGTAAGGCTAGAGCTTTTGGTATCCACTGCTTACCATCCCTTGTAAACCAATTATTTTCTCTTTTCTCTGCCCCACTTTTTTTAATTATCTCAAGTTCCTCTGGTGGAAAAGAGAGTTTCTCTGGCAGCGGTGCAGTTACTGGGAGCAAAGGCAGGATCTTAGAGACTTCTGGCAACAATGCAGCTTTGAGAGCTTCTTCATCAGCCAGTCGGTTTCCTATTGCCTCCTCCGACCATCCTGCCTGATGCCCCTTAATGTGGATTATCGCCACCTTTTTTGGTAAATTCACTGCCTCCAATAGGCGAGAGATTAAGTTCTCGTGAGCTAATGTCTTTCCTTTGCAGCTTAATAAACCTCTTTCTTCCCATAGTTTTCTAAATGCATGTATTACCCCATATGCATATTTAGAATCAGTAAATATATTTACTGTCTTGTCCTGCTATAATTCACAGGCTCTCACAAGCGCGTACAGCTCTGCTGTCTGAGCTGATCAGGTGTGTGGTAACCTCCCCCCTTCCCTTAATTGCTTCCCATTCACGATAGAGTATCCTGTAAATCGTTTCCCTTCTACCACCTTGGAGGACCCATTAATGAACACATTCTCTCCCTCAGGCCAGGGAATATTCCGTAGATCTTCCCTAGCCCGTGTCTGGAGGTCTATAACCTGGATACAATCATGGATTTCTTTCTGGCCCCCCTTTTCTCCAGGGCCATTTAAATAAGAGGCTGGATTAAAAATTTCTCCACCTTTAAATTTTAAATCCTCCTGTTCCATTAAACAAGATCCATACTGTAATAATCGAGCACTCGTCATCCACTTAGAGGCTCTCTCAGTTAACAAAGCTTTAATCTGATGTGGGACTTTAACAATGAGATACCCTCCCCTTGTCAGCTTTCGGGCCTCAGCTACCATCAGAGCTGTGGCTGCAAAGTACTGCAGACAATGGGGCCAGCCTCTGGCACCGGGTCTAACAACTTAGAAAAACAGGCAACAGGCCTCCGTGTTCCCCTATGCTCTTGCACCAAAATTCCTTTAGCATGACCCTGTTTGACATCCACATATAGCTGAAATTCTTTTTCTGCGTCTGGAAGAGCCAAGACTGGGGCCTTAACCAATTTGTCTTTTAATTTCTTAAAGCTTTTTTCTCCTTCTGGTGTCCATACCACAACATTAGGACTGTTTTGAGTTAAAAAGTTATATAAAGGTCTGGCCACCACAGAAAAATCCTCGATCCATGCTCTACAGTACCCCACCAACTCTAAAAACTGCCGTAACTCCTTTTTAGTCTGGGGTAATGGTACCTGTAAAATCCCTTGTATCCTTTCTGGATTAATACACCGTAACCCTTCGGACAGAATGTGTCCCAAATATTTGACCTTCTTTTCTACCAACTGTGCTTTCTTTTTGGATACTCTAAGTCCCTTTTTTGCAAGAAAATTAAGCAGCTTTACAGTAGCCTCTTCAACCACCTTTTCCTGTTCCCCTGATAAGAGCAAATCATCTACATACTGCAACAACTTGACTCCTAAGGGTGGAGTAAACTCTCTTAATATTTTCTGCAAAGCTTGCCCAAACAGAACTGGTGACTCTGTATATCCTTGAGGGAGTACTGTCCATGTCAATTGTTGTTTTATCATTTTCTCTCCTTCCTCCTGTTCCCACTCAAAAGCAAAATACTGTTTACTATCTTTTGTGATTGGACACCCCCAGAAAGCATCCTTCAAATCTAGTACAGAATAATACTGATGTGAAGAAGGGATTTGATTTAGGATTGTGTATGGATCTGGAACTGTGGGATGCCTTGGTTTGATAATCTCATTTATTATTCTTAAATCTTGCACCATTCTGTAGGTTCCATCTGGTTTCCCAACCGGCAGGATAGGAGTGTTATAGGGAGACATACACGGGTTTAAAAGACCTGCTTTTAGCAGGGACTCAATAACAGGCTGTAACCCCTTCTTTCCCTCCCTTGAAAGAGGGTATTGCTTTTTAGACACCACTTGTCCTGGTTGCTTCAAAGTAATTTGGAGAGGCTCTATGTCCAGTTTCCCATATTTCCCTGGAGCTGCCCATACTTCCGGATTTATTTTAGCATAAGCCTTTTCAGACATTTTACACAAAGATATCACAGTTTCGGACTCCGTGTCACTTCGTACAATACTAATTTGCATTCCCATTCTAGCCATCAAATCTCTTCCCAGTAAATTACAATCACAATTAGGAACAAACAAGAATTAATGCAGTTCAAATCTGTCCCCCACATCTATTAACAGCGGTTGAATAAAATGCAGTCGCTCATCCTTCCCGCTTACTCCTTGAATAACCAAGGATCTTTTTGACAATTTCCCCCCCTTAGGTATAAAATTTAAGGTGGACCGAGAGGCCCCCGTGTCTACCAAAAAACACCTCCTCTCGATCCGGACCCACCTTAAAAGTTATTAAGGGCTCTTGAGTGGTGGGTCTTTGGTATAATAGGAGCCCCTGACACCCCTAACAATCCATTTCTTTTATTCTCTGGACTTCCTCCTCCTGAGGGTCCAGTTGTTTTTGCGGACACTCGTTTTTCCAATGCCCTTCTGCCCTGCAGACAGCACACTGGTTCTTCCCCAGCCGCTGTTTGGGTCGGCTGTCCCCTGCCGAGGAGGGAATCCCTCTGCCACTTCCTTGTGGCCGACCCCGTCCCCTCTGTCCCTGGGGACCCCTTGGACCCTGCGGTTTATTCCTCTGGGGCTGCAAAAACTCTGCCATCATCTTTGCTTTAGCTTCTGCCTTTTCCTCATCCCTTCTTACACATATCTGCTGCGGTTTTCTAACCAATTCCTTTAGAGGCTTATTTTGCCACTTTTTATCTTTTTGTACCCCTTCCGTATATCAGGCCAGGCTTTAGTAACAAATTGTACTTTAAGCAATGTGTTGAAGGCTGGCCCTTCAGGATCCATCCCCCCGTGCTTCCTCAAGGCATCCCTAATCCTCTCCAACCAATGAGGGCTTTCCTGTTTCTCCTGTTCTAACGACATAGCCTTAGCTATGTTGTTAGTTCTGGGAGCCGCTGACTTGATTGCCCTGATCAAATAAGCACGGCAATCACGGTGAGCCAGACTGGCCTGGTTATTTGGGTCCCACTGGGGGTCTGCCTGGGGGATGGCATCACCCACCGTAGGTGCATTGGGTCCAGCCCCCCCTGCTGCTTGTGGGTGTTCATCCTCCCACAGCTGCCGAGCTTTCAGCAAAATCATTCGTTTCTCTGATGACTCAAACAAAATTCCCAAAAGAAAATCCCAATCCTTCCATGTATAATCCGCATTTCCCAAATATTCCTCTATCTTTTCCCCCACCCCTATGGGATCATCCAAATATGGGGGTAATTCTTTTTTTCAACCCTCTTATATCCTGGGTAGTGAGTGGTACAATTACAAACCCAAATCCTCCCCCTTGACCCCCCCAAAGGAACTTGACGGAGTGGCATCTGGTGTACCCCTGTCTCTTGGGGGGCTTCTGATGCCCTAAACTGAGTTCCTCTTCTAGTTCTGGGGGGTGATACAACATGCTGCTCCCCTCCCCCTACACCATTATCCTTTTCAGGTGGGGCTGTAGGAATAACATTTCCCTGATCCCCTTGCTCTGAAAGTTGAGGATACAGACGACCTGCAGCTGGCTCTGGGTCAGCTAGCAACACTGGAGGACAAGACGGGGGAAGGTGCTGAAAAACATTCCAATCCTCACCACTTTCCTCTAAATACCTTCACAAAATTCGACACAAATGAATTTTATCTGTTCCATAAGTAGCCATATAAGTCCCCTTGCCAACTTATACTCTGGCCACACAAAATAACAATATTTTACCATAATTTCCATAGTTACTTCTGGGTGAATATACAATCTTTCCCAAGACCTCAGCATTCACCCCAAGGGACTCTCCGGGGGTATTATGGGATCGTCATCCCATTTGCCGGGGCCCCTTCGCGGCTTTACCTTTCCAACCCTCTCTGGGTGCCCCGTTTTACCTGTGCTACCCTCCATGGGTGCCCTCCCAGGTTTACCTGTGCTACCCTCCATGGGTGCCCTCCCAGGTTTGCTCCCCGAAGATCCCATTTTACTCACCGGTGAGATTTTCAGTAGTCCTTCCCTGCGGACTCTTCACGGACCCCCCTGGTCCGCCACTCGTCTGTCTCCTGGACAGTCTCGGGAACCCAATCAATCGCCCGGTGCCGGCCGGCACCAAGGGGAGCTGATCACCGAAACTGGGTGAGGCGCGCCTTCAGCTCCGCTCGCCGCCCGCCGCCCCGGACGGTGGAAAGATCCCGGACGAGCCCCCAAATTGTCAGGAAAATTAATCCACAAACACCAGAGGTTTATGTCCAAAAAGGAGACAGAGGAGTCCTTTTTGCTTTATTCGAATAAAGGGAGAGGCCATGGGACATTCCCCTGGGATCTCTCAAATTTTCGGAGGACGCAGCCTCCTTTTTATCCTATTTTCCCGGCCGCATTTCCCTCTCTCTTTCCCCATTGGCTTAGGTACTTGAGAGGCACAGACTTCCCGGAACGCCTGATACCTGAAATTCCCCTCTAATGTATAACCCTCCCTTTTAATTTTTAATTCTTATAGAATTCATAGTTTTCCCCCCGTTGCTTCTTTCATCTTTCGATATCCAATTTCATTTATCAGCAGCCCTACACTTTGTTTGTAAAGGCAAATATCTCTTTCCATTCATCAATCAGTGGAATCCATCCCATTGTTTCTTTTATCTCTCAGTGCTAGCCTTATCTATAGGCTGATCCACAACTCATTTGTAAAGACAAATTTAACATTCCTCTCAGTCCCTATAGCGGCGCAGGCTAAATTAACGAAATTAACATCGGGTCGGAATCCAGTAAAGCCTGAAAACCGTAGTGTACCTGGCACGGTTTATCAACTAACTCTCTTCCTGTGTTTTCAACAGTAGTGGGGTAGATATAGCGGCAAATTGATAAACATCATGGGCTTACAGCAATCTGCCTTACAAAAGAGTATAAGAAACCAACTCAGGGAGATATTAAGTTCAGGAAATGTTTTAATATCTAAGAAAATTTAGCCCGTTTTGCCAGCTGGCTGTCTCTTGAAAAATCTCACCTTGAATTGCAAAATAGAAATTCGATTTCATTTTGGGATGAAATAGCGGATTTATTAACTTTAAAAGTGGAAAATGGAGATAAAACAGCTTCTGTATTCCTCCCGAAGTTTTTACAAATTCGGAAACTTTTAATTCAGACAGACAACAACAAACAGCAGGAGCAAAACGGTTCAGACTCACCTTCCCTTTCCCGAAAACCCTATAACCCGGACCTGGAGGGGACCTACGGGTCTCCCTGGGGGGTGCAGGGCACCCAGCACTGCTGTGGATGCTCTGAGTCCCTGGGTCCTCCCCAGTATCCCAGTTCTGATAATTTTTCGAAAATTGTCAGCACTCCTTCCTTGTTCCCTTCCCCTCTGGGCAACGGCCACGTGGCTACACCTGAAGGTGTCGGGGTCCCAGATTGCTCTGGCCATGCAATACAGCCCGTAGGGGGGGGTCCCATGTGGTGGCAGCCACGTGTCTCCTCCTTCATCCTGCAACCCCCTTCACCCTCCGGTCCCTGCCCCTAAGCCTGTCCCCTCCCATAACCCATCCCTGCCCTCGGCTCCACTGCCCCCTCCCCCCTCCAAGACCAAGCCCTGCACGGCACCCAGCGACCCCGCCCACAGGTGTTGGAACCCTGGATCCCAGCACCCCTCCGCCGCTCGTGTTTCACATTGCTTCCCTCCAAGCTGCTGCGGGGTGGGGGAGGGCAGTGGAGCCCCTGCTGAGTTCAGTGCCGGTAGGGGTGGGGGTGGGGAGGGATCAGCTCACAGCCCCTGCGGGATGGATGGTGTCCCGTTGCTGGGGGGGGGGTGGGCAGCCTCCCGGTCCGGGTGGGTGGGGATGCCCAGCCCTGAAAGTCAACACCAGGAAAAAGAGTATATACCATCAGTTGCTCGTGTAGTTAATCTTGGTAAGAGGAATGGTAGAAGTTATCAAGCTTTGTCCTATCAAGATAAAAAAGGAAATTTGTAAAGTACAGAGAGAATTTAGTAGAAATAGTGAAATCTTTAAAGGCATGATGAGAGCCACCTTTACCTCAAACGAAGTGGTTCCATATGATATCAAAGAGCTTTTCCGATGTCTGTTAACTGCTTCAAAATATGATCTATGGGAAAGCCTGTGGAAAAGATCTTTGAAAGTGCTTTTACTAGAGCTTTTAAAAAGCTCAGATGATGCAAAAGACGCTGATAATAAGTGAGAAATAATAAATATGTCTGCGCCAAAATCTGAAATATGAACTTTATTGCATTCTGTCTTTCATGGAATCATACAACAGTCTGTGATTAAAGATCATCTAGTCCAACTTCCTTGCCAGGTAGATCTTACATTCGATCAAATTGCTCAAGACTAGCCAAACTGATAAGGAGCACTCTCAATGATGGGGCATCCACAACTTCTCTGGAACACCCGTTTGAGTGTCTCACCAGCTTCATTGTAGAAAAGTTTTTCCTTTTAGCCAATCTAAACCTAGTCTCAGTTTGAAAGCATGGCCCCTTGTCCTGTCTCTGCAAACCTTCCTAAAAAGTCTTTCTCCATTTGTCTTATACCCTCTTTACATATTCAATGGCCACCATACTGTCTGTGCAGAATCCTCTCTTCTCCAGGCTAAAAGATCCTACTTTTCAGAAGAACCAGGTTATAAACTGAGATGGAAGACATCTCAGGAGATCAGATCATTCAACAGCTAAGCGTAAGAATAGCTCTGAAGTCAGATCAACTAGCTTAGGGCTGTGTCTGTTTGAATTTTGAAAATTACCAGGAATTGAAATGCTTCAAGGAAGAGAACTCTGGGTGGCTCCAGAAACAGCCTGAGAAACTCCAGCAAACTCGAAACCTCAGAAACTACCACTGCTTTCTCTCCCTCAGCCCAAGCAGTCACAAAGAAGAAGTGTTCCCAGCAGGCTAGGATAGCACACATGCACACTACATATACATGACAGGCATCGCCAGCAGCCACATCCTGCTCCTTTCTGTGGCTGGCAAGAGTGAGACTGGATGTTTACATGTGGGCAAACTGGGTCCCTCCAGCAGCTCAGTCATTCCGCTTGCCCAGAGACCACACTGAATTCCAGTATTGGCAGTGTCCCAAGGCCACAGCACTACTCCGCTTGCTGGCACAGACCATCACACGCCTCCTAAATCAGTCAGGACTCCCCTGTTTCCACAGCCAGCACCCCACTTGCTCTCCCCCAGGCCACTGCCATTGTTCACCAACTTCTCCACTGTCATCTTTGCTGGTGCTCTCAATACTGGCACACCCAGGTCTTCTGCAGCTGTTGTCTCCTGGTGGAAAGGACTTGTAAAGCCATGTTTCCTAAGAGGACTTCCACAACCTTTCAAAGCAACCTTTTCTGGGGTATGAACAATCTCATTCAAATGTCAACATTTCCTTTCCCATATGTGAAATCAGAATGTCCTTCTTCCGGGCATGCCTAAAACAAGGCACAAACTACATTGTGCCTTCTGTTTCACATGCTGACTTGTTTGTAAACAATGCCAGGAGAATACCTGTTTTGATCCAAGCTAATCTCTGGCCCTTATAGTGCTTTCGGTAGTTAGTTTTGCTTTGCTATTTACTTGATGTCCCATTGAATTGTTGAATCATATACAGACTATCTGTCTGTATAGCAGCATAGCAGTGATGAATAAATGCAAGAGAAGGAGCAAGGTGATTGTTTGCTAGACTCTTCCTAGGAACTGAGAAGTCTGTTACTTAATCCTGACCACAGCAGATGGAGGAAGCATCCTACATGATGTCAAAGCAATGAAACTGTAATCACTTTTATGATTACAGTCAAGGCACTGCTTTTGCCACCATAAGTGTAGTGCGGGGAATCTTAAAAGACGACACTGTAACTGTTGTCCATGCTCACTGAGAAAATAATGCTTTTAGAGCAGAGCAGGTCTCACCGCAGCTAAATCATGGCTTCAACTGTACACCGCCTTCAAAAAAGCCCACAAAAACACAAATGAAAGGATTTGGAACCCAAGGGAATCTCAGATGGTGACATCAGCTCACTTTGGATTCTTTCCAAATTCTCAATTCCATTTTCTTCTGAGCCAATTATCCCACCTAACCTGAGATGTAATTTATGGATTTGCAACACATCTAGATACCTTGGAATTAGATTGCCACTAGCCAAAAACACAGAAACAAGCAGTTAATTTCAGACTGAAACCAAGGGTGTTTGGAACAGCAATATTTGGACGTAACTATTCTTAATAAAACCAAAACTTTTAGGACTTACCCATGTATTTTTGGAGGTGGAAAAAGTTTTACACCCAAAAGTCCCTAGGGAGATCTCCTCAGTGCAATATGCCTGGAGAGGCGCTCTCGCCCGTCATTCAAGGAACGCTTTGTCACAGCAGAGGCGCCCAGACCACAAGATGGTTGACGAAAAGGGGCGGTGTAGAACTCTCTGTCTGTCTCTGTCTCTACTCAGTGTAGAACGTCTCTGCCCTGGCACATTTTCGTGTGCAATATGTCCCTCCAGGACTTTGGTCCTTGCAAAGCTTTATGTACAGTGAGAGCTGCTACTTGCAGCTGAGAAGGACAGTGGAGCTAGCAGTGAATTCGGAGAGCGCTGAGCACGTAGTCAAGGAGCGAGAAGTGCCCCTGCAATGCGGTGCTAATAGCAGCTTCCTCGCGGTGGGGGCGAGCTCCGGCCCCTAGACCTTCTCGTCCTGGCAACAGATCTCTGTGAAGGGCGTAGGCGAAAAGCTTTCATTTTCCATTCCAACTGCGAGAGATGCAGACTGTTGCAAGGAGCTCTGAGAACAAAGGTGCACGCCCTAGGCGGGCTTGGGCAGAAGCAGTGTTCTCGAGTGCTAGGCTGCCGGCACACTGCTGGCTGCGTGGCGCCGCTTCAGAGGCTTCTGGCCGCCGGGGAGTGAAAGCGGCGCCAGGCGTGGGCGAGGGCGGTGAACGAAGCAGCACAAGTACCGTGGTTGTGTGGAGCACGTTACAGGCTACTAGGAGAGGAAGGTGGCTGCCTCTCGCTTGCCTTCCCAAGTGCCCTTAGCAGTCGGAAGGAGCAAGCTGAAGCACTGCTGCTTGTGCTGCTCCTTGGTTCCACTTGCAGCCGGCTGTGGACACGTTGGCGTTCACTTCTAGGCTCCGAGTCGCAGACAGCACCATGGTAAATGTCGCTGAGTAGGGAAATACAGACTGCAAGGAGGAGCTGCACATGGCTTACGTGCAATAAGTTGAAGGTGAACCTAGGCACTGCCTCTTCAATCTGGCCCCCTCAGTTCTGGCAGCCACTTTTGCAAGTCGGCAAAGGGAGCTGTGAGTATGTAGAATGGAGGGCAGTGAGACGCCGTGTGTTATGCGCCCTTTCAGGGCTGCTGACAGGGGCCTACTTTAAGAACGCCTTCTTCTTCCTCGCGTCCTTCTCGCTTTGCTCTAGCTGCATGGAGTACACCACAGAGAAGGAGTGAGGAACGGCACTGTGCCAGCTTTTCCCTTGGCTTGCAACGGCTGTGTACTACTTTTCCAAGCAGCAGGAACACTGAGAAGTGAAAGCGATTATGAAGGAGCTCTTTGGCTGCTCATGTTCTCTTCGCTGCACTGTCCTTGCAAGCCCGGTGCCCTGTGGCTTCCTTCTTTGCCTTCATTAACATTTAAAGCAGATTTGAACCCCTTGAAGACTGGTGGGGTGAACTTCAAAAACTGTGTGATGGGTTGGGAGAAGATTTCACCTGCTGCCACTTCCTCACAGTAAGTACCATTATTGAAGTAGCCCCAGAAACACACACTTAGAGTGCGATAGCTCTGAATCCATGTGGCCATCTTCTAGAGAAAATTAAAAATCCATGAATTCCTCAACTGATCAACCCACAAAATGAACCGGATAATAGCCACAGTAACCTAGGTTATGACACTCATGTTTAAAGAAGGCCTTGCAAATAGGAGAGATATAGCAGTGACCACACGGAGGCCAATCCAGGGTAAGCTGGACAGCATGGTGTCACCTACCACAAGCTTGGGTAATTCAAGAACTCTTATTCCCTTTTCTACCCCTCTCTCAATGCCCTCAGGGAATGCCTCACGTTCCGGGCGCCAAAATCTGTCTTGGTTTGAAAGACAGGTATGGTCTAAGGAAAGGCAAGACCCCCTTTCCTGCGATGCAGAGTGCAACCCCCTCCCTTTTAATTATTTCAGGTCCAAATCAGGGGCCTTCAGGCAGGAGATGTGGGGATAAGTGTAACAGTTCTTTACTTATATCTAACAAGGCAGAAAACAACAACAGCTATAAAAATTGACAACAGAACCGAACAGTATGACTCAGTTCCAGTCCCTTTTGGCCGCAGGCCGTCTCCCTGTGCTCAGTTACCGGTGCTGTGGGAGCAGGGCAGGTCCCGTGCCGTTGAAGAGGGCTGGAGTGACAGCGACAGCGGCCCAGGGGTGAGAGTGATGGGGAAAGTGACTCCCCCCTCACGGTGTCGGTCATGGTGCTCGGCAGAGTGTCCGGAGGTAGTAGGGTGAGGTGGGAGAGCAGCAGAGCGATGTCCAAAGGCAGGGAGCGTGGATCTCAGCGCTGGGGTGGCAGGGGAGATGCCAGATCGGAGCACTGGGCGTCCCCTCCCTCCACGAGCCAAACAAGAGAGAGTTTTCCAGCCCGCTCCCGACCCCCGTCCCACCTTTCCTTTTTCCGGTTTCCCCCCTCCCCTTCCTCCACCCACCTCCCTTCTAGAGAACATTACCTTAAGGTGCAACCACTTAGCATAACAAGGGGAGTAATTCCACAGAAAGAAAAGGGAAGCATTCAACCCCCACCCATGGAGTACACCACAGCGAAGGTGTGAGGAAGGGCACTGGCGTGCAACGGCTGTGTGCTACTTTTCCAAGCAGCAAGAGCACTGAGAAGTGAAAGCGATTGTGAAGGGGCTCTTTGACTGCTCAGGTGCTCTTTGCTGCACGGCCCTGCGAAGCGGCTTCGTCCTTTGCCTTCTGCCGTCCGGACAGAGCTGAACTCCAGCGCTCAGTTTCAGCTCTGACCAACATCTTGTCCTCAGTTCTGCGGGCAGGCAGGCCCTGTTGCCTTGGCTCTGAGTGCAAAGTCCCTAGCGAGCTCTCACTCAGTGCAATGCACCCAGAAAGACGCTCTCTCTTGTCTTTCAAGGAGCGATTCCTAACAGCAGAAGCAGCAGAAGCACAAACTGGATGACGAGAAGGGACAATGTAGAACACGTTGTTGTTTTTTATGATGTTTTTGATACTTGGTGTAGTAAAGAGACAATCTGGTGTTTTGTAACTAAGGAGTGCCTCCCAAGTAGTTTGGCCTCTTCACCCGCATAGGGAAGCGAAGGGGGGCACACAGCGAAAGCTGTTTCGCTGTGTGTGGTAACTTAAGCAATAGACCTACCTGTTGTGGTTTTTACTTATCCCTTCACAAAATGACTGAGAATTCCACCGTAACAGATAAAGCTGCATTTTATGCTCTATTAGCTAAGTGTAGCGCCAGACCGTCCCAAGGTGGGGAGGAATGGGCCAACAGTAATTGGTTCAATCTGGAGAATGTGACTGATAGAATATATTCTTTGCAACATGAATCAGAGTTCAAACTGGGCAAAAATAAAACCATACTCTGCTCAGTTTTGGGAGCTTGTCTTACAGCAGCCATAGAAACTCGCTCTAAGCGAGTTAGTGAAGAAAGTACAATTATAGATTCTTTGCAAAATCTTGTTCAAATTCTGCAAAAACAATTAGATCAAGAAAGGAATGAGAACTGTTTGTTGCGAGATGAAAATCATTTGCTACAGGCTGCCCTAAGAGAAGAAAGTACCAAAAAAGTAAAGCAGAATGAAACACACGCAGAAACAGAAGAGGAGATTGTTCACATTAATCAAATTTACCCCAAAAGGAGTTAACTATAATGAAAAATCTTGGGGAACACTGCTGTCCGAAGTTTTGACCAATGGTTAAAACACAATATACTTATCTTGGTCCTGATGATTTTGAACCAAACATTTCTACAAAAGAAATCCCATATTCTGCCACTGAATTAGCAAAACTGACAAAGGAATATGGGCGACTCCCTCATGAAACAGAGACTGAATATGTATTTCGAGTGTCTCTTACTGGGGGAGATGAGATTAAATTATCAGAAAGTGAAGCTAGTGGGTATTGGGGACATGAGGTCTTCTTAACAACCGGAGATAAGAGCTACCCATGGTCCTTGACCCAACGTGCAGCTTTTTGGGCCGGGGGGCTTAACCCCCTGGAAAGGGGAGACCCTATAGCTTTAGTTGGTACTCCCGACCAACTTTTGGAAAACATTCACAAAGCTGCTTGCCTGCAAATGATACATGAGAGAAAACTGACTACCACCTATGAATCACCTATGCAATTGCCTGTAATGCCTGAAATCATGACCCCTTTAATTCGTGGTCTCCCAGAAACACTCAAATCTACCGCAATTCTCCTTCAAAAAACTATCGCATCCATGACACCTGTAGAAAGATTAGATCGATTTCTTGGAAACTCACGTGAGCGATCTGGTTCCGTGGACTCTTTCCCTCCCTATGAATCCCCCTCTAGACGGACTCCAGAATCTCCTGACAATAACCGTAAAGTTTGGACATGGAGCGAAGTTGCAGAGAAATTGTTGAATTACAGCAGGAAATATGGACCGGTAAAAGTCCCATAGGATAAAGTGGAGAAATCTAAAGGTATTAGACACGTTGTTTCTCCTAGTGATAAGCCAGAAAGGGGGAAATTGATTACTTCTCCTCAGTACTGGTGGTCGTTGGGGTTAAAGAAACAAATTCCTAAAGATGTTATGGATGGCTTACCACTTGACAAGTTGATAAAAATTGTTGTGAATTGGCATTGCCCTAAGATCCTTACATCAAACTCTCCTACTGTCCAGCCTAGTGCACCTCCTCCTCCACCGGTTGTGGTCAGTGAGTCAAACTTAACCCCTCCACAGATTCTGGGCAGTGATCCAAATCAATCTCCTTCACAGGTTCTGAGAGCTGAGTCAGAGTTTCCTCCTTCTCAGTTTTTGGGAAAGGAACTGAAACGGCTTCAGAAGGAGGGAAACTAGAAACCCCGTCTCTCGTGGGTGGGCAGAGGGATGGGGGGGGGAACTGGTTATTCATTAGAACGCTCACCAGAAATCTTAATACTGGGGACCTCCTGATAACAGCAATGGTTGGCCCTAAAAGGTCACCTGTTACCTTTGTGGTTGACACTGGAGCCCAAATTTCTGCACTAACAAGAAAAGCTGCTCAGAAATGTGGAGTTGTTCCAACAAGGAGACAATGCTTTGTTCTCAATGCCTTGGGGACCACAGAAGCTATGGATATAGCTCTGATAAAAATCTTACTACCTGGAGAGGAGAATTTGTTACTTATCAAAATTGTAATTGGAGATATTCCAAATGATTTATTGGGAATAGATGTCCTTGCTGGAAGACAGTGGGAAGACGAGGAGGGTTGTCTCTGGTCCTTTGGCACACCACGTTTTAATATTAATCTGCTTCAATCCGCACCTTCCTTACCTTTCAGTAAAATTACTAATGTGAAACAATACCCACTTCCCACTGGTGCCAAAGAAGGAATCAAGCCAGTTATTCAGGACCTGACAGATCAGGGAGTGATAATTGACACTCATTCTCCCTTTAACTCTCCAGTGTGGCCAGTCCGTAAACCTAACGGAAAGTGGAGGCTGACAGTAGATTTTCGCAGACTAAATGCAAACACAGATCCTCTCACAGCAGCTGTCCCAAATTTAGCTGAACTTATAACTTCAATTCTGGAGAAGGCTCATACAATCATGGCAACTTTAGATGTCAAAGACATGTTCTTTATGATACCTATACAGCCAGAGGACATGGACTGTTTTGCCTTCACATGGGAAGGACAGCAATACACCTTCACTAGGCTTCATCAAGGGTACAAACACTCCCCTACTCTAGCCCACCATGCTTTAGCACAGGAATTAGAAAGGATACCCAAACCTGACAATGTAGCTGTCTATCAATACATTGATGATATTCTGGTGGGGGGAGATGAAATAGAAGTAGTGGGGGATAGCCAACGGAAAATAATCTCTCATCTGGAAAGCCTTGACTTACAAATTCCCCCAGAGAAAATTCAGAAACCTTCTCAGGAGGTGAAGTTTTTGGGGATTTGGTGGAAAGGAGGTATGACATGCATTCCACCTGATACCCTAACCTCCCTAGATCAAATTAAAATGCCTGGATCCAGGAAAGAGCTTCAACAAGCTCTGGGATTATTAGTGTTTTGGAGAAAACACATCCCTGATTTTTCAATTATTGCTACACCTCTTTATGACTTGCTGAGGAAAAGGGTAAAATGGGATTGGACTCCTTCTCAGGAGGAAGCATTACAACTGCTGATTTTTGAAGCAACTGCACATCAAGCTCTAGGCCCTATTCATCCCACAGATCCTTTCCAGGTAGAATGGGGATTTGCCACCTCGGGGTTGTCAGTGCACATATGGCAACGAGGCCCAGAAGGCCCTACAAGGCCTGTTGGTTTTTATTCTCGTGGTTTTAAAGATGCTGAAAAAAGATACACTACCTGGGAAAAGGGGCTTTTTGTTGTCAGCATAGCTCTCATAGAAGTGGAGAAAATTACACGTCAGCAACCAATTGTATTAAGAGGCCCTTTTAAAGTTATTAAAACAGTCACCAGAGGGACCCCTCCCCCTGACGGGGTGGCCCAGAGATCCTCAGTTAGGAAGTGGTATGCCCAGATAGAACATTACTGTAACATCTTCTCTGTAACAGAAGGAGCTTAAAAAAACTGGCTATACAAGAAACTGAGAACTTGGCTAGAAGCCACGATAAACCTGCCTCAGTAATTAAAGTGGCCCCTCCTTTCTCCCCTGAACAATCAGTGAATTCTTGGTTTACTGATGCTTCTGCTAAACGAGAAGGAAAGGTGTGGAAATACAGGGCAGTATTCTCCATACTTCATCTGGTGAACGAATTATTACTGAGGGAGAAGGCAGTGCTCAGGTTGGTGAGCTGATTGCTGTATGGAGTGTTTTCAAGCATGAGGTACATAATACCTCCCTTGTTTGTATTTACACTGACTCCTATGCTGTGTTTAAAGGATGTACAGAGTGGCTTCCTTTCTGGCAGCAAAATGATTGGGAAGTTAACAGGATCCCAGTATGGCATAAGGAAAAATGGCAAGAAATTCTAGATATAGCCAATCAAGGAAACTTTGCTGTGGGGTGGTGGCTTCTCATCAGACAGATGGAAATTTAGCTGGTGAGTGGAATAATGCTGCTGATGAGTTAGCAAGACTAAGTCCCCTGGAAAAGGAACAAATTACAGAGGATTGGGTGCACCTGCTAGAATGGCTGCATATAAAAAGAAAACATACAGGTGCGAAAGATTTGTACAAAGAAGCCCTTGCTCGTGGCTGGCCTGTCACCAGGGAAATGTGTAAAACATGCATATGAGCTTGTGAACAATGCCGCAGACGACTAGAAAGGCATCCTTTGGAAGATGACCCTTTGCACTTAAGGAAAGGTAAAGGCTTATGGGACGCGTGGCAGGTAGATTATATCGGTCCCTTTAAGAAGTCTGGTGGTAAACATTTCGTGCTGGTAGGAGTGGAAATAATATCAGGGTTAGCTCAAGCTGAAGCCTTTAACAGAGCTACGGGAGAAAACATTGTTAAGGCATTACAAGAATGGTTTGGAACTTTTCCACAGCCACAGGAGATTCAATCTGATAATGGGTCTCACTTTACTGCTAAAGTAGTACAGGAATGGGCAAGGGAGGAAGGAATAAAGTGGACTTTTCACACCCCCTATTACCCTCAAGCCAACGGGATTGTAGAAAGGACAAATGGTCTTCTGAAGCGACTCCTAAGACCACATGAGGGAAGTTGGGATCTTCGATTATGGCAAGCTGTAAAAGGTATAAATGATAGATGGGGGGTAAACGGGTGTCCCAAAATAACTGCTTTTTGTCCAAAAGCCCCAAACATCATTCCTGCACTACAGGGACCTAAGGATCCTAAAAATCCAGCCCCTTACCCTGGGCAACCTGTTTTAGTAAACCTCCCTACTGTAGGAGAAGTACCACTGGTACTAAAAATTCCTCTGAATAAATATGCATGGGTAGCCACCAATGCTCTGGGAAAGGAGCATCGGATAAGTACCCGTTGGATTGTTCCATCATTTTGACCTCCTGCCTCTTGGTGGCAGACTCTGTTATGTTTACTTTTCACAGAAGAACGCCGAGGGACATGGGAACCGGGCAAACCATGATCACCTTTTTGATACTTCTCTGTATCCTACCACAACACCATGGCCAAAACTCAGCAGAGTGGCCGTGGTCTGAAGCTTCCATCAGATATACCAGTGCTTTAGGACCCTACCCCAGAGATCGTCACCCAAGCCTTGCGACCGTAGTACTGCACAATTCTGAGGTATACCGTTCAAGTGACTGGGGTTGGGACAAAAAGGACTGGGCTAGGGTACTAATAGGAACAATTGGTGAAGAAATCAAGGTAGGATGCAGAGAAGGTGAGAAATCCATTCATGAGAAAGCCACTACCATTGCAATCGCCGGGAATTACTTAAAATCAGATATAACTAGTAGCTTGTACCCTAACATCACGGCGAGTCTCTGCCCCACGACAATATGGACATGTAAAAAGCAAGTCCCCCTAATACTGTGCTGTGGCCAAAGGAAGGTTGGTAACTATACCTTGGACCCTGACGCCAACAACGTCGAAGTTACAAAGCTTTGTGCGGATGAACTTACGGACTGTTGGCATAACTTTAACGAGACCAACCTATGTAACATGCTCCTGGCAGAATAACACAACAGATGAGTCCAGCTTGAAAGGTCTGACCTATAGGTTCAAAATAAATGCCATAGAAAAACCCACACTGACCGCAGTAGTTGCATATCATGGTGTAAGCACCCCCTTAGTGTTGGATGACAAAAACAAGGTTTTCCCTAATTTCGTGGTGACGCAAGGTGATGACGTCACGATAACTTGTAAATTAGTGGCTGGATCCCTCACCGAACCTGCATACAGTTATGGCATAGGACCCCATGGCCGGACTTTATATTGTAGAACCCAAAATCAAGACTGTTGGCTAAATTTAACTGCTATACAATTTTCCTATAAAGTCATGTGTGGAAAAAACAATACAAAATACTGGGGGGAACTTGATGTTAATGTTGTAACACCTACCACCCAACCACCGGTTGTGTTGAGCCCTACGATTTTTCAGTTTGGGCCATACGTAATTAGAAAAACTGGCCAACAACAAGTATTGTTTAATCCGGCATGGTCTCTCAAACAAATCAAATTGCTGATGCAAAATAATGTCTCAGAAGTTCAGCCAGCTTGTTCACCCTTTCTACAGACTTCTTTTGAGGGATGGACAACCTGGTTGCAGGAACGGAATCCTTCCAAAATACGAATGGCAAGAGACATAACCGGTGTTGTGGGAACAGGATTGGGAATTTTGAATAGCATCGATTCAGAAGTACTAATGAATAAATTGGCTACCACAGCTGGAGATGTAAACAAATTACAACGGCCCCTGCAAACAACCTTAACAGCTTTGGGGACTCAACAGTGGTTGTTATCAAACATATTACCAAGTTGGGAAAAGGTAAATGTAAATGACCCCAAATTGAAAATCGATGCACTTGGTGCTACACAAAATAACATCTCTTTGGCTCTCAGTTGTATCCAGGCCCAGTTGTGGATGCAGTCGGTTGCTGCTTTAATTATAAGAGAAGGTGAGGAAGGCACTTTTCCCACTGAAATTCGAAAGATAGTCTGGAACAGTGCCACTGATTTTGAAAAAGAATTCCAGTCCTGGTGGAACTTAGTAAATTTTACCTATGATCCCAGCACAAACACAGCCACAGCCTTTGTACTGACTATACGTAATGCTTCAGTGCATTCAATATTCCCCATCATTGCATTAGGGTTGAACCATGACGGAGCTATACTCTATCCTTTCGAGCATAGGGAATGGGCCCATCAAACTGGTGGGAGGTGGCAAACTGTCAATTTGGAAACTTGCATTGTCCGGGAACAACAAGGGTTTATCTGTGAAAGTAATGCAATTAGAGCTCAAGATATCTGCTTGGACACAGAACAGAACGTTTGCAATTTCGAAATTCATCCAAACGAGATTCCTGAAACAGTACTGGTATATGTAGGCAATGGATGTGCATGCTTTAGAACTGCTTGTGATAGTGTTTTCATAGAAAATTTGGTAGAGAATACTCAGAATCATTCAAACTGTTGTGTCTGTAACTTTACTAGGATTTCAGGATGTGATTTTTCCTATGTAGCCCCAGTTACTTGTCACCATCTTTTGCAGTCAAATTACACACTGATCCACCATCTCTTGCCCACTCCAATTGGAATGAAACTCTCTCTGGTGAAGCAATTGTTGCTCCACCAAGATTTGATCGAAATTTTGGAGAAGATCAAGAAAAACGGACAGAAAACTCTAATAGCTGTTCATCACAATGTGGAAAAAATACATCGTGTTTTGGAAAGGGTAAAGACAGATGCTGAACACAGGTGGTGGGATACTCTATTTGGGTGGTCACCTACTGCTACAGGTGTCCTGAACAAATTGTGTCATCCCACCATTGTTCTCTTGATTTTGGTTTTAATTGGTTTTGTTTTATCAGCAATCCTATACATCATGAGTTGGAGAATAATGAAACGGTTAGCACAATTGGCATCTGTGAAAAATGTATCCAGATCGGTTACTGATGACATCCCTAGGGTTATTGACACAAGGTTTTAAATAGGATAAAATATGATTTTTAACTAGAACTGATTATCTTCAAATTGCAATTAAAATTGTTTAATCAAAATTTTGCTTTAAAAATTTGATTTATTTCTAATAAAAAAATTGAAAAATTAAAGAATTGAACAAATTGTTTAAGATTGTTAGTAATCAAAAATTGAATATAATTGACCTTTTTTGTTTTCCTTTTTTCTCCTTTTCCTTATCCTGTCCCTTATCTTTTTCCTACTTTCCTGTCTCTGTTTTCCGGGATATGCTACCAACTTGGACGAGTCCTGAAGACACCACAACTGAAGACTCCACCACGACTGTACAAAGGGGTGCTCTTGACGACGATCGTGAGTCACAGGGTTGTGTAAGGGTCGGTCCGAAGTTCCCCTCGATTTTGCCTCCTGTCCGTCGCAAGGAGACCTCGAGGACCCCCACCCAGGCTGAGTCTGAACAATGGTTTCCTGACCCGGCCAAGGTGGATGCCCGTGACTGTGTGCTGTTGTATTGTGTTCACTGGACTGTGCTGTCATGGCACCAACCAGAGTTTCTGTTGTACCACCAACTGAGGAGTGCTTGACGGTACCTGTTCCTGCAGCACCACACAGTGGTCCATAAATCTTCCCACCTCTTAGCCAGAGGCCACTCGCTTTGGAGAAGGACTATAAAAGAGCGACTCTCTGAGAAAGACCCTTTGAGATCTCCCCACGGATGAAGACTCGTCTGTCGGATGACCCGTGAGGACGCCCGTCTCGTCTGTTGGAAGCTATTTTCCCATCCCTTTCTTACCTTCCCCTCTCCCTATACTTTGTTTCCTATACCTCTCCCCCTTACCGTAACTGAGTTGTTGGCATTTGATGAAATGCATTGCTGTTGTTGAATATACTGATTTTCTGCTGTTGAATAAACCGATTTTGTCCCCTGCAATTTGCCTGTTTGCACCTTTAAGATCAAAAGAACCATCATGACCCCCCCTCTGTACTAATAGTGGATCGTGAAAGTGGCGTCAGGCGTGGGCGAGGGCCGTGAACAAAGCCACACAAGTACCGTGCTTGTGTGCGCCACATTACAGTCTACTAGGAGAGGAAGGTGGCTGCCTCTCGCTTGCCTTCCCAAGTGCCCTTAGCAGTTGGAAGGAGCAAGCTGAAGCACTGCTGCTTGTGTTGCTCCTTGGTTCCCTTGCAGCCTGCTGTGGAAACATTGGCGGTCACTTCGAGGCGCCAAGTTGCAGAGAGCACAATGGGAAATCCCGCGGAGAAGGGAAATACAGTGTGCAGTGAGGAGCTGGACGTGGCTTACGCGCAATAAGAAGAAGGTGAACCTAGGCACTGCCTCTTCAATCTGGCCTCCTCTGCTCTGGAAGCAACTTTTGCAAGGTTGCAAAGGGAGCTGCGAGTATGTAGAATGGAGGGCAGCGAGACGCCGTGTGTTATGCGCCCTTTCAGGGCTGCTTGACAGAGCAGTACTTTAAGAATGCATTCCTCTTCCTCGCATCCTTCTCACTTCTCTCTAGCTTCATGGAGTACACCAGAGCGAAGGTGTGAGGAAGGGCACTTCCCCAGCTTTTGCCATGGCGTGCAAAGGCTGTGTGCTACTTTTCCAAGCAGCAAGAGCACTGGGAAATGAAATCGGCTGTGAAGGAGCTCTTTGAGTCTTCGTGTCCTCTTCGCTGCACTGTCCTTGCAAGCCCGGTGCTCTGTGGCTTCGTTCTTCACCTTCTGCCTTCCAGACAGGTCTGAACTCCAGCGGTCAGTTTCAGTTCTGCCCAACAGCTTGTCCTCAGTTCTGCTGGAAAGCACACCCTGTTGCCTTGGCTCCGAGTGCAAAGTCCCTAGCGAGCTGTCGCTCAGTGCAATGCACCCAGAAAGACGCTCTTGCTCGTCTTTCAAGGAGCGATTTCTAAGAGCAGAAGCAGCAGAAGCACAAACTGGAAGAGGATTAGGGATGATGTAGTACACGTCACTCTCCTAGCACATTTTCCTGTGCGATATGTCCCTCCAGGTCCTCAGTTCATGCGAAGCTCTATGTACTGTGAACGCTGCTACTTGCAGCTGAGAAGGACCGTGGACCTAGCAGCGAATTTGGAGAGCACTGAGCACGTATTAAAGGAGCGAGAAGCGCCCCTGCAATGCGGTGCTAATAGCAGCTTCCTCTCGGAGGGGGTGAGCTCCGAACAAAAGACCTCGTCCTGGCAACAGATCTCTGTGAAGGGCGTAGACAAATAGCTTTCGTTTCCCATGTGAACTGTGAGAAAGGCAGAATGTTGCACGGAGCTCTGAGAACAAAGGTGCACGCCCTAGGCGTTGGTATGACAGCGGCAGGAGTGGCGTCCGAGCTCCATCACCTGAGGGCCCCATGGGGTGCGGGGAGAGAGCCGGGATGGCCCCGAGTGACACCGGAAGTGATATCCGTAGGGCCCGGAAGACCAGCGGTGGCGTCGAGTTTCACGGGTAGGAGGCTGCTAAGCTGCTGTGAAAGCTGGAGCTCCTCTGCTCTAGGACAGACTGGGAGAGCTGAGGGTGTCCAATGTGGAGAACAGAAGGCTCCAGGGAGACATTCGAGCCTCTTGCAGTGCCTGCTGGGGCTCCAAGATAGCTGGGGAGGGACTTTGCAAAAGGATCTGGACTCTCAGGACAAGGGGGAATAGCTCCAAACTGCCAGAGGGCTGGGGTAGATGGGATATTGCAAAAGAATTCTTCCTTGTGTGGGTGCTGAGGCCTGGCACATGTTGCTCAAAGAGGCTGTGTGGGAGCCCCATGGCAGGAAGTGTCCAGGGCCAGGCTGGAGCGGACATGGAGCAGCCTGGACTAGTGGAAAAGTGTCCCTGCCCATGTCAGGATGTGGGAAGAAGATAATCTATCATCTCTAAGGTCGCTTCCAGTCCAAACCATTCTGGGATTCTGGGATTCATGGAAGGACCTTTTCCAAGTGAAGTGTTGTCTCTTGGCTCCCAGCTTGTAGTTGCCTGTTCTTCTGGAAGCCGGCCTCGCCAAGCTGCTGTGATGAGCCATGGGTTCTCAATAGGACGAGTGAGATATATTTGCAGAGAGGAAGGCTGCAGACAGATCTTCAAGGCCCAGGTAAAACAAGCAAAGGATTGAATAAAAGCCAACGGTTGGTTGTGTTAGTCAGTTTGCTGGCTGTTGAAAGGGCCCCAGGTCATTTTCAACATTTCTAATTTGGATTTGTTTGAATAAAAAATGAATGTGTTACCTCCAGCATAGGCTTTCCAATGCATCTCCATGTGCTCCCATCTCTTTGTTGTATATCAGGTTCTATTAACTGAAGACAGAATCATAACACAGTAGTAAAACATTTAGAGGTGTAGTTAGCCAACTTCAGGAGTTTTCAACTCTGCTGTTGACTTTTCTGGTAACTGTAAGCAAGGCAACACAATCCAGTTACTCCACTTTTCCTCTCTGAGGAAAAGATGATTTTTTTTTTTTTTCTCATTTTGAAAATAGCCTCGATTGAAGAGAGTTATGCATGTGGCATGTAGGATTCATTATTTTACCTTTCTCTTCTGCTGTCTTTCACTTACTAGTTTTTTTAATTTTTTTTTGTTGCTGTTCTCCATTTAGTAGGTTTGAAAGAATTCTGATTGTTGAGATGATGGTTCTTTGAAGGCTCACTTAGCCCACCTTTTGGGTGAAGGAAAGAAGAAGACAAGGTCCTCTAAGAAGAGTAAAAAGCATACTTTAAAGAGACATTCAGAGATGACTGCTGATGCCATGCAATTGCCGTGTAATCAGCAGAAATGTGTTGGAAAAATACCCATCAGTGACTTCACAAGAAAGCCACACTCAAGACAGGTAAAGAACAGAAGCATAAAACCCCAAAGGTATGAAATGGACAGATTTTCATTGGGAATGAGCAACTCCTGAATTCTTGGTTCTAGAACTAGTGGCTTGTAATAAATAGACTGTCTCCTTGCCAAACGTAAATTTGGTGTAATGAACTGCTCACTGCCCGTTGAAGCGCAGGGCTAGTAGACTAATATTTGCCATGGCAGGCATACTGTATGGCTTTCCTGTTAAAAAGAAATTGGTTTTGCTCATAGCAATCTAGATATGTACCCTTTCTGACACCTATTTTTTAGGCTATATTTCCAAGTAAATGGCTTCCGTGATGATGCAGTAAGTTTATGTCATGAACAGGAATGAAGTGATTGCATGCATCCTTTTTTACCCTAAGCCAGCTGCTGAATAATGAGACAGAGATGCTCACTGACGCCAAGGAGTGCCCAAGCTTTTGGGAAAAGCACTGGGCAGACAAAGCCTATTTCCACATTTCTTGCTAGCATCTACTTCAAAGTTAATGGGTTTGTTCATCTTTTAGAGCTGTTCTAGATGTCTTTGTAGTTTACATGTACTAAATGTAGCAGGTATTGCTTTCATGCCATCCTAATAGATTTGAATTTGCGATCTACTGAGGCTTCAATGTCTCAGAAGAAGCAACGTTGATTCTTTGAATTCTATTCTTGAATGTGAGAATGATACTTATGTAGTTAATGAATTAATTAAATCGAATTCACTTGAATGGAAAAATTGTCTTGTTCATGTAGATTTTAACTTGGGAAATTGATATTTGAGTTCTACTTTTCATTGTTGTTTCTTTTCTGTATTCTTTGATTGCACAGATAGCAGATGTACTGACCAAGAATTCTGTGAAACTGGAGGAAATGTGCTTCCTCTTGGCAGCTGATGTTCACAAGCTCATTAACGCTAAGGCCCTGGTAAATGTTTTACCTGGGGCAAGATAGCAGTCTGAAGATTCCTAGAATGTCTTTCTTTCCCCAAATGAAATTCATTTTTTCTGTCTATCAAGCATTGAAATATGGAAGAAATTTCTACTTGGCAGGGTATTGGTTATCATTTGTGTTCTTTTCTTCCCTCATTTTCTGTAAAAGAGACAATTTTTTGTTTGTTTTTGCATGTCGTATGCTGCTTCTACTTCTGGTTTTATTTTTTAATACACAGAATATAAAGAGAGCACTGCTGGATAATGAGAGGGCAACTGCCAAGCTACTCTTGAATCGAATTAAATCAGAGCTTGAGAAAGAAAAATGGCATCAACTGAAATGGCAAGGGGGAGTCAAGGAGTGGAAGCTCATGCAAAAGAAGCGAGTAGTTCAGAGTTTCAGGTCAAAAATTTGGCAGTCTTCTTTTGGACAATGAGCAACATAAAGTGGCTAGTGTTCACTTTTGGTTTCTATCAAAGTAATTCTTGATCATTTTTTCTTTCAACGTGATAACACGTATGATATCACATATATCATTTGATTCCATTCTGCATATCTACTTTCCATCCTGCAGAGAATTTATGGCAAGTGAAGAAATACAGAATCCCCCAACTGTGAATATGGAAATGGAAAAGCTGATAAAGGAGCAGATGGTACTCAGTGAACAGAGACTGAAGGTTTTGCAATATATCGGTTATGGCAAAAGAGGGTATAGCATAAAGGAAAACAATTGTTGCTGGAGTTAATGAAGGACTTGGCTACAAAATGCACTTTGCTTCCTGTCATTGTGTGATTGCTAAATGCAGCAGTAAGGCAGGGACTACATCTATTTCTGTACGGCTCTTTTGAATGGAGAAAATGCATTCTTGATTTTCAGTGCCCCAGCTACACTTAATAGGTGGCGACCAGGATCTAAAATAGGAGGAATGCAGAAGTAAATCTTGAGACATAGTAGAAATGGGCAAAGATGGGTGGAGAGCTAGAAGTTGGTGCTTTTGTCAAGGCATATTTTTCTCCATGGCGTGGGATTTTATTTGCGTAATAAATTAAGAGAGGAGTCTGGATAGAAATCGAACGTTGCTACGTTTGAATATCCATCCTGAACACAAGACGCATTGGTGTGGGTGCAATGCATTACGATCTTTACAGGGAGGTTTTTTATGGTGGATGTAGGAACAAGGTAGATGACAGTTAGTTCCTTATCGGGCAGTAAACAGTTGGCCTTGAACAACAACAATCTCAGGTTTATTTTCATTGCCAAGATGGCTGTAAATAAAAGAAAGCCCAGTAGTATGGATATTCGGATTCATAATTTTATATTTGAAGTACCGAGTGGTTTGTATTTTAGGACACCTGACTCTTGTTTCCTACTTTGATAGCACCTTGTTGCCTCCAACACGTGCCAAATCTAATGGAAACGAATGGTGCAGAACTCTGGAGAATTGAAACAAAAGTCTAGGTAGGTCGGGAAATCCTAAGAACAGTCTGGAATTCAAGCAATATTTTCTTTCCTCCCGGGCAACTATGAGGCAGACAGCTGCTTTGAGTGCATGTTTGCTCTATTCTTTGTTCCGTGTGTTCCCACATACCTTCTCAGTTGCTTGGAGGTGGCAGTAAGAGCCAAAGAAGCTGCCTGTGGCATGGCTTTCCTTTGGCCAGTACAAACACCTGTGCATGGTGAGATCTAGCAGGAACTGGCTGGGTTAGAATGAATCTGGGGGAAATCAAAAGTTAATTTTGACATGGATCCCTTCTCAATCATACAAAAATACTCCTTTTTAACTCTTGCAGAAGAAGAGGGGAAGTATGAGAAGATGAGGGGAAGTATTGGAGATATTTCCTTTCTCTGTGTCCTTGCAGCATGCCTTCCCTCTCTATGTCTGCCTTCTCTTGCTCCAGAGCACATCCTGTTGGGATGTTTGTAGCCTGTATGGTAGCAAAGAAGTTGGTAGCGATTGTAAGTACCTTGCTACTTTGAAGCATAATGATAAAGAGCTGTGTATGAAAATGTCTTGATTTCTTTAGCTGGTAGTGTCTGGTGTCTGTAGGCAAAGGTCTGTAGGCACTGCTGGGATCTGTTCCGTGTGCTGAGATTCAGCACATGGCCTCTGTCATGTTTCCATGTCACACTGCACTATGAAAGATGGGAATTTTGACTGTGGTCAGTTCCATAGCATTCAGACTGCCCTAATGTGGAGTGCGTGGAGAAAATGAGCGTCCAGTATGAGCTGGTCGAGGGCAAATGTCAGGAGAAAGGGCAGACGTGCAAGTTGAGTGCCACAGCTTTTGGCTGTGATAGCCGTGGTCCAATGTGTCATTAGAGTAAAATGCATCTGAGGATGCAAGTGGAATTCCTTTTTAAACTCCACCTTACTCTGTTCAAAAAGTAAGCCATCCGTTTGGTTTCACAGTAGTAGTTGGTATTTGTACTTGAAATGTGGAAAAGCCGTAACAAATGCCTGTAATGGAGTGCTGTCCTACGTGAATGTGGAAGATGCAAGGAACCTCAGGCCTTGTGCTAAATCTGTCTTATCTTGGGAAAGAAATTCCACCTCTGCCTCAATTTTTCCCTTTGTGTCCAACCAGATGGTATTATTTACTAATCTAATATGGCATGTAGGAGGCTGGATCTATATCTGTCCATCACAAGAAAAGAAACACTACGTTTAGCCAGGTTCTCTGAAAGCCACACAGTATTTCTTCTGTGCATGTCAATAATTTATTCTTCTTTTCCTTCAGATGACCCTGTTGGATATGAACATTTGCACAGCAGAAGATGCTGAAGTTGTGCACTCCAACATGCTTCAGATGACTGAGAAACTAAAAAGTAGGTTTGGAGAAGAAATGGAGCACATGGATGTACGTTTCTTTTATTTGATGACATATGTTTCCATCACTCCTTGGGATTAGTCTGTTCTTCCTGTGCTCCCACCTGCAATGCCTTCTGCGTGGTAGGCTATTGATGTCACCTTAGAAAGAGGTCCATAGTGTCACAAAACACTCCAAAGAAACAGTTTGGTGTGGAAGAGTTTCATGTGGAAGTGTTCATAATTCTTGTGTTTATTATTTGTAATATAAATAGATTGTATTTTTATGATCATTTCTATCTGAAATACATATGATAGCGATGAATGACGTATGGCCCAGTCTGCTTAAGATCAGACATTTAGGAATAGCTGGAAATGATGTCCCAAATGTCTTCCAATCTTTTCTATACATAAAAAAGTCCGGCAATTGTTTCTAAAGGGATAAATTATAGAATGTGATTTGGTGCTTTATGGTGCCAGAATAAACAGAAGTTTTGATAATCTGCATTCTTAGCAGTTTACTTGGAGATTGATTATTTTTACTCTCCAGATCGAAGACGCCATGTTGGATACCAGTCGTAATATTCCAGGCAGCCTATTACCATGTTACATATCCTCTTACTCATTCATTTCACCTTCCAGCAGTTTAGAAAGAACTTGTTCACTTGAATGTTTTTCTTTGGAGTGATTTTAAGGAGACAGCTAAATGGCCATAATGCAGGTCGAAACATAAAATCAAGGGTGTGCTATAAAGACAGGACTTCTTAATGCAAAGAGCCCTCTGAAATTCAAAATACCTGCTATAAAATTAAAAATGTAATCTTTGACTTTTAGATGGGAATTTCTACTCTCCAGTTTCATTCTGTCAGGTGCATTTTTGCTAACTGCTTGATTCACGCTGAATGGACAGTCCTGTCTTATTCTTGGTATGGCAACAGCGATAGAGATCACTGCTGCTTTCTGCAGAAAGTGGCTGCAAGTTGCTATTACGAGATCTTGTGCAGGTCTAGAGTCTGACTGGATGTGAGGTTCTCATTGTTTCAACAAGCAACTGGGGGTGGCAGTGTCAGAGGTGTTCATTATCTAGGAAGATTTTCATAGGCAATGAGTTTTGCTGAGGTAGCTTTCTCTTCTGGATGTAGAATATATGTGCATAATTAACTTCCTTCAATCCTAAATAGTGGGGGAGATTTTAGTAGCTACGAAACCATTTTTACTAGCTTTTTTATGTGGCCTTAGATGATGAAAGTGATCTGGATACAATTTTAGAAAAAAGGAAAACAGTGAGCTGTGAGGAAGAGCTGAAGGAGTATTTGGAGAACACCCTTTCTTCTTGAGATCGAATTAGAACAAGGTATGAATTTTGTATCATCAACTTAAAAGTTAGAGCATCTTTGAACATTGGTTGTACTACTTTGGCCTTGATTTAATGCTGTTGTGTGAAGGTATGGAAAAAGAGTGCTTTTCACTTCATGTAAGAATATAGAATAATGTCCCTACTGAACAAGGTTAAGGCAAATAATGCCCACGGTTTAGGAATGGGACAAAGGAAGACTGCTATCATTCAAAAACCATAGCACATCAGTATTACTGTGCATACCATCACATCCATGCCTTATTCAGAAGGTAAAAGGAGTAGTGCAGATTCTTGGATCACCAGAATCAGAAGTTGGTCTGCACCATCATCTCTTCACTCATAGATTTGATCTCATTCAAAGTTCTAGGAACTCCAACGTTTAAGATAGCCAAGCACTTGCAACTTTAAAAATCATCTAAAAATTGGTACAATACCGCTCTCCTTCCTGAAGATCTTAGCAGCAGCTCTGAAGCCATAGCGGAAGCAGCACTGTTCACACACCCAGGAGGTCTTTCATGCCTGCTCGATCTGAGGCACATTAGAAGAGCAGTATGGACCTGAGGGGCAGATGCACATACCTTCACACACCTCGCAGTGGGACTGTGGTTAGAGCTGGAGGTTTGATACTCTAAATAATAATTTGAGCCGTTAAAACAAAGCCAGAGGTAACAGGCCAAGTGAAAATACAATGCCAGGTTGCGGAAAGAGAATGTTACCTATCTGAACACCTACATAAATTCCCCATCATTCTCTTTGTTTAGGAGACCAAGCCAATGTCCGTGTAAATGAAAACAAGTGTGAATATTGATTTTTCTTGAATCAAGACTCAGCTTTATGTCCAAGTCAAAGGCAAATAAACCACAAAGGCTCCGCTGAGCACAGTGCAGAACTAACATGGAAGACAGTAATTTGACCTCTTATGTAAGCAGTGTTGGAATGGTTCCCCATCCAAAAGGAAGGATGTCAAATGCTTCTTTGGAAATATTTTAACTTCTGTGCATTTCTTTCTTTGTAATGACCTAATGTGTAACAAGCCAGGACGTTATTGTGTTCAGTAGAAACAGATCAATGGCAAGATTTAGCCTAAAGGTTTTATGAGCTTGATCAGGAAGTTCGAATTAGATTTAAAGGCACTGTAGTCATATTTAATTTTATTTCTCTGTACTTGAACCTCTTAAACAGGGACCTTCAATTAGGCAGGAACAGGACACTGAAGCAAATTGTAATGGATGACGTAATGGCTTACCCAGAAGCATTTTGTGGGAATTGATTTCTTCTAGGTATCCATCAGCCAGCATTTTAGTGTGAAGGAAATCTTGCAACAGGTAAAACAAAAATTCCCGTTGGTTTAAAACCTGACTGCTATATTAATTTTTCACTTTTGAGAAAATTTTCATGACCTTTAAAATTCACACTATATCAAGTATTGTTTCAGCAATTGAAGAAAGTGCTTTTGATAGAGATAGGAGAGGGAAACCAAAACATTTCTCAGAGCCGCACTTTGAACTCTGTCCTTGTTACAAACGGCACTTGAGCAAATTCATTTGCCTTTGGAACAGAAAACGACAAGGTAACAGGCTTATCATTACGGATTTGAGTGTTCCAGGTTCTTTAGATAGTAAGTGATCTATTCAAGATGATCTCTTACTGAAATAGATCCATTTTGAGAAGGGATATGGATTTCTTAGAAGAAAGCAAATCCCTATGTTAAAACGGTGTGGTGGGTGTTTTTGGTTGTTGTTTTGCTTTTAGAACTTGCAAGGCACAATCGACTTCATAGTTCGAGATCCAAATAAGACCACGACATTCCAAACAGGTGTTTCTTTTTGGTTGTTTTTCAATCTGTATATCTTTGGATTGTAACCAGTAGAACTGTGCTTGAACTGGAAAGAAGTAGCTGAGGTTTCAGAAGTGGAACATATGGTGAAACAGTAAGCTGAGAGCATTGTGCAAGGAGAGGAAAGAGGGGAAAATGGTAAGAGTTTCCTGAGTCAGAAGGGACCCCTAGGGATCGTCAAAGTCCAACTCCTGGCCCTGCACAGACACTCCAACAGTCCCACCCTCTGCATCCCTGAGAGCATTGGCCAAACGCTCCTGGACCTCTGGCAGCCTTGGGGCTGTGCCCATTGCCTGGAGAACCTATTCAGTGCCTGACCAGCCTCTGAGGAAAAAACCCTTTCCCTGATAGGCAGCCTAATCGTCCCCTGACACAGCTCCTGGCATTCCCTTGGCTCCTGTCCCTGGTCGCAGAGAGCAGAGAGCAAAGCTGTCCCTGTGCTGCCCTTGAGAGGAGCTGAGAGGTGCCAAGTGAGGTGTGAGCTCAGTGTCCTCTCTGCAGCTGAACCAAATGCCCTCAGCCACTCTTTGTATGGCTTCCCCTCCAGCCTCTTCACTATCTCTGTGTCCCTCCTTTGGACATTCCTCCAATAGCCTGAGGTCTTTCTGAAGTTGTGGCATCCAAAATTGCCCCCAGGGCTTGAAGAGAGCGCAGTCCCAGCCCAGAGCAGAGCAGGACAATCACCTCTCTCGAGCAAGCGGTGCCACAAGTTAGGGACAGTTGTCAAAAATCAGTTGGAGAAACAAATCTAACAGAGAAACGTGATCTAGGCACAGGAAATGGAAGAAGCAGAGGAAGAAGAAGATGAGGAGAGGATTCCTTGTAAAAGTGAAGAAAATGAGCATGCAGAAGAGGGACTAAGCATTATGCATGTAAGTTAGAAAGAGAATAATTTTGAAAGTGAAAGCAGTTTTGTCCAAAAGAAGGAGGAATAGGAAGTCTTTTTGCTGAGAATGAATTGAAAGGTATTTTCCGTTTAGTTTGTATACGAAGCGCACAGGGCTCTAGATCCTTTTGTGGGAAAATGGAGTGTGTGTAATTGCCAATCATTTTGGAGCAAATTTGGTGGTTTTTGGGGTCCCAGGTGAATTTTGGGTTGAATTCTGGGGATTTGGGGGTTCCCAGGTGAATTGGGGGGCGGGGGGGGGGGATTTAGGGAGATCCAGGTGAGTTTTGAGTGGTCACAGGTTGATTTTGGGGGAGAATTTGTGGAATTTTGGGGGATCCCGGGTAGCGAGTTTTGGGGTTGTGTTGGTTTGAAAGTAAAAACAGGGCAACACTCCAAGTCAATAATACAATTTTATAGGAGAAAAGAGAAAAATAAAATACATGCAATAAGAGAGAAGAAAAACCACCAACCAAGTCAGAAATACAACCTGACACCCTGTCAGTCAGGGTGTTGTTAGCAGTTAGTATAAATGGTGGCTGCAGTCCTCCTGCATGACAGATGTGGTTTAGTTGAAGCTGTGCTCCTGTCGAAGGTGCAGTTATTCTCTGAAGATCCAGCGATGATGTGGAAAAAAGTCCGACTTTCCTCTGGGATCCAGTGGAAAGGACTGCCATGGTGTTCCAAATCTCAGTTTTTATCTAGGTAGGAAATGTTTGGCTCCTCCCCCTGGCTGGAGCATCTCCCAATGGGATGATGTAATCTTATCAGTCACACAATAGGACTTAATGGCCCATTAACAGAATATATCTTCTGGAGGAAGGATGGGTTGTGAAAAGATAACGATGATCATCCCCCTGATCTTATCAGATGGCACATCAGCAGGGGATATCTCCCACAGAGATAAGGATCACCACCCCTCCCACATTTTAACAGATGGTGATAGAATACACATTTTTGCATTGTACCCCAGGACATAATCCACCCCTTATTCTATTACCATCTACATCATACCCAAACCAATACCCTGTTACAGATATATAACACAAAATGAAACCTTACATACAGTTGTCACTAAAAATTAGGTCTCCTTGCTGTACACAATGGGTTTCCCCATCTTTCTGCATTACCCACCAAGTGCAACCAGGTCCTTGAGCAAAAACAATCCCCCGGATCGGTTTGCCTTTGCCTGTGGTGGAATTAATCCAAACAGTCTTTCCTAAAATACCTTTCATATGTGCCTCAGGGACCTTGTCCCCATCCACTGCGTGCGGGGGTTCAGAGTGGGCAAGACCGGCTCGATTGATGGACCCTCGGGTGTTAACCATCCAGGTGGCTTTGGCCAAGTTCATTTCCCAAATTCTGAAGGTTCCACCACCTAGTGCTTTCAAAGTAGTCTTAAGGAGTCCATTAGACCATTCAAATTTCCCAGCAGCTGGCGCGTGGTAATGGATATGATATATCCATTCAATACCATGTTCTTTGGCCCAGGTGTTGATAAGGCCGTTCTTGAAATGTGTTCTGTTGTCTGATTCAATTCCCTCGGGGGTACCATGCCTCCAAAGGACTTGTTTTTCTAGGCCCAAGATGGTGTTCTGGGCAGTGACATGAGGCACAGGGTAGGTTTCTAACCATCCCGTAGTTGCTTCCACCATGGTCAGTACGTAGCGCTTGCCCTGGTGGATTTGGGGAAGGGTGATGTAGTCAATTTGCCAGGCTTCCCCATACCTGTAGTTTGACCATTGTCCACCATACCACAGAGGCTTCACACACTTGGCCTGTTTGATTGCAACACAGGTCTCGCAGTCGTGGATGACCTGTGAGATGCTGTCCATGGTAAGGTCCACCCCTCGGTCACGGGCCCATCGGTATGTTGCATCTCTCCCCTGATGACCAGAGGCATCATGGGCCCAACGAGCTAGGAATGATTCTCCCTTGTGCTGCCAGTCTAGATCCACCTGTGATACTTTGACTTTAGCAGCTCGGTCCACCTGCTCTTTGTTGTGATGTTCTTCATTAGCCCGGCTTTTGGGTACATGTGCATCCATGTGTTGAACCTTTATGGTCAATTTCTCTACTCGGGCAGCAATGTCCTGCCAAATCTCAGCTGCCCAGATGGGTTTCCCTCTGTCCTGCCAGTTGGCCTTTTTCCAGCAATCTAGCCATCCCCACAGAGCATTAGCTACCATCCATGAGTCAGTGTAGAGATAAAGCCTTGGCCACTTCTCTAGTTCAACAATATCCAAAGCCAACTGGACGGCTTTTAGCTCTGCGACCTGACTCGATCCACCTTGTCCCTCGGTAGCTTGTGCAACTTGTCGTGTGGGGCTCCATACTGCAGCTTTCCATTTCCGGTTAGTGCCTTCAATTCGGCAGGAACCATCAGTGAAGAGGGCATATCGTCTTTCAGTCTCTGGTAGCTCATTATATGGTGGGGCTTCCTCAGCACGTGCCACTTGCTCCTCTTCTTCAGAAGAAGAAAATCCAAAAGTCTCACCTTCAGGCCAGTTTGTAATTATTTCCAGAATCCCAGGGCGATTTGGATTCCCAATACGAGCACACTGAGTGATGAGGGCAATCCACTTGCTCCATGTGGTGTCAGTGGCGTGATGTGTGGAAGGCACCTTTCCTTTAAACATCCAACCCAGCACTAGTAGTCGGGGTGCTAGGAGGAGTTGTGTTTCCGTGCCAATCACCTCTGAGGCAGCTTGAACCCCTTCATAGGCGGCCAAGGTCTCCTTCACTGTGGATTTGGATTCCCAATACATCAGCAGAGGATATCCCCCACAGAGATAAGGAACACCACCCCACCCAGATTTTAACAGATTGTGATAGAATACACATTTTTGCATTGTACCCGAGGACAGGGGTGAATTTGTAGAATGTGGGGAGTCCCAGTTGAAATTTAGGGGGAATTTGTGGAATTTTAGTGATCTCAGGGGAATTTTGGGGGGAATTTGGTGAATTTTAGGGTATACATGTGAATTTTAGGGTTCTCAGGTGAGTTTTGGGGATGCCAGGCTGATTTTGGGGTGAATTCTGTCAGTTTTGGGGCATCCAGATGAGCATTTGGGAGTCATGGGAGAATTTTGGGATAAATTTGGGGGCATGCAGGTAGTTTTTCCAGGGAATTTTGGAGATTTTTGGGAGTCCCAGATGTGTCTTGGAGTGAATTTGATGGATTTGGGGTATCTGAATGGGTTTGGAGGGGGACTGGAGAAATTTTGGGGTGAATTTGGGAGGTGTTGGGACTGGGTCTTGGGGGTGATTTGAGGTATTTTGGGGGTTGCAGGTGGGATTTTGGGGTGAAGCCCTGGGATTTGGGGGTCCCTCGTGAATTTTGGGGTGAATTTGTGGAATTCTGGGAGTTGCCAGGTGAGTGCTGGGCATCCCAAGAGGACTTCGGGGTGAATTTGGGGTATTTTGGGTTTCCCAGGTGAATTTCTGAGGTGAAAAGGTTCAAAAGGTTTTTTTTTGAAAACAAGTTAAAGCCAGAAGGTTATTGAAAATTAATAGATGTGATGCAAGAAGGTAATATGCAGACAATACACAGGGAGACAAATCATGGGAAAAATACAGTGGTGACACATGAGTGTGTGAGGACGGGATCATTATAGCTAAGGCTCACTTGAAGTTGAATTTGGAAAAGCATGCCAAAAATAAGAATAATAAAGGCACCTACAGGTATTTCAGTGGAAAAAGGAAGATGAAAAGAAACCTATCACTCCTCCCTTATTACCCCCACCCCCATAAGCCAGACAGGACTAGTGACAACAGACAATGAGAAGGCTGAGGTACTCAACAAGTGTTGGTCTCAATTTTTACTGCCAGTCACTATTTCCACATCTCTCAGGTTATTGGACTGGTGGACTTGATTCTAAGCCATTGTAGCAGGTCAGCTTTCAGACCACTTGAGGAACCTGAGTATGCAAGACCATGGGACCCACCCAGAGGCATGTCAGGGCACTGAGAGAACTGGCAGCTGTAGTTGCTAAGGTGCTTCCTCCATCATATTTGAGAAATCAAGGCAACCAGCTGAAGTCTCCAGACACTGTGTTGTATTGATTCCAATACTTTTGGTCTTTTTTGTAAATCTTAGAGCTCTGAGTCAATTTCTGCAGAGGATTCCCAATGCAGTTTCAAAAATGGAATCTTTGTTATTGGTCCTCATGTTGATCTTGGATATTTCCATTTTCTGCACTCCTATATTTTCGAAACATTTGTAATGACTGAAAAGAAAGCTGAGACGAGGCATTATGCTCTTTCCAGTGATATAAATGGACCAGTGTTCTTTTCAGACAAATATATCTTTGCTGTGCCTAAGCACATGTGCATACCTGTGTTTGATTTATGTGTCCAGGTTTTGGCAATGGGGCAGCCACAGGGCCGTCCTGTGACAATGGCCGAGGTGCTGCCCTGTACCGCGTTCTTCAACTGGCTCCACTTCAGGATGTCCTCCCTGCTGAGAGAAGAGGCTGGGACGGCACCTTTAGAAATGTGAATTTCTGGGTTTTTTTGTTTTGTTTTGTTATTTTTAATGTTACTAAAAACCTTCACCCTGATTTTTTGATGTGTTGGGTTTGGAGTTTATTTTCAGTATTGGGTGGGTTTTTTTGTGGGCTTGTTTGTCTCTTTGGGGATTTTTGGTTGGGGTTTTTTGTGGGTTTGATTTGTCTGCTTGTTTTGTTTGTTTGTTTGTTTGTTTATTACTGTTTTGTAGAGTTTTTCAAGCAAATTTATTGGAAAACTAAATAGTCTTCCACTATAGTCTCCTGGATTCACCTGAGACTCTTCCTAGGCATCTCCCTGATCCTTTGTGCAATGAGTCTCACATCATTTTCCTGAAGAAACTGTCTGCTTATGGTTTGGATGGGTGGGCTGTTTGCTGGGTGGCAAACTGGGTGATGGCCAGGCCCAAAGAGTGGTGGGAAATAGAGTTCATCCAGCTGGTCCCCAAGGCTCAGTCTTGGGCCCAGTCCTGTTTAATATCTTTATCAGTGATCTGGACAAAGGGATAGAGTACACGCCCAGGAAGTTCACAGATGATGCAAAGTTGGCTGATAGTGTTTTTTTCTTCTGGAGGACAGCAGGCTCTGCTTCTTCTTCCTCCTCTTCTGAGGTCGCTGCTCCCTCTTCATCCCTGATAAAGTGTGCTGATTTTGTCACTTGGATGAGAAAACAAACAATTTTAGCAACAATACTAGTGGCAGGGTACAAGAAAGGAAGAGTTCACATGAATCCTCCCCCCCCCAAAAAATAAATAATACCTGATGGCTCCTCTGCCCCGCTTACTGAGTACACCGGAACCCACTCTCCCCCAAAGATACTCCCTTCTCCCTGCCCCCAGCCATGGTGTGAGATGGAATAGAATAACTAAGATTAAGATTCTCCCTATGTAACTCCATCATACTTCGATTCTGGGAAAAAAAAAATTCTTGAAGTTCTATCATTTCAGATCATTTGAATTTGAATTTGCATACTAAAAAGTCTAGCCAGAAACTCATGACAATATTAATAGCCCATTCTAGAATGTCAGAGATGATATACACTTCTTTCAAGACAATGTGATACCTCACATGACTTCTCCAGAATTTCAATGAACAGTGGGAGTAGTCTACAAGATTGTTGCTGCCATCTGGATTTCCTGGTATTTGGCTGGTCTATGTAAGCCAACCAGCTATTCAGCAGAGGGAATATTAGTGTGATACTTGATGGTATGTGAGATGGAACACAGTAATTTATGCCTTCTTGCATAGTGATAAATCTGTAAAGAAAGCTCCATAATGCTCAGACAAGGAGGCGGCTGCACTTCAAGCAGCAAAGGCCCAAAACGCACCAGTGAAAAGGTGTCATTGAAAAAAAAAAGCCAGGTGGGGAGCAAAGTGATGCTATAGCGCAGTTTACTAAAAGAGGAAATCTAGTGAAAAAAAAAGTCCAAGAGTAAAGGAATAACAGGGAAAATGAAACTAAGGAAGGAAATCAACCTCAGCTCATCATTTCAGAAGCTAACAAGTTGTCCTTGCAATGATGCATAAAGTGAGAAATAATAAATATGTCTGCGCCAAAATCTGAAATATGAACTTTATTGCATTCTGTCTTTCATGGAATCATACAACAGTCTGTGATTAAAGATCTTCTAGTCCAACTTCCTTGCCAGGCAGATCTTACAGTAGATCAAATTGCTCAAGACTAGCCAAACTGATAAGGAGCACTCTCAATGATGGGGCATCCACAACTTCTCTGGAACACCCGTTTGAGTGTCTCACCAGCTTCATTGTAGAAAAGTTTTTCCTTTTAGCCAATCTAAACCTAGTCTCAGTTTGAAAGCATAGCCCCTTGTCCTGTCTCTGCAAACCTTCCTAAAAAGTCTTTCTCCATTTGTCTTATACCCTCTTTACATATCCAATGGCCACAATACTGTCTGTCCAGAAACCACTCTTCTCCAGGCTAAAAGATCCTACTTTTCACAAGAACCATGTCATAAACTGAGATGGAAGACATCTCAGGAGATCAGATCATCCAACAGCTCAGCGTAAGAATAGCTCTGAAGTCAGATCAACTAGCTTAGGGCTGTGTCTGAATTTTGAAAATTACCAGGAATTGAAATGCTTCAAGGAAGAGAACTCTGGGTGGCTCCAGAAACAGCCTGAGAAACTCGAGCAAACTCGAAACCTCAGAAACTACCACTGCTTTCTCTCCCTCAGCCCAAGCAGTCACAAAGAAGAAGTGTTCCCAGCAGGCTAGGATAGCACACGTATACCATACATGACAGGCATCGCCAGCAGCCACATCCTGCTCCTTTCTGTGGCTGGCAAGAGTGAGACTGGATGTTTACATGTGGGCAAACTGGGTCCCTCCAGCAGCTCAGACACTCAGCCTGCACAGTGACCACACTGAATTCCAGTATTCGCAGTGTCCCAAGGCCACAGCACTACTCGGCTTGCTGGCACAGACCATCACACGCCTCCTAAATCAGTCAGGACTCCCGTGGTCCCACAGCTAGCACCCCACTTGCTCTCCCCCAGGCCACTGCCATTGTTCACCAACTTCTCCACTTTGATCTTTGCTGGTGCTCTCAACACTGGCACACCCAGATGTTCTGCAGCTGTTGTCTCCTGGTGGAAAGGACTTGTAAAGCCGTGTTTCCTAAGAGGACTTCCACATCCTTTCAAAGCAACCTTTTCTGGCATATGAACAATCTCATTCAAATGTCTACATTTCTTTTCCCATATGTGAAATCAGAATTTCCTTCTTCCAGGCATGCCCAAAACAAGGCACAAACTACATTGTGCCTTCTGTTTCACATGCTGACTTTTTTGTAAACAATGGGAGGAGAATACCTGTTTTGATTCAAGCTCATCTCTGGCCCTTATAGTGCTTTCGGTAGTTAGTTTTGCTTTCCTATTTACTTGATGTCGCATTGAATTGTTGAATCATAAACAGACTATCTGACAGTATAGCAGCATAGTAGTGATGAATAAATGCAAGTACCATCTGCTCCTTTACCCACTTTTCCATTTGCATATTCACAGTTGGGGGATTCTGTATTTCTTCACTTGCCATAAATTCTCTGCAGGATGGAAAGTAGATATGTAGAATGGAATCACATGATATATGTGATATCATATGTGATATCACGTAGAAAGAAAAAATGATCAAGTATTACTTTGATAGAAACCAAAAGTGAACACTAGCCGCTTTGTGTTGCTCATTGTCCAAAAGAAGACTGCCACATTTTTGACATGAAACTCTGGACTACACACTTCTTTTGCATGAACTCCCAGTCCCTGACTCTCCCTTGCCATTTCAGTTGATGCCATTTTTCTTTCTCAAGCTCTGATTTCATTCGATTCAAGAGTAGCTTGGCAGTTGCCCTCTCATTATCCAGCAGCGCTGTCTTTACATTCTGGGTATTAAAAAAGAAAACCAGAAGTAGAAGCAGCATACGACATGCAAAAACAAACCAAAAATTGTCTCTTCTACAGAAAATGAGGGGAGAAAAGAACACAAATGATAACCAATACCCTGCCAAGTAGAAATTTCTTCTATATTTCAATGCTTGATAGACAGAAAAAATGAATTTCATTTGGGGAAAGAAAGACATTCTAGGAATCTTCAGACTGCTATCTTGCCCCAGGTAAAACATTTACCAGGGCCTTAGCGTTAATGAGCTTATGAACATCAGCTGCCAAGAGGAAGGCCATTTCCTCCAGTTTCACAGAATACTTGGTCAGTACATCTGCTATCTGTGCAATCAAAGAATACAAAAAAGAAACAACAATGAAAAGTAGAACTCAAATATCAATTTCCCAAGTTAAAATCTACATGAACAAGACAATTTTTCCATTCAAGTGAATTCGATTTAATTAATTCATTAACTACATCGCTATCATTCTCACATTCAAGAATAGAATTCAAAGAATCAACGTTGCTTCTTCTGAGACATTGAAGCCTCAGTAGATCGCAAATTCAAATCTATTAGGACAGCATGAAAGCAATACCTGTTACATTTAGTTCATGTACGCTACAAAGACATCTAGAACAGCTCTAAAAGATGAACAAACCCATGAACTTTGAAGTAGATGCTAGCAAGAAATGTGGAAATAGGATTTATCTGCCCAGTGCTTTTCCCAAAAGCTTGGGCACTCCTTGGCATCAGTGAGAGTCTCTGTCTCATTATTCAGCAGCTGGCTTAGGGTAAAAAAGGATGCATGCAATCACTTCATTCCTGTTCATGACATAAACTTACTGCATCATCACGGAAGCCATTTACTTGGAAATATAGCCTAAAAAATAGGTGTCAGACTGGGTACATATCTAGATTGCTATGAGCAAAACCAATTTCTTTTTAACAGGAAAGCCATACAGTATGCCTGCCATGGCAAATATTAGTCTACTAGCCCTGCACTTCAACGGGCAGTGAGCAGTTCATTACGCCAAATTTACGTTTGGCAAGGAGACAGTCTATTTATTACAAGCCACTAGTTCTAGAACCAAGAATTCAGGAGTTGCTCATTCCCAATGAAAATCTGTCCATTTCATACCTTTGGGGTTTTATGCTTCTGTTCTTTACCTGCCTTGAGTGTGGCTTTCTTGTGAAGTCACTGATGGGTGTTTTTCCAACACATTTCTGCTGATTACACGGTAATTGCATGGCATCAGCAGTCATCTCTGAATGTCTCTTTAAAGTATGCTTTTTACTCTTCTTAGAGGACCTTGTCTTCTTCTTTCCTTCACCCAAAAGGTGGGCTAAGTGAGCCTTCAAAGAACCATCATCTCAACAATCAGAATTCTTTCAAACCTACTGAATGGAGAACAGCGGCAAGGAAAAAATTAAAAAAAAAAACTAGTATGCGAAAGACAGCAGAAGAGAAAGGTCACATAATGAATCCTACATGCCACATGCATAACTCTTTTCATTCGAAGCTATTTTCAAAATGAAAAAAAAAAAAAAAATATCATCTTTTCCTCAGAGAGGAAAAGTGGAGTAACTGGATTGTGTTGCCTTGCTTACAGTTACCAGAAAAGTCAACAGCAGAGTTGAAAACTCCTGAAGCTGGCTAACTACACCTCTAAATGTTTTACTACTGTGTTATGATTCTGTCTTCAGTTAATAGACCCTGATATACAACAAAGAGATGGGAGCACATGGAGATGCATTGGAGAGCCCACACTGGAGGTAACACATTCATTTTTTACTCAAACAGATCTAAATTAGAAATGTTGTAAATGACCTGGGGCCATTTCAACAGCCAGCAAACTAACACAACCAACCTTTGGCTTTTATTCAATCCTTTGCTTGTTTTACCTGGGCCTTGAAGATCTGTCTGCAGCCTTCCTCTCTGCAAATATATCTCACTCGTCCTATTGAGAACCCATGGCTCATCACAGCAGCTTGGCCAGGCCTGCTTCCAGAAGAACTGGCATCTCCAAGCTGGGAGCCAAGAGATACAACACTTCACTTGGAAAAGGGCCTTCCATGAATCCTAGAATCCCAGAATGGTTTGGACTGGAAGCGACCTTAGAGATGATCGATTCTTTACTTCCCACATCCTGACATGGGCAGGGACACTTTTCCACTAGTCCAGGTTGCTCGATGTCCGCTCCAGCCTGGGCCTGGACACTTCCTGCCATGGGGCTCCCACACAGCCTCTTTGAGCAACATGAGCCAGGCCTCAGCACCCACACAAGGAAGAATTCCTTTCCAATATCCCATTTACCCCAGCCCTCTGGCAGTTTGGAGCTATTCCCCCTTGTCCTGAGAGTCCAGATCCTTTTGCAAAGTCCCTCCCCAGCTATCTTGGAGCCCCAGCAGGCACTGCAAGGGGCTCGAATGTCTCCCTGGAGCCTTCTGTTCGCCAGATTGGACGCCCACAGCTCTCCCAGTCTGTCCTAGAGCAGAGGAGCTACAGCTTTCAAAGCAGCTTAGCAGCCTCCTACCCGTGAAACTCGACGCCACCGCTGGCCTTCCGGGCCCTACGGATATCGCTTCCGCTGTTGCTCAGGGTCACTCCCGGCTTTCTCCCTGCCCCCCGTGGGGCCCTCAGGTGATGCCATTCGGCGGCCACTCCTGCAGTTGTCAGACCAACGGGGGTGGGGCAGCTGGACCAGCCACATCCACAATCCACAGTGTCCTCGGCGGCTGGTGCAGGCTCATGGCGGCCCACACACCCGGAAGCAGAGCTCTGGAACAGAGGATCATAGCCGCACATTTGTGCTCATCTTTGCACAAGGCAGGCCGGACTTGCCATGCCCGGCCTTTTCAGTTCAGCACGAGAATGAGAATACACCAGCACCATGGGGGAGGAATCCTCTAAAGACTCCCTCATGCGTGGTCTCTCGATGTTATGCCTAGGCACTTGCCATTCCTGAGGCTACAGTAACGCCTTTTTTACCTTGAGGGTAAGAAATGCCATTGTTTTGGTGTGCAGCTAAAGGCGCAGCAAAGGCAGGCCTAGGCAAAAGCTGGGGCAGTGCCCTTCCTCACACCTTCGCTGTGGTGTACTCCATGCAGCTAGAGCGAAGCGAGAAGGACGTGAGGAAGAAGAAGGCATTCTTAAAGTAGCCCTATGTCAGGCAGCCCTGAAATGGCGCATAACACATGGCGTCTTGCTGCCCTACATTCTACACACTCGCAGCCCCTTTTGCTGTCTTGCAAAAGTTGCTACCAGAGCAGTGGGGGCCAGATTGAAGAGGCAGTGCCGAGGTTCACCTTCTACTTATTGCACGTAAGCCCCCGCCAGCTCCTCGCTGCACTCTGTATTTCCCTTCTCCGCGGCATTTACCGTGGTGCTCTCCGCAACTCGGTGCCTAGAAGTGACCTCCAATGTTTCCACAGCGGGCTGCAAGGGAACCAAGGAGCAGCACAAGCAGCAGTGCTTCAGCTTGCGCCTTTCGACTGCTAAGGGCACTTGGGAAGGCAAGCGAGAGGCAGCCACCTTCCTCTCCTAGTAGCCTGTAACGTGGTGCACACAAGCACGGTACTTGTGCGGCTTCGTTCACCGCCCTCGCCCACGCCTGCCGCCGCTTTCAGACCCCGGTGGCCAGAAGTCGCTGAGGCAGCGCCACACAGCCAGCAGTGTGCCAGCAGCCAAGTGCTCGAGAACGCTGCTTCTGCCCAAGCCCGCCTAGAGCTCCGTGCAACAGTCTGCCTCTCTCGCAGTTCGAATGGAAAACGAAAGCTTTTCGCCTACGTCTTCCATAGAGATTTTTGCCAGGACGAGAAGGTCCTGTGGATTGAGCTCGCCCCCGATACGAGGAAGCTGCTATTAGCACCGCATTGCAGGGGCACTTCTTCCTCCTTGACTACGTGCTCAGCACTCTCCGAATTCACTGCTACCACCACGGTCCTTCCCAGCTGCAAGTAGCAGCGCTCACAGTACATAGAGCTTCGCATGGATCTAGGACCTGGAGGGCCATATCTCACACGAAAATGTGCCAGGACAGAGACGTGTTCTACATTGTCCCTTCTCGTCATCCAGTTTGTGCTTCTGCTGCTTCTGCTGTTAAGAATGGCTCCTTGAAAGACGAGCGAGAGCATCTTTCTGGGTGCATTGCACTGAGTGAGAGCTCGCTAGGGGCTTTGCACTAGGAGCCAAGGCAACAGGGAGTGCTTGCGCGCAGAACTGAGGACAGGCTGTTGGGCAGAGCTGAAACTGACCCCAGGCGCTGAGCTCTCTCCAGAAGACAGATGGTGAAGAACGAAGCCGCTTGCGAGCGCAGTGCAGTGAAGAGCACACGAGCAGTCAAAGAGCTCCTTCACAATCACTTTCAATTCTCAGTGCCCTTGCTGCTTGGAAAAGTAGCGCACAGCCGTTGCACAACAAGGCCAAATCTGGGGCAGTGCAGTTTCCCACACCTTCGCTGTGGTGTACTACATTGTTGGGGGTTGAATGCTTCCCTTTTCTTTCTGTGGAATTTATCCCATTTTTATGCTAATTGGCTACATCTTTAGGTAATGTTCTCTCCCAGGGAGGTGTGTGGAGGGAGGGGGGATGAACCGGGAAAAAGGAAACGCGGGCTGGAAAACACTCTTGTTTGGCCCGTGGAGGGAGACGACGCCCCGTCCTCCTATCTGGCATCTCCCCTGCCACCCCAGCGCTGAGATCCACTCTCCCTGCCTTTGGACATCGCTCTGCTGCTCTCCCACCTCACCCTACTACCTCCGGACACTCTGCCAAGCACCATGACCGACACCGTGAGGGGGGAGTCACTTTCCTCATCCCTCTCACCCCTGGGCCGCTGTCGCTGTCACTCCAGCCCTCTTCAACGGCGCGGGACCTGACCTGCCCCCACAGCACAGGTAACTGAGCACAAGGAGACTGCCTGCGGCCAAAAGGGACTGGAACTGAGTCATACTGTTCGGTTCTGTTGTCAATTTTTATAGCTGTTGTTGTTTTCTGCCTTGTTAGATATCAGTAAAGAACTGTTATTCTTATGTGAGGCATTCCCTGAGGGCATTGAGAGAGGGGTAGAAAAGGGGATAACAGTTCTTGAATTACCCAAGCTTGTGGTAGGTGACACCATGCTGTCCAGGTTACCCTGGATTGGCTTCCATGTGGTCACTTCTATATCTCTCCCATTTGCAAGGCCTTTTTTAAACATGAGTGTCATAACCTAGGTTACTGTGGGTATTATCCGGTTCATTTTGTGTGTTGATCACTTGAGGAATTCATGGATTTTTAATTTTCTCTGGAAGATGGCAAAATGGATTCAGAGCTATCGCACTCTAAGTGTGTGTTTCTGGGGCTACTTCAATAATGGTACTTACTGTGAGGAAGTGGCAGCAGGTGAAATCTTCTCCAAAGCCATCACAGGGTTTTTGAAGTTCACCCCACCAGTCTTCAAGGGGTTCCAATCCGCTTTAAATGCTAATGACATTATACTGTGGCTAGTGTTGCTTATATCCCTGTTAAACCTGTTCTATCTAACATTCAGAGATAAGGGGAGATTGACTTGGATAACGACCCTGACACCTACCCCAGGGATTAGTGATGTTTCCCCAGATCCTGATCCTGTTCAAGAGACTAGGGAGGTTACCCCAGAGCCTGATCCTGTCCCAGAGACGAGGGAGGTTACCCCAGAGCCTGATCTTATCCCAGAGTCTAGGGATATTAACCCAGAGTTTGACCCTGCCCCACAGCCCACCTTGGAAAGGATACACCTATATTGGGTGGGAGGGCTAGCGAAGGAGATACATGAGATGGGCCAGATGCTGAAGGAGTACCTCTCCCCAGCTGGTGAGAAATCCTCCCCATGCCTTAAAGAGGGAGACTCTGATGGTGCAGCAGTGGGACCCACAGACGTTACATCTGTCCAGGTTCCAGCTGAACTGCAAGGGCACTCAGCAGCAGCAGTTGCCCCTGTGGAAACTAGAAAGTCTAAGATGAAAACAAGGCACCCAGATAATAAGGGTCAGGAAGGGGGCCCCTCACAACCAGCAGGGGAGCCAGAAGTTGAGATCATCACCAAGTCCCTGTCATATGAGAGTCTCTGTAACCTGCGAAAAGACATTGTACGACGGGGCCGTGAGCCTTTTACAACCTGGTTACTGCGGGTCTGGGACCTTATGGGCACAGGTGTGGAACTGGATGGTACTGAGGCAAGGAATTTGGGAGCCTTCACCCAGGACTCAGGTGTGGACCAAGTATTTGTAAGGGAGACAGGTCTCCTTTCCCTCTGGGAGCGACTTTTAATGAGTGTGAGAGAGAGATTTGTCCACAGGGAAAGAATGCAGGAGCACCACCAGAGAACACCTTGGAATACCCTTGAGGAAGGGATCCAACAGCTGAGAGAAGTGGCAGTACTGGAGGTGCTCTTTTGGAGGGATGGACAGCATGACAATGACCCTGACAAGGTCAGGTGCACAGGACAGAGGTTGTGGAATCTGGCAAATCTGGGCCCATCTCAATATACCCCCTTTATTGCAATGATTGATGCTGAAACCAACCAAGTGACAGTGGGTTCTGTTGCCAACAGGCTCAGGAATTTTCAGAGTATGATGGCTGGCCCAATGCAGGCTCATGTCTCTGCTGTGGTTAAGGACCTCAGAGAGGAGTTTAAGGAGGAGATGAAGGAGATAAGGGAAGAGGTGAGGAAGATCACTGCAGCACCAGTGCGAGTCATGGACCCCAAAAGTAGAGCCCAATGCCCCCCACCTAGGGAGAGAGGGTACACCCCACGTGCTGACCTGTGTTTTTTTTCTACGTGACCACGGGGAAGACATGAGAAGGTGGGATGGGAAACCCACTTCTGTCCTGGCAGCACGGGTGCGCCAAGTCAGTGAGGGGAACACTAACAGAGGGAACTCCACTAAAGTGAAGGTAGCCTCAGCCTCCCATGACCAAGGTGCAGGGTATTACAGAAGGGAAGATGATCTGTCAGATGCCCTGGAAGGAACCTCCACTATGTATGCCCAGGAGAGAAATAATAACCAGGGCTAGAGGGGCCCTGCCTCTAGCGAGGGAGAGGCACGGGAAAAACGGATCTTTTGGACGGTGTGGATCCCATGGCCTGGCACATCAGAGCCACAGGAACACAGTGCATTGGTTGACACTGGTTCAAAATGTACATTAATACCATCGGGACATGTTGGGAAGGAACCTGTTTCAATTGCTGGGGTTATGGGGGGATCTCAGGAATTGACTTTGCTAGAGGCTGAGGTGGGCCTGACTGGGAAAGAGTGGCAGAAACATCCAATTGTGACTGGCCCAGAGGCACCATGTATCCTAGGCATAGACTTCCTCAGGAACGGCTATTACAAAGACCCAAAGGGACTCAGGTGGGCCTGACTGGGAAAGAGTGGCAGAAACATCCAATTGTGACTGGCCCAGAGGCACCATGTATCCTAGGCATAGACTTCCTCAGGAACGGCTATTACAAAGACCCAAAGGGACTCAGGTGGGCCTGACTGGGAAAGAGTGGCAGAAACATCCAATTGTGACTGGCCCAGAGGCACCATGTATCCTAGGCATAGACTTCCTCAGGAACGGCTATTACAAAGACCCAAAGGGACTCAGGTGGGCTTTTGGAATAGCTGCTGTGGCGGCAGAGGACATTAAGCAGTTGAACACCCTGCCTGGGCTATGAGAAAACCCATCTGCAGTGGGACTCCTCAGGGTGAAAGAGCAACAGGTGCCAATTGCTACCTCAACAGTGCACCGCCGCCAGTACGGGACGAATCGAGATGCCGTGATCCCCATCCACAAGATGATCCGTGAGCTGGAGAGCCAAGGGGTGGTCAGTAAAACCCACTCACCCTTCAACAGCCCCATCTGGCCTGTGCGTAAATCTGATGGAGAATGGAGATTAACCGTGGACTATCGTGCATTGAATGAAATGACTCCACCACTGTGCGCTGCTGTGCCGGACATGCTGGAACTGCAGTACGAGCTGGAGTCCAAGGCAGCAAAGTGATACGCCACCATTGACATCGCCAATGCATTCTTCTCCATTCCTCTGGCAGTAGAGAGCAGGCCTCAGTTTGCTTTCACCTGGAGGGGTGTGCAATACACGTGGAACCGACTGCCCCAGGGGTGGAAACACAGCCCCACCATCTGTCATGGATTAATCCAGGCTGCACTGGAGAAGGGTGGTGCTCCAGAACATCTGCAGTACATTGATGACATCATTGTGTGGGGGGACAGGGCAATGGTGGTATTTCAGAAAGGAGAAAAGATCATTGAGATACTGCTGGGAGCAGGCTTCGCCATTCAAAAGAGCAAAGTCAAAGGGCCTGCCCAAGAGATCCAGTTTCTGGGAGTAAAGTGGCAAGATAGATGGCGCAAGATCCCCAGTGAGGTCATCAATAAGATCACTACAATGTCTCCACCTACCAACAAGAAGGAAACACAAGCCTTCTTAGGTGCCATAGCCTTTTGGAGAATGCACATTCCTGAGTACAGCCAGATTGTGAGCCCTCTTTACCTGGTCATCTGCAAGAAGAACGATTTCCACTGGGGCCCTGAGCAGCAGCAAGCCTTTGCCCAGATAAAGCAGGAGATCGCTCATGCAGTAGCCCTTGGCCCAGTCAGGACGGGACCAGATGTTAAGAACGTGCTCTACTCTGCAGCCAGGAACCATGGTCTGTCCTGGAGCCTGTGGCAGAAGGTGCCTGGTGAGACGCGAGGCTGACCACTGGGATTCTGGAGTCGAAGCTACAGAGGGTCCGAAGCCAACTACACTCCAGCGGAGAGGGAGATCTTGGCCGCCTATGAAGGGGTCCAAGCTGCCTCAGAGGTGGTTGGCACGGAAACACAACTCCTCCTGGCACCCCGACTGCCAGTGCTGGGGTGGATGTTTAAAGGAAAGGTTCCCTCAACCCACCATGCCACTGACGCCGCATGGAGCAAATGAATTGCCCTCATCACACAACGTGTCCACATTGGAAACCCAAATCACCCTGGGATTTTGGAGATAATTGCCAACTGGCCGGAAGGGGAAGACTCTGGTCTTGCCGACGAAGAGGAACAGGAACAAGTGACCCGGGCTGAAGAAGCCCCACCATATAACCAACTGCCAGCAGATGAAACATGCTATGCTCTTTTCACTGATGGTTCCTGCCGCATCGTGGGGATGAACCGGAAGTGGAAAGCAGCCGTATGGAGCCCCACACGACAGGTTGCACAAGCTACCGAAGGAGAAGGTGGATAGAGTCAACTTGCTGAACTCAAAGCTGTTCAGCTGGCCCTGGACATTGCTGAAAGAGAGAAGTGGCCAAAAGTCTACCTTTACACGGATTCATGGATGGTAGCCAATGCTCTGTGGGGTTGGCTGGAAAGGTGGAAAAAGGCTGACTGGCAATGTAGGGGAAAACCAATCTGGGCTGCCGATGAATGGAAAGACATTGCCACCCGGATAGAGAAGCTGCCTGTGAAAGTCCGTCACATAGATGCCCATGTCCCCAAGAGTCGGGCTAATGAGGAACACCAACACAATGAGCAGGTAGATCAGGCTGCACAGATAGAGGTGTCGAAGATAGATTTAGATTGGTAGCACAAGGGAGAGTTGTTCCTGGCTAGATGGGCCCATGATGCCTCAGGTCATCAGGGCAGAGATGCCACCTATAAGTGGGCACGAGACGGAGGGGTGGATCTAACCATGGACAGTATTTCTCAAGTTATCCATGACTGTGAGATGTGTGCTGCCATCAAGCAGGCCAAGCGGGTGAAGCCCCTCTGGTATGGGGGGTGATGGGCCAAATATTAGTATGGAGAGGCCTGGCAGATTGACTACATCACACTGCCTCAAACTCGCCAGGGCAAGCGCTATGTACTGACCATGGTGGAAGCCACCACTGGATGGTTAGAGACCTACCCTGTGCCTCATGCCACTGCTCGGAACACCATCTTGGGCGTGGAAAAACAAGTTCTTTGGAGGCATGGTACCCCTGAGAGAATTGAGTCAGACAATGGGACTCATTTCAAGAACAGCCTTATAAACACCTGGGCTAGAGAACACAGCATTGAGTGGGTGTACCATATCCCCTACCATGCACCAGCTGCAGGGAAAGTTGAACGGTGCAATGGCCTGCTTAAAACCACCTTGAAGGCACTGGGTGGGGGAACTTTGAAGAACTGGGAGATTAATCTACCAAAGGCCACCTGGTTAGTGAACACCCGAGGTTCCACTGACCGAGTAGGCCTTGCCCAGTCTGAGCCCTTGGGAATATCAGATGGAGATAAGGTTCCAGTGGTACACATGAGAGGTATGCTGGGAAAAACTCTTTGGGTGAATCCTGCCTCCAGCAAAGACAATCCCATCCATGGAGTTGTATTCGCTCAAGGACCAGGTTGCACCTGGTGGGTGATGCAAAAGAATGGAGAGACCCAATGCATACCCCAAGGAGACCTTGTTTTAGGGTGAAATACCTGTAGTACTGTGCCTATGCCTCTAACTGCATGTATGTATATATATAATGTGACAGTTTAATTTGATATAGCATATTAGTATGGGAGAAATTCAGGGGTGGATAATGTTGGGGGTTGGACTGTTCCCCTTTTCTTTCTGTGGAATTCCTCCCATTGTTATGCTAAGTAATTGTGGCTACACCTTGAAACGACAGATAATGTTCTCTCGTAGGGGGGTGGGTGGAGGGGGAGGGGGGGGGAACCGGGAAAGGAAAGGTGGGATGGGGGTCTGGAGCGGGGCTCTCTCTCTCGCTTGGCTCGTGGAGTGGGAAGACGGCCTGGGCTCCGCTCTGGCATCTCCCCCTGCCATCCCAGCCCAGAGATCCACGCTCCCTGCCTTTGGAAATCGCTCTGCTGCTCTCCCATCTCACCCTACTATCTCCCGACACTCTGCTGAGCACCACGACTGACACCGTGAGGGGGAGTCACTTTCCCATCCCTTCTCACCCCTGGGCCTCTGCCGCCATCACTCCAGCCCTCTTCAACTGCGCGGGACCTGCCCTGCCCCCACAGCACTGGTAACTGGGCGCAGGGAGACGGCCAGCAGCCAAAAGGGACTGGAGCGGAGCTAGACTGTTCTGTTCTGTTACCAATTTTTATAGCTGTTGTTGTTTTCTGCCTTGTTAGATACCAGTAAAGAACTGTTATTCTTATCCCCATATCTCCTGCCAGAAGGTGTCTGATTTAGACCTAAAATAATTAAAAGGGAGGGGGGTTGCACTCTGCATTGCAGAAAAGGGGCTCCTGCCTTTCCTTAGACCATACCTGTCTTTCAAACCAAGACAGCTTTCTTCTGGGATACTCGATACCCCTGTAGACCCCAAAAAATTTAGGAGGCTTACCGTCCACTCCATACATGCTTCTTGAGTTTTACTAGCTATCAGGAGGTCCTCCACATACTGTAACAGCTGTCCTTCTCTTGATGGAGCTTCCCACAATTCTAGATCTTTTGCCAGCTCTTCTCCAAATATGGTAGGGGAATTCTTGAACCCCTGGGGTAGTACACACCATGTGAGCTGAGTTTTACCTCCAGTTTGGGGATTTTCCCATTCAAATGCAAAAAATTTCTGGCTGGTTTCATGGAGAGGAAGGCAAAAGAAAGCATCCTTTAAATCTAAAACAGTAAACCAGGTTAGTTTGGATGTTAAACGAGTTAACAAGATGTAGGGGTTGGCTACCACTGGTAACAGCTCGCAAATCTTGTACTAACCTCTATGATCCATCGGGCTTTTTTACGGACAAAATAGGAGTATTAAAATCAGATTGACATTTTTTTAGTAGTCCTATTTGCAAAAAGTTCTTAATTACTGGACTAATCCCTTCCCTACTTTCCTTTTTTAAGGGGTATTGTCTAATTTTAACTGGTTGTTTTCCTTCTTTAAGCCGGATTTGTACTGGTAGAGCATTCTTTGCTCTCGCTGGTATATTGGAGGCCCACACCCCAGGGAGCAGCTGATCTATTATTTTCTTAATAATTTCTTCTTTGTTTTCAGCCACAATATCTTTGGTTATTAGCATTACATTTAACAGTTCCACGTATTGCTGATCATTTACCTCCAAACTAATTTCCCCATTTTTGAATATTATTTTTGGTTTTAATAGTTCCAATAGATTCTTACCCAAAAGTGCTAATGGAGCATTGGGCATATATAAAAACCTGTGAATTCCCCATTGTTTCCCAAACTTATATTTCAATGGGCTACAAAAATAAGCCCTTTCAGATTGGCCAGTTGCCCCCTTTACCATGACATAATCATCTGTTATTGGTATTAAGGCTTTATTTAACAACCAATATGTTGCTCCTGTGTTTATCCATTTTTTTTTTTTCGTTTCCTACTTTTATTATAACCAGAGGGTCTTCTAGGGTAAGATCCTCTGCTCCATTCCTCTTTTCAATCTCCTCTTCTTTGATCATCACTTTTTCTTCCTTCTGGATACTGGAGTTGAAATAGAAATTGCTTTAACTAGAGTGGGGGATGGAACATAGGCTGGAGTCTGGATAGAAGAAGAAATCTCAGGAGGTGGAATGGGACTGGAGTGGGGGATGGGACATAGAAATTTCAGGAGGTGGAATGAGGGAATAGGAGCTGAAGTAACGCTAGCTGGCTTTTTTTAAGAAGTAGAAGGTAAAGCGGGAGTTGAGGTTAATAACCGTCTCAAATTTGCTTCCCCTCTCACCCCGCTTTGCCTTTTAGCGGGTGGTTCAAACAAATTCCCCAATTCTTATTCCAGAGGGTTAGCTGGATACACCTTATCATGGTGTGTGCAGCGTTGGTTTATGGAGCATGTACTACAACATTATTTTAACTTAGCCTCATTGTCTTTTTCTAAGACCAATACCAAGGGGTCAGAGGGGGATCTGAGTCCACAATCTTTCTGCCACTCAAGGTGATTCAGGAGAAAAAAAACCCAAAAAACCAAAACAGTCAGAGTAAGTCACCTCCTCCCATTTCTGTGTCTGAAAATAACATAAGCTGTAACAAAGTTTCATAATGTAAATATCCAACTGAGGGCCACCTGGCTCCCCCCTGAAGTTTATAAAGTGGCCACCATGGTGTACAAAACTTTACAAGGGTCTTTTGGTTCTCTGAGTCTCCATACCCCACTAGCTCCTTCCAATGTGCCAAAACGCACCCCAAAGGACAAGTTTTAGGGATCTCTTTACTCTGGTTAGTTCCCGTCATCCCTCCTTCACAAATGGTACTCTGCTTTAATTCTTATTATCTTGTCCATTGCTTCTTGTCCTGCTTTTCACTCAGCAAGTGAAAAGTCAGTCCTTTCCCTAGACTTTTTCTTACAGCCCACAGCTCAGGTACTAAATGTAACTTTCCACTTATCAGCTCGATCAAGGAGCTGTTGTTTACATTTACTGTGCTGGTTAGCAGAAGAACCATAGTAATAGCACCCAGGCACATGGCCAACCTCGAGATGCACCAAAAACTGCAGGAAAATTCTTACAAATACAAGCTATTTCATTCACTCTTTCTTAACTTTCTAAATTTTCCACAGCTTGTTGCTCCCAATCCAAAGCCACAAGTCCTCCAGCAGATGTCCGATGTAAACTTTTAAAATATGTTTTCTTATTTCTCCTATCTGTCCACTAGTTTACTGAATTCACAAACTCCTATGGGTCAAGCCCAAACCACTGAGGTAAAGGAATTTTTTCTATTCATCTGGTTAGATTGGATCCTTAAACTGACACTGCTCTTATTCTGATTTCAACAATCTACAAACACAGCCTCTGTACTTAAAATCATAACCAAACTCTTGTCAAGGACTTTTTCCTTCCCAAACTGGTCCTGTCTTTTGTCTTCCATTTACTTCACTAGTATTCATGTCTCATTTCCTAATAAACTCTTTCACTCAGGCTGTGCTTCCCTTATAACTTTTTGCACAAGTCAAAAGGCAATATTGCCTCAGAAATACAGTTATAGTGAATACTGTCTTTGGTAACCAGAGCACACACACCACAGTCACAGCAGGGAGGGAGTTTTTAAGGATTTCATGCACCCCACTTGCTTCGTTTTTCCCCGGCCGTTTCAGTCGCCCGAGAAGGGAACCACGGGTCCAAACTCCCACTCACTTCGTGCTAATAGCACGTCTCAACAAGCTCTCTCTCAACCACTCTCACAATCAGGACACACTCACACAGTTCAACAACCATACACCAGGATTTTTCCTTTACAAGTGCTAGCCCCACAATGCTAGCGAACAAAGCCCTCTACGGCACAACAAATGGCAAAATCTACTGCCAGCAACTACAGACCGAGCCCTTTCGGCGCGGTATAACAGGATTCTCTGCTGGCAACCAAGTACAACCAAATACCAAACAAGTCTTGCAAGCACACAGAGGCACAAGTTGTGCGTGGGACTTCTCCCACGACTTACCAACAGCCTTACCTGACCACGTGTAGGCCTTACAGGTCACAACTTAAATTGTTTCAATTTTTAAACATACCCTTTTGTCTGGAGTTTTGGAAGTCAGGAGTCCTTGTCTGCTGCTGGATGAACAGTTGGGGGGCGGAGCCCTCTCTTCCAGGAATATCCCGGGGGGGGCCCGAGGGGTCCACTACCCGGGCTGGTCTCACAGCCGAGCAGAGCCTCCTCCTGGCCTGGCTCGCCAAATGAATCATTAAAAAAAACCCGGTATAATCACGGACAAAGACCCTCTAACTAATTAAAGTTAGAAAGTGGTATGTTTATTCACCGGCGCACGGCACGGGAGTCACCTCCGAAAGGCGTGACGGCCCTGAACAAGGTTCTTTGCCATCTATTTATTCCCCAAGATCTTACATACAATACATAGGCATAACCCCAGAACCTCCCATCCCCATCCCATATTAAAATGAGCCCATTAGTCCTTCACGCGTGCATAGATCTTCTCTTGAATTGGGTCGGTGGTCTCGAAATGGGTCAGTGGTCTCGAAGGATGAAGTCAGGAGTGTCTTCATCAGGTCTCAGTGACCCTCTGGCACTATCCAAGGCTCCGTGCTTCATGGTTAGCAGTTTACTTATTTTACGTTCTTCTGTACGTAAATTTATAATAGCAGCAATTAGCTCTAGCCTAAGCATCTAGTAATTATTAGCCTACCATTTACCTACCTAACTTACATCTTGGTCATGGAAACTACTTCTACTCTTAGCAAAAACCTTAACTTTTTAAAACCATGATTCACAGCCCTGGGTGCTTCATATAAAAACTAAACGGAAAAAACCTTTCTATTCACTCTCAGCAAAAAGACTTCCTATTCCTACTTCTTTTGGACAAAACTGCCTTCACTTTCCAGCTTATTCTCTTGCTCACTTACCTGCATAATGCTTAGTCCCTCTTCTGCATGCTCATTTTCTTCACTTTTACAAGGAATCCTCTCCTCATCTTCTTCTTCCTCTGCTTCTTCCATTTCCTGCGCCAAGCTCACCTGTTTCTCTGTTAGATTTGTTTCTCCAGCTGATTTTTGAGAACTGTCCCTATCTTCTGGCACCGCTCACTCGAGAGAGGTGATTGTCCTGCTCTGCTCTGGGCTGGGACTGCGCTCTCTTCAAGCCCTGGGGGCAATTTTGGATGCCACAACTTCAGAAAGACCTCAGGCTATTGGAGAAATGTCCAAAGGAGGGACACAGAGACGGTGAAGGGGCTGGAGGGGAAACCATACAAAGAGTGGCTGAGGGCATTTGGTTCAGCTGCAGAGAGGACACTGAGCTCACACCTCACTTGGCACCTCTCAGCTCCTCTCAAGGGCAGCACAGGGACAGCTTTGCTCTCTGCTCTCTGCGACCAGGGACAGGAGCCAGGGGAATGCCAGGAGCTGTGTCAGGGGATGATTAGGCTGGCTATCAGGGAAAGGTTTTTTTCCTCAGAGGCTGGTCAGGCACTGAATAGGTTCTCCAGGCAATGGGCACAGCCCCAAGGCTGCCAGAGATCCAGGACCGTTTGGCCAATGCTCTCAGGGATGCAGAGGGTGGGACTGTTGGAGTGTCTGTGCAGGGCCAGGAGTTGGACTTTGACGATCCCTAGGGGTCCCTTCCGACTCAGGAAACTCTTACCATTTTCCCCTCTTTCCTCTCCTTGCACAATGCTCTCAGCTTACCGTTCCACCCTATGTTCCACTTCTGAAACCTCCGCTACTTCTTTCCAGTTCAAGCACAGTTCTACTGGTTACAATCCAAAGATACACAGATTGAAAAACTACCAAAAAGAAACAGCTGTTTGGAATGTCGTGGTCTTATTTGGATCTCGAACTATGAAGTCGATTGTGCCTTGCAAGTTCTAAAAGCAAAACAACAAAAAAAACACCCACCACACCGTTTTAACATAGGGATTTGCTTTCTTCTAAGAAATCCATATCCCTTCTCAAAATGGATCTATTTCAGTAAGAGATCATCTTGAATAGATCACTTACTATCTAAAGAACCTGGAACACTCAAATCCATAATGATAAGCCTGTTACCTTGTCGTTTTCTGTTCCAAAGGCAAATGAATTTGCTCAAGTGCCGTTTGTAACAAGGACAGAGTTCAAAGTGTGGCTCTGAGAAATGTTTTGGTTTCCCTCTCCTATCTCTATCAAAAGCACTTTCTTCAATGGCTGAAACAATACTTGATATAGTCTGAATTTTAAAGGTCATGAAAATTTTCTCAAAAGGGAAATATTAATATAGCAGTCAGCTTTTAAACCAATGGGAATTTTTGTTTTACCTGTTTGAAGGTTTCCTTCACACTAAAATGCTGGCTGATGGATACCTAGAAGGAATCAATTCCCACGAAATGCTTCTGGGTAAGCCATTACGTCATCCATTACAATTTGCTTCAGTGTCCTGTTCCTGTCCAATTGAAGGTCCCTGTTTAAGAGACGCAAGTACAGAGAGAAATAAAATTAAATAAGGCTACAGTGCCTTTAAATCTAAATCGAACTTGCTGATCAAGCTCATAAAACCTTTAGGCTAAATGTTGCCATTGATCTGTTTCTACTGAACACAATCACGTCCTGGCTTGTTAGAGATTAGTTCATTACAAAGAAAGAAATGCACAGAAGTTAAAATATTTCCAAAGAAGCATTTGACATCTTTCCTTTTGGATGCGGAACCATTCCAACACTGCTTACATCAGAGGTGAAATTACTGTCTTCCATGTTAGTTCTGCACTGTGCTCAGCGGAGCCTTTCTGGTTTATTGGCCTTTGACTTGGACATAAAGCTGAGTCTTGATTCAAGAAAATTCAATATTCACACTTGTTTTCATTTATACGGACATTGATTTGGTCTCCTAAACAAAGAGAATGATGGGGAATTTATGTAGGTGTTCAGATAGGTAACATTCTCTTTCCGCAACCTGGCATTGTATTTTCACTTGGTCTGTTACCTCTGGCTTTGTTTTAACGGCTCAAATTATTAGGAAGAGTATCAAACCTCCAGCTCTAGCCACAGTCCCACTGCGAGGTGTGTCAAGGTATGTGCATCTGCCCCTCAGGTCCATACTGCTCTTCTAATGTGCCTCTGATCGAGCAGGTAGGAAAGACCTCCTGGGTGTGTTAACAGTTCTGCTTCCTCTATGGCTTCAGAGCTGCTGCTAAGATCTTCAGGAAGACAGCGGTATTGTACCAATTTTTAGATGGTTTTTAAAGTTGCAAGTGCTTGGCTATCTTAAACGTCTGAGTTCCTAGAACTTTGAATGAGATCAAATCTATGAGTGAAGAGATGATGGTGCAGACCAACTTCTGATTCCGGTGATCCAAGAATCTGCGCTACTCCTTTTACCTTCTGAATAAGGCATGGATGTGATGGTACGCACAGTAATACTGATGTGCTATGGTTTTTGAATGATAGCAGTCTTCCTTTGTCCCATTCCTAAACCGTGGGCATTATTTGCCTTAACCTTGTTCAGTAGGGACATTATTCTATATTCTTACATGAAGTGAAAAGCACTCTTTTTCCATACCTTCACACAACAGCATTAAAACACGGCCTAAGTAGTACAACCAATGTTCAAAGATGCTCTGCCTTTTAAGTTGACAATACAAAATTCATACCTTGTTCTAATTTGATCTCAAGAAGAAAGGGTGTTCTCCAAATACTCCTTCAGCTCTTCCTCACAGCTCACCGTTTTCCTTTTTTCTAAAATTGTATCCAGATCACTTTCATCATCTAAGGCCACATAAAAAAGCTAGTAAAAATGGTTTCGTAGCTACTAAAATCTCCCCCACTATTTAGGATTCAAGGAAGTTAATTATGCACATATATTCTACATCCAGAAGAGAAAGCTACCTCAGCAAAACTCATCGCCTATGAAAATCTTCCTAGATAATGAACACCTTTGACACTGCCACCCCAAGTTTCTTCTTGAAACAATGAGAACCTCACATCCAATCAGACTCTAGACCTGCACAAGATCTCGTAATAGCAACTTGCAGCCACTTTCTACAGAAAGCACCAGTGATCTCTATCGCTGTTGCCATACCAAGAATAAGACAGGACTGTCCATTCAGCATGAATCAAGCAGTTAGCAAAAATGCACCTGACAGAATGAAACTGAAGAGTAGAAATTCCCATCTAAAATCAAAGATTACGTTTTTAATTTTATAGCCGGTATTTTGAATTTCAGAGGGCTCTTTACACTAAGAAGTCCTGTCTTTATAGCACACCCTTGATTTTATGTTTCTACCTTTATTATGGCCATTTAGCCGTCTCCTTCAAATCACTCCAAAGAAAAACATTCAAGTGAACAAGTTCTTTCTAAACTGCTGGAAGGTGAAATGAATGAGTAAGAGGATATGTAACATGATAAAAGGCTGCCTGGAATTTTACGACTGGTATCCAACATGATGTCTTCTATCTGGAGAGTAAAAAAAATCAGTCTCCAAGTAAACTGCTAAGAATGCGGATTATCAAAACTTCTGGTTATTCTGGCACCATAAAGCACCAAATCACATTCTATAATTTATCCCTTTAGAAACAATTGCCCGACTTTTTTTATGTATAGAAATTTGGAAGACATTTGGGAGATCATTTCCAGCTATTCCTAAAGTCTGATCTTAAGCAGGCTGGGCCATACGTCTTTCATCACTATCATATGTATTTCAGATAGAAATGATCATAAAAATATAATCTATTTATATTACAAATAATAAACACAAGAATTATGAACACTTCCACATGAAACTCTTCCACACCAAACTGTTTCTTTGTAGTGTTTTGTCACACTATGGACCTCTTTCTAAGGTGACATCAATGACCTACCACGGAGAAAAAAGCACTGCAGGTGGGAGCACAGGAAGAACAGACTAATCCCAAGGAGTGATGAAAATATATGTCATCAAATAAAAGAAACGTACATCTGTTGTGTTGCGTTGTTTAATGTTAATATTCCTTTTGTGTTGATGGCTGGTCCCAGTTTCTTTCCCCTAAGTACATAATGTTTTTTCCCTTTCCCAACTTTTCCCTAGTCAGTCATCCTAAACCCCTCCCCTTTATCTGGAACCTTCCCTGTCCCTCACCCTAAACCCTGCCCCACTGGATGTCAATCCTTTGTAGCCCCTCCCTTTGTTCTAGAAGTTTCTGTGTCAAGCATTCCCTTTTGTATTCATGATTGGTTATATTGTATGTATCCCCACCCTCGGTTTGCCTTATTGGCTCAATGTACCCCTTTCCCCACCTTCTGTACCTCCCCCCGTTAACCGTTATTTGCCCTCCCCTTGCTCCTCCCCCCTACTTAAGCCTGTGTCGAACCCCTCAAACTGCATTTTGCAGTTCCCTCTCCCAACCTCCTGACCTGTTACCTCTTCCTTCAATAAATCCCTTCCCCCAGAACTGTAAAAGGTCTCTCCTGCGCCTCTTTGTCCCTCCCTGACGACTCGCCCAGGCGTAGCTGTTGCTACACCTTTTCTGCAGCTCCCAGAGTGGTGCTGGGGAGGGGCCACTCACCGACACAGGCTTCCCGGAGCTAGCCGGTAGCCCAGGTGAGGTGGGCAGTGGGTGGAAGAAATGTCAGTTTGGCGCTCACCGGGGGGGCCACTTCGCCAGTGACCCCACGAAGAGCCTCTAAGATCTGAGGATCAGAGGCACTGGGCATCGACTACCCGGGTTGGAGCCAGCCAGGTCGGCAGCGCTCCCGGGGAGAAGGTGGCAAACCTCTGCTCCCGGAGTACCACTTTCGAGGGAGGGGCCTCCTGTTGCAGCTCCTGTTCCAGAGGCCAACGGAGCCGGTAAGTATCCCCCAACGGGGTGTAGGGGGGCTTACCATTAGGCGTGGCGGGGTGTGCAGCCCTTGGTGTGGGGGCCCGTAAAAACACCCCTTCCTTTAGTCCCTGAGGGTGGGGGACTCACTGGCCCTGGGACCTTTACTCTCAGTTTTTTCAGTTTTCTTTTGCTGCAGTGGGAGAGTGAGTTCTGCTGTGTGGGTACGAGGCACACCATAATGGGCGCAAAGCTGTCCACATAGCAGCGGGAGATGTTTTTCCAAGTTGTGGGTACCCTGGAGGGAGGGAAAAAAAGTTTTCATGGCGTTCATTAAAGAAGTTCATAAAATGGCTTGCTTCCCAGTTCCCTGGGGTGTCACCCCAGCAAATGGAGTCAGTCCAATTTTAGGAACTAGTAGGACAAAGGCTCATGGTGTTGAGCAATCAGGACGACACCTCTGTGGATCGGCTTTTTAGTTTATACATTCAAATTCCTACAGCTGTAAAAGAAAAGGCGGGGAGCGCGCTCCCGGCCCCGCCCCGCCAGGAGAGGGCGGGGAAGTGAATCAAGCCATCCCGGGTTCCCCCAGTTGTTCCCCCCTCTCCTTACCCTCGTTCCAATCCCTCTTCCCCTGCATCGGGGGATCTGAGACCGGCAGCTCGGAAACAATCGCAGACCAGCCTGGCCAGGGAGACCAGCCACTGCTCACCTGGCCCCTCTCAGTCCTCCCAATACCCTAGTCTGGGCGGCAAGGCGCCAGCCGTCAGGGAGCCTTCCCCTAATCCCTCTTCCCGCAGTTCCGTCTCTCACAGTTGCACCCCGAGTTCTACCCTGAAACCTGTTTTAAAGAGTTGTAAAGTTTGTAAATGTACCTCGAAACCCTCCCCCGCTCCTCCCCCAGGCTCTACCCCAAAAACCCCAAAGTCAGGTCAGGTTCCAGTCATCCCCCCCGGAGCCACAAAATAGCCTCCTGGACTCCGGCGCCCAAGATGGCGCCGTCCGGTCCCTTGTGCTCTGGCTCCTTTTACTTCCCAGAATCCCTTTCTCATTGATCCGTACCCTCCTCCGACTGTGGCTCCGCCCCCTACACGGTGTCCCAACCCCTTTCTGTTCCCGCCTCCTTCCCCAAGTCCTGCCCCTGTCTCCTCCCACGGGAGGGGTGTTCCTCCTTCCCAGGCTCCTCCTCCTCCTCCTACTAAAACACCTCCTCTTACTCCACCCGCAGAGAGGCAGACCCTGAGCTCAACAGGTCCCACCCATCACCATGAATGTTGCCAGTGTTCTGGCTCCTCCTCGGTAAGCAGTCCTGCCCCTCCGCTTCCGACTTCTGATTCCCATGCCCCAGAAACCGGAAGTGACAGGCCAGGGGATCGAAACCCGGAACCGGAGACCACACTCATTGCCGCTCCTGTTTTTTATTCTTGGCAAAAGGGTATTCCAAATTGGCAGCCATTTGAATACTCCCATAAAAAGGAGCTCTGTAGGGCACAGAAGGAGTTCGGGAGAAAGAGCGAATATTTTAAAGGCTTATTGGAAGCTACTTTCTCCTCCAATATCTTGGTCCCTAGTGACTTGAAAGGATTGTTTAAATGTCTCCTCCTATCAATTGAGTACAGATCGTGGGAGGACACATGGAAAAGGATGCTAGGGGAACTCCTGCCTGAGCTCTTACAGACCCTCAAGTGCGCCATTGACGCAGACAAAAAACCGATCAGGATGGATCATTTGTGAGGCGAAGGGCAGTGGTTCCAGGCAGAAGCACAGGCAGAAAAAATCCCAAAGCGTGTGATTTTAAAAATTCAAGCTGCTGCCGAGAAGGCATTCATGGTGATGCCGACCACCGAGCCCCGTGTCCACTATGCCTCCATCAAACAGGGGCCGGCGGAACCTATCATTGAGTTCGTGGAAAGGCTAAAGACAGAAATTGAAAAGCAAGTGAAAAACCAGGACACCCTAGAAGAACTAATAATGGAAATGATAAAGTTAAATGCTAACGATGCATGTAAACAGGTTATAACACCTCTGCCTCTCTACCCTGAGCCGTCTCTCCAGCTTATAGTGGAGGCCAGTGTCAAGCGCGCAGTTGTGCCAGCGCCACCTATTCCCACCAGAGGAGGAGTGATGATGGCGGCAATGACTGCAGCTGCAAAGACTTTCCCTGTGCGCTGCTTCCTCTGCAACCAGCTTGGTCACATCACACGCGTGTGCGCTCTTAAAAATAAAATCGATAACGGGCAGGGGCAGGGGGAGGTGGGAGGAAACACACAAGCAAAAAAAAATGAACTGGGGAGAGCGACCCCGCCTCGCGTGAAAACAAAAATGAGGCGGGCCGCGAGGGGGACCTGGGGGGGGGGGAAACTAATACCGGATGTGACATTCCCACCAGATCCGGCATTTACCGAACACGACGAATAGCGCCAGGGTGGACTCCTCGTCCTCCCCTGAGCTTGGCCCTCACAGATAAGACTTATTTTGAAACACAGGACTGGCGGTTGGTGTCGGTGAAGCCCACATCACCGGGTTTGCTCGCCAGACTAGACTACAGGTATGTCGTGCTTGGGGATACAAAGTGTACCCCTCCGGAGATTGAAATCGTGCCACAGACGCAGCTTTTGTGTCCGGACGGTTTCTCTCTCCTGGCACGGTGCATCCAGCCACCATACTTCCTGCCAAAGCAACAACTAGTAGCGCAGGCGATTCCGGTGCCCAACACCATCGTGGCGAAACCAGCTGTCCTGGTTTTGGGCAAATTTGGGGGAAAACCTCCAGAAGGAGCCCCCAGACAGCAAACCCCACGACTCCTCCCCCCCCCACCCCACCGGGTTCGGGAAGAATTTCCTCGGAGAAGAGTGGGAGAAAAAACCTGTTTATTTAACAAGCAAGACACTCCCCAGCACAGGGAAAAAAGACAACACCAGCTGACAAAAAAACTCTTTCACCGTTCTGAAGGGATGACAAACTCAGTCTCTCTGGCGAGTGGTCGCTCAGTTATCAGTCTCTGGCGCTGGGGATGACTGCTGCAGGTGACAAAGTGTAGCCTCCCGGTGTTTCTTGGGGTTCCCAGGTCCCCGTCCGTTCAGATGATATCCAGGAGAGGGAGGGGACGGGGTGGAAGAGAAAACAGTCCAGGGAAAAAGTTGGACTGCCTAGCTGAACTAACTAATAAGCAGAAAGCAAGGGCAAAGCGAAGGAAAGAAAAAGGCAGAAGCGAGCAAGCAGGCAAGCAAGCAGGCAAGCAAGCAAGCAAGCAAGCCGAGCTAAAACCTCTCCTAAACACAGACCATGGGGGAGGTGAGCCGGCTGATAACAAGACAAAACAAAGCTTCACTCTCAGACTCAGTCCTGGAAGCACAGGACATAATACCAAACATAATCAGGACACACGATTGGAGATAGAAACACCATAACATCACCCTAGGACATTCCACCCCTTATCTCCATATCGTGAACATACTAAACAGCGTGTAAAAACTTCAGCAAGTAGAAATTTCCATCTTTCACTTATTCGGACACATTTTCTTCCATCTCACTTGCTCAGACCTTTGACACTTACATATTTCCTTCTGTCTCATGCTGCCTCACCCCACAATCAGATCTCCCTGAGGCACACATCGTGTTGTTCCATCTCTCTGCATTACCCACCATGTACAACCTGGTCCTTGAGCAAAGACAATGCCACGAATGGGTTTGTCTGTACTCGGGGCAGAATTGATCCAAACTGCCTTCCCTAACAAACCTCTGATATGTGCCACTGGGACTTTGTCTCCATCTACTATATTCAGGGACTCAGACTGGGCAGGGCCCTCTCCGTTGGTGGAACCCCGGGTGTTAACTAACCAAGTGGCCTTTGCTAAATGCTGCTCCCAGTTTTTGAATGATCCCCCACCTGTAGAGAGCCTGGTGCAGGAATGGCTGGAAGAAAAAGGCCATAGTCAGATCAACTTAGTGAGGCTAGCAAAGTGGGCCTCAGTCTCAGGGATACAGTGTCCTTGAGATAAGGAAGGCACGTAGAATTGAGAAAAACATGAATGCCGAAGTGCTTAGCTAAGCCGCACATCTAGACCAATGAGGAGCTAAGATTTTGCACTATGCATGAGCTAATTAAGCATTGTATTTAATCGCCACTCTGCATATCAATAAACGAGACTTTGCTGATGACCATATGGTGTCCGCGTCTCCCTTCTCCGACAAATGGTGAACCCCGACGTCCCTCCGTCGCTGAAAAGAAAACGGGGGAGAACGCGCCACGGTCGGTGAAGTAGAGTTGGGGCCTGCTGCAACCGGGTCGGTGTCAAACGACGTAGGGAAGACACCCCCAGGAGCTACAAAGGTGGTCCTGGGCCATACGTGCTGCCGAAGCCGGAGAGTTGCAACAGCGCTGACGACAAAAAATGGACAGGCAAGCAGCATATAATTTATTTATAGTACATATGGATAAGTTAGGGTTAAAAGAGATTAATCCCAGGAAGGACATACCGGGGTTGTTAGCCTGGGGTTATGCTAAAGGTTTATTCTCTAACCCTCACACCGTGCATGATTTGAATGAGTGGCGTAAGTTAGGGGATGCACTGTGGGAGGCGGTGTTAGAGGATGATAAAACGGCAAAAAAGCTGGGAAAGATCTGGCGGGTAGTTCACAACGCACTGCTAAAGCAGCAGGCGGAGAGAAGGGCGGCTCGGGAGGCAGTAGAGGCATATAAAAGAAATGCTCAGTATGGCGATAATGAGCCCCGAGCACCCAGCACGACCAGAGTTGAAATACCTATCTCAGGGGAGGCGGCAGGAATGACAGACATGGCCAGCTGCGCTTGGCCCTCGGCACCCCCCTTAGAAGAGCTTGAGGAGAATTCCGCCGCGGCGGCGGAGACAATTGCAGAAGGCGGAGTAACCCCGCCTTCCGAGGGCGAAGGGCCCCAGTCCAACGGCGAAAAATCCCCTTGCCGGTCTGAGCCTAGCGTCCCTAAGCCCGCCGTGGAGCCAGCTCCGGTCCCTAGGGCGGAAAGCGACCTGTGGGAGGAGATGGCAAGACGGCGGGGGGAGGCGTGGAGTATGCTAGCCAGACACGGCTTGGAGACTGGGGACGAGGGCGCTGTTGACGCAGCGAAAGCCTGGGCTTTTCCCGTCACGTATACACAGGGAATAAATCAACAGGGACAAGCCGTCCAAGTGGGAGCGTATTCGCCTCCCAACTGGAAGCTGCTAGCCCAGCTGAGACAGACAGTGAGTCAGTTTGGTTTCCGGAGTGAGCCAGCTAAGCAAATGCTAAATTTCTTGTTTGATACATACCTGCTGTTGCCAAATGATATGAGAAGTATAGTGAAACTGATTTTCACGCAACATCAGCAGTTGCTATTTAACGCGCATTGGCAGGCTCTTGTTCAGGAGTCAGTTGCAGCACAGAGGGGCCCGGGAGATCCGTTAGCTGGAATTACCATAGACGAACTAATGGGATTGGGTCAATACCGCAGGACAGAGGCTCAAATGATTTCGGGACCCGACAAGGTTAGGGAAGCCATGCGTCTAGTAAGGAGTGCCATCGATCAAGTCAAGGATAGCTCAGGCATACCCATGTATATGGGGATAAAACAGGGAAGAAATGAATCCTTTGGGGACTTTGTAGATAAGGCTGCTGCTGCTATTGAAAAGGCAGGAGTCCCAGAGTATATGAGAGGGGCGATGCTAAAGCAATGTGCGTTGCAGAATAGCAATGAGGCAACAAAAAGGGTATTATCAACTTTGGGGGCCAATTGGACGATAGAAGAGGCATTGGAAAGGATGGCTCTACAGCCGACAGGGGCGCAGGTTTTCTTAGTTAATGCACTAAAAGAATTAGGCTTGGGGCTACAAAAGCAAGCCGAGTCCACACAGTCGCAGGTGCTAGCTGCTCTTGCTCCGCTCCGTGCTTCTACAGCAGCCCCGGCCACATCGAGCGACCACCGGCCTCCTTCGGCGCGATGCTATAGATGCGGAAGCGGAGGCCACTTCCGACGGGAGTGCCGTGCCCCAGGAGTATGGTGCCAAAACTGCCAGAGCAACACGCATAACACGTCAGCTTGTCGCCGCAAGTTGGGAAACTCCCGGCGGAGCGCGCCCGGCAGCCGCGCCCGGACACAAGTAGCCGCCGTGACATCAGCGCCATCTCCTGTCTACAACCAGCCACAACAGGGAGCCTGGGACTCGACCTGGCAGCCGCAGTAAAAACATCTTTGATGACAGCTCGCCCCGTCAAAGTCCCAACTGGAGTTTATGGCCCGATAAATATCAAAGGACAAGCTCATGGAGGACTAATAGTGGGACGCTCGTCGAGCTCCATTGTAGGGCTGTTTGTGCTTCCAGGCGTCATTGATGCAGACTACACCGGGGAAATACAAATAATGGTATATACTCCTTTCCCTCCTATTACAATTGAAAAGGGCCAGCGTGTTGCTCAATTTATTCCACTTCCACAGTTGAGCCGGGGTGTTCAACCACAAAGACAAACCCCACGCGGAGACCAAGGATTCGGATCATCAAGTATTGCTATGCTCACAATGGATCTCCATACCAGACCCAAAAAGAAGGTGAAACTAACCTATGCAGGAGAGACAATAGAAATGATGGGACTCCTAGACACTGGGGCAGATACCAGCATTGTCTCTCCAGAAAAATGGCCCCATAACTGGCCATCGATGCAAACTACGGATACCGTCACGGGCGTCGGGGGATTCACCCTCGCTAGAAAAACACCTCCAGTAAGGGTCACTATAGATGGGCAAGATTTGGTGACTGTGTTGTCCGTAGTTGCATTACCACCATCGGTACATTACTTGATTAGAAGAGACATCTTAGCTCAGATGGGGGTCGTTTTATCCAACGAGCACCCTTTGGGGTAATTGCCATTGCTTGGACTTTCCCGATCCCAATCACCTGGACTACCAATGAACCAGTAATGGTTAAGCAATGGCCTCTAAAAAGGGAAAGTCTAATACAAGCACACCAACTCGTAAAGGAACAATTCCAACAAGGACATTTAAAACTCTCGACAAGCCCATGGAACACGCCAATTTTTGTGATCAAAAAGAAGTCAAGAAAATATCGTCTTCTGCACGATTTAAGAGCAGTAAATGATCAGATGGAGGCGATGGGGGCATTACAGCCAGGCCTCCCCAACCCAGCAATGCTCCCACAGCATTGGCCTCTTCTGATCATTGATCTAAAGGACTGCTTCTTCACTATAGCCTTACACCCTCAAGATACTAAAAGATTTGCGTTCACCCTACCAGCAATAAACAGAGAAGAACCTGATAAACAGTATGAATGGACTGTTCTTCCACAAGGAATGAAGAACTCGCCTACCCTGTGCCAACTGTATGTTGATGCCGCATTACAACCATTGAGGATACAGTGGCCCAACACAATTATTTATCATTATATGGATGATATCCTCTTTGCTCAAGAATCAGCATTTACAGACACTCAGATGCAGGAGATTCAAAGCGCCCTAGCAAAGGCATCCCTCATAATAGCTCAGGAAAAAATACAGCAATCCACACCATGGAAGTACTTGGGGTGGTCTATCACAGGCCAGATCGTGCGGCCGCAGAAGCTCCAGCTTGCAACAAAGATCACCACTCTAAATGAGGCACAGCGACTGCTAGGAGATCTGCAATGGCTCAAGCCGATTGTTGGGATACCCAACTCCTTGCTAAACTCCCTCAGGCCACTACTTAAAGGAACTGACCCAACCGCACCCGTAACCGTGACCCCGCAACAACATGAAGCCCTCAAGGGTATTATACGCTGCATCGATGAGGGGTTTGTCTCTCGCCGAGATATCTCCTCGCCCATCGATCTTACCATCTGGAGTACTGCCAACCACCTACTCGGTGCACTCACACAGCTACAAAAGAAAACGCGGGAGACACGGGTACTAGAATGGATAACCCCACCTTTACAAGCAAAAAGGACAATCAGCACAAAAATTGAACAGGTAGCTACCCTGATTCGGAAGGGTCGCATAAGGATCATGGAAATCACCGGAACGAGCCCAACAAAAATTTATCTGCCCATGAAAAAGGAGGACTTAGATTGGTACCTCCTCAATTCAGGAGATCTACAAACAGCCTTGCTGGAAGTCGGAGCAACCATCCACACCGGACCGCTGATGCCACGTCACCTTCAGTGGCTAGGAAATTGGGACTGGATAGCGAAGCCACTACGATCGGAGCAGCCGATAGCGGGCGCCACCACAGCCTTCACGGATGCCGGGAAAAAGACGAGAAGAGCAGCGATCACCTGGAAAGAAGGCCCTTGGTGGAGGAATAAAACAATAGATGCAGCCCCAGAGGACAGCTTACAAACATTGGAATTGCTTGCCGTTGTGTGGGCACTAAGTGAACTGCAAGGGCCTTTGAATGTGGTCACTGACTCATTTTATGTAGCAGGAGTAACACAGAGAATTGAGGACGCCTCTGTGAAAGAGGTGCAGAACAAGAGACTCTATGAACTCTTGCTGCAGCTAAAGCGAGCAGTAGGAGCAAGGTTCAAGCCTTATTGTATAATACACGTCAGAAGTCATAAGTGGGACGTAGGCTTGGGAGAAGGCAACGCCAGGGCGGATAGACTGGTTATGAATGTAGCTGATGACAGGGGGATTGAAGCAAGGGAGTCACACACACGATTTCACCAAAATGCTAAAGGATTAGTGCGTGAGTTCAAAATAGGCATACAAGAGGCTAAGGCAATAGTGAGAGCCTGCCCCACCTGCAGTCATCACAATAGTGGGGTAGGCCTTGGGTGTGGGGTAAATCCTCGGGGTCTGAAGAGTAATGAAATTTGGCAAATGGACATCACACATGTGGCAGAGTTTGGTAGACTCAAGTATGTGCACGTTACCATAGACACTTATAGTAAGTATATCTGGGCCACAGCACAGACAGGGGAAAAAGCAATCCATGTAATTAGACACCTGACAAGTTGCTTTGCAGTTATGGGAACGCCTAGGGAGGTAAAGACCGACAACGGACCTGCATATGTCAGTAGAAAAGTAAGTCAGTTTATGAGACTCTGGGGAATCCGACATATTACAGGAGTACCACACTCACCCACGGGATAGGCCATAGTAGAAAGGGCCAATGGTACACTCAAGCTATATCTACTCAAACACAAATCCATAGACGATCCGCAAGAAAGACTAGCTAAAGCTCTTTATGTAATAAATTACTTGTGTGTGTTTGGGGATGAATCTGAGCCGCCTGCAATCAGGCATAGAGGGAAAAGGGAAGGTAACAGAGGAGAGCGCATGAAGGCATGGGTAAAGTACCGGGATCCAAAGACAAGAATATGGAATGGCCCAGCGGAAGTAATATATTGGGGGAGAGGCTATGTTTGTGTTTCTACCCCCACAGGAACAGTTTGGGTCCCTGCTAGGTGGGTGAAACCCATTCTAGATGACCGAACTAGTGGAAAGATTCCTGAGGAGGCGGCTGGCTCCAGTCGACCAAGAGCGGATCCAGCAGAGGTTGACGGTGACCTTACGGCCCTATTTACAGAAGTTGGGACGCTATAACAGCGCTGCCCGTGAGGCGCTAAGGCAGCCACCACCGAATTGGGCTGATTGGATTGAGAGCCACGCCCACCAAGAAGAACAGCCTCTCAGCAACCGTCCTTGTTGTGCGTGTGGGGGGTCATGGTGTGAAGCCTGGGTAGCCCTAAAGTGCGGGGGCTGTGGGGACTGCTCGTGGGTGGAACAAAGAGCAGTGTTTAGTTTGTGGTGCTGGAGGTGTCAAAGTGACGACCTAAGAAATTCAAATTGGGGTCGGGCCCTAGAAAAAGAAGCAGGAGTGCCATATGCCCAGGTACGAAACCTATATGAGACACCAGAACAGCTCCTGTTAGCTTGGGCCCGGTGGGAACTTACCAACTGGATTAAGAGGCAGCACATCTATGCAAATTTGCACATTATCGCTGCAAGATGCAGACATAAAGTCCCACACCTGCCTTGGCCTCGGGTAGGACCAATTAAGCCCGGTACAGACCCAGAGAAGGTATTAAATCAAAGTATAGAAGAGGTGAAACAACTGCAGATAACAGGGAGCAATACAGGGCGTAAAAAGAATAGGCCGCCAAAGAAATCAAAATGATGATCATTGCACTGCTTATGCTTGCTAACTTTGCTCGCACAAAATCTTTTCCAATGCAGCATGCGCCTCGGGAGAACGTATGGGTAACATTCGCTAACATAACAAAGCAAGAATCAATCTGCTTAAGTCTAGAGGGAGTACAAAATCCTTTTAAAACCTGCCTAGTAAGGTTGCCAGTATGGTTATAAGGAGTTCAAGGGAATGTGCTGCATGAATTTATCTAACCACTCTGAGTCCATCCACAAAAAGATACAAAACATGCAGCAGAAATTACACAACCTAAAAAAAAAGAAGATGGTTAGGACATTGACGAGTGGTTAAAAAGCCTAGGTCTTGGGGGATGGATTCGAACCGTTATTAAGTATGCTATTATAGTGTTAGGTATGTTCTTGTGCTTAGCTTTATTGCTACCTTGCTTGATAACTTGCTTACAAAATTTTATTCAAAGACTGTTAGCAAAACTTAGCATACCACTCTTTTAGCTCAAAAAGAAAACGGGGGAAGTGTAGAGAGCCTGGTGCAGGAATGGCTGGAAGAAAAAGGCCATAGTCAGATCAACTTAGTGAGGCTAGCAAAGTGGGCCTCAGTCTCAGGGATACAGTGTCCTTGAGATAAGGAAGGCACTTAGAATTGAGAAAAACATGAATGCCGAAGTGCTTAGCTAAGCCGCACATCTAGACCAATGAGGAGCTAAGATTTTGCACTATGCATGAGCTAATTAAGCATTGTATTTAATCGCCACTCTGCATATCAATAAACGAGACTTTGCTGATGACCATATGGTGTCCGCGTCTCCCTTCTCCGACACCCACCCAATGCTCTCAAGGTGGTTTTTAACAGTCCATTGTACCTTTCCACCTTCCCTGCAGCTGGTGCATGGTAGGGGATATGGTACACCCACTCAATGCCATGTTCCCTAGCCCAAGTGTTGATAAGGCTATTCTTGAAATGAGTCCCATTGTCTGACTCAATCCTCTCAGGGGTGCCATGCCTCCAAAGGACCTGCTTTTCCAGGCCCAGGATGGTGTTACGGGCTGTAGCGTGAGACACAGGGTAGGTCTCCAACCATCCAGTGGTGGCTTCCACCATGGTCAGTACATAGCGCTTGCCCTGGCGGGTTTGAGGCAGTGTGATGTAGTCAATCTGCCAGGCCTCTCCATACTTGTACTTGGACCACCGCCCCCCATACCAGAGGGGCTTCACCCGCTTGGCCTGTTTGATGGCAGCGCATGTCTCACAGTCATGGATAACTTGAGAAATACTGTCCATGGTTAGATCCACCCCTCGGTCTCGTGCCCACTTATATGTGGCATCTCTGCCCTGATGACCTGAGGCATCATGGGCCCATCGTGCTAGGAACAACTCTCCCTTGTGTTCCCAATCAAGGTCTATCTTCGACACCCCTATCTTTGCAGCCTGATCTACCTGCTGATTGTTTTTCTGCTCTTCATTAGCCCTACTTCTGGGAACATGGGCATCTACATGGCGAACCTTCACAGGTAATTTCTCTAACCGGGTAGCGATATCTTTCCACTCTTCGGCAGCCCAAATTGGTTTTCCTCTACGCTGCCAGTTAGCCTCTTTCCATCTCTCCAACCATCCCCACAGAGCATTGGCTACCATCCATGAATCGGTATAAAGGTAAAGCTTTGGCCACTTCTCTCTTTCAGCAATGTCTAAGGCCAGTTGAACCGCTTTGAGTTCAGCAAGTTGACTGGATCCACCCTCTCCTTCAGTGGCCTCTGCTACCCGTCACGTGGGGCTCCATACGGCTGCTTTCCACCTCCGAATCATCCCCACAATGCGACAGGAACCGTTGGTGAATAGAGCATAGCGTGTTTCCTCTGCTGGCAGTTGGTTATATGGTGGAGCTTCTTCAGCCCGTGTCACTGGTTCTTGTTCCTCATCTGTGACACCAAAACTTTCACCTTCAGGCCAATTTGTAATTACTTCCAAAATCCCAGGGCGATTCAGTTTTCCAATCCGGGTGCGCTCTGTAATGAGGGCAATCCACTTGCTCCATGTAGCACTGGTGGCATGGTGGGTTGAGGGAACCTTTCCTCTGAACATCCACCCCAGCACTGGTAGTCGGGGTGCCAGAAGGAGTTGTGCTTCTGTGCCAACCACCTCTGAGGCTGCTTGGACCCCTTCGTAAGCAGCCAAGATCTCCTTCTCTGTTGGGGTGTAGTTAGCTTCAGACCCTCTGTAGCTCCGACTCCAAAATCCTAATGGTCGGCTTCGAGTCTCACCAGGCACCTTCTGCCACAGGCTCCAGGACAGACCATGGTTCCCGGCTGCAGAGTAGAGCACGTTCTTCACATCTGGTCCCGTCCTGACTGGGCCAAGGGCTACTGCATGAGCAATTTCCTGCTTTATCTGGGCAAAAGCTTGTTGCTGCTCAGGGCCCCAATGGAAATCGTTCTTCCTGCGGGTGACCAGGTAAAGAGGGCTCACAATCTGACTGTACTCAGGAATGTGCATCCTCCAAAAACCTATGGCGCCTAAGAAAGCTTGTGTCTCCTTCTTGTTAGTTGGTGGGGACATAGCTGTGATTTTGTTGATGACATCAGTAGGAATCTGACGCCGTCCATCTTGCCACTTCACTCCCAGGAACTGGATCTCTCGAGCAGGTCCCTTAACTTTACTCTTCTTGATGGCGAAGCCGGCTTCCAGGAGGATTTGGATGATTCTCTCTCCTTTCTTGAACACTTCTGCTGCTGTGTTCCCCCACACAATGATATCATCAATATATTGTAAATGTTCTGGAGCCTCACCTTTTTCTAGTGTAGTCTGGATCAGTCCATGGCAAATAGTAGGACTGTGCTTCCACCCCTGGGGCAGTCGATTCCAGGTGTACTGCACTCCCCTCCATGTGAAAGCGAACTGAGGCCTGCACTCTGCTGCCAGAGGAATGGAGAAAAATGCATTGGCGATATCGATAGTGGCGTACCACTTTGCTGCCTTGGACTCCAGCTCGTACTGCAGTTCCAGCATGTCCGGCACGGCAGCGCTCAGTGGTGGAGTCACCTCATTCAATGCACGATAGTCTACGGTCAGTCTCCATTCTCCTTCAGATTTACGTACAGGCCAGATGGGGCTGTTGAAGGGTGAGTGGGTTTTGCTGACCACCCCTTGGCTCTCCAGCTCACGGATCATTTTATGGATGGGAACCACAGCATCTCGAGTCGTTCTGTATTGTCGGCGATGCACTATGGAAGTGGCAATTGGTACCTTTTGCTCTTCTCCTTTCAGAAGTCCTACAGTACTTGGATTCTCAGACAGTCCAGACAAGGTGTTCAATTGCTGGATGCCCTCTGTCACCACAGCTGCTATCCCAAATGCCCACCTGAATCCTTTTGGATCTTTAAAATACCCCCTTCGGAGGTAATCTATGCCCAAAATGCATGGGGCCTCTGGGCCAGTCACAATAGGATGTTTTTTCCATTCATGTCCAGTCAAGCTCACATCAGCTTCCACCAAGGTAAAGTCCTGTGATCCACCTGTCACACCAGCAATAGAAACAGATTCTGCCCCCACATATCTTGATGGGACTAATGTGCATTGGGCACCAGTATCAACCAAAGCTTTATACTTTTGTGGTTCCGATGTGCCAGGCCAACAAATCCACACAGTCCAGAAAACAGGATTTTCCCTCGCCTCTCCCTGGCTAGAGGCAGGGCCCCTCTAAGCCTGTTTATCCTTCTTTCCTTGGGCATATGTCTTAGAGGTTCCTTCAAGGGGATCAGATATATCATCATCATCATACTTGGCAGCTTGGCTACGGGCAACTGGAGCTGCTCTCCTTTTGGTGGAACTTCCTCTTTGGGTCTTGCCTTCCTTCAATTCATGCACCCGTTGTGCCAGAGCAGCAGTAGATTTTCCATCCCATCTCCTCATGTTTTCTCCGCAATCACGTAGGAAGAACCACAGCTCAGCTCGTGGGGTGTACCTCCTCTCCCCATCAGGGGAACGTCTGCGTTGGATACCAGGGCCTCTAATTTGTACTGCTGAGATTTGGAGAAGGTCCTCTTTAATCTCCTCCCTGAGTCTTTTATGATTCTCCTCTATCTTGTCTTCTAATTTCTGCAGACGTGTTTCCACAGCTGCAATTCTGGCATGTGTTGGGCCATGCACAGCATCTGCATATGCTCGGAGCTTCTTTGCCATATCAAGCACGGTCTCATCCCTCTCGTCCCGCTTCATTATTGCTAAAGCAGAAGCATATTCATGGGGCCCAAGTCGTACAAGTTTTCGCCACATCACAGATGTACATGGTACCAAGTCCGGATTCCTAGTTGTTATGTCATCTGAGAAGATAATCTCTGCCACTGCCATTTCTCTCAGGCGTTGGATCCCTTGTTCTATCGTCTTCCAGTGGGTCTGCTGCATATAAAGATCATCTGCACACAGGTATCTTTGTGCTACACTGTCCAGGACCCGTGCCCAGAGGCTGTGAGGGTTAGGCCCTCTCATCATTCCTTGGTCGATGACAGGATCATGTGACAGGGATCCCAAATGCCTGGCTTCAGTGCCATCCAGAATTGTAGCCTCGCCTGCAGCATCCCAAAGACGGACCAACCAACTAATTATAGACTCATCAGGTCGTCGGGTGTAATCCTTTCTTAGGCCACGGAGGTCCTTTAGGGAAAAAGACTCAATATTGGCCTTTGATTTTGTACCAGTTGCTTTGACTCCTGGTTTTATGTCAGGAGGCATTGAGGGTCCTTCTCCTGCATCATCATCATCATCATCATCATCATCATCATCCACTGGTCGATCAGTCTTGTCTGTGCACTTTCCACTTCTCGTGCTGGTAGCAACAGCCATTGGTTGAGGCTTACTGACAGGTTTAGCTGCTGGCTTAGGCTCACTGTCTGGTGTAGTTGTTGGCCTCGAGCCTGGGGTGTTGGCTGCAGCCTGAGTGACTGGGATAGTGGCTGATTTATCTGCCTGTCCCCCTTCCTCTGTCTGCTGCCCTACAGTATCTAGCAGGGTACGGTAAGCATATGCCAGGGCCCAGCTCACTGCAATGATCTTCTTCTCCTTAGAATTACCATGGCACTTCTCTTTCAGGTACTTTGCCACCTCAGCTGGGTTCTGAATTTGTTCACATGGAAAATCCCAGGATGTAGGGTCAGAAAATTCCTTTAAGATTTGGCCCATATCCTCCCATTTCCCACACCATTCAGGATTCCTCACGCCTGGCTCTACTCTGGGGTCAGGGGTCTCAGCCCCTCTAGAAATCTCAGCTCTCATTCTAGAGAAACTGCAGACTGTATAGAGAAAGCTTACTATATTAAACACCAGAAAGATGGTCTCTTTAACACTCAGGGGGAACTGAACATTCTCTAATAAGGATGTAACAAATTCAGAGGAGAAGAAGGAGAACAAAGGCTGAAAAGCCTCATCCCCTGCTTCTCCTCTAACAAACTGAGTACACAACCACAACCAAGAACCATACATTCCTGGAACAGATTCCAGCACCTTTATAAATCTCCTGCAGGCCATTAAAACCAAGCCCAGCCCGATGGATATTTCGGTCAATGCCCCTCTGCTACAGAAACTACGCATTAGGGACAATACTGGAGCTATTTCTGGATAAGCAAATAAACCCAGGGACCACAAAGGTATTAAGACTTCAAAAAACCCTAGGGACCAAAATCCCATGCAGGCCTCCACCCCAAAAGACATGAATTCCAACAACATAGCCAATAACTGCTCTATACCAACACAAAAGAATTTGAACCAAATTATTATTATTAGAACAGGGTTTTTTCCCACTTTCTCGAGCCCCACGTTGGGCGCCAATTTATTTGTCCTGGTTTTGGGCAAATTTGGGGGAAAACCTCCAGAAGGAGCCCCCAGACAGCAAACCCCACGACTCCTCCCCCCCCACCCCACCGGGTTTGGGAAGAATTTCCTCGGAGAAGAGTGGGAGAAAAAACCTGTTTATTTAACAAGCAAGACACTCCCCAGCACAGGGAAAAAAGACAACACCAGCTGACAAAAAAACTCTTTCACCGTTCTGAAGGGATGACAAACTCAGTCTCTCTGGCGAGTGGTCGCTCAGTTATCAGTCTCTGGCGCTGGGGATGACTGCTGCAGGTGACAAAGTGTAGCCTCCCGGTGTTTCTTGGGGTTCCCAGGTCCCCGTCCGTTCAGATGATATCCAGGAGAGGGAGGGGACGGGGTGGAAGAGAAAACAGTCCAGGGAAAAAGTTGGACTGCCTAGCTGAACTAACTAATAAGCAGAAAGCAAGGGCAAAGCGAAGGAAAGAAAAAGGCAGAAGCGAGCAAGCAGGCAAGCAAGCAGGCAAGCAAGCAAGCAAGCAAGCCGAGCTAAAACCTCTCCTAAACACAGACCATGGGGGAGGTGAGCCGGCTGATAACAAGACAAAACAAAGCTTCACTCTCAGACTCAGTCCTGGAAGCACAGGACATAATACCAAACATAATCAGGACACACGATTGGAGATAGAAACACCATAACATCACCCTAGGACACAGCTAATCCCTGCGTCTATTGGGCGGAAGTCATTGGTGAGGATAAACCAATCATTGGATGCGGACTCCGTCGGGGTGAAGACTACTTTTACCTCGACGGACTCTTCGATACAGGAGCAGATGTGACAATTATACCAACCGAGAATTGGCCGTCACATTGGGAGTTGCAACCCGTGGCTGGCAGAATACAAGGAGTCGGGGGGCCCAATTGGCTTGGCAGTCAAAAAGCGTAATTAAAATTGAGGGACCTGAAGGGCAGGTGGCTAATGTCCGCCCTTTTGTTATGGAGTATAAAGCTCTCCTGTGGGGCAGAGATGCCATGTCGCAATGGGGTGTTCGTATTGAGATCCCGAAAACCCTGCGGGATTTTTCTTAGCCGCCACTGTGGAGCGCCCTGTCCAGAAACTGAATTGGCTATCTGATGAACCAGTATGGATAGATCAGTGGTCGCTTAACAAACAGAAATTGCAGGCGCTCAAAGAAATCGTGGAGGAGCAGTTAGCCAAAGGTAACATCGAGCCAACCTGGAGCCCTTGGAATTCTCCGGTCTTCGTCATCAAAAAGCCGGGGAAGGACAAGTGGCGGCTCCTTCACGACCTTTGTGAAATAAATAAAAAGATAGAAGACATGGGGTCTCTGCAACCAGGTATGCCCTCACCCTCAATGCTGCCGCAAAATTGGAATCTGGCAGTCCTAGATATCAAGGATTGTTTTTTCAAAATTCCCCTCGACCCCGAGGATGCACCACGGTTTGCCTTCTCGGTTCCATCCATCAACCGGGAAGCCCCAATGAGGCGCTTCCATTGGCGGGTACTGCCTCAGGGCATGAAGAACAGCCCCAGTATCTGTCAATAGTACATGGCCTCATTGCTTTCTCCTGTCCGTGCCGAGGCAGAGGAGGCCGTCATCCTGCACTATATGGATGACGTGCTAATTTGTGCCCCCACGGACAACATACTGCAGTATGTCCTTGACCTTGTCATCAAGGTTTTGATCTCTGCAGGGTTTGAGCTCCAGAAGGAGAAAGTTCAGAGGATGCCCCCGTAGAAGTATCTCGGGCTCCAAATTAACAGCAGGACTACTGTCCCACAGAAATTGGCAATTAACACCAAGCCAAAAACCCTTGCGGATTTCCACCAGCTGTGTGGGTCATTGAATTGGGTCAGACCCTGGCTAGGATTGACCACCGAGGACCTAGCTTCCTTTTTCAATTTATTGAAAGGGGGAGATGAGTTACTTTCTCCTAGGGTGCTGACCCCAGATGCGAGGGAAGCTCTGGAAAAGGTAGAGAAGGCGATGGGGACGAGACAAGCCCATCGCTACCTGCCGAACCTGCAATTTGAGTTTATTATCCTGGGACGGCTGCCGCACCTCCACAGCCTCATTTACCAGTGGGACCAGGACCAGAGGGACCCCCTCTTGATTATAGAGTGGGTGTTCCTCAGTCATCAGAGGTCGAAAAGTATCACCAGGCCACAGGAGCTGATGGCGCAGATGATCAGGAAGGCCAGGGCTCGTTTGCGAGGGCTGGCGGGTTGCGATTTTGCGTTCATCTGAGTACCGCTTGCCTTATCATCAGGCAAGCTGACTAAGGAGGTTTTGGAGCATTTGCTCCGGGAGAATGAGACTCTTCTCTTTGCCCTTGATAGCTACACAGGACAAACATCTGTCCACCACCAAAGTCATAAATTATTGAATTCAAATTTCAATCTGGTCCCGAAAGAAAATTTGAGCCGGGTGCCGCTCAAAGCTCTAACTGTTTTTACAGACGCATCTGGGGCTTCTCACAAGTCAGTCATGACTTGGAAGAACCCCCAGACTCAGCAGTGGGAGGCAGATGTTAAGGTTGTTGAGGGTTCCCCTCAAATTGCTGAGTTAGATGCAGTCGTTAGAGCTTTCGAGAGGTTCTCAGAGCCACTTAATTTGGTTACAGATTCGGCCTATGTGGCGGGTGTGGTGTCAAAGGCAGAGAACACTGTTTTGAAAGAAGTCTCCATTCCGAACCTCCACAGTCTGCTCTCGAAGCTGATATATGCTGTCTCCCACCGAGAGCATCCGTACTTCGTGATGCACGTAAGTACGCACACAGACCTGCCAGGCTTTATCGCCGAGGGTAACCAGAGAGCGGACACCCTGGCAGCACCAGCTGATATGGCCAGGATTCCTGATATTTACCAACAGGCAAAGCTGAGCCATCAGAAATTCCATCAGAATGCGCCTGGCTTGGTATGGCAATTCCAACTAAGCCGTGACCAGGCCAAGGACATTGTGGCCACATATCCCCAGTGCCAGAAGCTTGGGGTGCGAACCCTGAGCTCTGGCATCAATCCTAGAGGCCTGGAGAGCTGTGAGTTATGGCAGATTGATGTCACCCACGTTCCGCAGTTCGGCAGGTTGAAATATGTACATGTGAGTGTGGACACCTTTTCCGGGGCAGTCTTCGCTTCTGCCCACACAGGGGAGAAGGCCAAGGACGTACAGAAACACCTAGTAGAGGCCTTCTCTGTGTTGGGGATCCCAAGGGAATTGAAATCGGACAATGGCCCAGCATATGCTTCCACGGCCTTCCGGGAGTTTCCTGCAGAGGTGGGGAATCAAACATAAGACAGACATCCCTTTATTCCCCCGCAGGTCAGGGCATGGTTGAGCGCACCCACCAAACGCTCAAACGGGTCCTGGAGCAGCAACAGGGCACTACTCAATTTGTTACACCTCATACTAAATTGCATAAAGCCCTTTTTACCATCAACTTTCTTAACTGCTCCTTCGAAGTGCTGAGTCCTCCCATTGTGAGGCACTTCACGAACTCTTCATCATTACGGTTGAGAAAACACCCTCCCGTGATGGTGAAGAACCCGGAGACCGGTAAAACGGAGGGCCCACATGAGTTATTCACCTGGGGTGGTGGGTACGCTTGCGTATCCACACCCTTTGGTTTGAGGTGGGTCCCTCAAAGGTGGGTCTGGCCCTATACTGCCAGTCAGGGACATCTGTCAGGGCCAACTTCTGGACATGTCAAATATGCAGCGCTTCGTCGTCACCGGCGCCCCTCCCTGGAACACCAAGGGTCCCCCAGAGGGCGGGACAGCCCCTTCTCCAAGTTGTTTCCTCCCCCTGAAGTTTAGGACCTATTTGAGTAACCCGTTCCCTTTTCCTGTTCTGTTTTAGTCAGCCACCCGGAGCCCCAGGATGTGGTATGCCCTTGTCATCTGGGCGTGCCTCTGCCAGTCTTCGGTGGAGTGGATAGTGCCGCAGCCAAGGAAGAATGTGTGGGTCACCCTGGCCCAGGCCATGCAGCAGGACCATCTCTGCTTATCAACTGCGGCAACAGGGAATCCACTTTCAACCTGCATGGTGGGGATCCCATTTCAGCCCGACGAATATCCCAAGACAATCATCAACATGCGGGATGATTTTAACCCCTGGTGGTGGCACCCCTCCTATGCCTCCTATCCTATGACCAACCCCCTCTGGGTGTGGCGGGAGTGGTCTAAAGACCTTCCCAAAGCACCCGAGGAACCTCAGGAATTAGAGTTACTTGGTTCAGCCCCATCCCCTTTTTGTGTTCAGAATCATTATAGATGGTCCAACCCCGAATCATACCTAAACGTTATCCAACCCAACCTTGACTATAGAGCTGCCGCGTGGTGCAACGCCACTGCCCAGATTGAGGGGACCCCTGTAGACCAACCTTGTCAGCTATGTAAGGGGGTCTTCTTGATCTGTGGTGACCGGGCGTGGGCAGGCATCCCCTCTCGCCTGATAGGAGGGCTGTGCACCCTTGGACGACTGACCCTGTTTTTGCCTAACCATACCCAAATTTCGAATTGGAAACCTAAAAATACAAAATCGGCAATCCAAAAGAGAGAAGCTCATAATTTAGACGAAAATTGCAATGCAGATGTTTTTCATTGGTCTAAGTCCAAAAGAGTTGCTGTCTCCATCTTTTTACCGTGGGTGGCAGTGGCTAAAGCCCTAGGTGAATTGGGCCGCCTAGAGTGCTGGGTAGCGAAACAGGCAAACCTTATGTCAGCGGCCTTAAGCGACCTCCTAGCAGATGAGGAAATTACCAGGCAGGCGACCCTACAAAATCGGGCAGCAATAGATCTCCTGTTGCTTGCGCATGGCCACAGCTGCGAGGACTTCAAAGGCCTCTGCTGTCTCAACTTGTCATCTCGGAGCAGCAGTGTCCACTCCAAGATACAGCAAATACAAGGTCTTGTCACGAACATCAAGGAGGAATCCGAAGACTGGCTGAGAAACATCTTTAAAGGCTGGGGACTTTCGGGTTGGCTGGCTTCAGTTGTCAAAGCCATTATTTCTGTTGTCCTTGTTATTATTCTCATTTGAATTGCTATCCCCATTATAAAGACCTTAGTTGTCTGCAGCATCTACCCACCACCCCAAGTTAACCGCGCAGAGGTGGGGCCTATCCTGGATTGGGATCTCGAAGATCCCCCAAATGGTGAAGACATGAAAGCAGTTGAGGAAGAGAAGGATGGGCTCACCTCTGGCGAGGACTTTGAAAATGACACTTCTGTTCAAAAAGAAAGGGGGAGATGTAGTGTTGTGTTGTTTAATGTTAATTTTCCTTCTGTGTTGATGGTTGGTCTCCGTTTCTTTCCCCTAAGTTAAGTACATTATGGTTTTTCCCTTTACTGCCCTTGTCCTAGTCAGTCATCCTTAACCCCTCCCCTTTATCTGGAACCTTCCCTGTCCCTCACCCTAAACCCTGCCCCACTGGATGTCAATCCTTTGTAGCCCCTCCCTTTGTTCTAGAAGTTTCTGTGTCGAGCATTCCCTTTTGTATTCATGATCGGTTACATTGTATGTATCCCCACGCTCGGTTTACCTTATTGGCTCAATGTACCCCTTTCCCCGCCTTCTGTACCTCCCCCCGTTAACCGTTATTGGACAGAGTTTTGTGCCCTCCCCTTGCTCCTCCCCCCTACTTAAGCCTGTGTAGAACCCCTCAAATTGCCTTTTACGGTTCCCTCTCCCAACCTCCTGACCTGTTACCTCTTCCTTCAATAAATCCCTTCCCCCAGAACAGTAAAAGGTCTCTCATGCGCTTCTTTGTCCCTCCCTGACGACTCGCCCAGGCGTAGCTGTTGCTACACCTTTTCTGCGGCTTCCAGAGGGGTGCCGGGGAGGGGCCACTCACCGACCTAAGCTTCCCGGAGCTAGCCGGTAGCCCAGGTGAGGTGGGCAGTGGGTGGAAGAAACGTCATACATCCACGTGCTCCACTTCTTCTTCAAACCTTCATTTTAGTTTCTCAGTCATCTGAAGCATGTTGGAGAGCACAACTTCAGCATCTTGTGCTCTGCAAATGTTCATATCCAACAGGGTCATCTGAAGGAAAAGAAGAACAAATTATTGACATGCACAGACGAAATACTGTGTGGCTTTCAGAGAACCTGGCTAAACGTAGTGTTTCTTTTCTTGCGATGGACAGAGATAGATTCAGCCTCCTAAATGCCATATTAGATTAGTAAATAATACCATCTGGTTGGACACAAAGGGAGAAATTGAGGCAGTGGTGGAATTTCTTTCCCAAGAAAAGACAGATTTAGCCCAACGGCTGAGGCTCCTTGCATCTTCCACATTCACGTAGGACAGCACTCCCTTCATTACCGGCATTTGTTAAGGCTTTTCCACATTTCAAGTACAAATACCAACTACTGCTGTGAAACCAAACGGATGGCTTAGTTTTTGAACAGAGTAAGGCGGAGGTTAAAAAGGAATTCCACTTGTTATCTCAATGTTTGGTGCATCCTCAGACGCATTTTACTCGAATGACACATTGGACCACGGCTATCACAGACAAAAGCTGTGGCACTCAACTTGCACATCTGCCCTTTCTCCTGACATTTGCCCTCGACCAGCTCATACTGGATGCTCATTTTCTCCACACACTCCACATTAGGGCTGTCTGAATGATATGGAACTGACCACAGTCAAAATTCCCATCTTTCATAGTGCAGTGTGACATGGAAACATAACAGAGGCCATGTGCTGAATCTCAGCACGCCGAAAAGATCCCAGCAGTGCCTTCAGACCTTTGCCTACAGACACCAGACACTACCAGCCAAAGAAATCAAGACATTTTCATACACAGCTCTTTATCATTATGCTTCAAAGTAGCAAGGTACTTACAGTCGCTACCAACTTCTTTGCTACCATACAGGATACAAACATCGCAACAGGATGTGCTCTGGAGCAAGAGAAGGCAGACACAGAGAGGGAAGGCATGCTGCAAGGACACAGAGAAAGGAAGTATCTCCAATACTTCCCCTCTTCTTCTCACACTTCCCCTCTTCTTCTCCAAGAGTTAAAAAGGAGTATTTTTGTATGATTGCGAAGGCATCCATGTCAAAATTAACTTTTGATTTCCCCCAGATTCATTCTAACCAAGCCGTTCCTTCTAGATCTCACCATGCACGGGTGTTTGTACTGGCCAAAGGAAAGCCATGCCACAGGCAGCTTCTTTGGCTCTTACTGCCACCTCCAAGCAACTGAGAAGGTATGTGGGAACACACGGAACAAAGAATAGAGCAAAAATGCACTCTCAAAGCAATTGTCTGCCTCATCGTTGCCCGGGAGAAAAGAAAATATTGCTTGAATTCCATACTGTTCTTAGGATTTCCCGACCTACCTAGACTTTTGTTTAAATTCTCCAGAGTTCAGCACCATTCGCTTCCATCAGATTTGGCACGTTTTGGAGGCAACAAGGTGCTATCAAAGTAGGAAACAAGAGTCAGGTATCCTAAAATACAAACCAGTCAGTACTTCAAATATAAAATTATGAATCCGAATATCCATACTACTGGGCTTTCTTTTATTTACAGCCATCTTGGCAATGAAAATAAACCTGAGATCGTTCTTGTTCAAGGCCAACTGTTTACTGCCCGATAAGGAACTAACTGTCATCTACCTTGTTCCTACATCCACCATAAAAAACCTCCCTGTAAAGATCGTAATGCATTGCAGCCACACCAATGTGTCTTGTGTTCAGGATGGATAGTCAAACGTAGCAACGTTAGATTCCTATCCAGACTCCTCTCTTAATTTATTGCGCAAATAAAATCCCACGCCATTGAGAAAAAATGCCTTGACAAAAGCACCAACTTCTAGCTCTCCACCCATCTTTGCCCATTTCTACTCTGTTTCAAGATTTACTTCTGCATTCCTCCATTATTAGAGCCTGATCGCCACCTATTAAGTGTAGTTGGGGCACTGAAAATCAAGAATGCATTTTTTCCATTCAAAAGAGCTGTACAGAAATATATGTAGACCCTGCCTTACTGCTGCATTTAGCAATCACACATTGACAGGAAGCAAAGTGCATTTTGTAGCCAAGTCCTTCATTAACTCCAGCAACACTTGTTTTTCTTTATGCTATACCCTCTTTTGCCATACCCAATATATTGCAAAACCTTCAATTTCTGTTCACAGAGCACCATCTGCTCCTTTACCAACTTTTCCATTTCCATATTCATAGTTGAGGGATTCTGTATTTCTTCACTTGCCATAAATTCTCTGCAGGATGGAAAGTAGATATGTAGAATGGAATCACATGATATATGTGATATCATACGTGATATCACGTAGAAAGAAAAAATGATCAAGTATTACTTTTATAGAAACCAAAAGTGAACACTAGCTTCTTTGTGTTGCTCATTGTCCAAAAGAAGACGGCCCCATTTCTGACCTGAAACTCTGAACTACACACTTCTTTTGCATGAGCTTCCAGTCCTTGACTCTCCCTTGCCATTTCAGTTGATGCCATTTTTCTTTCTCAAGCTTTGATTTCATTCGATTCAAGAGTAGCTTGGCAGTTGCCCTCTCATTATCCAGCAGTGCTCTCTTTATATTCTGTGTATTAAAAAATAAAACCAGAAGTAGAAGCAGCATACAACATGCAAAAACAAACAAAACATTGTCTCTTCTACAGGAACATGTGGGGAGAAAAGAACACAAATGATAACCAATGGCCGGCCAAGTAGAAATTTCTTCTATATTTCAGTGATTGATAGGCAGAAAAAATGAATTTCATTTGGGGAAAGAAAGACATTCAAGGAATATTCAGACTGCTATCTTGCCCCAGGTAAAACATTTACCATGGCCTTAGCGTTAATGAGCTTGTGAACATCAGCTGCCAAGAGGAAGGACATTTCCTCCAGTTTCACAGAATACTTGGTCAGTACATCTGCTATCTGTGCAATCAAAGAATACAGAAAAGCAATAACAATGAAAAGTAGAACTCAAATATCAGTTTCCCAAGTTAAAATCTACATGAACAAGACAATTTTTCCATTCAAGTGAATTCGATTTAATTAATTCATTAACTACATAAGTATCATTCTCATGTTCAAGAATAGAATTCAAAGAATCAACGTTGCTTCTTCTGAGACATTGAAGCCTCAGTAGATCCCAACTTCAAATCTATTAGGACGGCATGAAAGCAATACCTGCTACATTTAGTACATGTAAACTACAAAGACATCTAGAACAGCTCTAAAAGATGAACAAACCCATGAACTTTGAAGTAGATGCTAGCAAGAAATGTGGAAATAGGCTTTGTCTGCCCAGTGCTTTTCCCAAAAGCTTGGGCAGTCCTTGGCGTCAGTGAGCATCTCTGTCTCATTATTCAGCAGCTGGCTTAGGGTAAGAAAGGATGCATGCAATCACTTCATTCCTGTTCATGACATAAACTTACTGCACCATCATGGAAGCCATTTACTTGGAAATATAGCCAAAAAAATAGGTGTCAGACTGGGTACATATCTAGGTTGCTATGAGCAAAACCAATTTCTTTTTAACAGGAAAGCCATACAATATGCCTGCCATGGCAAATATTAGTCTACTAGCCCTGCGCTTCAACGGGCAGTGAGCAGTTCATTACACCAAATTTACGTTTGGCAAGGAGACAGTCTATTTATTACAAGCCCCTAGTTCTAGAACCAAGAATTCAGGAGTTGCTCATTCCCAATGAAAATCTGTCCATTTCATACCTTTGGGGTTTTATGCTTCTGTTCTTTACCTGTCTTGAGTGTGGCTTTCTTGTGAAGCCACTAATGGGTGTTTTTCCAACACATTTCTGCTGATTACACGGAAATTGCAACGCATCAACAGTCATCTCTGAATGTCTCTTTAAAGTATGCTTTTTACTCTTCTTAGAGGACCTTGTCTTCTTCTTTCCTTCACCCAAAAGGTGGGCTAAGTCAGCCTTCAAAGAACCATCATCTCAACAATTAGAATTCTTTCCAACCTACTGAATGGAGAACAGTGACAAAAAAAATTTAAAAAAACTAGTACGCGAAAGACAGCAGAAGAGAAAGGTGAAATAATGAATCCTACATGCCACATGAATAACTCTCTTCATTCGAGGCTATTTTCAAAATGAGAAGAAGAAAAAAAAAAGATCATCTTTTCCTCAGAGAGGAAAAGTGGAGTAACTGGATTGTGTTGCCTTGCTTACAGTTACCAGAAAAGTCAACAGCAGAGTTGAAAACTCCTGAAGCTGGCTAACTACACCTCTAAATATTTTACTACTGTGTTATGATTCTGTCTTCCTTTAATAGAACCTGATATACAACAAAGAGATGGGAGCACATGGAGATGCATTGAAGAGCCGACGCTGGAGGTAACACATTCATTTTTTACTCAAACAAATCCAAATTAGAAATGTTGAAAATGACCTGGGGCCATTTCAACAGCCAGCAAACTGACTAACACAACCAACCTTTGGCTTTTATTCAATCCTTTGCTTGTTTTACCTGGGCCTTGAAAATCTGTCTGCAGCCTTCCTCTCCGCAAATATATCACACTCGTCCTATTGAGAAGCCATGGCTCGTCACAGCTGCTTGGCCAGGGCTGCTTCCAGAACAACAGGCAACTACAAGCTGGGAGCCAAGAGATACAACACTTCACTTGGAAAAGGGCCTTCCATGAATCCTAGAATCCCAGAATGGTTTGGACTGGAAGCGACCTTAGAGATGATAGATTATCTTCTTCCCACATCCTGACATGGGCAGGGACACTTTTCCACTAGTCCAGGTTGCTCCATGTCCACTCCAGCCTGGCCCTGGACACTTCCTGCCATGGGGCTCCCACACAGCCTCTTTGAGCAACATGAGCCAGGCCGCAGCACCCACACAAGGAAGAATTCCTTTCCAATATCCCATCTACCCCAGCCCTCTCGCATTTTGAAGCTATTCCCCCTTGTCCTTAGAGTCCAGACCCTTTTCCAAAGTCCCACCCCAGCTATCTTGGAGCCCCAGCAGGCACTGCAAGCGGCTCGAAGGTCTCCTTGGAGCCTTCTGTTCTCCAGATTGGACACCCTCAGCTCTCCCAGTCTGTCCTAGAGCAGAGAAGCTCCAGCATTCAAAGCAGCTTAGCAGCCTCCTACCCGTGAAACTCGACGTCACCGCTGGCCTTCCGGGCTCTACTGATATCGCTTCCGGGGTCGTTCGGGGTCACTCCCGGCTTTCTCCCCGCCCTCCATGGGGCCCTCAGGCGATGCTGCCTGGATGCCACTCCTGCCGCTGTCATACCAACGCCTAGGGCGCGCACCGTTGTTCTCAGAGCTCCGTGCAACAGTCTGTCTCTCACGCAGTTCGAATGGAAAACGAAAGCTTTTCGCCTATGCCCTTCACAGAGATTTGTTGCCAGAACAAGAAGGTCTTGTGGCCGGAGCTCGCCCCCGCCGCGAGGAAGCTGATATTAGCACCTCATTGCCGGGGCACTTCTCGCTCCTTGACTACGTGCTCAGCGCTTTCCGAATTCGCTGCTAGCTCCCCAGTCGTTCTCAGCTGCAAGTAGCAGTGATCACAGTACATAGAGCTTCGCATGGACCAAGGACCTGGAGGGACATATTGCACACGAAGATGTGCCAGGACAGAGACGTGATCTGCATTCTCCCTTCTCGTCATCCAGTTTGTGCTTCTGCTGCTTCTGCTGTTAGGAATCGCTCCTTGAAAGACGAGCGAGAGCGTCTTTCTGGGTGCATTGCACTGAGTGAGAGCTCCCTACGGACACTGCACTCGGAGCCAAGGCAACAGGGCGTGCTTTCCCGCAGAACTGAGGACAAGCTGTTGGGCAGAGCTGAAACTGGCCGCTGGAGTTCAGCTCTGTGCAGGAAGTAGAAGGCGAAATAGGAAGCCGAATGGTACCGGGATTGGGTGCGCAGTGCAGCGAAGAGCACACGAGCAGCCAAAGAGCTCCTTCACAATCGCTTTCACATCTCAGTGCTCTTGCTGCTTGGAAAAGTAGCACACAGCCGTTGCACGCCATGGCAAAAGCTGGAGCAGTGCCCTTCCTCACACCTTCGCTGTGGTGTACTCCATGCAGGTAGAGCGAAGCAAGAAGGACGCCAGGAAGAAGAAGGCGTTCTTAAAGTAGCCCTCTGTCAGCAGCCATGAAAGGGCAATTAACACACGGAGTCTCGCTGCCCTCCATTCTACATACCCGCAACTCCCTTTGCCGTCTTGCAATAGTTGCTACCAGAGCAGAGGGGGCCAGATTGAAGAGGCAGTGCCTAGGTTCACCTTCTGCTTATTGCGCGTAAGCCACATCCACGTCCTCGCTGCACTCTGTATTTCCCTTCTCCGCGGCATTTACCGTGGTGCTCTCTGCAACTCGGCGCCTCGAAGTGACGGCCAATGTTTCCACAGCGGGCTGCAAGGGAACCAAGGAGCAACACAAGCAGCAGTGCTTCAGCTTGCTCCTTCCAACTGCTAAGGGCACTTGGGAAGCCAAGCGAGAGGCAGCCACATTCCTCTCCTAGTAGCCTGTAACGTGGTGCACACAAGCACGGTACTTGTGCTGCTTCGTTCACCGCCCTCACCCAGTCGTGGTGCCGCTTTCATTCCCTGGCCGCCAGAAGCCGCTGAAGCAGCGCCACGCAGCCAGCAGTGTGCCGGCAGCCAAGCGCTCGAGATCTCTGCTTCTGCCCAAGCCTGCCTAGGGCATGCACCTTTGTTCTCAGAGCTCCGTGCAACAGCCTGCCTCTCTCGCAGCTCGAATGGAAAACGAAAGCTTTTCGCCTACACCCTTCACAGAGATCTCTTGCCAGGATGAGAAGGTCTTTTGTTCAGAGCTCGCCCCCGCCATGAGGAAGCTGCTATTAGCACCGCATTGCAGGGGCGGTTCTCGCTCCTTTAATACGTTCTCAGCGTTCTCCAAATTCGCTGCTAGGTCCACGGTCCTTCTCAGCTGCAAGTAGCAGCGTTCACAGCACATAGATCTTCGCATGACCTGACGACCTGGAGGGACATATCGCACAGGAAAATGTGCCAGGAGAGAGACGTGTACTACATCATCCCTAATAGTCATCCAGTTTGTGCTTCTGCTGCTTCTGCCCTTAGAAATCGCTCCTTGAAAGATGAGCGAAAGCGTCTTTCTGGGTGCATTGCACTGAGTGAGAGCTCGCTACAGACTTGGCACTCGGAGCCAAGGCAACAGGGCGTGCTTTCCAGCAGAAATGAGGACAAGCTATCGGGCAGAACTATAACTGACCGCTGGAGTTCAGACCTGTCTGGATGGCAGAAGGCGAAGAACGATGCCACAGGGCACCGGGCTTGTGAGCGCAGTGCAGCGAAGAGGACACAAGCACTCAAAGAGCTCCTTCACAACCGCTTTCACTTGTCAGTGCTCTTGCTGCTTGGAAAAGTAGCACACAGCCATTGCACGCCAGGGCAAAAGCTGGGGCAGTGCCCTTCCTCACACCTTCGCTGTGGTGTACTCCATGCAGCTAGAGCGAAGCAAGAAGGACGCCAGGAAGAAGAAGGCATTCTTAAAGTAGCCCTCTGTCAGCAGCCATGAAAGGGCGAGTAACACATGGCGTCTCGCTGCCCTCCATTCTACATACTCGCAGCTCCCTTTCCCGACTTGCAAAAGTTGCTACCAGAGCAGAGGGGGCCAGATTGAAGAGGCAGTGCCTAGGTTCACCTTCTACTTATTGCACATAAGCCACATCCACCTCCTCGCTGCACTCTGTATTTCCCTTCTCCGCGGCATTTAACGTGGTGCTGTCTGCAACTCGGCGCCTCGAAGTGACGGCCAATGTTTCCACAGCGGGCTGCAAGGGAACCAAGGAGCAACACAAGCAGCAGTGCTTCAGCTTGCTCCTTCCAACTGCTAAGGGCACTTAGGAAGGCAAGTGAGAGGCAGCCACCTTCCTCTCCTAGTAGCCTGTAATGTGGTGCACACAAGCAGGGTACTTGTGCGGCTTCGTTCACCGCCCTCCCCACGCCTGGCGCCGCTTTTACGATCCACTATTAGTACAGAGGGGGGGGTCATGATGGTTCTTTTGATCTTAAAGGTTCAAACAGGCAAAGTGAAGGAGACAAAATCAGTCTATTCAACAGCAGAAAATCGGTTTATTCAACAACAGCAATGCATTTAATCAAATGCAAACAACTCAGTTACGGTAAGGGGGAGAGGTATAGGAAACAAAGTATAGGGAGATGGGAAGGAAAGAAAGGGATGGGAAAATAGCTACCAACAGACGAGACGGGCGTCCTCACGGGTCATCCGCCAGAAAGGAAGCCACTCTGTACATCCTTTAAACACAGCATAGGAGCATAGGAGTCAGTGTAAATACAAACAAGAGAGGTATTATGTACCTCATGCTTGAAAACACTCCATACAGCAATCAGCTCACCAACCTGAGCACTGCCTTCTCCCTCAGTAATAATTCGTTCACCAGATGAAGTACGGAGAGCTACTGCCCTGTATTTCCACACCTTTCCTTCTCGTCTAGCAGAAGCATCAGTAAACCAAGAATTCACTGATTGTTCAGGGGAGAAAGGAGGGGCCACTTTAATTACTGAGGCAGGTTTATCGTGGCTGCTAGCCAAGTTCTCAGTTTCTTGTATAGCCAGATTTTTTACAGCTCCTTCTGTTACAGAGAAGATGTTACAGTAATGTTCTATCTGGGCATACCACTTCCTAACTGAGGATCTCTGGGCCACCCCGTCAGGGGGAGGGGTCCCACTGGTGACTGTTTTAATAACTTTAAAAGGGCCTCTTAATACAATTGGTTGCTGACGTGTAATTTTCTCCACTTCTATGAGAGCTATGCTGACAACAAAAAGCCCCTTTTCCCAGGTAGTGTATCTTTTTTCAGCATCTTTAAAACCACGAGAATAAAAACCAACAGGCCTTGTAGGGCCTTCTGGGCCTCGTTGCCATATGTGCACTGACAACCCCGAGGTGGCAAATCCCCATTCTACCTAGACAGGATCTGTGGGATGAATAGGGCCTAGAGCTTGATGTGCAGTTCCTTCAAAAATCAGCAGTTGTAATGCTTCCTCCTGAGAAGGAGTCCAATCCCATTTTACCTTTTTCCTCAGCAAGTCATAAAGAGGTGTAGCAATAATTGAAAAATCAGGGATGTGTTTTCTCCAAAACACTAATAATCCCAGAGCTTGTTGAAGCTCTTTCCTGGATCCAGGCATTTTAATTTGATCTAGGGAGGTTAGGGTATCAGGTGGAATGCATGTCATACCTCCTTTCCACCAAATCCCCAAAAACTTCACCTCCTGAGAAGGTTTCTGAATTTTCTCTGGGGGAATTTTTAAGTCAAGGCTTTCCAGATGAGATTTTATTTTCTGTTGGCTATCCCCCACTACTTCTATTTCATCTCCCCCCACCAGAATATCATCAATGTATTGATAGACAGCTACATTGTCAGGTTTGGGTATCCTTTCTAATTCCTGTGCTAAAGCATGGTGGGCTAGAGTAGGGGAGTGTTTGTACCCTTGAGGAAGCCTAGTGAAGGTGTATTGCTGTCCTTCCCATGTGAAGGCAAAACAGTCCATGTCCTCTGGCTGTATAGGTATCATAAAGAACATGTCTTTGACATCTATAGTTGCCATGATTGTATGAGCCTTCTCCTGAATTGAAGTTATAAGTTCAGCTAAATTTGGGACAGCTGCTGTGAGAGGATCTGTGTTTGCATTTAGTCTGCGAAAATCTACTGTCAGCCTCCACTTTCCGTTAGGTTTACGGACTGGCCACACTGGAGAGCTAAAGGGAGAATGAGTGTCAATTATCACTCCCTGATCTGTCAGGTCCTGAATAACTGGCTTGATTCCTTCTTTGGCACCAGTGGGAAGTGGGTATTGTTTCACATTAGTAATTTTACTGAAAGGTAAGGAAGGTGCGGATTGAAGCAGATTAATATTAAAACGTGGTGTGCCAAAGGACCAGAGACAACCCTCCTCGTCTTCCCACTGTCTTCCAGCAAGGACATCCATTCCCAATAAATCATTTGGAATATTTCCAATTACAATTTTGATAAGTAACAAATTCTCCTCTCCAGGTAGTAAGATTTTTATCAGAGCTATATCCATAGCTTCTGTGGTCCCCAAGGCATTGAGAACAAAGCATTGTCTCCTTGTTGGAACAACTCCACATTTCTGCGCAGCTTTTCTTGTTAGTGCAGAAATTTGGGCTCCAGTGTCAACCACAAAGGTAACAGGTGACCTTTTAGGGCCAACCATTGCTGTTATCAGGAGGTCCCCAGTATTAGGATTTCTGGTGAGCGTTCTAATGAATAACCAGTTCAGCCCCCCCCCCCCCCATGCCTCTGCCCACCCACGAGAGACAGGGTTTCTAGTTTCCCTCCTTCTGAAGCCGTTTCAGTTCCATTCCCAAAAACTGAGAAGGAGGAAACTCTGACTCAGCTCTCAGAACCTGTGGACGAGATTGATTTGGCTCACTGCCCAGAATCTGTGGAGGGGTTAAGTTTGACTCACTGACCACAACCAGTGGAGGAGGAGGTGCACTAGGCTGGACAGTAGGAGAGTTTGATGTAAGGATCTTAGGGCAATGCCAATTCACAACAATTTTTATCAACTTGCCAAATGGTAAGCCATCCATAACATCTTTAGGAATTTGTTTCTTTAACCCCAACGACCACCAGTACTGAGGAGAAGTAATCAATTTCCCCCTTTCTGGCTTATCACTAGGAGAAACAACGTGTCTAACACCTTTAGATTTCTCCACTTTATCCTATGGGACTTTTACCGGTCCATATTTCCTGCTGTAATTCAACAATTTCTCTGCAACTTCGCTCCATGTCCAAACTTTACGGTTATTGTCAGGAGATTCTGGAGTCCGTCTAGAGGGGGATTCATAGGGAGGGAAAGAGTCCACGGAACCAGATCGCTCACGTGAGTTTCCAAGAAATCGATCTAATCTTTCTACAGGTGTCATGGATGCGATAGTTTTTTGAAGGAGAATTGCGGTAGATTTGAGTGTTTCTGGGAGACCACGAATTAAAGGGGTCATGATTTCAGGCATTACAGGCAATTGCATAGGTGATTCATAGGTGGTAGTCAGTTTTCTCTCATGTATCATTTGCAGGCAAGCAGCTTTGTGAATGTTTTCCAAAAGTTGGTCGGGAGTACCAACTAAAGCTATAGGGTCTCCCCTTTCCAGGGGGTTAAGCCCCCCGGCCCAAAAAGCTGCACGTTGGGTCAAGGACCATGGGTAGCTCTTATCTCCGGTTGTTAAGAAGACCCCATGTCCCCGATACCCACTAGCTTCACTTTCTGATAATTTAATCTCATCTCCCCCAGTAAGAGACACTCGAAATACATATTCAGTCTCTGTTTCATGAGGGAGTCGCCCATATTCCTTTGTCAGTTTTGCTAATTCAGTGGCAGAATATGGGATTTCTTTTGTAGAAATGTTTGGTACAAAATCATCAGGACCAAGATAAGTATATTGTGTTTTAATCATAGGTCTCAACTTCGGACAGCAGTGTTCCCCAAGATTTTTCATTATATTTAACTCCTTTTGGGGATAAATTTGATTAATGTGAACAATCTCCTTCTCTTCTGTTTCTGTGTGTGTTTCATTCTGCTTTACTTTTTTGGTACTTTCTTCTCTTAGGGCAGCCTGTAGCAAATGATTTTCATCTCGCAACAAACGGTTCTCATTCCTTTCTGGATCTAATTGTTTTTGCAGAATTTGAACAAGATTTTGCAAAGAATCTATAATTGTACTTTCTTCACTAACTCGCTTAGAGCGAGTTTCTATGGCTGCCGTAAGACAAGCTCCCTAAACTAAGCAGAGTATGGTTTTATTTTTGCCCAGTTTGAACTTTGATTCATGTTGCAAAGAATATATTCTATCAATCACATTCTCCAGATTAAACCAATTACTGTTCACCCATTCCTCCCCACCTTGTGACGGTCTGGCGCTATACTTAGCTAATAGAGCATAAAATGCATCTCTATCTGTTATGGTGGAATTCTCAGTCATTTTGTGAAGGGATAAGTAAAAACCACAACAGGGAGGTCTATTGCTTAAGTTACCACACACAACGAAACAGCTTTCACTGTGTACCCCCCTTCGCTTCCCTGTGCGGGTGAAGAGACCAAACTACTTGAGAGGCACTCCTTAGTTACAAAACACCAGGTTGTCTCTTCACTACACCAAGGATCAAAAACATCATAAAAAACAACAACAACAACAACAATAGTGTCCCGCCTATTGCACCAGTAGATCTTTTGTGAAATTCTGACTACAGAGCCCTCAAGCAAGTCTGGGGATGCTCCACATCAAGGTGTCTGCAGTCTGCGGGAAATCAGAAATACCCCCCTTGCTTTCTAGACAGGCTCACCGATCCAAGGTGGCCAGCTAGGTGAGGCTGGAGTAAGACTTCCTTCCCCTGATACAGACTACAGACAACCTTGCATCCCTTCTGTCTGTCAGAATATCCTGTCCGTGAAGCCAATTTAACGTCATGATCCGCTATTAATACAGAGCGGGAGTCATGATGGTTCTTTTGATCTTAAAGGTGAAAACAGGCAAAGTGCAGGGGACAAAATCAGTTTATTCAACAAGAGCAATGCATTTCATCAAATGCCAACAACTCAGTTACGGTAAGGGGGAGAGGTATAGGAGACAAAGTATAGGGAGAGGGGAAGGTAAGAAAGGGATGGGGAAATAGCTACCAACAGACGAGACGGGCGTCCTCACGGGTCATCCGATAGACGAGTCTTCGTCCGTGGGGAGATCTCAGGGGTCTTCTCCAGGGGGTAGACGGGTCTTCATCAGTGGAGAGATCTCAAAGGGTCTTTCTCAGAGAGTTACTCTTTTATAGTCCTTCTCCAAAGCGAGTGGCCTCTGGCCAAGAGGTGGGAATATTTATGGACCATTGTGTGGTGCTGCAGGAGACAGGTACGGTCAAGCAGTCCTCAGTTGGTGGTACAACACAACCTCTGGTTGGTGCCATGACAGCACAGTCCAGTGAACACAATACAACAGCACACAGTCACAGGCATCCACCTTGGCCGGGCCAGGAAACCATTGTTCAGAGTCAGCCTGGGTGGGGGTCCACGAGTTCTCCTTGCCACGCTCGGGAGGCAAAATCGAGGGGAACTTCAGACCAACCCTTACAGCCCCCGACACGAGGACGCTGCTATTAGCACCGCATTGCAGGGGCACTTCTCGCTCCTTGACTACGTGCTCAGAGCTCTCCGAATTCGCTGCTAGCTCCACGGTCCTTCTCAGCTCTAAGTAGCAGTACTCACAGTACATAGAACTTCGCATGAACTGAGGACCCGGAGGGACATATCGCACACAAAAATGTGCCAGGACAGAGACGTGTTCTACATTGACCCTTCTCGTCATCCAGTTTGTGCTTCTGCTGCTTCTGCTGTTAGGAATGGCTCCTTGAAAGACAAGCGAGAGCGTCTTTCTGGGTGCATTGCACTGAGTGAGAGCTCGCTAGGGACTTTGCACTCGGAGCCAAGGCAACAGGGCGTGCTTTCCCGCAGAACTGAGGACAAGCTGTTGGGCAGAACTGAAACTGACCGCTGGAGTTCAGCTGTGTCCGGATGGCAGAAGGCGAAGAACGAAGCCGCAGGGCACCGGGCTTGCGAGCACAGTGCAGCGAAAAGCACACGAGCAGTCAAATAGCTCCTTCACAATCGCTTTCACTTCTCAGTGCTGTTGCTGCTTGGAAAAGTAGCACACAGCCGTTCCACGCCAGGTCTAAAGCTTGGCCAGTGCCCTTCCTCACCCCTTCGCTGTGGCGTATTCCATGCAGCTAGAGCGAAGCAAGAAGGACGCCAGGAAGAAGAAGGCATTCTTAAAGTAGCCCTCTGTCAGCAGCCATGAAAGGGCGATTAACACACGGCGTCTCGCAGCCCTCCATTTTACATACTCGCAGCTCCATTTGCCTACTTGCAAAAGTTGCTACCAGAGCAGAGGGGGCCAGATTGAAGAGGCAGTGCCTAGGTTCACCTTCTACTTATTGCACATAAGCCACATCCACCTCCTCACTGCACTCTGTATTTCCCTTCTCCGCGTCATTTACCGTGGTGCTGTCTGCAACTCGGCGCCTACAAGTGACCGCCAATGTTTCCACAGCAAGCTGCAAGGGAACCAAGGAGCAGCACAAGCAGCAGTGCTTCAGCTTTCTCCTTCCGACTGCTAAGGGCACTAGGGAACGCAAGCGAGAGACAGCCACCTTCCTCTCCTAGTAGCCTGTAACGTGGTGCACATAAGCACGGTACTTGTGCAGCTTCGTTCACCGCCCTTCCCCACGCCTGGCGCCGCTTTCAATCCCCGGCTGCTAGAAGCCGCTGAAGCCGCGCCACACAGCCAGCAGTATACCCGCGGCCAAGTGCTCGAGAACGCTGCTTCTGCCCAAGCCTGCCTAGGGCGTGCACCTTTGTTCTCAGAGCTCTGTGCAACAGTCTGCCTCTTTCGCAGTTCAAATGGAAAACGAAAGCTTTTCGCCTACGCCCTTCACAGAGACCTCTTGCCAGCACGAGAAGGTCTAGTGGCCGGAGCACACCCCCGACGCGAGGCAGCTGCTATTAACACTGCATTGCAGGGGCACTTCTCGCTCCTTGACTACGTGCTCAGCGCTCTCCAAATTCGCTGCTAGCTCCATGGTCCTTCTCAGCTGCAAGTAGCAGGGCTCACAGTACATAGAGCTTAACCACGACCAAAGATTAGGAGGGACATGTTGCACATGAAAATTTGACAGTACAGAGACATTCTACACCGAGTAGAGACAGAGACACACAGAGAATTCTACACTGCCCCTTCTTATCGGCCATCTTGTGCTCCTGCTGCCTCTGCTGTTACGAATCATTCCTTGAATGACAAGCGAGAGTGCCTCTCCAGGCACATTGCACTGAGTGAGAGCACCCTAGGGACTTCTGGACGTAAAACTTTTTCCACCTCCAATAATATATGGGTGAGTCCTAAAAGTTTTGGTTCTATTAAGAATAGTTAGGTCCAAGTGTTGCTGTTCTAAACACCCTTGGTTTCAGTCTGAAATTAACTGCTTGTTTCTGTCTTTTTGCCTAGTGGCAATGTAATTGTAAGGTAACTAGATGTGTTGGAAATCCATAAATTACATCTCAGGTTAGGTGGGATAATTGGCTGGGAAGAAAAGGGAATTGAGAATTGGGAAAGAATCCAAAGTGAGCTGATGTCACCATCTGAGATTCCCTTGGGTTCCAAATCCTTTCATTTGTGTTTTAGTGGGCTTTTTTGAAGGCGGTGTACAGTTGAAGCCATGATTTAGCTGTGGTGAAACCTGCTCCACTGTAAAAGCATTATTTGCTCAGTGAGCACGGACAACAGTTACAGCGTGGTCTTTTAAGATTCCCTGCACTCCACATATGGTGGCAAAAGCAGTGCCTTGACTGTAATCATAAAAGTGCTTACAGTTTGATTGCTTTAACATCATGTAGGATGGTTCCTCCATCTGCTGTGGTCAGCATTAAGTAACAGATTTCTCAGTTTCTAGGAAGAGTCTAGCAAACAATCACCTTGCTCCTTCTCTTGCATTTATTCATCACTGCTATGCTGCTATACAGACAGATAGTCTGTTTATGATTCAACAATTCAATGGGACATCAAGTAAATAGCAAAGCAAAACTAACTACCGAAAGCACTATAAGGGCCAGAGATTAGCTTGGATCAAAACAGGTATTCTCCTGGCATTGTTTACAAACAAGTCAGCATGTGAAACAGAAGGCACAATGTAGTTTGTGCCTTGTTTTGGGCATGCCCGGAAGAAGGAAATTCTGATTTCACATATGGGAAAGGAAATGTTGACATTTGAATGAGATTGTTCATATGCCAGAAAAGGTTGCTTTGAAAGGTTGTGGAAGTCCTCTTAGGAAACATGGCTTTACAAGTCCTTTCCACCAGGAGACAACAGCTGCAGAACATCTGGGTGTGCCAGTGTTAAGAGCACCAGCAAAGATCAAAGTGGACAAGTTGGTGAACAATGGCAGTGGCCTAGGGGAGAGCAAGTGGGGTGCTGGCTGTGGAACCAGGGGAGTCCTGACTGATTTAGGAGGCGTGTGATGGTCTGTGCCAGCAAGAGGAGTAGTGCTGTGGCCTTGGGACACTGCGAATACTGGAATTCAGTGGGGTCTCAGTGCAGGCTGAGTGTCTGAGCTGCTGGAGGGACCCAGTTTGCCCACATGTAAACATCCAGTCTCACTCTTGCCAGCCACAGAAAGGAGCAGGATGTGGCTGCTGGCGATGCCTGTCATGTATATGTAGTGTATATGTGTGCTATCCTAGCCTGCTGGGAACACTTCTTCTTTGTGACTGCTTGGGCTGAGGGAGACAAAGCAGTGGTAGTTTCTGAGGTTTCGAGTTTGCTCGAGTTTCTCAGGCTGTTTCTGGAGCCACACAGAGTTCTCTTCCTTGAAGCATTTCAATTCCTGGTAATTTTCAAAATTCAAACAGACACAGCCCTAAGCTAGTTGATCTGACTTCAGAGCTATTCTTACGCTTAGCTGTTGGATGATCTGATCTCCTGAGATGTCTTCCATCTCAGTTTATAACCTGGTTCTTGTGAAAAGTAGGATCTTTTATCCTGGAGAAGAGAGGTTTCTGGAGAGACAGTATTGTGGCCTTTGAATATGTAAAGAGGGTATAAGACAAATGGAGAAAGACTTTTTAGGAAGGTTTGCAGAGGCAGGACAAGGGGCCATGCTTTCAAACTGAGACTAGGTTTAGATTGGCTAAAAGGAAAAACTTTTCTACAATGAAGCTGGTGAGACACTCAAACGGGTGTTCCAGAGAAGTTGTGGATGCCCCATCATTGAGAGTGCTCCTTATCAGTTTGGCTAGTCTTGAGAAATGTGATCTACTGTAAGATCTACCTGGCAAGGAAGTTGGACTAGATGATCTTTAATCACAGACTGTTGTATGATTCCGTGAAAGACAGAATGCAATAAAGTTCATATTTCAGATTTTGGCGCAGACATATTTATTATTTCTCACTTTATGCATCATTGCAATGACAACTTGTTAGCTTCTGAAATGATGAGCTGAGATTGATTTCCTTCCTTAGTTTCATTTTCCCTGTTATCCCATCACTCTTGGACTTTTATTTTCTCTAGATTTCCTCTTTCAGTAAACTGCCCTTAAGTATCACTTTGCTCCCCACCTGGCTTTTTTTTTTTTTTTCAGTGACACCTTTTCACTGGTTTGTTTTGGGCCTTTGCTGCTTGAAGTCCAGCTGCCTCCTTGTCTGAGCATTATGGAGCTTTCTTTACAGCTTCATCACTATGCAAAAAGCCATAAATTACTGCGTTCCATATCACATACCATCAAGTATCACACTAATATTCCCTCTGCTGAATAGCTGGTTTGCTTGCATAGACCAGCCGAATACCAGGAAATCCAGATGGCAGCAAGAATCTTGTAGACTACTCCCGTTGCTCATTGAAATTCTGGAGAAGTCACGTGAGGTATCACATTGTCTTGAAAGAAGTGTATATCATCTCGGACATTCTAGAATGGGCTACTAATATTGTCAAGAGTTTCTGGCTAGACTTTTTAGTATGCAAATTCAAATTCAAATGATCTGAAATGATAGAACTTCAAGAAATTTTTTTTCCCAGAATCGAAGTATGATGGAGTTACATAGGGAGAATCTTAATCTTAGTTATTCTATTCCATCTCACATCATGGCTGGGGGCAGGGAGAAGGGAGTATCTTTGGGGGACAATGGGTTCTGGTGTAGTCAGTAAGCGGGGCAGAGGAGCCATCAGGTATTGTCTGTTGTTGGTGGGGGGGATTCATGTGAACTCTTCCTTTCTTGTACCCTGCCACTAGTATTGTTGCTAAAATTGTTTGTTTTCTCATCCAAGTGACAAAATCAGCACACTTAATCAGGGATGAAGAGGGAGCAGCGACCTCAGAATAGGAGGAAGAAGAAGCAGAGCCTGCTGTCCTCCAGAAGAAAAAAACACTATCAGCCAACTTTGCATCATCTGTGAACTTCCTGGGCGTGTACTCTATCCCCTTGTCCAGATCACTGATAAAGATATTAAACAGGACTGGGCCCAAGACTGAGCCTTGGGGACCAGCTGGATGAACTCTATTTCCCACCACTCTGTGGGCCTGGCCATCACCCAGTTTGCCACCCAGCAAACAGCCCACCCATCCAAACCATAAGCAGACAGTTTCTTCAGGAAAATGATGTGAGACTCATTGCACAAAGGATCAGGGAGATGCCTAGGAAGAGTCTCAGGTGAATCGAGAAGACTATAGTGGAAGACTATTTAGTTTTCCAATAAATTTGCTTGAAAAACTCTACAAAACAGTAATAAACAAACAAACAAACAAACAAAACAAGCAGACAAATCAAACCCACAAAAAACCCCAACCAAAAATCCCCAAAGAGACAAACAAGCCCACAAAAAACCCCACCCTAAACTGAAAAAAAACTCCAAACCCAACACATCAAAAAATTAGGGTGAAGGTTTTTAGTAACTTTAAAAATAACAAAACAAAACAAAAAAACCCAGAAATTCACATTTCTAAAGGTGCTGTCCCAGCCTCTTCTCTCAGCAGTGAGGACATCCTGAAGTGGAGCTAGTTGGAAGAAAGTGGCACCGGGCAGCACCTGGGCCATTGTCACAGGACGGCCCTGTGGCTGCCCCATTTCCAAAACCTGGACACATGAATCAAACACAGGTATGCACATGTGCTTAGACACAGCAAAAATATATTTGTCTGAAAAGAATACTGGTCCATTCATATCACTGGAAAGAGCATAATGCCTCGTCTCAGCTTTCTTTTCAGTCATTACAAATGTTTCGAAAATATAGGTGTGCAGAAAATGGAAATATCCAAGATCAACATGAGGACCAATAACAAAGATTCCATTTTTGAAACTGCATTGGGAATCCTCTGCAGAAATTGACTCAGAGCTCTAAGATTTACAAAAAAAGACCAAGACTATTGGAGTCAATACAACACAGTGTCTGGAGACTTCAGCTGGTTGCCTTGATTTTTCAAATATGATGGAGGAAGCACCTTAGCAACTACAGCTGCCAGTTCTCTCAGTGCCCTGACATGCCTCTGGGTGGGTCCCATGGTCTTGCATGCTCAGGTTCCTCAAGTGGTCTGAAAGCTGACCTGCTACTATGGCTTAGAATCAAGTCCACCAGTCCAATAACCTGACAGATGTGGAAATAGTGACTGGCAGTAAAAATTGAGACCAACAATTGTTGAGTACCTCAGCCTTCACCTTGTCTGTTGTCACTAGTCTTGTCTGGCTTATGGGGGTGGGGGGGAATAGGGGAGGTGTGATAGGTTGCTTTTCATCTTCCTTTTCCCACTGAAATACCAGTAGGTGCCTTTATTATTCTTATTTTCGGCATGCTTTTCCAAATTCAACTTCAAGTGAGACTTAGCTATACTGATCCCGTCCTCACACACTCATGTGTTACCACTGTATTTTTCCCATGATTTGTCTCGCTGTGTAATTCAGGAGTTGCTCTGAATCCTTCAGGGAGAGATCAGAATGCAGGCATTGAGTTGAATCCTTTGAATGGATTGAAGTATATTAGGCCTCTTATAAGGCAGAGGTTTAGACTTAAGCTATAACATAAGAGAAGGAAAATAAGTAAGTAAATGGAATAAGTTTTAAGTGCTTTTAGTCAGCAAAAGGTCTTAGATGACAAAGAAGTAGAACATGTTCTAGTGAAGGTTGAAAAACATACTAGTGTTTTCTTAGAGGCTCCAAGAATTTAGCTTTAGACATAACAGAGTTAGAGTTAAGAAAATTGCTGACATTTTTCAGTTAGAACAAGATAGGCCATGAACGTTATTTATACGTACCTTGGCGTGTTAAGAAATTAGAATTCTAATAGGTTAAGAAGTAGTGGTCTGAGTCTGGTCCGTTTCTACGTCTTAGTTTGCTCGCAAGTTTCTATAAAAGAAGAGGCTTGGAAAGAGACATTGCTTTTAGCCATTGCTTTTATGCCACAGCTTTTGCTCTGCTTTTGTTTTCGCCGCTGAAATCAAGACCCGAGAAGAAGATAGGAGCTGCCCGGCTCCTCCGGCCCTGCTGGGACCACGGGGAGCTTCTGCTTCTGTTTGGGATTGAGCTAGAACCTGGAATGGACTTTGTTACCTTTGACTCTGCATTTGAGACTGATGTGCTTCTACAATTAATAACTTTACAGCTCCTATTAGCTGCTTTGCTTTTTACATAAAAGAAGAAGTAGCCTGAGAGTGTGGGTGCACAAGAGGCACCCGGAGGTCCCCAGAATCCTCACACACCACGTTACAGGCTACTAGGAGAGGACTGTGGCTGCCTCTCGCTTGCCTTCCCAAGTGCCCTTAGCAGTCGGAAGGAGCAAGCTGAAGCACTGCTGCTTGTGCTGCTCCTTGGTTCCCTTGCAGCCCTCTGTGAAACATTGGCGGTCACTTGTAAGCGCCGAGTTGCAGACAGCACCACGGTAAATGACGCGGAGAAGGGAAATACAGAGTGCAGCCAGGAGCTGGACGTGGCTTACATGCAATGAGTAGAAGGTGAACCTAGGCTCTTCCTCTTCAATCTGGCCTTCTCTACTCTGGTAGCAACTTTTGCAAGTAGGCAAAGGGAGCTGCGAGTATGTAGAATGGAGGGCAGCGAGACGCCGTGTGTTAATCGCCCTTTCATGGCTGCTGACAGAGGGCTACTTTAAGAACGCCTTCTTCTTCCTCGCGACCTTCTCACTTCTCTCTAGCAGCATGGAGAACACCACAGTGAATATGTGAGGAAGGGCACTGCCCCCGTTTTTGGCCTGGCCTGCCTCTGCTGTGCCTTTAGCTGCACACCAGAACAATGGCATTTCTTACCCACTAGGTAAAAAAGGTGTTAGTGTAGCCTCAGTATTGGCAAGTGCCTAGGCATTAAGTGGAGAGACCACATATGAGGGAGTCTTTAGCGGTTTCCTCCCCCATGGCGCTTGTGTATTCTCATTCTCGTGCTGAACTGAAAAGTCTGGGCATGGCAATTCTGGCCTGCCTTGTGCAGAGACGAACACAAATGTGGGGCTATGATCCTCTGTTCCAGACGTATGCTTCCGGGTTTGCAGGCCGCCATGAGGCCTCAGCAGCCTCCAAGGACACTGTGGATTGTGGATGAGGCTGGGCTGGCCCCCCGCCCCCCCTTGGTCTGACAGTGGCAGGAATGGCGTCTGAGCGGCATCGCCTGAGGGCCCCATGGGGGGCGGGGAGAGAGCCGGGAGTGACCCCGAGCGACACCGTAAACGATATCCGTAGGGCCCGGAAGGCCAGCGGTGGTGTCGAGTTTCAGGGGTAGGAGGCTGCTAAGCTCCTTTGAAAGCTGTAGCTCCTCTGTTCTAGGACAGACTGGGAGAGCTGAGGGTGTCCAATATGGAGAACAGAAGGCTCCAGGGAGACCTTCGAGCCCCTTGCAGTGCCTGCTGGGGCTCCAAGATAGCTGGGGTGGGACTTTGGAAAAGGGTCTGGACTCGCAGGAGAAGGGGGAATAGCTTCAAACTGCCAGAGGGCTGGGGTAGATGGGATATTGGAAAGGAATTCTTCCTTGTGTGGGTGCTGCGGCCTGGCACATGTTGCTCAAAGAGGCTGTGTGGGAGCCCCATGGCAGGAAGTGTCCAGGGCCAGGCTGGAGCGGACATGGAGCAACCTGGACTAGTGGAAAAGTGTCCCTGCCCATGTCAGTGTGATAAATGTGATTCGTGCTGATTAAGTTGTAACTATATTAACAAAATTGTATTTAGATCAATAGAAGACAATTGTTACAGAGTGAAAGGGGGGGAGATGGGTGAGACAGGATAAAAGACATCTTCCAGATGTTGGGAGTCGAAGAAGAAGGTTAGAAGAAAGTCAGATAAGAATAGTAGAAGGACGGAGGTCTGATAAGCAGCATCTAGAAATACAGCTTCAACCTTGAAGCTGTCAAAAATGGAATGATTCCAAGCATGGGACTTAATTTGAGTCATGTTATGGAAAACATCTGCTCAGTCACACAGGGCGCCTGCGCTACCTGCAGGTCACACCTCGGTCACTGATGAAGATGATGAGCCTTCACCAGAAATAAGACCCTCAAAAGGATAAGAGACCCCCTAACCCATTAGTAGAGCATGCGCCGTGCAGTATAGTTACGTAAATTTTAGGAATACAAACCAGGAGGAGCTTTCTAGAAACTTCTGTAGCCTACAGTATATAAGTGGGATTGTTAGCCTGGATGCTTTGATACGTGAGGAATGGCGAGCCACTCCCAGTATCCCCGGTCGGAGGGGGGCCCCTCCCCGGTCGGTTTTGCTTATGCTTTATACGAACCTCAATTATACTAAATTACTTACTGCCAAATTTTGTATATTCTCAAATATATGCACTTTGATTGTTTCATCTCCAATACTTTAATAATCATCTCCAATACTTTGATTGTATTCATTTTGTTACTATTAAAAACTTACTATTAAATTTAATCTTGTTGCTTGATAAATTGGAAAAAAATAGAACATCATTCATAACATCAGGATGTGGGAAGAAGAGAATCTATCATCTCTAAGGTCGCTTCCAGTCCAAACCATTCTGGGATTCTAGGATTCATGGAAGGCCCTTTTCCAAGTGAAGTGTTGTATCTCTTGCCTCCCAGCTTGTAGTTGCCTGTTCTTCTGGAAGCAGCCCTGGCCAAGCAGCTGTGACGAGCCATGGCTTCTCAATAGGACGACTGTGATATATTTGCAGAGAGGAAGGCTGCAGACAGATCTTCAAGGCCCAGGTAAAACAAGCAAAGGATTGAATAAAAGCCAAAGGTTGGTTGTGTTAGTCAGTTTGCTGGATGTTGAAATGGCCCCAGGTCATTTTCAACATTTCTAATTTGGATTTGTATGAGTAAAAATGGAATGTGTTTCCTCCAACGTAGGGTCTCCAATGCATCTCCATGTGCTCCCATCTCTTTGTTGTATATCAGGGTCTATTAACTGAAGACAGAATCATAACACAGTAGTAAAACATTTAGAGGTGTAGTTAGCCAGCTTCAAGAGTTTTCAATGCTGCTGTTGACTTTCCTGGTAACTGTAAGCAAGGCAACACAATCCAGCGACTCCACTTTTCCTCTCTGACGAAAAAGATGATATTTTTTTTTTCTCATTTTAAAAAGAACCTCGAATGAAGAGAGTTATGCATGTGGCATGTAGGATTCATTATTTTACCTTTCTCTTCTGCTGTCTTTCGCGTACTAGTTTTTTTAATTTTTTTTTTGTGGCTGTTCTCCATTCAGTAGGTTTGAAAGAATTCTAATTGTTGAGATGATGGTTCTTTGAAGGCTGACTTAGCCCACCTTTTGGGTGAAGGAAAGAAGAAGACAAGGTCCTCTAAGAAGAGTAAAAAGCATACTTTAAAGAGACATTCAGAGATGTCTGCTGATGCCATGCAATTACCGTGTAATCAGCAGAAATGTGTTGGAAAAACACCCATTAGTGACTTCACAAAAAAGCCACACTCAAGACAGGCAAAAAACGGAAGCATAAAACCCCAAAGGTATGAAATGGACAATTTTCATTGGGAATGAGCAACTCCTGAATTCTTGGTTCTAGAATTAGGGGCTTGTAATAAATAGACTGTCTCCTCGCCAAAAGTAAATTTGGTGTAATGAGCTGCTCACTGCCCGTTGAAGCGCAGGGCTAGTAGACTAATATTTGCCATGGCAGGCATATTGTATGGCTTTCCGGTTAAAAAGAAATGGGTTTTGCTGATAGCAATCTAGATATGTACCCAGTCTGACACCGATTTTTTAGGCTATATTTCCAAGTAAATGGCTTCCGTGATGATGCAGTAAGTTTATGTCATGAACAGGAATGAAGTGATTGCATGTATCCTTTTTTACCCCTAGCCAGCTGCTGAATAATGAGACAGAGACTCTCACTGACGCCAAGGAGTGCCCAAGCTTTTGGGAAAAGCACTGGGCAGATAAAGCCTATATCCGCATTTCTTGCTAGCGTCTCCTTCAAAGTTCATGGGTTTTTTCATCTTTTAGAGCTGTTCTAGATGTCTTTGTAGTTTACATGTACTAAATATAGCAGGTATTGCTTTCATGACGTCCTAATAGATTTGAAGTTGGGATCTACTCAGGCTTCAATGTCTCAGAAGAAGCAACGTTGATTCTTTGAATTCTATTCTTGAACGTGAGAATGATACTTATGTAGTTAATGAATTAATTAAATCGAATTCACTTGAATGGAAAAATTGTCTTGTTCATGAAGATTTTAACTTGGGAAATTGATATTTGAGTTCTACTTTTCATTGTTGTTGCTTTTCTGTATTCTTTGATTGCACAGATAGCAGATGTACTGACCAAGTATTCTGTGAAACTGGAGGAAATGTCCTTCCTCTTGGCAGCTGATGTTCACAAGCTCATTAACACTAAGGCCATGGTAAATGTTTTACCTGGGGCAAGATAGCAGTCTGAATATTCCTAGAATGTCTTTCTTTCCCCAAATGAAATTCATTTTTTCTGCCTATCAATCACTGAAATATAGAAGAAATTTCTACTTGGAAGCGTATTGGATATCATTTGTGTACTTTTCTCCCCACATGTTCTGTAGAAGACACAATTTTTGGTTTGTTTTTGCATGTTGTATGCTGCTTCTACTTCTGGTTTTATTTTTTAATACACAGAATGTAAACAGAGTACTGCTGGATAATGAGAGGGCAACTGCCCAGCTACTCTTGAATCCAATGAAATCAGAGCTTGAGAAAGAAAAATGGCATCAACTGAAATGGCAAGGGAGAGTCAAGGACTGGAAGCTCATGCAAAAGAAGTGTGTAGTTCAGAGTTTCAGGTCAGAAATGGGGCCGTCTTCTTTTGGACAATGAGCAACACAAAGTGGCTAGTGTTCACTTTTGGTTTCTATCAAAATAATACTTGATCATTTTTTCTTTCTACGTGATATCACATATGATATCACATATATCATGTGATTCCATTCTACATATCTACTTTCCATCCTGCAGAGAATTTATGGCAAGTGAAGAAATACAGAATCCCTCAACTATGAATATGGAAATGGAAAAGCTGATAAAGGAGCAGATGGTACTCAGTGAACAGAGACTGAAGGTTTTGCAATATATCGGGTATGGCAAAAGAGGGTATAGCATAAAGGAAAACAATTGTTGCTGGAGTTAATGAAGGACTTGGCTACAAAATGCACTTTGCTTCCTGTCAATGTGTGATTGCTAAATGCAGCAGTAAGGCACGGTCTACATCTATTTCTGTACAGCTCTTTTGAATGGAGAAAATGCATTCTTGATTTTCAGTGCCCCAGCTACACTTAATAGGTGGCGATCAGGCTCTAAAAATGGAGGAATGCAGAAGTAAATCTTGAAACATAGTAGAAATGGGTAAGATGGGTGGAGAGCTAGAAGTTGGTGCTTTTGTCAAGGCATTTTTTCTCCATGGCGTGGGATTTTATTTGCGTAATAAATTAAGAGAGGAGTCTGGATAGAAATCGAACATTGCTACGTTTGAATATCCATCCTGAACACAAGACACATTGGTGTGGGTGCAATGCATTACGATCTTTACAGGGAGGTTTTTTACGGTGGATGTAGGAACAAGGTAGATGACAGTTAGTTCCTAATCGGGCAGTAAACAGTTGGCCTTGAACAACAACAATCTCAGGTTTATTTTCATTGCCAAGATGGCTGTAAATAAAAGAAAGCCCAGTAGTATGGATATTCCCATTCATAATTTTATATTTGAAGTACTGAGTGGTTTGTATTTTAGGATACCTGACTCGTTTCCTACTTTGATAGCACCTTGTTGCCTCCAACACGTGCCAAATCTAATGGAAACGAATGGTGCAGAACTCCGAAGAATTTAAACAAAAGTCTAGGTAGGTCGGGAAATCCTGAGAACAGTCTGGAATTCAAGCAATATTTTCTTTTCTCCAGGGCAATGATGAAGCAGACAGTTGCTTTGAGAGTGCATGTTTGCTCTATTCTTTGTTCCGTGTGTTCCCACATAACTTCTCAGTTGCTTGGAGGTGGCAGTAAGAGCCAGAGAAGCTGCCTGTGGCATGGCTTTTCTTTGGCCAGTACAAACACCTGTGCATGGTGAGATCTAGCAGGAAGTGGCTTGGTTAGAATGAATCTGGGGGAAATCAAAAGTTAATTTTGACATGGATCCCTTCTCAATCATCCAAAAATACTCCTTTTTAACTCTTGGAGAAGAAGATGGGAAGTATTGGAGATACTTCCTTTCTCTGTGTCCTTGCAGCATGCCTTCCCTCTCTGTGTCTGCCTTCTCTTGCTCCAGAGGACATCCTGTTGGGATGTTTGTAGCCTGTATGGTAGCAAAGAAGTTGGTAGCGATTGTAAGTACCTTGCTACTTTGAAGCATAATGATAAAGAGCTGTGTATGAAAATGTCTTGATTTCTTTGGCTGGTAGTGTCTGGTGTCTGTAGGCAAAGGTCTGTAGGCACTGCTGGGATCTGTTCCGTGTGCTGAGATTCAGCACATGGCCTCTGTCATGTTTCCATGTCACACTGCCCTATGAAAGGTGGGAATTTTGACTGGTCAGTTCCATAGCATTCAGACAGCCCTAATGTGGAGTGTGTGGAGAAAATGAGCATCCAGTATGAGCTGGTCAAGGGCAAATATCAGGAGAAAGGGCAGATGTGCAAGTTGAGTGCCACAGCTTTTGTCTGTGATAGCCGTGGTCCAATGTGTCATTCGAGTAAAAATGCATCTGAGGATGCGCCAAACATTGAGATAACAAGTGGAATTCCTTTTTAACCTCTGCCTTACTCTGTTCAAAATGTGAGCCACCCGTTTGTTTTCACAGTAGTAGTTGGTATTTGTACTTGAAATGTGGAAAAGCCGTAACAAATGCTGGTTGTGAAGGGAGTGCTGCCCTACATGAAATCAGTATTTCTTCTGTGCATGTCAATAATTTGTTCTTCTTTTCCCGCAGATGACCCTGTTGGGTATGAATATTTGCACAGCAGAAGAGGCTGAAATTGTGCACTCCAACATGCTTCAGATGACTGAGAAACTAAATGTCGGTTTGAAGAAGTGGAGCACATGGATGTACGTTTCTTTTATTTGATGACATATATTTTCAGCACTCCTTGGGATTAGTCTGTCCTTCCTGTGCTCCCACCTGCACTGCCTTCTGCGTGGTAGGCTATTGATGTCACCTTAGAAAGAGGTCGATAGTGTGACAAAATACTCCAGTGAAACAGTTTGGTGTGGAATAGTTTCATGTGGAAGTGTTCATAATTCTTGTGGTTTTTATTTGTAATATAAATAGATTGTATTTTTATGATCATTTCTATCTGAAATACATATGATAGCCATGAATGACGTATGGCCCAGCCTGCTTAAGATTAGACTTTAGGAATAGCTGGAAATGATCTCCCAAAGGTCTTCCAATCTTTTCTATACATAAAAAAGTCGGGCAGTTGTTTCTAAAGGCATAAATTATAGAATGTGATTTGGTGCTTTATGGTGACAGAATAAACAGAAGTTTTGATAATCCTCATTCTTAGCAGTTTACTTGGAGTCTGATTATTTTTACACTCCAGATAGAAGACACCATGTTGGATACCAGTTGTAAAATAACAGGCAGCCTTTTATCATGCTACATATCCTCTTACTCATTCATTTCACCTTCCAGCAGTTTAGAAAAAACTTGTTCACTTGAATGTTTTTCTTTGGAGTGATTTTAAGGAGACGGCTAAATGGCCATTATATAGGTAGAAACATAAAATCAAGGGTGTGCTATAAAGACAGGACTTCTTAAGGCAAAGAGCCCTCTGAAATTCAAAATACCTTCTATAATATTAAAAATGTGATCTTTGACTTTTAGATGGGAATTTCTACTCTTCAGTTTCATTTGTCAGGTGCATTTTTGCTAACTGCTTGATTCACGCTGAATGGACAGTCCTGTCTTATTCTTGGTATGGCAACAGTGATAGAGATCACTGCTGCTTTCTGTCGAAAGCGGCTGCAAGTTGCTATTGCGAGATCTTGTGCAGGTCTAGAGTCTGGATGTGAGGTTCTCATTGTTTCAACAACCACCTTGGGGTGGCAGTGTCAGAGGTGTTCATTATCTAGGAAGATTTTCATAGGCGATGAGTTTTGCTGAGGTAGCTTTCTCTTCTGGGTGTAGAATATATGTGCATAATTAACTTCCTTGAATCCTAAATAGTTGGGGAGATTTTAGTATCTACGAAACCATTTTTACTAGCTTTTTTATGTGGCCTTAGATGATGAAAGTGATCTGGATACAATTTTAGATAAAAGGAAAACAGTGAGCTCTGAGGAATAGCTGAAGGAGTATTTGGAGAACACCCTTTCTTCTTGAGATCAAATTATAACAAGGTATGAATGTTGTATCGTCAACTTAAAAGGCAGAGCATCTTTGAACATTGGTTGCACTACTTAGGCCTTGTTTTAATGCTGTTGTGGGAAGGTATGGAAAAAGAGTGCTTTTCACTTCATGTAAGAATATAGAATAATGTCCCTACTGAACAAGGTAAAGGCAAATAATGCCCACGGTTTTGGAATGGGACAAAGGAAGACTGCTATCATTCAAAAACCATAGCACATCAGTATTACTGTGCATACCATCACATCCATGCTTTATTCAGAAGGCCAAAGTAGTAGTGCAGATTCTTGGATCACCGGAATCAGAAGTTGGTCTGCACCATCATCTCTTCACTCATAGATTTGATCTCATTCAAAGTTCTAGGAACTCAGAAGTTTAAGATAGCCAAGCACTTACAACTTTTAAAACCATCTAAAAATTGGTACAATACATCTCTCCTTCCTGAAGATCTTAGCAGCAGCTCTGAAGCCATAGAGGAAGCAGCACTGTTCACACACCCAGGAGGTCTTTTGAGGCTTTTTCTCGGCCCTAAAATGGTGTTCTTCACCCTTTCTCTAGTCTAGCTCAGGTGTTAGGGTGATGGTTCCCGGGGCCGTTGTCGCATGGACTTAAATAAAATAACAAAAGAGGCTCTTTTCCCTGATGAAATTACAGGGTTTATTTCTCATGGGTAGCAAGGAAAAGAGGGAGCAAGAGAAAAAGAGACAGAGGTCAGGGGGCACAGATCTTTTCTAGGGTCTGAAAAGGGGGGCGGGGAGAAATTGGATCCCAGCCAGCCATGTATGGCCAGGAGGGGAGAGGGACCAAGCTACAGGGCATAGCAGGGGGCACAGAATGTACCATTTACAATGCATCTAGGAAATGCAACATCTCCCTGTTTTTTGTTTAACAAAGTTGAAAGAAGGATATTAGTTTCATTCAAATCATGGTTTTGCCCACCACTTGCAGTTGGTGGGAGGGTTCGATTGTTCGAAGTTTTTCATATCTATGTGATTGACTACTGAGGTAGAGGGAATGAGACCATTAATAGCCTTGAAAACTAAGTGACGTAGGATCCCGAACGCCATTATTACAAGGAAAAGAATAACAAAAATTAACATAATTGTTTTGATTATAGATGTCCACCACCCTGTGAGTCTCCAGCCTTTGAACAGTCCATTGAACCAATCTTTAGATTCTTGCTTCACTTGTCCCATCAAGTTGTTCATGTTTCGGAGAGCAGCATGGATGTTAGGAGCTCTCGAGGTCAGGTCCATACAGCAAAGTCCTTCAAATTCCTGGCACTCATGTCCATGCAGTAGTAAGAGAAAATCTATAGCAGCACGATTTTGTAGTGTGGCCTGTCTGGTAATTTCCTCGTCTTCTAGGAGGGAACTGATTGCGGTGTATGTTAAGTTTGCCTGTTTGACTACCCAACACTCTAGGTGGCCCAATTCGCCTAGAGCTTTAGCTGCTGCAACCCACGGAAGAAAAAGGGAAGTAGCAATTCTTTTGGACTTGGCCCAATGGAAAATTTCAGAATCACAGTTTGGGTCCAAATTGTCTGCACTTCTTTTTTGGATTTTATTACCTGATTTGTTTTTGTGAGCCCAATCGTTTATTAAGGTTTCTTTGGGTGCCAACCGACCGAAGGTGCATGGCCCTCCTAAGAGCCGAGAAGGGATCCCTGCCCACGCCCGGTCCCCACAAATTAAGAACAATCCCTTTGGGAGGCTTTTGGGGATTGAATAAGTTGGGGTATCAGCTGCAATATGGCTTATAGTATTGCACCACCTTTTGGCAGTGAATTCCCCACGATATTTCAGTATGTTGTGGAATTCTTTTATGCTAGAAGTTTTTGGGAAGATCCTAAAGTGAATGCAATATTGTGCTGGGTAGGAACGTAACAGCTCTAATTTTTGGGGTTCCTGAGCTGCTTTGGGCAAACTTGGCAGCAACTCCTCTATGCGGTTTTTACTTACTCCAGCTTGCTGCCTATGATTGTTGTGTGATGAAATGGTGTGTGACTCAGGAATTTCACTGGATATTTGTGTTTCAAAACTGGCTGAATATTCTCCCGCCTTCAATGGGATTCCTACCAGGCAGGTGGACATAGGGTTTGCTGTTGCTGCTGTGGACAGACATATGTTTTCTTGTTGGAGCTTCTGTGCCAGGGTCACCCAAATGTTCTGACGTGGTTCAGGGACGATCCATGCAGTTGCCAGACTGTTCAGTGTTAACAGGAAGACAGCTTGGATGGGGTTCATCACGGGACTGAGAGAAGAGAAGCTTTTCTCTAAAAGGAAAGACAAACATTATAAAACCTGTTAAAACTCTCTATCTGCCGGAATGCCATCCTTTAGGAGGATTTCTTTTTCTTTTTTCCGGTGGAGTCTTCTTTTTGAAGCCACAGCCACCTGCTCCTCATTGCCCTCAGTTGGACCAGGATGTTTGGGGACATACGGTTTTACCCACTTTCGGGGAATCCACCGAGGGCCTGAGGGAGTGGATACGCACGCATAGCCACGTCCCCAGGTAACGAGCTCATAGGGACCTTTGATTTCCCAGGTTTCTGGGTCCCTAATCAAAACTGGAGGATGTTGGGATAACTTGAACTGTTTACCACTGTTAAAGTGATGTACCACAAGTGGACTCATCTTCTCAAATGAACAATTCAGGAAATTGATAGTAAACATGGCTTTGCAGAGCTTCTGCTGTGGAGACATCCACGCAGTTGAACTGCTCTCTTTAGCCAAAACCTGCTTGAGTGTCTGATTGGCTCGCTCAACTACACCTTGGCCTGTGGGGGAGTGAGAGGTGCCAGTTTTATGTTCCACTCCCCACTGCTGGATGAATTCCAGGAACTTCTTGGACTTATATGCTGGGCCCTGATCACTTTTGATTTCCCTAGGGATCCCCAATACTGAAAAGGCTTGCACTAGGTGTTGTTTGGCGTGCATTGCCCTTTCTCCTGCGTGGGCAGAGGCATAGACTGCGCCTGAATATGTGTCAATGCTAACATGCACATATTTGAGGCGACCAAAACTAGAAATGTGTGTGATGTCTGTCTGCCATACCTCACAACTGCCAAGACCTCGGGGGTTTACCCCCATGCCCATTGAGGGCATGGTCTGGAGCTGGCAGTTGGGACAGGTGGGCACAATGTCTCTAGCCTGACTCCGTGTTAGCTGGAACTGACGCATTAGACCTGGTGTATTCTGGTGATACTGCTGGTGGCTCAGCTTTGCCTGTTGGACGATGTCAGGAAGGCGTGCTTGTTCTGCTGGGGTTGCTTGTTGTGGTGGGGTTGCAAGGGAGTCTGCCGGACGGTTCCCTTCTGCAGTTTCGCCTGGCAAATCTGGGTGTGATCTCACATGCATCACATAGAATGGGTGTTCTCTATGAGAAATCAAATAAATTACTTTGGAAAGCAACCTGAAAAGCTGCTCATTCTCGATGTCTCTGAGCACTGCCTGCTCCGCCCTGGACACTACCCCTGCTACATAGGCTGAGTCTGTTACCATGTTGATTGGCTCTGAGAACTTCTCAAAGGCTCACACGACTGCTGCCCGTTCAGCTACCTGGGGTGATCCTTCCACAAACTCAACATCAACTTCCAAATGCTGAGTCTGAGGATTTCTCCAAGTCATCACCGACTTGTGGGACGCCCCAGATGCATCTGTGAACACTGTGAGAGCTTTGAGTGGTCTCCCACTCCTCTTCTCACGAGGAATGAGGTGGAATTCCTCATTGAACAGCTTGTGAGACGGGGCATGGACTGATATTTGTCCTCTATAGCTGTCCATGGCTAATTAGAGACTGGCATTGCTCTGGAGCAAGTGCTCAAACATCTCTTTAGTCAATCTTTCAGGAGAGTTCTTTCCCTCCTCAGACAGTTTAACAGGGAGGTGAATACATGTGAAGTCATAGCCAGCTAGTTCATACAGTCTGATCCTTGCTTTCCGAATCAGCTGAGCTATTAACTCTTGTGGCTTAGTGATAGTTTTGGATCTTTGGTGGGAGAGGAAGACCCACTCTATGATTAAGAGTGACTCTCTCTGCCCCTGGATCCATTGTAATATTAACCCGTGTAAGTGTGGCAGTTTTCCTAGGACAATGAATTTGAAGGGCAGCTCGGGCTGGTAACGGTGAGCTTGCCTCTCTCCTAAGGTCTTTTGTACCTTTTTGATTGCCGTCTTTCCCTCTGGGGTCAGTTCCCTGGGAGAAAGCAGCTCTCTCTCCCCCTTCAATAAATTGAAGAGAGGTTCTAGGTCCTCATTAGTGAGGCTTAGCCAGGGCCTAACCCAATTCAATGACCCACACAGGGAATGGAGATCTGCTAAGGTTTTTGGATTACAATTAATTTCCAATTTCTGTGGAACAATGGTCCGTGCAGTAATTTCCAAGCCCAGGTACTTCCAAGGTGGCATCCTTTGGACTTTGTCCTCCTGCAATTCAAATCCAGCAGAGGTTAAAACTTTAACCACTAGGTCAAGTGTGTCTTGGAGTAGAGAGTTATCGGGTGCACACACTAGCACATCATCCATGTAATGAAGGATGATGGCCTCCCCTCTCTGGGCGCGCACCTGGGACAGCAATGAGGCCACATGGCACTGGCAGATGGAGGGACTACATTTTAATCCCTGGGGCAAAATCTTCCAGTGGTAGCGCTTCATTGGGGCTTCTCGATTGATGGTAGGAACCGAGAAGGCAAACCGTGGGGCATCCTCTGAGTGTAGGGGAATGTGGAAGAAACAGTCCTTGATGTCTAGAACAGCCAATTGCCAATCTCTGGGAAGCATTGTTGGAGAAGGCATTCCAGGTTGGAGAGACCCCATGTCCTCAATTACTTTGTTTATTTCCCGGAGGTTGTGGAGCAGCCTCCACTTGTCTTTCCCTGGTTTTTTTATCACAAAAACCGGGAAATTCCACGCACTTGTGGTCTCCTCTATGTGGCCTTTAGCCAATTGCTCCCCCAGAAGCTCCTCAAGCACCCTGCGCTTCTCCTTACTCATAGGCCACTGTGCTACCCACTTTGGGGTGTCATCTAGCCATTTCAACTTTTGGGTAGGGCTCTGTACAGTGGCCGCCTCTAAAAATCCCGAGGCGTCTTAGGAATAATCAATTTTACCCCCCACTGGGACACGGTATCTCTCCCCCATAGAGGGCATTTATAGTCTGTAACAAATGGACGGATGCTAGCCAATTTTCCATCCGGCCCCTCAATCTGCACGATGCTTTTTGATGTTTTTCCCGATTTTACTCCTCCTACACCTTGGATTCTGCCTGCCACAGGCTGAAGTTCCCAATGTGACGGCCACATCCTTTCCGGTATGATAGTCACATCAGCACCTGTGTCCAGTACCCCCTCCACATGGAAGTGATCTCATCCACGGGTTAGGTTGCATGCCAGAGAAGGTTTGTCCTCACCCACCACTTCTGCCCAGTAGACTTCAGGTGATTTTCCATCTGCTGGGACTTCCACTGGAACAGGAATGGCCTGGGCAAGGATTTGTCCCTCAACCAGGTAATATGGTGGTAGACAACATCGTGCCAGGAGAATTAGGCCAGTTATGCTTCCCTTGATGGTCATGGGAGCTACCTCAATCTTGGGGGTGTGTGTGCTGTGTCCCCGACAACAAAGCACTCACTGTCCAGTTTCATGTGGTTTAATATCACGTCCTGTATACTGTTAGGTAAGTCCACTGTAATGACTGTCCAATCAGGTGACCTGAAATGAAAACCTTTTGTAGTCACAAGCCTAAAACGGCCTAGTGGCTTCCAAACCTTGTTAACTGAACATTTAATATTTTCATTGCCATGCATCCCCACACCCTCTATCCCATCCTCCCCCTTTTTGTTTATTAAGAGAGAGTCCTTTGCGAGTGTGGAGCCCGCCGCATTTATAGCCGAGCTCGCTATTGTGTTAATGGCAGGTACGGGCTGTAAAGCTAGTTTTTTTGTTTGTTGGTCTTCTTCTGTTTCTGGTTGTGTGGACAGTCTCTGGCGAAGTGTCCTGGCTGCTTGCACTGGAAGCAGAGGATGTGCTGCAGCTGCTCTGGTGACATTGGTTGCTTCTTGGCTTCTGGTGTTACAGCTGCCATGGTCTTTGTGTGTACCAGTCCTGGATTTCTCTCGTGTCCACTGAGCAGTTCTGCTTTCCTGGCTCAGGCTTCTATCATCTGTGCTAAGCTAGGTGCTGGCTCTAGGGGAAGGCCAAGAATAACCCTACGGCAGGTTCCATTAGCATTCCTCTGAGCCATCTCTTTAATTAATTCAGCTTGTACCCCTGGATCAGACACCTGTCTTTCCACTTGCGCACGAAGGCGGTCCACAAACTGTAAGAAATTCTCAGAAGCAAACGGTTTAATGTTAACATAACTGCCTTTAGTATCTACTGTTGGTAATTGATTAAAAGCCTTTTCTGCAACATTGCATATTTTATCCAGGACAGACTTGGATAGTACTCTGGTTTGGCTTTCAGGGCAATGCCAATCCTTTTCCCCACATAGGTGTCCATATGTTATGTCATTATTATCAGCATCTTTTGCATCATCTGAGCTTTTTAAAAGCTCTAGTAAAAGCACTTTCAAAGATCTTTTCCACAGGCTTTCCCATAGATCATATTCTGAAGGAGTTAACAGACATTGGAAAAGCTCTTTGATATCATATGGAACCAGTTCGTTTGAGGTAAAGGTGGCTCTCATCATGCCTTTAAAGATTTCACTATTTTTACCAAATTCTCTCTGTACTTTACAAATTTCCTTTTTTATCTTGATAGGACAAAGGATGATAACTTCTTCTACCATTCATCTTACCAAGATAAACTACAGGAGCAACTGACGGTATATACTCTTTTTCCTGGTGTTGACTTTCAGGGCTGGTCATCCCCCCCTCACCCAGCCCGGGAGGCTGCCCACCCCCGCTCACCACGGGGAAGCCATCCGTCCCGCAGGGGCTGTGAGCTGATCCCTTCCCACCCCCACCCCCACCCCCACCGGCACTGAACTCAGCAGGGGCTCCACTGCCCTCCCCCACCCCGCAGCAGCTTGGAGGGAAGGAATGTGAAACCGGAGCGGCGGAGGGGAGGTGGGATTCAGGGTTGCAACACCTGTGGGCAGGGTCGCTGGGTGCCGTGCAGGGCGAGTTCTTGGAGGGGGGAAAGGGCAGTGGAGCCGAGGGCAGGGATGGGTTATGGGAGGGGACAGGCTTAGGGGCAGGGACAAGAGGGTGAAGGGGGTTGGGGGATGAAGGAGAAAACTCGTGGCTGCCACCATATGGGACCCCCCCCCTACGGGCTGTATCGCGTGGCCAGAGCTATCTGGGACCCCGACACCTTCAGGTGTAGCCACGTGGCCGTGGCCCAGGTGGGAAGGGAACAAGGAAGGAGTGCTGACAATTTTCGAAAAATTATCAGAACCGGGATACCAGGGAGGACCCAGGGATTCAGAGCAGCCACAGTCGTGCTGGGCGCCCTGCACCCCCCAGGGAGACCCGTGGGTCCCCTCCAGGTCCGGGTTATAGGGTTTTGGGGAAAGGGAAGGTGAGTCTGAACCGTTTTGCTGCTGCTGTCTGCTGTTTTCTGTCTGAATTAAAAGTTTCCGAATTTGTAAGAAAATCAGGAGGAATACAGAAGTTGTTTTATCTCCATTTTCCACTTTTAAAGTTAATAAATCCCCTATTTCATCCCAAAATGAAATCGAATTTATATTTTGCAATTCAAGGTCAGATTTTTCAACAGACAGCCAGCTGGCAAAGCGGGCTAATTTTTTCTTAGATATTTAAACATTTCCTGAACTTAATATTTCCCTTAGTTGGTTTCTTAGACTCTTTTGTAAGGCAGATTGCTGTAATCCCATGATGTTTATCAATTTGCCGCTATATCTACCCCACTACAGTTAAAAACACAGGAAGAGACATAGTTGTTAAAAAGTGCCAGGTACACTACGTTTTTCAGGCTTTACTGGATGCGGAGCCGATGTTAATTTCACCGTTTCTGTTGGTAAAACCCACGTCGCGCCCGCAGCGCTCTAGGGACCGACCCCGCGGCAAAAACGGGCAAAACCAGCAAAAAACCGCAAAAAAAACTTCCGTGCCACCGCTTTGAAACCGATCATCAAAGCTGCCTGCCTGCCGCTGCGCCTGGGTGACTGCGTCCAGCCCCCCCCAGTCCGCGCGCCACACCACGTGGCCGCGGGAACACCGAGCCGTGCTCATGACGCACACACACCCGCGCCGTCTCTCTCCTCGAGAGCTGCGCCACGCCGGACAAATGCCCCCGTGAGAACCCCCCGCGGACCTCCAGGAACCCACCCGCCGCGAAAGGAGGCTTCCACTCACCTTTTTTTTTCTTGCAGGCAGAGGCGTCTGAGTAACTGTAGTGGGTCAACGTCCAGAACCGACCTGCCGGGGCTTTTGACAGGCTCCCGGTTCGTGCTTAAAAGTCTTCGAACTGCAAAAAATGCAGCTAAAAGAAATTTAAGCTAGTTGATCAGCTCCAAGGCTTCTTGTATCCCGAAAATAGGAGTCACAGCCGAAAGTGGGGTGCTCTATAGAGACCATTCACGTTGGGCACCAAGTGAGGCTTTTTCTCAGCCCTAAAATGGGGTTCTTCACCCTTCTTCTGGTCTAGCTCAGGTGTTAGGGTGATGGCTCCCGGGGCCCTTGCCTCATGGATGTAAATAAGATAACAAAAGAGGCTCTTCCCCCGATGAAGTTACAGGGTTTATTTCTCGTGGGTAGCGAGAAAAAGAGGGAGCAAGAGAAAAAGAGACAGAGGACAAGGGGCACAGTTCTTTTCTAGGGTCTGAAAAGGGGGGCTGGGAGAAATTGGATCCCAGCCAGCCCTGTATGGCAAGAAGGGGAGAGGGACCAAGCTACAGGGCATAGCAGGGGTCACGGAATGTACCATTTAAAATGCATCTAGGAAATGCAACAGTCTTTCCTACCTGCTCGATCAGAGGCACATTAGAAGAGCAGTATGCACATGAGGAGCAGATGCACATACCTTCACACACCTCGCAGTGGGACTGTGGTAAGAGCTGGAGGTTTGATACTCTTCCTAATAAGTTTAGCCGTTAAAACAAAGCCAGAGGTAACAGGCCAAGTGAAAATACAATGCCAGGTTGCGGAAAGAGAACGTTATCTATCTGAACACCTACATAAATTCCCCATCAAGCCAATGTCCGTGTAAATGAAAACAAGTGTTTGAATCAAGACTCAGCTTTATGTCCAAGTCAAAGGCAAATAAACCAGAAAGGCTCCGCTGAGCACAGTGCACAACTAACATGGAAGACAGTAATTTGACCTCTTATGTAAGCAGTGTTGGAATGGTTCCCCATCCAAAAGGAAGGATGTCAAATGCTTCTTTGGAAATATTTTAACTTCTGTGCATTTCTTTCTTTGTAATGAACTAATCTCTAACAAGCCAGGACGTCATTGTGTTCAGTAGAAACAGATCAATGGCAACATTTAGCCTAAAGGTTTTATGAGATTGATCAGGAAGTTCGATTTAGATTTAAAGGCACTGTAGTCAAATTTAATTTTATTTCTCTCCGTACTTGATCCTCTTAAACCGGGACCTTCATTTGGAGAGGAACGGGACGCTGAACCAAATTGTAATGGATGACGTAATGGCTTACCCAGAAGCACTTTGTGGGAATTGATTTCTTCTAGGTATCCATCAGCCAGGATTTGAGTGTGAAGGAAATCTTCAAACAGGTAAAACAAAAATTCCCGTTGGTTTAAAACCTGACTGCTATATTAATTTTTCACTTTTGAGAAAATGTTCATGACCTTTAAAATTCACACTATATCAAGTATTGTTTCAGCAATTGAAGAAAGTGCTTTTGATAGAGATAGGAGAGGGAAACCAAAACATTTCTCAGAGCTGCACTTTGAACTCTGTCCTTGTTACAAATGGCACTTGAGCAAATTGGCCTTTGGAACAGAAAATGACAAGGTAACAGGCTTATCATTACAGATTTGAGTGTTCCAGGTTCTTTAGATAGTAAGCGATCTATTCAAGATGATCTCTTACTGAAATAGATCCATTTTGAGAAGGGATATGTTCTTAGAAGCAAATCCCTATGTTAAAACGGTGTGGTGGGTGTTTTTTGTTGTTGTTTTGCTTTTAGAACTTGCAAGGCACAATCGACTTCATAGTTCGAGATCCAAATAAGACCACGACATTCCAAACAGGTGTTTCTTTTTGGTAGTTTTTCAATCTGTATATCTTTGGATTGTAACCAGTAGAACTGTGCTTGAACTGGAAAGAAGTAGCGGAGGTTTCAGAAGTGGAACATATGGTGGAACAGTAAGCTGAGAGCATTGTGCAAGGAGAGGAAAGAGGGGAAAATGGTAAGAGTTTCCTGAGTCGGAAGGGACCCCTAGGGATCATCAAAGTCCAACTCCTGGCCCTGCACAGACACTCCAACAGTCCCACCCTCTGCATCCCTGAGAGCATTGGCCAAACGCTCCTGGACCTCTGGCAGCCTTGGGGCTGTGCCCATTGCCTGGAGAACCTATTCAGTGCCTGACCAGCCTCTGAGGAAAAAAACCTTTCCCTGATAGCCAGCCTAATCGTCCCCTGACACAGCTCCTGGCATTCCCTTGGCTCCTGTCCCTGGTTGCAGAGAGCAGAGAGCAAAGCTGTCCCTGTGCTGCCCTTGAGAGGAGCTGCGAGGTGCCAAGTGAGGTGTGAGCTCAGTGTCCTCTCTGCATCTGAACCAAATGCCCTCAGCCACTCTTTGTATGGCTTCCCCTCCAGCCTCTTCCCTATCTGTGTGTCCCTCCTTTGGACATTTCTCCAATAGCCTGAGGTCTTTCTGACGTTGTGGCATCCAAAATTGCCCCCAGGGCTTGAAGAGAGCGCAGTCCCAGCCCAGAGCAGAGCAGGACAATCACCTCTCTCAAGCGAGCGGTGCCACAAGACAGGGACAGTTCTCAAAAATCAGCTGGAGGAACAAATCTAACAACGAAACAGGTGATCTAGGCACAAGAAGTGGAAGGACTAGGGGAAGAAGAAGATAAGGAGAGGATTCCTTGTAAAAGTGAAGAAAATGAGCATGCAGAACAGGGACTAAGCATTATGCAGGTAAGTGAGCAAGAGAATAAGTTTGAAAGAGAAGGCAGTTTTCTGCAAAAGAAGGAGGAATAGGAAGTCTTTTTGCTGAGAATGAATAGAAAGGTTTTTTCCATTTAGTTTGTATATGAAGCACCCAGGGCTCTAGATCGTTTTGTGGGAAAATGGAGTGTGTAAAGTTGCCAATCATTTTGGAGCGAATTTAAAGGTTTTTGGGGTCCCAGGTGAATTTTGGGTTGAATTCTGGGGATTTGGGGTTTCCCAGGTGAATTGGAGGGGGGGGGGAATCTGGGGAGATCAAGGTGAGTTTTGAGGGGACCCAGGTTTATTTTGGGGGAGAATTTGTGGAATTTTGGGGGATCCCGGGTAGCGAGGTTTGGGGTGAATTTGTGGAATGTGGGGAGTCCCAGTAGAATTTTAGGGGGAATTTGTGGAATTCTCAGTATCTCAGGGGAATTTTCGGTGGAATTTGGTGAATTTTACGGTATACATGTGAGTTTTACGGTTCTCAGGTGAGTTTTGGGGATGCCAGGCAGATTTTCGGGTGAATTCTGTCGATTTTGGGGTATCGAGGTGCGCATTTGGGAGTCGTGGGAGAATTTTGGGATGAATTTGGGGGGATGAAGGTGGATATTGGAGGGAATTTTGGTGATTTTTGGGTGTCCCAGATGGGTCTTCGAGTGAATTTGGTGGATTTGGGGGTATCTGGGTGGGTTTTGAGGGGGATTGGAGACATTTTGGGGTGAATTTGGGAGGTGTTGGGGGAACTGCGTCTTAGAGGTGATTTGAGGGATTTTGGGGGTTGCAGGTGGGATTTTGGGGTGAAGCCCAGGGATTTGGGGGTCCCCCGTGAATTCTGGGGTGAATTTGTGGCATTCTGGGAGTTGCCAGGTGAGTGCTGGGCATCCCAGGCGAGACTTCGAGGTGAATTTTGGGGATTTTGGGTTTCCCAGGTGAATTTCTGAGAAGAAAAGTTTCAAAAAGGTTTTTTTTGAAAACAAATTAAAGCCAGAAGGTTATTGAAAATTAATAGATGTGATGCAAGCAGGTAATATGCAGACAATACACAGCGAGACAAATCATGGGAAAAATACAGTGGTAACACATGAGTGTGTGAGGATGGGATCAGTATAGCTAAGGCTCAGTTGAAGTTGAATTTGGAAAAGCATGCCAAAAATAAGAGTAATAAAGGCACCTACGGGTATTTCAGTGGGAAAAAGAAGATGAAAAGAAACCTATCACACCTCCCCTATTTCCCCCCGCCCCTACACCCATAAGCCAGACAGGACTAGTGACAACAGACAAGGAGAAGGCTGAAGTACTCAACAAGTGTTGGTCTCAATTTTTACTGCCAGTCACTATTTCCACATCTCAGGTTATTGGACTGGTGGACTTGATTCTAAGCCATAGTAGCAGGTCACCTTTTTTTTTCACTTTTGGGTGGGTTTTTTTGAGGGCTTTTTGTGGGGGGCTTTTTTTGTCTCTTTGGGGATTATTAGTTGGGGGTTTTTGTGAGTTTGGTCTGCTTTTTTTGTTTCTTTGTTTGTTTGTTTGTTTATTACGATTTTGTAGAGTTTTTTAAGCAAATTCATTGGAAAACTGAATAGTCCTCCACTATAGTCTCCTGGGTTCACCTGAGACTGTTCCTAGGCATCTCCCTGATCCTTTTTGCAATGAGTCTCACATCATTCTCCTGAGGAAACTGTCTGCTTATGGTTTGGATGGGTGTGCTGTTTGCTGGGTGACAAACTGGGTGATGGCCAGGCCCACAGAGTGGTGGGAAATAGAGTTAATCCAGCTGGTCCCCAAGGCTCAGTCTTGGGCCCAGTCCTGTTTAATATCTTTATCAGTGATCTGGACAAGGGGATAGAGTACACGCCCAGGAAGTTCACAGATGATGCAAAGTTGGCTGGTAGTGTTTTTTTCTTCTGGAGGACAGCAGGCTCTGCTTCTTCTTCCTCCTGTTCTGAGGTCGCTGCTCCCTCTTCATCCCTCATTAAGTGTGCTGATTTTGTCACTTGGATGAGAAAACAAACAATTTCAGCAACAATACTAGTGGCAGGGTACAAGAAAGGAAGAGTTCACATGAATCCCCCCCACCAACAACAGACAATACCTGATGGCTCCTCTGCCCAGCTTACTGACTACACCGGAACCCACTGTCCCCCAAAGATACTCCCTTCTCCCTGCCCCAGCCATGATGTGAGATGGAATAGAATAACTAAGATTAAGATTCTCCCTATGTAACTCCATCATACTTCGATTCTGGGAAAAAAAATTTCTTGAAGTTCTATCATTTCAGATCATTTGAATTTGAATTTGCATACTAAAAAGTCTAGCCAGAAACTCTTGACAATATTAGTAGCCCATTCTAGAATGTCTGAGATGATATACACTTCTTTCAAGACAATGTGATACCTCACGTGACTTCTCCAGAATTTAAATGAACAGCGGAAGTAGTCTACAAGATTCTTGCTGCCATCTGGATTTCCTGGTATTTGGCTGGTCTATGTAAGCCAACCAGCTATTCAGCAGAGGGAATATTAGTGTGATACTTGATGGTATGTGAGATGGAACACAGTAATTTATGCCTTCTTGCATAGTGATAAATCTGTAAAGAAAGCTCCATAATGCTCAGACAAGGAGGCAGCTGGACTTCAAGCAGCAAAGGCCCAAAACAAACCAGTGAAAAGGTGTCATTGAAAAAAAAAAAAAGCCAGGTGGGGAGCAAAGTGATACTTAAGGGCAGTTTACTGAAAGAGGAAATCTAGTGAAAAAAAAAGTCCAAGAGTGAAGGAATAAGAGGGAAAATGAAACTAAGGAAGGAAATCAATCTCAGCTGATCATTTCAGAAGCTAACAAGTTGTCATTGCAATGATGCATAAAGTGAGAAATAATAAATATGTCTGCGCCAAAATCTGAAATATGAACTTTATTGCATTCTGTCTTTCACGGAATCATACAACAGTCTGTGATTAAAGATCATCTAGTCCAACTTCCTTGCCAGGTAGATCTTACAGTAGATCACATTTCTCAAGACTAGCCAAACTGATAAGGAGCACTCTCAATGATGGGGCATCCACAACTTCTCTGGAACACCCGTTTGAGTGTCTCACCAGCTTCATTGTAGAACAGTTTTTCCTTTTAGCCAATATAAACCTAGTCTCAGTTTGAAAACATGGCTCCTTGTCCTGTCTCTGAAACGTTCCTAAAAAGTCTTTCTCCATTTGTCTTATACCCTCTTTACATATTCAAAGGCCACAATACTGTCTCTCCAGAAACCTCTCTTCTCCAGGCTAAAAGATCCTACTTTTCACAAGAACCAGGTCATAAACTGAGATGGAAGACATCTCAGGAGATCAGATCATCCAACAGCTCAGCGTAAGAATAGCTCTGAAGTCAGATCAACTAGCTTAGGGCTGTGTCTGTTTGAATTTTGAAAATTACCAGGAATTGAAATGCTTCAAGGAAGACAACTCTGGGTGGCTCCAGAAACAGCCTGAGAAACTCGAGCAAACTCGAAACCTCAGAAACTACCACTGCTTTCTCTCCCTCAGCCCAAGCAGTCACAAAGAAGAAGTGTTCCCAGCAAGCTGGGATAGCACACATATACACTACATATACATGACAGGCATCGCCAGCAGCCACATCCTGCTCCTTTCTGTGGCTGGCAAGAGTGAGACTGGATGTTTACATGTGGGCAAACTGGGTCCCTCCAGCAGCTCAGACACTCAGCCTGCACTGAGACCCCACTGAATTCCAGTATTCGCAGTGTCCCAAGGCCACAGCATTACTCCTCTTGCTGGCACAGACCATCACACGCCTCCTAAGTCAGTCAGGACTCCCCTGGCCCCACAGCCAGCACCCCACTTGCTCTCCCCCAGGCCACTACCATTGTTCACCAACTTGTCCACTTTGATCTTTGCTGGTGCTCTTAACACTGGCACACCCAGATGTTCTGCAGCTGTTGTCTCCTGGTGGAAAGGACTTGTAAAGCCATGTTAACAAACAGGACTTCCACAACCTTTCAAAGCAACCTTTTCTGGGGTATGAACAATCTCATTCAAATGTCAACATTTCTTTTCCCATAAGTGAAATCAGAATTTCCTTCTTCCGGGCATGCCCAAAACAAGGCACAAACTACATTGTGCCTTCTGTTTCACATGCTGACTTGTTTGTAAACAATGCCAGGAGAATACCTGTTTTGATCCAAGCTAATCTCTGGCCCTTATAGTGCTTTCGGTAGTTAGTTTTGCTTTGCTATTTACTTGATGTCCCATTGAATTGTTGAATCATAAACAGACTATCTGTCTGTATAGCAGCATAGCAGTGATGAATAAATGCAAGAGAAGGAGCAAGGTGATTGTTTGCTAGACTCTTCCTAGAAACTGAGAAATCTCTTACTTAATGCTGACCACAGCAGATGGAGGAAGCATCCTACATGATGTCAAAGCAATGAAACTGTAATCACTTTTATGATTACAGTCAAGGCACTGCTTTTGCCACCATAAGTGGAGTGCAGGGAATCTGAAAAGACGACACTGTAACTCTTGTCCGTGCTCACTGAGAAAATAATGCTTTTTCAGCAGAGCAGGTTTCACCACAGCTAAATCATGGCTTCAACTGTACACCGCCTTCAAAAAAGCCCACTAAAACACAAATGAAAGGATTTGGAACCGAAGGGAATCTCGGATGGTAACATCAGCTCACTTTGGATTCTTTCCAAATTCTCAATTTCATTTTCTTCCTAGCCAATTATCCCACCTAACCTGAGATGTAATTTATGGATTTCCAACACATCTAGTTACCTTAGAATTAGATTGCCACTAGGCAAAAAGACGGAAACAAGCAGTTAATTTCAGACTGAAAACAAGGGTGTTTAGAAGAGCAATACTTGGACGTAACTATTCTTAATAGAACCAAAACTTTTAGGACGTAGCCAAGTATTTTTTCTAGGTGGAAAAAGTTTTACATCCAAAAGTCCCTAGGGAGCTCTCACTCAGTGCTATGTGCTTGGAGAGGCGCTCTCGCTCTTCTTTCAAGGAACGATTTGTCACAGCAGAGGCAGCAGGAGCACAAGATGGCCGACGAGAAGGGGCAGTGTAGAACTCTCTGTCTGTCTCTACTCAGTGTAGAACGTCTCTGCCCTGGCACATTTTCGCGTGCGATATGTCCCTCCAGGTCTTTGGTCCTTGCGAAGCTCTATGTACTGTGAGCGCTGCTACTTGAAGGTGAACCTAGGCACTGCCTCTCCAATCTGGCCCCCTCTGCTCTGGTAGCAAGTTTTGCAAGTCGGCAAAGGGAGCCCGAGTATGTAGAATGGAGGGCAGTGAGACGCCGTGAGTCATGCGCCCTTTCAGTTCTGCTGAGAGAGTGCTACTTTAAGAACGCCGTCTTCTTCCTCGCGTCCTTCTCACTTTGCTCTAGCTGTATGGAGTACACCACATCGAAGGTGTGAGGAAGGGCACTGCCCCAGCTTTTGCCCTGGCGTGCAATGGCTCTGTGCTATTTTTCCAAACAGCAAGAGCACTGAGAAGTGAAAGCGATTGTGAAGGCGCTCTTTGACTGCTCGTGTGCTCTTCGCTGCACTGCGCTCCCAATGCCGGTGCCCTGTGGCTTCTTTCTTCGCCTTCTGCCGTGAGGACAGAGCTGAACTCCAGCGGTCAGTTTCAGCTCTGCCCAACAGCTTGTCCTCAGTTCTGCGGGCAAGCACGCCCTGTTGCCTTGGCTCCGAGTGCAAAGTTCCTAGCGAGCTCTCACTCGGTGCAATGCACCCAGAAAGACGCTCTCTCTTGTCTTTCAATGAGCGATTCCTAACAGCAGAAGCAGCAGAAGCACAAACTGGATGACGAGAAGGGTCAATGTAGAACACGTCTCTGTCCTGGCACATTGTCGTGTGCGATATGTCCCTCCAGGTCCTCGGTCCATGCCAAGCTCTATGTACTGTGATCGCTGCTACTTGCAGCTGAGAAGGACCGTGGAGCTAGCAGCCAATTCGGAGAGCGCTGAACACGTAGTCAAGGAGCGAGATGTGCCCCTGCAATGCGGTGCTAATAGCAGCTTCCTCGCGGCGGGGGCGAGCTACGTTTTCCATTCGAACTGCGAGAGAGGCAGACTGTTGCACGGAGCTCTGTGAACAAAGGTGCACGCCCTAGACGGGGTTGGGCAGAAGCAGCGTTCTCAAGCGCTTGGCTGCCGGCACCCTGCTGGCTGTGTGGTGCCGCTTCAGCTACTTCTGGCCGCCGGGGAGTGAAAGCGGCGCCAGGAGCGGGTGAGGTCGGTGAACGAAGCCGCACAAGTACCGTGCTTGTGTACATCACGATACGGGCTACTAGGAGAGGAAGGTGGCTGCCTCTCGCTTGCCTTCCCAAGTGCACTTAGCAGTCGAAAGGAGCAAGGTGAAGCACTGCTGCTTGCGGTGCTCATTGTTTCCCTTTGTGACAATTGATAAAAGATTCGTGTTAATCACAAAAGCATTGGGGTTTGCATAAACCAGAATACTAAGCTCTGAAGTGAAGCATGGACACTAGATAAAGGAAATTACATGATTAAATAATTCTGTTTAAAATCACCTTGCTATGTTATATTATGTTGTATTATGTTACATTACACTATGTAATATTATGTTATGGTTTTCAAATAAGTTGTATCAGCTGCCAGCTTGCGAAATCGGACTTCCCAAAAAGCCCTTCCGACCTTTGTCTAATCAATACTGCCTATCCCAAAAACCAGACATCCAGAACTTCTCTGGTGGTTATCTACAAAGACCACACCTCCAGAACTTCCCTGGCGGTCATCTGCAAGGACCGGATGGCTATCTGTGACTAATTATCACCCAAAGGCGTTGTGAATTTGTGAACAACGAGAACCCACAATATAAGAAGAGGCTGCAAACCAAGGTTCGGTGGAGCGTGGAGGGGGAGGTGACCCCTCGCGTTCCCCAGCGTGCTGCTTGCTCTTTCTATATCAAATAAAGCGATCTAAAAATTTTGCTGAATATCGAGACTTTTGTCTCTCATTTATAACAATTTGGTGCCGAAACCCGGGACGTCCTTGGAGCCCTGAGAGGCACTGCGATTTCGGGGAGGCGCCCCACTGCTGTGGCCCCGGTTCTTCAGTGATTCTCGGGACCCATCAACGTAACGCACCATATAGACTGAACAAGGAAAATCTCCCCGGAAGACCGCGGCAAAATCACCTGTAATTCTTGTGCACGAAGACCCAGACAGGGGCATCGGACTGTAAGTATCTGTCTGGTTTGGTGGGGATGACTGTGTGCTTGCCTGAACGAGACGTGGCCTTTGCTGCGAAACCAGAGAGGAGTCCTTCTATCCGTGTTTCCAGCATCCCGTGAGGGACCTGGCCGGTGATCGGACGAAGCGAGTGAGCACAAACTGGGAAACTGCTTTACTTGTCCTAGCCCAGGTAGAGGCTAGGTCCTTCCCATCCTAGCCCCGGCAGAGGCTAGGTCCTTCCCACCCTAGTCCAGGTAGAGGCAGGACCCGGGAAGGGGGGGCGGGAGGAGTCGGGGAGGAAAAGAAAAGCAGATTGCAACACACCAGTCACGGAGGGAGAAGGGAAAAGCTGCTTTTCCCATCCCAGCCCAGGTAGAGGCAGGTTCCAGTCCATCCTGACCCAAGGAGAGGCAGGGGTTCGGACGGAACACATCGGGGAGTACAAACACCTCAAGACAGTCCCTTGAGGTAAAAATGGGAAAAAGAGGGAGTAAGATTCTGAGTCCCAGGGACCCACGAAGAGGTTCAAGTTCATTTGGTCCACAAGGAGACTGGGAAAATAAAGACAAGACAAGTAGGTTGCCAGAAATACCACCAGGCAGCCCTTTGGGAGTAATATTAAAATGTTGGGACACAGGGGTGGTATACAGAGGAAAAAGTAAAGAAAAATTGATTCAATATTGCATGGTGGAATGGACCAGAGAAGTGATCCGTAAAGATAACCTATACTGGCCCGTGTTCGGATCATTTGAGGGTTGGATTTGTCGGGCATTAAACATATATGTGGCTCATAAAGAACCATTTAACAGAGAGGAATGTATGCTGCCCCGTGGGCAAAAGAGTCCAAGCCATCCTTGATATATACTTTAAAAGAAAAAGAGGATGAAGATAAAAAAAAGGTTACCTGGGAACCCCTTGATAATCTGCCACCTCCGTATAATACAGAAAATACAGGAGACCCCCCCCACTCACCCACTTCTCCTCCTGGTACTCCCATAGCTCTAAGAACTCACTCCAGTGAAAGGAATACCAGGAGAGATAGTATCACCAGAGAGGAGGGAAGATAACAATACAAAGGCTCGCCTTTACCCCCTGAGGGAAGTGCCATTAGCAGGACAACAGGCTGGCTTAATTGGATTTGTAAATGTTCCCTTGAACACAGGGGAAGTGAGAAACTTTAAAAAAGAAATGGGAAAACTATTAGAAGATCCTAGAGGGGTATCAGAGAGACTAGATCAATTCCTCGGACCAAGTATGTATACTTGGATGGAATTACAATCTATATTAAGTATCCTATTCACCACGGAAGAACGGGAAATGATCTGACAGGCTGGAATGAGGGTATGGGACCGGGAGCATCAGATTGGACGTAGGGGAGACCAGAAATGGCCATTACATAATCCTAACTGAGATAATCAAAATGATGTCCATTGCCAGAATATGATGGACTTAAGATGGATACTCGTTAAAGGTATCCGAGAATCAGTTCCTAAAGGACAAAATATTAATAAAGCCTTCAGTGAACAACAAAAAAAGGACGAATCCCCGACTGACTGGTTGGAGCGGCTGAGGAAAGATCTCCAAATGTACTCCGGGATAGACCTTGATACACAAGTGGGTCAGGCACTCCTCAAAACCCAATTTGTTGCTCGATCATGGGGAGATATTAGAAAGAAATTAGACAAGTTAGATGATTGGCAAGATCGGGGGTTACAAGAATTGCTAAGAGAAGCACAAAAAGTTTATGTAAGGAGGGATGAAGAGAAGCAGAAAGCAAAAGCAAAAATCTTTATAGCTGCAGTTCGTGAAACACAGAAAGAAACCCAGCAGAAAGGGGGAGGGAAACCACAAAAACCACCACCAAAACAAGGAAATGAAGCAGGAAATAATTCACCAAGGCGAACATGCTTTTACTGTAACAAGAAAGGTCATATAAAGAAAAATCGAAAAGAACAGATACGGGATGAAAAAATGTTCCAGGAAGATGAATAGGGGTGTCAGGGGCTGTATGTATTAGGGACCATACCATCCAAAGAGCCCTTGATAAATTTAAAGATTGGTCCCCAGGAGGAGGAGGTGGAATTTTTAGTAGATACAGGAGCCGAAAAATCCACAATTAAACACCTACCAAAAGGGTGTAAACCTAGTAGAGAAACAGCACTCCTGGTTGGAGCAAAAGGTGAACCATTTTGGGTCCCTATTATTAAAAATGTGCAAATTGAGACCCAAACCAAAATTGAATTAAAAGATCTGCTGTTACTGCCAGAGGCAGAAAACAATTTATTGGGGAGGGATTTAATAATAGCATTGGATTTGAAAATTGAATTATCCCAAGGTCAACTTAAAATTTTTGCTTTAACTCAAAAGGACAAGGAGCAAATATGTCCTGAGGTGTGGTACACCCCTGGAGAAATAGGGAAGTTAAAAATGAAACCTATCAAAGTGAAAATCACTGATCCCGATTTGCCTATCCGAGTTCGTCAATATCCAATATCACTGGAAGGGAGACGGGGCCTTAAGCCTCTTATAGAAAACCTTTTGCAACAGGGGGCTTTGGAACCATGTATGTCCCCACATAATACTCCTATTCTGCCTGTCAAAAAGACAGACGGGAATTACAGATTGGTACAGGATTTGAGAGCTATAAATCAGCAAACTGTTACCAAATTTCCCATAGTAGCAAACCCTTACACACTCTTAAACCAGTTGTCCCCTGACTACACTTGGTATAGTGTAATAGATCTAAAAGATTCCTTCTGGGCATGCCCATTAGAGGAAAGTAGTAGAGATTATTTTGCCTTTGAATGGGAAGATCCTGATAAGGGCAGGAAACAACAACTGCTTTGGACAGTATTGCCTCAGGGCTTTACAGAATCCCCTAATCACTTTGGACAAGCCCTAGAAAAATTAATGCAGTCTTTTGAGTCACCAGATGGGGTGAAATTGTTACAATATGTAGATGATCTATTAATAGCAGGAAAGGACGAGAAATCTACTAGAAATGGGACTATAAAACTTTTAAACTTTTTGGGACAACAGGGATTGAAGGTATCCAAAGCCAAATTACAGTTCACAGAACCAAAAGTAAAATATTTAGGACATTGGCTAAGTAAAGGGAAAAAGAAATTAGATCCTAATAGAATCTCTGGAATTTTAAGTCTGGGACCTCCAAAAACCAAAAAAGAAGTGAGGAAAATTTTGGGATTGCTGGGATATTGTCGCCAATGGATAGAGGGATTTAGTGAGAAAGTAAAATTTCTATATGAAAAACTTACCACTAATCGCCTAAAATGGACAGAAGAAGATGATAAAAGTTTTGAAAAGGTCAAACATGCTTTAATTCAAGCCCCTGTACTCAGTCTCCCAGACTTGGAGAGGCCATTTCAGTTATTTGTAAATACCTCTGATCAAACAGCATATCGCGAACTCACCCAGGAATGGGCAGGCAGTCGAAAGCTAGTGGGATATTATTCTTAACTGCTCTACCCTCTCAGTCGGGGTTGGCCCACATGCCTCCAGGCCCTAGTGGCCACAGCACTTTTAATTGAAGAAGCCCAAAAAATTACCTTTGGGGCACCCCTAGTGGTCCACACCCCTCATAACGTAAGGGGAATTCTGAATCAAACAGCTGAGAAATGGTTAACTGATGCCCGAATATTAAAATATGAAGCTATTCTAATCACTTCCCCAGATTTGGAGCTAAAAACAACAACTGCTCAAAGTCCTGCACAATTCCTATATGGGGAACCAGGAGAAAATTTAGAACATGATTGTGTGGATGTTATAGAATTACAAACAAAAATTAGACCTGACTTGGGAGAAGTTGAATTTAAGGATGGAGTAAAATTGTTTATAGATGGAACTTCTCGAGTGGTGGAAGGAAAACGAAAATCGGGATATGCCATAGTAGGAGGAGAAGAATTGAAATTATTAGAATCCGGACCCTTAAACGCAGCATGGTCCGCTCAGGCTTGTGAACTATTTGCTCTTTATAGGGCATTATCTTATTTAGAAGGTAAAAAAGGGATCATATATACGGATTCTAAGTATGCCTATGGCATAGTCCACACATTTGGTAAAATTTGGGAAGAAAGAGGGTTAATTAACACTCAAGGATGGGGGTTGATATATCAAAAATTAATTGTTAGAATACTAGAAGCTCTTAGGGGCCCCACTGAAATTGCTGTGGTCCATATAAGAGGGCACCAAAAAGGAGCAAGCTACCATACAAGGGGGAATAATCTGGCTGACAAAGAAGCAAAAAAAGCAGCATTGGAGCAAAAACCGGTTTCTGTATTAAGTACTACAGTTAAAGATCTCAGCCCCAACCAGGAATTACAGAAGCTATTTACTCCTCAGGAAAAAGAAGCGATAAAAAATTACAGGCAGAACAGCATGAGAACAAATGGGTTTTACCAGATGGCAGGGAAATTTTACCTAAGAGCCAGGCCAGACAAATTATTGAACAATTACACCAACAAACACATTGGGGAACCAGAGCGCTAGCAGACCAGTTTTTAAAATTTTTTGGATGCATCGGCATTTTTGATATTGCAAAGCAGAGTGTACAGGGTTGTTTAACTTGTCAGAAAATTAATAAAAAAGGTATGCGACAAGGTCCGTCAGGAGGACGGAAAACGGCTTACAGACCCTTTGAAAGAATACAAGTAGATTTTACAGAATTACCAAAAATAGGAAGGTGGAAATACTTACTAGTGAGAGTAGACCAATTAAACCACTGGGTAGAGGCATACCCTGCAGCTAGGGTCGCATCACAAGTGGTAGCCAAAATATTGTTGGAACACATAATCCCAAGGTATGGTCTGGTTCGAGCAATAGACTCAGACCAGCGGACGCACTTTACATCAAAGGTGCTTAAGTTACTGACCTCGGCGCTGGGCATCAGCTGGGAGTATCATACACCTTGGCACCCTCAGAGTTCTGGGAGGGTTGAAAGGATGAATCAAACATTAAAACAACAGTTTTAAAAACTAATGATTGAGACTAAAATGCCATGGACAAAGTGCCTCCCACTAGCCCTGTCTAATATACAAACAATGCCAAATTCAAAAACAGGGATTTCACCATATGAAATGCTGTATGGTATGCCTTACCCTAAAGGAGTACACCTTGATCCGACCTTAGTTCAGGACCCTTCTCTTCAGAATTACATAATAACAAACAATCAGCAAAAACTTAGAAGAATTAAGAGAGAAGGGGATTTTAACTCAAACTGTCCCTCTAGGATTTGCCACACATAAAATTAAGCCAGGACAACATGTGTTAATTAAAGTATGGAAAAAAAAATAAAATCTAGCTCCAAAATGGGAAGGACCGTATTTAGTTCTGTTAATGACTGAAACAGCTGTGAGGACAGCTGAAAAGGGATGGACACATGTGAGTAGAGGCAAGGGTCCTGTAACCCCTCCTACTGCAGGTTGGACAGTGACATCTGAGCCTGGAGACCTCAAAGTGCGAATTCGGAAGACTTGATGTCAATACCGGATCAATTCGTCTCAAAGGTCTCCTAATCAGGACTGAAAGTCACCTGCCCCAAACCCGAGTGTAGCCTGTTCATCAAGAAAAGGTGTCCATATTGTACTGAGTTGTTGTGGTGTTATTCCTATGGTGGGTATCCCCCATTTGCATTATGTGTCCAGTGTAGAAGAAATGAATGTAAGGAAACTATTAAAGTATTAATACCCTATCAGCACAAGGAGAAATCGAAATTGATGATCATAACTGGTGGGAGGAATAAGGAAAAAAAAGAGAGCCAGAGCAGAGGTATTGACAAGAAAGTGTCAGAAGGGTTGTGTATACTGTGCTGTTACTGCTGTACCTTGTACTGGAATGTTAAAGCTAAAAGCTGGGACAAAATTAAGAAACACTACCAAAAGAGAAAGACATTGTGGGAGACCCCAGGACATATTCCCTGCTGCCGAGAAGATTAAACAAACCTCGGCTACTGGCAGCAACCCCGTAGGCCTTGAGGGAGGCAGAGGGATGAAAATGGTCATGGGAGTCATCCTATTGCTAATGATGATAAAAGGAAATAGTGCTGATGCTTGTTCCAAGTGTTACCAGACAATTAAGTATGGCAGACGCACGGTATGCACCCTTGCCTTCCATACACATATCAATTCGGCCTGCTATAATAAACACAACTTAGAAACTTGCACTATTATGGGAAGAAGTTACTGGGTAGCCACCAATTTGGGAAAAGGAGGGTGGGCTCCATCAGCATACCAAAGTTGTCCAGTAGGAAAGACACACCTCTGCTTCACAAAAGAAGGTATGTGGGGATATTCAGATCAGGGAGGAGTGCAAGATCACTACAAGGAAGAATTGATAAAAAATATAACTAAGGTGTTCAAAGGAACAAAGACAAACCATGGGGGAAATATTAAGTTGTATGAAAAAAATAAAACAACAACTCAGCGAACGGGACTTACCCACCTTGGGAAAAAATTTATTTGTAGAATTAATGAAAGAAATCACTACTGAACTGAACTGAACTCACTGTTGGATCTGTGGAGGAATGCAAATGACTGAACAATGGCCATGGAGGGGGGAGGGATTGGGCCCAGAGCAGTTGTTACAGAGGAATCAAACGGAAATATCAAGAGGAGTCAATAGACCTGAAGGGTGGGTTCTAAGTCATGAGGTAATAGGAGAGGTATGTATAACATGTCAGGGAAGTAACTTTACCCAATATGTGGGGCACACCCCCTGTAAGACTATCCTGATTACAAATGCAAGCAAACAGTCTTGGTGGCCCAAAGCTCCAGAAGGATATTGGGGAAAGTTAAGTAAAGGTAATTGTATAAAGAACAATTTTACAGGACTATGCTGGTATAATAAAAATAGAGCAAACCCATATGAAGAAGTAAAAAGTGTAAGGACTTATTGGGAACAACCTGAATCAGTTAAACTAAGCTGGAAAGCCCCAGATGGAATATTTTGGATCTGTGGGAAAAAAGTTTATAATACCCTACCAAAAAGGTGGAGAGGGACATGTACTCTAGGGATTATCCAGCCTGCGTTTTTTACATTACCAAAGGAAAAGGGTAATAGAGTGTTAGGAGTTCCCTTGTATGAAACTTTGTATCGAAATAAAAGGAGCAGAGGCATAGGGGGAACACAAATCTGGAAGGATGATGAATGGCCCCCAGAACGAATTATTGAATATTATGAACCAGCTGCCTGGGCTCAAGATGGGAGCTGGGGCTATTGCACTCCAAATTATATGCTAAATAGAATTATCAGGCTACAAGCCGTGGTAGAAATTACTTCAAACCAGACAGCCCGAGCAATGGAGTTGATAGCTAAACAACTTACCCAAACTAGAGCAGCAGTATATCAAAACCGACTGGCTCTAGACTATCTGTTAGCTGAAGAAGGGGGAGTGTGTGGAAAGTTTAATAATTCTGAATGCTGCTTAGAAATTGATGATAATGGTGAAGTAATTACTAAAATTGCAGAAGAAATAAAACGAATAGCCCATGTACCTGTACAAACCGGGAACTCTATGCTTAATGATAATTGGTGGAATAACCTGTTGGGGGAAACTTGGTGGAAGAAATTAGGATTTATGTTAACATTTGCGTTATTAGGACTACTGTTCATCCCGTGTCTTGTTCCATGCTTCATTCGACTAATCCAGTCAGTGGTTCAAGGAATGCAAGTTGCTACAATACCAATAGACCCTGAGAAGGCAACAAAATTAATGGCAGTACAAAAGGTACTGACAAAATTTGAAACCAGAACACTAATCAATGGGATAAAAAAAGAGAAGTGGGGAAATTGCGACAATTGATAAAAGATTCGTGTTAATCACAAAAGCATTGGGGTTTGCATAAACCAGAATACTAAGCTCTGAAGTGAAGCATGGACACTAGATAAAGGAAATTACATGATTAAATAATTCTGTTTAAAATCACCTTGCTATGTTATATTATGTTGTATTATGTTACATTACACTATGTAATATTATGTTATGGTTTTCAAATAAGTTGTATCAGCTGCCAGCTTGCGAAATCGGACTTCCCAAAAAGCCCTTCCTACCTTTGTCTAATCAATACTGCCTATCCCAAAAACCAGACATCCAGAACTTCTCTGGTGGTTATCTACAAAGACCACACCTCCAGAACTTCCCTGGCGGTCATCTGCAAGGACCGGATGGCTATCTGTGACTAATTATCACCCAAAGGCGTTGTGAATTTGTGAACAACGAGAACCCACAGTATAAGAAGAGGCCACAAACAAAGGTTCGGTGCAGCGTGGAGTGGGCGGTGACCCCTCGCATTCCCCAGTGTGCTGCCTGCTCTTTCTATATCAAATAAAGCAATCTAAAAATTTTGCTCAATATCGAGACCTTCGTCTCTTATTTATAACACCTTGCAGCCCGCTGTGGAAATATTGGCGGTCACTTCAAGGCGCCGAGTTGTATACAGCACCATGGTAAATGCCGCGGAGAAGGGAAATATAGAGTGCAGCGAGGAGCTGGACGTGGCTTACGTGCAATAAGTAGAAGGTGAACCTAGGCACTGCCTCTTCAATCTGGCACCCTCTGCTCTGGTAGCAACTTTTGCAAGTCGGAAAAGGGAGCTGCGAGTATGTAGAATAGAGGGCAGTGTGATAAATGTGATTCGTGCTAATTAAATTGTAACTATATTAGCAAAATTGTATTTAGATCAATAGAAGACTATTGTTACAGAGTGAAAGGGGGAGAGATGGGTGAGACAGGATAAAAGACATCTTCCAGATGTTGGGAGTCGAAGAAGAAGGTTAGAAGAAAGTCAGATAAGAATAGTAGAAGGACGTAGGTCTGATAAGCAGCATCTAGAAATACAGCTTCAACCTTGAAATGGGCAAAAATGGAATGATTCCAAGCAAGGGACTTAATTAGAGTCATGTTATGGAAAACATCTGCTCAGTCACACAGGGCGCCGGCGCTACCTGCGGGTCACACCTAGGTCACTGATGAAGATGATGAGCTTTCACCAGAAATAAGACCCTCAAAAGGATAAGAGACCCCCTAACCCATTAGTAGAGCATGCGCCGTGCAGTATAGTTACGTAGATTTTAGGAATAGAAACTAGGAGGAGCTTCCTAGAAACTTTTGTAGCCTATAGTATATAAGTGGGATTGTTAGCCCAAATGCTTTGGTACGAGAGGAAGGGCAGGCCCCTCCCCATACCCCCGGTCGGTTTTGCTTATGCTTTATACGAACCTCAATTATACTAAAACACTTACTCTCAAATTTTATCCATCCCAAATTATACAACTGTAATACTTTACTTGGATGGTATTTAGTTTCAATAATTTTTGTAATCATCTTTAATACTTCTGATTGTATTCATTTATAATTGTTACTATTAAAAATTTGTTGTTACTTTTAATCTTTGTTGTTTGCTTAATTGGAAAAATAGAAAACCATTCATAACAATTTGGTGCCGAAACCCGGGAACTCCAGTCCAGGTGAAGACTGGCTAGTTTTGGGAAGGAGCTCCCCACCAGTTGTTAAGGTGGTCCCAAGGCTAGACCAGGCTCTCCTGGAGAAGGAGTTCCAAATTAAAATAAAGCATAAGCAAAAGAAGCTAGCTACAAAGAGGCGCGCCAGAAGAAGGCTCCCGTGGGAACGCCGGCCGAAAGGGAAAGGTGCCCGTAAAACATCTTGTGCACAAGAACCCTGTGTGAAAACGGGCTGTGTGAGTACCACGGGGTTGGGTAAAGGGGGCGGCTGTGTGCTTGTGTGTGAGTGAGGAATGTCTGAGAGGGCTGCCTAGCTGAAGTAAGTGGGACCTCCTAGTACCGCGGTTTCGTCTCTCCGCGAGGAGAACAGCCGGGAGCGGAGGGAAGCGACTGGGGAGAGCGAGTGAATACCCCGGGAGGGACCGGGAGGGAAAGTCCCAGTCTGAGAATTCCCGGGAGAGAAGGGAATGAATGAGTTAGGTTCAACTATTTGTTGGGAGGATAAAAGGTGGAAGTTTTAGTAAGTGACCAAGAAGGACTGTGAAGAGTAGTCAGAAAGAGAAGCTAAGGAGGAAAGGATAGGAAAAAGAAGGAATTAGGTGGGAAACAAGTGGTTGGCAAAAAAAGTGAGATAGTCCATATTAAAGGAAGGAGTTGAACCGCAGAACAAGTGAGGGAGAGCCAGGAAGCTGTTGCTGCCAGAGATGGGCCAGAAAAAAAGTAAAATCTCTGACCCAGGGGTTGTGAATTATGAGAATAGTTCACGAGAACCCGGTGTGCCTGGGAACCGAGAGGGGGTTTCCCAGAAGGGGAGCGAGATTCCTCAGGACAGCCCCCTGGGGATCTTGTTACAATACTGGGATACAAGTGAATCCCGGAGAGGAAAAAGTAAGCAGAAAATGATACAGTACTGTATGTTTGAGTGGACAAAAGAAAAGATCCGTGCAGACAATTTATACTGGCCAGAGTTTGGATCATTTGAGGATTGGATTTGTCAGGCTTTAAATCTATATGTGAATTCAAAAGAACCTTTTAACCAGGAGGAAAGTGAGTATGCTGCCTTGTGGCTTCCAGAAGGGGAGGGTAAATTTATAGTTCAAAGGCAGGAAAAGGAAGGTTGTTCATTATACCCTTTGCAAACAAAAAGACAGGCAGTAAAAAGGGACCGGCTGGAGCCATGGGACCCGTTAGATCACCTCCCACCCCCATACAGACAGCCTGTCCAGCCTGTCCAGCCCCTGGTCCCTGATGCACCCCCTATTCAGGACGAGCCAGTAGCACACAGAACTAGAGGCAGAAGGGGACAGGAGGAAGAAAGTGACAAAGAGGACGAGGGAGCAGGAAGGGAGGATAGATTATACCCTCTTAGAGAGGTTCCAATGGCAAATCTGGCCCCAGGACAGGGACCTATTGGTTACGTGAGTGTTCCCCTGAACACTGGGGATGTTAGGGAATTTAAGAAAGAGATGGGCAGGATGCTAGAAGATCCTATTGGAGTAGCAGAGAGGCTAGATCAGTTTTTGGGACCGAATATTTATGCCTGGGTGGAATTGCAGTCTATTTTAGGAATCCTGTTTACAGTGGAAGAGAGAGAAATAATTAGACAGTCAGGAATACGGGCCTAGAATAGGGATCATCAGGGGCCAGATCAGGGAGATCAGAAATGGCCTATGGTAGATCCAAATTGGAATAATCAGGAGGCAGAACACAGGCAAAATATGAGGGATTTCAGGTGGATGATTATCCAAGGAATTCGGGGAGCAGTGCCCAGGGGACAAAATATAGGAAAAGCTCTGAGTGAACACCAAAGGAAAGATGAGTCCCCAGCAGAATGGTTATGAGAGGAATGTTGAATTTGTCTTTACAAATGAGTTGTGGATCAGCCTGTAGATAAGGCTAGCACTGAGAGATAAAAGAAACAATGGGATGGATTCCACTGATTGATGAATGGAAAGAGATATATGCCTTTACAAACAAACTGTAGGGCTGCTGATAAATGAAATTGGATATCGAAAGATGAAAGAAGCAACGGGGGGAAAACTATGAATTCTATAAGAATTAAAAATTAAAAGGGAGAGATCCCAGGGGAATGTCCCATGGCCTCTCCCTTTATTCGAATAAAGCAAAAAGGACTCCTCTGTCTCCTTTTTGGACATAAACCTCTGGTGTTTGTGGATTAATTTTCCTGACAATTTGGGGGCTCGTCCGGGATCTTTCCACCGTCCGGGGCGGCGGGCGGCGAGCGGAGCTGAAGGCGCGCCTCACCCAGTTTCGGTGATCAGCTCCCCTTGGTGCCGGCCGGCACCGGGCGATTGATTGGGTTCCCGAGACTGTCCAGGAGACAGACGAGTGGCGGACCAGGGGGGTCCGTGAAGAGTCCGCAGGGAAGGACCACTGAAAATCTCACCGGTGAGTAAAATGGGATCTTCGGGGAGCAAACCTGGGAGGGCACCCATGGAGGGTAGCACAGGTAAACCTGGGAGGGCACCCATGGAGGGTAGCACAGGTAAAACGGGGCACCCAGAGAGGGTTGGAAAGGTGAAGCCGCGAAGGGGCCCCGGCAAATGGGATGACGATCCCATAATACCCCCGGAGAGTCCCTTGGGGTGAATGCTGAGGTCTTGGGAGAGATTGTATATTCACCCAGAAGTAACTATGGAAATTATGGTAAAATATTGTTGTGTGGCCAGAGTATAAGTTGGCAAGGGGACTTATATGGCTACTTATGGAACAGATAAAATTCATTTGTGTCGAATTTTGTGAAGGTATTTAGAGGAAAGTGGTGAGGATTGGAATGTTTTTCAGCACCTTCCCCCGTCTTGTCCTCCAGTGTTGCTAGCTGACCCAGAGCCAGCTGCAGGTCGTCTGTATCCTCAACTTTCAGAGCAAGGGGATCAGGGAAATGTTATTCCTACAGCCCCACCTGAGAAGGATGATGGTGTAGGGGGAGGGGAGCAGCATGTTGTATCACCCCCCAGAACTAGAAGAGGAACTCAGTTTAGGGCATCAGAAGCCCCCCAAGAGACAGGGGTACACCAGATGCCACTCCGTCAAGTTCCTTTGGGGGGGTCAAGGGGGAGGATTTGGGTTTGTAATTGTACCACTTACTACCCAGGATATAAGAGGGTTGAAAAAAGAATTACCCCCATATTTGGATGATCCCATAGGGGTGGGGGAAAAGATAGAGGAATATTTGGGAAATGCGGATTATACATGGAAAGATTGGGATTTTCTTTTGGGAATTTTGTTTGGGTCATCAGAGAAACGAATGATTTTGCAGAAAGCTCGGCAGCTGTGGGAGGATGAACACCCACAAGCAGCAGGGGGGGCTGGACCCAATGCACCTACGGTGGGTGATGCCATCCCCCAGGCAGACCCCCAGTGGGACCCAAATAACCAGGCCAGTCTGGCTCGCCTTCGCGATTACCGTGCTTATTTGATCAGGGCAATCAAGTCTGCGGCTCCCAGAACTAACAACATAGCTAAGGCTCTGTCGTTAGAACAGGAGAAACAGGAAAGCCCTCATTGGTTGGAGAGGATTAGGGATGCCTTGAGGAAGCACGGGGGGATGGATCCTGAAGGGCCAGCCTTCAACACATTGCTTGAGGTGCAATTTGTTACTAAGGCCTGGCCTGATATAAGGAAAGGGGTACAAAAAGATAAAAAGTGGCAAAATAAGCCTCTAAAGGAATTGGTTAGAAAACCGCAGCAGATATGTGTAAGAAGGGATGAGGAAAAGGCAGAAGCTAAAGCAAAGATGATGGCAGAGTTTTTGCAGCCCCAGAGGAATAAACCGCAGGGTCCAAGGGGTCCCCAGGGACAGAGGGGACGGGGTCAGTCACAAGGAAGTGGCAAAGGGATTCCCTCCTCGGCAGGGGACAGCCGACCCAAACAGCGGCTGGGGAAGAACCAGTGTGCTGTCTGCAGGGCAGAAGGGCATTGGAAAAACGAGTGTCCGCAAAAACAACTGGACCCTCAGGAGGAGGAAGTCCAGAGAATAATAGAAATGGATTGTTAGGGGTGTCAGGGGCTCCTATTATACCAAGGACCCACCACTCAGGAGCCCTTGATAACTTTTAAGGTGGGTCCGGATCGAGAGGAGGTGTGTTTTTTGGTAGACACGGGGGCCTCTCGGTCCACCTTAAATTTTATACCTAAGGGGGGGAAATTGTCAAAAAGATCCTTGGTTATTCAAGGAGTAAGCGGGAAGGATGAGCGAGTGCATTTTATTCAACCGCTGTTAATAGATGTGGGGGACAGATTTGAACTGCATGAATTCTTGTTTGTTCCTAATTGTGATTGTAATTTACTGGGAAGAGATTTGATGGCTAGAATGGGAATGCAAATTAGTATTGTACGAAGTGACACGGAGTCCGAAACTGTGATATCTTTGTGTAAAATGTCTGAAAAGGCTTATGCTAAAATAAATCCAGAAGTATGGGCAGCTCCAGGGAAATATGGGAAACTGGACATAGAGCCTCTCCAATTTGAAGCAACCAGGACAAGTGGTGTCTAAAAAGCAATACCCTCTTTCAAGGGAGGGAAAGAAGGGGTTACAGCCTGTTATTGAGTCCCTGCTAAAAGCAGGTCTTTTAGAGCCGTGTATGTCTCCCTATAACACTCCTATCCTGCCGGTTAAGAAACCGGATGGAACCTACAGAATGGTGCAGGATTTAAGAATAATAAATGAGATTGTCAAACCAAGGCATCCCACAGTTCCAGATCCATACACAATCCTAAATCAAATCCCTTCTTCACATCAGTATTATTCTGTACTGGATTTGAAGGATGCTTTCTGGGGGTGTCCAATCACAGAAGATGGTGGGCAGTGTTTTGCTTTTGAGTGGGAACAAGAGAAAGGAGCGAAAATGATGGAACAGCAATTGCCATGGACGGTGTTCCCTCAGGGATATACAGAGTCGCCGGTTCTGTTTGGGCAAGCTTTGCAGAAAATATTAAGAGAGTTTACTCCACCCTTGGGAGTCGGGTTGTTGCAGTGTGTAGATGATTTGCTCTTGTCGGGGGAGCAGGAAGGGGTGGTTGAAGAGGCTACTGTAAAGCTGCTTGGTTTTCTTGCAAAAAAGGGATTTTGCAGGTGCCGTTGCCCCAGACTGAAAAGGAGTTGCAGCGGTTTTGGGGGTTGGTGGGGTGCTGTGGAGCGTGGATCGAGGGTTTTTCTGTGGTGGCCAGACCTTTATGTGGCTTTTTGGCTCGGGGCAGTCCTGGTGTCGTGGTGTGGACACCAGAGGGAGAGAAGAGCTTTGGGAAATTGGGAGACAAATTGGTTGGGGCCCCGGTCTTGGCTCTTCCAGATGCAGAGGGGGAATTTCGGCTATGTGTGGATGTCGAGCAGGGTCATGCTGGAGGAGTTTTGGTGCGGGAGCATGGAGGAACGCGGGGGCCTGTTGCCTATTTTTCTGAATTGTTGGACCCGGTGGCCAGAGGCTGGCCCCATTGTCTGCAGAGCTGTGCAGCCACAGCTCTGATGGTGGCTGAGGCCCGAAAGCTGACAAGGGGAGGGTATCTCATTGTTAAAGTCCCACATCAGATTAAAGCTTTGCTAACTGAGAGAGCCTCTAAGTGGATGACGAGTGCTCGATTATTACAGTATGAATCTTGTTTAATGGAACAGGAGGATTTAAAATTTAAAGGTGGGGAAATTTTTAATCCAGCCTCTTATTTAAATGGCCCTGGAGAAAAGGGGGGGCAGAAGAAATCCATGATTGTATCCAGGTTATAGACCTCCAGACACGGGTTAGGGAAGATCTACGGGATATTCCCTGGCCTGAGGGAGAGAATGTGTTCATTGATGGGTCCTCCAAGGTGGTAGAAGGGAAACGATTTACAGGATACTCTATCGTGAATGGGAAGCAATTAAAGGAAGGGGGGAGGTTACCACACACCTGATCAGCTCAGACAGCAGAGCTGTACGCGCTTGTGAGAGCCTGTGAATTATACCAGGACAAGACAGTAAATATCTTTACTGATTCTAAATATGCATATGGGTAATACATGCATTTGGAAAATTATGAGAAGAAAGAGGTTTATTAAGCTGCAAAGGAACGACATTAGCTCACGAGAACTTAATCTCTTGCCTATTGGAGGCAGTGAATTTACCAAAAAAAAGGTGGCGATAATCCACATTAAGGGGCATCAGGCAGGATGGTCGGAGGAGGCAATAGGAAACCGACTAGCTGATGAAGAAGCTCTCAAAGCTGCATTGTTGCCAGAAGTCTCTAAGATCCTGCCTATGCTCCCAGTAACTGCACCGCTGCCAGAAAAACTCTCTTTTCCACCAGAAGAACTTGAAATAATTAAAAAGAGTGGGGCAGAAGAAAGAGAAAATAATTGGTTTACAAGGGATGGTAAGCAGTGGATACCAAAAGCTCTAGCCTTACAATTGTTAAAACAGCTTCATGAAGGGAGTCATTGGGGCTCCCGAGGACTGGCAGAAGCCTTCCTCAAAATGAACGCTGCTGTTGGTCTCTTTAGTCTGGCAAAGCGAGCCACTGAAGGCTGTTTGACTTGTGCTAAAACCAACAACAAAGTTACAAAGAAACTGGCCAGGGGAGGGAGGCGTTGGGCAGTACGTCCCTTCCAGAGATGCCAGGTGGATTTTACTGAAATGCCTCGAGTGGCAAGATTTAAATATCTTCTGGTAATAGTATGTCAATTAACCGGGTGGCCAGAAGCATTTCCAACTGTGTCAGCAACTACAGGATCAGTTGTTAAAATATTTTTGGAACAAAAAAATTCCAAGATATGGGATGGTGGAAGCGATAGATTCAGATAGGGAAACTCATTTTACAGGAAAAATTCTTCAAGGAGTTATGACTGCTTTAGGAATACGGTGGAACCTCCATACCCCCTGGCACCCACAGAGTTCGGGCCAGGTTGAGAGGATGAATGGAGAAATAAAGAAACATCTCCTGAAGCTGGTGATAGAAACTAAAATGCCATGGGTACGGCTCCTGCCCCTGGCTTTAGCAAGGATAAGAGCCAGACCCAGGGGAGATATTCAATTATCTCCCTTTGAATTGATGTTTGGAATTCCTTACCCTTGTAATTCTCAGCCGAGTGGGGGGATAGAGATAAGTGATGTGTATTTGAAACAATATGTGGCTCGGATACTGTCTCCTGTGAAATCTCTTCGACAGGAAGCTCAGCTGGCACAGACCCTACCTTTGGACTTTGCTGTTCACAACATCCAACCGGGAGACTGGGTCCTAGTTAAGGAGTGGGAAGAAGCACCACTGGTGGCGAAGTGGCGTGGGCCTTTCCAGGTGTTGCTGACCACAGAAACAGCCGTCAAGACAGCTGAACACGGGTGGACCCATCACACTCCGGTCAAGGTCTCTGCAGCCCCAGAGATTTGGACATCTCAGCTGGAGGAGAAGGACGGGAAGCCGCGACTGACACTCGGCAGGAGGGGACTGGAGCAGCAGCCAGTGCGTCGACATCGGGGGAAGCCTCGTGTGCCCACCCACAGAGTGCCTGCTGAAATAGTCTGTGTGGGCATCCCTCCTCTCAGATCTCCAGTCACTGGGGGCCAACCCTTGCTGTCATTGTTTTCTTTATGTTAAGCTGTTTCTGTGCCTTCACTCGCCACAAGTGGTGTGAAAGACAACGTGAAAGTAAAAATTAAGTTAGGAAATTAGATTACACAATCAGAATGTTTCTCTTAATAATGTTACCTTTATATTATCAGTTAGGTTGGAGCCAAAAATGGGAAAATAATTGTTTTGACCTTAGGAGAAAAAGTAGCAAAAACCTTTATGGGAATGGGACATGTTTTCTTGGCTACCTGGTGGACTATAGGTTAAACAATTACTTTTTTCCTCTTATGTGCTGTAGCAACTCTAATCTTTTTACCATGCACGATCCCTTGCTTAGTACAACTTATTCAACATGTGATCAAAGGGATGCAGGTAATAGCCACGCCTACTAATCCAGAAATGGTTACAAAAGGGTAGAAATTGATGTCACTCCAAATAATTACAAAACCAAAAAAAAAAAAAAAAAAAAAAAAGACTCAGGAACAAAAAATTAAGTAAATGATAGCTAAAGTTTGTAAAGACAATTATTAAAAATAAAACAGGAGGGATTGAGAGGAATGTTGAATTTGTCTTTACAAATGAGTTGTGGATCAGCCTGTAGATAAGGCTAGCACTGAGAGATAAAAGAAACAATGGGATGGATTCCACTGATTGATGAATGGAAAGAGATATATGCCTTTACAAACAAACTGTAGGGCTGCTGATAAATGAAATTGGATATCGAAAGATGAAAGAAGCAACGGGGGGAAAACTATGAATTCTATAAGAATTAAAAATTAAAAGGGAGAGATCCCAGGGGAATGTCCCATGGCCTCTCCCTTTATTCGAATAAAGCAAAAAGGACTCCTCTGTCTCCTTTTTGGACATAAACCTCTGGTGTTTGTGGATTAATTTTCCTGACAGTTAGAGAGATTAAGAAAGGATTTGCAATTATACTCAGGCAAAGACCCCAATACTCCAGCAGGGCAGGTTCTGTTAAAAACACAATTTGTAGCCAAGTCCTGGGGGGACATCAGGAAGAAACTGGAGAAATTGGAAGATTGGCAGGATAGGGGGCTTCAGGAGTTGTTAAGGGAAGCACAAAAAGTGTATGTTAGACGAGATGAAGAAAAGCAAAAAACAAAAGCCAGGATCCTAATGGCAGTAGTTAAAGAAACACAAGCAGCCACAAACACAAAGAACCTAGTAGGAGAGGATAAAAAGAAAAGATCAGGACTTCATTCAGAGAACAGTAGACCTATGTGCTTCTCTTGTCACAAAAGGGGACATTTACAGAATTCTTACCCTGTTTCCAGGAGTACAGGTCCTATCTGTTTCTATTATCACCAAAAAGGACATGTGCTGAAAGTCTGCAAAAAGAGGCAGAAGGATGAAAAGATGTTTAAAGAGGATTAGGGGGGTCAGGGGCTCATTTATTTAATGGGGACCAAAACATCAAAAGAGCCCTTGATAAAATTAAAAGTAGGTCCTCAAGGTGAAGAAATTACATTTTTAGTAGATACAGGGGCTTCTAGGTCCACAGTAAAAAAACTGCCTCAAGATTGTAGTGTTAGCTCCGAACATGTCCCAGTAGTAGGGGTTAAAGGGGAAGTTTTTCAGGTTCCCGTAATTAAAGATGTACAAATAGAATCTGATATGAAATTCGAGTTGAATGATTTATTACTAATACCAGAGGCAGATAACAACTTGTTAGGAAGGGATTTAATCATAGCCCTGGGAATTCAAATAAACCCTGTGAAGGACAACTTAAAATTTATTCTTTAACTGAAAAAGATAATCAGGAAATTAGTGACACAGTGTGGTATTCTGGAGAAGTGGGAAAATTAAACATTCAGCCCCTAAGCATTGAAATACAGAATCCAGAAATCCCCATTCGAGTAAAACAATATCCAATATCACTAGAGAGTCGGAGGGGATTGAAACTAATAATTGAGAATTTGAGGCACCAGGGGATATTAGAACCTTGCATGTCAGCACATAATACTCCCATTCTGCCTGTAAAGAAGCCTGATGGCAGTTACCGACTAGTTCAGGATCTCAGGGCAATCAATCAAAGAACCATTACTCGTTTTCCTGTGGTGGCTAATCCATATACTTTACTAAGCCAATTGGCCCCTAATTATACTTGGTATAGTGTAGTAGATTTAAAGGATGCCTTTTGGACTTGCCCTCTGGATGAGAGTAGCCGGGACTATTTTGCCTTTGAGTGGGAGGACCCAGACACAGGCAGAAGAGAACAGCTTAGGTGGATGGTAATACCCCAAGGTTTCACTGAGTCACCAAACCTTTTTGGGAGAGCATTAGAAGATCTCTTGAAGTCTTTTGAGTTACCAAAAGGGATTAAGTTGTTACAGTATGTAGATGATTTGTTATTAGCTGGAGAAACTGAAGAAGACACTAGGAAAGGGACTATCCAGCTTTTAATTTTTTTAGGAAAAAATGGGTTAAAAATATCCAGGTCAAAGTTACAATTTGTGGAGTCAGAAGTACGTTATTTAGGTCATTGGATCAGCAGAGGAAGAAAAAAATTAGACCCTGAAAGGGTTTCAGGAATTTTAAATATGGGACCCCCAAGGACTAAAAGAGAAATAAGACAGTTTTTGGGTCTTTTGGGCTATTGCAGACAGTGGATAGAGGGATTTAGTGGGAAAGTAAAATTCTTATACGAAAAATTGACTACAAATCACTTGAAATGGAATGAAAAGGATCAAGAAAATTTTGAGCAAGTTAAAGAAGCCCTTCTGCAAGCTCCTGTTTTAAGCCTTCCTGATTTAGACAGGCCATTTCAATTATTTGTTAATACAATTGATCAAACAGCTTATGGAGTATTGACTCAGGATTGGGCAGGAAGCAGAAAGCCAGTGGGATATTATTCCAAATTGCTTGATCCAGTTAGCAAGGGCTGGCCAACATGTTTACAAGCTCTGGTAGCAACAGCATTGTTAGTAGAAGAGGCCCGAAAAATAACTTTTGGGGCACCACTAGAAGTATACACTCCCCATAACATAAGGGGAATTCTTGCTCAAAAGGCTGAAAAATGGTTAACAGACAGTCGAATATTAAAGTATGAGGCTATTTTAATAACCTCTCCAGAATTAGAATTGAAAGTAACAAATGTACAAAGCCCAGCGCAGTTTCTGTACGGGGACCCAGGGGAAAAATTAATACATGATTGCATAGAAGTTATAGAATTACAAACAAAAATACGTCCAGATTTAAGGGAACAGGAACTACGAACAGGAGAAAAATTATTTATTGATGGATCATCTCGAGTAGTAAGTGGGAAAAGAAAATCTGGATATGCCATAATTAGTGGAGAACAATTAGAAGTTAAAGAATCTGGTCCTCTTAACTCATCCTGGTCAGCACAAGCCTGTGAACTTTATGCATTACTCCGTGCATTGTTGCTATTAAAAGATCGAGAGGGAACCATATACACGGACTCAAAGTATGCTTATAGGATTGTGCATACCTTTGGAAAAATCTGGAAAGAAAGGGTATTTGTAAACACTCAAGGGAAAGGATTAATACACCAAAAATTAGTCAGTGAAATACTTGAGGCTTTAAAAGGTCCAAAAAAGATAGCAGTTGTACACGTAAAAGGACACCAGAAGGGGAGAGACATTAAAACACGAGGAAACAATTTGGCAGATGATGAAGCAAAAAGAGCTGCCCTAAGGGAAAACAACAGTGTAATTATGACTTTTAAAGAGACAGAAGCACAAACTGAAACACCATACTTTTCTTTAACAGAGATAGAAGCTATAAAGAAACTAGGGGCAACCATGAAGGAAGAAGAATGGATTCTACCAGATGGTAGAAAAATAGTCCCAAAACCTATAGCCCGACAGATCCTGGACAATTTACATCGAAGAACTCACTGGGGCACAAGAGCACTTTGTGACCACTTTTTAAAATTTTATGGGTGTATAAGAATATTTGAAATTGGAAAACAAATCACACAAGGATGTCTCACATGTCAGAAAGTGAATAAAAAAGTGTTGAGGAGTCCTCCCTCTGGAGGTCGTCGGACAGCCTATCGGCCATTCGAAAAGATCCAAGTTGACTTTACTAAATTACCTAAAGTAAGCAGGTGGAAATATCTGCTGGTTATAGTAGATCAGTTGACTCAGTGGGTAGAAGCATTCCCTGCGGCTAGAGCCACAGCTCAAACAGTAGCTAAAATTTTATTGGAGCATATTATTCCACGATTTGGAATAGTACAAGTTATTGATTCAGATCAGGGCACTCATTTTACTTCAAGAATAATTAAAAATTTAAGCCAAGCATTAGGAATTGCCTGGGAATACCATACCCCATGGCATCCTGAAAGTTCTGGACGTGTTGAAAGGATGAATCAAACTATTAAACAACAACTAACTAAATTAGTGATAGAAACTAAATTACCATGGACCAGATGCCTTCCTTTAGCTCTGTTAAATATAAGAACCAAGCCCCACTCTGAAACTGGGATCTCACCATATGAGATGTTATATGGATTGCCTTACCCCCAAGGCATGACAATGGATCCCTCCCTGGTCGGGGACAAAACCATTCAAGGGTATCTTACAACCATCGCAAACAATTTAAGGGAATTAAGAGAGAAAGGCATTTCAGCACAAACCACTCCTCTCGATTTTCCAATACATTCCATCAGACCAGGACAATATGTATTGATAAAATGCTGGAAAGGAGAAAGTTTAGAACCTCGGTGGGAGGGACCATTTCTGGTTCTTTTAACCACAGAAGCAGCAGTCCGAACAGCAGAAAAAGGCTGGACTCATGCTTCAAGAGTAAAAGGACCAATACAAAACAAAGGATGGAAAATTATTTCAGCACCAGGAGACCTAAAAATCAAATTTAAAAGGGAATTTGAAGACTGATTAATTGTAATAACTTCATGATTAGGCGAAAAGGAAAACTTGACACCACAAAGCAGTATTAATAAGAAACTGGCATAAAGTCATTGTATTTGGGGACCAAAAGGGAGGTGTGATATATATATATATATATAAGAGAAAGATATTATTGTATGTTGTTATTGCTTAGAATATCAATTAAAATTGCTTTGAGACATTATATTGTTAAAGTCTAGACATCCTGGATTGGCTGCCAACTGCAACCCCATTAAGTTCAGAAGCTGAACAGCGCCGATGGAAAAGAATCAGACGCCTCCTTGATCAGTGGGAAAATCCCAGACAAATTGAAAAGTTTCTCCGGACTTTCCGACCGCCAACGTTAACCAATTTATTTGAAGAACTGCAACTCAAGAGAAAGAGACTGGTAACACCTATTATTGAGGAGGCCCAAAAACAATTAGAATATTGGCAATGTTGTATTCATAGCTTAGAATGCCGCCCATGGATTCGTATTCTTTGCACTTGCTGTTTTAATTCATGGTGGAGAGTAACTAGGGCAAAAGAAAAAGAGAGACAATTGCTTTGTTTCAGTTGTTCAGAGCGTATGCATGATCAGCTAACAACAGAAAAAATTTTTAGTGACTTCTATGGGAAACCATTAAGACATAAAAACGGGACCTTTTATGCCGCAATTCAACTAATAGAGAATCAGGACCAACTACTCCTTGCCATATTAACTTTTGTGCAGGCTAAAGAACAAGCAATCCAAAATATTATAAACCAGAGTATCATAACTGACAGTTGCTGTGAAGAAGTCTATGTGCCACGTAGTAAATACATCTCACCAGCAAATTGACATCGCGAGTATATCTATTGGTGGAAAAGAAGGTTTAGAAAACCAAAAAGAAGAACTATTTAATTGAAATAGTGTAATTTTGTTGTGGTTGGCATATCTCCAGAGCTTTAGTAAATTAGGAAAAAATAGCTAATCAATCTAGGGAAAGAGATAAGGCAGTGCTGCAGAACTATAAATATTTTGTGCCATCTTTGGAACAGAAAAAGTTAAAATAGATCGTGCAAACCTTATGAGGCCAAGGGTACCAAAGAAAAACAAATCCCAGGATAAAAACTTTGCTACCGAGAAGATGGACATCTCGGCCCTTGGCTGCAACCCAAGGGGCCTTGAGACAGGTAGAAAGTTAAAATTCCTGAGAATTCTTTTCATGGTGCTTACAATAATACCCCTAGCAACTGGCCAGAACCGTAAGACTGCATGGAATGGAAAAGAACAGGCCATGCAGGAACAAATTACAAGACGACAAACCACTCAAGAAGCAGAAATAAAGAAACGAACCCTTCCTGATCCCTGTGACAAATGCAATCAATCCATGTGGGTCAAGAATAAGATGGAATCAGTATTTGTGGCACACCCATATATTAGTGCAGCTTGTTATGATCATAACAGCTTCTTAGAAATTTGTGTGAAAAGTTCAAAATTGTATTGGATAAGAAAGAATTTGGGATTCAGGGGACGAGCTCCTTACCCTAATGATAATCAACTCTGTCCTAGATATGAACATTTTTTGTGTTTTGAAAAGGATGAAAAAGGAAAAGGGCCAAAGAAAAAACTAATTGGAAAACAAAAAGAAACAATGAAGGATAGGGAAATAATCAAAAGGAAATAATTAGAAGAACTGGATGAGCTGTATAAACAATTAAAACAGCACTATAGCGACTGGGATTTGCCAACTTCAAACAAAAATTTGTTTGTAGATCTAATGCAAGAAATTGCCACAGAATTGGGATTATCTAAATGTTTTGTTTGTGGAGGACTTAGAATGGCTGAAAGATGGCCATGGAGAGGTGAGGGTTTGGCTCCAGAACAATTTTTAAAATGGAATCATACACAAATTTCTAAGACCCTAAAACGGCCTGAAGGCTGGGTCCTGAGTTATCAAGTCATTGGAACAGTTTGTATAACTCGGGAAGGGAGAAAATACACTGAAGTGGTAGGATATACTCCTTGCCTATCTAGTTTAGTAGTAAATTCAGACAATAACACAAAGACCTGGTGACCCAAGAGTCCTACTGGATATTGGGGAATAGCAAAAGAAATGAATTGCAAGTGGAATAATCAAACTAATTTGTGCTGGCATAACAGTTCTGGAGCTAACCCCTACCAATCCATAAAAGACTTGAAATCTTATTTGGAACAACCAGAAAATACAAAAGAAAGATGGAAAGCCCCTGATAGAATATATTGGATTTGTGGGCAACGAGCATACAGTGAACTACCCCGAAAATGGGAGGGAACTTGTACCTTAGGAATTATACGACCCTCCTTCTTTGTCATACCAAGGTCTAAGGGCGATATACTAGGAACACCACTTTATGAAACCTTAGAAAGAAAAAAAAGAGAATTAAATCTCGACTTTCCGATGGCGGGAAGAAACCAAAAATGGAAAGATGAAGAATGGCCTGCAGAAAGAATTATAGCATACTATGAACCTGCTACTTGGGCTCAGGATGGGTCTTGGGGATATAGAACTCCAATTTACCTATTAAACCGGTTGATAAGGCTCCAGGCCGTAGTAGAAGTCGTCTCAAACCACACAGCAGACGCTTTAAAGTTGTTGGCCAAACAGCATTCACAAATGCGAGCATTTGTATATCAAAACAGAATTGCCCTAGACTATCTGTTGGCAGAAGGAGGAGCTTGTGAGAGGTTTAATGAATCTGAGTGTTGTGTGGAAATAGATGACCACGGGGAAGCCATCACCAAACTTGCTGACGAAATTAAAAGAGTGGCACATGTACCAGTTCAAAAATGGAATTCTATCCTGAAAGCTGACTGGTGGGATAATCTTTTTGGGGGTGTGTGGTGGAAAAAATTAGGATTCATGCTATTGTGTTCTGTTTTAGGTCTATTGTTTCTGCCTTGCATGATACCATGTCTAATCAGACTAATACACTCAGTAATTCAAGGAATGCAACTTACAGCCATGCCCATAGATCCAGAATTAACAGCAAAAGGGAAAATAAACTCCTTAATGGTACTGAAAGCGCAATCTAATCGCACTCAAGGGAAAGAGGTCAAAAAAGTGGTAACTGAATGCAAAAAGAATACCCTGGCACAAGAAATGTTAATCAAATTTGAGAAGGAGTGTGAAAAGCTGGAAACCGCACAAAAAATGTTAGAAAAAATGGAGGCTAGTATGAAGGAACATAGACAATACCAAGTAACAACCTTCGAAAGCATGAATCAAAATGATTTAAAAAAAAAGAAATGGGGGAATTGTGATAAATGTGATTCGTGCTAATTAAATTGTAACTATATTAGCAAAATTGTATTTAGATCAATAGAAGACTATTGTTACAGAGTGAAAGGGGGGGAGATGGGTGAGACAGGATAAAAGACATCTTCCAGATGTTGGGAGTCGAAGAAGAAGGTTAGAAGAAAGTCAGATAAGAATAGTAGAAGGACGTAGGTCTGATAAGCAGCATCTAGAAATACAGCTTCAACCTTGAAATGGGCAAAAATGGAATGATTCCAAGCAAGGGACTTAATTAGAGTCATGTTATGGAAAACATCTGCTCAGTCACACAGGGCGCCGGCGCTACCTGCGGGTCACACCTAGGTCACTGATGAAGATGATGAGCTTTCACCAGAAATAAGACCCTCAAAAGGATAAGAGACCCCCTAACCCATTAGTAGAGCATGCGCCGTGCAGTATAGTTACGTAGATTTTAGGAATAGAAACTAGGAGGAGCTTCCTAGAAACTTTTGTAGCCTATAGTATATAAGTGGGATTGTTAGCCCAAATGCTTTGGTACGAGAGGAAGGGCAGGCCCCTCCCCATACCCCCGGTCGGTTTTGCTTATGCTTTATACGAACCTCAATTATACTAAAACACTTACTCTCAAATTTTATCCATCCCAAATTATACAACTGTAATACTTTACTTGGATGGTATTTAGTTTCAATAATTTTTGTAATCATCTTTAATACTTCTGATTGTATTCATTTATAATTGTTACTATTAAAAATTTGTTGTTACTTTTAATCTTTGTTGTTTGTTTAATTGGAAAAATAGAAAACCATTCATAACAGCAGTGAGACGCCATATGTTATGCGCCCTTTCAGGGTTGCTGACAGAGGGCTACTTTTAAGAACGCATTCTCCTTCCTCGTGTCCTTCTCGCTTCGCTCTAGCTGCATGGAGAACACCACAGCGAAGGTGTGAGGAAGGGCACTGACCCAGATTTTGCCCAGGCATGCAAGGGCTCTGTGGTACTTTTCCAAGGAGCAAGAGCACTGAGAATTGAAAGCGATTGTGAAGGAGCTCTTTGACTGCTCGTGTGCTCTTTGCTGCACTGCGCTCGCAAGCGGCTTCGTTCTTCGCCTTCTGCCTTCCGGACAGAGCTGAACTCCATTGGTCAGTTTCAGCTCTGCCCAACAGCTTGTCCTCAGTTCTGCGGGCAAGCACGCCCTGTTGCCTTGGCTCCGAGTGCAAAGTCCCTAGCGAGCTCTCACTCAGTGCAATACACCCAGAAAGACGCTCTCTCTTGTCTTTCAAGGAGCGATTCCTAATAGCAGAAGCAGCAGAAGCACAAACTGGATGACGAGAAGGGTCAATGTAGAACACGTCTCTGTCCTGGCACATTTTCGTGTGCGATATGTCCCTCCAGGTCCTCGGTCCATGCCAAGCTCTATGTACTGTGAGCGCTGCTAGAGGCAGCTGAGAAGGACAGTGGAGCTAGCAGCGAATTCAGAGAGCGCTGAGCACGTAGTCAAGGAGCGCGAAGTGCCCCTGCAATGCGGTGCTAATAGCAGCTTCCTCGCGGTGGGGGCGAGCTCCTGCCACAAGATATTCTCGTCCTGGCTGCAGATTTCTGAGAAAGGCGTACGCAAAAAGCTTTTGTTTTCCATTCGAACTGAGAGAGGCAGACTGTTGCACAGAGTTCTGAGAACAAAGCTGCACGCCCTAGGCGGGCTTGGGCATAAGCAGCGTTCTCGAGCGCTTGGCTACCCGCACACTGCTGTCTGTGTGGCACCGCTTCAGCGGCTTCTGGCCGCCGGGGAGTGAAGGCGGCGCCAGGCGTGGGTGAGGGCGGTGAACCAAGCCACACAAGTACCGTGCTTGTGTGCACCACGTTACAGGCTACTAGGAGAGGAAGTTGGCTGCCTTTCGCTTGCCTTCCCAAGTGCCCTTAGCAGTCAGAAGGAGCAAGCTGAAGCACTGCTGCTTGTGCTGCTCCTTGGTTCCCTTGCAGCCCGCTGGGGAAACATTGGCCGTCACTTCTAGGCTCCGAGTTGTAGACAGCCCCACGGTAAATGCCGCGGCGAAGGGAAATACAGGGTGCAGCGAGGAGCCGGAAATGAAATTCATTTCTTCTGCCTATCAATCACTGAAATATAGAAGAAATTTCTACTTGGCAGGGTATTGGTTATCATTTGTGTTCTTTTCTCCCCACATTTTCTGTAGAAGAGACAATTTTTGGTTTGTTTTTGCATGTTGTATGCTGCTTCTACTTCTGGTTTTATTTTTTAATACACAGAATGTAAAGACAGCACTGCTGGATAATGAGAGGGCAACTGCCAAGCTACTCTTGAATCGAATGAAATCAGAGCTTGAGAAAGAAAAATGGCATCAACTGAAATGGCAAGGGAGAGTCAAGGACTGGAAGCTCGTGCAAAAGAAGTGTGTAGTTCAGAGTTTCAGGTCAGAAATGGGGCAGTCTTCTTTTGGACAATGAGCAACACAAAGTGGCTAGTGTTCACTTTTGGTTTCTATCAAAGTAATACTTGATCATTTTTTCTTTCTACGTGATATCACATATGATATCACATATATCATGTGATTCCATTCTACATATCTACTTTCCATCCTGCAGAGAATTTATGGCAAGTGAAGAAATACAGAATCCCCCAACTGTGAATATGGAAATGGAAAAGCTGATAAAGGAGCAGATGGTACTCAGTGAACAGAGACTGAAGGTTTTGCAATATATCCGGTATGGCAAAAGAGGGTAAAGCATAAAGGAAAACAATTGTTGCTGGAGTTAATGAAGGACTTGGCTACAAAATGCACTTTGCTTCCAGTCAATGTGTGATTGCTAAATGCAGCAGTAAGGCACGGTCTACATCTATTTCTGTACAGCTCTTTTGAATGGAGAAAATGCATTCTTGATTTTCAGTGCCCCAGCTACACTTAATAGGTGGCGATCAAACGCTAAAAATGGAGGAATGCAGAATTAAATCTTGAAACATAGTAGAAATGGGCAAAGATGGGTGGAGAGCTAGAAGTTGGTGCTTTTGTCAAGGCATTTTTTCTCCATGGCGTGGGATTTTATTTGCGTAATAAATTAAGAGAGGAGTCTGGATAGAAATCTAACGTTGCTACTTTTGAATATCCATCCTGAACACAAGACACATTGGTGTGGGTGCAATGCATTATGATCTTTACAGGGAGGTTTTTTACGGTGGATGTAGGAACAAGGTAGATGACAGTTAGTTCCTTATCGGGCAGTAAACAATTGGCCTTGAACAACAACAATCTCAGGTTTATTTTCATTGCCAAGATGGCTGTAAATAAAAGAAAACCCAGTAGTATGGATATTCCCATTCATAATTTTATATTTGAAGTACTGACTGGTTTGTATTTTAGGATACCTGACTCGTTTCCTACTTTGATAGCACCTTGTTGCCTCCAACACGTGCCAAATCTGATGGAAGCGAATGGTGTAGAACTCTGGAGAATTGAAACAAAAGTCTAGGTATGTCGGGAAATCCTGAGAACAGTCTGGAATTCAAGCAATATTTTCTTTTCTCCCGGGCAACGATGAGGCAGACAGTTGCTTTGAGAGTGCATGTTTGCTCTATTCTTTGTTCCGTGTATTCCCACATACCTTCTCAGTTGCTTGGAGGTGGCAGTAAGAGCCAAGGAAGCTGCCTGTGGCATGGCTTTCCTTTGGCCAGTACAAACACCTGTGCATGGTGAGTTCTAGAAGGAACTGGCTTGGTTAGAATGAATCTGGGGGAAATCAAAAGTTAATTGTGACATGGATCCCTTCTCAATCATACAAAAATACTCCTTTTTAACTCTTGCAGAAGAAGAGGGGAAGTATGAGTAGAAGAGGGGAAGTATTGGAGATACTTCCTTTCTCTGTGTCCTTGCAGCATGCCTTCCCTCTCTGTGTCTGCCTTCTCTTGCTCCAGAGCACATCCTGTTGGGATGTTAGTAGCCTGTATGGTAGCCAAGAATTTGGTAGTGATTGTAAGTACCTTGCTACTTTGAAGCATAATGATAAAGAGCTGTGTATGAAAATGTCTTGATTTCTTTGGCTGGTAGTGTCTGCTGTCTGTAGGCAAAGGTTTGTAGGCACTGCTGGGATCTGTTCCGTGAGCTGAGATTCAGCACATGGCCTCTGTCATGTTTCCATGTCACACTGCACTATGAAAGATGGGAATTTTGACTGTGGTCTGGTCCATAGCATTCAGACAGCCCTAATGCGGAGTGTGTGGAGAAAATGAGCATCCAGTATGAGCTGGTCGAGGGCAAATGTCAGGAGAAAGGGCAGATGTGCAAGTTGAGTGCCACAGCTTTTGTCTGTGATAGCCGTGGTCCAATGTGTCATTCGAGTAAAATGCGTCTGAGGATGCACCAAACATTGAGATATCAAGTGGAATTCCTTTTTAACCTCCGCCTTACTCTATTCAAAAAGTGAGCCATCCGTTTGGTTTCACAGTAGTAGTTGGTATTTGTACGTGAAATGTGGAAAAGCCGTAACAAATGCTGGTAAATGAAGGGAGTGCTGTCCTACGTGAATGTGGAAGATGCAAGGGGCCTCAGCCCTTGTGCTAAATCTGTCTTTTCTTGGGAAAGAAATTCCACCACTGCCTCAATTTCTCCCTTTGTGTCCAACCAGATGGTATTGTTTACTAATCTAATATGGCATGTAGGAGGCTGAATCTATCTCTGTCCATCACAAGAAAAGAAACACTAGGTTTAGCCAGGCTCTCTGAAAGCCACACAGTATTTCCTCTGTGCATGTCAATAATTTGTTCTTCTTTTCCTTCAGATGACCCTGTTGGATATGAACATTTGCACAGCAGAAGATGCTGAAGTTGTGCGCTCCAACATGCTTCAGATGACTGAGAAACTAAAATGTAGGTTTGAAGAAGAAGTGGATGTATGACGTTTCTTCCACCCACTGCCCACCTCACCTGGGCTACCGGCTAGCTCCGGGAAGCCTGTGTTGGTGAGTGGCCCCTCCCCGGCACCACTCTGGAAGCCGCAGAAAAGGTGTAGCAACAGCTACGCCTGGGCGAGTCGTCAGGGAGGGACAAAGAGGCGCAGGAGAGACCTTTTACGGTTATGGGGGAAGGGATTTATTGAAGGAAGAGGCAACAGGTCAGGAGGTTGGGAGAGGGAACCGCAAAAGGCACTTTGAGGGGTTGTACACGGGCTTAAGTACGGGGGAGGAGCAAGGGGAGGGCAGAAAACTCTGGCCAATAACAGTTAATGGGGGGAGGTACAGAAGGCGGGGAAAGGGGTACATTGAGCCAATAAGGTAAACCGAGGGTGGAGATACATACAATATAACCAATCATGAATACAAAAGGGAATGCTTGACACAGAAACTTCTACAACAAAGGGAGGGGCTACAAAGGATTGACAGCCAGTGGGGCAGGATTTAGGGTGAGGGACAGGGAAGGTTCCAGATAAAGGGGAGGGGTTTAAGATGACTGACTAAGGCAAAGGTGGGAAAGGGAAAAACCATTATGTACTTAACTTAGGGGACAGAAACTGGGACCAACTATCAACACAGAAGGAAAATTAAGATTAAACAACGCAACACTCCATCTCCCCCTTTCTTTTTAAACAGAAGTGTCATTTTCAAAGTCCTCGCCAGAGGTGAGCCCATCCTTCTCTTCCTCAACTGCTTTCATGTCTTCACCATTTGGGGGATCTTCGAGATCCCAATCCAGGATAGGCCCCACCTCTGCGCGGTTAACTTGGGGTGATGGGGAGATGCTGCGGACATCTAAGGTCTTAATAATGGGGATAGCAATACAAACAAGAATAATAACGAGGACTATAGAAATAATGGTTTTGACAACTGAAGCCAGCCAACCCGAAAGTCCCCAACCTTTAAAGATGTTTCTCAGCCAGTCTTCGGATTCCTCCTTGATGTTCGTGACAAGACCTTGTATTTGCTGTATCTTGGAGTGGACACTGCTGCTCCGAGATGACCAGTTGAGACAGCAGAGGCCTTCGAAGTCCATGCGCAAGCAACAGGAAATCTATTGCTGCCCGATTTTATAGGGTCGCCTGCCTGGTAATTTCCTCATCTGCTAGGAGGTCGCTTAAGGCCGCTGACGTAAGGTTTGCCTGTTTCGCAACCCAGCACTCTAGGCGGCCCAATTCACCTAGGGCTTTAGCCACTGCCACCCACGGTAAAAAGATGGAGACAGCAACTCTTTTGGACTTAGACCAATGAAAAACATCTGCATTGCAATTTTCGTCCAAATTATGAGCTTCTCTCTTTTGGATTGCCGATTTTGTGTTTTTAGATTTCCAATTCCAAATTTTGGGTAGGGTTAGGCGAAAACAGGGTCAGTCGTCCAAGGGTGCACAGCCCTCCTATCAGGCCAGAGGGGATGCCTGCCCACGCCCGGTCGCCACAGATCAAGAAGACCCCCTTACCTAGCTGACGAGGTTGGTCTACAGGGGTCCCCTCAATCTGGGCAGTGGCGTTGCACCACGCGGCAGCTCTATAGTCAAGGTTGGGTTGGATAACGTTTAGGTATGATTCGGGGTTGGACCATCTATAATGATTCTGAACACAAAAAGGGGATGGGGCTGAACCAAGTAACTCTAATTCCTGAGGTTCCTCGGGTGCTTTGGGAAGGTCTTTAGACCACTCCCGCCACACCCAGAGGGGGCTGGTCATAGGATAGGAGGCATAGGAGGGGTGCCACCACCAGGGGTTAAAATCATCCCGCATGTTGATGATTGTCTTGGGATATTCTTCGGGCTGAAATGGGATCCCCACCATGCAGGTTGAAAGTGGATTCCCTGTTGCCGCAGTTGATAAGCAGAGATGGTCCTGCTGCATGGCCTGGGCCAGGGTGACCCACACATTCTTCCTCGGCTGCGGGACTATCCACTCCACTGAAGACTGGCAGAGGCACGCCCAGATGACAAGGGCATACCACATCCTGGGGCTCCGTGTGGCTGACTAAAACAGAACAGGAAAAGGGAATGGGTTACTCAAATAGGTCCTGAACTTCAGGGGGAGGAAACAACTTGGAGAAGGGGCTGTCCCGCCCTCTGGGGGACCCTTGGTGTTCCAGGGAGGGGCGCCGGCGACGACAAAGCGCTGCATATTTGACATCTCCGGAGGTTGGCCCTGACAGATGTCCCTGACTGGCAGTATTGGGCCGGACCCACCTTTGAGGGACCCGCCTCAAACCAAAGGGCGTGGATACGCAAGCGTACCCATGACCCCAGGTGACTAACTCATGTGGGCCCTCCGTTTTACCAGTCTCCGGGTTCTTCACCATCACGGGAGGGTGTTTTCTCAACCGTAATGATGAAGAGTTCGTGAAGTGCCTCAGAATGGGAGGACTCAGCACTTCGAAGGAGCAGTTAAGAAAGTTGATGGTAAAAAGGGCTTTATGCAATTTAGTGTGAGGTGTATCGAATTGAGTATCGCCCTGCTGCTGCTCCAGGACCCGTTTGAGCGTTTGGTGGGTGCGCTCAACCATGCCCTGACCTGCGGGGGAATAACGGGATGCCAGTCTTATGTTTGATTCCCCACCTCTGCAGGAACTCCCGGAAGGCCGTGGAAGCATATGCTGGGCCATTGTCCGATTTCAATTCCCTTGGGATCCCCAACACAGAGAAGGCCTCTACTAGGTGTTTCTGTACATCCTTGGCCTTCTCTCCTGTGTGGGCAGAAGCAAAGACTGCCCCGGAAAAGGTGTCCACACTCACATGTACATATTTGAACCTGCCGAATTGCCGAACGTGGGTGACATCAATCTGCCATAACTCACAGCTCTCAAGGCCTCTAGGATTGATGCCAGAGCTCAGGGTTCGCACCCCGAGCTTCTGGCACTGGGGACATGTGGCCACAATGTCCTTGGCCTGGTCACGGCTTAGTTGGAATTGCCATACCAAGCCAGGCGCATTCTGATGGAATTTCTGATGGCTCAGCTTTGCCTGTTGGTAAATATCAGGAATCCTGGCCATATCAGCTGGTGCTGCCAGGGTGTCCTCTCTCTGGTTACCCTCGGCGATAAAGCCTGGCAGGTCTGTGTGCGATCTTATGTGCATCACGAAGTATGGATGTTCTCAGTGGGAGACAGCATATATCAGCTTCGAGAGCAGATCGTGGAGGTTCAGATTAGAGACTTCTTTCAAAACAGCGTTCTCTGCCCTTGACACCACACCCGCCACATAGGCCAAATCTGTAACCATATTAAGTAGCTCTGAGAACCTCTCGAAAGCTCTAACGACTGCATCTAACTCAGCAATTTGAGGGGAACCCTCAACAACCTTAACATCTGCCTCCCACTGCTGAGTCTGGGGGTTCTTCTAAGTCATGACTTAGTTGTGCGAAGCCCCAGATGCGTCTGTAAAAACAGTTAGAGCTTTGAGCGGCACCCGGCTCAATTTTCCTTTCGGGACCAGATTGAAATTTGAATTAAATAATTTATGACTTTGGTGTTGGACAGATGTTTGTCCTGTGTAGCTATCAAGGGCAAAGAGAAGAGTCTCATTCTCCCGGAGCAAATGCTCCAAAACCTCCTTAGTCAGCTTGCCTGATGATAAGGCAAGTGGTACTCGGATGAAGGCAAAATCGCAACCCGCCAGCTCTCGCAAACCGGCTCTGGCCTTCCTGATCATCTGCGCCATCAGCTCCTGTGGCCTGGTGATACTTTTGGACCTCTGATGACTGAGGAACACCCACTCTATAATCAAGAGGGGGTCCATCTGGTCCTGGTCCCACTGGTAAATGAAGCCGTGGAGGTGTGGCAGCCGTCCCAGGATAATAATCTCAAATTGCAGGTCCGGCAGGTAGCGATGGGCTTGTCTCGTCCCCATCGCCTTCTCTACCTTTTCCAGAGCTGCCCTCACATCTGGGGTCAGCACCCTAGGAGAAAGTAACTCATCTCCCCCTTTCAATAAATTGAAAAGGGGAGCTAGGTCCTCGGTGGTCAATCCTAGACAGGGTCTGACCCAGTTCAATGACCCACACAGCTGGTGGAAATCCGCAAGGGTTTTTGTCTTGGTGTTAATTGCCAATTTCTGTGGGACAATAGTCCTGATGGTAATTTGGAGCCCGAGATACTTCCACGGGGGCATCCTCTGAACTTTCTCCTTCTGGAGCTCAAACCCTGCAGAGATCAAAACCTCGATGACAAGGTCAAGGACATACTGCAGTATGTCGTCCGTGGGGGCACAAATTAGCACGTCATCCATATAGTGCAGGATGACGGCCTCCCCTGCCTTGGCACGGACAGGAGACAGCAATGAGGCCACGTACTATTGACAGATACTGGGGCTGTTCTTCATGCCCTGAGGCAGTACCCGCCAATGGAAGTGCCTCATTGGGGCTTCCCGGTTGATGGATGGAACCGAGAAGGCAAACTGTGGTGCATCCTCGGGTTTGAGGGGAATTTGGAAAAAACAATCCTTGATATCTAGGACTGCCAGATTCCAATTTTGCGGCAGCATTGAGGGTGAGGGCATACCTGGTTGCAGAGACCCCATGTCTTCTATCTTTTTATTTATTTCACAAAGGTCGTGAAGGAGCCGCCACTTGTCCTTCCCCGGCTTTTTGATGACGAAGACCGGAGAATTCCAAGGGCTCCAGGTTGGCTCGATGTTACCTTTGGCTAACTGCTCCTCCACGATTTCTTTGAGCGCCTGCAATTTCTGTTTGTTAAGCGACCACTGATCTATCCATACTGGTTCATCAGATAGCCAATTCAGTTTCTGGACAGGGCGCTCCACAGTGGCCGCTAAGAAAAATCCCGCGGGGTTTTCGGGATCTCAATACGAACACCCCATTGCGACATGGCATCTCTGCCCCACAGGGGAGGTTTATACTCCATAACAAAAGGGCAGACATTAGCCACCTGCCCTTCAGGTCCCTCAATTTTAATTACGCTTTTTGACTGCTGAGCCAATTGGGCCCCCCTGACTCCTTGTATTCTGCCAGCCACGGGTTGCAACTCCCAATGTGATGGCCAATTCTCGGTTGGTATAATTGTCACATCTGCTCCTGTATCGAAGAGTCCGTCGAGGTAAAAGTAGTCTTCACCCCGACGGAGTCCGCATCCAATGATTGGTTTATCTTCACCAATGACTTCCGCCCAATAGACGCAGGGATTAGCCGGTTTCGCCACGATGGTGTTGGGCACCGGAATCGCCTGAGCTACTAGTTGTTCCTTTGGCAGGAAGTATGGTGGCTGGATGCACCGTGCCAGGAGAGAGAAACGGTCCCGACACAAACGCTGCGTATGCGGCACGATTTCAATCTCTGGAGGGGTACACTTTGTATCCCCAAGCACGACATACGTACAGTCGAGTCCGGCGAACAAACCCGGTGATGTGGGCTTCACCGACACCAACCGCCAGTCCTGTGTTTCAAAATAAGTGTTATCTGTCAGGGCCAAGCTCAGGGGAGGACGAGGAGTCCACCCTGGCGCTATTCGTCGTGTTCGGTAAATGTCGGATCCGGTGGGAATGTCACATCCGGTATTAGTTTTGTCCCCCCCAAGGTCCCCCTCGGGCTCGCCTCATTTTTGTTTTCATGCGACGCGGGGTCGCTCTCCCCAGTTCATTTTTTTTTTGCTTGTTTGTTTCCTCCCACCTCCCCCTGCCCCTGCCCGTTATCGATTTTATTTTTAAGAGGGCACACGGGCGCGATGTGACCAAGCTGGTTGCAGAGGAAGCAGTGCACAGGGAAAGTCTTTGCAGCTGCAGTCATCGTCGCCATCTTCACTCCTCCTCTGGTGGGAATAGGTGGCGCTGGCACAACTGCGCGCTTGACACAGGCCTCCACTATAAGCTGGAGAGACGGCTCAGGGTAGAGAGGTAGAGGTGTTATAACCTGTTTACATGCATCGTTAGCATTTAACTTTATCATTTCCATTATTAGTTCTTCTAGGGTGTCCTGGTTTTTCACTTGCTTTTCAATATCTATCTTTAGCCTCTTCACGAACTCAATGATAGGTTCCGCCGGCCCCTGTTTGATGGAGGCATAGTGGACACGGGGCTCGGTGGTTGGCATCACCATGAATGCCTTCTCGGCAGCAGCTTGAATTTTTAAGATCACAGGCTTTGGGATTTTTTTTCTGCCTGTGCTTCTGCCTGGGACCACTGCCCTTTGCCTCACAAATGATCCATCTTGATCGGTTTTTTGTCTGCGTCAATGGCGCACTTGGGGTCCGTAAGAGCTCAGGCAGGAGTTCCCCTAGCATCCTTTTCCATGTGTCCTTCCACAATCTGTACTCAATTGATAGGAGGAGACATTTAAACAATCCTTTCAAGTCACTAGGGACCAGGATATTGGAGGAGAAAGTAGCTTCCAATAAGCCTTTAAAATATTCGCTCTTTCTCCCGAACTCCTTCTGTGTCCTACAGGGCTCCTTTTTATGGGAGTATTCAAATGGCCACCAATTTGGAATACCCCTTTGCCAAGAATAAAAAACCGGAGAGGCAATGAGTGTGGTCTCCGGTTCCGGGTTCCGATCCCCTGGCCTGTCACTTCTGTTTTCCGGAGCGTGGGAACCGGAAGGAGGGGCGTGGGAATCGGAAGTCGGAAGCAGAGGGGCAGGACCGCTTACCGAGGAGGAGCCAGAACACTGGCAACATTCATGGTGATGGGTGGGACCTGTTGAGCTCGGAGACCGCCTCTCTGCGGGTGGAGTAAGAGGAGGAGTTTTAGTAGGAGGAGGAGGAGGAGGACCCTGGGGAGGACGAACACCCCTCCTGTGGGAGGAGACAGGGGCAGGACTTGGGGAAGGAGGCCGGAACAGAAAGGGGTTGGGACACGGTGTAGGGGGCGGAGCCAGAGTCGGAGGAGGATACTAATTAAAGAGGAAGGGATTCTGGGAAGTAAAAGGAGCCAGAGCACAAGGGACCAAACACACCACGTGGCCGTGGCCATCTTGTGTGCCGGAGTCCAGGAGGCTATTTTGTGGCTCCGGGGGGGATGACTGGAATCTGACTGACTTTGGGGTTTTTGGGGTAGAGCCTGGGGTAGGAGCGGGGGAGGGTTTTCGGGGTACATTTACAAACTTTACAACTCTTTAAAACAGGTTTCAGGGTAGAACTCGGGGTGCAACTGGGAGAGACGGAACTGCGGGAAGAGGGATTAGGGGAAGGCTCCCTGACGGCTGGCGCCTTGCCGCCCGGGCTAGGGTATCGGGAGGACTGAGAGGGGCCAGGCGAGCAGCGGCTGGTCTCCCTGGCTGGGCAGGTCTGCGATCGTTGCCAAGCTGCCCGTCTCGGATCCCCCGATGCAGGGGAAGAGGGATTGGAATGAGGGTTAGGAGAGGGGGGAACAACTGGAGGAACCCGGAATGGCTTGCTTCCTTTCCCCGCCCTCTCCTGGCGGGGCGGGGCCGGGAGCGCGCTCCCCGCCTTTTCTTTTACAGCTGTAGGAATTTGAATGTATAAACTGAAAAACCGATCCACGGAGGTGTCGTCCTGATTGCTCAACGCCATGAGCCTTTGTCCTACTAGTTCCCAAAATTGGACCGACTCCATTTGCTGGGGTGACACCCCGGGGAATTGGGAAGCAAGCCATTTTATCAACTTCTTTAACGAAGCCCGTGAAAACTTTTTTTTCCCTCCCTCCAGGGTACCCACAACTTGGAAAAACATCTCCCGCTGCTGTGTGGACAGCTTTGCACCCATTATGGTGTGCCTACCCACACAGCAGAACTCACTCTATCACTGCAGCAAAGGAGAACTGAAACAACTAAGAATAAGGGTCCCAGGGCCAGTGAGTCCCCCACCGTCAGGGACTAAAGAAAGGGGTGTTTTTACTGGCCCCCACACCTAGGGCTGCACACCCCGCCCCGCCTAATGGTAAGCATCCCTGCACCCCGTTGGGGGATACTTACCGGCTCCATCGGCCTCTGGAACAGGAGCGGCAACAGGAAGTCCCTCCCTCGAAAGTGGTCCTCCGGGCGCAAAGGTTTGCCACCTTCTCTCCGGGAGCGCTGCCGACCTGGCCTGATCCAACCAGTGTAGTCCACGCCCAATGCTTCTGATCCTGAGATCTAAGAGGCTCTTTGTGGGGTCACCAGCGAAGTGGCCCCGCGGTGAGCGCCAAACTGACGTTTCTTCCACCCACTGCCCACCTCACCTGGGCTACCGGCTAGCTCCGGGAAGCTTAGGTCGGTGAGTGGCCCCTCCCCGGCACCACTCTGGGAGCCGCAAAAGAGATGTAGCAACAGCTACGCCTGGGTGAGTCGTCAGGGAGGGACAAAGAGGTGCAGGAGAGACTTTTTATGGTTCTGGGGGAAGGGATTTATTGAAGAAAGAGGCAACAGGTCAGGAGGTTAGGAGAGGGAACCGCAAAAGGCAGTTTGAGGGGTTCAACACAGGCTTAAGTACTGAGGAGGAGCAGGGGGAGGGCCAATAACGGTTAACAGGGGGAGGTGCAGAAGGCGGGGAAAGGGGTACATTGAGCCAATAAGGCAAACCGAGGGTGGAGATACATACAATATAACCAATCATGAATACAAAAGGGAATGCTTGACACAGAAACTTCTAGAACAAAGGGAGGGGCTACAAAGGATTGACATCCGATGGGGCAGGGTTTAGGGGGAGGGAGAGGGAAGGTTCCAGATAAAGGGGAGGGGTTTAGGATGACTGACTAGGGAAAAGGTGGGAAAGGGAGAAACCATTATGTACTTAACTTAGGGGAACAAAACTGGGACCAACAATCAATACAGAAGGAATATTAACATTAAACAATGCAACACAACAGATGTACGTTTCTTTTATTTGATGACATATATTTTCATCACTCCTTGGGATTAGTCTGTTCTTCCTGTGCTCCCACCTGCAATGCCTTCTGCGTGGTAGGCTATTGATGTCACCTTAGAAAGGGGTCCATAGTGTGACAAAACACCCCAAAGAAACAGTTTGGTGTGGAAGAGTTTCACGTGGAAGTATTCATAATTCTTGTGTTTATTATTTGTAATATAAATAGATTGTATTTTTATGATCATTTCTATCTGAAATACATATGATAGCGATGAATGATGTATGGCCCAGTCTGCTTAAGATCAGACTTGAGGAATAGCTGGAAATGATCTCCCAAATGTCTTCCAATCTTTTCTATACATAAAAAAAGTCAGGCAGTTGTTTCTAAAGGGATAAATTATAGAATGTGATTTGGTGCTTTATGGTGCCAGAATAAACAGAAGTTTTGATAATCCACATTCTTAGCAGTTTACTTGGAGTTGATTTTTTTTACTCTCCAGATAGAAGACACCATGTTGGATACCAGTCATAAAATTCCAGGCAGCCTTTTACCATGTTACATATCCTCTTACTCATTCATTTCACCTTCCAGCAGTTTAGAAAGAACTTGTTCACTTCAATGTTTTTTTTGGAGCGATTTTAAGGAGACGGCTACATGGCCATAATACAGGTCGAAACATAAAAACAAGGGTGTGCTATAAAGACAGGACTTCTTAAGGCAAAGAGCCCTCTGAAATTCAAAATACCTGCTATAAAATTAAAAATGTGATCTTTGACTTTTAGATGGGAATTTCTACTCTTCAGTTTCATACTGTCAGGTGCATTTTTGCTAACTGCTTGATTCACGCTGAATGGACAGTCCTGTCTTATTCTTGGTATGGCACCAGTGATAGAGATCACTGCTGCTTTCTGTAGAAAGTGGCTGCAAGTTGCTATTGCGAGATCTTGTGCAGGTCTAGAGTCTGATTGGATGTGAAGTTCTCATTTTTTCAACAACCACCTTGGGGTGGCAGTGTCAGAGGTGTTCATTATCTAGGAATATTTTCATAGGTGATGAGTTTTGCTGAGGTAGCTTTCTCTCCTGGGTGTAGAATATGTGTGCATAATTAACTTCCTTGAATCCTAAATAGTTGGGGAGATGTTAGTACCTATGAAACCATTTTTACTCGCTTTTTTATGTGGCCTTAGATGATGAAAGTGATCTGGATACAATTTTAGATAAAAGGAAAATGGTGAGCTGTGAGGGAGAGCTGAAGGAGTATTTGGAGAACACCCTTTCTTCTTGAGATCAAATTAGAACAAGGTATGAATTTTGTATCGTCAACTTAAAAGGCAGAGCATCTTTGAACATTGGTTGTACTACTTAGGCCTTGTTTTAATGCTGTTGTGTGAAGGTATGGAAAAAGAGTACTTTTCACTTCATTTCAGAATATAGAATCATGTTCCTACTGAACAAGGTTAAGGCAAATAATGCCCACGGTTTAGGAATGGGACAAAGGAAGACTGCTATCATTCAAAAACCATAGCACATCAGTATTACTGTGCATACCATCACATCCATGCCTTATTCAGAAGGTAAAAGGAGTAGTGCAGATTCTTGGATCACAGGAATCAGAAGTTGGTCTGCACCATCATCTCTTCACTCATAGATTTGATCTCATTCAAAGTTCTAGGAACTCAGACGTTTAAGATAGCCAAGCACTTGCAACTTTAAAAACCATCTAAAAATTGGTACAATACCGCTCTCCTTCCTGAAGATCTTAGCAGCAGCTCTGAAGCCATAGAGGAAGTAGCACTGTTCACACACCCAGGAGGTTTTTCCTACCTGCTCGATCAGAGGCCCGTTAGAAGAGCAGTATGGACCTGAGGGGCAGATGCACATACCTTCACACACCTCGCAGTGGGACTGTGGTTAGAGCTGGAGGTTTGATGCTCTTCCTTATAATTTGCGCAGTTAAAACAAAGCCAGATGTAACAGACCAAGTGAAAATACCATGCCAGGTTGCGGAAAGAGAATGTTACCTATCTGAACACCTACATAAATTCCCCATCATTCTCTTTGTTTAGGAGACCAAGCCAATGTCCGTGTAAATGAAAACAAGTGTGAATATTGATTTTTCTTGAATCAAGACTCAGCTTTATGTCCAAGTCAAAGGCAAATAAACCAGAAAGGCTCCGCTGAGCACAGTGCAGAACTAACATGGAAGACAGTAATTTGACCTCTTATGTAAGCAGTGTTGGAATGGTTCCCCATCCAAAAGGAAGGATGTCAAATGCTTCTTTGGAAATATTTTAACTTCTGTGCATTTCTTTCTTTGTAATGAACTAATCTCTAACAAGCCAGGACGTCATTGTGTTCAGTAGAAACAGATCAATGGCAACATTTAGCCTAAAGGTTTTATGAGATTGATCAGGAAGTTCGATTTAGATTTAAAGGCACTGTAGTCAAATTTAATTTTATTTCTCTCCGTACTTGATCCTCTTAAACCGGGACCTTCATTTGGAGAGGAACGGGACGCTGAACCAAATTGTAATGGATGACGTAATGGCTTACCCAGAAGCACTTTGTGGGAATTGATTTCTTCTAGGTATCCATCAGCCAGGATTTTAGTGTGAAGGAAATCTTCAAACAGGTAAAACAAAAATTCCCGTTGGTTTAAAACCTGACTGCTATATTAATTTTTCACTTTTGAGAAAATTTTCATGACCTTTAAAATTCAGACTATATCAAGTATTGTTTCAGCCATTGAAGAAAGGGCTTTTGATAGAGATCGGAGGGGGAAACCAAAACATTTCTCAGAGCCTCACTTTGAACTCTGTCCTTGTTACAAACGGCACTTGAGCAAATTCATTTGCCTTTGGAACAGAAAACGACACTTTACAGGCTTATCATTATGGAATTGAGTGTTCCAGGTTCTTTAGATAGTAAGCGATCTATTCAAGATGATCTCTTACTGAAATAGATCCATTTTGAGAAGGGATATGGATTTCTTAGAAGAAAGCAAATCCCTATGTTAAAACGGTGTGGTGGGTGTTTTTTGTTGTTGTTTTGCTTTTAGAACTTGCAAGGCACAATCGACTTCATAGTTCGAGATCCAAATAAGACCACGACATTCCAAACCGGTGTTTCTTTTTGGTTGTTTTTCAATCTGTATATCTTTGGATTGTAACCAGTAGAACTGTGCTTGAACTGGAAAGAAGTAGCGGAGGTTTCAGAAGTGGAACATATGGTGGAACAGTAAGCTGAGAGCATTGTGCAAGGAGAGGAAAGAGGGGAAAATGGTAAGAGTTTCCTGAGTCGGAAGGGACCCCGAGGGATCATCAAAGTCCAACTCCTGGCCCTGCACAGACACTCCAACAGTCCCACCCTCTGCATCCCTGAGAGCATTGGCCAAACGCTCCTGGATCTCTGGCAGCCTTGGGGCTGTGCCCATTGCCTGGAGAACCTATTCAGTGCCTGACCAGCCTCTGAGGAAAAAAACCTTTCCCTGATAGCCAGCCTAATCGTCCCCTGACACAGCTCCTGGCATTCCCTTGGCTCCTGTCCCTGGTCGCAGAGAGCAGAGAGCAAAGCTGTCCCTGTGCTACCCTTGAGAGGAGCTGAGAGGTCCCAAGTGAGGTGTGAGCTCAGTGTCCTCTCTGCAGCTGAACCAAATGCCCTCAGCCACTCTTTGTATGGCTCCCCCTCCAGCTTCTTCACTATCTCTGTGTCCCTCCTTTGGACATTTCTTTCTGACGTTGTGGCATCCAAAATTGCCCCCAGGGCTTGAAGAGAGCGCAGTCCCAGACCAGAGCAGAGCAGGACAATCACCTCCCTCTAGCGAGCGGTGCCACAAGATAGGGACAGTTGTCAAAAATCAGCTGGAGAAACAAATCTAACAGAGAAACAAGTGATCTTGGCACAGGAAATGGAAGAAGCAGAGGAAGAAGGAGATGAGGAGAGGATTCCTTGTAAAAGTGAAGAAAATGAGCATGCAGAACAGGGACTAAGAATTATGCAGGTAAGTGAGCAAGAGAATAAGTTTGAAAGTGAGGGCAGTTTTGTCCAAAAGAAGGAGGAATAGGAATTCTTTTTGCTGAGAATGAATAGAAAGGTTTTTTCTGTTTATTTTGTATATGAAGCACCCAGGGCTCTAGATCCTTTTGTGGGAAAATGGAGTGTGTAAAGTTGCCAGTCTTTTTGGAGCGAATTTGGAGGTTTTTGGGGTCACAGTTGAATTTTGGGTTGAATTCTGGGGATTTGGGGTTTCCCGGGTGAATTGAAGGGGGGGGGGATTTGGGGAGATCCAGGTGAGTTTTGAGGGGTCCCAGGTTGATTTTGGGGGAGAATTTGTGGAATTTTGGGGGATCCCAGTTAGCGAGGTTTGGGGTGAATTTGTGGAATGTGGGGAGTCCCAGTAGAATTTTAGGGGGAATTTGTGGAATTCTCAGTATCTCAGGGGAATTTTCGGTGGAATTTGGTGAATTTTACGGTATACATGTGAATTTTAGGGTTCTCAGGTGAGTTTTGGGGATGCCAAGCGGATTTTGGGGTGAATTCTGTCGATTTTGGGGTATCGAGGTGCGCATTTGGGAGTCGTGGGAGAATTTTGGGATGAATTTGGGGGGATGAAGGTGGATATTGGAGGGAATTTTGGTGATTTTTGGGTGTCCCAGATGGGTCTTAAAGTGAATTTGATGGAATTGGGGGTATCTGGGTGGGTTTCAAGGTGGATTGGAGACATTTTGGGGTGAATTTGGGAGGTGTTGGGGGGACTGGGTCTTAGAGGTGATTTGAGGGATTTTGGGGGTTGCAGGTGGGATTTTGGGGTGAAGTCCTGGGATTTGGGGGTCCCCCGTGAATTTTGGGGTGAATTTGTGGAATTCTGGGAGTTGCCAGGTGAGTGCTGGGCATCCCAGGGGAGACTTCGAGGTGAATTTTGGGGATTTTGGGTTTCCCAGGTGAATTTCTTAGGAGAAAAGTTTGAAAAAGGTTTTTTTTTGAAAACAAATTAAAGCCTGAAGGTTATTGAAAATTAATAGATGTGATGCAAGCAGGTAATATGCAGACAATACACAGCGAGACAAATCATGGGAAAAATACAGTGGTAATACATGAGTGTGTGAGGATGGGATCAGTATAGCTACGTCTCAGTTGAAGCTGAATTTGGAAAAGCATGCCAAAAATAAGAATAATAAAGGCACCTACGGGTATTTCAGTGGGAAAAGGAAGATGAAAAGAAACCTATCACAACTCCCCTATTCCCCCCCACCCCTTAAAGCCACACAGGACTAGCGACAACAGACAAGAAGGTTGAGGTACTCAACAAGTGTTGGTCTCAATTTTTACTGCCAGTCACTATTTCCACATCTGTCAGGTTATTGGACTGGTGGACTTGATTCTAAGCCATAGTAGCAGGTCAGCTTTCAGACCACTTGAGGAACCTGAGCGTGCAAGACCATGGGACCCACCCAGAGGCATGTCAGGGCCCTGAGAGAACTGGCAGCTGTAGTTCCTAAGGTGCTTCCTCCATCATATTTGAGAAATCAAGGCAACCAGATGAAGTGTCCAGACACTGTGTTCTACTGACTCCATTACTCTTGGTCTTTTTTGTAAATCTTAGAGCTCTGAGTCAATTTCTGCAGAGGATTCCCAATGCAGTTTCAAAAATGGAATCTTTATTATTGGTCCTCATGTTGATCTTGTATATTTCCATTTTCTGCACTCCTATATTTTCGAAACATTTGTAATGACTGAAAAGAAAGCTGAGATGAGGCATTATGCTCTTTCCAGTGGTATAAATGGACCAGTATTCTTTTCAGACAAATATATTTTTGCTGTGTCTAAGCACATGTGCATACCTGTGTTTGATTTATGTGTCCAGGTTTTGGCAATGGGGCAGCCACAGGGCCGTCCTGTGACAATGGCAAGGGTGCTGCCCTGTCCCGCTTTCTTCCAACTGGCTCCACTTCAGGATGTCCTCCCTGCTGAGAGAAGAGGTTGGGACAGCACCTTTAGAAATGTGACTTTCTGGGTTAGTTTTGTTTTGTTTTGTTTTGTTATTTTTAAAGTTAGTAAAAACATTCACTCTAATTTATTGATGTGTTAGGTTTGGAGGTTTTTTTTCAGTTTTGGGTGGGTTTTTTTGTGGGCTTTTTTTGGGGCCTTTTTTGTCTCTTTGTGTATTATTTTTTTCTGTGTTTGTTTGGTCTGCTTTGTTTGTTCGTTTGTTTGTTTGTTTGTTACGGTTTTGTAGAGTTTTTTAAGCAAATTTTTTGAAAAACTGAATAGTCCTCCGCTATAGTCTCCTGGATTCACCTCAGACTCTTCCTAGGCATCTCCCTGATCCTTTTTGCAATGAGTCTCACATCATTCTCCTGAGGAAACTGTCTGCTTATGGTTTGGGTGGGTGGGCTGTTTGCTGGGTGACAAACTGGGTGATGGCCAGGCCCACAGAGTGGTGGGAAATAGAGTTCATCCAGCTGGTCCCCAAGGCTCAGTCTTGGGCCCAGTCTTGTTTAATATCTTTATCAGTGATCTGGACAAGGGGATAGAGTACACGCCCAGGAAGTTCACAGATGATGCAAAGTTGGCTGGTAGTGTTTTTTTGCTTCTGGAGGACAGCAGGCTCTGCTTCTTCTTCCTCCTGTTCTCAGGTCGTTGCTCCTCTTCATCCCTCATTAAGTGTGCTGATTTTGTCACTTGGATGAGAAAACAAACAATTTTAGCAACAATACTAGTGGCAGGGTACAAGAAAGGATGAGTTCACATGAATCCCCCCCACCAACAACAGACAATACCTGATGGCTCCTCTGCCCAGCTTACTGACTACACCAGAACCCATTGTCCCCCAAAGATACTCCCTTCTCCCTGCCCCCAGCCATGATGTGAGATGGAATAGAATAACTAAGATTAAGATTCTCCCTATGTAACTCCATCATACTTCGATTCTGGGAAAAAAAAATTCTTGAAGTTCTATCATTTCAGATCATTTGAATTTGAATTTGCATACTAAAAAGTCTAGCCAGAAACTCATGACAATATTAATAGCCCATTCTAGAATGTCTGAGATGATATACACTTCTTTCAAGAGAATGTGATACCTCACGTGACTTCTCCAGAATTTAAATGAAAAGCGGTAGTAGTCTTCAAGATTCTTGCTGCCATCTGGATTTCCTGGTATTTGGCTGGTCTATGTAAGCCAACCAGCTATTCAGCAGAGGGAATATTAGTGTGATACTTGATGGTATGTGAGATGGAACACAGTAATTTATGCCTTCTTGCATAGTGATAAATCTGTAAAGAAAGCTCCATAATGCTCAGACAAGGAGGCTGCTGGACTTCAAGCAGCAAAGGCCCAAAACGAACCAGTGAAAAGGTGTCATTGAAAAAAAAAAAGCCAGGTGGGGAGCAAAGTGATACTTAAGGGCAGTTTACTTAAAGAGGAAATCTAATGGAAAAAAAAAAGTCCAAGAGTAAAGGAATAACAGGGAAAATGAAACTAAGGAAGGAAATCAATCTCAGCTCATCATTTCAGAAGCTAACAAGTTGTCATTGCAATGATGCATAAAGTGAGAAATAATAAATATGTCTGCGACAAAATCTGAAATATGAACATTATTGCATTCTGTCTTTCACGGAATCATACAACAGTCTGTGATTAAAGATCATCTAGTCCAACTTCCTTGCCCGGTAGATCTCGCAGTAGATCAAATTGCTCAAGACTAGCCAAACTGATAAGGAGCACTCTCAATGATGGGGCATCCACAACTTCTCTGGAACACCCGTTTGAGTGTCTCACCAGCTTCATTGTTGAAAAGTTTTTCCTTTTAGCCAATTTAAACCTAGTCTCAGTTTGAAAGCATGGCCCCTTGTCCTGTCTCTGCAAACCTTCCTAAAAAGTCTTTCTCCATTTGTCTTATACCCTCTTTACATATTCAAAGGCCACAATACTGTCTCTCCAGAAACCTCTCTTCTCCAGGCTAAAAGATCCTACTTTTCACAAGAACCAGGTCATAAACTGACATGGAAGATATCTCAGGAGATCAGATCATCCAACAGCTCAGTGTAAGAATAGCTCTGAAATCAGATCAACTAGCTTAGAGCTGTGTCTGTTTGAATTTTGAAAATTACCAGGAATTGAAATGCTTCAAGGAAGAGAACTCTGGGTGGCTCCAGAAACAGCCTGAGAAACTCGAGCAAACTCGAAACCTCAGAAACTACCACTGCTTTCTCTCCCTCAGCCCAAGCAGTCACAAAGAAGAAGTGTTCCCAGCAGGCTGGGATAGCACACATATACACTACATATACATGACAGGCATCGCCAGCAGCCACATCCTGTTCCTTTCTGTGGCTGGAAAGAGTGAGACTGGATGTTTACATGTGGGCAAACTGGGTCCCTCCAGCAGCTCAGACACTCAGCCTGCACTGAGACCCCACTGAATTCCAGTATTCGCAGTGTCCCAAGGCCACAGCACTACTCCGCTTGCTGGCACAGACCATCACACGCCTCCTAAATCAGTCAGGACTCCCCTGGTCCCACAGCCAGCACCCCACTTGCTCTCCCCCAGGCCACTACCATTGTTCAGCAACTTGTCCACTTTGATCTTTGCTGGTGCTCTTAACACTGGCACACCCAGATGTTCTGCAGCTGTTGTCTCCTGGTGGAAAGGACTTGTAAAGCCATGTTAACAAACAGGACTTCCACAACTTTTCAAAGCAACCTTTCCTGGGGTATGAACAATCTCATTTAAATGTCCACATTTCTTTTCCCATAAGTGAAATCAGAATTTCCTTCTTCCGGGCAAGCCCAAAACAAGGCACAAACTACATTGTGCCATCTGTTTTACATGCTGACTTGTTTGTAAACAATGCTAGGAGAATACCTGTTTTGATCCAGGCTAATCTCTGGCCCTTATAGTGCTTTCGCTAGTTAGTTTTGCTTTGCTATTTACTTGATGTCCCATTGAATTGTTGAATCATAAACAGACTATCTGTCTGTATAGCAGCATAGCAGTGATGAATAAATGCAAGAGAAGGAGCAAGGTGATTGTTTGCTAGACTCTTCCTAGAAACTGAGAAATCTGTTACTTAATGCTGACCACAGCTGATGGAGGAAACATCCTACATGAAGTCAAAGCAATGAAAGTGTAATCACTTTTATGATTACAGTCAAGGCACTGCTTTTGCCACCATAAGTGGAGTTCAGGGAATCTGAAAAGACGACACTGTAACTCTTGTCCGTGCTCACTGAGAAAATAATGCTTTTTCAGCAGAGCAGGTCCCACCGCAGCTAAATGAAGGCTTCAACTGTACATTCCTTCAAAAAAGCCCACTAAAACACAAATGAAAGGATTTGGAACCCAAGGGAATCTCGGATGGTGACATCAGCTCACTTTGGATTCTTTCCAAATTCTCAATTCCATTTTCTTCCGAGCCAATTATCCCACCTAACCTGAGATGTAATTTATGGATTTCCAACACATCTAGTTACCTTAGAATTACATTGCCACTAGGCAAAAAGACGGAAACAAGCAGTTAATTTCTGACTGAAGCCAAGGGTGTTTAGAACAGATATACCTTGACTTAACTATTCTTAATAAAACCAAATCTTGTAGGACTTAGCCATGTATTTTTGTAGGTGGAAAAAGTTTTACATCCAAAAGTCCCTAGGGATCTCTCACTCAGAGCAATGTGCCTGGAAAGGAGCTCTCGTTCGTCTTTCAAGGAACGATTTGTCACAGCAGAGGCAGCAGGAGCACAAGCTGGATGACGAGAAGGGACAATGTAGAACACGTCTCTGTCGTGACACATTTTCGTGTGCGATATGTCCCTCCAGGTCCTCGGTCCATGCCAAGCTCTATGTATTGTGGGCGCTGCTACTTGCAGCTGAGTAGGACCGTGGAGCTAGCAGCGAATTCGGAGAGCGCTGAGCAGGTAGTCAAGGAGCGAGATGTGCCCCTGCAATGCGGTGCTAATAGCAGCTTCCTCGCGGAGGGGGCGAGCTCCGGCCACAAGACCTTCTTCTCCTGACAACAGATCTCTGTGAAGGGCGTAGGCGAAAATCTTTCGTTTTCCATTCGAACTGCGAGAGAGGCAGACTGTTGCACGGAGCTCTGAGAACAAAGGTGCACTCCCTAGGCGGGCTTGGGCAGAAGCAGCATTCTCGAGCGCTTAGCTTCCGACCCACTGCTGGCTGTGTGGCGCCGCTTCAGTGGCTTCTGGCAGCCGGGGAGTGAAAGGGGCGCCAGGAGTGGGCGAGGGAGGTGAACGAAGAAGCACAAGTACCGTGCTTGTGTGCACCACGTTACAGGCTACTAGGAGAGGAAGGTGGCTGCCTCTCGCTTGCCTTCCCAAGCGACCTTAGCAGTCGGAAGGAGCAAGCTGAAACACTGCTGCCTGTGCTGCTCCTTGGTCCCCTTGCAGCCTGTTGTGGAAACATTGGCGGTCACTTCTACGCTCCGAGTCGCAGACAGCACCACGGTAAATGCCACGGAGAAGGGAAATACAGACTGAAGCAAGGAACTGGACGTGGCTTACATGCAATATTAGAAGGTGAACCTAGGCCCTGCCTCTTCAATCTGGCCCCCTCAGTTTTGGTAGCAACTTTTGCAAGTAGGCAAAGGGCGCTGCAAGTATGTAGAAGAGAGGGCAGCGTGACGACGTGTGGTATGCGCCCTTTCAGCACTGCTTGACAGAGGGCTACTTTAAGAACGCCTTCTTCTTCCTCGCATCCTTCTCGCTTCGCTCTAGCTGCATGGAGTACACCACAACAAAGGTGTGAGGAAGGGCACTGCCCCAGCTTTTGCCATGGCGTGCAACGTCTGTGTGCTACTTTTCCAAGCAGCAAGAGCACTGAGAAGTGAAAGTGATTGTGAAGGAGCTATTTGGCTGCTCGTTTGCTCTTTGCTGCACTGCTCTCGCCAGCCCGGTGCCCTGCAGCTTCGTTCTTCGCCTTCTGCCGTGCAGACAGAACTGAACTCCAGCGGTCAGTATCAGCTCTGCCCAACAGCTTCTCCTCAGTTCTGTGGGCAAGCACGCCCGGTTGCCTTGGCTCCGAGTGCAAAGTCCCTAGCCAGCTCTCACTGACTGCAATGCACCCGGAAAGACGCTCTCGCTCGTCTTTCAAGGAGCGATTCCAACCAGAGTTTGTGTTGTACCAGCAACTGAAGAGTGCTTGACCGTACCTGCCTCCTGTAGCACCACACAATGGTCCATAAATCTTCCAACCTCTTGGCCAGAGGCCACTCGCTTTGGAGAAGGACTATAAAAGAGCGATCCTCTGAGAAAGACCCTTTGAGATCTCTCCACTGACGAAGACCCGTCTATCGGATGACCCGTGAGGACGCCTGTCTCCTCTGTTGGAAGCTATTTTCCCATCCCTTTCTTACCTTCCCCTCTCCCTATACTTTGTTTCCTATACCTCTCCCCCTTACCGTAACTGAGTTGTTGGCATTTGATGAAATGCATTGCTGTTGTTGAATAAACTGATTTTCTGCTGTTGAATAAACTGATTTTGTCCCCTGCACTTTGCCTGTTTGCACCTTTAAGATCAAAAGAACCATCATGACCCCCGCTCTGTATTAATAGCGGATTGTGACATTAAATTGGCGTCACAGACAAGATATTCTGACAGACAGAAGGGATGCAAGGTTGTCTGTAGTCTGTATCAGGGGAAGGAAGTCTTACTCCAGCCTCACCTAGCTGGCCACCTTGAATGGGTGAGCCTGTCTAGAAAGCAAGGGGGGTTTTTCTGATTTCCCGCAGACTGCAGACACCTTGGTGTGGAGCATCCCCAGACTCATTTGAGGGCTCTGTCGACAGAATTTCACAAAATGCGGGACACTGTTGTTGTTGTTGTTTTTTATGATGTTTTTGATACTTGGTGTAGTGAAGAGACAACCTGGTGTTTTGTAACTAAGGAGTGCCTCCCAAGTAGTTTGGTCTCTTCACCCGCGAAGGGGGGCACACAGCGAAAGCTGTTTCGTTGTGTGTGGTAACTTAAGCAATAGACTGCCCTGTTGTGGTTTTTACTTATCCCTTCACAAAATGACTGAGAATTCCACCGTAACAGATAAAGCTGCATTTTATGCTCTATTAGCTAAGTGTAGCGCCAGACCGTCCCAAGGTGGGGAGGAATGGGCCAACAGTAATTGGTTTAATCTGGAGAATGTGACTGATAGAATATATTCTTTGCAACATGAATCAGAGTTCAAACTGGGCAAAAATAAAACCATACTCTGCTCAGTTTTGGGAGCTTGTCTTACGGCAGCCATAGAAACTCGCTCTAAGCGAGTTAGTGAAGAAAGTACAATTATAGATTCTTTGCAAAATCTTGTTCAAATTCTGCAAAAACAATTAGATCAAGAAAGGAATGAGAACCGTTTGTTGCGAGATGAAAAACATTTGCTACAGGCTGCCCTAAGAGAAGAAAGTACCAAAAAAGTAAGACAGAATGAAACACACGCAGAAACAGAAGAGAAGGAGATTGTTCACATTAATCAAATTTATCCCCAAAAGGAGTTAACTATAATGAAAAATCTTGGGAAACACTGCTGTCCGAAGTTGAGACCTATGGTTAAAACACAATATACTTATCTTGGTCCTGATGATTTTGTACCAAATATTTCTACAAAAGAAATCCCATATTCTGCCACTGAATTAGCAAAACTGACAAAGGAATATGGGCGACTCCATCATGAGGATTTTACTTGGCCCTAAAATGGGGTTTTTCACCTTTCTTCCGGACTAACTCAGGTGTTAGGGTGAAGTTTCCCTGGGCCCTTGCCTAATGGACGTAAATAAGATAACAAAGGAGGGTCTTTTCCCTAATGAAGTTGCAGGGTTTATTTCTCGTGGGTAGCGAGGGAAAGAGGGAGGGGGAGAAAAGAGAGGAAAAAGAGACAGAGGCCAGGGGGTACCGACATTTTCTAGGGTCTGGAAAGGGGGGAGGGGAGAAATTCGATCCCAGCCAGCCCTGTATGGCCAGGAGGGGAGAGGGACCAAGATACAGGGCCCAGCAGGGGTCACGGAATGTACCATTTACAATGTATCTAGGAAATGCAACATCTCTCCGTTTTTTTGTTTAACAAAGTTGAAAGAAGGATATTAGTTTCATTCAAATTATGATGTTGCCCACCACTTGCAGTTGGTGGGAGGGTTAGATTGTTCTAAGTTTTTCATTTCTATGTGATTGACTACTGAGGTAGAGGGAATGAGACCATTAATGGCCTTGAAAACTAAGTGACGTAGGATCCCGAACGCCGTTATTACAAGGAAAAGAATAAGAAAAATTAACATAATTGTTTCGACTATAGATGTCCACCACCCTGTGAGTCCCCAGCTTTTGAACAGTCCATTGAACCAATCTTCAGATTCTTGTTTCACTTGTCCGATCAAGTTGTTCATGTTTCGGAGGGCAGCATGGATGTTAGGAGCTTTTGAGGTCAGGTCCATACAGCAAAGTCCTTCAAATTCCTGGCACTCATGTCCGTGCAGTAGCAAGAGAAAATCTATAGCAGCACGATTTTGTAGTGTGGCTTGCCTGGTAATTTCCTCGTCTTCTAGGAGGGAGCTGATTGCGGTGCATGTTAAGTATGCTTGTTTGACTACCCAACACTTTAGGTGGCCCAATTCGCCTAGAGCTTTAGTTGCTGCAACACACGGAAGAAACAGGGACACAGTAATTCTTTTGTACTTGGCCCAATGGAAAATTTCCGAATCACAGTTTGGGTCCAAATTGTCTGCACTTCTTTTTTGGATTTTATTACCTGATTTGTTTTTGTGAGTCCAATCGTTTATTAAGGTTTCGTTGGGTGCCAACATGGACAACCGACCGAAGGTGCATGGCCCTCCTAAGAGCCGAGAAGGAATCCCTGCCCACTCTCAGTCTCCACAAATTAAGAGCAATCACTTAGGGAGGCTTTTGGGGCTTGAATAAGTTGGGGTGGCAGCTGCAATATGGCTTATAGTATTGCATCACCTATTGGCAGTGAATTCCCCATGATATTGCATTATGTTGTGGAATTCCTTTATGCTAGAAGGTTTTGGGAAGATCCTAAAGTGAATGCAATATTGTGCTGGGTAGGAACCTAACATCTCTAGTTCTTGGGGTTCCTGAGTTGATTTGGGAAATTGGCAGCAACTCCTCTATGGCGTTCTTACTTACCCCAGCTTGCTGTCTATGATTTTTGTGTGATGAAATGGTGCGTGACTAAGGAATTTCATTGGACAAGTGTGTTTTAAAACTGGCTGAATATTCTCCAGCCTTCAATGGGATTCCTACCAGGCAAGTGGACATAGGGTTTGCTGTTGCTGCTGTGGACAGACATATGTTTTCTTGTTGGAGCGTTTGTGCCAGGGTCACCCAGATGTTCTGACGTGGTTGAGGGACGATCCATGCAGCTGCCAGACTGTTCAGTGTTAACAGGATGACAGCTTGGATGGGGTTCATCACGGGACTGAGAGAAGAAAACATTTTTTCTAAAAGGAAAGACAAACATTATAAAACCTGTTAAAAGTCTCTATCTGCCGCAATGCCACCCACTATGAAGATTTTTTACCTTTTTTTCTGGCGGCATCTTCTTTTTGAAGCCACAGCCACCTGCTCCTCGTTCCCCTCAGTTGGAGCAGGATGTTTGGGAACATATGGTTTCACCCACATTTGGGGAATCCACCGAGGGCCTGAGGGAGTGGATATACACAGATAGCCACGCCCCCAGGTAACGAGCTCATAGGGACCTTTGACTTCCCAGGTTTCTGGGTCCCTAATCAAAACTGGAGGATGTTGGGATAACTTGAACTGTTTACCACTGTTAAAGTGACGTACCACAGGTGGACTCATGTTCTCAAATGAACAATTCAGGAAATTGATAGTAAACATGGCTTTGCAGAGCTACTGCTGTGGAGACATCCACGCAGTTGAACTGCTCTGTTTAGCCAAAACCTGCTTGAGTGTCTGATTAGCTCGCTCAACTATACCTTGGCCTGTGGGGGAGTGGGAGGTGCCAGTTTTATGTTCCACTCCCCACTGCTGGACGAATTCCAGGAACTCCTTGGACTTATACGCTGGGCCCTGATAAGTTTTGATTTCCTTAGGGATCCCCAACACTGAAAAGGCTTGCACTAGGTGTTGTTTGGCGTGCACTGCACTTTCTCCTGCATGGGCAGAGGCATAGACTGCGCCTGAATACGTGTCAATGCTAACATGCACATATTTGAGGCGACCAAAACTAGAAATGTGTGTGATGTGTGTCTGCCATACTTCACAACTACAATGACCTCGGGTGTTAACCCCCATGCCTATTGAGGGCATGGTGTACAGCTGACAGTTGGGACAGGTGGTCACAATGGCTCGAGCCTGACTCCGTGTTAGCTGGAACTGACGCATTAGATGTGGTGTATTCTGGTGATACTGCTGGTGGCTCAGCTTTGCCTGTTGGAAGATGTCAGGAAGGCGTGCTTGTTCTGGTGGGGTTGCTTGTTCTGCTGGGGTTGCAAGGGAGTCTGCCTGACGGTTCCCTTCTGCAATTTCGCCTGGCAAATCTGGGTGTGATCTCACATGCATCACATAGAACAGATGTTCTCTATGAGAAATCAAATAAATTAGTTTGGAAAGCAACCTGAAAAGCTGCTCATTTTTGAGGTCTCTGAGCACTGCCTGCTCTGCTGGGGACACTACCCCTGCTACATAGGCTGAGTCTGTTACCAAGTTGATTGGCTCTGAGAACTTCTCAAAGGCTCTCACGACTGCTGCCAGTTCGGCTACCTGGGGTGATCCCTCCGCAAACTCAACATCAGCTTCCCAATGCTGAGTTTGAGGATCTCTCCAAGTCATCACCAACTTGTGGGACACCCCAGATGCATCCGTGAACACTGTGAGAGCTTTGAGTGGTCTCCGACTCCTCACGAGGGATGAGGTGGAATTCCTCATTAAACAGCTTGTGAGACGGGGCATGGACTGATATTTGTCCTCTATAGCTGTCCAGGGCTAATTGGAGACTGGCATTGCTCTGGAGCAAGTGCTCAAACATCTCTTTAGTCAATCTTTCAGGAGAGTTCCTTCCCTCCTCAGACAGTTTAACAGGGAGGCGAATACATGTGAAGTCATAGCCAGCTAGTTCATACACTCTGATCCTTGCTTTCCGAATCAGCTGAGCTATTAACTCTTGTGGCTTAGTGATAGTTTTGGATCTTTGGTGGGAGAGGAAGACCCACTCTATGATTAAGAGTGACTCTCTCTGCCCCTGGATCCATTGGAATATTAACCCGTCTAAGTGTGGCAGTTTTCCTAGGACAATGAATTTAAAGGGCAGCTCGGGCTGGTAACGGTGAGCTTGCCTCTCTCCTAAGGTCTTTTGTACCTTTTCGATTGCAGTCTTTGCCTCTGGGGTCAGTTCCCTGGGAGAAAGCAGCTCTCTCTCCCCCTTCAATAAATTGAAGAGAGGTTCTAGGTCCTCATTAGTGAGGCTTAGCCAGGGCCTAACCCAATTCAATGACCCACACAGGGAATGGAGATCTGCTAAGGTTTTTGGATTACAATTAATTTCCAATTTCTGCGGAACAATGGTCCGTGCAGTAATTTCCAAGCCCAGGTACTTCCAAGGTGGCATCCTTTGCACTTTGTCCTCCTGCAATTCAAATCCAGCAGAGGTTAAAACTTTAACCACTAGGTCAAGTGTGTCTTGGAGTAGAGAGTTATCGGGTGCACACACTAGCACATCATCCATGTAATGAAGGATGATGGCCCCCCCCTCTCTGGGCACGCACCTGGGACAGCAATGAGGCCACATACCACTGGCAGATGGAGGGACTACATTTTAATCCCTGGGGCAAAACTCTCCAGTGGTAGCGCTTCATTGGGGCCTCTCGATTGATGGTAGGAACTGAGAAGGCGAACCTTGGGGCATCCTCTGGGTGTAGGGGAATGTGGAAGAAACAGTCCTTGATGTCTAGAACAGCCAATTGCCAATCTTTAGGAAGCATTGTTGGAGAAGGCATTCCAGGTTGGAGAGACCCCATGTCCTCAATTACTTTGTTTATTTCCCGGAGGTCGTGGAGCAGCCTCCACTTGTCCTTCCCCGGTTTCTTTATCACAAAAACCGGGAAATTCCACGCACTTGTAGTCTCCTCTATGTGGCCTTTAGCCAATTGCTCCTCCACAAGCTCCTCAAGCGCCCTGAGCTTCTCCTTACTCATCGGCCACTGTGCTACCCCCTTTCGGGTATCATTTAGCCATTTCAACTTTTGGGTAGGGCGCCCCACAGTGGCCGCTTCTAAAAATCCCGAGGAGTTTTAGGAATAATCAATTTCACCCCCCACTGGGACATGGTGTCTCTTCCCCATAGAGGGCATTTATAGTCTGTAACAAATGGCCGGATGCTAGCCAGTTTTCCATCCGGCCCCTCAATTTGTACGATGCTTTTTGATATTTTTGCCAATTTGACTCCTCCTACACCTTGGATTCTGCCTGCCACAGGCTGAAGTTCCCAATGTGACGGCCACATCCTTTCGGGTATGATAGTCACATCAGCACCTGTGTCCAGTACCCCCTCCACATGGAGGTGATCTCATCCACGGGTTAGGTTGCATGCCAGAGAAGGTTTGTCCTCACCCACCACTTCTGCCCAGTAGACTTCAGGTGATTTTCCATCTACTGGGACCTCCGCTGGAACAGGAATGGCCTGGGCAAGGATTTGTCCCTCAACCAGGTAATATGGTGGTAGACAACATCGTGCCAGGAGAATTAGGCCAGTTATGCTTCCCTTGATGGTCATGAGAGCTACCTCAGTCTCTGGGGGTGTGTGTGCTGTGTCCCCGACAACAAAGCACTCACTGTCCAGTTTCATGTGGTTTAACATCACGTTCTGTGTACTGTTAGGTAAGTCCACTGTAATGACTGTCCAGTCAGGTGACCTGAAATGAAAACCTCTGGTAGTCACAAGCCTAACATGGCCTAGTGGCTTCCAAACCTTGTTAATTGAACATTTAATATTTTGAGTGCCATGCATCCCCACACCCTCTATCCCATCCTCCCCCTTTTTGTTTAATAAGAGAGTGTCTTTTGCGAGTGTGGAGCCCGCAGTATATATAGCCGAGCGCGCTATTGTGTTTATTGCGGGTACGCGCTGTAAAGCTAGTTTTTTTGTTTGTTGTTCTTCTGTTTCTGGTTGTGTGGACAGTCTCTGGAAAAGTGTCCTGGCTGCTTGCACTGGAAGCAGAGGATGTGCTGCAGCTGCTCTGGTGACATTGGTTGCTTCTTGGCTTCTGGTGTTACAGCTGCCATGGTCTTTGGTTTTGCCAGTCCTGGATTTCTCTTGTGTGCACTGAGCAGTTCTTCTTTCCTGACTCAGGCTTCTATCATCTGTGCTAAGCTAGGTGCTGGCTCGAGGGGCAGGCCAAGAATAACCCTACGGCAGATATCGTTAGCATTCCTCTGAGCCATCTCTTTAATTAATTCAGCTTGTACCACTGGATCAGACACCTGTCTTTCCACTTGCGTACGAAGGCAGTCCACAAACTGTAAGAAATTCTCAGAAGCAAACTGCTTAATGTTAACATAACTGCCTTTAGTATCTACTGTTGGTAATTGATTAAAAGCATTTTCTGTAACATTGCATATTTTATCCAGGACAGACTTGGATAGTACTCTGCTTTAGCTTTCGGGGCAATGCCAATCCTTTTCCCCACATAGGTGTTCATATGTTATGTCATTATTATCAGCATCTTTTGCATCATCTGAGCTTTTTAAAAGCTCTAGTAAAAGCACTTTCAAAGATCTTTTCCACAGGCTTTCCCATAGATCATATTCTGAAGGAGTTAACAGACATCGGAAAAGCTCTTTGATATCATATGGAACCAGTTCGTTTGAGTTAAAGGTGGCTCTCATCATGCCTTTAAAGATTTCGCTATTTCTACCAAATTCTCTCTGTAATTTAGAAATTTCCTTTTTTATCTTGATAGGACAAAGGTTGATATCTACTTCTACCATTCCTCTTACCAAGATAAACTATAGGAGCAACTGATGGTATATACTCTTTTTCCTGGTGTTGACTATCAGGGCTGGGCATCCCCCCCCACCCGGACGGGGGGGCTGCCCCCCCCCCCCCCACCATGGAAACATCATCCGTTCCGCAGGGGCTATGAGCTGATCCCTCCCCACTCCAACCGGCACTGAACTCAGCAGGGGCTCCACTGCCCTCCCCCACCCCGCAGCAGCTTGGAGGGAAGGAATGTGAAACCGGAGCAGGGGAGGGGTGGTGGGATCCAGGGTTGCAACACCTGTGGGCGGGGTCGCTGGGTGCCGTGCAGGGCTTGGTCTTGGAGGGGGGAGGAGACAGTGGAGCCGAGGGTGGGGATGGGATATGGGAGGGGACAGGCTTAGGGGCAGGGACCGGAGGGGGAAGGGGGTTTCGGAATGAAGGAGGAAACAACTGGCTGCCACCATATGGGACCCTTCCTATGGGCTGTATCGCATGGCCAGAGCTATCTGGGACCCCGACACCTTCAGGCGTAGCCACGTAGCCCTTGCCCAGAGGGGAAGGGAACAAGGAATAAGGGCTGACAATTTTCGAAAAATTATGAGAACCGGGATACCGGGGAGGACCCAGGGACTCAGAGCAGCCACAGCCGTGCTGGGCGCCCTGCACCCCCCAGGGAGACCAGTGGTTCCCCTCCAGGTCCGGGTTATAGGGTTTTGGGGAAAGGGAAGGTGAGTCTGAACCGTTTTGCTGCTGCTCCCTGCTGTTTTCTGTCTGAATTAAGTTTCCGAATTTGTAAGAAAATCGGGAGGAATACAGAAGCTGTTTTATCTCCATTTTCCACTTTTAAAGTTAATAAATCCCCTATTTCATCCCAAAATGAAATCAAATTCATATTTTGCAATTCAAGGTCAGATTTTTCAACAGACAGCCAGCTGGCAAAACGGGCTAATTTTTTCTTAGATATTAAAATATTTCCTGAACTTAATATTTCCCTTAGTTGGTTTCTTATGCTCTTTTGTAAGGCAGATTACTGTAAGCCCATGATGTTTAACAATTTGCCACTATATCTACCCCACTACAGTTCAAAACACAGGAAGAGAGTTAGTTGTTAAAACGTGCCAGGTACACTACGGTTTTCAGGCTTTACTGGCTGCAGAGCAGATGTTAATTTTGCCGTTTCTGTCGGTAAAACCCACGTGGCACCCGCAGCGCTGTAGGGACCAACCCCGCTGCAAAAACCCGCAAAACCAGCAAAAAAACGCAAAAAAACCCTCCGTGCCACCGCTTTGAAACCGATGAAAGCTGCCTGCCTGCTGCTGTGCCTGGGTGACTGCGTCCAGCCCCACCAGTCTGTGCGCACACCACGTGGCCACAGGCACACTGAGTCGCGCGCACGCCGCGCACACGCCCGTGCCGTATCTCTCCTCGAGAGCTGTGCAGCGCCAGCCAAATGCCACCGGTGAGAACCCCCCGTGGAACTCCAGGACCCCACCCGCCACGAAAGGACGCTTCCACTCACCTTTTTTTTTTCTTGCAGGCAGAGGCATCTGAGTAACTGTAGTGGGTCTACGTCCAGAAAGGGCCTGCCTGGGCTTCTGACAGGCTCCCGGTTCGTGCTTAAAGGTCATCGAACTGCACAAAATGCAGGTTAAAGAAATTTAAGCTAGTTGATCAGCTCCAAGGCTTCTTGAATCCCAAAAATAGGAGTCACAGCCGGACGTGGTGTGCTCTGTAGAGACCATCCAAGTTGGACGCCTGTAGAGAGCCTGGTGCAGGAATGGCTGGAAGAAAAAGGCCATAGTCAGATCAACTTAGTGAAACTAGCAAAGTGGGCCTCAGTCTCACGGATACAGTGTCCTTGAGATAGGGAAGGCACGCAGAATTGAGAAAAACATGAATGCCGAAGTGCTTAGCTAAGCCGCACATCTAAACCAATGATGAGCTCAGATTTTGCACTATGCATGAGCTAATTAAGCACTGTACTTAAGCACCACTCTGCGTATCAATAAACGAGACTTTGCTGATGACCATATGGTGTCCACGTCTCCCTTCTCCGACAAATGGTGAACCCCGACGTGCCCTCCGTCGCTGAAAAGAAAACGGGGGAGAACGCGCCACGGTCGGTGAAGTAGAGTTGGGGCCTGCTGCAACCGGGTCGGTGTCAAACGACGTAGGGAAGACACCCCCAGGAGCCATAAAGGTGGTCCTGGGCCATACGTGCTGCCGAAGCCGGAGAGTTGCAACAGCGCTGACGACAAAAAATGGACAGGCAAGCAGCATATGATTTATTTTTAGTACATATAGATAAGTTAGGGCTGAAAGAGATTAATCCCAGGAAGGACATACCGGGGTTGTTAGCCTGGGGTTATGCTAAAGGTTTATTCTCTAATCCTCACACCGTGCATGATTTAAATGAGTGGCGTAAGTTAGGGGATGCACTGTGGGAGGCGGTATTAGAGGATGATAAAACAGCAAAAAAGCTGGGGAAGATCTGGCGGGTAGTTCACAACGCGCTGCTAAAGCAGCAAGCGGAGAGAAGGGCGGCTCGGGAGGCAGTAGAGGCATATAAAAGGAACGCTCAGTATGGCGATAACGAGCCCCGAGCACCAAGTACAACTAAAGTTGAAATACCTATCTCTGGGGGGACAGCAGGAATGACAGACATGGCTAGCTGCGCTTGGCCCTCTGCACCTCCCTTAGAAGAGCTTGAGGAGGATTCCGCCGCGGCGGCGGAGACAATTGCAGAAGGCGGAGTAACCCCGCCTTCCGAGGGCGAAGGGCCCCAGACCAGCGGCGAAAAATCCCCTTGCCGGTCTGAGCCTAGCGTCCCTAAGCCCGCCGTGGAGCCAGCTCCGGTCCCTAGGGCGGAAAGCGACCTGTGGGAGGAGATGGCAAGACGGCGGGGGGAGGCGTGGAGTATGCTAGCCAGACACGGCTTGGAAACTGGGGACGAGAGCGCTGTTGACGCAGCGAAAACCTGGGCTTTTCCCGTCACGTATACACAGGGAATAAATCAACAGGGACAAGCCATCCAAGTGGGAGCGTATTCGCCTCCCGACTGGAAGCTGCTAGCCCAACTGAGACAGACAGTGAGTCAGTTTGGTTTTCGGAGCGAGCCAGCTAAGCAGATGCTAGATTTCTTGTTTGATACATACCTGCTGTTGCCAAATGATATGAGAAGTATAGTGAAACTGATTTTCACGCAACATCAGCAGTTGCTATTTAACGCGCATTGGCAGGCTCTTGTTCAGGAGTCAGTTGCAACACAGAGGGGCCCGGGAGATCCGTTAGCTGGAATTACCATAGACAAACTAATAGGATTAGGTCAATACCGCAGGACAGAAGCTCAAATGATTTCGGGACCCGACAAGGTTAGGGAAGCCATGCGTCTGGTAAGGAGTGCCATCGATCAGGTCAAGGATAGCTCAGGCATACCCATGTATATGGGGATAAAACAGGGAAGAAATGAATCCTTTGGGGACTTTGTAGATAAGGCTACTGCTGCTATTGAAAAGGCAGGAGTCCCAGAGTATATGAGAGGGGCGATGCTAAAGCAATGTACGTTGCAGAATAGCAATGAAGCAACAAAAAGGGTATTATCAACTTTGGGGGCCAATTGGACGATAGAAGAGGCATTGGAAAGGATGGCTTTACAGCCAACAGGGGCGCAGGTTTTCTTAGTTAATGCACTAAAGGAAATAAGCTTAGGGCTGCAGAAACAAGCCGAGTCCACACAGTCACAGGTGCTAGCCGCTCTTGCTCCGCTCCGTGCTTCTACAGCGGCCCCAGCCACATCGGGTGATCACCGACCTCCCTCGGCGCGCTGCTACAGATGCGGAGGAGGAGGCCACTTCCGACGTGAGTGCCGTGCCCCAGGAGTATGGTGCCAAAACTGCCAGAGCAACACGCATAACAGGTCAGCTTGTCGCCGCAAGTCGGAAAACTCCCAGCGGAGCGCGCCCGGGAGCCGCGCGCGGACACAAGTAGCCGCCGTGACATCAGCGCCATCTCCTGTCTACAACCAGCCACAACAGGGAGCCTGGGACTCGACCTGGCAGCCGCAGTAAAAACATCTTTGATGACAGCTCGCCCCGTCAAAGTCCCAACTGGAGTTTATGGCCCGATAAATATCAAAAGACAAGCTCATGGAGGACTAATAGTGGGACGCTCGTCGAGCTCCATTGTAGGGCTGTTTGTGCTACCAGGTGTCATCGATGCAGACTACACGGGAGAAATACAAATAATGGTTTATACTCCTTTTCCTCCTCTGACAATTGAGGCAGGTCAGCGTATTGCTCAATTTATTCCACTTCCACAGTTGAGCCGGGGTGTTCAACCACAAAGACAAACCCCACGTGGAGACCAAGGATTCGGATCATCAGGTATTGCTATGCTCACAATGGATCTCCATACCAGACCCAAAAAGAAGGTGAAACTAACCTATGCAGGACAAACAATAGAAATGATGGGACTCCTAGACACTGGGGCAGATACCAGCATTGTCTCTCAAGAAAAATGGCCCCACAACTGGCCATCACTGCAAACTACGGATACCGTGACAGGCGTCGGAGGGTTCACCCTTGCCAGAAAAACTCCTCCAGTAAAGGTCACTATAGATGGGCAAGATTTAGTGACTGTACTGTCGGTAGTTGCGTTACCACCATCGGTACATTGCTTGATTGGAAGGGACATTTTGGCTCAGATGGGGGTCGTTTTATCCAACGAGCACCCTTTGGGGTAATTGCCATTGCTTGGACTTTCCCGATCCCAATCACCTGGACTACCAATGAACCGGTAATGGTTAAGCAATGGCCTCTAAAAAGGGAAAGTCTAATACAAGCACATCAACTCGTAAAAGAACAATTCCAACAAGGACATTTAAAACTCTCGACAAGCCCATGGAACACGCCAATTTTTGTGATCAAAAAGAAGTCAGGAAAATATCGTCTTCTGCACGATTTAAGAGCAGTAAATGATCAGATGGAGGCGATGGGGGCATTACAGCCAGGCCTCCCCAATCCAGCAATGCTCCCACAGCATTGGCCTCTTCTGATCATTGATCTAAAGGACTGCTTCTTCACTATAGCCTTACACCCTCAAGATACTAAAAGATTTGCGTTCACCCTACCAGCAATAAACAGAGAAGAACCTGATAAACGGTATGAATGGACTGTTCTCCCACAAGGAATGAAGAACTCGCCTACCCTGTGCCAACTGTATGTTGATGCCGCATTACAACCATTGAGGATACAGTGGCCCAACACAATTATTTATCATTATATGGATGATATCCTCTTTGCTCAAGAATCAGCATTTACAGACACTCAGATGCAGGAAATTCAAAGCACCCTAGCAAAGGCATCCCTCATAATAGCTCAAGAAAAAATACAGCAATCCACACCATGGAAGTACTTGGGGTGGTCTATCACAGACCAGATCGTACGGCCGCAGAAGCTCCAGCTTGCAACAAAGATCACCACTCTAAATGAGGCACAGCGACTGCTAGGAGATCTGCAATGGCTCAAGCCGATTGTTGGGATACCCAACTCCTTGCTAGACTCCCTCAGGCCACTACTTAAAGGAACTGACCCAACCGCACCCGTAACCGTGACCCCGCAACAACATGAAGCCCTCAAGGGTATTATACGCTGCATCGATGAGGGGTTTGTCTCTCGCCGAGATATCTCCTCGCCCATCGATCTTACCATCTGGAGTACTGCCAACCACCTACTCGGTGCACTCACACAGCTACAAAAGAAAACGCGGGAGACACGGGTACTAGAATGGATAACCCCACCTTTACAAGCAAAAAGGACAATCAGCACAAAAATTGAACAGGTAGCTACCCTGATTCGAAAGGGTCGCGTAAGGATCATGGAAATCACCGGAACGAGCCCAACAACAATTTATCTGCCCATGAAAAAGGAGGACTTAGATTGGTACCTCCTCAATTCAGGAGATCTACAAACGGCCTTGCTGGAAGTCGGAGCAGCCATCCACACCGGACCGCTGATGCCACGTCACCTTCAGTGGCTAAGAAATTGGGACTGGATAGCAAAGCCACTACGATCGGAGCAGCCGATAGCGGGCGCCACCACAGCCTTCACGGATGCCGGGAAAAAGACGAGAAGAGCAGCGATCACCTGGAAAGAAGGCCCTCGGTGGAGGAATAAAACAATAGATGCAGCCCCAGAGGACAGCTTACAAACATTGGAATTGCTTGCCGTTGTGTGGGCACTAAGTGAACTGCAAGGGCCTTTGAATGTGGTCACTGACTCATTTTATGTAGCAGGAGTAGCACAGAGAATTGAGGACGCCTCTGTGAAAGAGGTGCAAAACAAGAGACTCTATGAACTCTTGCTGCAGCTAAAGCGAGCAGTAGGAGCAAGGTTCAAGCCTTATTGTATAATACACATCAGGAGTCATAAGTGGGACGTAGGCTTGGGAGAAGGCAACGCCAGGGCGGATAGACTGGTTATGAATGTAGCTGATGACAGGGGGATTGAAGCAAGGGAGTCACACACACGATTTCACCAAAATGCTAAAGGATTGGTGCGTGAGTTCAAAATAGGCATGCAAGAAGCTAAGGCAATAGTGAGAGCCTGCCCCACCTGCAGTCATCACAATAGTGGGGTAGGCCTTGGGTGTGGGGTAAATCCTCGGGGTCTGGAGAGTAATGAAATTTGGCAAATGGACATCACACATGTGGCAGAGTTTGGTAGACTCAAGTATGTGCACGTTACCATAGACACTTATAGTAAGTATATCTGGGCCACAGCACAGACAGGGGAAAAAGCAATCCATGTAATTAGACACCTGACAAGTTGCTTTGCAGTTATGGGAACGCCTAAGGAAGTAAAGACCGACAACGGACCTGCATATGTCAGTGGGAAAGTAAGTCAGTTTATGAGACTCTGGGGAATTAAACATATTACAGGAGTACCACACTCGCCCACGGGACAGGCCATAGTAGAAAGAGCCAATGGGACACTCAAACAGTATTTATTCAAACACAAATCCGTAGATGATCCACAAGAAAGACTAGCCAAGGTTCTTTATGTCATAAATTATTTGTGTGTGTTTGGGGAAGAGTCAGAGCCGCCTGCAATCAGGCATAGAGGGAAAAGGGAAGGTAACAAAGGAAAGCGCATGAAGGCATGGGTAAAGTACCGGGATCCAAAGACAGGAATATGGAATGGCCCAGCAGAAGTAATATATTGGGGGAGAGGCTATGTTTGTGTTTCTACCCCCACAGGAACACTTTGGGTCCCTGCTAGGTGGGTGAAGCCCGTTCTAAATGACCGAACTGGTGGAAAGATTCCTGAGGAGGCGGCTGGCTCCAGCCGACCAGGAGCGGATTCAGCAGAAGTTGACGGTGACCTCACAGCCCTATTTGCGGAGGCTAGCACAGTATAACAACGCTGCCCGTGAGGCGCTAAGGCAGCCACCACCGAATTGGGCTGATTGGATTGAGAGCCACGCCCACCAAGAAGAACAGCCTCTCAGCAACCGTCCTTGTTGTGCGTGTGGGGGGTCATGGTGTGAAGCCTGGGTAGCCCTAAAGTGCGGGGGCTGTGGGGACTGCTCGTGGGTGGAACAGAGAACAGTGTTTAATTTGTGGTGCTGGAGGTGTCAAAGTGACGACCTAAGAAATTCAAATTGGGGTCGGGCCCTAGAAAAAGAAGCAGGAGTGCCATATGCCCAGGTACGAAACCTATACGAGACACCAGAACAGCTCCTGTTAGCTTGGGCCCGGTGGGAACTTACCAACTGGATTAAGAGGCAGCACATCTATGCAAATTCGCACATTATCGCTGCAAGATGCAGACATAAAGTCCCACACCTGCCTTGGCCTCGGGTAGGACCAATTAAACCCGGTACAGACCCAGAGGAGGTATTAAATCAAAGTATAGAAGAGGTGAAACAACTACAAATAACAGGGAGCAATACAGGACGTAAAAAGAATAGGCCGCCAAAGAAATCAAAATGATGATCATTACACTGCTTATGCTTGCTAACTTTGCTCGCACAAAATCTTTTCCAATGCAGCATGCGCCTCGGGAGAACGTATGGGTAACATTCACTAACATAACAAAACAAGAATCAATCTGCTTAAGTCTAGAGGGAGTACAAAATCCTTTTAAAACCTGCCTAATAGAGTTACCAGTATGGTTACAAGGAGTTCAAGGGAATGTGCTGCATGAATTTATCTAACCACTCTGAGTCCATCCACAAAAAGATACAAAACATGCAGCAAAAATTACACAACCTAAAAGAAGAAGATAGTTGGGGCATTGACGAGTGGTTAAAAAGCCTAGGTCTTGGGAGATGGATTCAAACCGTTATTAAGTATGCTATTATGGTGTTAGGTATATTCTTGTGCTTAGCTTTATTGCTACCTTGCTTGATAACTTGCTTACAAAATTTTATTCAAAAGACTGTTAGCAAAACTTAGCATACCACTCTTTTAGCTCAAAAAGAAAACGGGGGAAGTGTAGAGAGCCTGGTGCAGGAATGGCTGGAAGAAAAAGGCCATAGTCAGATCAACTTAGTGAAACTAGCAAAGTGGGCCTCAGTCTCAGGGATACAGTGTCCTTGAGATAGGGAAGGCACGCAGAATTGAGAAAAACATGAATGCCGAAGTGCTTAGCTAAGCCGCACATCTAAACCAATGATGAGCTCAGATTTTGCACTATGCATGAGCTAATTAAGCACTGTACTTAAGCACCACTCTGCGTATCAATAAACGAGACTTTGCTGATGACCATATGGTGTCCGCGTCTCCCTTCTCCGACAGACGCCAACTGAGGCTTTTTCTCAGCCCTAAAATGGGGTTCTTCACCCTTCTTCTGGTCTAGCTCAGGTGTTAGGGTGATGGCTCCTGGGGCCCTTGCCTGATGGATGTAAATTAGATAACAAAAGAGGCTCTTTTCCCTGATGAAGTTGCAGGGTTTATTTCTCGTGGGTAGCTAGGGAAATAGGGAGAAAGAGAAAAAGAGATAAAGAAACAGAGGTCAGGGGGCACAGATCTTTTCTAGGGTCTGAAAAGGGGGGCTGGGAGAAATTGGATCCCAGACAGCCCTGTATGACCAGGAGGGGAGAGGGACGAAGCTACAGAGCATAGCAGGGGTCACGGAATGTACCATTTACAATGCATCTAGGAAATGCAACAGTCTTTCCTACCTGCTCGATCAGAGGCACATTAGAAGAGCAGTATGGACCTGAGGGGCAGATGCACATACCTTCACACACCTCGCAGTGGGACTGTGGTTAGAGCTGGAGGTTTGATACTCTTCCCAATAATTTGAGCCGTTAAAACAAAGCCAGAGGTAACAGGCCAAGTGAAAATACAACTCCAGGTTGCGGAAAGAGAATGTTACCTATCTGAACACCTACATAAATTCCCCATCATTCTCTTTGTTTAGGAGACCAAGCCAATGTCCGTGTAAATGAAAACAAGTGTGCATATTGATTTTTCTTGAATCAAGACTCAGCTTTATGTCCAAGTCAAAGGCAAATAAACCAGAAAGGCTCCGCTGAGCACAGTGCAGAACTAACATGGAAGACAGTAATTTGACCTCTTATGTAAGCAGTGTTTGCTGGGGCCTTCATGCTGGAGAACAGGAATCAATAACACGCACTCAATATGAATGCAAAGAGCAGAGTCTTTATTTTTAACAAAGAGATGATTATTATACATTTTCAGTGGTTACTTAGAGTTTGTTACAAAGAGTACGATTGGTTACACAAAAGACGTATATATGTTAATAGTAATTCTATTGGTTCATCTAAGATCTATCTTTCTACAGTCTAGTTATTGCCTAAGATACTCTTTGAAGTGGACATGGTATGTCAACTAAACAGGATCTTGCTTCCCCAGATGTCTTTTCCTTTGTTCTTGCTTATCTCAACGTTAAAAGTTATGATTTTGTTTTTCTCCTATAGTCACGCCAAGGACACTGTAACCTTGAACAGGCCTTTAACATAACTAAGGTAGTTTTCTATAGACAGGCTGCAAAGCCAGAGCTCCTACTAGGCCGCCAACATCTCCCCCTTTCTTTTCAAAAACAGCATTGGCAATACGTCGAATTTGAAAGGAAAAACACTGGATGATGCAAGGTCCCATACATAACACAATTACTACAATTAGTACAATAATAATTCCTATCTTAAGGATATCTTTTACCCTTGCAGAAATACCAAAAGACATTAACCCGTCATCAAGGGGGTTGTGATTGACAGTAATCTTCTTAGCGTGATCTTGAAGCCATTCTAGCTGCTGATGGATTGAATCACTATGATCGGACAAGTTAAAACAACACATTCCTTCAAAATCTTCACAGCCTTTACTTTGGGCCAACAAAAGGTAATCAATAGCTGCTCTGTTTTGAAGAATAGCTTGTCGGAGACTACTCATATCTTGAGCCATTTGGGACAGAACTTGTGTAGTGACATTGGCCTGTTTAGCTGTCCAGCACGCTAGGTATTCCTTGCCAGGCTCTATCTCCACAGATTAAATATAGACCTTGAGGTAGGGAAAGGGGCTTAGAAATGTCTAAGTAAATATGACCTGAACCCCACCCATAGGGGGATGATCCACAATATTCACTACTATTGTAAAACTTACGAGGGGTTAGCCAGACTTGTTTTTTAGATTCGTTAATGTTCCAACTAGTCTGCCCAAAATACACACATCCGGAGTGATTTGCTTTTCGGCTGTCTGGTAAATTTAACTCTTGAGGATCCCATGGCAGGGTTGTATTTAGAGATTTGAATATTTTTGCCAGGCAGTGACTGTTGTTTTTTACTTCTGAGCAATTGATAGGGGGTGCTATAGTGATTTCTTGTGGTTGTACCGGTGACCCAATGAGGCAAGTTTTAAATGGGTCAGTGGCTGCACTAAGATGTAAACAAAAATTTGTGTTACCAGTTTTGTTGGCCCAAGCAATCCAGAAGTTCTCTTGAGGGAGGTTGATTGATTGCGAAAAGCACTGGGTAAGAGTCAAACATAGTGTTAGTAGCTTAATTAGCATCATTATTGCTATGGATTTTGCAGGCAACAGTATATTGGCTAGATATAATAATAGTACACCAAGCAGTCTCAACTAGCTTTGTATAATTTAAAATATACCACGCATGCAATGTTAAATTCCTTTCTTCTATTGATTCAAATAGGCTTATAGCTTCACCAACAGTTAAGTCAGGCAGTTTTAACCACTTTCTAAGTGATTCTAAAGGTCTTACTGATTGGCGTTCCTGACATTCATTACATCCCAAAAAGCAAGTATAAATATCACTGGAGTTATACTCCCTTTTACAATTTCCACATAAGAAAGTTCCTAATTTCCATACTACACAACCGCAACTAGGAAATAATATTCTTGTATTCTAGACCTAAGATATTTCTGTACTAGTCTACGCAAATCAATCACATCTGGAAAGTCTGGGATATTAGGGTGTGTTCTTATTGGTTCCTTGAGAATAATGATTAGGATCGGGATGAGATCTTGCACTCTATTCATCCACCGTTGAATTTGGCTCCGTGTCTTCTCCAGTTTCCTCAATCTTTGATATCCAAGGCTTGACCCACTTGGCTGGGATCCAATTAGGTTTAGCACCTGTTAATACACAAGCATAACCCCGTCCCCATGTCAATAATTGGTGGGGACCAGTCCATTGTTGTGATTGGGGTTCCCATACAGATACTTGTATCTTATGAACAGTCAAAGATTCATCCTTGCAAAAATGCAGTGTAATGGGCAACATTTGGATTTTTAGCTCAGGACGTTCCATCCACATTTTCCAATTGTGGACATACAATGTTTTTGCTACGATTTCTTGTGGAGAGAGGGTGACATTCCCCTCCCTTTGTAAAGCAGAGAAAAGGTGTTTAAGGTCTTGATGTTTGCGTTCTACAATAGCTTGCCCAGTACTATTGTGAGGTACTCCTGTGACATGGGTAATGTTCCATCTAAGTAGGAACTCAAGTGAAGTAGAACTAACATAATTAGGACCGTTATCTGTTTTTATTTGTTGTGGGACACCAAGCACTGCAAAAGCTTCTAACCAGTGTCTGCAGGTTGCCTTACTTTTGGCGTTTATCATAGGCGTTGCCCATACTAGTCTGCTACAGGTATCAACAGTGACATGTACATGTTTAAAGCGTCCAAATGATGGCACGATTGTGACATCTGATTGAAACAATGTTCTAGGGTGGAGACCACGAGGGTTCACTCCTTGTAACTGGATTGGGGGTAGTTTTGCCCAATCAGGACAACATGCTATGATACCTCGTGCCTCTTGTTTTGTTAGATGGAATTCCTTCTGTAGGCTTAATGCTGACTGGTGAAAAAAGGCATGAGAGGCAACGGCAAGGTCAAAATTACTGAGTCCAATGGCTGGTGAGGATACGATTTGGTCAATTTTGGCGTTTCCTTCTGATAAAAACCCTGGTAGATTGAGACGGCTGTGGATATGTGTTGAGAAAAAGGCATGGTGCCTGATATTAATTACATTTACTAGAAGAACGAGTTCATGATAAATTAAGGAGTTTGAGATTCGACCTATTAATGCATCCTCAATTCTTTCCAAGATAGAGGCCACATACAAGGAATTGCTAAAGAGATTAATTTCTTGAAAGTCAAAGTGTTGAAAAGCTAAGGGTACAGCCTTGAGTTCAAGTAATTGTACTGATCCTTCCGGATGTTGGTAAACTACGACATCCCAGTTGCCATTTTTCCATATTGCATATCCGAACCTTTTGGTCCTTCCACTGGCATCAGTAAAAACAGGGATCGCATTGGGAATTGGCTTAGAGTTTCGCAATGTTTGACCTTTTAGTGGGAGGTTAGTGGAAAACAAGGCATGTGACGGATAATGATTATCAAGTTCTAAGCCAATAGTGGCTGTAGCGAATGTATACGATAGTGATTGCCATTCAGTGCAAAGAGACAAATTATTTATGGGCACATAAAGAGAAGATGCATCAACTCCAAAAACAGTACGCACTCATTGGCGTGCTTTCAGAATTAAGGATCCTAAATGATCAATACGTCTTGTAACAGAGGAAGTGGGGCTACATGCTAAAAACACCCATTCCAATAAGAAGAAAGTCTTGAATGATTCCTGCCCAATTATAGCAATTTGTTCAGTAGGGTAGTTAATGATATAATGGTTTATTGGTATGGTAGGATCAAACCTACAAGCAGTTGTACAATGCAACTTTTTAGCAATTATTTGCAGTGCTTGTTTCCCTTCTTGGGTTAATTCCCTTTTTGATGTGTTATGTTGTTTAATGTTAATTTTCCTTCTGTGTTCATGGTTCATCCCAGTTTCTTTCCCCTAAGTTAAGTGCATAATGGTTTTTCCCTTTCCCGCCCTTGTCCTAGTCAGTCATCCTAAACCCCTCCCCTTTATCTGGAACCTTCCCTGTCCTTCACCCTAAACCCTGCCCTACGGGATGTCAATCCTTTGTAGCCCCTCCCTTTGTTCTAGAAGTTTCTGTGTCAAGCATTCCCTCTTGTATTCATGATTGGTTATATTGTATGTATCCCCACCCTCGGTTTGCCTTATTGGCTCAATGTACCCCTTTCCCCACCTTCTGTACCTCCCCCCGTTAACCGTTATTGGCCAGAGTTTTGTGCCATCCCCTTGCTCCTCCCCCGTACTTAAGCCGGTGTAGAACCCATTCTAACTGCCTTTTGCGGTTCCCCCTCCCAACCTCCGGACTTGTTACCTTTTCCTTCAATAAATCCCTTCCCCCAGAACCGTAAAAGGTCTCTCCTGTGACTCTTTATCTCTCCCTGACGACTCGCGCAGGCGTAGCTGTTGCTACACCCCTGCTGGGGCTCACGGAGTGGTGCTGGGGAGGGGCCACTCACCGACGTAGGCTTCCCGGAGCTAGCCGGTAGCCCAGGTGAGGTGGGCAGTGGGTGGAAGAAACGTCACCTTTTAGCATTAATGTCCTTTGAACCTTGTAACAATTTTCTTAAAGGATCTAAGTCTTGATTTGAAATACCTGCCCATGCACGTATGCTTTGAATGTCTCCTAGAAGCTTTTGCACATCATTGACTGTTTCAATATTTGCATGTAAAGTTACCTTTTGAGGCACAAAGCGAGCTTGTGTTATTTTAAAGCCCAAGTAAGACCAAGGGTCGGAGAATTGCACCTTTTTTTCTGCCACTTTCAATCCCCACTTTTCTAATTCTAGCAATAATTCCTTTTGTTTTAAGTGGGGTAATGGAAATTCACTTGCGACTAAAATGTCATCCATATAATGATATGTTAGAAAATTTGGATTATTAAGTCTCCATTGATGTAAGGCTTGGTCTACAAACCATTGACAAATTGTAGGACTATTTTTCATACCTTGAGGGAGTACCACCCACTCATATCTTTTCATAGATGCACTGTGATTAATGGAGGGCACACTAAATGCAAATCGTTTGGTATCTCCAGGGTGCAACGGAATGCTAAAAAAGCAATCTTTGATATCAATAATAAACAGGTGATAGTTTTTTGGTAAACCACCTGGCGATGGCAAACCTGGTTGCAGAATTCCTAAAGAGTGCATTTGATTATTGACTGCCCTTAAGTCATGTAAAAATCTCCATTTTCCCGACTTTTTTTGTATAACAAAAACGGGGGTATTCCAGGGACTCATCGAAGGTTGTAAATGACCAAAGGCTAATTGTTCTTGTACTAATGAATGGAGATGCTCTAATTTATCTTTAGTGATGGGTCACTGAGCCACCCATACTGGTTGGTCAGATTTCCATGTTAGTTGTATAGTGGGTCGAGCACCTATCAGCTCAGTGGCCGCCCCTGAAAATGTTGGTTGGTTAAAATGACATTCCATTGACTAAGCGTGTCTCTACCAAGGATCCAAAGAGGAGTGTCTAGTACATAAGGTTTTACTACAGCCTTGTTTCCCTCTTTATCAGTAATTTCTACGAATTCCTGACTTTGTAAAGTACGGGTGGTTCCAGCAACTCCTAAGATTTGCTCATTTAAGAGTGTAGTGGGCCACTGCTGAGGCCAAGCAATTAGTGGTATTATGGTGATGTATGACCCAGTGTCTAGCATCATTGAATGTTCAAGCATTTCAGAATCATCGATATTATCAGAATACAATTTTACAGTTACTTGCCGGGTCGGTCTATCACTAGTCATGACTTGAGCAAAGGCAATTAAGGGTCCGGTACTACCAAAACCACCAGATCTTTGTGAATTAGTAGCTGTTGGAACCTGGGGAAGAAAAGGAACAAGTTGAGCAATTACACTACCTTGTGGAATGAACATTGGTGGGGAAAAGACTTTCACTACTATTCTGATAATACCACTATAATCAGCATCAATTACACCAGGTAAAACGAAAATGCTGTCTAAAGTGGCCGACGATCTCCCTAGCAATAATGCGGCCATACCGCCACCTAGTGGACCTTTGGTAGTACTATCGATGACGGTAACAGAATCATCAAAAATAGTCACGGAGTCTCTAGTTACCAAATAGACTCCAGCGCTCCTTTTTGTGGCGGGGAGCATGTTGTAGAGACAGCCATGGCTACTGAGGGGTTCTTTTTGTTCGCCACCCCCCCCCTTGCGGCTCATCTCGTTTCCCGCCAACGGTGTCCCATCCTTTTTAAATTTGGATCGGCATTCATTTGCCTTGTGGCCAAACTTTTCGCATCGGTGGCAAGTGCCAACAAATGATGTAGATGTGAGGTTCGTGTTGTTATTTTGTTGTTGTTTTACCAAACTTGAAGGACAATGCTTTCTAATATGTCCGGTATGACCGCAATTATAGCACGTATTGGGAGGGCCTTTGTCCCCGTTCCCTTGCTTGTGTGCTTGAGTAATGGCTGCAGCTAAAGCAGCAGCATGAATTCGAGCTTTGTCCTTTTCAATTTCTAAAGGGGCTCGTGAACATTGTTCAATCATTTGTATTATTGTCATACAAGCTGGTAATGCTGCTAATAATCGCTTGCAGGTGGCATTTGCATTTTGCATAGCTATTTCTTTTACTAAAGTATCTTTCATATCAGGAGGGACATCTGGTGCTACCTCTACTCCTTCTTTAATCCTGTCCACAAAAGACAAAAAGGATTCATCTTCCTTTTGCTGAATATGTAAATAAGGTTGTCTAGGCTTACCTACTTGGGGCAAGTTGTTAAAAGCTTCTAAAGCAGCAGACTTGCTTTGAGCTAAAATGCGAGCCCCTAACATTGCCTGTCTTTGTGGATGGATGAATTGACCATTTCCCATAAGCATATCTAGCGTGGCAAAGCGTAGAGGATCACCTTGCGGCAAATTGACATTATCTAATTGTTTAAGCTCCAATCTTTGTTGCCACTTTGCTAAAAATAACATATAACTAGTAGGTCCTAGTATAAGCTCAAACATAGCCTTAAGGTCGGCAGGGACGAGTTCTTGATATTTTAACAATGCTTCTACTTGCCGCCTTACCAAGCGATTATCAACACCGTAGTCCATTACAGATTTTTGAACCCTTGCTATCATTTGCCAGTCTAAGGGCTGCCAAGCATTATTACCACCAGTTCCTCGCACCACCGGAGCTGAGACAAACTGAAAATCTCCCGTCAACTCAGCATTTGTTACCACTCCTTTCCACCTCTTATTCATGTCAAAAGAAGGGTCTTTGGGGATGGAAGTTTTGTCAGGACCTTTCCCTGAGCCTCCCAAGCCTCCCAAGCCTCCCGAGCCTCCTGAGCCTCCTGAGCCTCCTTTGTTCCACCAACGCTGAAAAGAGTCATTAAAGGTAGTTAACAATCCCGTCCCTTCCTTTTCTGTAGAATGAGAAACATTTGTGTTTTCAATTTTGGAAAGCATTATTGGGGGTAAACCTTTAGATGTTAGAAATTGATTTGCAGTAGGCATATCCCACTCCCCTGCCTTAACCAAATTGATAATGTTCTGTCGGCGTTGAGATGTAGAAGTATTCGGTGCAGAAAAAGAATTTTCCTCTAAAGTTTTGAGGCTGGAGAGAATGGTGTTATGGGCCTTTTTATATGCGTCCCGAATCGTTTTACTTTTGGAACCCTTATCAAGCCGCTTCATTTCACCTAACAGTTCAAGCATGGTTTCGGTCTGCTTTTGCAGTGTTGACTGTAAATCATCCGCGTCCATTTCTGTTTCTTCGGGAAGAGGCACAGTCGCTGGGTCGAAAGTGGGAGGTGAGGGCAGATGTAACACGGGGTCAGTATTAGTAGGATTAGCGGGCACTACGCTCATTGTTACTGGGGGTGCCGTAGGTACCGAGGGTGCAGAGGGTGCCGTAGGTTCTGGGGGTGCAAAGGAAGTCACATTATGAACATCGGTAGGGTCCCAGGGTGGTATTAAATCATCATAGGGGCCACGGGCCGCAGGGGCTGACAACTACGCGGGTGGGACAGTAGCAGACTCTTGGGTGAGTTTACCAGCTACGGCAGTGACCATGGTCTGTGCTGCGAGTTCCAGCTCAATTTCAGCACCCATTTGTTCAATTAACATGCGCAGCTGCGGGTACTTAGGAGCTAAGGATTTTACATCCTTATTCCCAGCTTGTATAGCTTCCCACAAATCTGCCCCGACTTCTTGCCAAGTACTCTCTTTAAAAACATCGGTAGAGTCTTTTAAAAAAACACGATGTTTAGCCCAATACAGTAAATTCACGAGCGAAGACCGATCAACAGTCTCTCCTTACTTTTGGGCAAGTTTCATTAAGGCATCAACAGTAGCCTTCTCGATAGCTGATACCATGTTTCCCATCCCGCAAATTTTTTACAGCCGTCTAAGGCTCCGACTCACCGGTAGACAGTGGCCAGTCGCGCCTCTCTCGGACGCCCAGTCGCAACCTCTGCGGGAAGTCAACGTTCTCCTAGGCTGCACGCACAGAGACCCTCCACATAAAAGTTCGTCTGTTAAGCAGTCTGGCCCCTTCGGATCATCACGTGGGGGTCACCAAGATGCTGGGGTTTTCATGCTGGAGAACAGGAATCAATAACACGCACTCAATATGAATGCAAAGAGCAGAGTCTTTCTTTTTAACAGAGATGATTTTTATACGTTTTCAGTGGTTACTTAGAGTTTGTTACAAAGAGTACGATTGGTTACACAAAAGACGTATATATGTTAATAGTAATTCTATTGGTTCATCTAAGATCTATCTTTCTACAGACTACTTATTGTGTAAGATACTCTTTGAAGTGGACATGGTATGTCAACTAAACAGGATCTTGCTTCCCCAGATGTCTTTTCCTTTGTTCTTGCTTATCTCAACGTTAAAATTTATGATTTTGTTTTTCTCCTATAGTCACACCAAAGAGACGGGAACCTTGAACAGACCTTTAACATAACTAAGGTAGTTTTCTATAGACAGGCTGCAGAGCCAGAGCTCCTACTAGGCTGCCAAGAGTGTTGGAATGGTTCCCCATCCAAAAGGAAGGATGTCAAATGCTTCTTTGGAAATATTTTAACTTCTGTGCATTTCTTTCTTTGTAACGAACTAATCTGTAACAAGCCAGGACATGATTCTGTTCAGTAGAAACAGATCAATGGCAACATTTAGCCTAAAGGTTTTATGAGATTGATCAGGAAGTTCGATTTAGATTTAAAGGCACTGTAGTCATATTTAATTTTATTTCTCTCCGTACTTGAGTCTCTTAAACAGGGACCTTCAATTGGACAGGAAGAGGACACTGAAGCAAATTGTAATGGAAGACGTAATGGCTTACCCGAAAGCATTTTGTGGGAATTAATTTCTTCCAGGTATCCATCAGCCAGCATTTTGGTGTGAAGGAAATCTTCAAACAGGTAAAACAAAAATTCCCGTTGGTTTAAAACCTGACTGCTATATTAATTTTTCACTTTTGAGAAAATTTTCATGACCTTTAAAATTCAGACTATATCAAGTATTGTTTCAGCCATTGAAGAAAGGGCTTTTGATAGAGATAGGAGAGGGAAACCAAAACATTTCTCAGAGCCGCACTTTCAACTCTGTCATTGTTACAAAAGGCACTTGAGTAAATTCATTTGCCTTTGGAACAGAAAACGACAAGGTAACAGGTTTATCATTACGGAATTGAGTGTTCCAGGTTCTTTAGATAGTAAGTGATCTATTCAAGATGATCTCTTACTGAAATAGATCCATTTTGAGAAGGGATATGGATTTCTTAGAAGAAAGCAAATCCCTATGTTAAAACGGTGTGGTGGGTGTTTTTTGTTGTTGTTTTGCTTTTAGAACTTGCAAGGCACAATCGACTTCATAGTTCGAGATCCAAATAAGACCACGACATTCCAAACAGCTGTTTCTTTTTGGTTGTTTTTCAATCTGTATATCTTTGGATTGTAACCAGTAGAACTGTGCTTGAACTGGAAAGAAGTAGCGGAGGTTTCAGAAGTGGAACATATGGTGGAACAGTAAGCTGAGAGCATTGTGCAAGGAGAGGAAAGAGGGGAAAATGGTAAGAGTTTCCTGAGTCGGAAGGGACCCCTAGGGATCGTCAAAGTCCAACTCCTGGCCCTGCACAGACACTCCAACAGTCCCACCCTCTGCATCCCTGAGAGCATTGGCCAAACGCTCCTGGATCTCTGGCAGCCTTGGGGCTGTGCCCATTGCCTGGAGAACCTATTCAGTGCCTGACCAGCCTCTGAGGAAAAAAACCTTTCCCTGATAGCCAGCCTAATCGTCCCCTGACACAGCTCCTGGCATTCCCCTGGCTCCTGTCCCTGGTCGCAGAGAGCAGAGAGCAAAGCTGTCCCTGTGCTGCCCTTGAGATGAGCTGAGATGTCCCAAGTGATGTGTGAGCTCAGTGTCCTCTCTGCAGCTGAACCAAATGCCCTCAGCCACTCTTTGTATGGCTTCCCCTCCAGCCTCTTCACTATCTCTGTGTCCCTCCTTTGGACATTTCTTTCTCAAGTTGTGGCATCCAAAATTGCCCCCATGGCTTGAAGAGAGCGCAGTCCCAGCCCAGAGCAGAGCAGGACAATCACCTCTCTCGAGGGTGCGGTGCCACAAGATAGGGGAAGTTGTCAAAAATCAGCTGGAGAAACAAATCTAACAGAGAAACAGGTGATCTAGGCACAGGAAATGGAAGAAGCAGGGGAAGAAGAAGATGAGGAGAGGATTGCTTGTAAAAGTGAAGAAAATGAGCATGCAGAACAGGGACTAAGCATTATGCAGGCAAGTGAGCAAGAGAATAAGTTTGAAAGTGAAGGCAGTTTTGTCCAAAAGAAGGTGGAATTGGAAGTCTTTTTGCTGAGAATGAATAGAGAGTTTTTTTCCGTTTAGTTTGTATACGAAGCGCACAGGGCTCTAGATCCTTTTGTGGGAAAATGGAGTGTGTAAAGTTGCCAGTCATTTTGGAGCGAATTTGGAGGTTTTTGGGGTCCCAGGAGAATTTTGGGTTGAATTCTGGGGACTTGGTGGTTCCGAGGTGAATTGGGCGGGGGGGGGGAGGGGGGATTTAGGGAGATCCAGGTGAGTTTGAGGGGTCCCAGTTTGATTTTGGGGGAGAATTTGTGGAATTTTGGGGGATCCCGGGTAGTGAGGTTTGGGGTTGTGTTGGTATGAATGTAAAACCAGTGCGAGACTCCAAGTCAGTAATACGATTTTATAAGAGAAAAGAGAAAAAATAAAATACATGCAGTAATATAAAAGAAAAACCACCAACAAAGTCAGAAATACAACCTGACACCCTGTCAGTCAGGGTGTTGGTAGCAGTCCGTATAAATGGTGGCTGCAGTCCTCCTGGATGACAGATGTAGTTCAGTTGAAGCAGTGCTCCTGTAGAAGGTGCAGTTTTCCGCCGAAGATCCAGCGATGATGTGGAAAAAAGTCCGACTTTCCTCAGGGATCGAGTGGAAAGGACTGCCTTGGTGTTCCAAATCTCAGTTTTTATCTAGGTAGGAAATGTTTGGCTCCTCCCCCTGGCTGGAGCATCTCCCAATGGGATGATGTAATCTTATCAGTCACACAATAGGACTTAATGGCCCATTAACAGAATATATCTTCTGGAGGAAGGATGGGTTGTGAAAAGAAAACGATGATCATCCCCCTGATCTTATCAGATGGCACATCAGCAGAGGATATCTCCCACAGAGATAAGGATCACCACCCCTCCCACATTGTAACAGATCGTGATAGAATACACATTTTTGCATTGTACCCCAGGACATAATCCACCCCTTATTCTATTACCATCTACATCATACCCAAACCAATACCCTGTTACAGATATATAATACCAAATGAAACCTTACATACAGTTCTCACTAAAAATTTGGTCTCCTTGCAGTACACAACGGTTTTCCCCATCTTTCTGCATTACCCACCAAGTGCAATCAGACCCTTGAGCAAAAACAATCCCACGGATTGGTTTGCCTTTGCCTGTGGTGGGATTAATCCAAACAGTCTTTCCTAAAATACCTTTCATGTGTGCCACAGGGACCTTGTTCCCATCCACTGTGTGCAGGGGTTCAGAGTGGGCAGGACCAGCTCGATTGATGGACCCTCAGGTGTTAACCATCCACTTCACTTTGGCCAAGTTCATTTCCCAATTTCTGAAGGTTCCACCACCTGGTGCTTTCAAAGTAGTCTTAAGGAGTCCATTAGTCCGTTCAACTTTCCCGGCAGCTGGCGCATGGTAAGGGATATGATATATCCATTCAATACCATGTTCTTTGGCCCAGGTGTTGATAAGGCCGTTCTTGAAATGGGTTCCCTTGTCTGATTCAATTCTCTCAGGGGTACCATGCCTCCAAAGGACTTGTTTTTCTTGGCCCAAGACGGTGTTCCGGGCAGTGGCATGAGGCACAGGGTAGGTTTCTAACCATCCTGTAGTTGCTTCCACCATGCTCAGTACGTAGCGCTTGCCCTAGTGGGTTTGGGGAAGGGTGATGTAGTCAATTTGCCAGGCTTCCCCATACCTGTACTTTGACCATCGTCCACCGTACCACAGAGGCTTCACCTGCTTGGCCTGTTTGATTGCGGCACAGGTCTCGCAGTCATGGATGATTTGTGAGATGCTGTCCATGGTAAGGTCCACCCCTCGGTCACGGGCCCATCGGTATGTTGCATCTCTCCCCTGATGACCAGAGGCATCATGGGCCCAATGAGCTAGGAATTATTCACCCTTCTGCTGCCATTCTAGATCTACCTGTGATACTTTCACTTTGGCAGCTCGGTCCACCTGCTCGTTGTTGTGATGTTCTTCATTAGCCCGGCTTTTGGCTACATGTGCATCCACGTGTCGAACCTTTATGGTCAATTTCTCTACTTGGGCAGCAATGTCCTGCCAAATCTCAGCTGCCCAGATGGGTTTCCCTCTGCGCTGCCAGTTGGCCTTTTTCCAGCGATCCAGCCATCCCCACAGAGCATTAGCTACCGTCCATGAGTCAGTGTAGAGATAAAGCCTTGGCCACTTCTCTCGTTCAGCAATATCCAAAGCCAACTGGACGGCTTTTATCTCTGTGACCTGACTCGATCCACCTTGTCCCTCGGTAGCTTGTGCAACTTGTTGTGTGGGGCTCCATACTGCAGCTTTCCATTTCTGGTTAGTGCCTACAATTCGCAGGAACCATCAGTGAAGAGAGCATATAGTCTTTCGGTCTCCTGTAGCTCGTTATATGGTGGGGCTTCCTCAGCACGTGCCACTTGCTCCTCTTCTTCAGAAGACAATCCAAAAGTCTCACCTTCAGGCCAGTTTGTAATTATTTCCAGAATCCCAGGGTGATTTGGATTCCCAATACGGGCGCACTGAGTGATGAGGGCCATCCACTTGCTCCATGTGGTGTCAGTGGCGTGATGTGTGGAAGGCACCTTTCCCTTGAACATCCAACCCAGCACTGGTAGTCGGGGTGCCAGGAGGAGTTGTATTTCTGTGCCAATCACCTCTGAGGCAGCTTGAACCCCTTCATAGGCGGCCAAGATGTCCTTCTCTGTGGGAGTGTAGGTGGCTTCAGATCCTTTGTAGCTTCTGCTCCAGACTCCCAGTGGTCGAACCCGAGTCTCCCCAGGCACCTTCTGCCAAAGGCTCCAGGACAGACCATGCTTCCCGGCTACAGATTAGAGCATGTTCTTCACATCTGGTCCTGTCCTGACTGGGCCAAGGGCTACTGCATGAGCAATCTCCTGCTTGATCTGGGCGAAGGCTTGCTGCTGCTCAGGGCCCCAGTGGAAATCGTTCCTCTTGCAGGTAACCAGGTAGACAGGGCTCACAATCTGACTGTACTCAGGAATGTGCATTCTCCAAAAGCCTATGGCACCGAGGAAAGCTTGTGTTTCCTTCTTGTTGGTAGGTGGAGACATAGCGGTGATCTTATTAATTACCTCTGTTGGGATCTGAAGACGTCCATCTTGCCACTTGACTCCTAGAAACTGAATTTCCTGAGCTGGTCCTTTAACTTTACTTCGCTTAATGACAAAACCAGCTTTCAGCAGAAACTGGATAATCCTCTCTCCTTTCTCGAAGACTTCCCCTGCTGTGCTGCCCCATACCATGATGTCATCGATATACTGTAGATGTTCGGGGGCTTCGCCCTTTTCCAGTGCAGCCTGGATCAGTCCATGACAGATGGTGGGACTGTGCTTCCACCCCTGGGGCAGGCAATTCCAGGTGTACTGCACGCCCCTCCAGGTGAAAGCAAACTGAGGCCTGCATTCTGCTGCCAGAGGAATGGAGAAAAATGCATTGGCGATGTCAACGGTGGCGTACCACTTTGCTGCCTTGGACTCCAGCTTGTACTGGAATTCCAGCATGTCCAGCACATCTCCCCTCAGCGGTGGAGTCACCTCATTCAATGCACGATAGTCTACGGTCAATCTCCATTCTCCTTCAGATTTACGCACAGGCCAGATGGGGCTGTTGAAGGGTGAGTGGGTTTTGCTGACCACCCCTTGACTCTCCAGTTTACGGATCATTTCATGGATGGGAATCACTGAGTCTCTGTCAGTATTGTATTGCCGATGGTGTACTGTTGTTCTGGCGATTGGTACCTGTTGCTCTTCAACTCTCAGTAGTCCCACAGCAGAGGGGTCATCTGCAAGACCAGGCAAGGTGTTCCGTTTTCTAATGTTGTCTGTGTCTACAGCAGCTATCCCGAAAGCCCAGCGATATCCTTTTGGGTCCTTGAAATATCAATTTCTAAGGTAGTCTATGCCAAGGATGCATGGGGCCTCTGGGCCAGTCACGATGGGGTGTTTCTGCCACCTGTTCCCAGTTAAACTCACTTTGGCCTCCACTACAGTCAGCTGCTGGGATCCTCCTGTTACCCCAGAAATAGAGATGGATTCTTCTCCTACATACTTTGATGGCATCAGAGTACATTGGGCGCCGGTGACAACCAAAGCCTTATGTTTTTGTGGGTCAGATGTGCCAGGCCATTGGATCCACACAGTCCAATAAACCCGATTATCCCTCTCCTCTACCTGGCTGGAGGCAGGGCTCCCCTATTCCTGATCTTGGTACACATTGCTCTCTCCCTGTAAATAGGTTCTTGAGGTCCCTTCAAGAGGATCAGTCATATCATCATTCTGATACTGTCTGGAGTTCTGTACACGAGAGACTGGAGCAGCATTGACTCTAGATGAGCTTCTTGTGGTAGGTGTCCCCCTTTTCAGCTCACGTACCCGGGCTGCTAAGGAGGAGGTGGGTTTTCCATCCCACTTCCTCATGTCTTCTCCATGCTTCTGAAGGAAAAACCAGAGGTTACCTCGTGGAGTGTGTCTTCTCTCCCTGCCTGAGGATTGCCGGCTCCTAATGGCAGAAACTCTTGTTCGTTCTGGAGAGATCTGGTGTTGCGTTTCCTAGATACATTGTAAATGGTACATCCCGTGACCCCTGCTGTCCCCTGTATCTTGGTCCCTCTCCCCTCCTGGCCACACAGAGCATATCCAATTTCTCCCCGCCCCCCCTTTCCAGACCCTAGAAAAGGTCATTACCCCCTGGCCTCGCTCTCTTACCCTGCTCTTCCCCTGCTCTTCCCTCTCTTCCCCCGCTCTTTTCTCCCTCTTTTCTCCCTTTTTCCCTTCCCTTTTTCACTCACTACGCACGAGAAATAAACCTGTAACTTTATTAGGGGATAGAGCCTCTTTTGATATCTTAACTAAGTCCATGAGGCTAGGGCCCAGGGGAATTTCACCCTAACACCTGAGCTAGACCGGAGAAAGGGTGAAAAACCCTATTTTGGGGCCCGGTAAAAGCCTTCAGTTGGAACTCCACGTGCGTGGTCTCCACAGAGCACCCACGTTCCGCTGTGACTCCTATTTTCGGGATTCAACAAGCCTGGGAGCTGATCAACTAGCTCAAATTTCTTTAAGCTGCATTTTGTGCAGTTCGAAGACTTTTCAGCACGAACCGGCAGCCTGTCAGGAGCCCAGACAGGTCCGTTCTGGACGTGGATCCACTACGGTTACACAGACGTATCTGCCTGCAGGACAAAAGGTGAGTGAAGCGTCCCTTTGCGGCGGGTGGTTCCCGGAGCTCCGCGGGGCGGTCTCACCGATGGCATTTTGCGAGCCTGGCGCCATTCTCGGGAGGAGAGGTGGAGCAGGCGTGTTTGCAGCGAGCGCGTGGCTCAGCAGCTCGCAGCCACGTGGTGCGGCCCGGGGGCTGGGGGGGGGGGGGGGCTTGACGCGGCCACCCCAGGCACGGCGCGGCAGGCAGGCAGCTTTGATCGGTTTCAAAGCTGCGGCACAGGGAGTTTTTTTGCAGTTTTTGCGGTTTTTACGGGTTTTTGCCGCGAGGTCGATCCCTACAGCGGCGCGGGCGCCACGTAAGGTTTTGCTAACGAAAAACGGCGAAATTAACATCGGTTCTGCATCCAGTAAAGCCTGAAAACCATAGTGTACCTAGCACGTGTTAACAACTAACTCCTTTCCTGTGTTTTAACTGTAGTGGGGTGGATATAGTGCAAATTGCTAACACCATGGGCTTACAGCAATCTGCCTTACAAAAGAGTATAAAAAAACAACTCAAGGAAATACTAAGTTCAGGAAATGTTTTAATATCTAATAAAAAATTAGCCCGTTTTGCCAGCTGGCTGTCTGTTGAAATATCTGACCTTGAATTGCAAAATATAAATTCGATTTCATTTTGGGATGAAATAGGGGATTTATTAAGTTTAAAAGTAGAAAATGGAGATAAAACTGCCTCTGTATTCCTCCCGATATTCTTACAAATTCAGAAACTTTTAATTCAGACAGAAAAAAACAGACAGCAGCAGCAAAATAATTCAAACTCACCTTACCTTCCCCAAAAACCCTATAACCATAACCTGGAAAGCACCCTCGGGTCTCCCTTGGAAATGCAGGGTGCCCAGCACGGCTGTAACTGTTCTGAATCCCCAAATCCTCCCCAGTATCCCGGTTCTGACAATTTTTCAAAAATTATCAGCTCTCCTTCCTTGTTCCCTTCCCCCCCGGGCCACGGACACGTGGCCGTATGTGGACAGGTCAGGATCGGGGTCCCAGATAGCATTGGACATGCGGTACAGGGAGAGGGGGGGGGCCCATATGGTGACAGCCACGTGTCTCCTCCTTCATCCCGCAACCCCCTTTACCCTCTGGTCCCAGCCCATAAGCCTGTCCCCTCCCATAACTCATCCCTGCCCTAGGCTCCACCGCCCCCTCCCCCCTCCAAGACCCAGCCCTGCACGGTACCCGGCGACCCTGCCCACAGGTGTTGCAACCCTGGATTCCACCACCCCCCCCCCTCTCCGGTTTCACATTCCTTCCCTCCAAGCTGCTGCGGGGTGGGGGAGGGCAATGTAGCCCCTGCTAGTTTCAGTGCCGGTGGGGGTGGGGGTGAGGAGGGATCAGCTCACAGCCCCTGGGGGATGGATGGTGCTCCCGTGGTGGGGGGGGTGGGCAGCCTCCCGGGCCGGGTGGGGGGGGGAATGCACAACCCTGAAAGTCAACACCAGGAAAAAGAGTATATACCATCAGTTGCTCCTGTAGTTTATCTTGGTAAGAGGAATGGTAGAAGAAGTTATCAACCTTTGTCCTATCAAGATAAAAAAGAAATTTGTAAAGTACAAAGAGAATTTGGTAGAAATAGTGAAATCTTTAAAGGCATGATGAGAGCCACCTTTAACTCAAACGAACTGGTTCCATATGATATCAAAGAGCTTTTCCGGTGTCTGTTAACTCCTTCCGAATATGATCTATGGGAAAGCCTCTGGAAAAGATCTTTAAAAGTGCTTTTACTAGAGCTTTTAAAAAGCTCAGATAATGCAAAAGATGCTGATAATAATGATATAACATATGAACACCTATGTGGGGAAAAAGATTGGCATTGCCCTGAAAGCCAAACCAGAGTACTATCTAAGTCTGTCCGAGATAAAATATGCAATGTTTCAGAAAAAGCCTTTAATCAATTACCAACAGTAGATACTAAAGGCAGTTATATTAACATTAAACAGTTTACTTCTGAGAATTTCTTACAGTTTGTGGACCGCCTTCGTACGCAAGTAGAAAGACAAGTGTCTGATCCAGTATTACAAGCTGAATTAATTAAAGAAATGGCTCAGAGGAATGCTAATGAAACCTGCCGTAGGGTTATCCTTGGCCTTCCCCTGGAGCCAGCACCTAGCTTAGGACAGATGATAGAAGCCTGCGCCAGAAAAGCAAAACTGCTCAGTGGACACGAAAGAAATCCAGGACTGGCACAAACAAAAACCATGGCAGCTGTGACACCAGAAGCCAAGAAGCAACCAATGTCACCAGAGCAACTGCAGCACATCATCTGCTTCCAGTGCAAGCAGCCAGGACACTTCGCCAGGGACTGTCCACACAACCAGAAACAGAAAAAAACCAACAAACAAAAAAACTAGCTTTACAGCGCGTACCCGCCATTAACACAATAGCGCGCTCGGCTATAAATGCGGCGGGCTCCACACTCACAAAAGACTCTCTCTTAATAAACAAAAAGGGGGAGGATGGGATAGAGGGTGTGGGGATGTATGGCAATGAAAATATCAAATGTTCAATTAACAAGGTTTGGAAGCCACTAGGCCGTTTTAGGCTTGTGACTACCACAGGTTTTCATTTCAGGTCACCTGATTGGACAGTCATAACAGTGGACTTACCTAACAGTACACAGGACGTGATATTAAACCACATGAAACTGGACAGTGAATACTTTGTTGTCGGGGACACAGCACACACACCCCCAAGATTGAGGTAGCTCCCATGACCATCAAGGGAAGCATAACTGGCCTAATTCTCCTGGCACGATGTTGTCTACCACCATATTACCTGGCTGAGGGACAAATCCTTGCCCAGGCCATTCCTGTTCCACAGGAGGTCCCAGTAGATGGAAAATCACCTGAAGTCTACTGGGCAGAAGTGGTGGGTGCTGACAAGCCTTCTCTGGCATGCAACCTAACCCGTGGATCAGATCACCTCCATGTGGAGGGGGTACTGGACACGGGTGCTGATGTGACTATCATACCCGAAGGGATGTGGCCGTCACATTGGGAACTTCAGCCTGTGGCAGGCAGAATCCAGGGTGTAGGAGGAGTCAAATTGGCAAAAATATCAAAAAGCATCATACAAATTGAGGGGCCGGATGGAAAATTGTCTAGGATCTGTCCATTTGTTACAGATTATAAATGCCCTCTATGGGGGAGAGACACCATGTCCCAGTGGGGGGTGAAATTGATTATTCCTAAAACTCCTCGGGATTTTTAGAAGCGGCCACTGTGGGGCGCCCTACCCAAAAGTTGAAATGGCTAAATGATACACCAAAGTGGGTAGCACAGTGGCCGATGAGTAAGGAGAAGCTCAGGGCGCTTGAGGAGCTTGTGGAGGAGCAATTGGCTAAAGGCCACATAGAGGAGACCACAAGTGCGTGGAATTTTCCGGTTTTTGTGATAAAGAAACCAGGGAAAGACAAGTGGAGGCTGCTCCACGACCTCTGGGAAATAAACAAAGTAATTGAGGACATGGGGTCTCTCCAACCTGGAATGCCTTCTCCAACAATGCTTCCCAGAGATTGGCAATTGGCTGTTCTAGACATCAAGGACTGTTTCTTCCACATTCCCCTACACCCAGAGGATGCCCCAAGGTTCGCCTTCTCAGTTCCTACCATCATTCGAGAGGCCCCAATGAAGCGCTACCACTGGAGAGTTTTGCCCCAGGGATTAAAATGTAGTCCCTCCATCTGCCAGTGGTATGTGGCCTCATTGCTGTCCCAGGTGCATGCCCAGAGAGGGGAGGCCATCATCCTGCATTACACGGATGATGTGCTAGTGTGTGCACCCGATAACTCTCTACTCCAAGACACACTTGACCTAGTGGTTAAAGTTTTAACCTCTGCTGGATTTGAATTGCAGGAGGACAAAGTGCAAAGGATGCCACCTTGGAAGTACCTGGGCCTGGAAATTACTGCACGGACCATTGTTCCTCAGAAATTGGAAATTAATTGTAATCCAAAAACCTTAGCAGATCTCCATTCCCTGTGTGGGTCATTGAATTGGGTTAGGCCCTGGCTAAGCCTCACTAATGAGGACCTAGAACCTCTCTTCAATTTATTGAAAGGGGAGAGAGAGCTGCTTTCTCCCAGGGAACTGACCCCAGAGGCAAAGACTGCAATCGAAAAGGTACAAAAGACCTTAGGAAAGAGGCAAGCTCACCGTTACCAGCCCGAGCTGCCCTTCAAATTCCTTGTCCTAGGAAAACTGCCACACTTAGACGGGTTAATATTCCAATGGATCAAGGAGCAGAGAGAGTCACTCTTAATCATAGAGTGGGTCTTCCTCTCCCACCAAAGATCCAAAACTATCACTAAGCCACAAGAGTTAATAGCTCAGCTGATTCGGAAAGCAGGGATCAGTCTGAATGAACTAGCTGGTTGTGACTTCACATGTATTCACCTCCCTGTTAAACTGTCTGAGGAGGGAAAGAACTCTCCTGAAAGATTGACTAAAGAGATGTTTGAGCATTTGCTCCAGAGCAATGCCAGTCTCCAATTAGCCCTGGACAGCTACAGAGGACAAATATCAGTCCATGCCCCGTCTCACAAGCTGTTTAATGAGGAATTCCACCTCATTCCTCGTGAGGAGTCGGAGACCACTCAAAGCTCTCACAGTGTTCACGGATGCATCTGGGGCGTCCCACAAGTCGGTGATGACTTGGAGAAATCCTTTGACTCAGCATTGGGAAGCTGATGTTGAGTTTGTGGAAGGATCACCCCAGGTAGCTGAACTGGCAGTAGTCGTGAGAGCATTTGAAAAGTTCTCAGAGCCAATAAACTTGGTGACAGACTCAGCCTATGTAGCGGGGGTAGTGTCCAGGGCAGAGCAGGCAGTGCTCAGAGACATCGAAAATGAGCAGATTTTCAGGTTGCTTTCCAAACTAATTTATTTGATTTCTCATAGAGAACACCCGTTCTATGTGATGCATGTGAGATCACACACAGATTTGCCAGGCGAAATTGCAGAAGGGAACCGTCAGCCAGAATCCCTTGCAACCCCAGCAGAACAAGCAACCCCAGCAGAACAAGCACGCCTTCCTGACCTCTTCCAACAGGCAAAGCTGAGCCACCAGCAGTATCACCAGAATACACCAGGTCTAATGCGTCAGTTCCAGCTAACACGGAGTCAGGCTCGAGCCATTGTGGCCACCTGTCCCAACTGTCAGCTGCACACCATGCCCTCCATAGGCATGGGGGTTAACCCCCGAGGTCTTGGCAGTTGTGAGGTATGGCAGACAGACATCACACACATTCCTAGTTTTGGTCACCTCAAATATGTGCATGTTTGCATTGACACGTATTCAGGCGCAGTCTATGCCTCTGCCCATGCAGGAGAAAGTGCAGTGCACGCCAAACAACACCTAGTGCAAGCCTTTTCAGTGTTGGGGATCCCTAAGGAAATCAAAACTTATCAGGGCCCAGCGTATAAGTCCAAGGAGTTCCTGGAATTCGTCCAGCAGTGGGGAGTGGAACATAAAACTGGCACCTCCCACTCCCCCACAGGCCAAGGTATAGTGGAGCAAGCCAATCAGACGCTCAAGCAGGTTTTGGCTAAACAGAGCAGTTCAACTGTGTGGATGTCTCCACAGCAGTAGCTCTGCAAAGCCATGTTTACTATCAATTTCCTGAATTGTTCATTTGAGAACATGAGTCCACCTGTGGTACGTCACTTTAACAGTAGTAAACAATTCAAGTTGTCCCAACATCCTCCAGTTTTGATTAGGGACCCAGAAACCTGGGAAATCAAAGGTCCCTATGAGCTTGTTACCTGGGGGCGTGGCTATGCATGTGTATCCACTTCCTCAGGCCCTCGGTGGATTCCCCAGAAGTGGGTGAAACCATATGTTCCCAAACATTCTGCTTCAACTGAGGAGAACAAGGAGCAGCTAGCAGTGGCTTCAAAAAGAATACGCCGCCGGAAAAAAGGAAAAGAAATCCTCATAGAAGGTGGCATTCCGGCAGATAGAGGCTTTTAATAGGTTTTATAATGTTTGTCTTTCCTTTTAGAGAAAAGCTTCTCTTCTCTCAGTCCCGTGATGAACCCCATCCAAGCTGTCTTCCTGTTAACACTGAACAGTCTAGCAGCTGCATGGATCGTCCCTCAGCCACATCAGAACATCTGGGTGACCCTGGCACAGACGCTCCAATAGAAAAACATGTCTGTCCACAGCAGCAACAGCAAACCCTACAGGCCACACTACAAAATCGTGCTGCTGTAGATTTTCTCTTGCTACTGCACGGACATGAGTGCCAGGAATTTGAAGGACTTTGCTGTATGGACCTGACCTTGAAAGCTCCTAACATCCATGCTGCCCTCCGAAATATGAGCAACTTAATCGGTCAAGTGAAGCAAGAATCTGAAGATTGGTTCAATGGACTGTTCAAAGGCTGGGGACTCACAGGGTGGTGGACATCTATAGTCAAAACAATTATGTTAATTTTTGTTATTCTTTTCCTTATAATAATGGCATTCGGGATCCTACGTCACTTGGTTTTCAAGGCTATTCATAGTCTCATTCCCTCTACCTCAGTAGTCAATCACATAGAAATGAAAGACTTGAAACAATCTAACCCTCCCGCCAACTACAAGTGGTGGGCAAAATCATAATTTGAATGATACCAATATCCTTCTTTCAACTTTGTTAAACAAGAAACGGGGAGATGTTGCGTTTCCTAGATACATTGTAAATGGTACATCCCGTGACCCCTGCTGTGCCCTGTATCTTGGTCCCTCTCCCCTCCTGGCCACACAGAGCTGGCTGGGATCCAATTTCTCCCCGCCCCCCCTTTCCAGACCCTAGAAAAGGTCAGTACCCCCTGGCCTCGCTCTCTTACCCTGCTCTTCCCCTGCTCTTCCCTCTCTTCCCCCGCTCTCTTCCCCTGCTCTTTTCTCCCTCTTTTCTCCCTTTTTCCCTTCCCTTTTTCACTCACTACCCACGAGAACGAAACCTGTAACTTTATTAGGGGAAAGAGCCTCTTTTGATATCTTAACTAAGTCCATGAGGCCCAGGGGAATTTCACCCTAACACCTGAGCTAGACGGGAGGAAGGTGAAAAACCCTATTTTGGGGCCGAGTAAAAGCCTTCAATCTGGTAGTTGTTTTCCGTAAGTTCTTTTTTTAGTTTCTGATGGCCCTCTTCAATCAAGCTTCAGACTTGCTCCACCAGCCTTGTTTCCACGGATGAGACATGGGTACGAAATGGGGCTGTGACAGTGTCCTCATAAATTCTTAGTTTATTGGCCAAGACGCCTACCATGTCCTCACCTTCCCTCCACTGCAGCGTTGCCAGGTAACGGGAATACATCTCTGATCTAAGCCATGCAAATATCAACCACATCTGTGACGTGCACTGGACACAGTCTGGGCTCTTAGGAAATCTCTCATCTTCTGAGAAAATGATCTCCAGCACGGCCAATTCCCTCAGGCATCGGATACCTTGTTCTATTGTGCTCCATTTTCCTTGGTGCACCTGGAGATCTACTTTACAAAGGTATCTGTCTTTCACACTTGTCAGCAGTTGCCTCCAGAGGCTGAGAGTTTCTTGGGTTCTCCCAATCCCCTGGTCAATGACCACATCCCGGGACAGAGATCCCAGTTGCCTGGCCTCACTTCCATCCTGAATGGTGTCATTGGCTGCAGCGCCCCTGTGCGGAGCAGCCAGGTCAAGATGGACTCATTTGTCTGGTGGGTGAATTCCCTCCGCAGGTCACGCAGCTCACCCAGGGATAGAGAGCGAGTGATGATTTCTGGCTCTGTCTCTTCTGCTGGGTGAGAAGGTCCTGCCACGTCCTCGTCAGTCACTATGCTGACTGATTTGCTCTTTGATTTCTTCTTCTGAACGGGGGCAACTGCTACTGGTCTAGGCTGTTCTGGTGCAGTGATGGTTTGTCTGGAGATGCTGATGGCGCTTCTGGCTTTTTTTCTCCTCTGTGACAGTCTGCATAGACACGGACACTGTTGCTTTGTGTTTGGTTCTTCTCCTCTTTGTGATATTGCGTGCAGACTTGGACGAAGTTGATTTGTTTCTTTTTCCTCTTCCTCAAGAATACGCAGCAATATACCATGTAGTGTTTTGTTTCTAAGCATGTTGTAGGCTGTGCAGAGGAGACAAAGCAGAACTAACAACAATATTATGCTGTCCTTAGCATCCAGCGGGAACTCAACATTTCCAAAAACTACTGAATCAGGCCGGAAAGACTGGAAAAATCATTCTTTACCCCTCCCCCCCAAGGGCTGGGTGTGATTGTTAAAACCCCGAAAGTAGCAACCTAGACTAGGACAAGCAAACAAAGTCGAGTATATATTCCGAATTATGTTCATTGCCTCAGAGGTTATCATGCAGTAGACATAATACACCAATAAAGCAATTTTTATACCATATCCTGATCTACACAGGAGCATTACAGCTGGCAGGTAGTTCCCCATATGCAGAAAAATATAGAGAACAAGATATAAAACCCATGTAAACATGTTGAGAATCATGGTGAATACAAAATTGTAATACAGACCTTTCTCAGTACCCTTCGTGCCCCACGTTGGGCACCAATAAATGTGTTGGTTGGAAAGTAAAACCAGTGCGAGACTCCAAGTCAGTAATACAATTTAGTAGGAGAAAAGAGAAAAAATAAAATACATGCAATAATATAAAAGGAAAAACCACCAACAAAGTCAGAAATACAACCTGACACCCTGTCAGTCAGGGTGTTGGTGGCAGTCCATATAAATGGTGGCTGCAATCCTCCTGGATGACAGATGTGGTTCAGTTGAAGCAGTGCTCCTGTAGAAGGTGCAGTTTTCCTCCGAAGATCCAGCGATGATGTGGAAAAAGGTCCAACTTTCCTCTGGGATCCAGTGGAAAGGACTGCCTTGGTGTTCCAAATCTCAGTTTTTATCTAGGTAGGAAATGTTTGGCTCCTCCCCCTGTCTGGAGCATCTCCCAATGGAATGATGTAATCTTATCAGTCACACAATAGGACTTAATGGCCCATTAACAGAATATATCTTCTGGAGGAAGGATGGTGTTGGGGGTTGAATGCTTCCGTTTTCTTTCTGTGGAATTTCTCCCATTGTTATACTAAGTAATTGCGGCTACACCTTAAAACGACAGATAATGTTCTCTTGTAGGTGGGTGGGTGGAGGGGGAAGGGGGGGAACAGGAAAAGGAAAGGTGGGACAGGGGGTCTGGAGCGGGGGACTCTCTCTCGCTTGGCTCGTGGAGTGGGAGTACAGCCCGGGGCTCCGGTCTGGCATCTCCCCTGCCATCCCAGCACTGAGATCCACGCTCCTTGCCGTTGGACATCGCTCTGCTGCTCTCCCATCACAGCCTACTATCTCCAGACACCCTGCTGAGCATAACGAACGACACCGTGAGGGGGAGTCACTTTCCCAGCCTCTCTCACCCCTGGGACGCCGCAGCCATCACTCCAGCCCTCTTCAACTGTATGGGACCTGCCCTGCCCCCACAGCACTGGTAACTGAGCACAGGGAGACAGCCTGCCGCCAAAAGGGACTGGAGCTGAGCTATACTGTTCTGTTCTGTTTTCAATTTTTATAGCTGTTGTTGTTTTTTCTGCCTTGTTAGATATCAGTAAAGAACTGTTACCCTTATGCCGACATCTCCTGCCTGAAGGCTTCTGATTTGGACCTAAAATAATTAAAAGGGAGGGGGTTGCATTCCGCATCTCAGGAAAGGGGTTCTTGCCTTTCCTTAGCAGATACCTGTCTTTCAAACCAAGACAATAATACAACATAATATAACATAACAAGGTGGTTTTAAACAGAATTATTTAATCATATAATTTCCTTTATCTAGTGCCCATGCTTCACTTCAGAGCTTAGTATTCTGGTTTATGCAAACCCCAATGCTTTTGTGTTTAACACGAATCTTTTATCAATTGTCACAATTTCCCCACTTCTCTTTATTTATCCCATTGATTCGTGTTCTGGTTTCAAATTTTGTTAGTACCTCTTGTACTGCCATTAATTTTGTTGCCTTCTCAGGGTCTATTGGTATTGTAGCAACTTGCATTCTTTGAACCACCGACTGGATTAGTCAAATGAAGCATGGAACAAGACAAGGGATGAACAGTAGTCCTAATAATGCACATGTTAACATAAATCCTAATTTCTTCCACCGAGTTTCCCCCAACAGGTTATTCCACCAATTATCATTAAGCATAGAGTTCCCGGTTTGTACAGGTACATGGGCTATTCGTTTTATTTCTTCTGCAATTTTAGTAATTACTTCACCATTATCATCAATTTCTAAGCAGCATTCAGAATTATTAAACTTTCCACACACTCCCCCTTCTTCAGCTAACAGATAGTCTAGAGCCAGTCGGTTTTGATATACTGCTGCTCTAGTTTGGGTAAGTTGTTTAGCTATCAATTCCATTGCTCGGGCTGTCTGGTTTGAAGTAATTTCTACCACGGCTTGTAGCCTGATAATTCTATTTAGCATATAAATTGGAGTGCGATAGCCCCAGCTCCCATCTTGAGCCCAGGTAGCTGGTCCATAATATTCAATAATTCGTTCTGGGAACATTCATCATCCTTCCATATTTGTGTTCCCCCTATATCTGTGCTCCTTTTATTTCGATACAAAGTTTCATACAAGGGAGCTCCTAACACTCTATTACCCTTTTCCTTTGGTAATGTAAAAAACGAAGGCTGGATAATCCCTAGAGTACATGTCCCGCTCCATCTTTTCGGTAGGGTATTATAAGCTTTTTTCCCACAGATCCAAAATATTCCATCTGGGGCTTTCCAGCTTAGTTTAACTGATTCAGGTTGTTGCCAATAGGTCCTTACACTTTTTACTTCTTCATATGGGTTGGCTCTATTTTTATTATACCAGCATAGTCCTGTAAAATTGTTCTTTATACAATTACATTTACTTAACTTTCCCCAATATCCTTCTGGAGCTTTGGGCCACCAAGACTGTTTGCTTGCATTTGTAATCAGGATAGTCTTACAGGGGGTGTGCCCCACATATTGGGTAAAGTTACTTCCCTGACATGTTATACATACCTCTCCTATTACCTCATGACTTAGAACCCACCCTTCAGGTCTATTGACTCCTCTTGATATTTCCGTTTGATTCCTCTGTAACAACTGCTCTGGGCCCAATCCCTCCCCCCTCCATGGCCATTGTTCAGTCATTTGCATTCCTCCACAGATCCAACAGTGAGTTCAGTTCAGTTCAGTAGTGATTTCTTTCATTAATTCTACAAATAAATTTTTTCCCAAGGTGGGTAAGTCCCGTTCGCTGAGTTGTTGTTTTATTTTTTTCATACAACTTAATATTTCCCCCATGGTTTGTCTTTGTTCCTTTGAACACCTTAGTTATATTTTTTATCAATTCTTCCTTGTAGTGATCTTGCACTCCTCCCTGATCTGAATATCCCCACATACCTTCTTTTGTGAAGCAGAGGTGTGTCTCTCCTACTGGACAACTTTGCTATGCTGATGGAGCCCACCCTCCTTTTCCCAAATTGGTGGCTACCCAGTAACTTCTTCCCATAATAGTGCAAGTTTCTAAGTTGTGTTTATTATAGCAGGCCGAATTGATATGTGTATGGAAGGCAAGGGTGCATACCGTGCGTCTGCCATACTTAATTGTCTGGTAACACTTGGAACAAGCATCAGCACTATTTCCTTTTATCATCATTAGCAATAGGATGACTCCCATGACCATTTTCATCCCTCTGCCTCCCTCAAGGCCTACGGGGTTGCTGCCAGTAGCCGAGGTTTGTTTAATCTTCTCGGCAGCAGGGAATATGTCCTGGGGTCTCCCACATTGTCTTTCTCCTTTAGTAGTGTTTCTTAATTTTGTCCCAGCTTTTAGCTTTAACATTCCAGTACAAGGTACAGCAGTAACAGCACAGTATACACAACCCTTCTGACACTTTCTTGTCAATACCTCTGCTCTGGCTCTCTTTTTTTTCCTTATTCCTCCCACCAGTTATGATCATCAATTTCGATTTCTCCTTGTGCTGATAGGGTATTAATACTTTAATAGTTTCCTTACATTCATTTCTTCTACACTGGACACATAATGCAAATGGGGGATACCCACCATAGGAATAACACCACAACAACTCAGTACAATATGGACACCTTTTCTTGATGAACAGGCTACACTCGGGTTTGGGGCAGGTGACTTTCAGTCCTGATTAGGAGACCTTTGAGACGAATTGATCCGGTATTGACATCAAGTCTTCCGAATTCGCACTTTGAGGTCTCCAGGCTCAGATGTCACTGTCCAACCTGCAGTAGGAGGAGTTACAGGACCCTTGCCTCTACTCACATGTGTCCATCCCTTTTCAGCTGTCCTCACAGCTGTTTCAGTCATTAACAGAACTAAATACGGTCCTTCCCATTTTGGAGCTAGATTTTATTTTTTTTTCCATACTTTAATTAAGACATGTTGTCCTGGCTTAATTTTATGTGTGGCAAATCCTAGAGGGACAGTTTGAGTTAAAATCCCCTTCTCTCTTAATTCTTCTAAGTTTTTGCTGATTGTTTGTTATTATGTAATTCTGAAGAGAAGGGTCCTGAACTAAGGTCGGATCAAGGTGTACTCCTTTAGGGTAAGGCATACCATCCTACAGCATTTCATATGGTGAAATCCCTGTTTTTGAATTTGGCATTGTTCGTATATTAGACAGGGCTAGTGGGAGGCACTTTGTCCATGGCATTTTAGTCTCAATCATTAATTTTGACAGCTGTTGTTTTAATGTTTGATTCATCCTTTCAACCCTCCCAGAACTCTGAGGGTGCCAAGGTGTATGATACTCCCAGCTGATGCCCAGCGCCGAGGTCAGTAACTTAAGCACCCTTGATGTAAAGTGCGTCCCCTGGTCTGAGTCTATTGCTCGAACCAGGCCATACCTTGGGATTATGTGTTCCAACAATATTTTGGCTACCACTTGTGATGTGGCCCTAGCTGCAGGGTATGCCTCTACCCAGTGGCTTAATTGGTCTACTCTCACTAGTAAGTATTTCCACCTTCCTATTTTTGGTAATTCTGTAAAATCTACTTGTATTCTTTCAAAGGGTCTGTAAGCCGTTTTCCATCCTCCTGACGGACCTTGTCGCATACCTTTTTTATTAATTTTCTGACAAGTTAAACAACTCTGTACGCTCTGCTTTGCAATATCAAAAATGCCGATGCATGCAAAAAATTTTAAAAATTGGTCTGCTAGCGCTCTGGTTCCCCAATGTGTCTGTTGGTGTAATTGTTCAATAATTTGTCTGGCCTGGCTCTTAGGTAAAATTTCCCTGCCATCTGGTAAAACCCATTTGTTCTCATGCTGTTCTGCCTTTAATTTTTTTATCACTTCTTTTTCCTGAGGAGTAAATAGCTTCTGTAATTCCTGGTTGGAGCTGAGATCTTTAACTGTAGTACTTAATACAGAAACCGGTTTTTGCTCCAATGCTGCTTTTTTTGCTTCTTTGTCAGCCAGATTATTCCCCCTTGTATAGTAGCTTGTTCCTTTTCGGTGCCCTCTTATATGGACCACAGCAATTTCAGTGGGGCCCCTAAGAGCCTCTAGTATTCTAGCAATTAATTCTTGATGTATCAACCCCCGTCCTTGAGTGTTAATTAACCCCCTTTCTTCCCAAATTTTACCAAATGTGTGGACTATGCCATAGGCATACTTGGAATCCATATATATCATCCCTTTTTTACCTTCTAAATAAGATAATGCCCTATAAAGAGCAAGTAGTTCACAAGCCTGAGCGGACCATGCTGCGTTTAAGGGTCCGGATTCTACTAATTTCAATTCTTCTCCTCCTACTATGGCATATCCCCATTTTCGTTTTCCTTCCACCACTCGAGAAGTTCCATCTATAAACAATTTTACTCCATCCTTAAATTCAACTTCTCCCAAGTCAGGTCTAATTTTTGTTTGTAATTCTATAACATCCACACAATCATGTTCTAAATTTTCTCCTGGTTCCCCATATAGGAATTGTGCAGGACTTTGAGCAGTTGTTGTTTTTAGCTCCAAATCTGGGGAAGTGATTAGAATAGCTTCATATTTTAATATTCGGGCATCGGTTAAGCATTTCTCAGCTTTTTGATTCAGAATTCCCCTTACGTTATGAGGGGTGTGGACCACTAGGGGTGCCCCAAAGGTAATTTTTTGGGCTTCTTCAATTAAAAGTGCTGTGGCCACTAGGGCCTGGAGGCATGTGGGCCAACCCCGACTGACAGGGTCGAGCAGTTTAGAATAATATCCCACTGGCTTTCTACTGCCTGCCCATTCCTGGGTGAGTACCCCATATGCTGTTTGATCAGAGGTATTTACAAATAACTGAAATGGTCTCTCCAAGTCTGGGACACTGAGTACAGGGGCTTGAATTAAAGCATGTTTGACCTTTTCAAAACTTTTATCATCTTCTTCTGTCCATTTTAGGCGATTAGTGGTAAGTTTTTCATATAGAAATTTTACTTTTTCACTAAATCCCTCTATCCATTGGCGACAATATCCCAGCAATCCCAAAATTTTCCTCACTTCTTTTTTGGTTTTTGGAGGATCCAGACTTAATATTCCAGAGATTCTATTAGGATCCAATTTCTTTTTCCCTTTACTTAGCCAATGTCCCAAATATTTTACTTCTGGTTCTGTGAACTGTAATTTGGCTTTGGATACCTTCAATCCCTGTTGTCCCAAAAAGTTTAAAAGTTTTATAGTCCCATTTCTAGGAGATTTCTCGTCCTTTCCTGCTATTAATAGATCATCTACATATTGTAACAATTTCACCCCGTCTGGTGACTCAAAAGACTGCATGAATTCTTCTAGGGCTTGTCCAAAGAGATTAGGGGATTCTGTAAAGCCCTGAGGCAATACTGTCCAAAGCAGTTGTTGTTTCCTGCCCTTATCAGGATCTTCCCATTCAAAGGCAAAGTAATCTCTACTACTTTCTTCTAATGGGCATGCCCAGAAGGCATCTTTTAGATCTATTACACTATACCAAGTGTAGTCAGGGGACAAATGGCTGAAGAGTGTGTAAGGGTTTGCTACTATGGGAAATTTGGTAACAGTTTGCTGATTTATAGCTCTCAAATCCTGTACCAATCTGTAATTCCCGTCTGTCTTTTTGACAGGCAGAATAGGAATATTATGTGGGGACATACATGGTTCCAAAGCCCCCTGTTGCAAAAGGTTTTCTATGAGAGGCTTAAGGCCCCGTCTCCCTTCCAGAGATATTGGATATTGACGAACTCGGATAGGCAAATCGGGATCAGTGATTTTCACTTTGATAGGTTTCATTTTTAACTTCCCTATTTCTCCAGGGGTGTACCACACCTCAGGACATATTTGCTCCTCGTCCTTTTGAGTTAAAGCAAAAATATTAAGCTGACCTTGGGATAATTCAATTTTCAAATCCAATGCTATTATTAAATCCCTCCCCAATAAATTATTTCCTGCCTCTGGCAGTAACAGCAGATCTTTTAATTCAATTTTGGTTTGGGTCTCAATTTGCACATTTTTAATAATAGGGACCCGAAATGGTTCACCTTTTGCTCCAACTACGAGTGCTGTTTCTCTACTAGGTTTACACCCTTTTGGTAGGTGTTTAATTGTGGATTTTTCGGCTCCTGTATCTACTAAAAATTCCACCTCCTCCCCCTGGGGACCAATCTTTAAATTTATCAAGGGCTCTTTGGATGGTATGGTCCCTAATACATACAGCCCCTGACACCCCTATTCATCTTCCTGGAACATTTTTTCATCCCGTATCCGTTCTTTACAATTTTTCTTTATATGACCTTTCTTGTTACAGTAAAAGCAGGTTCGCCTTGGTGAATTATTTCCTGCTTCATTTCCTTGTTTTGGTGGGGGTTTTCGTGGTTTCCCTCCCCCTTTCTACTGGGTTTCTTTCTGTGTTTCACGAACTGCAGCTATAAAGATTTTTGCTTTTGCTTTCTGCTTCTCTTAATCCCTCCTTACATAAACTTTTTGTGTTTCTCTTAGCAATTCTTGTAACCCCCGTTCTTGCCAATCATCTAACTTGTCTAATTTCTTTCTAATATCTCCCCATGATCGAGCAACAAATTGGGTTCTGAGGAGTGCCTGACCCACTTGTGTATCAGGGTCTATCCCGGAGTACATTTGAAGATCTTTCCTCAGCCACTCCAACCAGTCAGTCGGGGATTCATCCTTTTTTTGTTGTTCACTGAAGGCTTTATTAATATTTTGTCCTTTAGGAACTGATTCTCAGATACCTTTAACGAGTATCCATCTTAAGTCCATCATATTCTGGCGATGGACATCATTCTGATTATCCCAGTTAGGACTATTTAATGGCCATTTCTGGTCTCCCCTAGGTCCAATCTGATGCTCCCGGTCCCATACCCTCATTCCAGCCTGTCTGATCATTTCCCCTTCTTCCGTGGTGAATAGGATACTTAATATAGATTGTAATTCCATCCAAGTATACATACTTGGTCAGAGGAATTGATCTAGTCTCTCTGATACCCCTATAGGATCTTTTAATAGTTTTCCCATTTCTTTTTTAAAGTTTCTCACTTCCCCTGTGTTCAAGGGAACATTTACAAATCCAATTAAGCCAGCCTGTTGTCCTGCTGATGGAGCTTCCCTCAGGGGGTAAAGGCGAGCCTTTGTATTGTTATCTCCCTCCTCTCTGGTGATACTATCTCTCCTGGTATTCCTTTGACTGGAGCGAGTTCTTAGAGCTATGGGAGTACCAGGAGAAGTGGGTGCATGGGGGGGGGTCTCCTATATTTTCTGTATTATACGGAGGTGGGAGATTATCGAGGGGTTCCCAGGTAACCTTTTTTTTATCTTCATCCTCTTTTTCTTTTAAAGTATATATCAAGGATGGCTTGGACTGTTTTGCCCACAGGGCAGCATACTCACATTCCTCTCTGTTAAATGGTTCTTTATGAGCCACATATGTGTTTAATGCCCGACAAATCCAACCCTCAAATGATCCGAACATGGGCCAGTATAGGTTATCTTTAGGGATCATTTCTCTGGTCCACTCCACCATGCAATATTGAATCAATTTTTCTTTACTTTTTCCTCTGTATACCACCCCTGTGTCCCAACATTTTAATATTACTCCCAAAGGGCTGCCTGGTGGTATTTCTGGCAACCTACTTGTCTTGTCTTTATTTTCCCAGTCTCCTTGTGGACCAAATGAACTTGAACCTCTTCGTGGGTCCCTGGGACTCAGAATCTTACTCCCTCTTTTTCCCATTTTTACCTCAAGGGACTGTCTTGAGGTGTTTGTACTCCCCGATGTGTTCCGCCCGAACCCCTGCCTCTCCTTGGGTCAGGATGGACTGGAACCCACCTCTACCTGGGCTGGGATGGGAAAAGCAGCTTTTCCCTTCTCCCTCCGTGACTGGTGTGTTGCAATCTGCTTTTCTTTTCCTCCCCCTTCCCCACCCCCCCCCCCCCCCCCCGCCGCCTTCCCGGGTCCTGCCTTTGCCTGGACTAGGATGGGAAGGACCTAGCCTCTACCTAGACTAGGATGGAATGGACCTAGCCTCTACCTGGGCTAGGACAAGAAAATCAGTCTCTCCCTTTGTGCTCACTCGCTTCGTCCGGTCACCGGCCAGGTCCCTCACGGGATGCTGGAAACGCAGATAGAAGGACTCCACTCTCGCTTCGCAGCAAAGGCCACGTCTCATTCAGACAAACACACAGTCATCCCCACCAAACCAGACAGATATTCACAGTCCGATGCTCCTGTCTGGGTCTTTGTGCACAAGAATTACAGGTGATTTTGCCGCGGTCTTCCGGGGAGATTTTCCTTGCTCAGTCTATATGGTGTGGTACGTCGATGGGTCCTGAGAATCACTGACGAACCGGGGCCAGAGCAGTGGGGCGCCTCCCCGAAATCGCAGTGCCTCTCAGGGCTCCAAGGACGTCCTGGGTTTCGGCACCAAATTGTTATAAATGAGAGACAGAAGTATTGATATTCCTCAAAATTTTGGATTGCTTTATTTGATCTAGAAAGAGCAAGCAGCGCGCTGGGGAGCACGAGGGGTCACCGCCCACTCCACGCTCCACCGAACCTTGGTTTGCAGCCTCTTCTTATACTGTGGTTCCTCGTTGTAATCAATAATTTTTGGGTTTCTTTTGCTGTCATAATTTTGCCAGGTAAGCAGTGGTGGTCGAATAAACATCCTTACACAAATTCACAAAGCCTCCGGGCGATAATCAGTCACAGATAGCCATCTGGTCCTTGTAGATAACCAGCAGAGAAGTTCTGGAAGTCTGGTCCTTGAGATAAGCAGTATTGATCAAAGACAGGAAGGGCTTTTTGGGTAGTCCGATTTCGAAAGCTGGTAGCCAATACAACTTCTTTGATAAACATAGCATAATATAATTAATGTAATGTAACATAATTGTTGGGGGTTGAATTGTTCCCCTTTTCTTTCTGTGGAATTTCTCCCACTGTTATGCTAAGTAATTGTGGCTACACCTTAAAACGACAGATAATGTTCTCTCCTAGGGGGGTGGGTGGAGGGGGAGGGGGGGGAACTGGAAAAGAAAAGGTGGGATGGGGGGTCTGGAGCGAAGGACTCTCTCTCGCTTGGCTCGTGGTGTGGGAGGACAGCCCGGGGCTCCGGTCTTGCATCTCCCCTGCCATCCCAGCACAGTAAAAGCAGGTGCGTCACGGTGAATTATTTCCTGCTTCATTTCCTAGTTTTGGTGGGGGTTTTCGTGGTTTCCCTCCCCCTTTCTGCTGGGTTTCTTTCTGTGTTTCACGAACTGCAGCTATAAAGATTTTTGCTTTTGCTTTCTGCTTCTCTTCATCCCTCCTTACAACTTATTTGAAAAGCATAACATAATATAACATAATGCAATGTAACATAATACAACAGAATATAACATAAAAAGGTGATTTTAAACAGAATTATTCAATCATATAATTTCCTTTATAAAGTGTCCATGCTTCACTTCAGAGCTTAGTATTCTGGTTTATGCAAACCCCAATGCTTCTGTGATTAACATGAACCTTTTATCAATTGTCACATCTGCTTCAGGGTGTGTGGGCAACCATGAGCCCGCAGCAGCTGCCGAGGACACTGTGGATTGTGGATGAGGCTGGGCTGGCCCCCCGCCCCCCCTTGGTCTGACAGCGGCAGGAGTGGCATCGCCTGAGGGCCCCATGGGGGGCGGGGAGAGAGCTGGGAGTGACCCTGAGCGACACCGGAGGGGATATCCTTAGGGCCTGAAAGGCCAGCGGTGGCATCGAGTTTCACGGGTAGGAGGCTGCTAAGATGCTTTTAAAGCTGGAGCTCCTCTGCTCTAGGACACCCTGGGAGAGCTGTGGGTGTCCAATCTGGAGAACAGAAGGTTCCAGTGAGACATTCGAGCCCCTTGCAGTGCCTGCTGGGACTCCAAGATAGCTGGGGAGGGACTTTGGAAAAGGGTCTGGATTCGCAGGACAAGGGGAAATAGCTTCAAACTGCCAGAGGGCTGGGGTAGATGGGATATTGGAAAGGAATTCTTCCATGTGTGGGTGCTGAGGCCTGGCACATGTTGCTCAAAGAGGCTGTGTGGGAGCCCCATGGCAGGAAGTGTCCAGGGCCAGGCTGGAGCGGACATGGAGCAACCTGGACTAGTGGAAAAGTGTACCTGCCCATGTCAGGATGTGGGAAGAAGATAATCTATCATCTCTAAGGTCGCTTCCAGTCCAAACCATTCTGGGATTCCAGGATTCATGGAAGGCCCTTTTCCAAGTGAAGTGTTGTATCTCTTGGCTCCCAGCTTGTAGTTGCCAGTTCTTCTGGAAGCAGGCCTGGCCAAGCAGCTGTGATGAGCCATGGGTTCTCAATAGGACGAGTGTGATATATTTGCAGAGAGGAAGGCTGCAGACAGAATTTCAAGGCCCAGGTAAAACAAGCAAAGGATTGAATAAAAGCCAAAGGTTGGTTGTGTTAGTCAGTTTGCTGGCTGTTGAAATGGCCCCAGGTCATTTTCAACATTTCTAATTTGGATTTGTTTGAGTAAAAAATGAATGTGTTACATCCAGCGTAGGCTCTCCAATGCATCTCCATGTGCTCCCATCTCTTTGTTGTATATCAGGTTCTATTAACTGAAGACAGAATCATAACACAGTAGTAAAACATTTAGAGGTGTAGTTAGCCAGCTTCAGGAGTTTTCAACTCTGCTGTTGACTTTTCTGGTAACTGTAAGCAAGGCAACACAATCCAGTTACTCCACTTTTCCTCTCTGAGGAAAAGATGATTTTTTTTTTTCTCATTTTGAAAATAGCCTAGAATGAAGAGAGTTATGCATGTGGCATGTAGGATTCATTATTTTACCTTTCTCTTCTGCTGTCCTTTGCGTACTTGTTTTTTTAAATTTTTTTTGGTCGCTGTTCTCCATTCAGTAGGTTTGAAAGAATTTTAATTGTTGAGATGATGGTTCTTTGAAGGCTCACTTAGCCCACCTTTTGGGTGAAGGAAAGAAGAAGACAAGGTCCGCTAAGAAGACTAAAAAGCATACTTTAAAGCGACATTCAGAGATGTCTGCTGATGCCATGCAATTTCCGTGTAATCAGCAGAAATGTGTTGGAAAAACACCCATCAGTGACTTCACAAGAAAGCCACACTCAAGGCAGGTAAAGAACAGAAGCATAAAACCCCAAAGGTATGAAATGGACAGATTTTCATTGGGAATGAGCAACTCCTGAATTCTTGGTTCTAGAACTAGGGGCTTGTAATAAATAGACTGTCTCCTTGCCAAACGTAAATTTGGTGTAATGAACTGCTCACTGCCCGTTGAAGTGCAGGGCTAGTAGATTAATATTTGCCATGGCAGGCATATTGTATGGCTTTCCTGTTAAAAAGAAATTGGTTTTGCTCATAGCAACCTAGATATGTACCCAGTCTGACACCTAATTTTTAGGCTCTATTTCCAAGTAAATGGCTTCCATGATGATGCAGTAAGTTTATGTCATGAACAAGAATGAAGTGATTGCATGCATCCTTTGTTACCCTAAGCCAGCTGCTGAATAATGAGACAGAGACTCTCACTGACACCAAGGAGCGCCCAAGCTTTTGGGAAAAGCACTGGGCAAATAAAGCCTATTTCCACATTTCTTGCTAGCGTCTTCTTCAAAGTTCATGGGTTTGTTCATCTTTTAGAGCTGTTCTAGATGTCTTTGTAGTTTATATGTACTAAATGTAGCTGGTATTGCTTTCATGCCGTCCTAATAGATTTGAAGTCGGGCTCTACTGAGGCTTCAATGTCTCAGAAGTAGCAACGTTGATTGTTTGAATTCTATTCTTGAATGTGAGAATGATACATATGTAGTTAATGAATTAATTAAATCAAATTCACTTGAATGGAAAAATTGTCTTGTTCATGTAGGTTTTAACTTGGGAAATTGATATTTGAGTTCTACTTTTCATTGTTGTTGCTTTTCTGTATTCTTTGATTGCACAGATAGCAGATGTACTGACCAAGTATTCTGTGAAACTGGAGGAAATGCCCTTCCTCTTGGCAGCTGATATTCACAAGTGCATTAACGCTAAGGCCATTGTAAATGTTTTACCTCCGGCAAGATAGCAGTCTGAATATTCCTAGAATGTCTTTCTTTCCCCAAATGAAATTCATTTTTTCTGCCTATCAATCACTGAAATATAGAAGAAATTTCTACTTGGCCGGGTATTGGTTATCATATGTGTTCTTTTCTCCCCTCATTTTCTGTAGAAGAGACAAATTTTTTTTGTTTTTGCATGTCGTATGCTGCTTCTACTTCTGGTTTTATTTTTTAATACACAGAATATAAAGAGAGAACTGCTGGATAATGAGAGGGCAACTGCCAAGCTACTCCTGAATCGAATGAAATCAGAGCTTGAGAAAGAAAAATGGCATCAACTGAAATGGCAAGGGAGAGTCAAGGCCTGGAAGCTCATGCAAAAGAAGTGTGTAGTTCAGAGTTTCAGGTCAGAAATGTGGCAGTCTTCTTTTGGACAAGGAGCAACACAAAGTGGCTAGTGTTCACTTTTGGTTTCTATCAAAGTAATACTTGATCATTTTTTCTTTCTACGTGATATCACATATGATATCACATATATCATGTGGTTCCATTCTACATATCTACTTTCCATCCTGCAGAGAATTTATGGCAAGTGGAGAAATACAGAATCCCCCAACTGTGAATATGGAAATGGAAAAGTTGATAAAGGAGCAGATGGTACTCAGTGAACAGAGACTGAAGGTTTTGCAATATATCGGGTATGGCAAAAGAGGGTATAGCATAAAGGAAAACAATTGTTGCTGGAGTTAATGAAGGACTTGGCTACAAAATGCACTTTGCTTCCTGTCAGTGTGTGATTGCTAAATGCAGCAGAAAGGCAGGGTCTACATCTATTTCTGTACAGCTCTTTTGAATGGAAAAAAATGCATTCTTGATTTTCAGTGCCCCAGCTACACTTAATAGGTGGCGATCAAACTCTAAAAATGGAGGAATGCAGAAGTAAATCATGAAACATAGTAGAAATGGGCAAAGATGGGTGGAGAGCTAGAAGTTGGTGCTTTTGTCAAGGCATTTTTTCTCCATTGCATGGGATTTTATTTGCCTAATAAATTAAGAGAGGAGTCTGGATAGAAATCTAACGTTGCTGCGTTTGAATATCCATCCTGAACACAAGACACATTGGTGTGGGTGCAATGCATTACGATCTTTACAGGGAGGTTTTTTACGGTGGATGTAGGAACAAGGTAGATGACAGTTAGTTCCTAATCGGGGAGAAAACAGTTGGCCAGGAACAACAACAATCTCAGGTTTATTATCATTGACAAGATAGCTGTAAATAAAAGAAAGCCCAGTAGTATGGATATTCTGATTCATAATTTTATATTTGAAGTACTTAGTGGTTTGTATTTTAGGATACCTCACTCTTGTTTCCGAATTGGATAGCACCTTGTTGCCTCCAACACGTGCCAAATCTGATGGAAGCGAATGGTGCAGAACTCTGGAGAATTGAAAGAAAAGTCTAGGTAGGTGGGGAAATCCTAAGAACAGTCTGGAATTCAAGCAATATTTTCTTTTCTCCCGGGCAACGATGAGGCAGACAGTTGCTTTGAGAGTGCATGTTTGCTCTATTCTTTGTTCCGTGTGTTCCCACATCCCTTCTCAGTTGCTTGGAGGAGGCAGTAAGAACCAAAGAAGCTGCCTGTGGCATGGCTTTCCTTTGGCCAGTACAAACACCTGTGCATGGTGAGATCTAGCAGGAACTGGCTTGGTTAGAATGAATCTGGGGGAAATCAAAAGTTAATTTTGACATGGATCAATTCTCAATCATACAAAAATACTCCTTTTTAACTCTTGCAGAAGAAGAGGGGAAGTATGAGAAGAAGAGGGGAAGTATTGGAGATACTTCCTTTCTCTGTGTCCTGGCAGCATGCCTTCCCTTTTTGTGTCTGCCTTCTCTTGCTCCAGAGCACATCCTGTTGGGGTGTTTGTAGCCTGTATGGTAGCAAAGAAGTTGGTAGCGACTGTAAGTACCTTGCTACTTTGAAGCATAATGATAAAGAGCTGTGTATGAAAATGTCTTGATTTCTTTGGCTGGTAGCGTCTGGTGTCTGTGGGCAAAGGTCTGTAGGCACTGCTGGGATCTGTTCCGTGTGCTGAGATTCAGCACATGTCCTCTGTCATGTTTCCATGTCACACTGCACTATGAAAGATGGGAATTTTGACTGCGGTCTCTTCCCTATCATTCAGACAGCCCTAATGTGGAGTGCGTGGAGAAAATGAGCATCCAGTATGAGCTGGTCGAGGGCAAATGTCAGGAGAAAGGGCAGATGTGCAAGTTGAGTGCCACAGCTTTTGGCTGTGATAGCCGTGGTCCAATGTATCATTCGAGTAAAATGCGTCTGAGGATGCAGCAAACATGGAGATAACAAGTGGAATTCCTTTTTAACCTCCGCCTTACTCTGTTCAAAAAGTAAGCCATCCGTTTGGTTTCACAGTAGTAGTTGGTATTTGTCCTTGAAATGTGGAAAATCCGTAACAAATGTCGGTAATGAAGGGAGTGCTGTCCTACGTGAATGTGGAAGATGCAAGGAGCCTCAGCCCTTGTGCTAAATCTGTCTTATCTTGGGAAAGAAATTCCACCTCTGCCTCAATTTCTCCCTTTGTGTCCAACCAGATGGTATTGTTTACTAATCTAATATGGCATGTAGGAGGCTGAATCTATCTCTGTCCATCACAAGAAAAGAAACACTAGGTTTAGCCAGGCTATCTGAAAGCCACACAGTATTTCTTCTGTGCATGTCAATAATTTGTTCTTCTTTTCCTTCAGATGACCCTGTTGGATATGAACATTTGCACAGCAGAAGATGCTGAAGTTGTGCGCTCCAACATGCTTCAGATGACCGAGAAACTAATGTGTAGGTTTGAAGAAGAAGTGGAACACGTGGATGTACGTTTATTTTATTTGATGACATATATTTTCATCACTCCTTGTGTTTAGTCTGCTCTTCCTGCGCTCCCACCTGCAATGCCTTCTGCGTGGTAGGCTACTGATGTCACCTTAGAAAGATGTCCATAGTGTGACAAAACCCTCCAAAGAAACAGTTTGGTGTGGAAGAGTTTCATGTGCAAGTGTTCATAATTCTTGTGTTTATTATTTGTAATATAAATAGATTGTATTTTTATGATCATTTCTATCTGAAATACATATGATAGCGATGAATGACGTATGGCCCAGTCTGCTTAAGATCAGACTTTAGGAATAGCTGGAAATGATCTCCCAAATGTCTTCCAATCTTTTCTATACATAAAAAAGTCGGGCAGTTGTTTCTAAAGGGATAAATTATGGAATGTGATTTGGTGCTTTATGGTGCCAGAATAAACAGAAGTTTTGATAATCCGCATTCTTAGCAGATTACTTGGAGACTGATTTTTTTTACTCTCCAGATCGAAGATGCCATGTTGGATACCAGTCGTAAAGTTCCAGGCAGCCTTTTATCATGTTACATATCCTCTTACTCATTCATTTCACCTTCCAGCAGTTTAGAAAGAACTTGTTAACTTGAATGTTTTTCTTTGGAGTGATTTTAAGGAGACGGCTAAATGGCCATAATACAGGTAGAAACATTAAAACAAGGGTGTGCTATAAAGACAGGACTTCTTAATGCAAAGAGCCCTCTGAAATTCAAAATACCTGCTATAAAATTAAAAATGTATTCTTTGACTTTTAGATGGGAATTTCTACTCTTCAGTTTCATTTGTCAGGTGCATTTTTGCTAACTGCTTGATTCACGCCGAATGGACAGTCCTGTCTTATTCTTGGTATGGCAACAGTGATAGAGATCACTGCTGCTTTCTGTTGAAAGTGGCTGCAAGTTGCTATTGCGAGATCTTGTGCAGGTCTAGAGTCTGATTGGATGTGAGGTTCTCATTTTTTCAACAACCACCTTGGGGTGGCAGTGTCAGAGGTGTTCATTATCTAGGAATATTTTCATAGGTGATGAGTTTTGCTGAGGTAGCTTTCTCTCCTGGGTGTAGAATATATGTGCATAATTAACTTCCTTGAATCCTAAATAGTTGGGGAGATTTTAGTAGCTACGAAACCATTTTTACTCGCTTTTATATGTGGCCTTGGATGATGAAAGTGATCTGGATACAATTTCAGATAAAAGGAAAATGGTGAGCTGTGAGGGAGAGCTGAAGGAGTATTTGGAGAACACCCTTTCTTCTTGAGATCAAATTAGAACAAGGTATGAATTTTGTATCGTCAACTTAAAAGGCAGAGCATCTTTGAACATTGGTTGTACTACTTAGGCCTTGTTTTAATGCTGTTGTGTGAAGGTATGGAAAAAGAGTACTTTTCACTTCATGTAAGTATATAGAATAAAGTCTGTACTGAACAAGGTTAAGGCAAATAATGCCCACGGTTTAGGAATGGGACAAAGGAAGACTGCTATCATTCAAAAACCATAGCACATCAGTATTACTGTGCATGCCATCACATCCATGCCTTATTCAGAAAGTAAAAGGAGTAGTGCAGATTCTTGGATCACCGGAATCAGAAGTTGGTCTGCACCATCATCTCTTCACTCATAGATTTGATCTCATTCAAAGTTCTAGGAACTCAGACGTTTAAGATAGCCAAGCACTTGCAACTTTAAAAACCATCTAAAAATTGGTACAATACCGCTCCCCTTGCTGAAGATCTTAGCAGCAGTTCTGAAGCCATAGAGGAAGCAGCACTGTTCACACACCCAGTAGGAAAGAGAATGTTACCTATCTGAACACCTACATAAATTCCCCATCATTCTCTTTGTTTAGGAGACCAAGCCAATGTCCGTGTAAATGAAAACAAGTGTGAATATTGATTTTTCTTGAATCAAGACTCAGCTTTATGTCCAAGTCAAAGGCAAATAAACCAGAAAGGCTCCGCTGAGCACAGTGCAGAACTAACATGGAAGACAGTAATTTGACATCTTATGTATGCAGTGTTGGAATGGTTCCGCAACCAAAAGGGAAGATGTCAAATGCTTCTTTGGAAATATTTTAACTTCTGTGCATGTCTTTCTTTGTAATGAACTATTCTCTAACAAGCCAGGACGTGATTGTGTTCAGTAGAAACAGATCAATGGCAACATTTAGCCTAAAGGTTTTATGAGCTTGATCAGGAAGTTCGATTTTGATTTAAAGGCACTGTAGTCATATTTAATTTTATTTCTCTCCGTACTTGAGTCTCTTAAACAGGGACCTTCAATTGGACAGGAACGGGACACTGAAGCAAATTGTAATGGCTGACCTAATGGCTTACCCAGAAGCATTTTGTGGGAATTGATTTCTTCTAGGTATCCATCAGCCAGCATTTTAGTGTGAAGGAAATCTTCAAACAGGTAAAACAAAAATTCCCGTTGGTTTAAAACCTGACTGCTATATTAATTTTTCACTTTTGAGAAAATTTTCATGACCTTTAAAATTCAGACTATATCAAGTATTGTTTCTGCCATTGAAGAAAGGGCTTTTGATAGAGATAGGAGAGGAAAACCAAAACATTTCTCAGAGCCACACTTTGAACTCTGTCCTTGTTAGAAACGGCACTTGAGCAAATTCATTTGCCTTTGGAACAGAAAACGACAAGGTAACAGACTTATCATTAGGGATTTGAGTGTTCCAGGTTCTTTAGATAGTAAGTGATCTATTCAAGATGATCTCTTACTGAAATAGATCCATTTTGACAAGGGAAATGGATTTCTTAGAAGAAAGCAAATCCCTATGTTAAAATGGTGTGGTGGGTGTTTTTTGTTGTTGTTTTGCTTTTAGAACTTGCAAGGCACAATCGACTTCATAGTTCGAGATCCAAATAAGACCACGACATTCCAAAGAGGTGTTTCTTTTTGGTTGTTTTTCAATCTGTCTATCTTTGGATTGTAACCAGTAGAACTGTGCTTGAACTGGAAAGAAGTAGCGGAGGTTTCAGAAGTGGAACATAGGGTGGAACGGTAAGCTGAGAGCATTGTGCAAGGAGAGGAAAGAGGGGAAAATGATAAGAGTTTCCTGAGTCAGAAGGGACCCCTAGGGATCGTCAAAGTCCAACTCCTGGCCCTGCACAGACACTGCAACAGTCCCACCCTCTGCATCCCTGAGAGCATTGGCCAAACGCTCCTGGATCTCTGGCAGCCTTGGGGCTGTGCCCATTGCCTGGAGAACCTATTCAGTGCCTGACCAGCCTCTGAGGAAAGAAACCTTTCCCTGATAGCCAGCCTAATCGTCCCCTGACACAGCTCCTGGCATTCCCTTGGCTCCTGTCCCTGGCCGCAGAGAGCAGAGAACAAAGCTGTCCCTGTGCTGCCCTTGAGTGGAGCTGAGAGGTCCCAAGTGAGGTGTGAGCTCAGTGTCCTCTCTGCAGCTGAACCAAATGCCCTCAGCCACTCTTTGTATGGCTTCCCCTCCAGCCTCTTCACTATCTCTGTGTCCCTCCTTTGGACATTTCTCCAATAGCCTGAGGTCTTTCTGACGTTGTGGCATCCAAAATTGCCCCCAGGGCTTGAAGATAGCGCAGTCACAGCCCAGAGCAGAGCAGGACAATCACCTCTCTCGATTGAGCGGCGCCTCAAGATAGGGACAGCTGTTAAAAATCAGCTGGAGAAACAAATCTAACAGAGAAACAGGTGGTCTTGGCACAAGAAATTGAGGAAGTAGAGGAAGAAGAAGATGAAGTGTGGATTCCTTGTAAAAGTGAAGAAAATGAGCATGCAGAACAGGGACTAAGCATTATGCAGGTAAGTGAGCAAGAGAATAATTTTAAAAGTGAAGGCAGTTTCGTCCAAAAGAAGGAGGAACAGGAAGTCTTTTTGCTGAGAATGAATAGAAAGGTTTTTTCCATTTAGTTTGTATACGAAGCGCACAGGGCTCTAGATCCTTTTGTGGGAAAATGGAGTGTGTAAAGTTGCCAATCATTTTGGAGCGAATTTGTAGGTTTTTGTGGTCCAGGTGAATTTTGGGTTGCATTCTCGGGATTTGGGGGTTCCCAGGTGAATTGGGGGCGGGAAACTGGGGAGATCCAGGTGAGTTTTGAGGGGTCCCCGATTGATTTTGTGGGAGAATTTGTGGAATTTTGGGGGATCCCGGGTAGCGAGGTTTGGGGTTGTGTTGGTTTGAAAGTAAAACCAATGCGAGACTCCAAGTCGGTAATACAATTTAATAGGAGAAAAGAGAAAAAATAAAATACATGCAATAATATAAAAGAAAAAACAACAACAAAGTCAGAAATACAACCTGACACCCTGTCAGTCAGGGTGTTGGTTGCAGTCCGTATAAATGGTGGCTGCAGTCCTCCTGGTTGACAGATGTGGTTCATTTGAAGCATTGCTCCTGTAGAAGGTGCAGTTTTCCTCCGAAGATCCAGCGATGATGTGGAAAAAGGTCAGACTTTCCTCTGGGATCCAGTGGAAAGGACTGCTTTGGTGTTCCAAATCTCAGTTTTTATCTAGGTAGGAAATGTTTGGCTCCTCCCCCTGGCTGGAGCATCTCCCAATGGGATGATGTAATCTTATCAGTCACACAATAGGACTTAATGGCCCATTAACAGAATATATCTTCTGGAGGAAGGATGGGTTGTGAAAAGATAACGATGATCATCCCCCTGATCTTATCAGATTGCACATCAGCAGAGGATATCTCCCACAGAGATAACATCACCACCCCTCCCACATTTTAACAGATGGTGATAGAATACACATTTTTGCATTGTACCCCAGGACATAATCCACCCCTTATTCTATTACCATCTACATCATACCCAAACCAATACCCTGTTACAGATATATAATACAAAATGAAACCTTGCATACAGTTCTCTCTAAAAATTAGGTCTCCTTGCAGTACACAACGGGTTTCCCCATCTTTCTGCATTACCCACCAAGTGCAACCAGGTCCTTGAGCAAAAACAATCCCACGGATTGGTTTGCCTTTGCCTGTGTTGGGATTAATCCAAACAGTCTTTCCTAAAATACCTTTCATGTGTGCCACAGGGACCTTGTCCCCATCCACTGTGTGCAGGGGTTCAGAGTGGGCAGGACGGGCTCGTTTGATGGACCCTCGGGTGTTAACCATCCAGGTGGCTTTGGCCAAGTTCATTTCCCAATTTCTGAAGGTTCCACCACCTGGTGCTTTCAAAGTAGTCTTAAGGAGTCCATTAGACCGTTCAACTTTCTCGGCAGCTGGCACGTGGTAAGGAATATGATATATCCATTCAATACCATGTTCTTTGGCCCAGGTGTTGATAAGGCTGTTCTTGAAATTGGTTCCCTTGTCTGATTCAATTCTCTCAGGGGTACCATGCCTCCAAAGGACTTGTTTTTCTAGGCCCAAGATGGTGTTCTGGGCAGTGGCATGAGGCACAGGGTAGGTTTCTAACCATCCTGTAGTTGCTTCCACCATGGTCAGTACGTAGCGCTTGCCCTGGTGGGTTTGGGGAAGGGTGATGTAGTCAATTTGCCAGGCTTCCCCATACCTGTACTTTGACCATCATCCACCGTACCACAGAGGCTTCACCCGCTTGCCCTGTTTGATGCTGTCCATGGTAAGGTCCACCCCTCGGTCACGGGCCCATCGGTATGTTGCATCTCTCCCCTGATGACCATAGGCATCAGGGGCCCAATGAGCTAGGAATTATTCACCCTTCTGCTGCCATTCTAGATCTACCTGTGATACTTTCACTTTTGCAGCTCGGTCCACCTGCTCGTTGTTGTGATGTTCTTCATTAGCCCGGCTTTTGGGTACATGTGCATCCACGTGTTGAACCTTTATGGTCAATTTCTCTACTCGGGCAGCAATGTCCTGCCAAATCTCAGCTGCCCAGATGGGTTTCCCTCTGCGCTGCCAGTTGGCCTTTTTCCAGCAATCCAGCCATCCCCACAGAGCATTAGCTACCATCCATGAGTCAGTGTAGAGATAAAGCCTTGGCCACTTCTCTAGTTCAGCAATATCCAAAGCCAACTGGACGGCTTTTATCTCTGCGACCTGACTCGATCCACCTTGTCCCTTGGTAGCTTGTGCAGCTTGTCATGTGGGGCTCCATACTGCAGCTTTCCATTTCCAGTTAGTGCCCCCAATTCGGCAGGAACCATCAGTGAAGAGGGCATATAGTCTTTCGGTCTCCTGTAGCTCGTTATATGGTGGGGCTTCCTCAGCACGTGCCACTTGCTCCTCTTCTTCTTCAGAAGACAATCCAAAAGTCTCACCTTCAGGCCAGTTTGTAATTATTTCCAGAATCCCAGGGTGATTTGTATTCCCAATATGAGCGCGCTGAGTGATGAGGGAAATCCACTTGCTCCATGTGGTGTCAGTGGCGTGATGTGTGGAAGGCACCTTTCCCTTGGACATCCAACCCAGCACTGGTAGTCGGGGTGCCAGGAGGAGTTGTGTTTCTGTGCCAATCACCTCTGAGGCCGCTTGACCTACTTCATCGGCGGCCAAGATCTCCTTCTCTGTGGGAGTATAGTTGGCATCAGATCCTTTGTAGCTTCTGCTCCAGAATCCCAGTGGTCGACCCCGAGTCTCACCAGGCACCTTCTGCCAAAGGCTCCAAGGCAGACCATGGTTCCAGGCTGCAGAGTAGAGCACGTTCATCACATCTGGTCCCGTCCTGACTGGGCCAAGGGCTACTGCATGAGCAATCTCCTACTTGATCTGGGCAAAGGCTTGCTGCTGCTCAGGGCCCCAGTGGAAATCGTCCTTCTTGCGGGTGACCAAGTAGAGAGGGCTCACAATCTGACTGTACTCAGGAATGTGCATTCTCCAAAAGCCTATGGCACCTAGGAAGGCTTGTGTTTCCTTCTTGCTGGTTGGTGGAGACATAGCGGAGATATTATTAATTACCTCTGGTGAGATCTGACGACATCCATCTGGCCACTTGACTCCTAGAAACTTAATTTCCTGACCCGGTCCCTTAACTTTATTTCGCTTAATGGCAAAACCAGCTTTCAGCAGAATCTGGATAATCTTCTCTCCTCTCTCGAAGACTTCCCCTGCTGTGCTGCCCCATACAATGATGTCATCGATATACTGTAGATGTTCGGGGGCTTCACCCTTTTCCAGTGCAGCCTGGATCAGTCCATGACAGATGGTGGGACTGTACTTCCACCCCTGGGGCAGACAATTCCAGGTGTACTGCACGCCCCTCCAGGTGAAAGCAAACTGAGGCCTGCATTCTGCTGCCAGAGGAATGGAGAAAAATGCATTGGCGATGTCAATGGTGGCGTAGCACTTTGCTGCCTTTGACTCCAGCTCGTACTGGAGTTCCAGCATGTCCGGCACAGCAGCGCTCAGCAGTGGAGTCACCTCATTCAATGCACGATAGTCTACGGTCCATCTCCATTCTCCTTCAGATTTACGCACAGGCCAGATGGGGCTGTTGAAGGGTGAGTGGGTTTTACTGACCACCCCTTGACTCTCCAGCTCACGGATCATTTCATGGATGTGAATCACCGCGTCTCTGTCAGTACGGTATTGCCGACGGTGTACTGTTTTTCTGGCTATTGGTACCTGTTGCTCTTCAACTCTCAGTAGTCCCACAGCAGAGGGGTCATCTGCAAGACCAGGCAAGGTGTTCCGTTTTCTAATGTCGTCTGTGTCTACAGCAGCTATCCTAAAAGCCCAGCGATATCCTTTTGGGTCTTTGAAATATCCATTTCTAAGATAGTCTATGCCAAGGATGCATGGGGCCTCTGGGCCAGTCACGATGGGGTGTTTCTGCCACCTGTTCCCAGTTAAACTCACTTTGGCCTCCACTACAGTCAGCTGCTGGGATCCTCCTGTTACCCCAGAAATAGAGATGGATACTTCTCCTACATACTTTGATGGCATGAGAGTACATTGGGCGCCGGTGACAACCAAAGCCTTATGTTTTTGTGGGTCGGATGTGCCAGGCCATTGGGTCCACACAGTCCAATAAACCCGATTATCCCTCTCCTCTACCTGGCTGGAGGCAGGGCTCCCCTATTCCTGATCTTGGTACACATTGCTCTCTCCCTGTAAATAGGTTCTTGAGGTCCCTTCAAGAGGATCAGTCATATCATCATTCTGATACTGTCTGGAGTTCTGTACACGAGAGACTGGAGCAGCATTGACTCTAGATGAGCTTCTTGTGGTAGGTGTCCCTCTTTTCAGCTCACGTACCCGGGCTGCTAAGGAGGAGGTGGGTTTTCCATCCCACTTCCTCATGTCTTCTCCATGCTTCTGAAGGAAAAACCAGAGGTTACCTCGTGGAGTGTGTCATCTGTCCCTGCCTGAGGAACGCCGGCTCCTAATGGCAGAAACTCTTGTTGGTTCTGGAGAGATCGGGTAGTTGTTTTCCTTAAGTTCTTTTTTTGGTTTCTGATGGCCCTCTTCAATCAAGCTTCAGACTTGCTCCACCAGCCTTGTTTCCACGGATGAGACATGGGTACGAAATGGGGCTGTGACAGTGTCCTCATAAATTCTTAGTTTATTGGCCAAGACGCCTACCATGTCCTCACCTTCCCTCCACTGCAGCGTTGCCAGGTAACGGGAATACATCTCTGGTCCAAGCCTAGCAAATCTCAACCACATCTGTGACGTGCACCGGACATAGTCTGTGCTCTTAGGAAATCTCTCATCTTCTGAGAAAATGATCTCCAGCACGGCCAATTCCCTCAGGCATCGGATACCTTGTTCTATTGTGCTCCATTTTCCTTGGTGCACCTGGAGATCTTCTTTACAAAGGTATCTGTCCTTCACACTTGTCAGCAGTCGCCGCCAGAGGCTGAGAGTTTCTTGGGTTCTCCCAATCCCCTGGTCAATGACCACATCCCTGGACAGAGATCCCAGTTGCCTGGCCTCACTTCCATCCAGAATGGTGTCATTGGCTGCAGCGTCCCAGATGCGGAGCAGCCAGGTCAAGATGGACTCATTTGTCTGACGGGTGAATTCCCTCCGCAGGTCACGCAGCTCACCCAGGGATAGAGAGCGAGTGATGATTTCTGGCTCTGTCTCTTCCGCTGGGTGCGAAGGTCCTGCCACGTCCTCGTCAGTCACTATGCGGACTGATTTGCTCTTTGATTTCTTCTTCTGAACGGGGGCAACTGCTACTGGTCTAGGCTGTTCTGGTGCAGTGATGGTTTGTGTGGAGATGCTGATGGCGCTTCTGGCTTTTTTTCTCCTCTTTGGCAGTCTGCGTAGACACGGACACTGTTGCTTTGGGTTTGGTTCTTCTCCTCTTTGTGACATTGTGTGCAGATGTGGACGAAGTTGATCTTATTCTTTTTTCCTCTTCCTCAAGAATACGCAGAAATACACTATGTAGTGTTTTATTTCTAAGCATGTTGTAGGCTGTGCAGTGGAGACAAAGCAGAACTAACAACAATATTATGCTGTCCTTAGCATCCAGCGGGAACTCAGTATTTCCAAAAACTACCGAATCAGGCCGGAAAGATTGGAAAAAATCATTCTTTACCCCTCCCAACGGCTGAGTGTGATTGTCAAAACCCCGGATGCAGCAACCTAGACTAGGACAAGCAAACAAAGTCGAGTATATATTCCGAATTATGTTCATTGCCTTAGAGCTTATCATGCAGTAGACATAATAGGCCAATAGAGCAATTTTTATACCATATCCTGATCTACACAGGAGCATTACAGCTGGCAGATAGTCCCCCATGTGCGGAAAAATATAGAGAACAAGATATAAAACCCATGTAAACATGTTGAGGATCATGGTGCATACAAATTTGTAATACTGACCTTTCTCAGTACCCTCCGTGCCCCACGTTGGGCGCCAATAAATGTGTTGGTTTGAAAGCAAAACCAGAGCGAGACTCCAAGTCAGTCATACAATTTTATAGGAGAAAAGAGAAAAAATAAAATATGTGCAATAATATAGAAGAAAAAGCCGTAACAAAGTCAGAAATACAACCTGACAGCCTGTCAGCCAGGGTGTTGGTTGCAGTCCGTATAAATGGTGGCTGCAGTCCTCCTGGATGACAGATGTGGTTCAGTTGAAGCAGTGCTCCTGTAGAAGGTGCAGTTTTCCTCCAAAGATCCAGCGATGATGTGGAAAAAGGTCCGACTTTCCTCTGGGATCCACTGGAAAGGACTGCCTTGGTGTTCCAAATCTCAGTTTTTATCTAGGTAGGAAATGTTTGGCTCCTCCCCCTGTCTGGAGCATCTCCCAATGGGATGATGTAATCTTATCAGTCACACAATAGGACTTAATGGCCCATTAACAGAATATATCTTCTGGAGGAAGGATGGGTTGTGAAAAGATAACGATGATCATCCCCCTGATCTTATCAGATTGCACATCAGCAGAGGATATCTCCCACAGAGATAAGGATCACCACCCCTCCCACATTTTAACAGATGGTGATAGAATACACATTTTTGCATTGTACCCCAGTAGAGGAGTGAATTTGTAGAATGTGGGTAGTCCCCGTCGAATTTTAGGGGTTATTTGTGGAATTCTAGGGATCTCAGGGGAATTTTGGGGTGAATTTGGTGAATTTTAGGGTATACATGTGATTTTTAAGGTTCTCAGGTGAGTTTTGGGGATGCCAGTCTGATTTTGGGGTGAATTCTGTCGATTTTGGGGTAGCCAGGTGAGCATTTGGGAGTCGTGGGAGAATTTTGGGATGAATTGGGGGGGAGGCAGGTGGATTTTCCAGGGAATTTTGGTGATTTTTGAGAGTCCCAGATGGGTCTTGGAGTGAATTTGGTGGATTTGGGGGTATCTGGGTGGGTTTTGAGGGGGATTGGAGACATTTTGGGGTGAATTTGGGAGGTGTTCGAAGGACTGGGTCTTGGGGGTGATTTGAGGGATTTTGGGGGTTGCAGGTGGGATTTTGGGGTGAAGCCCTGGGATTTGGTGGTCCCCCATAAATTTTGGGGTGAATTTGTGGATTTTTTCGTAGTTGCCAGGTGAGTGCTGGGCATCCCAGGGGGTCTTCGGGGTGAATTTTGGGGATTTTGGGTTTCCCAGGTGAATTTCTGAGGTGAAAAGGTTCAAAAAGGTTATTCTTGAAAACAAGTTAAAGCCAGAAGGTTATTGAAAATTAATAGATGTGATGTAAGTAGCTAATATGCAGACAATACACAGCGAGACAAATAATGGGAAAAATACAGTGGTAACACATGAGTGTGTGAGGACGGGATCAGTATAGCTAAGTCTCAGTTGAAGCTGAATTTGGAAAAGCATGCCAAAAATAAGAATAATAAAGGCACCTACGGGTATTTCAGTGGGAAAAGGAAGATGAAAAGAAACCTATCACTCCTCCCCTATTCCCCCCCCACCCCCATAAGCCAGACAGGACTAGTGACAACAGACAAGGAGAAGGCTGAGGTACTCAACAAGTGTTGGTCTCAATTTTTACTGCCAATCACCATTTCCACATCTCTCAGGTTATTGGACTGGTGGACTTGATTCTAAGCCATAGTAGCAGGTCAGCTTTCAGACCACTTGAGGAACCTGAGCATGCAAGACCATGGGACCCACCCAGAGGCATGTCAGGGCCCTGAGAGAACTGGCAGCTGTAGTTCCTAAGGTGCTTCCTCCATCATATTTGAGAAATCAAGGCAATCGGATGAAGTCTCCAGACACTGTGTTGTATTGACTCCAATACTCTTGGTCTTTTTTGTAAATCTTAGAGCTCTGAGTCAAATTCTGCAGAGGATTCCCAATGCAGTTTCAAAAATGGAATCTTTTTTATTGGTCCTCATTTTGATCTTGGATATTTCCGTTTGCAGCACTCCTATATTTTCGAAACATTTGTAATGACTGAAAAGAAAGCTGAGAATAGGTATTATGCTCTTTCCAGGGATATCAATGGACCAGTATTCTTTTCAGACAAATATATTTTTGCTGTGTCTAAGCACATGTGCATACCTGTGTTTGATTTATGTGTCCAGGTTTTGGCAATGGGGCAGTCACAGGGCCGTCCTGTGACAACGGCCCAGGTGCTGCCCTGTCCCGCTTTCTTCCAACTGGCTCCACTTCAGGATGTCCTCCCTGCTCAGAGAAGAGGCTGGGACAGCACCTTTAGAAATGTGACTTTGTGGGGTTTTTTTGTTTTGTTTTTTTATTTTTAAAGTTAATAAAAACATTCACCCTGATTTTTTGATGTGTTGGGTTTGGAGATTTTTCAGTTTAGGGTGGGTTTTTTTGTGGGCTTTTTTGACTCTTTGGGGATTATTGGTTGGGTTTTTTGTGTGTTTCTTTGGTCTGCTTTTGTTTGTTTGTTTGATTTTTTATTGCGGTTTTGTAGATTTTTTTAAGCAAATTGATTGGAAAACTGAATAGTCCTCCACTATACTCGCCTGGATTCACCTGAGACTCTTCCTAGGCATCTCCCTGATCCTTTTTGCAATGAGTCTCACATCATTCTCCTGAAGAAATTGTCTGCTTATGGTTTGGGTGGGTGGGCTGTTTGCTGGGTGACAAACTGGGTGATGGCCAGGCCCAAATTGTGGTGGGAAATAGAGTTCATCCAGCTGGTCCCCAAGGCTCAGTCTTGGGCCCAGTCCTGTTTAATATCTTTATCAGTGATCTGGACAAGGGGATAGAGTACACGCCCAGGAAGTTCACAAATGATGCAAAGTTGGCTGGTTGTGTTTTTTTCTTCTGGAGGACAGCAGGCTCTGCTTCTTCTTCCTCCTGTTCTGAGGTCGCTGCTCCCTCTTCATCCCTCATTAAGTGTGCTGATTTTGTCACTTGGATGAGAAAACAAACAATTTTAGCAACAATACTAGTGGCAGGGTACAAGAAAGGAAGAGTTCACATGAATCCCCCCCAAACAACAGACCATACCTGATGGCTCCTCTGCCCAGCTTACTGATTACACCGGAACCCACTGTCCCCCAAAGATACTCCCTTCTCCCTGCCCCCAGCCATGATGTGAGATGGAATAGAATAACTAAGATTTAGATTCTCCCTATGTAACTCCATCATACTTCGATTCTGGGAAAAAAATAATTCTTGAATTTCTATCATTTCAGATCATTGAATTTGAATTTGCATACTAAAAAGTCTAGCCAGAAACTCATGACAATATTAATAGCCCATTCTAGAATGTCAGAGATGATATACACTTCTTTCAAGAGAATGTGATACCTCACGCGACTTCTCCAGAATTTCAATGAACAGCGGGAGTAGTCTACAAGATTATTGCTGCCATCTGGATTTCCTGGTATTTGGCTGGTCTATGTAAGCCAATCAGCTATTCAGCAGAGGGAATATTAGTGTGATACTTGATGGTATGTGAGATGGAACACAGTAGTTTATGGCTTTTTGCATAGTGATGAAGCTGTAAAGAAAGCTCCATAATGCTCAGACAAGGAGGCTGCTGGACTTCAAGCAGCAAAGGCCCAAAACCAACCAGTGAAATGATGTCATTTTAAAAAAAAAAGCCAGGTACGGAGCAAAGTGATACTTAAGGGCAGTTGACTGAAAGAGGAAATCTAGTGAAAAAAAAAAGTCCAAGAGTGAAGGAATAACAGGGAAGATGAAACTAAGGAAGGAAATCAATCTCAGCTCATCATTTCAGAAGCTAACAAGATGTCATTGCAATGATGCATAAAGTGAGAAATAATAAATATGTCTGCGCCAAAATCTGAAATATGAGCTTCATTGCCTTCTGTCTTTTACGGAATCGTACAACAGTCTGTGATTAAAGATCATCTAGTCCAACTTCCTTGCCAGGTAGATCTTACAGTAGATCAAATTGCTCAAGACTAGCCAAACTGATAAGGAGCACACTCAATGATGGGGCATCCGCAACTTCTCTGGAACACCCGTTTGAGTGTCTCACCAGCTTCATAGGTTAAAAGTTTTTCCTGTTAGCCAATTTAAACCTAGTCTCAGTTTGACAGCATGGCCCCTTGTCCTGTCTCTGCAAACCTTCCTAAAAAGTCTTTCTCCATTTGTCTTATACCCTCTTTACATATTTAAAGCCCACAATACTATCTCTCCAGAAACCTCTCTTCTCCAGTCTAAAAGATCTGGCTTTTCACAAGAACCAGGTCATAAACTGAGATGGAAGACATCTCAGGAGATCAGATCATCCAACAGCTCAGTGTAAGAATAGCTCTGAAGTCAGATCAACTAGCTTAGGGCTGTGTCTGTTTGAATTTTGAAAATTGCCAGGAATTGAAATGCTTCAAGGAAGAGAACTCTGGGTGGCTCCAGAAACAGCCTGAGAAACTCGAGCAAACTCGAAACCTCAGAAACTACCACTGCTTTCTCTCCCTCAGCCCAAGCAGTCACAAAGAAGAAGTGTTCCCAGCAGGCTGGGATAGCACACATATACACTACATATACATGACAGGCATCGCCAGCAGCCACATCCTGCTCCTTTCTGTGGCTGGCAGGAGTGAGACTGGATGTTTACATGTGGGCAAACTGGGTCCCTCCAGCAGCTGAGACACTCAGCCTGCACAGTGACCCCACTGAATTCCAGTATTTGCTGTGTCCCAAGGCCACAGCACTACTCCGCTTGTTGGCACAGACCATCACACGCCTCCTAAATCAGTCAGGACTCACCTGGTCCCACAGCCAGCACCCCACTTGCTCTCCCCCAGGCCACTGCCATTGTTCACCAACTTGTCCACTTTGATCTTTGCTGGTGCTCTCAACACTGGCACACCCAGATATTCTGCAGCTGTTGTCTCCTGGTGGAAAGGACTTGTAAAACCATGTTTCCTAACAGGACTTCCACAACCTTTCAAAGCAACCTTTCCTGGGGTATGAACAATCTCATTCAAATGTCAACATTTCTTTTCCCATATGTGAAATCAGAATTTCCTTCTTCCGGGCATGCCCAAAACAAGGCACAAACTACATTGTGCCTTCTCTTTCACATGCTGACTTGTTTGTAAACAATGCTAGGAGAATACCTGTTTTGATCCAAGCTAATCTCTGGCCCTTATAGTGCTTTCGGTAGTTAGTTTTGCTTTGCTATTTACTTGATGTCCCATTGAATTGTTGAATCATAAACAGACTATCTGTCTGTATAGCAGCACAGCAGTGATGAATAAATGCAAGTACCATCTGCTCCTTTACCAACTTTTCCATTTGCATATTCACAGTTGGGGGATTCTGTATTTCTTCACTTGCCATAAATTCTCTGCAGGATGGAAAGTAGATATGTAGAATGGAATCACATTATATATGTGATATCATATGTGATATCACGCAGAAAGAAATAATAATCAAGTATTACTTTGATAAAAAACAAAAGTGAACACTAGCCACTTTGTGTTGCTCATTGTCCAAAAGAAGACTGCCACATTTCTGACCTGAAACTATGAACTACACACTTCTTTTGCATGAGCTTCCAGTCCTTGACTCTCCCTTGCCATTTCAGTTGATGCCATTTTTCTTTCTCAAGCTCTGATTTCATTCGATTCAGGAGTAGCTTGGCAGTTGCCCTCTCATTATCCAGCAGTGCTCTCTTTATATTCTGTGTATTAAAAAATAAAACCAGAAGTAGAAGCCGCATACGACATGCAAAAACAAAAAAAAAATTGTCTCTTCTACAGAAAATGAGGGGAGAAAAGAACACAAATGATAACCAATACCCGGCCAAGTAGAAATTTCTTCTATATTTCCGTGATTGATAGGCAGAAAAAATGAATTTCATTTCGGGAAAGAAAGACATTCTAGGAATATTCAGACTGCTATCTTGCCCCAGGTAAAACATTTACCATAGCCTTTTTGTTAATGAGCTTGTGAACATCAGCTGCCAAGAGGAAGGACATTTCCTCCAGTTTCACAGAATACTTGGTCAGTACATCTGCTATCTGTGCAATCAAAGAATACAGAAAAGCAACAACAATGAAAAGTAGAACTCCAATATCAATTTCCCAAGTTAAAACCTACATGAACAAGACAATTTTTCCATTCAAGTGAATTTGATTTAATTAATTCATTAACTACATAAGTATCATTCTCACATTCAAGAATAGAATTCAAACAATCAACGTTGCTACTTCTGAGACATTGAAGCCTGAGTAGATCCCAACTTCAAATCTATTAGGACGGCATGAAAGCAATACCTGCTACATTTAGTACATGTAAACTACAAAGACATCTAGAACAGCTCTAAAAGATGAACAAACCCATGAACTTTGAAGGAGACGCTAGCAAGAAATGTGGAAATAGGCTTTATCTGCCCAGTGCTTTTCCCAAAAGCTTGGGCAGTCCTTGACGTCAGTGAGAGTCTCTGTCTCATTATTCAGCAGCTGGCTTAGGGTAACAAAGGATGCATGCAATCACTTCATTCCTGTTCATGACATAAACTTACTGCATCATCATGGAAGCCATTTACTTGGAAATATAGCCTTAAAAAGAGGTGTCAGACTGGGTACATATCTAGATTTCTATGAGCAAAACCAATTTCTTTTTAACAGGAAAGCCATACAATATGCCTGCCATGGCAAATATTAATCTACTAGCCCTGCACTTCAACGGGCAGTGAGCAGTTCATTACACCAAATTTACGTTTGGCAAGGAGACAGTCTATTTATTACAAGCCCCTAGTTCTAGAACCAAGAATTCAGGAGTTGCTCATTCCCAATGAAAATCTGTCCATTTCATTCCTTTGGGGTTTTATGCTTCTGTTCTTTACCTGCCTTGAGTGTGGCTTTCTTGTGAAGTCACTCATGGGTATTTTTCCAACACATTTCTACTGATTACATGGTAAATGCATCGCATCAGCAGACATCTCTGAATGTCGCTTTACAGTATGCTTTTTACTCTTCTTAGAGGACTTTGTCTTCTTCTTTCCTTCACCCAAAAGGTGGGCTAAGTGAGCCTTCAAAGAACCATCATCTCAACAATCAGAATTCTTTCAAACCTACTGAATGGAGAACAGCGACAAAAAAAATTTAAAAAAACAAGTACGCAAAGGACAGCAGAAGAGAAAGGTAAAATAATGAATCCTACATGCCACATGCATAACTCTCTTCATTCTAGGCTATTTTCAAAATGCGGAAAAAAAAGATCATCTTTTCCTCAGAGAGGAAAAGTGGAGTAACTGGATCGTGTTGGCTTGCTTGCATTTACCAGAAAAGTCAACAGCAGAGTTTAAAACTCCTGAAGCTGGCTAAATACACCTCTATATGTTTTACTACTGTGTTATGATTCTGTCTTCAGTTAATAGAACCTGATATACAACAAAGAGATGGGAGCACATGGACATGCATTGGAGAGCCTACGCTGGAGGTAACACATTCATTTTTTACTCAAACAATTCCAAATTAGAAATATTGAAAATGACCTGGGGCCATTTCAACAGCCAGCAAACTGACTAACACAACCAACCTTTGGCTTTTATTCAATCCTTTGCTTGTTTTACCTGGGTCTTGAAATTCTGTCTGCAGCCTTCCTCTCTGCAAATATATCACACTCGTCCTATTGAGAACCCATGGCTCATCACAGCTGCTTGGCCAGGCCTGCTTCCAGAAGAACTGGCAACTACAAGCTGGGAGCCAAGAGATACAACACTTCACCTGGAAAAGGGCCTTCCATGAATCCTAGAATCCCAGAATGGTTTGGACTGGAAGCAACCTTAGAGATGATAGATTATCTTCTTCCCACATCCTGACATGGGCAGGTACACTTTTCCACTAGTCCAGGTTGCTCCATGTCCGCTCCAGCCGGGCCCTGGACACTTCCTGCCATGGGGCTCCCACACAGCCTCTTTGAGCAACATGTGCCAGGCCTCAGCACCCATACAAGGAAGAATTCCTTTCCAATATCCCATTTACCCAAGCTCTCTGGCAGTTTGAAGCTATACCCCCTTGTCCTGCGAGTCCAGACCCTTTTCCAAAGTCCCTCCCCAGCTATCTTGGAGCCCCAGCAGGCACTGCAAGGGGCTCGAAGGTCTCCCTGGAGCCTTCTGTTCTCCAGATTGGACACCCACAGCTCTCCCAGTCTGTCCTAGAGCAGAGAAGCTCCAGCTTTAAAAGCAGCTTAGCAGCCTCCTACCCGTGAAACTCGATTCCACTGCTGGCCTTCTGGGCCCTACGGATATCGCTTCCGGTGTCGCTCGGGGTCACTCCCGGCTCTCTCCCCACCTCCCACGGGGCCCTCAGGCGATGCCGTTCAGCTGCCACTCCTGCAGCTGTCAGACCAATGGGGGTCGGGCAGCCGGCCCAGCCACATCCACAATCCACAGTGTCCTCGGCGGCAGCTGTAGGCTCATGTTGGCCCACACACATGGAAGCAGAGCTCCGGAACTGAGGATCATAGCCCCACATTTGTGTTCGTCTCTGCACAAGGCAGGCCGGACTTGCCATGCCGGGACTTTTCAGTTCAGCACGAGAATGAGAATACACCCCCACCATGGGGGAGGAATCCTCTAAAGACTCCCTCATACGTGGTCTCTCTATGTTATGCCTAGGCACTTGCCATTCCTGAGGCTTCACGAACACCTTTTTTACCTTGCGGGTAAGAAATGCCATTGTTCTGGTGTTCAGCTAAAGGTGCAGCACAGGCAGGCCTAGGCAAGACCTGGGGCAGTGCCCTTCCTCACACCTTCGCTGTGGTGGACTCCATGCAGCTAGAGCGAAGCGAGAAGGACGCGAGGAAGAAGAAGGCATTCTTAAGGTAGCCCTCTGTCAAGCAGCCCTGAAAGGGCGCATAACGCACGGCATCTTGCTGCTCTACATTCTACATACTCGCAGCTCCCTTTTCCCACTTGCAAATGTTGCTACCAGAGCAGAGGGGGGCAGATTGAAGAGGCAGTGCCTAGGTTCACCTTCTACTTACTGCATGTAAGCCCCGTCCAGCTCCTCGCTGCACTCTGTATTTCCCTTCTCCGCGGCATTTAACGTGGTGCTCTCTGCAACTCGGCGCCTAGAAATGACCGGCAGTGTTTCCACAGCAGGCTGCAAGGGAACCAAGGAGCAGCACAAGCAGCAGTGCTTCAGCTTGCTCCTTTCGACTGCTAAGGGCACTTGGGAAGGCAAGCGAGAGGCAGCCACCTTCCTCTCCTAGTAGCCTGTAATGTGGTGCACACAAGCAGGGTACTTGTGCGGCTTCGTTCACTGCCCTTCCCCACGCCTGGCGCCGCTTTCACTCCCCGGCGGCCAGAAGCGGCTGAGGCAGGGCCACACAGCGAGCAGTGTGCCAGCAGCCAAGCACTCGAGAACGCTGCTACTGCCCAAGCCCGCCTAGTGCGTGCACCTTTGTTCTCCGAGCTCCGTGCAACAGTCTGCCACTCTCACAGTTCAAATGGAAAATGAAAGCTTTTCGCCTACGCCATTCACAAAGATCTGTTGCCAGGACGAGAAGGTCTTGTGGCCGGATCTCGCCCCCACCACGAAGAAGCTGCTATTAACACTGCATTGCAGGGGCACTTCTCACTCCTTGACTACATGCTCAGCGCTCTCCGAATTCGCTGCTAGCTCCACGGTCCTTCTCAGCTGCAAGTAGCAGCGCTCACAGTACATAGAGATTCGCAAAGACCGAAGACCTGGAGGGACATATCGCACAAGAAAATGGGCCAGGACAGAGACGTGTTCTACATTGTCCCTTCTCGTCATCCAGTTTGTGCTTTTGCTGCTTCTGCTGTTAGGAATGGCTCCTTGAAAGACGAGCGAGAGCATCCTTCTGGGTGCATTGCACTGATTGACAGCTCGCTAGGGACTTTGCACGAGGATCCAAGACAACAGGGTGTGCTTGCCCCCAGAACAGAGGACAGGCTGTTGGGCAGAGCTGAAACTGACCCCAGGAGTTGAGCTCTGTCTGGACGGCAGAAGGTGAAGAACGAAGCCGCTTGCGAGCGCAGTGCAGCGAAGAGCACACGAGCAGTCAAAGAGTTCCTTCACAATCCCTTTCACTTCTCAGTGCCCTTGCTGCTTGGAAAAGTAGCTCACAGTGTTGCACGCCAGGGCAAAAGCTGGGGCTGTGCCCTTCCTCACACCTTCGCTGTGTACTCCATTGCTGGGGGTTGAATGCTTCCCTTTGCTTTCTGTGGAATTTATCCCAATTTTATGCTAATTGGCTACATCTTTAGGTAATGTTCTCTCCAAGGCAGGTGTGTAGAGGGAGGGGGGGTGAAATGGGAAAAAGGAAAGGTGGGATGGAAAACTCTCTCGTTTGGCACGTGGAGGGAGACGATGCCTCTTGCTCCTATCTGGCATCTCCCCGGCCACCCCAGCGCTGAGATCCAAGCTCCTTGCCGTTGGACATCCCTCTGCTGCTCTCCCACCTCACCCTACTACCTCCGAACACTCTGCCGAGGACCATGACCGACACCGTGAGGGGGGAGTCACTTTCCCCATCCCTCTAACCCCTGGGCTGCAGCCCTCTTCAACTGCGCGGGACCTGCCCTGCCCCCTACAGCACCGGTAACTGTACACAGGGAGACGGCCTGTGGCCAAAAGGGGCTGGAACTGAGTTACACTGTTCTGTTCTGTTGTCAATTTTTATAGCTGTTGTTGTTTTCTGCCTTGTTAGATATCAGTAGAGAACTGTTATTCTTATCCCCACATTTCCTGCCTGAAGGCCTCTGATTTGGACCTAAAATAATTAAAAGGGAGGGGGTTGCATTCTGCATCTCAGGAAGGGGGCTCTTGCCTTTCCGTAGACCATACCTGTCTTTCAAACCAAGACAGATTTTGGCGCCCGGAACGTGAGGCATTCCCTGAGGGCATTGAGAGAGGGGTAGAAAAGGGCATAACAGTTCTTGAATTACCCAAGCTTGTGGTAGGTGACACCATGCTGTCCAGGTTACCCTGGATTGGCTTCCATGTGGTCACTGCTATATCTCTCCATTTGCAAGCCCTTTTTTAAACATGAGTCTCATAACTAAGGTTACTGTGGCTATTATCCGGTTCATTTTGTGGATTGATCAGTTGAGGAATTCATGGATTTTTAATTTTCTCTGGAAGATGGCCACATGGATTCAGAGCTATCGCACTCTAAGTGTGTGTTTCTGGGGCTACTTCAATAATGGTACTAACTGTGAGGAAGTGGCAGCAGGTGAAATCTTCTCCAAGCCCATCACATAGTTTTTGAAGTTCACCCCACCAGTCTTCAAGGGGTTCAAATCCGCTTTAAATGCTAATGACATTATACTGTGGCTAGTGTTGCTTATATCCCTGTTAAACCTGTTCTATCTAACATTCAGAGATAAGGGGAGATTGACTTGGATAACGACCCTGATACCTACCGCAGGGACTAGGGATATTACTCCAGAGCCTGACCCTGTTCCAGAGACTACGGATATTAACCCAGAGTTTGACCCTGCCCCACAGCTCACCTCGGAAAGGAACCATCCATAATGGGTGGGGGTGCTAGCGAAGGAGATACATGAGATGGGCCAGATGCTGAAGGAGTACCTCTCCCCAGCTGGTGAGAAACCCTCCCCTTACCTTAAAGAGGGAGACTCTGATGGTGCAGCAGTGGGACCCACAGACGTTACATCTGTCCAGGTTCCAGCTGAACTGCAAGGGCACTCAGCAGCAGCAGTTGTCCCTGTGGAAACTAGGAAGTCTAAGATGAAAACAAGGCACCCAAATAATAAGGGTCAGGAAGGGGGCCCCTCACAACCAGCAAGGGAGCCAGAAGTTGAGATCATCACCGAGTACCTGTCATACGAGTGTCTCCGTAACCTGCAAAAAGACATTGTACGACGGGGCCGTGAGCCTTTTACAACCTGGTTACTGCGGGTCTGGGACCTTATGGGCACAGGTGTGCAACTGGATGGTACTGAGGCAAGGAATTTGGGAGCCTTGACCCAGGACTCAGGTGTGGACCAAGTATTTGTAAGGGAGACTGGTCTCCTTTCCCTCTGGGAGCGACTTTTAATGAGTGTGAGAGAGAGATTTGTCCACAGGGAACGAATGTGGGAGCACCACCAGAGAACGCCTTGGAATACCCTTGAGGAAGGGATCCAAAAGCTGAGAGAAGTGGCAGTACTGGAGGTGCTCTTTGGGAGGGATGGACAGCATGACAATGACCCTGACAAGGTCAGGTGAACAGGGCAGAGGTTGTGGAAACTGGCAAACCTGGGCCCATCTCAATATACCCCCTTTATTGCATTGATTGATGCTGATACCAACCAAGTAACAGTGGGTTCTGTTGCCAACAGGCTCAGGAATTATCAGAGTATGATGGCTGGCCCAATGCAGGCTCATGTCTCTGCTGTGGCTAAGGACCTCAGAGAGGAGTTTAAGGAGGAGATGAAGGAGATAAGGGAAGAGGTGAGGAAGATCAGTGCAGCACCAGTGCGAGTCATGGACCCCAAAAGTAGAGCCCAACGCCCCCGAGCTAGGGAGAGAGGGTACACCCCACGTGCTGACCTGTGTTTTTTTTCTACGTGACCACGGGGAAGACATGAGAAGGTGGGATGGGAAACCCACTTCTGTCCTGGCAGCACAGGTGCGCCAACTCAGGGAGGGGAACACCAACAGAGGGAACTCCACTAAAGTGAAGGTAGCCTCAGCCTCCCATGACCAAGGTGCAGGGTATTACAGAAGGGAAGATGATCTGTCAGATCCCCTTGAAGGAACCTCCACTATGTATGCCCAGGAGAGAAATAATAACCAGGGCTAGAGGGGCCCTGCCTCTAGCGAGGGAGAGGCATGGGAAAACCGGATCTTTTGGACGGTGTGGATCCCATGGCCTGGCACATCAGAGCCACAGGAACACAGTGCATTGGTTGACACTGGTTCAAAATGTACATTAATACCATCGGGACATGTCGGGAAGGAACCTGTTTCAATTGCTGGGGTTACGGGGGGATCTCAGGAATTGACTTTGCTGGAGGCTGAGGTGAGCCTGACTGGGAAAGAGTGGCAGAAACATCCAATTGTGACTGGCCCAGAGGCACCATGTATCCTAGGCATAGACTTCCTCAGGAACGGCTATTACCAAGAACCAAAGGGACTCAGGTGGGCTTTTGGAATAGCTGCTGTGGTGGCAGAGGGCATTAAGCAGTTGAACACCCTGCCTGGGCTACCAGAAAACCCATCTGCAGTGGGACTCCTCAGGGTGAAAGAGCAACAGGTACCAATTGCTACCTCAACAGTGCACCGCCGGCAGTACTGGACGAATCGAGATGCTGTGATCCCCATCCACAAGATGATCCGTGAGCTGGAGATCCAAGGGGTGGTCAGTAAAACCCACTCACCCTTCAACAGCCCCATCTGGCCTGTGCGTAAATCTGAAGGAGAATGGAGATGAACCGTGGACTATCGTGCATTGAATGAAATGACTCCACCACTGAGCACTGCTGTGCCGGACAGGCTGGAACTCCAGTACAAGCTGGAGTCAAAGGCAGCAAAGTGCTACGCCACCATTGACATCGCCAATGCATTTTTCTCCATTCCTCTGGCAGCAGAATGCAGGCCTCAGTTTGCTTTCACCTGGAGGGGTGTGCGATACACGTGGAACCGACTGCCCCAGGGGTGGAAACACAGCCCCACCATCTGTCATGGATTGATCCAGGCTACACTGGAGAGGGGCGGATCTCCAGAACATCTGCAGTACGTTGATGACATCATTGTGTGGGGGGACAGGGCAATGGAGGTATTTCTGAAAGGAGAAAAGATCACTGAGATTCTGCTGGGAGCCGGCGTCTCCATTAAGAAGAGCAAAGTCAAAGGGCCTGCCCAAGAGATCCAGTTCCTGGGAGTAAAGTGGCAAGATGGACGGCGCCAGATTCCCAGTGAGGTCATCAATAAGATCACTGCAATGTCTCCACCAACCAGCAAGAAGGAAACACAAGCCTTCGTAGGTGCCATAGGCTTTTGGAGAATGCACATTCCTGAGTACAGCCAGATTGTGAGCCCTCTTTACCTGGTCATCCGCAAGAAGAATGATTTAAACTGGGCCCCGAGCCGCAGCAAGCCTTTGCCCAGATCAAGTAGGAGATCGCTCATGCAGTAGCCCTTGGCCCAGTCAGGACGGGACCAGATGTGAAGAACGCGCTCTACTCTGCAGCCGGGAACCATGGTCGGTCCTGGAGCCTGTGGCAGAAGGTGCCTTGTGAGACCCGAGGCCATCCACGGGGATTCTGGAGCAGAAGCTACAGAGGGTCCGAGGCCAACTATACTCCAATGGAGAGGGAGATCTTGGCCGCCTATGAAGGGGTTCAAGCTGCCTCAGAGGTGGTTGGCACGGAAACACAACTCCTCCTGGCACCCCGACTGCCAGTGCTGGGGTGGATGTTTAAAGGAAAGGTTCCCTCAACCCACCATGCCACTGACACCACATGGAGCAAATGGATTGCCCTCATCACACAACGCGCCCATATTGGAAACCCGAATCGCCCTGGGATTTTGGAGATAATTGCCAACTGTCCGGAAGGGGAAGACTTTGGTCTTGCCAACGAAGAGGAACAGGAACAAGTGACCTGGGCTGAAGAAGCCCCACCGTATAACCAACTGCCAGCAGATGAAACATGCTATGCTCTTTTCACTGATGGTTCCTGCCGCGTCGTGGGGATGAACCGGAAGTGGAAAGCACCCGTATGGAGCCCCACAGGACAGGTTGCACAAGCCACCGAAGGAGAAGGTGGATCTAGTCAACTTGCTGAACTCAAAGCTGATCAGCTGGCCCTTGACATTGCTGAAAGAGAGAAGTGGCCAAACCTCTACCTTTACAGTGATTCATGGATGGTAGCCAATGCTCTGTGGGGTTGGCTGGAAAGGTGGAAAAAGGCTAACTGGCAAAGTAGGGGAAAACCAATCTGGGCTGCCGATGAATGGAAAGACATTGCCACCCGGGTAGACAAGCTGCCTGTGAAAGTCCATCCAGTAGATGCCCATGTCTGTTGTGCTATGTTGTTTAATTTTAATTTTCCTTCTGTGTTGATGGTTTATCCCAGTTTCTTTCCCCTAAGTTAAGTACATAATGGTTTTTCCCTTTACTGCCCTTGTCCTTGTCAGTCATCCTAAACCCCTCCCCTTTATCTGGAACCTTCCCTGTCCCTCACCCTAAACCCTGCCCCACGGGATGTCAATCCTTTGTAGCCTCTCCCTTTGTTCTAGAAGTTTCTGTGTCAAGCATTCCCTCTTGTATTCATGATTGGTTATATTGTATGTATCCCCACGCTCGGTTTGCCTTATTGGCTCAGTGTACCCCTTTCCCCACCTTCTGTACCTCCCCCCGTTAACTGTTATTGGCCAGAGTTTTGTGCCATCCCCTTGCTCCTCCCCTGTACTTAAGCGTGTGTAGAATGCCTTCTAACTGCCTTTTGCGGTTCCCCCTCCCAACCTCCGGACTTTTTACCTTTTCCTTCAATAAATCCCTTCCCCCAGAACCATAAAAGGTCTCTCCTGCGACTCTTTATCCCTCCCTGACGACTCGCCCAGGCGTAGCTGTTGCTACACCCCTGCTGCGGCTTCCGGAGTGGTGCCGAGGAGGGGCCACTCACCGACGTAGGCTTCCCGGAGCTAGCCGATAGCCCAGGTGAGGTGGGCAGTGGGTGGAAGAAACGTCACATGTCCCCAAGAGTCGGGCTAATGAGGAACACCGACACAATGAGCAGGTAGATCAGGCTGCACAGATAGAGGTGTCGAAGACAGATTTAGATTGGCAGCACAAGGGAGAGTTGTTCCTGGCTCGATGGGCCCATGATGCCTCAGGTCATCAGGGCAGAGATGCCACCTATAAGTGGGCACGAGACCAAGGGGTGGATCTAACCATGGACAGTATTTCTCAGGTTATCCATGACTGTGAAATGTGTGATGCCATCAAGCAGGCCAAGCGGGTGAAGGCCCTCTGGTTTGGGGGGCGATGGGCCAAATGCAAGTATGGAGAGGCCTGGCAGATTGACTACATCACACTGCCTCAAACCCGCCCGGGCATGTGCTATGTACTGACCATGGTGGAAGCCACCACTGGATGGTTAGAGACCTACCCTGTGCCTCATGCCACTGCTCGGAACACCATCTTGGGCCTGGAAAAACAAGTTCTTTGGAGGCATGGTACCCCTGAGAGAATTGAGTCGGACAATGGGACTTATTTTATGAACAGCCTTATACACACCTGGGCTAGAGAACACGGCATTGAGTGGGTGTACCATATCCCCTACCATGCACCAGCGGCAGGGAAAGTTGAAAGGTTCAATGGCCTGCTTAAAACCACCTTGAAGGCACTGGGTGGGGGAACTTTGAAGAACTATTATTAATCTACCAAACTATTATTATTATTATTATTATTATTATTATTATTATTATTATTATTATTAACAATTATTAATCTACCAAAGGCCACATGGTTAGTGAACACCCGAGGTTCCACTAACCGAGCAGACCCTGCCCAATCTGAGCCCTTGGGAATATCAGATGGAGGTAAGGTTCCAGTGGTACACATGAGAGGTACGCTGGGAAAAACTGTTTGGGTGAATCCTGCCTCCAGCAAAGACAATCCCATCCGTGGAGTTGTATTCACTCAGGGACCAGGTTGCACCTGGCGGGTGATGCAAAAGAGTGGAGAGACCCGATGCATACCCCAAGGAGACCTTGTTTTAGGGTGAAATACCTATAGTACTGTGCCTATGTCTCTAACTGCATGTATGTATATAAAATGTAACGGTTTAATTTGATATAGCATATTAGTATGGGAGAAACAAAGGGGTGGATAATGTTGGGGGTTGAATGCTTCCCTTTTCTTTCTGTGGAATTTCTCCCATTGTTGTGCTAAGTGGCTACAACTTAAGGCAATGTTCTCTCGCAGGGAGGTGGGTGGAGAGAGGGGTTCGGGAAACAGGAAAAAGGAAAGGTGGGACGGGGGTCGGGAGCCGGCTGGAAAACTCTCTCGTTTGGCTCGTGGAGGGAGAGGACGCCCCCTACTCAGATCTGCCATCTCCCCTGCCACCCCAGCGCTGAGATCCACGCTCCCTGCCTTTGGACATCGCTCTGCTGCTCTCCCACCTCACCCTACTACCTCCAGACACTCTGCCGAGCACCACGACTGACACCGTGAGGGGGGAGTCACTTTCCCCATCCCTCTAACCCCTGGGCCGCTGCCACCGTCACTCCAGCTTGCTTCAACTGCGAGGGACCTGCCCTGCCCACACAGCACCGGTAACTGAGCACAGGGAGATGGCCTGTGGCCAAAAGGGACTGGAACTTAGTTATTCTGTTCTGTTCTCAATTTTTATAGCTGTTGTTGTTTTCTGCCTTGTTAGATATCAGTAGAGAACTGTTATTCTTATCCCCACATTTCCTGCCTGAAGGCCTCTGATTTGGACCTAAAATAATTAAAAGGGAGGGGGTTGCATTCTGCATCTCAGGAAGGGGGCTCTTGCCTTTCCGTAGACCATACCTGTCTTTCAAACCAAGACAGATTTTGGCGCCCGGAACGTGAGGCATTCCCTGAGGGCATTGAGAGAGGGGTAGAAAAGGGCATAACAGTTCTTGAATTACCCAAGCTTGTGGTAGATGACACCATGCTGTCCAGGTTACCCTGGATTGGCTTCCATGTGGTCACTGCTATATCTCTCCATTTGCAAGCCCTTTTTTAAACATGAGTCTCGTAACTAAGGTTACTGTGGCTATTATCTGGCTCATTTTGTGGGTTGATCAGTTGAGGAATTCATGGATTTTTAATTTTCTCTGGAAGATGGCCACATGTATTCAGAGCTATCGCACTCTAAGTGTGTGTTTCTGGGGCTACTTCAATAATGGTACTAACTGTGAGGAAGCGGCAGCAGGTGAAATCTTCTCCAAGCCCAACACATAGTTTTTGAAGTTCACCCCACCAGTCTTCAAGGGGTTCAAATCGGCTTTAAATGGTAATGAAGGCGAAGAACAAAGCCGCAGGGCACTGGGATTGCAAGCGCATCACAGCGAAGAGCACACGAGCAGTCAACGAGTTTCTTCACAATTGCTTTCACTTCTCATCCCTCTTGCTGCTTGGAAAAGTAGCACACAGCCGTTGCACGCAAGGGCAAAAGCTGGGGCAGTGCCCTTCCTCACACCTTCGCTGTGGTGTTCTGCATGCAGCTAGAGCGAAGCGAGAAGGACGCGAGGAAGAAGAAGGCGTTCTTAAAGTAGCCCTCTGTCAAGCAGCCCTGAAAGGGTGCATAACTCACGGCGTCTCACTGCCCTCCATTCTACATACTCGCAGCTCCATTTGCCGACTTGCAAAAATGCTACCAGAGCAGAGGGGGCCAGATTGAAGAGGCAGTGCCTAGGTTCACCTTCTACTTATTGCACGTAAGCCACATCCAGCTCCTCGCTGCACTCTGTATTTCCCTTCTCCGCGGCATTTACCATGGTGCTCTCTGCAACTTGGTGCCTAGAAGTGACCGCCAATATTTCCACAGCGGGCTGCAAGGGAACCAAGGAGCAGCACAAGCAGCAGTGCTTCAGCTTTCTCCTTCCAACTGCTAAGGGCACTTGGGAAGGCAAGTGTGAGGCAGCCACCTTCCTCTCCTAGGAGCCTGTAACGTGGTGGACACAAGCACGGGACTTGTGCGGCTTCGTTCACCGCCCTCGCCCACGCCTGACGCCGCTTTCATGATCCACTATTAATACAGAGCGGGAGTCATGATGGTTCTTTTGATCTTAAAGGTGCAAACAGGCAAAGTGCAGGGGACAAAATCAGTTTATTCAACAGCAGAAAATGAGTTTATTCAACAAGAGCAATGCATTTCATCAAATGCCAACAACTCAGTTACGGTAAGGGGGAGAGGTATAGGAGACAAAGTATAGGGAGAGGGGAAGGAAAGAAAGGGATGGGGAAATAGCTACCAACAGACGAGACGGGCGTCCTCACGGGTCATCCGATAGACGAGTCTTCGTCCGTGGGGAGATCTCAGGGGTCTTCTCCAGGGGGTAGACTGGTCTTCGTCAGTGGAGAGATCTCAAAGGGTCTTTCTCAGAGGATCGCTCTTTTATAGTCCTTCTCCAAAGCGAGTGGCCTCTGGCCAAGAGGTGGGAATATTTATGGACCATTGTGTGGTGCTGCAGGAGACAGGTACGGTCAAGCAGTCCTCAGTTGGTGGTACAACACAACCTCTGGTTGGTGCCATGACAGCACAGTCCAGTGAACACAATACAACAGCACACAGTCACAGGCATCCACCTTGGCCGGGCCAGGAAACCATTGTTCAGAGTCAGCCTGGGTGGGGGTCCACGAGTTCTGCTTGCGACGGTCGGGAGGCAAAATCAAGGGGAACTTCGGACGGACCCTTACAGCCCCCACCGCGAGGAAGCTGCTATTAGCACCGCATTGCAGGGGCACTTCTCGCTCCTTGACTACGTGCTCAGCGCTCTCCGAATTCGCTGCTAGCTCCATGGTCCTTCTCAGCTGCAAGTAGCAGCGCTCACTGTACATAGAGCTTAACCACGACCGAAGACTAGGAGGGACATGTTGCATATGAAAATGTGACAGTACAGAGACATTCTACACCGAGTAGAGACAGAGACACACAGAGAATTCTACACTGCCCCTTCTTATCGGCCATCTTGCGCTCCTGCTGCCTCTGCTGTGACGAATCGTTCCTTGAATGACGAGCGAGAGCCCCTCTACAGGCAGATTGCACTGAGTGAGAGCTCCCTAGGGACTTTTGGATGTAAAACTTTTTCCACCTCCAAAAATATATGGTTGAGTCCTAAAAGTTTTGGTTTTATTAAGAATAGTTACGTCCAAGTATTGCTGTTCTAAACACCCTTGGTTTCAGTCTGAAACTAACTGCTTGTTTCTGTCTTTTTGCCGAGTGGCAATGTAATTCTAAGGTAACTAGATATGTTGGAAATCCATAAATTACATCTCAGGTTAGGTGGGATAATTGGCTGGGAAGAAAAGGGAATTGAGAATTTGGAACGACTCCAAAGTGAGCTGATGTCACCATCTGAGATTCCCTTGGGTTCCAAATCCTTTCATTTGTGTTTTTGTGGGCTTTTTTGAAGGCGGTGTACAGTTGAAGCCATGATTTAGCTGTGGTGAGACCTGCTCCACTGTAAAAGCATTATTTTCTCAGTGAGCATGGACAACAGTTAGAGTGTCGTCTTTTAAGATTCCCTGCACTCCACTTATGGTGGCAAAAGCAGTGCCTTGACTGTAATCATAAAAGTGATTACAGTTTCATTGCTTTGACATCATGTAGGATGCTTCCTCCATCTGCTGTGGTCAGCATTAAGTAACAGATTTCTCAGTTTCTAGGAAGAGTCTAGCAAACAATCACCTTGCTCCTTCTCTTGCATTTATTCATCACTGCTATGCTGCTATACAGACAGATAGTCTGTTTATGATTCAACAATTCAATGGGACATCAAGTAAATAGCAAAGCAAAACTAACTACCGAAAGCACTATAAGGGCCAGAGATTAGCTTGGATCAAAACAGGTATTCTCCTAGCATTGTTTACAAGCAAGTCAGCATGTGAAACAGAGGGCACAATGTAGTTTGTGCTTTGTTTTGGGCAAGCCCTGAAGAAGGAAATTCTGATTTCACATATGGGAAAAGAAATGTTGACATTTAAATGAGATTGTTCATACCCCAGAAAAGTTTGCTTTGAAAAGTTGTGGAAGTCCTGTTAGGAAACATGGCTTTACAAGTCCTTTCCACCAGGAGACAACAGCTGTAGAACATCTGGGTGTGCCAGTGTTGAGAGTACCAGCAAAGATCAAAGTGGAGAAGTTGGTGAACAATGGCAGTGGCATGGGGGAGAGCAAGTGGGGTGCTGGCTGTGGAAACAGGGGAGCCCTGACTGACTTAGGAGGCGTGTGATGGTCTGTGCCAGCAAGCGGAGTAGTGCTGTGGCCTTGGGACACAGCGAATACTGGAATTCAGTGGGGTCACTGTGCAGGCTGAGTGTCTCAGCTGCTGGAGGGACCCAGTTTACCCACATCTAAACATCCAGTCTCACTCTTTCCAGCCACAGAAAGGAGCAGGATGTGGCTGCTGGCGATGCCTGTCATGTATATGTAGTGTATATGTGTGCTATCCCAGCCTGCTGGGAACACTTCTTCTTTGTGACTGCTTGGGCTGAGGGAGAGAAAGCAGTGGTAGTTTCTGAGGTTTCGAGTTTGCTCGAGTTTCTCAGGCTGTTTCTGGAGCCACCCAGAGTTCTCTTCCTTGAAGCATTTCAATTCCTGGCAATTTTCAAAATTCAAACAGACACAGCCCTAAGCTAGTTGATCTGACTTCAGAGCTATTCTTACACTGAGCTGTTGGATGATCTGATCTCCTGAGATGTCTTCCATCTCAGTTTATGACCTGGTTCTTGTGAAAAGTAGGATCTTTTAGCCTGGAGAAGAGAGGTTTCTGGAGAGATAGTATTGTGGGCTTTGAATATGTAAAGAGGGTATAAGACAAATGGAGAAAGACTTTTTAGGAAGGTTTGCAGAGACAGGACAAGGGGCCATGCTTTCAAACTGAGACTAGGTTTACATTGGCTAAAATGAAAATCTTTTCTACGATGAAGCTGGTGAGACACTCAAATGGGTCTTCCAGAGAAGTTGCGGATGCCCCATCATTGAGAGTGCTCCTTATCAGTTTGGCTAGTCTAGAGCAATTTGATCTACTGTAAGATCTACCTGGCAAGGAAGTTGGACTAGATGATCTTTAATCACAGACTGTTGTATGATTCCGTGAAAGACACAATGTAATAAAATTCATATTTCGGATTTTGGCGCAGACATATGTATTATTTCTCACTTTATGCATCATTGCAATGACAACTTGTTAGCTTCTGAAATGATGAGCTGAGATTGATTTCCTTCCTTTGTTTCATTTTCCCTGTTATTCCTTCACTCTTGGACTTTTTTTTTCACTAGATTTCCTCTTTCAGTAAACTGCCCTTAACTATCACTTTGCTCCCCACCTGGCTTTTTTTTTTTTCAATGACACATTTTCACTGGTTCGTTTTGGGCCTTTGCTGCTTGAAGTCCAGCAGCCTCCTTGTCTGAGCATTATGGAGCTTTCTTTACAGCTTCATCACTATGGAAAAAGCTATAAATTACTGTGTTCCATATCACATACCATCAAGTATCACACTAATATTCCCTCTGCTGAATAGCTGATTGGCTTACATAGACCAGCCAAATACCAGGAAATCCAGATGGCAGCAATAATCTTGTAGACTACTCAAGCTGGTCATTGAAAATCTGGAGAAGTCATGTGAGGTATCACATTCTCTTGAAAGAAGTGTATATCATCTTGGACATTCTAGAATGGGCTATTGATATTGTCATGAGTTTCTGGCTAGACTTTTTAGTATGCAAATTCAAATTCAAATGATCTGAAATGATAGAACTTCAAGAAATTTTTTTTCCCAGAATCGAAGTATGATGGAGTTACATAGGGAGAATCTTAATCTTAGTTATTCTATTCCATCTCACATCATGGCTGGGGGCAGGGAGAAGAGAGTATCTTTGGGGCACAGTGGGTTCCGGTGTACTCAGTAAGCTGGGCAGAGGAGCCATCAGGTATTGTCTGTTGTTGGGGGGCAGGTTCATGTGAACTCTTCCTTTCTTGTACCTTGCCACTAGTATTGTTGCTAAAATTGTTTGTTTTCTCATCCAAGTGACAAAATCAGCACACTTAATGAGGGATGAAGAGGGAGCAGGGACCTCAGAACAGGAGGAAGAAGAAGCAGAATCTGCTGTCTTCCAGAAGAAAAAAAACACAACCAGCCAACTTTGCATCATTTGTGAACTTCCTGGGCGTGTACTCTATCCCCTTGTCCAGATCACTGATAAAGATATTAAACAGGACTGGGCCCAAGACTGAGCCTTGGGGACCAGCTGGATGAACTCTATTTCCCACCACAATTTGGGCCTGGCCATCACCCAGTTTGTCACCCAGTAAACAGCCCACCCACCAAAACCATAAGCAGACAATTTCTTCAGGAGAATGATGTGAGACTCATTGCAAAAAGGATCAGGGAGATGCCTAGGAAGAGTCTCAGGTGAATCCAGGCGAGTATAGTGGAGGACTATTCAGTTTTCCAATCAATTTGCTTTAAAAACTCTACAAAACCGTAATAAAAAGACACACAAACAAAGAAACAAACAAAATAGTAGACCAAACAAACACACAACCCCAACTAATAATCCCCAAAGAGACAAAAAACCCCACAAAAAAACCCACCCAAAACTGAAAAAAAAACCCCAAACCCAACACATCAAAAAATCAGGGTGAATGTTTTTAGTAACTTTAAAAATAACAATACAAAAGAAAACAAAAAACCCAGAAAGTCACATTTCTAAAGTTGCTGTCCCAGTCTCTTCTCTCAGCAGGGAGGACATCCTGAAGTGGAGCCAGTTGGAAGAAAGCGGGACAGGGCAGCACCTAGGCCATTGTCACAGGACGGCCCTGTGACTGCCCCATTGCCAAAACCTGGACACATAAATCAAACACAGGTATGCACATGTGCTTAGACACAGCAAAAATATATTTGTCTGAGAAGAGCACTAGTCCATTTATATCCCTGGAAAGAGCATAATACCTAATCTCAGCTTTCTTTTCAGTCATTACAAATGTTTCGAAAATATAGGAGTGCTGCAAACGGAAATATCCAAGATCAACATGAGGACCAATAAAAAATATTCCATTTTTGAAACTGCATTGGGATTCCTCTGCAGAAATTGACTCAGAGCTCTAAGATTTACAAAAAAGACCAAGAGTATTGGAATCAATACAACACAGTGTCTGGAGACTTCAGCCGATTGCCTTGATTTCTCAAATATGATGGAGGAAGCACCTTAGGAACTACAGCTGCCAGTTCTCTCAGGGCCCTGACATGCCTCTGGGTGGGTCCCATGGTCTTGCATGCTCAGGTTCCTCAAGTGGTCTGAAAGCTGACCTGCTACTATGGCTTAGAATCAAGTCCACCAGTCCAATAACCTGAGAGATGTGGAAATGGTGATTGGCAGTAAAAATTGAGACCAACACTTGTTGAGTACCTCAGCCTTCTCCTTGTCTGTTGTCACTAGTCCTGTCTGGCTTATGGGGGTGGGGGGGGAATAGGGGAGGAGTGATAGGTTTCTTTTCATCTTCCTTTTCCCACTGAAATACCCGTAGGTGCCTTTATTATTCTTATTTTTGGCATGCTTTTCCAAATTCAGCTTCAACTGAGACTTAGCTATACTGATCCCGTCCTCACACACTCATGTGTTACCACTGTATTTTTCCCATTATTTGTCTCGCTGTGTATTGTCTGCATATTAGCTACTTACATCACATCTATTAATTTTCAATAACCTTCTGGCTTTAACTTGTTTTCAAGAATAACCTTTTTGAACCTTTTCACCTCAGAAATTCACCTGGGAAACCCAAAATCCCCAAAATTCACCCCGAAGACCCCCTGGGATGCCCAGCACTCACCTGGCAACTACGAAAAAATCCACAAATTCACCCCAAAATTTATGGGGGACCACCAAATCCCAGGGCTTCACCCCAAAATCCCACCTGCAACCCCCAAAATCCCTCAAATCACCCCCAAGACCCAGTCCTTCGAACACCTCCCAAATTCACCCCAAAATGTCTCCAATCCCCCTCAAAACCCACCCAGATACCCCAAATCCACCAAATTCACTCCAAGACCCATCTGGGACTCCCAAAAATCACCGAAATTCCCTGGAAAATCCACCTGCATCCCCCCAAATTCATCCCAAAATTCTCCCATGATTCCCAAATACTCACCTGGATACCCCAAAATCGACAGAATTCACCCCAAAATCAGCCTGGCATCCCCAAAACTCACGTGAGAACCCTAAAATTCACATGTATACCCTAAAATTCACCAAATTACCCCCAAAATTCCCCTGAGATCCCTAGAATTCCACAAATTCCCACTAAAATTCATCTGAGACTCCCCACATTCTACAAATTCACCCCTGTCCTGGGGTACAATACAAAAATCTGTATTCTATCACCATCTGTTAAAATGTGGGAGGGGTGGTGATCCTTATCTCTGTGGGAGATATCCTCTGCTGATGTGCAATTTGATAAGATCAGGGGGATGATTATCGTTATCTTTTCACAACCCATCCTTCCACCAGAAGACAGATTCTGTTAATGGGCCATTAAGTCCTATTGTGTGACTGATAAGATTACATCATCCCATTGGGAGATGCTCCAGCCAGGGGGAGGAGCCAAACATTTCCTACCTAGATAAAAACTGAGATTTGGAACACCAAGGCAGTCCTTACCACTGGATCCCAGTGGAAAGTCTGACCTTTTTCCACATCATCGCTGGATCTTTGGAGGAAAACTGCACCTTCTACAGGAGCACTGCTTCAACTGAACCACATCTGTCATCCAGGAGGACTGCAGCCACCATTTATACAGACTGCAACCAACACCCTGACTGACAGGGTGTCAGGTTGTACTTCTGACTTTGTTGCTGGTTTTTCTTTTATATTATTGCATGTATTTTATTTTTTCTCTTTTCTCCTATTAAATTGTATTACCGACTTGGAGTCTCGCATTGGTTTTACTTTCAAACCAACACAACCCCAAACCTCGCTACCCGGGATCCCCCAAAATTCCACAAATTCTCCCACAAAATCAACCTGGGTCCCCTCAAAACTCACCTTGATCTCCCCAGATTCCCCACCCCCCTCCAATTCACCTGGGAAACCCCAAATCCCCAGAATTCAACCCAAAATTCACCTGGGACCCCAAAAACCTTTAAATTCGCTCCAAAATGATTGGCAACTTTACACACTCCATTTTCCCACAAAAGGATCTAGAGCCCTGGGTGCTTCATATACAAACTAAATGGAAAAAACCTTTCTATTCATTCTCAGCAAAAAGACTTCCTATTCCTCCTTCTTTTGCAGAAAACTGCCTTCTCTTTCAAACTTATTCTCTTGCTCACTTACCTGCATAATGCTTAGTCCCTGTTCTGCATGCTCATTTTCTTCACTTTTACAAGGAATCCTCTCCTTATCTTCTTCTTCCCCTAGTCCTTCCATTTCTTGTGCCTAGATCACCTGTTTCGTTGTTAGATTTGTTCCTCCAGCTGATTTTTGAGAACTGTCCCTGTCTTGTGGCACCGCTCGCTTGAGAGAGGTGATTGTCCTGCTCTGCTCTGGGCTGGGACTGCGCTCTCTTCAAGCCCTGGGGGCAATTTTGGATGCCACAACGTCAGAAAGACCTCAGGCTATTGGAGAAATGTCCAAAGGAGGGACACACAGATAGGGAAGAGGCTGGAGGGGAAGCCATACAGAGTGGCTGAGGGCATTTGGTTCAGCTGCAGAGAGGACACTGAGCTCACACCTCACATGGGACCTCTCAGCTCCTCTCAAGGGCAGCACAGGGACAGCTTTGCTCTCTGCTCTCTGCTCTCTGCGAAGAGGGACAGGAGCCAAGGGAATGCCAGGAGCTGTGTCAGGGGACGATTAGGCTGGCTATCAGGGAAAGGTTTTTTTCCTCAGAGGCTGGTCAGGCACTGAATAGGTTCTCCAGGCAATGGGCACAGCCCCAATGCTGCCAGAGATCCAGGAGCGTTTGGCCAATGCTCTCAGGGATGCAGAGGGTGGGACTGTTGGAGTGTCTGTGCAGGGCCAGGAGTTGGACTTTGACGATCCCTAGGGGTCCTTTCCGTCTCAGGAAACTCTTACTATTTTCCCCTCTTTCCTCTCCTTGCACAATGCTCTCAGCTTACTGTTCCACTATATGTTCCACTTCGGAAACCTCCGCTACTTCTTTCCAGTTCAAGCACAATTCTACTGGTTACAATCCAAAGATATACAGATTGAAAAACAACCAAAAAGAAACAGCTGTTTGGAATGTCGTGGTCTTATTTGGATCTCGAACTATGAAGTCGATTGTGCCTTGCAAGTTCTAAAAGCAAAACAACAACAAAAAACACCCACCACACCATTTTAACATAGGGATTTGCTTTCTTCTAAGAAATCCATTTCCCTTGTCAAAATGGATCTATTTCAGTAAGAGATCATCTTGAATAGATCACTTACTATCTAAAGAACCTGGAACACTCAAATCCCTAATGATAAGTCTGTTACCTTGTCGTTTTCTGTTCCAAAGGCAAATGAATTTGCTCAAGTGCCGTTTCGAACAAGGACAGAGTTCAAAGTGTGGCTCTGAGAAATGTTTTGGTTTTCCTCTCCTATCTCTATCAAAAGCCCTTTCTTCAATGGCAGAAACAATACTTGATATAGTCTGAATTTTAAAGGTCATGAAAATTTTCTCAAAAGTGAAAAATTTATATAGCAGTCAGGTTTTAAACCAACGGGAATTTTTGTTTTACCTGTTTGAAGATTTCCTTCACACTAAAATGCTGGCTGATGGATACCTAGAAGAAATCAATTCCCACAAAATGTTTCTGGGTAAGCCATTACGTCATCCATTACAATTTGCTTCAGTGTCCCGTTCCTGTCCAATTGAAGGTTCCTGTTTAAGTGACTCAAGTACAGAGAGAAATAAAATTAAATTTGACTACAGTGCCTTTAAATCTAAATCGAACTTCCTGATCAAGCTCATAAAACCTTTAGGCTAAATGTTGCCATTGATCTGTTTCTACTGAACACAATCACATCCTGGCTTGTTAGAGAATAGTTCATTACAAAGAAAGACATGCACAGAAGTTAAAATATTTCCAAAGAAGCATTTGACATCATTCCTTTTGGATGCGGAACCATTCCAACACTGCTTACATAAGAGGTCAAATTACTGTCTTCCATGTTAGTTCTGCACTGTGCTCAGCGGAGCCTTTCTGGTTTATTTGCCTTTGACTTGGACATAAATCTGAGTCTTGATTCAAGAAAAATCAATATTCACACTTGTTTTCATTTACAAGGACATTGGCTTGGTCTCCTAAACAAAGAGTATGATGGGGAATTTATGTAGGTGTTCAGATAGGTAACATTCTCTTTCTGCAACCTGGCATTGTATTTTCACTTGGTCTGTTACCTCTGGCTTTGTTTTAACGGCTCAAATTATCAGGAAGAATATCAAACCTCCAGCTCTAGCCACAGTCCCACTGCGAAGTTTGTGAAGGTATGTGCATCTGCCCCTCAGGTCCATACTGCTCTTCTAATGTGCCTCTGATCGAGGCGGTAGGAAAAAACTGTTGCATTTCCTAGATGCATTGTAAATGGTACATTCCGTGACCCCTGCTATGCCCTGTAGCTTGGTCCCTCTCCCCTCCTGGGCATACAGGGCTGGCTGGGATCCACTTTCTCCCCGCCCCCCTTTTCAGACCCTAGAAGAGATCTGTGCCCCCTGACCTCTGTCTCTTTTTCCCTCTTTTTCTCTTGCTCCCTCTTTTCCTCGCTACCCACGAGAAATAAACCCTGTAACTTCATCAGGGAAAAGATCCTCTTTTGTTATCTTATTTACGTCCGTGAGGAAAGGGCCCCGGGAGCCATCACCCTAACACCTGAGCTAGACCGGAGGAAGGGCAAAGAACCCCATTTTAGGGCAGAGTAAAGGCCTCAGTTGGCGCCCAACGTGAATGGTCTCTACAGAGCACCCCACGTTCAGCTGTGACTCCTATTTTCGGGATTCAGGATGCCTTGGAGCTGATCAACGAGCTTAAATTTCTTTAACCTGCATTTTGTGCAGTTCGAAGACTTTTAAGCACGAACCGGGAGCCTGTCAGTAGCCCAGGCAGGTCGGTTCTGGACGTAGACCCACTACAGTTACTCAGACGCCTCTGCCTGCAAGAAAAAAAAGGTGACTGGAAGCCTCCTTTCACAGTGGGTGGGTTCCTGGAGCTCCGCGTGGGGGCCTCACTGGTGGCATTTGATTGGCGTGGCGCTGCTCTCTAGGAGAGACACGGCGCAGTGGCAGGGAGGCAGCTTTGATCGGTTTCAAAGCGGTGGCACGGAGGTTTTTTGCGATTTTTTGCGGTTTTTGTGGGTTTTTGCTGCGGGGTCGGTCTCCACAGCAGCGCGGGCACCACGTGGGTTTTACCGACAGAAACAGCGAAATTAACATCGGCTCCGCATCCAGTAAAGCCTTAAAAACGTTGTGTACCTGGCACGTTTTAACAACTGTCCTGGGGTACAATGCAAAAATGTGTATTCTATCACCATCTGTTAAAATGTGGGAGGGGTGGTGATCCTTATCTCTGTGGGAGATATCCTCTGCTGATGTGCCATCTGATAAGATGGGGGGATGATCATCGTTATCTATTCACAACCCATCCTTCCTCCAGAAGATATATTCTGTTAATGGGCCATTAAGTCCTATTGTGTGACTGATAAGATTACATCACCCCATTGGGAGATGCCCCAGCCAGGGGCAAGAGCCAAGCCTTTCCTACCTAGATAAAAAACTGAGATTTTGAACACCAAGGCAGTCCTTTCCACTCGATCCCAGAGGAATGTCGGACCTTTTTCCACATCATCGCTGGATCTTCGGAGGAAAACTGCACCTTCTACAGGAGCACTGCTTCAACAGAACCACATCCGTCATCCAGGAGGACTGCAGCCACCATCTATAGGGACTGCTACCAACACCCTGACTGACAGGGTGTCAGGTTGTATTTCTGACTGTGTTGGTGGTTGTTTCTTTTATATTATTGCATGTATTTTATTTTTTCTCTTTTCTCCTATTAAATTGTATTACTGACTTGGAGTCTCGCACTGGTTTTACTTTCAAACCAACACAACAACTAACTCTCTTCCTGTGTTTTTAACTGTAGTGGGGTAGATATAGTGGCAAATTGCTAAACATCATGGGCTTACATCAATCTGCCTTACAAAAGAGTATAATAAACCAACTCAGGGAGATATTAAGTTCCGGAAATGTTTTAATATCTAAGAAAAAATTAGCCCGTTTTGCCATCTGGCTGTCTGTTGAAAAATCTGACCTTGAATTGCAAAATATAAATTCGATTTCATTTTGGGATGAAATAGGGGATTTATTCACTTTAAAAGTGGGAAATGGAGATAAAACAGCTTCTGTATTCCTCCCGAACTTTTTACAAATTCGGAAACTTTTAATTCAGACAGAAAACAACAGACAGCAGCAGCAAAACGGTTCAGACTCACCTTCCCTTTCCCCAAAACCCTATAACCCGGACCTGGAGGGGACCCACGGGTCTCCCTGGGGGGTGCAGGGCTCCCAGCACTGCTGTGACTGCTCTGAGTCCCTGGGTCCTCCCCGGTATCCCGACTCTGATAATTTTTCGAAAATTGTCAGCACTCCTTTCTTGTTCCCTTCCCCTCTGGGCAACGGCTACACCTGAAGGTGTTGGGGTTCCAGATAGCTCCGGCCATGCGATACAGCCCGTAGGGGGGGTCCCATATGGTGGCAGCCACGTGTCTCCTCCTTCATCCCGCAACCCCCTTCACCCTCCGGTCTCTGCACCTAAGCCTGTCCCCTCCCATAACCCATCCCTGCCCTCGGCTCCACTGCCCCCTCCCCCCTCCAAGACCCAGCCCTGCACGGCACCCAGCGACCCTGCCCACAGGTGTCGCGACCCTGAATCCCACCACCCCTCCCCCGCTCCGGTTTCACATTCCTTCCCTCCAAGCTGCTGCGGGGTGGGGGAGGGCAGTGGAGCCCCTGCTGAGTTCAGTGCCGGTGGGAGTGGGGGTGGGGAGGGATCAGCTCACAGCCCCTGCGGGACGGATGATGTCCCCGTGGTGGGGGGGGTGGGCAGCCCTGAAAGTCAACACCAGGGAAAAGAGTATATACCATCAGTTGCTCCTGTAGTTTATCTTGGTAAGAGGAATGGTAGAAGAAGTTATCAACCTTTGTCCTATCAAGATAAATAAGGAAATTTGTAAAGTACAGAGAGAATTTGGTAGAAATAGTGACATCTTTAAAGGCATGATGAGAGCCACCTTTAACTCAAACAAACTGGTTCCATATGATATCAAAGAGCTTTTCCGATGTCTGTTAACTGCTTCAGAATATGATCTATGGGAAAGCCTGTGGAAAAGATCTTTGAAAGTGCTTTTACTAGAGCTTTTAAAAAGCTCAGATGATGAAAAAGATGCTGAAAATAATGTCATAACATATGAACACCTATGTGGGGAAAAGGATTGGCATTGCCCCGAAAGCCAAACCAGAGTACTATCCAATTCTGTCCCGGATAAAATCTGCAATGTTGCAGAAAAGGCTTTTAATCAATTACCAACAGTAGATTCTAAAGGCAGTTATGTTAACATTAAACAGTTTGCTTCTGAGAATTTCTTACAGTTTGTGGACCGCCTTCGTACGCAAGTGGAAAGACAGGTGTCTGATCCAGGGGTACAAGCTGAATTAATTAAAGAGATGGCTCAGAGGAATGCTAATGAAACCTGCCGTAGGGTTATTCTTGGCCTTCCCCTGGAGCCAGCACCTAGCTTAGCACAGATGATAGAATCCTGCGCCAGCAAAACAGAACTGCTCAGTGGGCACGAGAGAAATCCAGGACTGGCACACCCAAAGACCATGGCAGCTGTAACACCAGAAGCCAAGAAGCAACCAATGTCACCAGAGCAGCTGCAGCACATCATCTGCTTCCAGTGCAAGCAGCCAGGACACTTTGCCAGAGACTGTCCACACAACCAGAAACAGAAGAAGACCAACAAACAAAAAAACTAGCTTTACAGCGCGTACCCGCCATTAACACCATAGCGCGCTCGGCTATAAATGCGGCGGGCTCCACACTCACAAAAGACTCTCTCTTAATAAACAAAAAGGGGGAAGGATGGGAGAGAGGGCGTGGGGATGCATGGCAATCAAAATATTACATGTTCAATTAACAATGTTTGGAAGCCACTAGGCCGTTTTAGGCTTGTGACAACCAAAGGTTTTCATTTCAGGTCACCTGATTGGACAGTCATTACAGTGGACTTACCTAACAGTACACAGGACGTGACGTTAAACCACATGAAACTGGACAGTGAGTTCTTTGTTGTCAGGGACACAGCACACACACCCCCAGAGATTGAGGTAGCTCCCATGACCATCAAGGGAAGCATAACTGGCCTCATTCTCCTGGCACGAGGTCCTCTACCACCATATTACCTGCTTGAGGGACAAATCCTCTCCCAGGCCATTCCTGTTCCAGTGGAGGTCCCAGTAGATGGAAAATCACCTGAAGTCTACTGGGCAGAAGTGGTGGGTGAGGACAAACCTTCTCTGGCATGCAACCTAACCCGTGGATCAGATCACCTGCATGTGGAGGGGGTACTGGACACAGGTGCTGATGTGACTATCATACCTGAAAGGATGTGGCCGTCACATTGGGAACTTCACCCTGTGGCAGGCAGAATGCAAGGTGTAGGAGGAGTAAAATTGGGAAAAAATATCAAAAAGCATCGTACAAATTGAGAGGCCGGTTGGAAAATTGGCTAGCATCCGTCCATTTGTTACAGACTATAAATGCCCTCTATGGGGGAGAGACACCATGTCCCAGTGGGGGGTAAAATTGATTTTTCCTAAGACTTCTCGGGATTTTTAGAGGCGACCACTGTACAGCGTCCTACCCAAAAGTTGAAATGGCTAGATGATACCCCAAAGTGGGTAGCACAGTGGCCGATGAGTAAGGAAAAGCTCAGGGCACTTGAAGAGCTTGTGGAGGAGCAATTGGCTAAAGGCCACATAGAGGAGACTAGAAGTGCGTGGAATTTCCCGGTTTTTGTGATAAAGAAACCGGGGAAGGACAAGTGGAGGCTGCTCCACGACCTCCGGGAAATAAACAAAGTAATTGAGGACATGGGGTCTCTCCAACCTGGAATGCCTTCTCCAACAATGCTTCCTAAAGATTGGCAATTGGCTGTTCTAGACATCAAGGACTGTTTCTTCCACATTCCCCTACACCCACAGGATGCCCCATGGTTCGCTTTCTCGGTTCCTACCATCAATCAAGAAGCCCCAATGAAGCGCTACCACTGGAGAGTTTTGCCCCAGGGATTAAAATGTAGTGCCTCCATCTGCCAGTGGCATGTGGCCTCATTGCTGTCCCAGGTGCTTGCCCAGAGAGGGGAGGCCATCATCCTGCATTACATGGATGATGTGCTTGTGTGTGCCCCCGATAACTCTCTACTCCAAGACACACTTGACCTAGTGGTTAAAGTTTCAACCTCTGCTGGATTTGAATTGCAGGAGGACAAAGTCCAAAGGATGCCACCTTGGAAGTACCTGGGCTTGGAAATTACTGCACGGACCATTGTTCCGCAGAAATTGGAAATTAATTGTAATCCAAAAACCTTAGCAGATCTCCATTCCCTGTGTGGGTCATTGAATTGGGTTAGGCCCTGGCTAGGCCTCACTAATGAGGAACTAGAACCTCTCTTCAATTTATTGAAGGGGGAGAGAGAGCTGCTTTCTCCCAGGGAACTGACCCCAGAGGCAAAGACTTCAATCAAAAAGGTTCAAAAGACTTTAGGAGAGAGGCAAGCTCACCGTTACCAGCCCGAGCTGCCCTTCAAATTCATTGACCTAGGAAAACTGCCACGCTTACACGGGTTAGTATTCCAATGGATCCAGGGGCAGAGAGAGTCACTCTTAATCATAGAGTGAGTCTTCCTCTCCCACCAAAGACCCAAAACTATCACTTAGCCACAGGAAATGATAGCTCAGCTGATTCAGAAAGCAAGGATGAGACTGTATGAACTAGCTGGTTGTGACTTCACATGTATTCACCTCCCTGTTAAACTGTCTGAGGAGGGAAGGAACGCTCCTGAAAGATTGACTAAAGAGATGTTTGAGCACTTGCTCCAGAGCAATGCCAGTCTGCAATTAGCCCTGGACAGCTACAGAGGACAAATATCAGTCCATGCCCCGTCTCACAAGCTGTTCAATGAGGAATTCCACCTCATTCCTTGTGAGGAGTCGGAGACCACTCAAAGCTCTCACAGTGTTCACGGATGCATCCGGGGCGTCCCACAAGTCTGTGATGACTTGGAGAAATCCTCAGACTCAGCATTGGGAAGCTGGTTTTGAGTTTGTGGAGGGGTCACCCCAGGTAGCTGAACTGGCAGCAGTCGTGATGGCCTTTGAGAAGTTCTCAGAGCAAATCAACTTGGTAACAGATTCAGCCTATGTAGCGGGGGTAGTGTCCAGGGCAGAGCAGGCAGTGCTCAGAGACATCGAGAATGAGCAGCTTTTCAGGTTGCTTTCCAAACTAATTTATTTGATTTCTCATAGAGAACACCCATTCTATGGTATGCATGTGAGATCACACACAGGTTTGCCAGGCAAAATTTCAGAAGGGAACCGTCAGGCAGACTCCCTTGCAACCCCACCAGAACAAGCAACCCCAGAAGAACAAGCACGCTTTCCTGACATCTTCCAACAGGCAAAGCTGAGCCACCAGCAGTTTCACCAAAATGCACCAGGTCTAATGCGTCAGTTCCAGCTAACACGGAGTCAGGCTCTAGCCATTGTGGCCACCTGTCCCAACTGTCAGCTGCACACCATGCCCTCAATGGGCATGGGGGTTAACCCCCGAGGTCTCGGCAGTTGTGAGGTATGGCAGACAGACATCACACACATTCCTAGTTTCGGTCGCCTCAAATATGTGCATGTTAGCATTGACATATATTCAGGCGCAGTCTATGCTTCTGCCCACGCAGGAGAAAGGGCAATGCACGCCAAACAACACCTAATGCAAGCCTTTTCAGTATTGGGGATCCCTAGGGAAATCAAAAGTGATCAGGGTGCAGCATATAAGTCAAAGGAGTTCCTGGAATTTGTCCAGCAATGGGGAGTGGAACAAAAAACTGGCACCTCCCACTCCCCCACAGGCCAAGGTGTAGTTGAGCGAGCCAATCAGATGCTCAAGCAGGTTTTGGCTAAACAGAGCAGTTCAGCTCCGTGGATGTCTCCACAGCAGAAGCTCTGCAAAGCCATGTTTACTATCAATTTCCTGAATTGTTCATTTGAGAACATGAGTCCACCTGTGGTACGTCACTTTAACAGTGGTAAACAGTTCAAGTTATCCCAACATCCTCCAGTTTTGATTAGGGACCCAGAAACCTGGGAAATCAAAGGTCCCTATGAGCTCATTACCTGGGGACGTGGCTATGCGTGCGTATCCACTCCCTCAGGCCCTCGGTGGATTCCCCAAAAGTGGGTGAAACCGTATGTCCCCAAACATCCTGCTCCAACTGAGGGGAACGAGGAGCAGGTGGCTGTGGCTTCGAAAAGAAGACGCTGCCAGAAAAAAGAAAAATAAATCCTCCTAAAGGATGACATTCTGGCAGATAGAGTCTTTTAACAGGTTTTATAATGTTTGTCTTTTCTTTTAGAGAAAAGCTTCCCTTCTCTAGGTCCTGCGAGGAACCCCATTCAAGTTGTCTTCCTGTTAACGCTGAACAGTTTAGCAGCTGCATGAATCGTCCTTCAGCCACATCAGAACATCTGGGTGACCCTGGCACACACACTCCCAAATCGTGCTGCTACAGATTTTCTCCTACTACTGCAGGGACGAGTGCCAGGAATTTGAAGGACTTTGCTGTATGGACCTAACCTCGAAAATTCCTGACATCCATGCTACCCTAATCTGAACATTGGTTCAATGGACTGTTCAAAAGCTGGGGACTCACAGGGTGATGGGCAAAATCATAATTTGAATGAAACTAATATCCTTCTTTCAACTTTGTTAAACAAAAAATGGGGAGATGTTGCATTTCCTAGATGCATTGTAAATGGTACTTGCCGTGCCCCCTGCTATGCCCTGTAGCTTGGTCCCTCTCCCCTCCTGGCCATACAGGGCTGGCTGGGATCCAATTTCTCCCCGCCCCCCTTTTCAGACCCTAGAAAAGATCTTTACCCCCTGACCTCTGTTTCTTTATCTCTTTTTCTCTTTCTCCCTATTTCCCTAGCTACCCACGAGAAATAAACCCTGCAACTTCATCAGGGAAAAGAGCCCCTTTTGTTATGTTTTTTAGGTCAATGAGGCAAGGCCCCTGGAGGCTTCATCCTAACACATGAGCTAGACCGGAGGAAGGGTGAAGAACCCTATTTTAGGGCAGAGCAAAAGCCTCAGTACACCACTGCGAAGGTGTGAGGAAGGGCACTGCCCCAACTTTTGGCCTGGCATGCCTGTGCTGCGCCTTTAGCCACACACCAGAACAATGGCATTTCTTCCCCGAATGGTAAAAAAGGTGTTAGTGTATCCTCAGGATTGGCAAGTGCCTAGGCATTAAGATGAGAGACCACATATGAGGGAGCCTTAAGAGGTTTCCTCCCACATGGCACAGGTGTATTCTCATTCTCGTGCTGAACTGAGAAGTCCGGGCATGGCAATTCTGGCCTGCCTTGTGCAGAGACGACCACAAATGTGGGGCTATGATCCTCTGTTCCGGAGCTCTGCTTCTGGTGTGTGGGGCGCCATAAGCCTGCAGCAGCCACCGAGGACACCTTGGATTATGGATGAGGCTGGACTGGCCCAGCGCCTCCCGTTGGTCTTACAGCGGCTGGAGTGGCGTCCTAGCGGCATCGCCTGAGGGCCCCATGGGGGGCAGGGAGAGAGCCGGGAGTGACCATGAGCGACACCGGAAGCGATATCCGTAGGGCCCGGAAGGCCAGCGGTGGCATCGAGTTTCACGGGTAGGAGGCTGCTATGCTGCTTTGAAAGCTGGAGCTCCTCTGCTCTAGGACAGACTGGGAGAGCTGTGGGTGTCCAATCTGGAGAACAGAAGGCTCCAGGGAGACCTTCGAGCCCCTTGCAGTGCCTGCTGGGGCTCCAAGATAGCTGGGGAGGGACTTTGGAAAAGGGTCTGGACTCGCAGGACAAGGGGGTATAGCTTCAAACTGCCAGAGAGCTTGGGTAAATGGGATATTGGAAAGGAATTCTTCCTTGTGTGGGTGCTGAGGCCTGGTACATGTTGCTCAAAGAGGCTGTGTGGGAGCCCCATGGCAGGAAGTGTCCAGGGCCAGGCTGGAGCGGATATGGAGCAACTGGACTAGTGGAAAAGTGTCCCTGCCCATGTCAGGATGTGGGAAGAAGATACTCTATCATCTCTAAGGTCGCTTCCAGTCCAAACCATTCTGGGATTCCAGGATTCATGGAAGGCCCTTTTCCAAGTGAAGTGTTGTATCTCTTAGCTCCCAGCTTGTAGTTGCCAATTCTTCTGGAAGCAGGCCTGGCCAAGCAGCTGTGATGAGCCATGGGTTCTCAATAGGACGAGTGTGATATATTTGCAGAGAGGAAGGCTGCAGACAGAATTTCAAGGCCCAGGTAAAACAAGCAAAGGATTGAATAAAAGCCAAAGGTTGGTTGTGTTAGTCAGTTTGCTGGCTGTTGAAATGGCCCCAGGTCATTTTCAACATTTCTAATTTGGATTTGTTTGAGTAAAAAATGAATGTGTTACCTCCAGCGTAGGCTCTCCAATGCATCTCCATGTGCTCCCATCTCTTTGTTGTATATCAGGTTCTATTAACTGAAGACAGAATCATAACACAGTAGTAAAACATTTAGAGGTGTAGTTAGCCAGCTTCAGGAGTTTTCGACTCTGCTGTTGACTTTTCTGGTAACTGTAAGCAAGGCAACACAATCCAGTTACTCCACTTTTCCTCTCTGAGAAAAAGATGATCTTTTTTTTTTCGCAGTTTGAAAATAGCCTCGAATGAAGAGAGTTATGCATGTGGCATGTAGGATTCATTATTTTACATTTCTCTTCTGCTGTCTTTCGCTTACTAGTTTTTTTAAATTTTTTTGTGGCTCTTCTCCATTCAGTAGGTTTGAAAGAATTCTAATTGTTGAGATTATGGTTCTTTGAAGGCTCACTTAGCCCACCTTTTGGGTGAAGGAAAGAAGAAGACAAGGTCCTCTAAGAAGAGTAAAAAGGATACTTTAAAGAGACATTCAGAGATGTCTGCTGATGCCATGCAATTTCCGTGTAATCAGCAGAAATGTGTTGGAAAAACACCCATCAGTGGCTTCACAAGAAAGCCACACTCAAGGCAGGTAAAGAACAGAAGCATAAAACCCCAAAGGTCTGAAATGGACAGATTTTCATTGGGAATGAGCAACTCCTGAATTCTTGGTTCTAGAACTAGGGGCTTGTAATAAATAGACTGTCTCCTTGCCAAACGTAAATTTGGTGTAATGAACTGCTCACTGCCCATTGAAGTGCAGGGCTAGTAGATTAATATTTGCCATGGCAGGCATATTGTATGGCTTTCCTGTTAAAAAGAAATTGGTTTTGCTCATAGCAACCTAGATATGTACCCAGTCTGACACCTATTTTTTAGGCTATATTTCCAAGTAAATGGCTTCCATGATGATGCAGTAAGTTTATGTCATGAACAGGAATGAAGTGATTGCATGCATCCTTTTTTACCCTAAGCCAGCTGCTGAATAATGAGACAGAGACTCTCACTGACACCAAGGACTGCCCAAGCTTTTGGGAAAAGCACTGGGCAGATAAAGCCTATTTCCACATTTCTTGCTAGCGTCTTCTTCAATGTTCATGGGTTTGTTCATCTTTTAGAGCTGTTCTAGATGTCTTTGTAGTTTACATGTACTAAATGTAGCAGGTATTGCTTTCATGCCGTCCTAATAGATTTGAAGTTGGCATCTACTCAGGCTTCAATGCCTCAGAAGAAGCAACGTTGATTCTTTGAATTCTATTCTTGAACGTGAGAATGATACTTATGTAGTTAATGAATTAATTAAATAGAATTCACTTGAATGGAAAAATTGTCTTGTTCATGTAGATTTTACTTGGAAAATTGATATTTGAGTTCTACTTTTCATTGTTTTTGCTTTTCTGTATTCTTTGATTGCACAGATAGCAGATGTACTGACCAAGAATTCTGTGAAACTGGAGGAAATGTCCTTCCTCTTGGCAGCTGATGTTCACAAGCTCATTAACGCTAAGGCCATTGTAAATGTTTTACCCGGGGCAAGATAGCGGTCTGAATATTCCTAGAATGTCTTTCTTTCCCGAAATGAAATTCATTTTTTCTGCCTATCAATCACTGAAATATAGAAGAAATTTCTACTTGGCCGGGTATTGGTTATCATTTGTGTTCTTTTCTCCCCTCATTTTCTGTAGAAGAGACAATTTTTTTTTGTTTTTGCATGTCGTATGCTGCTTCTACTTCTGGTTTTATTTTTTAATACACAGAATGTAAAGAGAGCACTGCTGGATAATGAGAGGGCAACTGCCAAGCTACTCCTGAATCGAATGAAATCAGAGCTTGAGAAAGAAAAATGGCATCAACTGAAATGGCAAGGGAGAGTCAAGGACTGGAAGCTCATGCAAAAGAGGTGTGTAGTTCAGAGTTTCAGGTCAGAAATGTGGCAGTCTTCTTTTGGACAATGAGCAACACAAAGTGGCTAGTGTTCACTTTTGGTATCTATCAAAGTAATACTTGATCATTTTTTCTTTCTACGTGATATCACATATGATATCTCACATATCATGTGATTCCATTCTACATATCTACATTCCATCCTGCAGAGAATTTATGGCAAGTGAAGTAATAGGGAATCCCCCAACTGTGAATACGGAAGAGTTGGTAAAGGAGCAGATGGTACTCAGTGAACAGAGACTGAAGGTTTTGCAATATATCGCGTATGGCAAAAGAGGGTATAGCATAAAGGAAAACAATTGTTGCTGGAGTTAATGAAGGACTTGGCTACAAAATCCACTTTGCTTCCTGTCAGTGTGTGATTGCTAAATGCAGCAGTAAGGCAGGGTCTACATCTATTTCTGTACAGCTCTTTTGAATGGAGAAAATGTATTCTTGATTTTCAGTGCCCCAGCTACACTTAATAGGTGGCGATCAGGCTCTAAAAATGGAGGAATGCAGAAGTAAATCTTGAAACATAGTAGAAATGGGCAAAGATGGGTGGAGAGTTAGAAGTTGGTGCTTTTGTCAAGGCATTTTTTCTCCATTGCATGGGATTTTATTTGCCTAATAAATTAAGAGAGGAGTCTGGATAGAAATCTAACGTTGCTACGTTTGAATATCCATCCGGAACACAAGACACATTGGTGTGGGTGCAATGCATTACGATCTTTACAGGGAGGTTTTTACGGTGGATGTAGGAACAAGGTAGATGACAGTTAGTTCCTAATCGGGCAGAAAACAGTTGGCCAGGAACAACAATCTCAGGTTTATTATCATTGCCAAGATGGCTGTAAATAAAAGAAAGCCCAGTAGTATGGATATTCAGATTCATAATTTTATATTTGAAGTACTGACTGGTTTGTATTTTAGGATACCTGACTCTTGTTTCCTAATTTGATAGCACCTTGTTGCCTCCAACACGTGCCAAATCTGATGGAAGCGAATGGTGCAGAACTCTGGAGAATTGAAAGAAAAGTCTAGGTAGGTGGGGAAATCCTAAGAACAGTCTGGAATTCAAGCAATATTTTCTTTTCTCCCGGGCAACGATGAGGCAGACAGTTCCTTTGAGAGTGCATGTTTGCTCTATTCTTTGTTCCGTGTGTTCCCACATACCTTCTCAGTTGCTTGGAGGTGGCAGTAAGAACCAAAGAAGCTGCCTGTGGCATGGCTTTCCTTTGGCCAGTACAAACACCTGTGCATGGTGAGATCTAGCAGGAACTGGCTTGGTTAGAATGAATCTGGGGGAAATCAAAAGTTAATTTTGACATGGATCCCTTCTCAATCATACAAAAATACTCCTTTTTAACTCTTGCAGAAGAAGAGGGGAAGTATTGGAGATACTTCCTTTCTCTGTGTCCTGGCAGCATGCCTTCCCTTTTTGTGTCTGCCTTCTCTTGCTCCAGAGCACATCCTGTTGGGGTGTTTGTAGCCTGTATGGTAGCAAAGAAGTTGGTAGCGACTGTAAGTACCTTGCTACTTTGAAGCATAATGATAAAGAGCTGTGTATGAAAATGTCTTGATTTCTTTGGCTGGTAGCGTCTGGTGTCTGTAGGCAAAGGTCTGTAGGCACTGCTGGGATCTGTTCCGTGTGCTGAGATTCAGCACATGGCCTCTGTCATGTTTCCATGTCACACTGCACTATGAAAGATGGGAATTATGACTGTGGTCTCTTCCCTATCATTCAGACAGCCCTAATGTGGAGTGCGTGGAGAAAATGAGCATCCAGTATGAGCTGGTCGAGGGCAAATGTCAGGAGAAAGGGCAGATGTGCAAGTTGAGTGCCACAGCTTTTGGCTGTGATAGCCGTGGTCCAATGTATCATTCCAGTAAAATGCGTCTGAGGATGCAGCAAACATGGAGATAACAAGTGGAATTCCTTTTTAACCTCCGCCTTACTCTGTTCAAAAAGTAAGCCATCCGTTTGGTTTCACAGTAGTAGTTGGTATTTGTCCTTGAAATGTGGAAAATCCGTAACAAATGTCGGTAATGAAGGGAGTGCTGTCCTACGTGAATGTGGAAGATGCAAGGAGCCTCAGCCCTTGTGCTAAATCTGTCTTATCTTGGGAAAGAAATTCCACCTCTGCCTCAATTTCTCCCTTTGTGTCCAACCAGATGGTATTGTTTACTAATCTAATATGGCATGTAGGAGGCCGAATCTATCTCTGTCCATCACAAGAAAAGAAACTCTAGGTTTAGCCAGGTTCTCTGAAAGCCACACAGTATTTCTTCGGTGCATGTCAGTAATTTGTTCTTCTTTTCCTTCAGATGACCCTGTTGGATATGAACATTTGCACAGCAGAAGATGCTGAAGTTGTGCGCTCCAACATGCTTCAGACGACTGAGAAACTAAAATGTAGGTTTGAAGAAGAAGTGGAGCACGTGGATGTACGTTTCTTTTATTTGATGACATATATTTTCATCACTCCTTGGGTTTAGTCTGCTCTTCCTGCGCTCCCACCTGCAATGCCTTCTGCGTGGTAGGCTACTGATGTCACCTTAGATAGATGTCCATAGTGTGACAAAACACTCCAAAGAAACAGTTTGGTGTGGAAGAGTTTCATGTGGAAGTGTTCATAATTCTTGTGTTTATTATTTGCAATATAAATAGATTGTATTTTTATGATCATTTCTATCTGAAATACATATGATAGCGATGAATGACGTATGGCCCAGTCTGCTTAAGATCAGACTTTAGGACTAGCTGGAAATGATCTCCCAAATGTCTTCCAATCTTTTCTATACATAATAAATGTCGGGCAGTTTTTTCTAAAGGGTTAAATTATAGAATGTGATTTGGTGCTTTATGGTGCCAGAATAAACAGAAGTTTTGAAAATCCGCATTCTTACCAGTTTTCTTGGAGACTGATTTTTTTTACTCTCCAGATAGAAGACGCCATGTTGGATACCAGTCATAAAATTCCAGGCAGCCTTTTATCATGTTACATATCCTCTTACTCATTCATTTCACCTTCCAGCAGTTTAGAAAGAACTTGTTCACTTTAATGTTTTTCTTTGGAGTGATTTAAAGGAGACGGCTAAATGGCCATAATACAGGTAGAAACATAAAAACAAGGGTGTGCTATAAAGACACGACTTCTTAATGCAAAGAGCCCTCTGAAATTCAAAATACCTGCTTTAAAATTAAAAATGTAATCTTTGACTTTTAGATGGGAATTTCTACTCTTCAGTTTCATTCTGTCAGGTGCATTTTTGCTAACTGCTTGATTCACGCTGAATGGACAGTCCTGTCTTGTTCTTGGTATGTCAACAGTGATAGAGATCACTGCTGCTTTCTGTAGAAAGTGGCTGCAAGTTGCTATTACGAGATCTTGTGCAGGTCTAGAGTCTGATTGGATGTGAAGTTCTCATTGTTTCAACAACCACCTTGGCGTGGCAGTGTCAGAGGTGTTCATTATCTAGGAAGATTTTCATAATCGATGAGTTTTGCTGAGGTAGTTTTCTCTTCTGGGTGTAGAATATATGTGCATAATTAACTTCCTTGAATCCTAAATAGTTGGGGAGATTTTAGTAGCTACGAAACCATTTTTACTAGCTTTTTTTATGTGGCCTTAGATGATGAAAGTGATCTGCATTCAATTTTAAGAAATAGGAAAACGGTGAGCTGTGAGGAAGAGCTGAAGGAGTATTTGGAGAACACCCTTTCTTCTTGAGATCAAATTAGAACAAGGTATGAATTTTGTATCGTCAACTTAAAAGGTAGAGCATCTTTGAACATTGGTTGTACTACGTAGGCTTTGTTTTAATGCTGTTGTGTGAAGGTATGGAAAAAGAGTGCTTTTCACTTCATGTAAGAATATAGAATAATGTCCCTACTGAACAAGGTTAAGGCAAATAATGCCCAAGGTTTAGGAATGGGACAAAAGAACACTGCTATCATTCAAAAACCATAGCACATCAGTATTACTGTGCATACCATCACATCCATGCCTTATTCAGAAGGTAAAAGTAGTAGTGCAGATTCATGGGTCACCGGAATCAGAAGTTGGTCTGCACCATCATCTCTTCATTCATAGATTTGATCTCATTCAAAGTTCTAGGAACTCAGACATTCAAGACAGCCAAGCACTTGCAACTTAAAAAACGATCTAAAAATTGGTACAATACCGCTCTCCTTCCTGAAGATCTTAGCAGCAACTCTGAAGCCATAGGGGAAGCAGCACTGTTCACACACACAGGAGGTCTTTCCTACCTGCTCGATCAGAGGCACATTAGAAGAGCACTATGGACCTGAGGGGCAGATGCACATACCTTCACACACCTCGCAGTGGGACTGTGGTTAGAGCTGGAGGTTTGATACTCTTCCTAATAATTTGAGCCGTTAAAACAAAGCCAGAGGTAACGAACCAAGTGAAAATACAATGCCAGGTTGCAGAAAGAGAATGTTACCTATCTGAACACCTACATAAATTCCCCATCATTCTCTTTGTTTAGGAGACCAAGCCAATGTCCGTGTAAATGAAAACAAGTGTGAATATTGATTTTTCCTGAATCAAGACTCAGCTTTATATCCAAGTCAATGGCCGATAAACCAGAAAGGCTCCGCTGAGCACAGTGCAGAACTAACACTGAAGACAGTAATTTGACCTCTTATGTAAGCAGTGTTGGAATGGTTCCCCATTCAAAAGGAATGATGTCAAATGCTTCTTTGGAAATATTTTAACTTCTGTGCATGCCTTTCTTTGTAATGAACTAATCTCTAACAAGCCAGGACGTGATTGTGTTCAGTAGAAACAGATCAATGGCAACATTTAGCCTAAAGGTTTTATGAGCTTGATCAGGAAGTTCGATTTAGATTTAAAGGCACTGTAGTCATATTTAATTTTATTTCTCTCCGTACTTGAGTCTCTTAAACAGGGACCTTCAATTAGGCAGGAACGGGACACTGAAGCAAATTGTAATGGATGACGTAATGGCTTACCCAGAAGCATTTTGTGGGAATTGATTTCTTCTAGGTATCCATCAGCCAGCATTTTAGTGTGAAGGAAATCTTCAAACAGGTAAAACAAAAATTCCCGTTGGTTTAAAACCTGACTGCTACATTAATTTTTCACTTTTGAGAAAATTTTCATGACCTTTAAAATTCAGACTATATCAAGTATTTTTTCAGCCATTGAAGAAAGTGCTTTTGATAGAGATAGGAGAGGGAAACCAAAACATTTATCAGAGCCACACTTTGAACTCTGTCCTTGTTACAAACGGCACTTGAGCAAATTCATTTGCCTTTGGAACAGAAAACGACAAGGTAACAGGCTTATCATTACGTATTGGAGTGTTCCAGGTTCTTTAGATAGTAAGTGATCTATTCAAGATGACCTCTTACTGAAAGAGATCCATTTTGAGAAGGGATATGGATTTCTTAGAAGAAAGCAAATCCCTATGTTAAAACGGTGTTGTGGGTGTTTTTTGTTGTTGTTTTGCTTTTAGATCTTGCAAGGCACAATCGACTTCATAGTTCGAGATCCAAATAAGACCACGACATTCCAAACAGGTGTTTCTTTTTGGTTGTTTTTCAATCGGTATATCTTTGGATTGTAACCAGTAGAACTGTGCTTGAACTGGAAAGAAGTAGCGGAGGTTTCCGAAGTGGAACATATAGTGGAACAGTAAGCTGAGAGCATTGTGCAAGGAGAGGAAAGAGGGGAAAATGGTAAGAGTTTCCTGAGTCGGAAGGGACCCCTAGGGATCGTCCAAGTCCAACTCCTGGCCCTGCACAGACACTCCAACAGTCCCACCCTCTGCATCCCTGAGAGCATTGGCCAAACGCTCCTGGATCTCTGGCAGCATTGGGGCTGTGCCCATTGCCTGGAGAACCTATTCAGTGCCTGACCAGCTTCTGAGGAAAAAAACCTTTCCCTGATAGCCAGCCTAATCGTCCCCTGACACAGCTCCTGGCATTCCCTTGGCTCCTGTCCCTGGTCGCAGAGAGCAAAGCTGTCCCTGTGCTGCCCTTGAGAGGAGCTGAGAGGTCCCAAGTGAGGTGTGAGCTCAGTGTCCTCTCTGCATCTGAACCAAATGCCCTCAGCCACTCTTTGTATGGCTTCCCCTCCAGTCCCTTCACGTTTTCTGAGTCCCTCCTTTGGACATTTCTCCAATAGCCTGAGGTCTTTCTGACGTTGTGGCATCCAAAATTGCCCCCAGGGCCTGAAGAGAGCTCAGTTCCAACCCAGAGCAGTGCAGGACAATCACCTCTCTCGAGCGAGAAGTGCCGCAAGATAGGGACAGTTGTCAAAAATCAGCTGGAGAAACAAATCTAACAGAGAAACAGGTGATCTAGGCACAGGAAATGGAAGAAGCAGAGGAAGAAGAAGAGGAGGAGAGGATTCCTTGTAAAAGTGAAGAAAATGAGCATGCAGAACAGCGACTGAGCATTATGATGGTAAGTGAGCAAGAGAATAAGTTTGAAAGTGAAGGCATTTTTGTCCAAAAGACGGAGGAATAGGAAGTCTTTTTGCTGAGAATGAATAGAATGTTTTTTTCCGTTTCGTTTGTATATGAAGCACCCAGGGCTCTGAATCATGGTTTTAAAAAGTTAAGATTTTTGCTAAGAGTAGAAGTAGTTTCCATGACCAAGATGTAAGTTAGGTAGGTAAATTGTTGGTTAATATTTATTAGATGCTTAGGCTAGAGCTACTTGGTATAATTATCTGCTATTATAAATTTACGTACAGAAGAACGTAAAATAAGTAAACTGCTAACCATGAAGCACGGAGCCTTGGATCGTGCCAGAGGGTCACTGAGACCTGATGAAGACTCTCCTGACTTCATCCTTCGAGACCACTGACCCATTTCGAGACCACTGACCCAATTCAAGAGAAGAGCTGTGCACGTGTGAAGGACTAATGGGCTCATTTTAATATGGGATGGGGATGGGAGGTGCTGGGGTTATGCATATGTATTGTATGTAAGATCTTGGGGAATAAATAGATGGAAAAGAACCTTGTTCAGGGCCGTCACGCCTTTCAGAGGTGACTCCCGTGCCGGCCGCCGGTGAATAAACATACCACTTTCTAACTTTAATTAGTTAGAGGGTCTTTGTCCGTGATTATACCGGGTTTTTTTAATGATTCATTTGCGAGCCAGGCCAGGAGGAGGCTCTGCTCAGGTGTGAGACCAGCCCGGGTAGTGGACCCCTCGGGGCGCCCCCGGGATATTCCTGGAAGAGAGGGCTCCGCCGCCCGAACTGTTCATCCAGTAGCAGACAAGGTCTGCTGACTTCCAAAACTCCAGACAAAAGGGTATGTTTAAAAATTGAAACAATTTAAGTTGTGACCTGTAAGGTGTACGCGTGGTCAGGTAAGGCCGTTGGTAAGTCGTGGGAGATGTCCCACGCACAACTTGTGCCTCTGTGTGCTTGCAAGACTTGTTTGGTATTTGGTTGTACTTGGTTGCCATCAGAGAATCTTGTTATACCTAGCCAAAAGGGCTCGGTCTGTAGTTGCTGGAAGTAGATTTTGCCATTTGTTGTGCCGTAGAGGGCTTTGTTTGCTAGCATTGTGTGGCTAGCACTTGTAAAGGAAAAATCCTGGTGTATGGTTGTTGAACTGTGTGAGTGCGTCCTGATTGTGAGAGTGGTTGAGAGAGAGCTTGTTGAGACGTGCTATTAGCACGATGTGAGTGGGAGTTTGGACCCGTGGTTCCGTTCTCAGGTGACTGAAACGGCTGGGGAAAAACGAAGCAAGTGGGGTGCATGAAATCCTTAAAAACTCCCTCCCTGCTGTGACTGTGGTGTGTGTGCTCTGGTTACCAAAGACATTATTCACTATAACTGTATTTCTGAGGCAATAGTGCCTTTTGACTTGTGCAAAAAGTTATAAGGGAAGCACAGCCTGAGTGAAAGAGTTTATTAGGAAATGAGACATGAATACTAGTGAAGTAAATGGAAGACAAAAGACAGGACCAGTTTGGGAAGGAAAAAGTCCTTGACAAGAGTTTAGTTATGATTTTAAGTACAGAGGCTGTGTTTGTAGATTGTTGAAATCAGAATAAGAGCAGTGTCAGTTTAAGGATCCAATCTAACCAGATGAATAGAAAGAATTCCTTTACCTCAGTGGTTTGGGCTTGACCCATAGCAGTTTGCGAATTCAGTAAACTAGTGGACAGATAGGAGAAATAAGAAAACATATTTTAAAAGTTTACATCGGACATCTGCTGGAGGACTTGTGGCTTTGGATTGGGAGCAACAAGCTGTGGAAAATTTAGAAAGTTAAGAAAGAGTGAATGAAATAGCTTGTATTTGTAAGAATTTTCCTGCAGTTTTTGGTGCATCTAGAGGTTGGCCTTGTGCCTGGGTGCTATTACTATCGTTCTTCTGCTAACCAGCACAGTAAATGTAAACAACAGCTCCTTGATCGAGCTGATAAGTGGAAAGTTACATTTAGTACCTGAGCTGTGGGCTGTAAGAAAAAGTCTAGGAAAGGACTGACTTTTCACTTGCTGAGTGAAAAGCAGGACAAGAAGCAATGGACAAGATAATAAGAATTAAAGCAGAGTACCAGTTTTGTTAAGGAGGGATGACGGGAACTAGCCAGAGTAAAGAGATCCCTAAAACTTGTCCTTTGAGGTGCGTTTTGGCACATTGGAAGGAGCTAGTGGGGTATGGAGACTCAGAGAACCAAAAGACCCTTGTAAAGTTTTGTACACAATGGTGGCCACTTTATAAACTTGAGGGGGGAGCCAGGTGGCCCTCAGTTGGATATTTACATTATGAAACTTTGTTACAGCTTATGTTATTTTTCAGACACAGAAATGGGAGGAGGTGACTTACTCTGACTGTTTTGGTTTTTTGAGTTTTTTTTCTCCTGAATCACCTTGAGTGGCAGAAAGATTGTGGACTCAGAGCCCCCTCTGACCCCTTGGTATTGGTCTTAGAAAAAGACAACGAGGCTAAGTTAAAATAATGTTGTAGTACATGCTCCATAAACCAACGCTGCACACACCCTGATAAGGTGTATCCAGCTAACCCTCTGGAATAAGAATTGGAGAATTTGTTTGAACCGCCCGCTAAAAGGCAGAGCGGGGTGAGAGGGGAAGCAAATTTGAGACGGTTATTAACCTCAACTCCCACTTTAACTTCTACTTCTGAAAAAAAGCCAGCTCGCGTTACTTCAGCTCCTATTCCCTCATTCCACCTCCTGAAATTTCTATGTCCCATCCCCCACTCCAGTCCCATTCCACCTCCTGAGATTTCTTCTTCTATCCAGACTCCAGCGTATGTTCCATCCCCCACTCTAGTTAAAGCAATTTCTATTTCAACTCCAGTATCCAGAAGGAAGAAAAGGTGATGATCAAAGAAGAGGAGATTGAAAAGAGGAATGGAGCAGAGGATCTTACCCTAGGAGACCCTCTGGTTATAATAAAAGTAGGGAACAAAGAAAAAAAAAATTGATAAACACAGGAGCAACATATTGGATGTTAAATAAAGCCTTAATACCAATAACAGATGATTATGTCATGGTAAAGGGGGCAACTGGCCAATCTGAAAAGGCTTATTTTTGTAGCCCATTGAAATATAAGTTTGGGAAACGATGGGGAATTCACATGTTTTTATATATGCCCAATGCTCCATTAGCACTTTTGGGTAAGAATCTATTGGAACGATTAAAAACAAAAATAATATTCAAAAATGGGGAAATTAGTTTGGAGGTAAATGATCAGCAATACGTGGAACTGTTAAATGTAATGCTAATAACCAAAGATATTGTGGCTGAAAACAAAGAAGAAATTATTAAGAAAATAATAGATCAGCTGCTCCCTGGGGTGTGGGCCTCCAATATACCAGCGAGAGCAAAGAATGCTCTACCAGTACAAATCCGGCTTAAAGAAGGAAAACAACCAGTTAAAATTAGACAATACCCCTTAAAAAAGGAAAGTAGGGAAGGGATTAGTCCAGTAATTAAGAACTTTTTGCAAATAGGACTACTAAAAAAATGTCAATCTGATTTTAATACTCCTATTTTGTCCGTAAAAAAGCCCTATGGATCATACAGGTTAGTGCAAGATTTGCGAGCTGTTACCAGCGGTAGCCAACCCCTACACCTTGTTAACTCGTTTAACATCCAAACTAACCTGGTTTACTGTTTTAGATTTAAAGGATGCTTTCTTTTGCCTTCCTCTCCATGAAACCAGCCAGAAATTTTTTGCATTTGAATGGGAAAATCCCAAAACTGGAGGTAAAACTCAGCTCACATGGTGTGTACTACCCCAGGGGTTCAAGAATTCCCCTACCATATTTGGAGAAGAGCTGGCAAAAGATCTAGAATCCTGGGAAGCTCCATCAAGAGAAGGACAGCTGTTACAGTATGTGGAGGACCTCCTGATAGCTAGTAAAACTCAAGAAGCATGTATGGAGTGGACGGTAAGCCTCCTAAATTTTTTGGGGTCTACAGGGGTATCGAGTATCCCAGAAGAAAGCCCAGATGGTGAGACGAACAGTTGTCTATCCTGGCTATGAGATTAGTGCTGGACAAAGAACCTTGGGACGGGATTGCAAGGAAACAATATGCCAGACCCCAAAACCCCAAACAGTGAAAGAACTGAGAACCTTCTTGGGCATGACAGGGTGGTGCAGACTGTGGATTTACAATTATGGGCTGTTAGTCAAACCCCTATATACCTTGATTACGGAAGGAAGCAGAGATCTCCAACGGATGAAAGAAGCAACATGAGCCTTTGACCAACTAAAGAAGGCTCTCATGTCAGCTCCAGCCCTGGGACTTCCAGATGTGAGTAAACCATTCTTTCTGTTTTCTCACAAAAAGCAGGGGATTGCTCTGGGAATACCAGCACAAGACCTGGGCCCGTACTGGAGGGCAGTCGCCTACCTCTCCAAACAGCTGGACACGGCAGCCAAGGGGTGGCCAGGGTGCCTCAGAGCTGTTGCAGCAGTAAGAGGCACACAAATTCACCCTCGCCAGAAGCTGCAGTCCTGGAGGTGAAAGGAAGACATTGGCTTTCCCCACAAAGATTTCTAAAGTACCAGGCCATACTAGTAGAACAAGATGATGTTGAAATTGTGGTAACTAACACTGTCAATCCAGCTTCTTTCCTCAGCGGGAGTATGGGAGAACCAGTGATCCATGACTGCCGGGAGACCATTGAAGCCACTTACTCCAGTCGCCTGGATCTGAAGGACACCCCTCTCGAGGACACTGCAACTTGGTTCACTGATGGGAGCATCTACATCATCAGTGGAAAAAGATATGCTGGATATGCAGTTACCACAATAGAGAGGTGATAGAGTCTGGACCATTGCCAACAAACACCTCTGCACAGAAGGCTGAAATAATCACTTTAACCCAGGCCTTAGAGCTAGCTAAAAGAAAAGAAATCAACATGTATACACCAAAAAGTGAGCTCTGAATTGGAAAAAGGAAATGAGCTGGTGGACAGAAAGGCAAAAGAAACAGCTAAAGGTAAGGTAATTATTAAAACAATTGAGGCAGCTTTAATTCTAGATGGGCAAATTTCTATGGAAGGTAAGCCAAGATACACTAAAAGGGACAAAAAGCTCATTAGAGAAGAAAACAGGAGTTATAACCAAGAGGGGTGGGCTATTACAGACAGAGGAAAAGGTAGGCTTGTGATCCCCTCTTACATGTTATGGTTATTAGTGAAAAAGGACCATGAGAAAACACATTGGGGAATTGATGCTCTGTACAATTATTTGAAAGATCAAATCATGGCCAGAAACTTGCAAGGTGCAGTAATTCAGGTGACTCGCCAATGTAGCCTTGCCTCCAAACTAATCCCAAGAATATTCCTAAACCAAAGCCTGGACAAATTGAAAAAGGCTATGGGCCTGGGCAACAATGGCAAATTGATTTTTCAGAACTACCCAGGAGAGGGGGGTAACAATACCTATTGGTATTAATAGGTACCTTTTCAGGGTGGCCAGAAACTTTCCCTACCAAAACTATCAAAGCATGAAAAGTAACCAAGGCATTGTTATTAGGAAAAGAATTTACTAACGTTGAAGAAGGAGTGGGGAATGAATCATGGTTTTAAAAAGTTAAGATTTTTGCTAAGAGTAGAAGTAGTTTCCATGACCAAGATGTAAGTTAGGTAGGTAAATTGTTGGTTAATATTTATTAGATGCTTAGGCTAGAGCTACTTGGTATAATTATCTGCTATTATAAATTTACGTACAGAAGAACGCAAAATAAGTAAAATGCTAACCATGAAGCACGGAGCCTTGGATCGTGCCAGAGGGTCACTGAGACCTGATGAAGACTCTCCTGACTTCATCCTTCGAGACCACTGACCCATTTCAAGGTTGCCGACCCAATTCAAGAGAAGAGCTGTGCACGCGTGAAGGACTAATGGGCTCATTTTAATATGGGATGGGGATGGGAGGCGCTGGGGTTATGCATATGTATTGTATGTAAGATCTTGGGGAATAAATAGATGGAAAAGAACCTTGTCCAGGGCCGTCACGCCTTCCGGAGGTGACTCCCGTGCCGCCCGTCGGTGAATAAACATACCACTTTCTAACTTTAATTAGTTAGAGGGTCTTTGTCCATGATTATACCGGGTTTTTTAATGATTCAGCTCTAGATCCTTTTGTGGGAAAACTGTGCGTGTAAAGTTGCCAATCATTTTGGAGCGAATTTGGAGGTTTTTGGGGTCCCAGGTGAATTTTGGGTTGAATTCTGGGGATTTGGGCGTTCCCAGGTGAATTGGCGGGGGGGGGGGGGGGGGATTTGGGGAGATCCAGGTGAGTTTTGAGGGGTCCCAAGTTGATTTTAGGGGAGAATTTGTGGAATTTTGGGGGATCCCGGGGAGTGAGGTTTGGGGTTGTGTTGGTTTGAAAAGAAAACCAGTGCGAGACTCCAAGTCAGTAATACAATTTAATAGGAGAAAAGAGAAAAAATAAAATACAGGCAATAATATAGAAGAAAAAACCACCAACAAAGTCAGAAATACAACCTGACACCCTGTCAGTCAGGGTGTTGGTAGCAGTCCGTATAAATGGTGGCTGCAGTACTCCTGGATGACAGATGTGGTTCAGTTGAAGCAGTGCTCCTGTAGAAGGTGCAGTTTTTCCCTGAAAATCCAGGGAGGATGTCGAAAAAGGTTCAACTTTCCTCTGGGATCCAGCGGAAAAGACTGCCTTGGTGTTCCAAATCTCAGTTTTTATCTAGGTAGGAAATGTTTGGCTCCTCCCCCTGGCTGGAGCATCTCCCAAAGGGATGATGTAATCTTATCACTCACACAATAGGACTTAATGGCCCATTAACAGAATATATCTTCTGGAGGAAGGATGGGTTGTGAAAAGATAACGATGATCATCCCCCTGATCTTATCAGATGGCACCTCAGCAGGGGATATCTCCCACAGAGATAAGGATCACCACCCCTCCCACATTTTAACAGATGGTGATAGAATACACATTTTGGCATTTTACCCCAGTAGAGGGGTGAATTTGTGGAATGTGGGTAGTCCCAGTTGAATTTTAGGGGGAATTTGTGGAATTCTAGGGATCTCAGTGGAATTTGGGGGGGGGATTTGGTGAATTTTAGGGTATACATGTGTTTTTTAGGGTACTCAGGTGATTTTTCGGGATGCCAGGTGTATTTTGGGGTGAATTCTGTCGATTTTGGGGTATCCAGGTGAGCATTAGGGAGTCATGGGAGAATTTTGGGATGAATTTGGGGGGATGCATGTGGATTTTCCAGGGAATTTTGGTGATTTTTGGGAGTCCCAGATGGGTCTTGGAGTGAATTTGGTGGATTTGGGGGTATCTGGGTGGGTTTTGAGGGGTATTGGAGACATTTTGGGGTGAATTTGGGAGGTGTTTGGGGGACTGGATCTTGGGAGTGATTTGACGGATTTTGGGGGTTGCAGGTGGGATTTTGGGATAAAGCATTGGGATTTGGGGTCCCCTGTGAATTTTGGGGTGAATTTGTGGAATTCTGGGAGTTGCCAGGTGAGTACTGGGCATCCCGGGGTGCCTTAGTGTGAATTTTGGGGATTTTGGGTTTCGCAGATGAATTTCTGAGGTGAAAAGTTTCAAAAAGGTTTTTTTTGAAAACAAGTTAAAGTCAGAAGGTTATTGAAAATTAATAGATGTGATGCAAGTAGCTAATATGCAGACAAATCATGGGAAAAATAAAGTGGTAACACATGAGTGTGTGAGGATGGGATCAGTATAGCTAAGGCTCAGCTGAAGCTGATTTTGGAAAAGCATGCCAAAAATAAGAATAATTAAGGGACCTACGGGTATTTCAGTGGGAAAAGGAAGATGGAAAGAAACCTATCACACCTCCCCTATTCCCCCCCACCCCCATTAGCCAGACAGGACTACTGACAACAGACAAGGAGATGGCTGAGGTACTCAACAAGTGTTGGTCTCAATTTTTACTGCCAGTCACTATTTCCACATCTCTCAGGTTATTGGACTGGTGGACTTGATTCTAAGCCATAATAGCAGGGCAGCTTTCAGACCACTTGAGGAACCTGAACATGCAAGACCATGGGACCCACCCAGAGGCATGTCAGGGCCCTGAGAGAACTGGCAGCTGTAGTTGCTAAGGTGCTTCCTCCATCATATTGGAAAAATCAAGGCAACCATCTGAAGTCTCCCGACACTGTGTTGTATTGACTCCAATACTCTTGGTCTTTTTTGTAAATCTTAGAGCTCTGAGTCAATTTCTGCAGAGGATTCCCAATGCAGTTTCAAAAATGGAATCTTTGTTATTGGTCCTCATGTTGATCTTGGATATTTCCATTTTCTGCACTCCTATATTTTCAAAACATTTGTAATGACTGAAAAGAAAGCTGAGAGGAGGCATTATGCTCTTTCCAGTGATATAAATGGACCCGTATTCTTTTCAGACAAATATATTTTTGCTGTGTCTAAGCACATGTGCATACCTGTGTTTGATTTATGTGTCCAGGTTTTGGCAATGGGGCAGCCACAGGGCGGTCCTGTGACAATGGCCCGGGTGCTGCCCCGTCCCGCTTTCTTCCAACTGGCTCCACTTCAGGATGTCCTCCCTGCTGAGAGAAGAGGCTGGGACAGCACCTTTAGAAATGCGACTTTCGGGGTGTTTTTTTTGTTTGTTTTGTTATTTTTAAAGTTACTAAAAACATTCACCCTGACTTTTTGATGTGTTGGGTTGGGAGTTTTTTTCAGTTTTGGGTGGGTTTTTTGGGGGGCTTTTTTGTCTCTTTGGGGATTATTGGATGGGGTTTCTTTGTGTGTTTGATTGGTCTGCGTTTTTTGTTTGAAAACAAACAATTTTAGCAACAATACTAGTCGCAGGGTACAAGAAAGGAAGAGTTCACATGAAACCCTCCCCAACAACAGACAATAACTAATGGCTCATCTGCCCAGCTTACTGACTACACCGGAACCCATTGTGCCCCAAAGATACTCCCTTTTCCCTGCCCCCAGCCATGATGTGAGATGGAATAGAATAACTAAGATTAAGATTCTCCCTATGTAACTCCATCATACTTCGATTCTGGGAAAAAAAATTTCTTGAAGTTCTATCATTTCAGATCATTTGAATTTGAATTTGCATACTAAAATGTCTAGCCAGAAACTCATGACAATATTAATAGCCCATTCTAGAATGTCTGAGATGATATACACTTCTTTCAAGAGAATGTGATACCTCACGTGACTTCTCCAGAATTTCAATGAACAGCGGTAGTAGTCTACAAGATTCTTGCTGCCATCTGGATTTCCTGGTATTTGGCTGGTCTATGTAAGCCAATCAGCTATTCAGCAGAGGCAATATTAGTGCGATACTTGATGGTATGTGAGATGGAACACAGTAATTTATGGCTTTTTGCATAGTGATGAACCTGTAAAGAAAGCTCCTTAATGCTCAGACAAGGAGGCTGCTGGACTTCAAGCAGCAAAGGCCCAAAACGAACCAGTGTAAAGATGTCATTGAAAAAAAAAAAAAAAAGCCAAGTGGGGAGCAAAGTGATAGTTAAGGGCAGTTTACTGAAAGAGGAAATCTAGTGAAAAAAAAAGTCCAAGAGTGAGGGAATAAGAGGGAAAATGAAACTAAGGAAGGAAATCAATCTCAGCTCATCATTTCAGAAGCTAACAAGTTGTCATTGCAATGATGCATAAAGTGAGAAATAATAAATATGTCTGCGCCAAAATCTGAAATATGAACTTTATTGCATTCTGTCTTTCACAGAATCATACAACAGTCTGTGATTAAAGATCATCTAGTCCTACTTCCTTGCCAGGCAGACCTTACGTAGATCAAATTGCTCTAGACTAGCCAAACTGATAATGAGCACTCTCAATGATGGGGCATCCACAACTTCTTTGGAACACCCGTTTGAGTGTCTCACCAGCTTCATTGTAGAACAGTTTTTCCTTTTAGCCAATCTAAACCTAGTCTCAGTTTGAAAGCATGGCCCCTTGTCCTGTCTCTGCAAACCTTCCTAAAAACTCTTTCTCCATTTGTCTTATACCCTCCTTAAATATCCAAAGGCCACAATACTCTCTCTCCAGAAACCTCTCTTCTCCAGGCTAAAAGATCCTACTTTTCACAAGAACCAGGTCATAAACTGAGATGGAAGACATCTCAGGAGATCAGATCATTCAACAGCTCAGTGTAAGAATAGCTCTGAAGTCAGATCAACTAGCTTAGGGCTGTGTCTGTTTGAATTTTGAAAATTACCAGGAATTGAAATGCTTCAAGGAAGAGAACTCTGGGTGGCTCCAGAAACAGCCTGAGAAACTCGAGCAAACTTGAAACCTCAGAAACTACCACTGCTTTCTCTCCCTCAGCCCAAGCAGTCACAAAGAAGTGTTCCCAGCAGGCTGGGATAGCACACATATACACTACATATACATGACAGGCATCGCCAGCAGCCACATCCTGCTCCTTTCTGTGGCTGGCAAGAGTGAGACTGGATGTTTACATGTGGGCAAACTGGGTCCCTCCAGCAGCTGAGACACTCAGCCTGCCCAGTGACCCCACTGAATTCCAGTATTCGCAGTGTCCCAAGGCCACAGCACTACTGTGCTTGCTGGCACAGACCATCACACGCCTCCTAAATCAGTCAGGACTCCCCTGGTCCCACAGCCAGCACCCCACTTGCTCTCCCCGAGGCCACTGCCATTGTTCACCAACTTCTCCACTTTGACCTTTGCTGGTGCTCTCAACACTGGCACACCCAGATGTTCTGCAGCTGTTGTCTCCTGGTGGAAAGGACTTGTAAAGCCATGTTAACAAACAGGACTTCCACAACCTTTCAAAGCAACCTTTTCTGGGGTATGAACAATCTCATTCAAATGTCAACATTTCTTTTCCCATATGTGAAATCAGAATTTCCTTCTTCCGGGCATGCCCAAAACAAGGCACAAACTACATTGTGCCTTCTGTTTCACATGCTGACTTGTTTGTAAACAATGCTACGAGAATACCTGCTTTGATCCAAGCTAATCTCTGGCCCTTATAGTGCTTTCGGTAGTTAGTTTTGCTTTGCTATTTACTTGATGTCCCATTGAATTGTTGAATCATAAACAGACTGTCTGTCTGTATAGCAGCATAGCAGTGATGAATAAATGCAAGAGAAGGAGCAAGGTGATTGTTTGCTAGACTCTTCCTAGAAACTGAGAAATCTGTTACTTAATGCTGACCACAGGAAATGGAGGAAGCATCCTACATGATGTCAAAGCAATCAAACTGTAATCACTTTTATGATTACAGTCAAGGCACTGCTTTTGCCACCATAAGTGGAGTGCAGGGCATCTTAAAAGACGACACTGTAACTGTTGTCCATGCTCACTGAGAAAATAATGCTTTTACAGCAGAGCAGGTCTAACCGCAGCTAAAAAATGGCTTCAACTGCACAGTGCCTTCAAAAAAGCCCACAAAAACATAAATGAAAGGATTTGGAACCCAAGGGAATCTCGGATTGTGACATCAGCTCACTTTGGTTTCTTTCCAAATTCTGAATTCCATTTTCTTCCGAGCCAATTATCCCACCTAATCTGCGATGCAATTTATAGGTCCCGCGCAGTTGAAGAGGGCTGGAGTGATGGCTGCAGCGGCCCAGGGGTGAGAGGGATGGGGAAAGTTACTTCCCCCTCAGGGTCTCGGTCGTGGTGCTCGCCGGAGTGTCCGGAGGTATTAGGGTGAGGCGGGAGAGCAGCAGAGCGATGTCCAACGGCAGGGAGCGTGGATCACAGCGCTGGGATGGCAGGGGAGATGCCAGATAGGAGCACCGGGCGTCCTCTCCCTCCACGAGCCAAACGAGAGAGTTTTCCAGCCCACTCCCAACCGCCGTCCCACCTTCTCTTTTTCCAGTTTCACGCCCGCCCCCCTCCTCCCTCCACCCACCTCCCTGCGAGAGAACATTACCTTAAGGTGTAGCCACTTAGCATAACAATGGGAGAAATTCCACAGAAAGAAAAGGGAAGCATTCAACCCCCAACATTATCCACCCCTTTGTTTCTCCCATACTAATATGCTATATCAAATTAAACCGTTACATTATATATACATACATGTAGTTAGAGACATAGACACAGTATTATGGATATTTCACCCTAAAACAAGGTCTCCTTGGGGTATGCATCGGGTCTCTCCACTCTTTTGCATCACCCGCCAGTTGCAACCTGGTCCCTGAGCGAATACAACTCCACGGATGGGATTGTCTTTGCTGGAGGCAGGATTCACCCAAAGAGTTTTTCCTAGCATATCTCTCATGTGTACCACTGGAACCTTATTTCCATCTGATATTCCCAAGGGCTCAGATTGGGCAGGGCCTGCTCGGTTAGTGGAACCTCGGGTGTTCACTAACCATGTGGCCTTTGGTAGATGAATCTCCCAGTTCTTCAAAGTTCCCCCACCCAGTGCCTTCAAGGTCGTTTTAAGCAGGCCATTGCACAGTTCAACTTTCCCTGCAGCTGGTGCATGGGAGGGGATATGGTACACCAGCTCAATGCCGTGTTCTCTAGCCCTGGTGTGTATAAGGCTGTTCTTGAAATGAGTCCCATTGTCTGACTCAATTCTCTCAGGGGTACCATGCCTCCAAAGAACTTGTTTTTCCAGGCCCAAGATGGTGTTCCGAGCAGTGGCATGAGGCACAGGGTAGGTCTCTAACCATCCTGTGGTGGCTTCCACCATGGTCAGTACATAGCGCTTGCCCTGGCGAGTTTGAGGCAGTTTGATGTAATCAATCTGCCAGGCCTCTCCATACTTATATTTGGCCCATCGCCCCCCATACCAGAGGGACTTCACCCGCTTGGCCTGCTTGATGGCAGCACACGTCTCACAGTTATGGATAACTTGAGAAATACTGACCATGGTTAGATCAACCCCTTGGTCTCGTGCCCACTTATAGGTGGCATCTCTGCCCTGATGACCTGAGGCATCATGGGCCCATCGAGCCAGGAACAACTCTCCCTTGTGCTGCCAATCTAAATCTATCTTCGACAGCTCTATCTGTGCAGTCTCATCTTCCTGCTCATTGTGTCGGTGTTCCTCATTAGCCCGACTCTTGGGGACATGGGCATCTACTTGATGGACTTTCACAGGCAGCTTCTCTACCCGGGTGGCAATGTCTTTCCATTCATCGGCAGCCCAGATTGGTTTTCCCCTACGTTGCCAGTTAGCCTTTTTCCACCTTTCCAGCCAACCCCACAGAGCATTGGCTACCATCCATGAATCAGTGTAAAGGTAGAGTTTTGGCCACTTCTCTCTTTCAGCAATGTCCAGGGCCAGCTGAACAGCTTTGAGTTCAGCAAGTTGACTCGATCCAACTTCTCCTTCGGTAGCTTGTGCAACTTGTCATGTGGGGCTCCATACGGCTGCTTTCCACTTCCGGTTCATCCCCACGATGTGGCAGGAACCATCAGTGAAAAGAGCATAGCATGTTTCATCTGCTGGCAGTTGGTTATACGGTGGGGCTTCTTCAGCCCGGGTCACTTGTTCCTGTTCCTCTTCGTCGGCAAGACCAAAGTCTTCCCTTTCCGGCCAGTTGGCAATTATCTCCAAAATCCCAGGGCGATTTGGGTTTCCAATATGGGCGCGTTGTGTGATAAGCGCAATCCATTTGCTCCATGTGGCGTCAGTGGCATGGTGGGTTGAGGGAACCTTTCCTTTAAACATCCACCCCAGCACTGGCAGTAGGGGTGCCAGGAGGAGTTGTGTTTCCGTGCCAACCACCTCTGAGGTGGCTTGAACCCCTTCATAGGCGGCCAAGATCTCCCTCTCCGTTTGAGTCTAGTTGGCCTCGGACCCTCTGTAGCTTCGACTCCAGATTCCCAGTGGTAGGCCTCGCCTCTCACCAGGCACCTTCTGCCACAGGCTCCAGGGCAGACCATGGTTTCCGGCTGCAGAGTAGAGCACGTTCTTCACATCTGGTTCCGTCCTGACTGGGCCAAGGGCTACTGCATGAGCGATCTCCTGCTTGATCTGGGCAAAGGCTTGCTGCTGCTTAGGGCCCCAGTGGAAATCGTTCTTCTTGCGGGCGACCAGGTAAAGAGGGCTCACAATCTGGCTGTACTCAGGAATGTGCATTCTCCAGAAGCCTATGGCACCTAGGAAAGCTTGTGTTTCCTTCTTGTTGGTAGGTGGACACATAGCGGTGATCTTATTAATTACCTCTGGTGAGATCTGACGACTTCCATCTTGCCACTTTACTCCCAGGAACTGGATCTCTTGGGCAGGCCCTTTGACTTTGCTCTTTTGAATGGCGAAGCCGGCTCCCAGCAGAATCTCAATGATCTTTTCTCCTTTCTGAAATACCTCCATTGCCGTATCCCCCCACACAATGATGTCATCAACGTACTGCAGATGTTCTGGCGATCCACCCCTCTCCAGTGTAGCCTGGATCAATCCATGACAGATGGTGGGGCTGTGTTTCCACCCCTGGGGCAGTCGGTTCCACATGTATTGCACACCCCTCCAGGTGAAAGCAAATTGAGGCCTGCACTCTACTGCCAGAGGAATGGAGAAAAATGCATTGGCGATGTCAATGGTGGCGTACCACTTTGCTGCCTTGGACTCCAGCTCGTACTGCAGTTCCAGCATGTCCGGCACAGCTGCGCTCAGTGGTGGAGTCATTTCATTCAATGCACGATAGTCCACGGTTAATCTCCATTCTCCTTCAGATTTACGCACAGGCCAGATGGGGCTGTTGAAGGGTGAGTGGGTTTTACTGACCACCCCTTGGCTCTCCAGCTCACGGATCATCTTGTGGATGGGGATCACGGCATCTCGATTCGTCCGGTACTGCCGGCGGTGCACTGTTGAGGTAGCAATTGGCACCTGTTGCTGTTTCACCCTGAGGAGTCCCACTGCAGATGGGTTTTCTCATAGCCCAGGCAGGGTGTTGAGCTGCTTAATGCCCTCTGCCACCACAGCAGCTATTCCAAAAGCCCACCTGAGTCCCTTTGGGTCTTTGTAATAGCACTCCTGAGGAAGTCTAGGCCTAGGATACATGGTGGCCCTGGGCCAGTCACAATTGGATGTTTCTGCCACTCTTTCCCAGTCAGGCTCACCTCAGCCTCCAGCAAAGTCAATTCCTGAGATCCCCCTGTAACCCCGGCAATTGAAACAGGTTCCTCCCCGACATGCCCCGATGGTTTTAATGTACACTGTGAACCAGTGTCATCCAATGCACTGTGTTCCTGTGGCTCTGATGTGCCAGGCCATCGGATCCACACCGTCCAAAAGATCCAGTTTTCCTGTGCTTCTCCCTGGCTAGAGGCAGGGCCCCTCTAGCCCTGGTTATTATTTCTCTCCTGGGCATACATAGTGGAGGTTCCTTCAAGGGGATCTGACAGATCATCTTCCCTTCTGTAATACCCTGCACCTTGGTCATGGGAGGCTGAGGCTACCTTCACTTTAGTGGAGTTCCCTCTGTTAGCGTTCCCCTCCCTGAGTTGGCGCACCCGTGCTGCCAGGACAGAAGTGGGTTTCCCATCCCACCTTCTCATGTCTTCCCCGTGGTCACGTAGAAAAAAACCCAAGGTCAGCACGTGGGGTGTACCCTCTCTCCCTAGCTGGGGGGCATTGGGCTCTACTTTTGGGGTCCATGACTCGCACTGGTGCTGCACTGATCTTCCTCACCTCTTCCCTTATCTCCTTCATCTCCTCCTTAAACTCCTCTCTGAGGTCCTTAGCCACAGCAGAGACATGAGCCTGCATTGGGCCAGCCATCATACTCTGAAAATTCCTGAGCCTGTTGGCAACAGAACCCACTGTCCCTTGGTTGGTATCAGCATTAATCCTTGCAATAAAGGGGGTATATTGAGATGGGCCCAGGTTTGCCAGATTCCACAACCTCTGTCCTGTGCACCTGACCTTGTCAGGGTCATTGTCATGCTGTCCATCCCTCCCAAAGAGCACCTCCAGTACTGCCACTTCTCTCAGCTTTTGGATCCCTTCCTCAAGGGTATTCCAAGGCGTTCTCTGGTGGTGCTCCCGCATTCTTTCCCTGTGGACAAATCTCTCTCTCACACTCATTAAAAGTCGCTCCCAGAGGGAAAGGAGACCTGTCTCCCTTACAAATACTTGGTCCACACCTGAGTCCTGGGTCAAGGTTCCCAAATTCGTTGCCTCAGTACTATCCAGTTGCACACCTGTGCCCATAAGGTCCCAGACCCGCAGTAACCAGGTTGTCAAAGGCTCACGGCCCCGTCGTACAATGTCTTTTCGCAGGTTACGGAGACTCTCGTATGACAGGGACTCGGTGATGATCTCAACTTCTGGCTCCCCTGCTGGTTGTGAGGGGCCCCCTTCCTGACCCTTATTATCTAGGTGCCTTGTTTTCATCTCAGACTTCCTAGTTTCCACAGGGGCAACTGCTGCTGCTGAGTGCCCTTGCAGTTCAGCTGGAACCTGGACAGATGTAACATCTGTGGGTCCCACTGCTGCACCATCAGAGTCTCCCTCTTTAAGGCAGGGGGAGGGTTTCTCACCAGCTGGGGAGAGGTACTCCTTCAGCATCTGGCCCATCTCATGTATCTCCTTCGCTAGCACTCCCACCCATTATAGGTGGTTCCTTTCCGAGGTGGGCTGTGGGGCAGGGTCAAACTCTGGGTTAATATCCCTAGTCTTTGGAACAGGGTCAGGCTCTGGGGTAACCTCCCTAATCTCATAAACAGGATCAGGCTCTGGGGTAACATCCCTAGTCCCTGCGGTAGGTATCAGGGTCATTATCCAAGTCAATCTCCCCTTATCTCTGAATGTTAGATAGAACAGGTTTAACAGGGATATAAGCAACACTAGCCACAGTATAATGTCATTAGCATTTAAAGCGGATTGGAAGCCCTTGAAGACTGGTGGGGTGAACTTCAAAAACTGTGTGATGGGTTGGGAGAAGATTTCACATGCTGCCACTTCTTCACAGTAAGTACCATTATTGAAGTAGCCCCAGAAACACACACTTAGAGTGCGATAGCTCTGAATCCATGTGGCCATCTTCCAGAGAAAATTAAAAATCCATGAATTCGTCAAGTGATCAACCCACAAAATGAACCGGATAATAGCCACAGTAACCTAGGTTATGACACTCATGTTTAAAAAAGGCCTTGCAAATGGGAGAGATATAGCAGTGACCACATGGAAGCCAATCCAGGGTAAGCTGGACAGCATGGTGTCACCTACCACAAGCTTGGGTAATTCAAGAACTGTTATGCCCTTTTCCACCCCTCTCTCAATGCCCACAGGGAATGCCTCACGCTCCGGGCGCCAAAATCTGTCTTGGTTTGAAAGACAGGTATGGTCTAAGGAAAGGCAAGAGCCCCTTTCCTGTGATGCAGAGTGCAACCCCCCTCCCTTTTAATTATTTTAGTTTTAAATCAGAGGCCTTCAGGCAGGAGATGTGGGGATAAGAATAACAGTTTTTACTGATATCTAACAAGGCAGAAAACAACAACAGCTATAAAAATTGACAACAGAACCGAACAGTATGACTTAGTTCCAGTCCCTTTTGGTGGCAGGCCATCTCCTTGTGCTCAGTTACCGGTGCTATGGGAGCAGGGCAGGTCCCGCGCAGTTGAAGAGGGCTGCAGCCCGGGGGTGAGAGGGATGGGGAAAGTGACACCCCCTCACGGTGTCGGTCATGGTGCTCGGCAGAGTGTCCGGAGGTAGTAGGGTGAGGTGGGAGAGCAGCAGAGCGATGTCCAAAGGCAGGGAGAGTGGATCTCAGCGCTGGGGTGGCAGGGGAGATGCCAGATAGGAGCACGGGGCGTCATCTCCCTCCACGGGCCAAACAAGAGAGTTTTCCAGCCCATGTTTCCTTTTTCCCATTTCATTCCCCCTCCCTCCACACACCTCCCTGGGAGAGAACATTACCTAAAGATGTAGCCAATTAGCATAAAAATGGGATAAATTCCACAGAAAGGAAAGGGAACCATTCAACCCCCAACAATGGAGTACACCACAGCGAAGGTGTGGGGAACGGTGTTGCGTTCCCTAGATACATTGTAAATGGTACATCCCGTGACCCCTGCTGTGCCCTGTATCTTGGTCCCTCTCCCCTCCTGGCCACACAGAGCTGGCTGGGATCCAATTTCTCCCCGCCCCCCCTTTCCAGACCCTAGAAAAGGTCAGGACCCGCTGACCTCGCTCTCTTATCCCGTTCTCTCTCTTTTCCCCCCACTCTTATCCCGTTCTCTCTTTTTTCCCCCCTCTCTTTTCCCGCATCTCCTTTTTCCCCCAGATCTCTTATCCCGCTCTTCCTTTTTCCCCCTTTTTCTCTTCCCCCGTTCTCTTTTCCCCCCCACGCTTTTACCCTGTTCTTCCCCCTTTCTTCTCTCTCTTCCCCCGCTCTTTTCCCTTTCCTTTTCACTCACTACCCACGAGAAATAAACCTGTAACTTTATCAGGGGAAAGAGCCTCTTTTGTTATCTTATCTACGTCTCTGTGGCTAGGGCCCAGAGGAATATCACCCCAACACCTGAGCTAGACCGGTGGAGGGTGAAAGACTCTGTATAGGCCGGGAAAAAGCCATTACAGTTGGCGCCCCATGTGCGTGGTTTCTTTAAAGCACCCACGTTTCGCTGTGATCCCTAATTTCGGGATTCGACCAGCATAGGAGCTGATCAACTAGCTAAAATTTCTTTAAGCTGCATTTTGTGCAGTTCGAAGACTTTTCAGCACGAACCGGCAGCCTGTCAGTCCCAGACAGGTCGGTTCACGACGTGGATCCACTACCGTTTACACAGACATGTCTGCCTACAAGAGAAAAGGTGAGTTAAGCGTCCCTTTCTGGCTGGGGGTTCCCGGAGCTCCGCGGGGGACGTCTCACCGGTGGCATTTTGCCGGCCCGGAGCCGTCCTCGGAAGGACAGGCGGCACGGGCGTGTTTGAAGCGTGCGCGCAGCTTGGAAGCCCTCGGCCACGTGGTGCGGCTGGGGGGAGGGCTGGACGCGGCCACCCCAGACGCTGCGCAGCAGGCAGGCAGCTTTGATCGGTTTCAAAGCTGCGGCACAGGGAGGTTTTTTTTACGTTTTTACGGTTTTTACGGGTGTTTGCGGCGCGGGGGCGGTCCCTACAGCGGCGCGGGCGCCACACATAGGTTTTGCTGACAAAAAAACGGCGAAATTAACATCGGTTCCGCATCTAGTAAAGCCTGAAAACCGTGGTGTACGTCTTAACAACTAACTCCTTTCCTGTGTTTTAACGGTAGTGGGGTAGATATAGTGCAAATTGCTAACACTATGGGGATACAGCAATCTGCTTTACAAAAGAGTATAACAAAACAACTCAAAGAAATACTAAGTTCAGGAAATGTTTTAATATCTAATAAAAAACTAGCTCGTTTTGCCAGCTGGCTGTCTCTTGAAATATCTGACCTTGAATTGCAAAATGTAAATTCGATTTCATTTTGGGATGAAATAGGGAATTTATTAACTTTAAAAGTAGAAAATGGAGATAAAACTGCCTCTGTATTCCTCCCGATATTCTTACAAATTCGGAAAGTTTTAATTCAGACAGAAAACAACAAACAGCAGCAGCAAAATGATTCAAGCTCACCTTCCCTTTCCAAAAATCCCTATAACCATAACCTGGAAAGCACCCCAGGGTCTCCCTTGAAAATGCAGCATGCTCAGCACGGCTGTAACTGTGCTGAAACCCCAAATCCTCCCCAGTATCCCGGTTCTGACTATTTTTCTAAAATTATCAGCTCTCCTTCCTTGTTCCCTTCCCCTCCGGGCCACGAACACGTGGCCGTATCTGGACAAGTCAGGATTGGGGTCCCAGATAGCATTGGACATGCGGTTCAGGGAGTGGGGGAGGGCCGATATGGTGACAGCCACGTGTCTCCTCCTTCATTCCGCAACCCCCTTTACCCTCTGGTCCCAGCCCCTAAGCCTGTCCCCTCCCATAACTCATCCCTGCCCTCGGCTCCACCGCCCCCTCCCCCCTCCAAGACCCTGTCCTGCCTGGTACCTGTCGACCCCGCCCACAGGTGTTGCAATCCTGGATTCCACCACCCCTCCCCCTCTCCGGTTTCACATTCCTTCCCTCCAAGCTGCTGCAGGGTGGGGGAGGGCGATGGAGCCCCTGCTGGGTTCCGTGCTGGAGGGGGTGGGGGTGGGGAGGGATCAGCCCACAGCCCCTGGGGGATGGATGGTGCTCCCGTAGTGGGGGGGGGTGGGGAGCCTCCCGGGCCCGGTGGGGGGGGGATGCCCAAACCTGAAAGTCAGCACCAGGAGAAAGAGTATGTACCATCAGTTGCTCCTGTAGTTTATCTTGGTAAGAGAAACGGAAAAAGAAGTTATCAACCTTTGTCCTACCAAGATAAAAAAGAAATTTGTAAAGTGCAAAGAGAATTTGGTAGAAATAGTGAAATCTTTAAAGGCATAATGAGAGCCACTTTTAATTCAAACGAACTGGTTCCATATGATATCAAAGAGCTTTTCCGGTGTCTGTTAACTCCTTCCGAATATGATCTATGGGAAAGCCTATGGAAAAGATCTTTAAAAGTGCTTTTACAAGAGCTTTTAAAAAGCTCAGATAATGCAAAGGATGCTGATAATAATGATATCACATATGAACACCTATGTGGGGAGAAAGATTGGCATTGCCCTGAAAACCAAACCAGAGTACTATCTAAGTCTGTCTTAGATAAGATATGCAATGTTGCAGAAAAAGCCTTTAATCAATTACCAACAGTAGATACTAAAGGCAGTTATATTAATATTAAACAGTTTACTTCTGAGAGTTTCTTACAGTTTGTGGACCGCCTTCGTATGCAAGTAGAAAGACAAGTGTCTGATCCAATATTACAAGCTGAATTAATTAAAGAAATGGCTCAGAGGAATGCTAATGAAACCTGCCGTAGGGTTATCCTTGGCCTTCCCCTGGAGCCAGCACCTAGCCTAGCACAGATGATTGAAGCTTGCGCCAGAAAAGCAGAACTGTTCAGTGGACACGAAAGAAATCCAGGACTGGCACACCCAAGAACCATGGCAGCTGTAACACCAGAAGCCAAGAAGCAACCAGTGTCACCAGAGCAACTGCAGCACATCATCTGCTTCCAGTGCAAGCAGCCAGGACACTTCGCCAGGGACTGTCCACACAACCAGAAACAGAAAAAAACCAACAAACAAAAAAACTAACTGTACAGCGCGTACCCGCCATTAACACCATAGCGCGCTCGGCTATAAATACTGCGGGCTCCACACTCGCAAAAGACTCTCTCTTCATAAACAAAAAGGGGGAGGATGGGATAGAGGGTGTGGGGATGTATGTCAATGAAAATATCAAATGTTCAATTAACAAGGTTTGGAAGCCACTAGGCCGTTTTAGGCTTGTGACTACCAGAGGTTTTCATTTCAGGTCACCTGATTGGACAGTCATAACAGTGGACTTACCTAACAGTACACAGGACGTGACGTTAAACCACATGAAACTGGACAGTGAGTACTTTGTTGTCGGTGACACAGCACACACACCCCTAGAGATTGAGGTGGTTCCCATGACCATCAAGGGAAGCATAACTAGCCTCATTCTCCTGGCACGATGTCCTCTACCACCATATTATCTGGCTGAGGGACAAATCCTTGCCCAGGCCATTCCTGTTCCACAGGAGGTCCCAGTAGATGGAAAATCACCTGAAGTCTACTGGGCAGAAGTGGTGGGTGAGGACAAGCCCTCTCTGGCATGCAACCTAACCCGTGGATCCGATCACCTCCATGTGGAGGGGGTATTGGACACGGGTGCTGATGTGACTATCATACCTGAAAGGATGTGGCCGTCACATTGGGAACTTCAGCCTGTGGCAGGCAGAATCCAGGGTGTAGGAGGAGTCAAATTGGCAAAAATATCAAAAAGCATCGTGGAGATTCAGGGTCCGGATGGAAAATTGGCTAGCATCCGTCCATTTGTTACAGATTATAAATGCCCTCTATGGGGGAGAGACACCATGTCCCAGTGGGGGGTAAAATTAATTATCCCTAAAACTCCTCGGGATTTTTAGAAGCGGCCACTGTGGGGCGCCCTACCCAAAAGTTAAAATGGCTAGATAATACCCCAAAGTGGGTAGCACAGTGGCCAATGAGTAAGGAGAAGCTCAGGGCGCTTGAGGAGCTTGTGGAGGAATAATTGGCTAAAGGCCACATAGAAGAGACCACAAGTGCATGGAATTTCCCGATTTTTGTGGTAAAGAAACTGGGGAAAGACAAGTGGAGGCTGCTCCACGACCTCCGGGAAATAAACAAAGTAATTGAAGACATGGGATCTCTCCAACCTGGAATGCCTTCTCCAACAATGCTTCCCAGAGATTGGCAATTGGCTGTTCTAGACATCAAGGATTGTTTCTTCCATATCCCCCTACACCCAGAGGATGCCCCACGGTTTGCCTTCTCGGTTCCTACCATCAATCGAGAGGCCCCAATGAAGCGTTACCACTGGAGAATTCTGCCACAGGGAATGAAATGTAGTCCCTCCATCTGCCAGTGGTATGTGGCTTCATTGCTGTCCCAGGTGCGTGCCCAGAGAGGGGAGGCCATCATCCTTCATTACATGGATGATGTGCTAGTGTGTGCACCCGATAACTCTCTACTCCAGGACACACTTGACCTAGTGGTTAAAGTTTTAACCTCTGCTGGATTTGAATTGCAGGAGGACAAAGTCCAAAGGATGCCACCTTGGAAGTACCTGGGCCTGGAAATCACTGCACGGACCATTGTTCCGCAGAAATTGGAAATTAATTGTAATCCAAAAACCTTAGCAGATCTCCATTCCCTGTGTGGGTCATTGAATTGGGTCAGGCCCTGGCTAGGCCTCACTAATGAGGACCTAGAACCTCTCTTCAATTTATTGAAAGGGGAGAGAGAGCTGCTTTCTCCCAGGGAACTGACCCCAGAGGCAAAGACCGCAATTGGAAAGGTACAAAAGACCTTAGGAGAGAGGCAAGCTCACCGTTACCAGCCCGAGCTGCCCTTCAAATTCATTGTCCTAGGAAAACTGCCACACTTACACGGGTTAATATTCCAATGGATCAAGGAGCAGAGAGAGTCACTCTTAATCATAGAGTGGGTCTTCCTTTCCTAGCAGAGATCCAAAACCGTCACTAAGCCACAAGAGTTAATATTACAGCTGATTCGGAAAGCAAGGATCAGACTGCATGAATTAGCTGGCTGTGACTTCACATGTATTCACCTCCCTGTTAAACTGTCTGAGGAGGGAAAGAACTCTCCTGAAAAATTGACTAAAGAGATGTTTGAGCATTTGCTCCAGAGCAATGCCAGTCTCCAATTAGCCCTGGACAGCTACAGAGGACAAATATCAGTCCATGCCCCGTCTCACAAGCTGTTTAATGAGGAATTCCACCTCATTCCTCGTGAGAAGAGGAGTCGGAGACCACTCAAAGCTCTCACAGTGTTCACAGATGCTTCTGGGGCATCCCACAAGTTGGTGATGACTTGGAGAGATCCTCAGACTCAGCATTGGGAAGCTGATGTTGAGTTTGTGGAAGGGTCACCCCAGGTAGCTGAACTGGCCGCAGTCGTGAGAGCCTTTGAAAAGTTCTCAGAGCCAATAAACTTGGTGACAGACTCAGCCTATGTAGCGGGGATAGTGTCCAGGGCAGAGCAGGCAGTGCTCGGAAACATCGAAAATGAGCAGCTTTTCAGGTTGCTTTCCAAACTAATTTATTTGATTTCTCATAGAGAACATCCGTTCTATGTGATGCATGTGAGATCACACAGAGATTTGCCAGGCGAAATTGCAGGAGGGAACCGTCAGGCAGACTCCCTTGCAACCCCAGCAGAACAAGCCACCCCAGCAGAACCAGCACGCCTTCCTGACATCTTCCAACAGGCAAAGCAGAGCCACCAGCAGTATCACCAGAATACACCAGGTCTAATGCGTCAGTTCCAGCTAACACGGAGTCAGGCTAGAGACATTGTGGCCACCTGTCCCAACTGTCAGATGCACACCATGCCCTCAATAGGCATGGGGGTAAACCCCCGAGGTCTTGGCAGTTGTGAGGTATGGCAAACAGACATCACACACATTCCTAGTTTTGGTCGCCTCAAATATGTTCATGTAAGCATTGACACATATTCAGGCGCAGTCTATGCCTCTGCCCATGCAGGAGAAAGGGCTATGCATGCCAAACAACACCTAGTGCAAGCCTTTTCAGTGTTGGGGATCCCTAAGGAAATCAAAACTGATCAGGGCGCAGCATATAAGTCCAAGGAGTTCCTGGAATTTGTCCAGCAGTGGGGAGTGGAACATAAAACTGGCACCTCCCACTCCCCCACAGGCCAAGGTATAGTGGAGCGAGCCAATCAGACACTCAAACAGGTTTTGGCTAAACAGAGCAGTTCAACTGTGTGGATGTCTCCACAGCAGAAGCTCTGCAAAGCCATGTTTACTATCAATTTCCTAAATTGTTCATTTGAAAATATGAGTCCACCTGTGGTACGTCACTTTAACAGTAGCAAACAATTCAAGTTATCCCAACATCCTCCAGTTTTGATTAGGGACCCAGAAACCTGGGAAATCAAAGGTCCCTATGAGCTTGTTACCTGGGGGCGTGGCTATGCGTGTGTATCCACTCCCTCAGGCCCTCGGTGGATTCCCCAAAAGTGGGTGAAACCATTTGTTCCCAAACATCCTGCTCCAACTGAGGAGAACGAGGAACAAGTAGCAGTGGCTTCAAAAAGAAGACGCCGCAGAAAAAAGGGAAAAGAAATCCTCATAGAAGGTGGCATTCCGGCAAATAGAGACTTTTAATAGGTTTTATAATGTTTGTTTTTCCTTCTAGAGAAAACCTTCTCTTCTCTCAGTCCCGTGATGAACCCCATCCAAGCTGTCTTCCTGCTAACACTGAACAGTCTAGCAGCTGCATGGATCGTCCCTCAGCCACGTCAGAACACCTGGGTGACCCTGGCACAGACGCTCCAACAAGAAAATAGATTTTCTCTTGCTACTACACGGACATGAGTGCCAGGAATTTGAAGGACTTTGCTGTATGGACCTGACCTCAAAAGCTCCTAACATCCATGCTGCCCTCCGAAACATGAACAACTTAATCGGACAAGTGAAGCAAGAATCTGAAGATTGGTTCAATGGACTGTTCAAAGGCTGGGGACTCACAGGGTGGTGGACATCTATAGTCAAAACAATTGTGTTAATTCTTGTTATTCTTTTCCTTGTAATAATGGCATTCGGGATCCTACGTCACTTGGTTTTCAAGGCTATTCATAGTCTCATTCCCTCTACCTCAGTAGTCAATCACATAGAAATGAAAGACTTGAAACAATCTAACCCTCCCGCCAGCTACAAGTGGTGGGCAAAATCGTAATTTGAATGATACCAATATCCTTCTTTCAACTTTGTTAAACAAAAAACGGGGAGATGTTGCGTTCTCTAGATACATTGTAAATGGTACATCCCGTGACCCCTGCTGTACCCTGTATCTTGGTCCCTCTCCCCTCCTGGCCACACAGAGCTGGCTGGGATCCAATTTCTCCCCGCCCCCCCTTTCCAGACCCTAGAAAAGGTTAGGACCCGCTGACCTCGCTCTCTTATCCCGTTCTCTCTCTTTTCCCCCCACTCTTATCCCGTTCTCTCTTTTTCCCCCCTCTCTTTGCCCGCATCTCCTTTTTCCCCCAGATCTCTTATCCCGCTCTTCCTTTTTCCCCCTTTTTCTCTTCCCCCGTTCTCTTTTCCCCCCCACGCTTTTACCCTGTTCTTCCCCCTCTCTTCTCTCTCTTCCCCCGCTCTTTTCCCTTCCCTTTTCACTCACTACCCTCGAGAAATAAACCTGTAACTTTATCAGGGGAAAGAGCCTCTTTTGATATCTTATCTACGTCTCTGTGGCTAAGGCCCAGAGGAATATCACCCCAACACCTGAGCTAGACCGGTGGAGGGTGAAAGACTCTGTATAGGCCGGGAAAAAGCCGTTACAGAACGGCACTGCCCCAGCTTTTGCCCTGGTGTGCAATGGCTGTGAGCTACTTTTCCAAGCAGCAACTGCAGTGAGAACTGAAAGCGATTGTGAAGGAGCTCTATGGCTGCCCAACAGCCTGTCCTCTGTTGCCTTGGCTCCTAGTGCAAAGCCCCTAGCAAGCTCTCACTCAGTGCAATGCACCCAGAAAGACACTCTCGCTCGTCTTTCAAGGAGCCATTATTAACAGCAGAAGCAGCAGAAGCACAAACTGGATGACGAGAAGGGACAATGTAGAACACGTCTCTGTCCTGGCACATTTTCGTGTGTGATATGTCCCTCCAGGTCCTAGGTCCATGCGAAGATCTATGTACTGTGAGCGCTGCTACTTGCAGCTGAGAAGGACCTTGGAGCTAGCAGCGAATTCGGAGAGGGCTGAGCACATAGTCAAGGAGCAAGAAGTGCCCCTGCAATGCGGTGCTAATAGCAGCTTCCTCGCATCGGGGGCAAGCTCCGTCCACAAGACCTTCTCGTCCTGGCAACAGATCTCGATGAAAGGCGTAGGCGAATAGCTTTCGTTTTCCATTCGAACTGCGAGAGAGGCAGACTGTGGCACGGAGCTCTGAGAACAAAGGTGCACACCCTAGGCGGGCTTGGGCAGAAGCAGCGTTCTCGAGCACTTGGCTGTTGGCACACTGCTCGCTGTGTGGCGCTGCCTCAGCGGCTTCTGGCAGCCGGGGACTGAAAGCAGCGCCAGGCGTGGGGAACGGCGATGAACCAAGCCTCACAAGTACCGTGCTTGTGTGCACCACGTTACAGGCTACTAGGAGAGGAAGGTGGCTGCCTCTCGCTTGCCTTCCCAAGCGCCCTTAGCAGTCGAAAGGTGCAAGCTGAAGCACTGCTGCTTGTGCTGCTCCTTGGTTCCCTTGCAGCCCGCTGTGGAAACATTGGCGGTCACTTCTAGGTGCCGAGTTGCAGACAGCACCACGGTAAATGCCTCGGAGAAGGGAAATACAGAGTGCAGCGAGGAGCTGGAGGGGGCTTACGTGCAATAAGTAGAAGGTGAACCTAGGCACTGCCTCTTCATTCTTGCCCTCTCTGCTCTGGTAGCATTTTTGCAAGTCGGGAAAGGGAGCTGCGAGTATGTAGAATGGAGGGCAGCGAGATGCCGTGTGTTATGCGCCATTTCAGGGCTGCTTGACAGAGGGCTACTTTAAGAATGCCTTCTTCCTCGCATACTTCTCGCTTCGCTCTAGCTGCATGGAGTGCACCACAGCGAAGGTGTGAGGAAGGGCACTGCCCCAGCTTTTGCCTAGGCCTGCCTGTGCTGCGCCTTTAGCTGCACACCAAAACAACGGCATTTCTTACCCTCAAGGTAAAAAAGGCGTTAGTGTAGCCTCAGGAATGGCAAGTGCCTAGGCATAAAATAGAGAGACCACGCATGAGGGAGTCTTTAGAGGATTCCTCCCCCATGGTGCTGGTGTATTCTCATTCTCTTGCTGAACTGAAAAGGCCGGGCATGGCAAGTCCGGCCTGCCTTGTGCAAAGACGAGCACAAATGTGGGGCTATGATCCTCTGTTCCAGAGCTCTGCTTCCGGGTGTGTGGGCCGCCATGAGCCTGCAGCAGCCGCCGAGGACACTGTGGATTGTGGATGTGGCTGGTCCGCCTGCCCGACCCCCGTTGGTCTGACAACTGCAGGAGTGGCGGCCGAATGGCATCGCCTGAGGGCCCCATGGGGGGCGGGGAGAGAGCCGGGAGTGACCCCGAGCAACACCAGAAGCGATAGCCGTAGGGCCCGGAAGGCCTGCGGTGACATCGAATTTCATAGATAGGAAGTTGCTAAGCTGCTTTGAAAGCTGTAGCTCCTCTGCTCTAGGACAGACTGGGAGAGCAGTGGGTGTCCAATCTGGAGAACAGAAGGTTCCAGGGAGACCTTTGAGCCCCTTGCAGTGCCTGCTGGGGCTCCAAGATAGCTGGGGAGAGACATTGGAAATGGGTCTGGACTCACAGGACAAGGGGGCATAGCTTCAAAGTGCCAGAGGGTGGTGGTAAATGGGATATTGCAAAGGAATTCTTCCTTGTGTGGGTGCTGAGGCCTGGCACATGTTGCTCAAAGAGGCTGTGTGGGAGCCCCATGGCAGGAAGTGTCCAGGGCCAGGCTAGAGCGGACATGGAGCAACCTGGACTACTGGAAAAGTGTCCCTGCCCATGTCAGGATGTGGGAAGAAGATAATCTATCATCTCTAAGGTCGCTTCCAGTCCAAACCATTCTGGGAGTCTAGGATTCATGGAAGGCCCTTTTCCAAGTGACGTGTTCTATCTCTTGGCTCCCAGCTTGGAGATGCTACTTCTTCTGGAAGCAGGCCTGGCCAAGCAGCTGTGATGAGCCATGGGTTCTCAATGGGACAACTGTGATATATTTGAAGAGAGGAAGGCTGCAGACAGATCTTCAAGGCCCAGGTAAAACAAGCAAAGAATTGAATAAAAGCCAAAGGTTGGTTGTGTTAGTCAGTTTGCTGGCTGTTGAAATGGCCCCAGGTAATTTTCAACATTTCTAATTTGGATTTGTTTGAGTAAATAATGAATGTGTTACCTCCAGCGTGGGCTCTCCAATGCATCTCCATGTGCTCCCATCTCTTTGTTGTATATCAGGTTCTATTAACTGAAGACAGAATCATAACACAGTAGCAAAATATTTAGAGGTGTAGTTAGTCAGCTTCAGGAGTTTTCAACTCTGCTGTTGACTTTTCTGGTAACTGTAAGCAAGGCAACACAATCCAGTTACTCTACTTTTCCTCTCTAAGGAAAAGATGATTTTTTTTTTTCTCATTTCGAAAATAGTCTTGAATTAAGAGAGTTATGCATGTGGCATGAAGGATTCATTATTTTACCTTTCTCTTCTGCTGTCTTTCGCTTACTAGGTTTTTTTTTTAATTTTTTTTTGTGGCTGTTCTCCATTCAGTAGGTTTGAAACAATTCTAATTGTTGAGATGATGCTTCTTTGAAGGCTCACTTAGCCCACCTTTTGGGTGAAGGAAAGAAGAAGACAAGGTCCTCTAAGACGAGTAAAAAGCATACTTTAAAGAGACATGCAGAGATGTCTGCTGATGCCATGCAATTACCGTGTAATCAGCAGAAATGTGTTGGAAAAACACCCATCAGTGACTTCACAAGAAAGCCACACTCAAGGCAGGTAAAGAACAGAAGCATAAAACCCCAAAGGTATGAAATGGACAGATTTTCATTGGGAATGAGCAACTCCTGAATTCTTGGTTCTAGAACTAGGGGCTTGTAATAAATAGACTGTCTCCTTGCCAAACGTAAATTTGGTGTAATGAACTGCTCACTGCCAGTTGAAGCGCAGGGCTAGTAGACTAATATTTGCCATGGCAGGCATATTGTATGGCTTTCCTGTTAAAAAGAAATTGGTTTTGCTCATAGCAATCTAGATGTGTACCCAGTCTGACGCCTGTTTTTTAAGCTATATTTCCAAGTAAATGGCTTCTGTGATGATGCAGTAAGTTTATGTCATGAACAGGAATGAAGTGATTGCATGCATCCTTTTTTTCCCCAAGCCAGCTGCTGAATAATGAGACAGAGACTCTCACTGATGTCAAGGAGTGCCCAAGCTTTTGGGAAAAGCACTGGGCAGATAAAGCCTATTTCCACATTTCTTGCTAGCGTGTCCTTCAAAGTTCATGGGTTTGTTCATCTTTTAGAGCTGTTCTAGATGTCTTTGTAGTTTACATGTACTAAATGTAGCAGGTATTGCTTTCATGAAGTCCTAATAGATTTGAAGTTGGGATCTACTCAGGCTTCAATGTCTCAGAAGAAGCAACGTTGATTCTTTGAATTCTATTCTTGAACGTGAGAATGATACTTATGTAGTTAATGAATTAATTAAATCGAATTCACTTGAATGGAAAAATTGTCTTGTTCATGTAGATTTAAACTTGGGAAATTGATATTTGAGTTCTACTTTTCATTGTTGTTGCTTTTCTGTATTCTTTGATTGCACAGATAGCAGATGTACTGACCGAGTATTGTGTGAAACTGGAGGAAATGTCCTTCCTCTTGGCAGCTGATGTTCACAAGCTCATTAACGCTAAGGCCATGGTAAATGTTTTACCTGGGGCAAGATAGCGGTCTGAATATTCCTAGAATGTCTTTCTTTCCCCAAATGAAATTCATTTTTTCTACCTATCAGTCATGGAAATATAGAAGACATTTCTACTTGGCAGGGTATTGGTTATCATTTGTGTTCTTTTCTCCCCTCATTTCCTGTAGAAGAGACAATTTTTTGTTTGTTTTTGCATGTTGTACGCTGCTTCTACTTCTGGTTTTATTTTTTAATACACAGAATGTAAAGAGAGCACTGCTGGATAATGAGAGGGCAACTGCCCAGCTACTCTTGAATCGAATGAAATCAGAGCTTGAGAAAGAAAAATGGCATCAACTGAAATGGCAAGGGAGAGTCAAGGACTGGAAGCTCATGCAAAAGAAGTGGGTAGTTCAGAGTTTCAGGTCAGAAATGTGGCAGTCCTCTTTTGGACAATGAGCAACACAAAGTGGCTAGTGTTCACTTTTGGTTTCTATCAAAGTAATACTTGATCATTTATTCTTTCTACGTGATATCACGTATGATATCACATATATAATGTGATTCCATTCTACATATCTACTTTCCATCCTGCAGAGAATTTATGGCAAGTGAAGAAATACAGAATCCCCCAACTGTGAATATGGAAATGGAAAAGTTGGTAAAGGAGCAGATGGTACTTGCATTTATTCATCACTGCTATGCTGCTATACAGTCAGATAGTCTGCTTATGGTTCAAAAATTCAATGGGACATCAAGTAAATAGCAAAGCAAAACTAACTACCGAAAGCACTATAAGGGCCAGAGATTAGCTTGCATCAAAACAGGTATTCTCCTAGCATTGTTTACAAACAAGTCAGCATGTGAAACAGAAGGCACAATGTAGTTTGTGCCTTGTTTTGGGCATGCCGGGAAGAAGGAAATTCTGATTTCACATATGGGAAAAGAAATGTTGACATTTGAATGAGATTGTTCATACCCCAGGAAAGGTTGCTTTGAAAGGTTGTGGAAGTCCTGTTAGGAAACATGGCTTTACAAGTCCTTTCCACCAGGAGACAACAGCTGCAGAACATCTGGGTGTGCCAGTGTTGAGAGCACCAGCAAAGGTCAAAGTGGAGAAGTTGGTGAACAATGGCAGTGGCCTGGGGGAGAGCAAGTGGGGTGCTGGCTGTGGGACCAGGGGAGTCCTGACTGATTTAGGAGGCGTGTGATGGTCTGTGCCAGCAAGCACAGTAGTGCTCTGGCCTTGGGACACTGCGAATACTGGAATTCAGTGGGGTCACTGGGCAGGCTGAGTGTCTCAGCTGCTGGAGGGACCCAGTTTGCCCACATGTAAACATCCAGTCTCACTCCTGCCAGCCACAGAAAGGAGCAGGATGTGGCTGCTGGTGATGCCTGTCATGTATATGTAGTGTATACGTGTGCTATCCCAGCCTGCTGGGAACACTTCTTCTTTGTGACTGCTTGGGCTGAGGGAGAGAAAGCAGTGGTAGTTTCTGAGGTTTCAAGTTTGCTCGAGTTTCTCAGGCTGTTTCTGGAGCCACCCAGAGTTCTCTTCCTTGAAGCATTTCAATTCCTGGTAATTTTCAAAATTCAAACAGACACAGCCCTAAGCTAGTTGATCTGACTTCAAAGCTATTCTTACGCTGAGCTGTTGGATGATCTGAGATGTCTTCCATCTCAGTTTATGACCTGGTTCTTGTGAAAAGTAGGATCTTTTAGCCTGGAGAAGAGAGGTTTCTGGAGATACAGTATGGTGGCCTTTGAATATGTAAAGAGGGTATAAGAAAAATGGAGAAAGACTTTTTAGGAAGGTTTGCAGAGACAGGACAAGGGGCCATGCTTTCAAACTGAGACTAGGTTTAGATTGGCTAAAAGGAAAAACTTTTCTACAATGAAGCTGGTGAGACACTAAAACGGGTGTTCCAGAGAAGCTGTGGATGCCCCATCATTGAGAGTGCTCCTTATCAGTTTGGCTAGTCTTGAGCAATTTGATCGACTGTAAGATCTACCTGGCAAGGAAGTTGGACTAGAAGATCTTTAATCACAGACTGTTGTATGATTCCATAAAAGACAGAATGCAATAAAGTTCATATTTCAGATTTTGGCGCAGACATATTTATTATTTCTCATTTTATGCATCATTGCAAGGACAACTTGTTAGCTTCTGAAATGATGTGCTGAGATTGAATTCCTTCCTTAGTTTCATTGTCCCTGTTATTCCTTTACTCTTGAACTTTTTTTTTTACTAGATTTCCTCTTTTAGTTAACTGCCCTATAGCATCACTTTGCTCCCCACCTGGCTGTTTTTTTTCAATGACACCTTTTCACTGGTTCGTTTTGGGCCTTTGCTGCTTGAAGTCCAGCAGCCTCCTTGTCTGAGCATTATGGAGCTTTCTTTACAGCTTCATGACTATGCAAAAAGCCATAAATTACTGTGTTCCATCTCACATACCATCAAGTATCACACTAATATTCCCTCTGCTGAATAGCTGGTTGGCTTACATAGACCAGCCAAATACCAGGAAATCCAGATGGCAGCAAGAATCTTGTAGACTACTACCGCTGTTCATTTAAATTCTGGAGAAGTCACGTGAGGTATCAAATGCTCTTGAAAGAATTGTATATCATCTCAGACATTCTAGAATGGGCTATTAATATTGTCATGAGTTTCTGGCTAGACTTTTTAGAATGCAAATTCAAATTCAAATGATCTGAAATGATAGAACTTCAAGAATTATTTTTCCCCAGAATCGAAGTATGATGGAGTTACATAGCGAGAACCTTAATCTTAGTCATTCTATTCCATCTCACATCATGGCTGGGGGCAGGGAGAACAGAGTATCTTTGGGGGACAGTGGGTTCCAGTGTAGTCACTAAGTTGGGCAGAGGAGCCATCAGGTATTGTCTATTTTTTTGGGGGGGGAGTATTCATGTGAACTCTTCCTTTCTTGTACCCTGCCACTAGTATTATTGCTAAAATTGCTTGTTTTCTCATCCAAGTGACAAAATCAGCACACTTAATGAGGGATGAAGAGGGAGCAGCGACCTCAGAACAGGAGGAAGAAGAAGCAGAGCCTGCTGTCCTCCAGAAGAAAAAAACACTACCAGCCAACTTTGCATCATTTGTGAACTTCCTGGGCTTGTACTCTATCCCCTTGTCCTGATCACTGATAAAGATATTAAACAGGACTGGGCCCAAGACTGAGCCTTGGGGACCAGCTGGATGAACTCTATTTCCCACCACTCTGTGGGCCGGGCCATCACCCAGTTTACCACCCAGCAAACAGCCCACCCATCCAAACCATAAGCAGACAGTTTCCTCAGGAGAATGATGTGAGACTCATTGCAAAAAGGATCAGGGAGATGCCTAGGAAGAGTCTCAGGTGAATCCAGGAGACTATAGTGGAGGACTATTCAGTTTTCCAATCAATTTGCTTAAAAAAACTCTACAAAACCGTAATAAAAAAACAAACAAACAATCAAACAAAAAAGGCAGACCAAACAAACACACAAAAAACCCCAAACAATAATCACCAAAGAGACAAAATAAACCCTGAAAAAAGCACCCAAAAAAACCCCCACAAAATTGAAAAAAAATCCCAAACCCAACACATCAAAAATCAGGGTGAAGGTTTCTAGTAACTTTAGAAATAACAAAACAAAACAAAACAAAAAAAACAGAAAGTCACATTTCTAAAGGTGCTGTCCCAGCCTCTTCTCTCAGCAGGGAGGACATCCTGAAGTGGAGCCAGTTGGAAGAAAGCGGCTCAGGGCAGCACCTGGGCCATTGTCACAGGACGGCCCTGTGGCTGCCCCATTGCCAAAACCTGGACACATAAATCAAACACAGGTATGCACATGTGCTTAGACACAGCAAAAACATGTTTGTCTGAAAAGAACACTGGTCCATTTATATCACTGGAAAGAGCATAATGCCTCGTCTCAGGTTTCTTTTCAGTCATTACAAATGTTTCGAAAATATAGGAGTGCAGAAAATGGAAATATCCAAGATCAACATGAGGACCAATAACAAAGATTCCATTTTTGAAACTGCATTCGGAATCCTCTGCAGAAATTGACTCAGAGCTCTAAGATTTACAAAAAAGACCAAGAGTATTGGAGTCAATACAACACAGTGTCTGGAGACTTCAGCTGGTTGCCTTGATTTCTCAAATATGATGGAGGAAGCACCTTAGCAACTACAGCTGCCAGTTCTCTCAGGGCCCTGACATGCCTCTGGGTGGGTCCCATGGTCTTGCATGCTCAGGTTCCTCAAGTGGTCTGAAAGCTGACCTGCTACTATGGCTTAGAATCAAGTCCACCAGTCCAATAACCTGAGAGATGTGGAAATAGTGACTGGCAGTAAAAATTGAGACCAACACTTGTTGAGTACCTCAGCCTTCGCCTTGTCTGTTGTCAGTAGTCCTGTCTGGCTAATGGGGGTGGGGGGGAATAGGGGAGGTGTGATAGGTTTCTTTCCATCTTCCTTTTCCCACTGAAATACCTGTAGGTGCCTTTATTATTCTTTTTTTTGCCATGCTTTTCCAAATTCAGCTTCAAGTGAGCCTTAGCTAAACTGATCCCATCCTCACACACTCATGTGTTGCCACTGTATTTTTCCCATGATTTGTCTCGCTGTGTATTGTCTGCATATTACCTACTTGCATCACATCTATTAATTTTCAATTACATTCAGGCTTTAACTTGTTTTCAAAAAAATAATTTTGAACCTTTTCACCTCAGAAAATCACCTGGGAAACCCAAAATCCCCAAAAATTACCCCGAAGTTCCCCATGGGATGCCCAGCACTCACCTGGCAACTCCCAGAATTCCACAAATTCACCCAAAATACACGGGGGACCTGCAAATCACAGGGCTTCACCCCAAAATCCCACCTGCAACCCCCAAAATCCCTCAAATCACCCCCAAGACCCAGTCCCCCAACACCTCCCAAATTCACCCCAAAATGTCTCCAATCACCATCAAAACCCACCCAGATACCCCCAAATCCACCAAATTCACTCCAAGACCCAGCTGTGACTCCCAAACATCACCAAAATTCCCCGGAAAATCCACCTGCATATCCCCAAATTCACCCCAAAATCTGCTTGGCATCCCCAAATCTCACCTGAGAACCCTAAAAAACACATGTATACCCTAAAATTCACCAAATCCCGCCCCCAAATTCCCCTGAGATCCCTAGAATTCCACAAATTCCCCCTAAAATTCAACTGGGACTCCCCACATTCTGCAAATTCACCCCTGTCCTGGGGTACAATGGAAAAATGTGTATTCTATCACCATCTGTTAAAATGTGGGACGGGTGGTGATCCTTATCTCTGTGGGAGATATCCTCTGCTGATGTGCCATCTGATAAGATCAGGGGGATGATCATCGTTATCATTTCACAACCCATCCTTGCTCCAGAAGATATATTCTGTTAACGGACCATTAAGTGCTATTGTGTGACTGATAAGATTACATCATCCCATTGGGAGATGCTCCAGCCAGGGGGAGGAGCCAAACATTTCCTACCTAGATAAAAACTGAGATTTGGAACACCAAGGCAGTCCTTTCCACTGGATCACAGAGGAAAGTCAGACCTTTTTCCACATCATCGCTGGATCTTTGGAGGAAAACTGCACCTTCTACAGGAGCACTGCCTCATCTGAACCACATCTGTCATCCAGGAGGACTGCAGCCACCATTTATACAGACTGCTACCAACACCCTGACTGACAGGGTGTCAGGTTGTATTTATGACTTTGTTGCTGGTTTTTCTTCTATATTATTGCACATATTTTATTTTTTCTCTTTTCTCATATAAAATTGTATTACTGACTTGGAGTCTTGCACTGGTTTTATTTTCAAACCAACACAAGCCCAAACCTCGCTACCCGGGATCCCCCAAAATTCCACAAATTCTCGCCCAAAATCAACCTGTGACCCCTCAAAACTCACCTGGATCTCCCTAAATCCCCCCCCCCCCCGCCCCCCAAATCACCTGGGAACCCGCAAATCCCCAGAATTCAACCCAAAATTCACCTGGGACCCCAAAAAACCTCCAAATTCGCTCCAAAATGATTGGCAACTTTACACACTCAATTTCCCCACAAAAGGATCTAGAGCCCTGTGCGCTTTGTATAGAAACTAAACGGAAAATACCTTTCTATTCATTCTCAGCAAAAAGACTTCCTATTCCTCCTTCTTTTGGACAAAACTGCCTTCACTTTCAAAATTATTCTCTTGCTCACTTATCTGCATAATTCTTAGTCCCTGTTCTGCATGCTCATTTTCTTCACTTTTACAAGGAATCCTCTCCTCATCTTCTTCTTCCTCTGCTTCTTCCATTTCCTGTGCCTAGATCACCTGTTTCTCTGTTAGATTTGTTTCTCCAGCTGATTTTTGACAACTGTCCCTATCTTCTGGCACCGCTCACTCGAGAGAGGTGATTGTCTTGCTCTGCTCTGGGGTGGGACTGCGCTCTCTTCAAGCCCTGGGGGCAATTTTGGATGCCACATCGTCAAAAAGACCTCAGGCTATTGGAGAAATGTCCAAAGGAGGGACACAGAGATAGTGAAGAGGCTGGAGGGGAAGCCATACAAAGAGGGGCTGAGGGCATTTGGTTCAGCTGCAGAGAGGACACTGAGCTCACACCTCACTTGGGACCTCTCAGCTCCTCTCAAGGGCAGTACAAGGACAGCTTTGCTCTCTGCTCTCTGCGACCAGGGACAGGAGCCAAGGGAATGCCAGGAGCTGTGTCAGGGGACGATTAAGCTGGCTATCAGGGAAAGGTTTTTTTCCTCAGAGGCTGGTCAGGCACTGAATAGGTTCTCCAGGCAATGGGCACAGCCCCAAGGCTGCCAGAGATCCAGGAGCGTTTGTCCAATGCTCTCAGGGATGCAGAGGGTGGGACTGTTGGAGTGTCTGTGCAGGGCCAGGAGTTGGACTTGGACGATCCCTAGGGGTCCCTTCTGACTCAGGAAACTCTTATCATTTTCCCCTCTTTCCTCTCCTTGCACAATGCTCTCAGCTTACCGTTCCACCCTATGTTCCACTTCGGAAACCTCCGCTACTTCTTTCCAGTTCAAGCACAGTTCTACTGGTTACAATCCAAAGATATACAGATTGAAAAACAACCAAAAAGAAACAGCTGTTTGGAATGTCGTGGTCTTATTTGGATCTCGAACTATGAAGTCGATTGTGCCTTGCAAGTTCTAAAAGCAAAACAACAACAAAAAACACCCACCACACCGTTTTAACATAGGGATTTGCTTTCTTCTAAGAAATCCATATCCCTTCTCAAAATGGATCTATTTCAGTAAGAGATCATCTTGAATAGATCACTTACTATCTAAAGAACCTGGAACACTCAAATCCGTAATGATAAGCCTGTTACCTTGTCGTTTTCTGTTCCAAAGGCAAATGAATTTGCTCAAGTGCCGTTTGTAAGAAGGACAGAGTTGAAAGTGTGCCTCTGAGAAATGTTTTGGTTTCACTCTCCTATCTCTATCAAAAGCACTTTCTTCAATGGCTGAAACAATACTTGATATAGTCTGAATTTTAAAGGTCATGAAAATTTTCTCAAAAGTGAAAAATTAATATAGCAGTCAGGTTTTAAACCAACGGGAATTTTTGTTTTACCTGTTTGAAGATTTCCTTCACACTAAAATGCTGGCTGATGGATACCTAGAAGGAATCAATTCCCACAAAATGCTTCCGGGTAAGCCATTACGTCATCCATTACAATTTGCTTCAGTGTCCCGTTCCTGTCCAATTGAAGGTCCCTGTTTAAGAGACTCAAGTACGGATGGAAATAAAATTAAATATGACTACAGTGCCTTTAAATCTAAATCGAACTTCCTGATCAAGCTCATAAAACCTTTAGGCTAAATGTTGCCATTCATCTGTTTCTACTGAACACAGTCACGTCCTGGCTTGTTACAGATTAGTTTATTACAAAGAAAGAAATGCACAGAAGTTAAAATATTTCCAAAGAAGCATTTGACATCCTTCCTTTTGGATGGGGAACCATTCCAACACTGCTTACATAAGAGGTCAAATTACTGTCTTCCATGTTAGTTGTGCACTGTGCTCAGCGGAGCCTTTCTGGTTTATTTGCCTTTGACTTGGACATAAAGCTGAGTCTTGATTCAAGAAAAATCAATATTCACACTTGTTTTCATTTACACGGACATTGGCTTGGTATCTGAAACAAAGAGAATGATGTGGAATTTATGTAGGTGTTCAGATAGGTAACATTCTCTTTCCGCAACCTGGCATTGTATTTTCACTTGGTCTGTTACCTCTGGCTTTGTTTTAATGGCTCAAATTATTAGGAAGTGTATCAAACCTCCAGGTCTAACCACAGTCCCACTGCGATGTCTGTGAAGGTATGTGCATCTGCCACTCAGGTCCATACTGCTCTTCTAATGTGCCCCTGATCGAGCAGGTAGGAAAGACTGTTGCATTTCCTAGATGCATTGTAAATGGTACATTCTGTGACTCCTGCTATGCCCTGTAGCTTGGTCCCTCTCCCCTCCTGGCCATACAGGGCTGGCTGGGATCCAGTTTCTCCCCGCCACCCTTTGCAGACCCTAGAAAAGATCTGTACCCCCTGACCTCTGTATCTTTTTCTCTTGCTCCCTCTTTTCCTCACTACCCAATCGAAATAAACCCTGCAACTTCATCAAGGAAAAGAGCCTCTTTTGTTATCTTATTTATGTCCATGAGGCAAGGTCCCCGGGAGCCATCACCCTAACACCTGAGCTAGACCGGGGGAAGGGTGAAGAACCCCATTTTAGGGCCAAGAAAAAGCCTCATTTGGCGCCCAACGTGAATGGTCTCTACAGATCACCCCACGTTCTGCTGTGACTCCTATTTTCGGGATTCAAGATGCCTTGGAGCTGATAAACGAGCTTAAATTTCTTTAAGCTGCATTTTGTGCAGTTCGAAGACTTTTAAGCACAAACCGGGAGCCTGTCAGAAGCCCAGGCAGGTCGGTTCTGGACGTAGACCCACTACAGTTACTCAGACGCCGCTGCCTGCAAGAAAAAAAAAGGTGAGTGGAAGCCTCCTTTCACGGCTGGTGGGTTCCTGGAGCTCCGCGTGGGGCTGTCACCAGTGGCGTTTGTCCGGCGCGGCGCCATCCTCGGGGAGAGAGACCACTCTGTTTTGTGAGCGGCGTGCGGGTGGCTCGGTGTGCCCGCAGCCACGTGGTGTGGCGTGAGGACTGGGGGCGGATGGACGCAGTCACCCAGGCGCAGCGGCAGGCAGGCAGCTTTGATCGGTTTCAAAGTAGCGGCACGGGGTTTTTTTGCGGTTTTTTGCGGGTTTTTGCGGCAGAGTCGGCCCCTACAGCAGCGCCCGTGACAAGTCGGTTTTACAGACAAGAAATGGCAAAATTAACATCGGCGCCGCAGCCAGTCAAGCCTGAAAACCGTGGTGTACCTGGCACGGTTTAACAACTAACTCTCTTCCTGTGTTTTTAACTGTAGTGGGGTAGATATAGTGGCAAATTGTTAAACATCATGGGCTTACTGCAATCTGCCTTACAAAAGAGTATAAGAAACCAACTAAGGGAAATATTAAGTTCAGGAAATGTTTTAATATCTAAGAAAAAATTAGCCCGTTTTTCCAGCTGGCTGTCTGTTGAAAAATCTGACCTTGAATTGCAAAATATAAATTCGATTTCATTATGGGATGAAATAGGGGATTTATTAACTTGAAAAGTGGAAAATGGAGATAAAACAGCTTCTGTATTCCTCCCCAAGTTTTTACAAATTCGGAAACTTTAAATTCAGACAGAAAACAACAGAGAGCAGTAGCAAAACTGTTCAGACTCACCTTCCCTTTACCGAAAACCCTATAACCCGGACCTGGAGGGGACCCACGGGTCTCCCTGGGGGGTGCAGGGCTCCCAGCACTGCTGTGGCTGCTCTGAGTTCCTGGGTCCTCCCCGGTATCCCAGTTCTGATAATTTTTCGAAAATTGTCAGCACTCCTTCCTTGTTCCCTTCCCCTCTGGGCAATGGCCACGTGGCTCCCCCTGAAGGTGTCCGGGTCCCCGATAGCTCTGGCCATGCGATACAGCTCGTAGGGGGGGGTCCCATATGGTGGCAGCCACGTGTCTCCTCCTTCATCCCGCAACCCACTTCACCCTCCGGTCCCTGCCCCTAAGCCTGTCCCCTCCCATAACCCATCCCCGCCCTTGGCTCCACTGCCCCCTCCCCCCTCCAAGACCCCGCCCTGCACAGCACCCAGCGACCCCGCCCACAGGTGTTGCAATCCTGGTCCCCACCACCCCTCCCCCGCTCCGGTTTCACATTCCTTCCCTCCAAGCTGCTGCGGGGCGGGGGAGGGCAGTGGAGCCCCTGCTGAGTTCAGTGCCGGTGGGGGTGTGGGTGGGGAGGGATCAGCTCAGAGGCCCTGCGGGACGGATGGTGTTCCCGTAGTGGGGGGGGGGGGGGGGGGGCTGGGCAGCCCCCCGGTCCAGTGGGGGGGGGAGATGCCCAGCCCTGAAAGTCAACACCAGGAAAAAGAGTATATACCATCAGTTGTTCCTGTAGTTTATCTTGATAAGAGGAATGGTAGAAGAAGTTATCAACCTTTGTTCTATCAAGATAAAAAAGGAAATTTGTTAATTACAGATAGAATTTGGTGGAAATAGTGACATCTCTAAAGGTATGATGAGAGCCACCTATACCTCAAATAAACTGGTTCCATATGATATCAAAGAGCTTTTCCGATGTCTGTTAACTCCTTCAGAATATGATCTATGGGAAAGCCTGTGGAAAAGATCTTTGAAAGTGCTTTTACTAGAGCTTTTAAAAAGCTCAGATGATGCAAAAGATGCTGATAATAATGACATAACATATGAACACCTATGTGGGGAAAAGGATTGGCATTGCCCCGAAAGCCAAACCACAGTACTATCCAAGTCTGTCCTGCATAAAATATGCAATGTTGCAGAAAAGGCTTTTAATCAATTACCAACAGTAGATACTAAAGGCAGTTATGTTAACATTAAACAGTTTGCTTCTGAGAATTTCTTACAGTTTGTGGACCGCCTTCGTGCGCAAGTGGAAAGACAGGTGTCTGATCCAGTGGTACAAGCTGAATTAATTAAAGAGATGGCTCAGAGGAATGCTAATGAAACCTGCCGTAGCGTTATTCTTGGCCTTCCCCTCGAGCCAGCACCTAGCTTAGCACAGATGATAGAAGCCTGTGCCAGGAAAGCAGAACTGCTCAGTGGACACGAGAGAAATCCAGGACTGGCACACACAAAGACCATGGCAGCTGTAAGACCAGAAGCCAAGAAGCAACCAATGTCACCAGAGCAGCTGCAGCACATCATTTGCTTCCAGTGCAAGCAGCCAGGACACTTGGCCAGAGACTGTCCACACAACCAGAAACAGAAGAAGACCAACAAACAAAAAAACTAGCTTTACAGCCCGTACCCGCCATTAACACAATAGTGCCCTCGGCTCTCAAAGGACTCTCTCTTAATAAACAAAAAGGGCGAGGATGGGGGAGAGGGTATGGGGATGCATGGCAATGAAAATATTAAATGTTCAATTAACAAGGTTTGGAAGCCACTAGGCCGTTTTAGGCTTGTGACTACCAAAGGTTTTCATTTCAGGTCACGTGATTGGACAGTCATTACAGTGGACTTACCTAACAGTACACAGGACGTGACGTTAAACCACATGAAACTGGACAGTGAGTTCTTTGTTGTCAGGGACACAGCACACACACCCCCAGAGATTGAGGTAGCTCCCATGACCATCAAGGGAAGCATAACTGGCCTCATTCTCCTGGCACGATGTCCTCTACCACCATATTAATGGTTGAGGGATAAATCCTTGCCCAGGCCATTCCTGTTCCAGAGGAGGTCCCAGTAGATGGAAAATCACCTGAAGTCTACTGGGCAGAAGTGGTGGGTGAGGACAAACCTTCTCTGGCATGCAACCTAACCCGTGGATCAGATCACCTCCATGTGGAGTGGGTACTGGACACAGGTGCTGATGTGACTATCATACCTGAAAGGATGTGGCCGTCACATTGGGAACTTCATCCTGTGGCTGGCAGAATCCAAGGTGTAGGAGGAGTAAAAGTGGCAAAAATATCAAAAAGCATCGTGTAAATTGAGGGGCCGGATCGAAAATTGGTTAGCATCCGTCCATTTGTTACAGACTATAAATGCCCTCTATAGGGGAGAGACACCATGTCCCAGTGGGGGGTAAAATTGATTATTCCTAAGACTCCTCGGGATTTTTAGACCCGGCTACTGTACAGAGCCCTACCCAAAAGTTGAAATGGCTAGATGATACCCCAAAGTGGGTAGCACAGTGGCCGATGAGTAAGGAGAAGCTCAGGGCGCTTGAGGAGCTTTTGGAAGAGCAATTGGCTAAAGGCCACATAGAGGAGACCACAAGTGCGTGGAATTTTCCGGTTTTTGTGATAAAGAAACCGGGGAAGGACAAGTGGAGGCTGCCCCACGACCTCCGGGAAATAAACAAAGTAATTGAGGACATGGGGTCTCTCCAACCTGGAATGCCTTCTCCAACAATGCTTCCTAGAGATTGGCAATTGGCTGTTCTAGACATCAAGGACTGTTTCTTCCACATTCCCCTACACCCAGAGGATGCCCCACGGTTCGCCTTCTCGGTTCCTACCATAAATCGAGAAGCTCCAATGAAGCGCTACCACTGGAAGATTTTGCCCCAGGGATTAAAATGTAGTCCCTCCATCTGCCAGTGGCATGTGGCCTCATTGCTGTCCCAGGTGCGTGCCCAGAGAGGGGAGGCCATCATCCTTCATTACATGGATGATGTGCTTGTGTGTGCCCCCGATAACTCTCTACTCCAAGACACACTTGACCTAGTGGTTAAAGTTTTAACCTCTGCTGGATTTGAATTGCAGGAGGACAAAGCCCAAAGGATGCCACCTTGGAAGTACCTGGGCTTGGAAATTACTGCACGGACCATTGTTCCGCAGAAATTGGAAATTAATTGTAATCCAAAAACCTTAGCAGATCTCCATTCCCTGTGTGGGTCATTGAATTGGGTTAGGCCCTGGCTAGGCCTCACTAATGAGGACCTAGAACCTCTCTTCAATTTATTGAAGGGGGAGAGAGAGCTGCTTTCTCCCAGGGAACTGACCCCAGAGGCAAAGACTGAAATTGAAAAGGTACAAAACACTTTAGGAGAGAGGCAAGCTCACCGTTACCAGCCCGAGCTGCCCTTCAAATTCATTGTCCTAGGAAAACTGCCACATTTACACGGGTTAATAGTCCAATGGATCAAGGAGCAGAGAGAGTCACTCTTAATCATAGAGTGGGTCTTCCTCTCCCACCAAAGATCCAAAACTATCACTAAGCCACAAGAGTTAATAGCTCAGCTGATTCGGAAAGCAAGGATGAGACTGTATGAACTAGCTGTTTGTGACTTCACATGTATTCACCTCCCAGTCAAACTGTCTGAGGAGGGAGGAACTCTCCAGAAAGATTGACTAAAGAGATGTTTGAGCACTTGCTCCAGAGCAATGCCAGTCTCCATTTAGCCCTGGACACCTACAGAGGACAAATATCAGTCCATGCCCCGTCTCACAAGCTGTTTATTGAGGAATTCCACCTCATTCCTCGTGAGAAGAGGAGTCAGAGACCACTCAAAGCTCTCACAGTGTTCACGGATGCATCCGGGGCATCCCACAAGTCAGTGATGACTTGAAAAAATCCTCAGACTCAGCATTGGGAAGCTGATGTTGAGTTTGTGGAAGGATCGCCCTAGGTAGCCGAACTGGCAGCAGTTGTAAGAGCCTTTGAGAAGTTCTCAGAGCCAATCAACTTGGTAACAGACTCAGCCTATGTAGCAGGGATAGTGTCCAGGGCGGAGCATGCAGTGCTCAGAGACATCGAGAATGAGCAGCTTTTCAGGTTGCTTTCCAAACTAATTTATTTGATTTCTCATAGAGAACACCCGTTCTATGTGATGCATGTGAGATCACACACAAATTTGCCAGGCAAAATTGCAGAAGGGAACTGTCAGGCAGACAACCTTGCAACCCCACCAGAACAAGCAACCCCAGAAGAACAAGCATGCCTTCCTGACATCTTCCAACAGGCAAAGCAGAGCCTCCAGCAGTATCACCAGAAAGCACCAGGTCTAATGCGTCAGTTCCAGCTAACACGGAGTCAGGCTCTAGCCATTGTGGCCACCTGTCCCAATTGTCAGCTGCACACCATGCCCTCCATAGGCATAGGGGTTAACCCCCGAGGTCTTGGGAGTTGTGAGGTATGGCAGACAGACATCACACACATTCCTAGTTTCGGTCGCCTCAAATATGTGCATGTTAGCATTGACACATATTCAGGCGCAGTCTATGCCTCTGCCCACACAGGAGAAAGGGCAACGCACGCCAAACAACACCTAGTGCAAGCCTTTTCAGTATTGGGGATCCCTAGGGAAATCAAAACTGATCAGGGCGGAGCGTATAAGTCCAAGGAGTTGCTGGAATTCATCCAGCAGTGGGGAGTGGAACATAAAATTGGCACCTCCCACTCCCCCACAGGCCAAGGTGTAGTTGAGCGAGCCAATCAATTATTGACATGCACAGAAGAAATACTGTGTGGCTTTCAGAGAGCCTGACTAAACTTGCTGTTTCTTTTCTTGTGGTCGACAGAGATAGATTCAGCCACGTACATGCCATATTAGATTAGTAAACAATACCATCTGGTTGGACACAAAGGGAGAAATTGAGGCAGAGGTGGAATTTCTTTCCCAAGATAAGACAGATTTAGAACAAGGGCTGAGGCTCCTTGCATCTTCCACATTCACGTAGGACAGCACTCCCTTCATTACCGGCATTTGTTACGGCTTTTCCACATTTCAAGTACAAATACCAACTACTACTGTGAAACCAAATGGATGGCTCACTTTTTGAACAGAGTAAGGCAGAGGTTAAAAAGGAATTCCACTTGTTATCTCAATGTTTGGTGCATCCTCAGACGCATTTTCCTCGAATGACACATTAGACCACTGCTATCACAGCCAAAAGATGTGGCATTCAACTTGCACATCTGCCTTTCTCCTGACATTTGCCCTCGACCAGCTCATACTGGATGCTCATTTTCACCACGGACTCCACATTAGGGCAGTCTGAATGCTATGGAACTGACCACAGTCAAAATTCCCATCTTTCATAGTGCAGTGTGACATGGAAACATGACAGAGGCCATGTGCTGAATCTCAGCACACGGAACAGATCCCAGCAGTGCCTACAGACCTTTGCCCACAGACACCAGACACTAACAGCCAAAGAAATCAAGACATTTTCATACTGAACTGTTTACCATTATGCTTCAAAGTAGCAAGGTACTTACAATCGCTACGAACTTCTTTGCTACCATACAGGCTACTAACATCACAACAGGATGTGCTCTGGAGCAAGAGAAGGCAGACACAGAGAGGGGAGGCATGCTGCAAGGACACAGAGAAAGGAAGTATCTCCAAGACACCCCTCTTCTTCTCATACTTCCCCTCTTCTTCTGCAAGAGTTAAAAAGGAGTATTTTTGTATGATTGAGAAGGGATCCATGTCAAAATTAACTTTTGATTTCCCCCAGATTCATTCTAACCGAGCCACTTCCTGCTAGATCTCACCATGCACAGTTGTTTGTACTGGCCAAAGGAAAGCCATGCCACAGGCAGCTTCTTTGGCTCTTACTGCCACCTCCAAGCAACTGAGAAGGGATGTGGGAACACACGGAACAAAGAATAGAGCAAACATGCACTCTCAGAGCAACTGTCTGCCTCATCGTTGCCCGGGAGAAAAGAAAATATTGCTTGAATTCCAGACTGTACTCAGGATTTCCCGACCTACTAAAACTTTTGTTCCAATTCTCCAGAGTTCTGCACCATTCGCTTCCATCAGATTTGGCACGTGTTGGAGGCAACAAGGTGCTATCAAAGTAGGAAACAAGAGTCAGGTATCCTAAAATACAAACCAGTCAGTACTTCAAATATAAAATTATGAATCAGAATATCCATACTACTGGGCTTTCTTTTATTTACAGCCATCTTGGCAATGAAAATAAACCTGAGATTGTTGTTGTTCAAGGCCAATTGTTTACTGCCCGATAAGGAACTAACTGTCATCTACCTTGTTCCTACATCCACCCTAAAAAACCTCCCTGTAAAGATCGTAATGCATTGCACCCACCCCAATGCGTCTTGTGTTCAGGATGGATATTCAAACGTAGCAACGTTCGATTTCTATCCAGACTCCTCTCTTAATTTATTATGCAAATGAAATCCCACGCCATGGAGAAAAAATGCCTTCACAAAAGCACCAACTTCTAGCTCTCCACCCATCTTTGCCCAATTCAACTATGTTTCAAGATTTACTTCTGCATTCCTCCATTTTTAGAGCCTGGTCGCCACCTATTAAGTGTGGCTGGGGCACTGAAAATCAAGAATGCATTTTCTCCATTCAAAAGAGCTGTACAGAAATAGATGTCGACCCTGCCTTACTGCTGCATTTAGCAATCGCACATTGACAGGAAGCAAAGTGCATTTTGTAGCCAAGTCCTTCATTAACTCCAGCAACAATTGTTTGCCTTTATGCTACACCCTCTTTTGACATACCCGATATATTGCAAAACCTTCAGCCTCTGTTCACTGAGTACCATCTGCTCCTTTATCAACCTTTCCATTTCCATATTCACAGTTGGGGGATTCTGTATTTCTTCACTTGCCATAAATTCTCTGCAGGATTGAATGTAGATATGTAGAATGGAATCACATGATATATGTGATATCATACGTGTTATCACGTTGAAAGAAAAAATGATCAAGTATTACTTTGATAGATACCAAAAGTGAACACTAGCCACTTTGTGTTGCTCATTGTCCAAAAGAAGACTGCCACATTTCTGACCTGAAACTCTGAACTACACACTTCTTTTGCATGAGCCTCCAGCCCTTGACTCTCCCTTGCCATTTCAGTTGATGCCATTTTTCTTTCTCAAGCTCTGATTTCATTCGATTCAAGAGTAGCTTGGCAGTTGCCCTCTCATTATCCAGCAGTGCTCTGTTTATACTGTGCATTAAAAAATAAAACCTGAAGTAGAAGCAGCATACGACATGCAAAAAAAACCAAAAAATTGTCTCTTCTACAGAAAATGAGGCGAGAAAAGAACACAAATGATAACCAATACCCTGCCAAGTAGAAATTTCTTCTATATTTCAGTGATTGATAGGCAGAAAAAATGAATTTCATTTGGGGAAAGACATTCTAGGAATATTCAGACTGCTATCTTCCCCCAGGTAAAACATTTACCATGGCCTTAGCGTTAATGAGCTTGTGAACATCAGCTGCCAAGAGGAAGGACATTTCCTCCAGTTTCACAGAATACTTGGTCAGTACATCTGCTATCTGTGCAAACAAAGAATACATAAAAGCAGCAACAATGAAAAGTAGAACTCAAATATCAATTTCCCAAGTTCAAATCTACATGAACAAGACAATTTTTCCATTCAAGTGAATTCGATTTAATTAATTCATTAACTACATAAGTATCATTCTCATGTTCAAGAATAGAATTCAAAGAATCAACGTTGCTTCTTCTGAGACATTGAAGCCTGAGTAGATGCCAACTTCAAATCTATTAGGACGGCATGAAAGCAATACCTGCTACATTTAGTACATGTAAACTACAAAGACATCTAGAACAGCTTTAAAAGATGAACAAACCCATGAACCTTGAAGGAGACGCTAGCAAGAAATGTGGAAATAGGCTTTATCTGCCCAGTGCTTTTCCCAAAAGCTTGGGCGCTCCTTGGCATCAGTGAGAGTCTCTGTCTCATTATTCAGCAGCTGGCTTAGGGTAAAAAAGGATGCATGCAATCACTTCATTCCTGTTCATGACATAAACTTACTGCATCATCATGGAAGCCATTTACTTGGAAATATAGCCTAAAAAATAGGTGTCAGACTGGGTACATATCTAGGTTGCAATGAGCAAAACCAATTTCTTTTTAACAGGAAAGCCATACAATATGCCTGCCATGGCAAATATTAGTCTACTAGCCCTGCACTTCAACGGGCAGTGAGCAGTTCATTACACCAAATTTACGTTTGGCAAGGAGACAGTCTGTTTATTACAAGCCCCTAGTTCTAGAACCAGGAATTCAGGAGTTGCTCATGCCCAATGGAAATCTGTCCATTTCATACCTTTGGGGTTTTATGCTTCTGTTCTTTACCTGTCTTGAGTGTGGCTTTCTTGTGAAGTCACTGATGGGTGTTTTTTCAAGACATTTCTGCTGATTACACGGTAATTGCATGGCATCACCAGGCATCTCTGAATGTCTCTTTAAAGTATGCTTTTTACTCTTCTTAGAGAACCTTGTCTTCATCTTTCTTTCACCCAAAAGGTGGGCTAAGCGAGCCTTCAAAGAACCATCATCTCAACAATTAGAATTCTTTCAAACCTACTGAATGGTGATCAGTGACAAAAAAATTTAAAAAGACTAGTACACGAAAGACAGCAGAAGCGAAAGGTCAAATAATGAATCCTACATGCCACATGCATAACCCTCTTCATTCGAGGCTATTTTTAAAATGAATGAAAAAAAATCATCTTTTCCTCAGAGAGGAAAAGTGGAGTAACTGGATTGTGTTGCCTTGCTTACAGTTACCAGAAAAGTCAACAGCAGAGTTGAAAACTCCTGAAGCTGGCTAACTACATCTCTAAATGTTTTACTACTGTGTTATGTTTCTGTCTTCACTTAATAGAACCTGATATACAACAAAGAGATGGGAGCACATGGAGATGCATTGGAGAGCCTACTCTGGAGGTAACACATCCAATTTTTACTCAAACAAATCCAAATTAGAAATGTTGAAAATGACCTGAGGCCATTTGAACAGCCAGCCAACTAACACAACCAACCTTTGGCTTTTATTCAATCCTTTGCTTGTTTTACCTGGGCCTTGAAGATCTGTCTGCAGCCTTCCTCTCTGCAAATATATCACACTCGTCCAATTGAGAACCCATGGCTCATCACAGCTGCTTGGCCAGGCCTGCTTCCAGAAGAACTGGCAACTACAAGCTGGGAGCCAAGAGATACAACACTTCACTTGGAAAAGGGCCTTCCATGAATCCTAGAATCCCAGCGTGGTTTGGACTGGAAGCGACCTTAGAGATAGATTATCTCCTTCCCACATCCTGACATGGGCAGGGACACTTTTCCACTAGTCCAGGTTGCTCCATGTCCGCTCCAGCCTGGCCCTGGACACTTCCTGCCATGGGGCTCCCACACAGCCTCTTTGAGCAACATGTGCCAGGCCTCAGCACCCACACAAGGAAGAATTCATTTCCAATATCCCATCTACCCCAGCCCTCTGGCAGTTTGAAGCTATACCCCCTTGTCCTGCGAGTCCAGACCCTTTTCCAAAGTCCCTCACCAGCTACCTTGGAGCCCCAGCAGGCACTGCAAGGAGCTCGAAGGTCTCCCTGGAGCCTTCTGTTTTCCACATTGGATACCCACTGCTCTCCCAGTCTGTCCTAGAGCAGAGGAGCTCCAGCTTTCAAATCAGCATAGCAGCCTCCTACACGTGAAACTCGACGTAACCACTGGCCTTTTGGGCCCTATGGATATCGCTTCCGGTGTCGCTCAGGGTCACTCCCAGCTCTCTCCCCGCCCCCCATGGGGCCCTCAGGGGATGCCGCTCGGACGCCACTCCTGCCGCTGTCAGTCCAACAGGGCCGGGGGTCCAGACAAGCCTCATCCACAATCCACAGTGTCCTAGGCGGCTGCTGCGGGCTCATGGTGGCCCATACACCTGGAAGCAGATGTGACAATTGATAAAAGATTCATGTTAATCACAAAAGCATTGGCGTTTGCATAAACCAGAATACTAAGCTCTGAAGTGAAGCATGGACACTTGATAAAGGAAATTATATGATTGAATAATTCTGTTTAAAATCCCCTTCTTATGTTATATTATGTTGTATTATGCTGCACTACATTATGTTATATTATGTTATGTTTATCAATTAAGTTGTATCGGCTACCAGCTTGCGAAATCGGACCACCCAAAAAGCCCTTCCTGTCTTTGTCTGATCAATACTGCTTGCTCTTTCTATATCGAGTAAAGCAATCCAAAATTTTGAGGAATATCGAGACTTTTGTCTCTCATTTATAACAATTTGGTGCCGAACCCCGGGACGTCCTTGGAGCCCTGAGAGGCACTGCGATTTCCGGAGGCACCCCACTGCTCTGGCCCCGGTTCGTCAGTGATTCTCTTGACCCATCGACGTACTGCACCATATAGACTGAGCAAGGAACATCTCCCCAGAAGACCGCGGCAAAATCACCTGTAATTCTTGTGCACGAAGACCCAGACAGGAACATAGGACTGTGAGTATCTGTTTGGTTTGGTGGGGATGACTGTGTGTTTGTCTGAATGAGACGGGGCCTTTGCTGCGAAGCGAGAGTGGAGTCCTTCTCTCTGCGTTTCAAGCATCCCGCGAGGGACCTGGCCGGTGACCGGACGAAGTGAGTGAGCACAACGGGATAGACTGATTTTCTTGTCCTAGCCCAGGTAGAGGCTAAGTCCTTCCCATCCTTGTCCCGGTAGAGGCTAGGTCCATCCCATCCTAGTCCAGGCAAAGGCAGGACCCGGGAAGGGGGGGGGGGGTGGGGGGGTGGGGAAGGGGGAGGAAAAGAAAAGCAGATTGCAACACACCAGTCACGGAGGGAGAAGGGAAAAGCTGCTTTTCCCATCCCAGCCCAGGTAGAGGCGGGTTCCAGTCCATCCGGACCCAAGGAGAGGCAGGGGTTCGGGCGGAACACATCGGGGAGTACAAACACCTCAAGACAGTCCCTTGAGGTAAAAATGGGAAAAACAGGGAGTAAGATTCTGAGTCCCAGGGACCCACGAAGAGGTTCAAGTTCATTTGGTCCACAAGGAGACTGGGAAAATAAAGACAAGACAAGTAGGTTGCCAGAAATACCACCAGGCAGCCCTTTGGGAGTAATATTAAAATGTTGGGACACAGGAGTGGTATACAGAGGAAAAAGTAAAGAAAAATTGATTCAATATTGCATGGTGGAGTGGACCAGAGAAATGATCCCTAAAGATAACCTATACTGGCCCATGTTCGGATCATTTGAGGGTTGGATTTGTCGGGCATTAAACACATATGTGGCTCATAAAGAACCATTTAACAGAGAGGAATGTGAGTATGCTGCCCTGTGGGCAAAACAGTCCAAGCCATCCTTGATATATACTTTAAAAGAAAAAGAGGATGAAGATAAAAAAAAGGTTACCTGGGAACCCCTCGATAATCTCCCACCTCCGTATAATACAGAAAATACAGGAGACCCCCCCGCCCACGCACCCATTTCTCCTCCTGGTACTCCCATAGCTCTAAGAACTCGCTCCAGTCAAAGGAATACCAGGAGAGATAGTATCACCAGAGAGGAGGGAGATAACAATATAAAGGCTCGCCTTTACCCCCTGTGGGAAGTTCCATTAGCAGGACAACAGGCTGGCTTAATTGGATTTGTAAATGTTCCCTTGAACACAGGGGAAGTGAGAAACTTTAAAAAAGAAATGGGAAAACTATTAAAAGATCCTATAGGGGTATCAGAGAGACTAGATCAATTCCTCGGACCAAGTATGTATACTTGGATACAATTACAATCTATATTAAGTATCCTATTCACCACGTAAGAACGGGAAATGATCAGACAGGCTGGAATGAGGGTATGGGACCGGGAGCATCAGATTGGACCTAGGGGAGACCAGAAATGGCCATTAAATAATCCTAACTGGGATAATCAGAATGATGTCCATCGCCAGAATATGATGGACTTAAGATGGATACTCGTTAAAGGTATCTGAGAATCAGTTCCTAAAGGAAAAGATATTAATAAAGCCTTTAGTGAACAACAAAAAAAGGATGAATCCCCGACTGACTGGTTGGAGTGGCTGAGGAAAGATCTCCAAATGTACTCCGGGATAGACCCTGATACACAAGTGGGTCAGGCACTCCTCAAAACCCAATTTGTTGCTCCATCATGGGGAGATATTAGAAAGAAATTAGACAAGTTAGATGATTGGCAAGATCGGGGATTACAAGAATTGCTAAGAGAAGCACAAAAAGTTTATGTAAGGAGGAATGAAGAGAAGCAGAAAGCAAAAGCAAAAATCTTTATAGCTGCAGTTCGTGAAACACAGAAAGAAACCCAGCAGAAAGGGGGAGGGAAACCACGAAAACCCCCACCAAAACAAGGAAATGAAGCCGGAAATAATTCACCAAGGCGAACCTGCTTTTACTGTAACAAGAAAGGTCATATAAAGAAAAATTGTAAAGAACGGATACGGGATGAAAAAATGTTCCAGGAAGATGAATAGGGGTGTCAGGGGCTGTATGTATTAGGGACCATACCATCCAAAGAGCCCTTGATAAATTTAAAGATTGGTCCCCAGGGGGAGGAGGTGGAATTTTTAGTAGATACAGGAGCCGAAAAATCCACAATTAAACACCTACCAAAAGGGTGTAAACCTAGTAGAGAAACAACACTCGTGGTTGGAGCAAAAGGTGAACCATTTCGGGTCCCTATTATTAAAAATGTGCAAATTGAGACCCAAACCAAAATTGAATTAAAAGATCTGCTGTTACTGCCAGAGGCAGAAAACAATTTATTGGGGAGGGATTTAATAATAGCATTGGATTTGAAAATTGAAGTATCCCAAGGTCAGCTTAAAATTTTTGCTTTAACTCAAAAGGACGAGGAGCAAATATGTCCTGAGGTGTGGTACACCCCTGGAGAAATAGGGAAGTTAAAAATGAAACCTATCAAAGTGAAAATCACTGATCCCGATTTGCCTATCCGAGTTCGTCAATATCCAATATCTCTGGAAGGGAGACGGGGCCTTAAGCCTCTCATAGAAAACCTTTTGCAACAGGGGGCTTTGGAACCATGTATGTCCCCACATAATACTCCTATTCTGCCTGTCAAAAAGACAGACGGGAATTACAGATTGGTACAGGATTTGAGAGCTATAAATCAGCAAACTGTTACCAAATTTCCCGTAGTAGCAAACCCTTACACACTCTTAAGCCACTTGTCCCCTGACTACACTTGGTATAGTGTAATAGATCTAAAAGATGCCTTCTGGGCATGCCCATTAGAAGAAAGTAGTAGAGATTACTTTGCCTTTGAATGGGAAGATCCTGATAAGGGCAGGAAACAACAACTGCTTTGGACAGTATTGCCTCAGGGCTTTACAGAATCCCCTAATCTCTTTGGACAAGCCCTAGAAAAATTAATGCAGTCTTTTGAGTCACCAGATGGGGTGAAATTGTTACAATATGTAGATGATCTATTAATAGCAGGAAAGGACGAGAAATCTCCTAGAAATGGGACTATAAAACTTTTAAACTTTTTGGGACAACAGGGATTGAAGGTATCCAAAGCCAAATTACAGTTCACAGAACCAGAAGTAAAATATTTGGGACATTGGCTAAGTAAAGGGAAAAAGAAATTGGATCCTAATAGAATCTCTGGAATATTAAGTCTGGATCCTCCAAAAACCAAAAAAGAAGTGAGGAAAATTTTGGGATTGCTGGGATATTGTCGCCAATGGATAGAGGGATTTAGTGAGAAAGTAAAATTTCTATATGAAAAACTTACCACTAATCGCCTAAAATGGACAGAAGAGGATGATAAAAGTTTTGAAAAGGTCAAACATGCTTTAATTCAAGCCCCTGTACTCAGTGTCCCAGACTTGGAGAGACCATTTCAGTTATTTGTAAATACCTCTGATCAAACAGCATATGGGGTACTCATCCAGGAATGGGCACGCAATCGAAAGCCAGTGGGATATTATTCTAAACTGCTCTACCCTGTCAGTCGGGGTTGGCCCACATGCCTCCAGGCCCTAGTGGCCGCAGCACTTTTAATTGAAGAAGCCCAAAAAATTACCTTTGGGGCACCCCTAGTGGTCCACACCCCTCATAACGTAAGGGGAATTCTGAATCAAAAAGCTGAGAAATGCTTAACCGATGCCCGAATATTAAAATATGAAGCTATTCTAATCACTTCCCCAGATTTGGAGCTAAAAACAACAACTGCTCAAAGTCCTGCACAATTCCTATATGGGGAACCAGGAGAAAATTTAGAACATGATTGTGTGGATGTTATAGAATTACAAACAAAAATTAGACCTGACTTGGGAGAAGTTGAATTTAAGGATGGAGTAAAATTGTTTATAGATGGATCTTCTCGAGTGGTGGAAGGAAAACGAAAATCGGGATATGCCATAGTAGGAGGAGAAGAATTGAAATTAGTAGAATCCGGACACTTAAATGCAGCATGGTCGGCTCAGGCTTGTGAACTATTTGCTCTTTATAGGGCATTATCTTATTTAGAAGGTAAAAAAGGGATGATATATATGGATTCTAAGTATGCCTATGGCATAGTCCACACATTTGGTAAAATTTGGGAAGAAAGGGGGTTAATTAACACTCAAGGACGGGGGTTGATACATCAAGAATTAATTGTTAGAATACTAGAGGCTCTTAGGGGCCCCACTGAAATTGCTGTGGTCCATATAAGAGGGCACCAAAAAGGAACAAGCTACCATACAAGGGGGAATAATCTGGCTGACAAAGAAGCAAAAAAAGCAGCATTGGAGCAAAAACCGGTTTCTGTATTAAGTACTACAGTTAAAGATCTCAGCCCCAACCAGGAATTACAGAAGCTATTTACTCCTCAGGAAAAAGAAGCGATAAAAAAATTACAGGCAGAACAGCATGAGAACGAATGGGTTTTACCAGATGGCAGGGAAATTTTACCTAAGACCCAGGCCAGACAAATTATTGAACAATTACACCAACAGACACATTGGGGAACCAGAGCGCTAGCAGACCAATTTTTAAAATTTTTTGGATGCATCGGCATTTTTGATATTGCAAAGCAGAGCGTACAGGGTTGTTTAACTTGTCAGAAAATTAATAAAAAAGGTATGCGACAAGGTCCGTCAGGAGGACGGAAAACTGCTTACAGACCCTTTGAAAGAATACAAGTAGATTTTACAGAATTACCAAAAATAGGAAGGTGGAAATACTTATTAGTGAGAGTAGACCAATTAACCCACTGGGTAGAGGCATGCCCTGCAGCTAGGGCCACATCACAAGTGGTAGCCAAAATATTGTTGGAACACATAATCCCAAGGTATGGCCTGGTTCGAGCAATAGACTCAGACCAGGGGACGCACTTTACATCAAAGGTGCTTAAGTTACTGACCTCGGCGCTGGGCATCAGCTGGGAGTATCATACACCTTGGCACCCTCAGAGTTCTGGGAGGGTTGAAAGGATGAATCAAACATTAAAACAACAGCTGTCAAAATTAATGATTGAGACTAAAATGCCATGGACAAAGTGCCTCCCACTAGCCCTGTCTAATATACAAACAATGCCAAATTCAAAAACAGGGATTTCACCATATGAAATGCTGTATGGTATGCCTTACCCTAAAGGAGTACACCTTGATCCGACCTTAGTTCAGGACCCTTCTCTTCAGAATTACATAATAACAATCAGCAAAAACTTGGAAGAATTAAGAGAGAAGGGGATTTTAGCTCAAAATGTCCCTCTAGGATTTGCCATACATAAAATTAAGCCAGGACAACATGTGTTAATGAAAGTATGGAAAGAAGAAAATCTAGCTCCAAAATGGGAAGGACCGTATTTAGTTAACGACTGAAACAGCTGTGAGGACAGCTGAAAAGGGATGGACACATGTGAGTAGAGGCAAGGGTCCTGTAACCCCTCCTACTGCAGGTTGGACAGTGACATCTGAGCCTGGAGACCTCAAAGTGCGAATTTGGAAGACTTGATGTCAATACCGGATCAATTCGTCTCAAAGGTCTCCTAATCAGGACTGAAAGTCACCTGCCCCAAACCCGGGTGTAGCCTGTTCATCAAGAAAAGGTGTCCATATTGTACTGAGTTGTTGTGGTGTTATTCCTATGGTGGGTATCCCCCATTCGCATTATGTGTCCAGTGTAGAAGAAATGAATGTAAGGAAACTATTAAAGTATTAATACCCTATCAGCACAAGGAGAAATCGAAATTGATGATCATAACTGGTGGGAGGAATAAGGAAAAAAAAGAGAGCCAGAGCAGAGGTATTGACAAGAAAGTGTCAGAAGGGTTGTGTATACTGTGCTGTTACTGCTGTACCTTGTACTGGAATGTTAAAGCTAAAAGCTGGGACAAAATTAAGAAACACTACCAAAAGAGAAAGACAATGTGGGAGACCCCAGGACATATTCCCTGCTGCCGAGAAGATTAAACAAACCTCGGCTACTGGCAGCAACCCCGTAGGCCTTGAGGGAGGCAGAGGGATGAAAATGGTCATGGGAGTCATCCTATTGCTAATGATGATAAAAGGAAATAGTGCTGATGCTTGTTCCAAGTGTTACCAGACAATTAAGTATGGCAGACGCACAGTATCCACCCTTGCCTTCCATACACATATCAATTCGGCCTGCTATAATAAACACAACTTAGAAACTTGCACTATTATGGGAAGAAGTTACTGGGTAGCCACCAATTTGGGAAAAGGAGGGTGGGCTCCATCAGCATACCAAAGTTGTCCAGTAGGAGAGATACACCTCTGCTTCACAAAAGAAGGTATGTGGGGATATTCAGATCAGGGAGGAGTGCAAGATCACTACAAGGAAGAATTGATAAAAAATATAACTAAGGTGTTCAAAGGAACAAAGACAAACCATGGGGGAAATTTTAACTTGTATGAGAAAACAAAACAACAACTCAGCGAACGGGACTTACCCACCTTGGGAAAAAAATTATTTGTAGAATTAATGAAAGAAATCACTACTGAACTGAACTGAACTCACTGTTGGATCTGTGGAGGAATGCAAATGACTGAACAATGGCCATGGAGGGGGGAGGGATTGGGCCCAGAGCAGTTGTTACAGTGGAATCAAACGGAAATATCGAGGGGAGTCAATAGACCTGAAGGGTGGGTTCTAAGTCATGAGGTAATAGGAGAGGTATGTATAACATGTCAGGGAACTAACTTTACCCAATATGTGGGGCACACCCCCTGTAAGACTATCCTGATTACAAATGCAAGCAAACAGTCTTGGTGGCCCAAAGCTCCAGAAGGATATTGGCGAAAGTTAAGTAAAGGTAATTGTATAAAGAACAATTTTACAGGACTATGCTGGTATAATAAAAACAGAGCCAACCCATATGAAGAAGTAAAAAGTGTAAGGACCTATTGGCAACAACCTGAATCAGTTAAACTAAGCTGGAAAGCCCCAGATGGAATATTTTGGATCTGTGGGAAAAAAAGCTTATAATACCCTACCAAAAAGATGGAGAGGGACATGTACTCTAGGGATTATCCAGCCTGCGTTTTTTACATTACCAAAGGAAAAGGGTAATAGAGTGTTAGGAGTTCCCTTGTATGAAACTTTGTATCGAAATAAAAGGAGCACAGACATAGGGGGAACACAAATATGGAAGGATGATGAATGGCCCCCAGAACGAATTATTGAATATTATGGACCAGCTACCTGGGCTCAAGATGGGAGCTGGGGCTATCGCACTCCAATTTATATGCTAAATAGAATTATCAGGCTACAAGCCGTGGTAGAAATTACTTCAAACTGGACAGCCCGAGCAATGGAATTGATAGCTAAACAACTTACCCAAACTAGAGCAGCAGTATATCAAAACCGACTGGCTCTAGACTATCTGTTAGCTGAAGAAGGGGGAGTGTGTGGAAAGTTTAATAATTCTGAATGCTGCTTAGAAATTGATGATAATGGTGAAGTAATTACTAAAATTGCAGAAGAAATAAAACAAATAGCCCATGTACCGGTACAAACCGGGAACTCTATGCTTAATGATAATTGACGGAATAACCTGTTGGGGGAAACTTGGTGGAAGAAATTAGGATTTATGTTAACATGTGCATTATTAGGACTACTGTTCATCCCTTGTCTTGTTCCATGCTTCATTCGACTAATCCAGTCGGTGGTTCAAGGAATGCAAGTTGCTACAATACCAATAGACCCTGAAAAGGCAACAAAATTAATGGCAGTACAAGAGGTACTGACAAAATTTGAAACCAGAACACTAATCAATGGGATAAAAAAAGAGAAGAGGGGAAATTGTGACAATAGATAAAAGATACGTGTTAATCACAAAAGCATTGGGGTTTGCATAAACCAGAATACTAAGCTCTGAAGTGAAGCATGGACACTAGATAAAGGAAATTATATGATTAAATAATTCTGTTTAAAATCACCTTGTTATATTATGTTGTATTATGCTGCACTACATTATGTTATATGATGTTATGTTTATCAAATAAGTTGTATCGGCTACCAGCTTGCGAAATCGGACCACCCAAAAAGCCCTTCCTGTCTTTGTCTGATCAATACTGCTTATCTCAAGGACCAGACTTCCAGAACTTCTCTGGTGGTTATCTACAAGGACCAGATGGCTATCTGTGACTGATTATCGCCCGGAGGCTTTGTGAATTTGTGTAAGGATGTTTATTCGATCACCACTGCTTACCTGGCAAAATTATGACAGCAAAAAACCCCAAAAATTATTGATTACAACGAGGAACCACAGAACAAGAAGAGGCTGCAAACTAAGGCTCGGTGGAGCATGGAGTGGGCGGTGACCCCTCGTGTTCCCCAGCGCGCTGCTTGCTCTTTCTATATCAAATAAAGCAATCCAAAATTTTGAGGAATATGGATACTTTTGTCTCTCATTTATAACACAGAGGTCCGGAACAGAGGATAATAGCCACACATTTGTGTTCGTCTCTGCACAAGGCGGGCCAGAATTGCCATGCCCGGACTTTTCAGTTAAGCAAGAGAATGTGAATACACCTGCGCCATGGGGGAGGAAACCGCTAAAGACTCCCTCATACGTGGTCTCTCAACTTAATGTCTAGGCACTTGCCAATCCTGAGGCTACACTAACACCTTTTATACCTTGCGGGTAAGAAATGCCATTGTTCTGGTGTGCAGCTAAAGGCGCAGCAAAGGCAGGTGAGGCCAAAAGCTGGGGCAGTGCCCTTCCTCACACCTTCGCTGTGGTGTACTCCATGCAGCTAGAGCGAAGCAAGAAGGACACGAGGAAGAAGAAGGCGTTCTTAAAGTAGCCCTCTGTCAGCAGCCCTGAAAGGGCGCATAACACACGGCGTCGCACTGCCCTTCATTCTACATACTCGCAGCTCCCTTTGCGACCTTGCAAAAGTTGCTACCAGAGTAGAGAGGGCCAGATTAAAGAGGCAGTGCCTAGGTTCACCTTCTACTTATTGCACGTAAGCCACGTCCAGCTCCTCGCTGCACTCTGTATTTCCCTTCTCCACGGCATTTACCGTGGTGCTCTCTGCAACTCGGCGCATAGAAGTGACCGCCAATGTTTCCACAGCGGGCTGCAAGGGAACCAAGGAGCAGCACAAGCAGCAGTGCTTCAGCTTGCTCCTTCCGACTGCTAAGGGCACTTGGGAAGGCAAGCGAGAGGCAGCCACCTTCCTCTCCTAGTAGCCTGTATTGTAGTGCACACAAGCAAGCTACTTGTGCGGCTTTGTTCACGGCCCTCGCCCACTCCTGGCGCCGTTTTCACTCCCCGGTGGCCAGAAGCCCCTGAAGCGGAGCCACACAGCCAGCAGTGTGCCGGCAGCCAAGAGGTCGAGAACGCTGCTTCTGCCCAAGCCTGCCTAGGGCGTGCACCTTTGTTCTCAGAGCTCCGTGCAACAGTCTGCCACTCTCGCAGTTCGAATGGAAAATGAAAGCTTTTCGCCTACGCCTTTCACAGAGATCTGTTGCCAGGACGAGAAGGTCTTGTGGCCGGAGCTTGCACCCACCACGAGGAAGCAGCTATTAGCACAGCATTGCAGGGGCACTTCTCGCTCCTTGACCACCTGCTCGCAGCTCTCCAAATTCGCTGCTAGCTCCACGGTCCTTCTCAGCTGAAAGTAGCAGTTATCACAGTACATAGAGCTTCGCAAGGACCGAAGACTTGGAGAGACATGTCGTACACGAAAATGTGCCAGGACAGAGACGTTCTACATGAGTAGTGACTGAGAAAGTCAGAGAGTTCTACACTGCCCCTTCTCGTCGGGCATCTTGTGCTCCTGCTGCCTCTGCTGTGACAAATCGTTCCTTGAAAGACGAGCTAGAGCGCCTCTCCAGGCACATTGCACTGAGTAAAAGCTCCCTAGGGACTTTTGGATGTAAAACTTTTTCCACCTCCAAAAATACTTGGCTACGACCTATAAGTTTTGTTTTTATTAAGAATAGTTACGTCCAAGTATTGCTGTTCTAAACACCCTTGGTTTCAGTCTAAAATTAACTGCTTCTGTCTATTTGCCTAGTGGCAATCTAATTCTAAGGTAACTAGATGTGTTGGAAATCCATAAATTACATCTCTGGTTAGGTGGGATAATTGGCTAGGAAGAAAATGAAATTGAGAATTTGAAAAGAATCCAAAGTGAACTGATGACACAATCCGAGATTCCCTTGGGTTCCAAATCCTTTCATTTGTCTATTTGTGGGCTTTTTTGAAGGCGGTGTACAGTTGAAGCCATGATTTAGCTGCTGTGAGACCTGCTCTGCTGTAAAAGCATTATTTTCTCAGTGAGCAGGGACAACAGTTACAGTGTCATCTTTTAAGATTCCCTGCACTCCACTTATGGTGGCAAAAGCAGTGCCTTGACTGTAATCATAAAAGTGATTACAGTTTGATTGCTTTGACATCATGTAGGATGCTTCCTCCATCTGCTGTGGTCAGCATTAAGTAACAGATTTCTCAGTTTCTAGGAAGAGTCTAGCAAACAATCACCTTGCTCCTTCTCTTGCATTTATTCATCACTGCTATGCTGCTATACAGACATATAGTCTGTTTATGATTCAACAATTCAATGGGACATCAAGTAAATAGCAAAGCAAAACTAACTACCGAAAGCACTATAAGGGCCAGAGATTAGCTTGGTTCAAAACAGGTATTCTCCTAGCATTGTTTACAAACAAGTCAGCATTTGAAACAGAAGGCGCAATGTAGTTTGTGCCTTGTTTTGGGCATGCCCGGAAGAAGGAAATTCTGATTTCACATATGGGAAAAGAAATGATGACATTTGAATGAGATTGTTCATACCCCAGAAAAGGTTGCTTTCAAAGGTTGTGGAAGTCCTGTTAGGAAACATGGCTTTACAAGTCCTTTCCACCAGGAGACAACAGCTGCAGAACATCTGGGTGTGCCAGTGTTGAGAGCACCAGCAAAGATCAAAGTGGAGAAGTTGGTGAACAATGGCAGTGGCCTGGGGGAGAGCACGTGAGATGCTGGCTGTGGGACCAGGGGAGTGCTGACTGATTTAGGAGGCGTGTGATGGTCTGTGCCAGCAAGCAGAGTAGTGCTGTGGCTTGGGCCACTGCGAATACTGGAATTCAGTGGAGTCACTGGGCAGGCTGAGTGTCTGAGCTGATGGAGGGACCCAGGTTGCCCACATGTGAACATCCAGTCTCACTCTTGCCAGCCACAGAAAGGAGCAGGATGTGGCTGCTGGCGATGCCTGTCATGTATATGTAGTGTATATGTGTGCTATCCCAGCCTGCTGGGAACACTTCTTCTTTGTGACTGCTTGGGCTGAGGGAGAGAAAGCAGTGGTAGTTTCTGAGGTTTCGAGTTTGCTCGAGTTTCTCAGGCTGTTTCTGGAGCTACCCAGAGTTCTCTTCCTTGAAGCATTTCAATTCCTGGTAATTTTCAAAATTCAAACAGACACAGCCCTAAGCTAGTTGATCTGACTTCAGAGCTATTCTTATGCTGATCTGTTGGATGATATGATATGATCTTCTGAGATGTCTTCCATCTCAGTTTATGACCTGGTTCTTGTGAAAAGTAGGATCTTTTAGCCTGGAGAAGAGAGGTTTCTGGACAGACAGTATTGTGGCCTTTGAATATGTAAAGAGGGTATAAGACAAATGGAGAAAGACTTTTTAGGAAGGTTTGCAGAGACAGGACAAGGGGCCATGCTTTCAAACTGAGACTAGGTTTAGATTGCTAAAAGGAAAAACTGTTCTACAATGAAGCTGGTGAGACACTCAAACGGGTGTTCCAGAGAAGTTGTGGATGCTTGTCTTGGTTTAATTTTGACTTTCCCGGCCATCGCACCAAATTAATGTCTTCGGTTTGAGTTGCCAATTTAAATAAACTTATTTTTTCTGTTGTGAGACAGAACCAGGAGCAAAAGAGCAAGGTAGGCCTAAAACTTGAGAGAGTATAAAAGAAAATTTATTAACTACACAAACAAAAAGAGAGGAAAAAAAATTCAAAATAAGATTTTTCAGATCACTCCTTCCCTCCTTCTCCCAATCTTCATAACAACAAAACAAACATATAACAAATACTTCGGTCAGTCCCCAATTTAGTCTTTCTCTGTTCACTTTTGGAGAGAGAAGCCTCTTCTTCTTGAAGTTGTAGGGATTTTTCCCTCAAGAAGGAAAAAGACAGGTCTCTTGTGGTTTTATCCTTCACGATTTGCATCCGCCCGGGAACCTGCAACCGTGACACTCCTCCCAACTCTACAGCCGTCCCAAAGTTGTAGATGTGGGCCATGTCTGTCTCATGGGGTATTACTTTTAAGAATGAAATGTTCGCCAGCAAAGATTCTCTCTGTCTCCTTTCTCTCTGCTCAGGCTTCATCTACAGAAAAGTGAAATCCCCTTCTTTTCTCAGGGCAGATATTCTCAACACAGGTGCTTTGTAGTCAAATCATATATTAAATGGAACATTTCCATCCCCCCATGTCTCTTTCCATGGTTTATAGGAATATTCAGTACATCAGTTCATTCCTACAATTTCACAAAAAGATTTTCAGCCATTTCAGCATCTTCTCATTCTCCTTCCATCTTAAAAACTTAGCTCTTACATCACTGACTTCAGAAATCTTCTTATTCCCTTTCATATTCAAAGGAAAGGCTGGAGGCTTTGCAAATCTTATCTGAACACTAAAGAGTTAAATTTTAACACAACTACTAAAGTTGGGCCAGGCTCAGGCCGCGCTGGGGGGGGGCGGCTGAGGTCTTAATCAGACTTTCTGGGTCTGGGCTGCAGCCCCACACTGCTCATGGCCACCCAGGCAGGCCCGGCCCGTCAGCAGCAGCAAGAATCGGCCTCCCCTCCGACGCCAGAGCCGCAGGACCGTGGAGGAGGAAGCTGTGAAGGTCTTATCACACAACTTTTTCTCCCCCCGGCCATAGGGTCCCCTTGTTGGCAAACAGGGCCCAAGCGGCCTACCGACCCTCCCCCCCCCGCAGGGGGGAGGGGGAAGCTCGGGTTGATGTTACCTGCTCAGCCACCGGAAAGACAAGGAGGCCAAGTTCCGGATTACCTCGTTCAAAACGTGTGTGCACGGAGCGAACTAACTTTCTCTAATTGGCTGTTGCAGGTATCCCAAACGCCACAGAGGACATTCCCTTAGGAAGAACCTCTTCTGAGTTTCTTCTTCCTAAGTCAACCTATCACAATGCCCCATCATTGAGAGTGCTCCTTATCAGTTTGGCTAGTCTTGAGCAATTTGATCGAATGTAAGATCTACCTGGCAAGGAAGTTGGACTAGATGATCTTTAATCACAGACTGTTGTATGATTCCATGAAAGACAGAATGCAATAAAGTTCATATTTCAGATTTTGGCGCAGACATATTTATTATTTCTCGCTTTATGCATCATTGCAAGGACAACTTGTTAGCTTCTGAAATGATGAGCTGAGATTGATTTCCTTCCTTAGTTTCATTTTCCCTGTTATTCCTTCCCTGTTGGACTTTTTTTTTCACTAGATTTCCTCTTTCAGTAAAATGCCCTTAAGTATCACTTTGCTCCCCACCTGGCTTTTTCTTCTATTTCAATGACGCCTTTTGACTGGTTTGTTTTGGGCCTTTGCTGCTTGAAGTCCAGCAGCCTCCTTGTCTGAGCATTATGGAGCTTTCTTTACAGCTTCATCACTATGCAAAGAGCCATAAATTAATGTGTTCCATCTCACATAGCATCAAGTATCACACTAATATTCCCTCTGCTGAATAGCTGGTTGGCTTACATAGACCAGCCAAATACCAGGAAACCCAGATGGCAGCAATAATCTTGTAGACTACTCAAGCTGTTCATTTAAATTCTGGAGAAGTCACGTGAGGTATCACATTCTCTTGAAAGAAGTGTATATGATCTCGGACATTCTAGAATGGGCTATTAATATTGTCATGAGTTTCTGGCTAGACTTTTTAGTATGCAAATTCAAATTCAAATGATCTGAAATGCTAGAACTTCAAGAAATTTTTTTTCCCAGAATTGAAGTATGATGGAGTTACATAGGGAGAATCTTAATCTTAGTTATTCTATTCCATCTCACATCATGGCTGGGGGCAGGGAGAAGGGAGTATCTTTGGGGGTGTTCTGGTTTTGGGCAAATTTGGGGGAAAACTTCCAGAAGGTGCCCCCAGACAGCAAACCCCACTACTCCTCCCCCCCCCCACCACAGGGTTCGGGAAGAATTTCCTCAGAGAAGAGTGGGAGAAAAAACCTCTTTATTTAACAAGCAAGACACTCCCCAGCACAGGGAAAAAAAACAACACCAGCTGACAAAAAAAAAACTCTTCCACCGTTCTGAAGGGATGACAACCTTAGTTTTTTTGGCGAGTGGTTGCTCAGTTATCAGTCTCCGGCGCAGGGGAATGACTGCTGCAGGTGACAAAGGGTAGACTCCCGGTGTTTCTTGGGGTTTCCCAGGTCCCTGTCCAGAACAGGTTCAGATGGTATCCAGGAGAGGGAGGGGACGGGGTGGAAAAGAAAACAGTCCAGGGAAAAAGTTGGACTGCCTAGCTGAACTAACTAATAAGTAAAAAGCAAGGGCAAAGCGAAGGAAAGAAAAAGAGGCAGAAGCGAGCAAGCACGCAAGCAAGCAGGCAAGCAAGCAAGCAAGCAAGCAAGCAAGCAAGGAAGTCGAGCTAAAACCTCTCCTAAACATAGACCATGGGGGAGGTGAGCCGGCTGATAACAAGACAAAACAAAGCTTCACTTTCAGAGTCAGTCCTGGAAGCACAGGACGTAATACCAAGCATAATTAGAACACACGATTGGAGATACAAACACTATAACATCACCTTAGGACATTCCACCCCTTATCTCCATATCGTGAACATACTAAATAGCATGTAAAAATTTCAGTAAGTAGAAATTTCCATTTTTTATTTACTCGGACACATTTTTTTTCATTTTACTTGCTCAAAGTTTTGACATTTACACATTTCCTTTTATTTTACTTGCTTAGACTTTTGACACTTACACATTTTTTTTTTTTCATGCTGTTTTACTTTACAATCAGATTTCCTTGAGGTACACATTGTGTTGTTCCATTTTTTTGCATTATTCACCGTGTACAATTTGGTTTTTGAGCAAGGACAATTCTACGAATGGGTTTGTCTGTACTCGGGGTAGAACTGATTTAAATTGCCTTTTTTAACAAACTTCTGATATGTGCCACTGGGATTTTGTTTCTATATACTATATTCAGGGACTCAGACTGGGCAGGGTTTGCTTGGTTGGTGGAATTTTGGGTGTTAATTAATTAGGTGGCTTTTGCTAAATGCTGCTCCCAGTTTTTGAAAGATCTCCCACCCAATGTTTTTAAGGTGCTTTTTAATAGTCCATTGTATCTTTCTACTTTCCCTGCAGCTGGTGCATGGTACGGGATATGGTACACTCACTTAATTCCGTGTTCCCTAGCCCAGGTGTTGATAAGGCTATTTTTGAAATGAGTCCCATTGTCTGACTCAATTTTCTTAGGGGTACCATGTCTTCAAAGGACTTGTTTTTTAAGGCTTAGGATGGTGTTACGGGCTGTAGCGTGAGACACAGGGTAGGTTTTTAACTATCCAGTGGTGGCTTTTATTATGGTGAGTACGTAGCGCTTGCCTTGGCGTGTCTGGGGCAGTGTGATGTAATTAATTTGCCAGGTCTTTCCATACTTGTACTTGGACCACCGCCCCCCCATACCAGAGGGGCTTTACCCGCTTGGCTTGTTTGATGGCAGTGCACATTTTACAATTATGGATAATTTGAGAAATATTGTTTATGGTTAGATTTATTCTTTGGTTTTGTGCTCACTTATAGGTGGCATTTTTATTTTGGTGGCTTGAGGCATTATGGGTCTATTGTGTTAGGAACAACTTTTCTTTGTGTTCCTAATTAAGGTCTATTTTTGACACCCTTATTTTTGCAGCTTGATCTATTTGTTGATTGTTTTGTTGCTTTTTATTAGCCTTACTTTTGGGAACATGGGTATTTACATGGCGAACCTTCATAGGTAGTTTTTTTAACCGGGTAGCGATATTTTTCTATTTTTTGGCAGCCCAAATTGGTTTTTTTTTACTTTGTCAGTTAGCTTCTTTTCATTTTTCCAACTATTTTCACAGAGCATTGGCTACTATTTATGAATTGGTATAAAGGTAAAGCTTTGGCCACTTTTTTTTTGTAATGTTTAAGGCTAGTTGAATCGCTTTGAGTTTAGCAAGTTGATTGGATTTACTTTTTTTCTTCAGTGGCTTTTGTTACTCGTTGTGTGGGGTTTTATACAGCTGCTTTCTATTTTTGATTCATTTCTACAATGCGACAGGAACTATTGGTGAATAGAGTATAGTGTGGTTTTTTTGTTGGCAGTTGGTTATATGGTGGAGCTTTTTCAGTCCGTGTCACTGGTTCTTGTTCTTCATTTGTGACACCAAAACTTTTATTTTTAGGTTAATTTGTAATTACTTTCAAAATTCCCTGGCGATTCAGTTTTTTAATCTGGGCGTGTTGTGTAATGAGGGTAATTTACTTGTTCTATGTAGCACTGCTGGCATGGTGGGTGGAGGGAACCTTTTCCTTGAACATTCACCTCAGTATCAGTAGTCGGGGTGCTAGAAGGAGTTGTGTTTTTGTGCCAACCACCTCTGAGGTTGCTTGGACTTTTTCATAGGTGGCTAAGATTTTTTTTTTTGTTGGGGTGTAGTTAGCTTCAGACTCTTTGTAGCTTTGACTTTAAAATTTTAATGGTTGGCCTCGAGTTTTACCAGGCACCTTCTGCCACAGGTTCTAGGACAGACCATGGTTTTCGGTTGTAGAGTAGAGTACGTTTTTTAAATTTGGCCCCGTCCTGACTGGGCCAAGGGCTACTGCATGAGTAATTTCTTGCTATATTTGGGCAAAAGTTTGTTGTTGCTTAGGGCTCCAATGGAAATTGGTTTTTTTGCAGGTAACCGGGTAAAGAGGGCTCACGATTTGACTGTACTCAGGAATGTGTATTTTCTAAAAACTTATGGCGTTTAAGAAAGCTTGTGTTTCTTTTTTGTTGGTTGGTGGGGACATAGTTGTGATTTTGTTGATGACATCAGTAGGAATTTGACGCTGTCCATTTTGCCACTTCACTTCCAGGAACTGGATTTTTCGAGCAGGTTTCTTAACTTTTCTTGATGGCGAAGCCGGCTTCCAGGAGGATTCGGATGATTTTCTTTCCTTTTTTGAACACTTCTGTTGCTGTGTTTTCTCACACAATGATATTATTAATATATTGTAAATGTTTTGGAGCTTTATCTTTTTTTAGTGTAGTCTGGATTAGTCCATGGTAGATGGTAGGACTGTGCTTTAACTCCTGGGGCAGTCGATTCCAGGTGTATTATACTCTTTTCTATGTGAAAGCAAATTGAGGCTTGTATTTTGTTGTCAGAGGAATGGAGAAAAATGTATTGGCAATATTGATAGTGGTGTACCACTTTGCTGCCTTGGACTCCAGCTCGTATTGCAGTTCCAGCATGTTCGGCACAGTAGCACTTAGTGGTGGAGTCACTTTATTTAATGCACGATAGTTTACGGTCAATTTTATTTTTTCTTTAGATTTATGCACAGGCCAAATGGGGTTGTTGAAGGGTGAGTGGGTTTTGTTGACTACTTTTTGGCTTTTTAGTTTATGGATTATTTTATGGATGGGAACCACAGTATTTTGAGTTGTTTTGTATTGTCAGCGATGTACTATGGAAGTGGCAATTGGTATCTTTTGTTTTTTTTCTTTTAGAAGTCTTACTGTACTTGGATTTTTAGACAGTCCAGACAAGGTGTTTAATTGTTGGATGCCTTTTGTTACTACAGCTGCTATCCCAAATGTCTACTTGAATTCTTTTGGATTTTTAAAATACCCCCTTCGGAGGTAATTTATGCCCAAAATGCATGGGGCCTCTGGGCCAGTCACAATAGGATGTTTTTTCCATTCATGTCCAGTCAAGCTCACATTAGCTTTTATTAAGGTAAAGTCCTGTGATTCACTTGTTACATTAGCAATAGAAACAGATTCTGCCCCCACATATCTTGATGGGACTAATGTGCATTGGGCACCAGTATTAACTAAAGTTTTATACTTTTGTGGTTTCGATGTGCCAGGCCAACGAATTTACACAGTTCAGAAAACACGATTTTCCCTCGCCTCTCCCTGGCTAGAGGCAGGGTCCTTCTAATCTTGTTTATCCTTCTTTCCTTGGTCGATGACAGTTTCATGTGACAGGGATCCCAAATGCCTGGCTTCAGTGCCGTCCAGAATTGTAGCCTCGCCTGCAGCATCCCAAAGACGGACCAACCAACTAATTATAGACTCATCAGGTCGTCGGGTGTAATCCTTTCTCAGGCCATGGAGGTCCTTTAGGGAAAAAGACTTAATATTGGCCTCTGATTTTGTACCAGTTGCTTTGACTCCTGGTTTTATGTCAGGAGGCATTGAGGGTCCTTCTCCTGCATCATCATCATCATCATCGTCATCCACTGGTCGATCAGTCTTGTCTGTGCACTTTCCACTTCTCGTGCTGGTAGCAACAGCCATTGGTTGAGGCTTACTGAGTGGTTTAGCTGCTGGCTTAGGCTCACTGTCTGGTGTAGTTGTTGGCCTCGAGCCTGGGGTGTTGGCTGCAGCCTGAGTGACTGGGATAGTGGCTGATTTATCTGCCTGTCCCCCTTCCTCTGTCTGCTGCCCTACAGTATCTAGCAGGGTACGGTAAACATATGCCAGGGCCCAGCTCACTACAATGATCTTCTTCTCCTTAGAATTACCATGGCACTTCTCTTTCAGGTACTTTGCCACCTCAGCTGGGTTCTGAATTTGTTCACATGGAAAATCCCAGGATGTAGGGTCAGAAAATTCCTTTAAGATTTGGCCCATATCCTCCCATTTCCCACACCACTCAGGATTCCTCACGCCTGGCTCTACTCTGGGGTCAGGGGTCTCAGCCCCTCTAGAAATCTCAGCTCTCATTCTAGAGAAACTACAAACTGTATAGAGAAAGCTTACCATATTAAATACCAGAAAGATGGTCTCTTTAACATTTAGGGGAAACTGAACATTCTCTAATAAGGATGTAACAAATTCAGAGGAGAAGAAGGAAAACAAAGGCTGAAAAGCCTCATCCCCTGCTTCTCCTCTAACAAACTGAGTACACAACCACAACCAAGAACCATACATTCCTGGAACAGACTCTAGCACCTTTATAAATCTCCTGCAGGCCAATAAAACCAAGCCCAGCCCGATGGATATTTTAGTCAATGCCCCTCTGCTACAGAAACTACGTATTACGGACAATACCGGAGCTATTTCTGGATAAGCAAATAAACCTAGGGACTACAGAGGTATTAAGACCTCAAAAAACCCTAGGGACCAAAAACCCATGCAGGCCGCCACCCCAAAAGACATGAATTCCAACAACATAGCCAATAACTGCTTTATACCAACACAAAATAATCTGAACCAAATTATTATTAGAACAGGGGTTTTTTCCCACTTTCTCAAGCCCCAAGATGGGCGCCAATATATATTTGTCCTGGTTTTGGGCAAATTTGGGGGAAAACCTCCAGAAGGAGCCCCCAGACAGCAAACCCCACTACTCCTCCCCCCCCCCACCACAGGGTTCGGGAAGAATTTCCTCAGAGAAGAGTGGGAGAAAAAACCTGTTTATTTAACAAGCAAGACACTCCCCAGCACAGGGAAAAAAAACAACACCAGCTGACAAAAAAACTCTTCCACCGTTCTGAAGGGATGACAAACTTAGTTTTTTTGGCGAGTGGTTGCTCAGTTATCAGTCTCCGGCGCAGGGGAATGACTGCTGCAGGTGACAGAATGCAGACTCCCGGTGTTTCTTGGGGTTTCAGAGGTCCCCGTGCAGAACAGGTTCAGATGGTATCCAGGAGAGGGAGGGGATGGGGTGGAAAAGAAAACAGTCCAGGGAAAAAGTTGCACTGCCTAGCTGAACTAACTAATAAGTAAAAAGCAAGGGCAAAGCGAAGGAAAGAAAAAGAGGCAGAAGCGAGCAAGCACGCAAGCAAGCAGGCAAGCAAGCAAGCAAGTAAGCAAGCAAGCCGAGCTAAAACCTCTCCTAAACATAGACAATGGGGGAGGTGAGCCGGCTGATAACAAGACAAAACAAAGCTTCACTTTCAGAGTCAGTCCTGGAAGCACAGGACATAATACCAAACATAATCAGGACACACGATTGGAGATACAAACACCATAACATCACCCTAGGACAGGGGGACAATGGGTTCCGGTGTAGTCAGTAAGCGGGGAAGAGGAGCCTTCAGGTATTGTCTGTTGTTGGGGGGGAGTCATGTGAACTCTTCCTTTCTTGTACCCTGCCACTAGTATTGTTGCTAAAATTGTTTGTTTTCTCATCCAAGTGACAAAATCAGCACACTTAATGAGGGATGAAGAGGGAGCAGCGACCTCAGAACAGGAGGAAGAAGAAGCAGAGCCTGCTGTCCTCCAGAAGAAAAAAACACTACCAGCCAACTTTGCATCATCTGTGAACTTCCTGGGCGTGTACTCTATCCCCTTGTCCAGATCACTGATAAAGATATTAAACAGGACTGGGCCCAAGACTGAGCCTTGGGGACCAGCTCGATGAACTCTATTTCCCACCACTCTGTGGGCCTGGCCATCACCCAGTTTGTCACCCAGCAAACAGCCCACCCATCCAAACTATAAGCAGACAGTTTCCTCAGGAGAATGATGTGAGACTCATTGCAAAAAGGATCAGGGAGATGCCTAGGAAGAGTCTCAGGTGAATCCAGGAGACTATAGTGGAGGACTATTCAGTTTTCCAATCAATTTGCTTAAAAAACTCGACAAAACCATAATAAAAAAACAAACAAACAAACAAACAAAAAAACAGACCAAACAAACACACAAAAAACCCCAACCAATAATTCCCAAAGAGACAAAAAAGGCCACAAAAAAAGCCTACAAAAAACCACCCATACTGGAAAAAAACACCAAACCCAACACATCAAATATGAGGGTGAAGGTTTTAGTAACTATAAAAATAACAAAACAAAACAAAACAAAAAAACCCCAGAAAGTCACATTTCTAAAGGTGCTGTCCCAACCTCTTCTCTCAGCAGGGAGGACATCCTGAAGTGGAGCCAGTTGGAAGAAAGTGGCACAGGGCAGCACCTGGGCCATTGTCACAGGACGGCCCTGTGGCTGCCCCATTGCCAAAACCTGGACACATAAATCAAACACAGGTATGCACATGTGCTCAGACACAGCAAAAATATATTTGTCTGAAAAGAATACTGGTCCATTTATATCACTGAAAAGAGCATAATGCCTCGTGTCAGCTTTCTTTTCAGTCATTACAAATGTTTCGAAAATATAGGAGTGAAGAAAATGGAAATATCCAAGATCGACATGAGGACCAATAACAAAGATTCCATTTTTGAAACTGCATTGGGAATCCTCTGCAGAAATTGACTCAGAGCTCTAAGATTTACAAAAAAGACCAAGAGTATTGGAGTCAATACAACACAGTGTCGGGAGACTTCAGATGGTTGCCTTGATTTTTCCAATATGATGAAGCACCTTAGCAACTACAGCTGCCAGTTCTCTCAGGGCCCTGACATGCCTCTGGGTGGGTCCCATGGTCTTGCATGCTCAGGTTCCTCAAGTGGTCTGAAAGCTGACCTGCTACTATGGCTTAGAATCAAGTCCACCAGTCCAATAACCTGACAGATGTGGAAATAGCGACTGGCAGTAAAAATTGAGACCAACACTTTTTGAGTGCCTCAGCCTTCTCCTTGTCTGTAGTCACTAGTCCTGTTTGGCTTATGGGGATGGGGGGGGGAATAGGGGAGGTGTGATAGGTTTCTTTTCATCTTCCTTTTCCCACTGAAATACCCGTAGGTGCCTTTGTTATTCTTATTTTTGACATGCTTTTCCAAATTCAGCTTCAGCTGAGCTTTAGCTATACTGATCCTGTCCTCACACACTCATGTGTTACCACAGTATTTTTTCCATGATTTGTCTCGCTGTGTATTGTCTGCTTATTACCTACTTGCATCACATCTATTAATTTTCAATAACTTTCTGGCTTTAACTTGTTTTCAAAAAAAAAGTTTTGAACATTTTCACCTCAGAAATTCACATGGGAAACACAAAATACCCAAAACTGACCCCGAAGTCCCCCCTGGGATGCCCAGCACTCACCTGACAACTCCCAGAATTCCACAAATTCACGCCAAAATTCACGGAGGACCACCAAATCCCAGGGCTTCACCCCAAAATCCCCTCTGCAACCCCCAAAATCCCTCAAATCCCCCCCAAGACCCAGTCCTTCGAACACCTCCCAAATTCACCCCAAAATGTCTCCAATCCCCCTCAAAACCCACACAGTTTCCCCCAAATACACCAAATTCACTCTAAGACCCAGCTGGGACTCCCAAAAATCACCAAAATTCCCCGGAATATCCACCTGCATCCCCCCAAATTCATCCCAAAACTCTCGCACGACTCCCAAATGCACACCTGGATACACCAAAATCGCCAGAATTCACACCAAAATCCGCCTGGCATCCCCAAAACTCTCCTGAGAACCCTAAAATTCACATGTATACCCTAAAATTCACCAAATTCCCCCCAAAATTCCCCTGAGATCCCTAGAATTCCTCAAATTCCCCCTAAAATTCAGCTGGGACTCCCCACATTCCACAAATTCACCCCTGTTCTGGGGTACCATGCAAAAATGTGTATACTATCACGATCTGTTAAAATGTGGGGGGGGGGGGGGGGGTTATCATTATCTCTGTGGGAGATATCCTCTGCTGATGTGCAATCTGATAAGATCAGGGGGATGATCATGGTTATCTTTTCACAACCCATCCTTCCTCCAGAAGATATATTCTGTTAATGGGCCATTAAGTCCTATTGTGTGACTGATAAGATTGCATCATCCCATTGGGAGATGCTCCAGCCAGGGGGAGGAGCCAAACATTTCCAACCTAGATAAAAACTGAGATTTGGAACACCAAAGCAGTCATTTCCACTGGATCCCAGAGGAAGTCGGACCTTTTTCCACATCATCGCTGGATCTTCAGAGGAAAACTGCACCTTCTACAGGAGCACTGCTTCAACTGAACCACATCTGTCATTCAGGAGGACTGCAGCCACCATTTATACAGACTGCTACCAACACCCTGACTGAGAGGGTGTCAGGTTGTATTTCTGACTTGTTGCTGGTTTTTCTTTTACATTATTGCATGTATTTTATTTTTTCTCTTTTCTCCTATTAAATTGTATGACTGACTTGGAGTCTCGCACTGGTTTTACTTTCAAACCAACACAACCCCATACCTCGCTACCCGGGATCCCCCAAAATTCCAAAAACTCTCCCCCAAAATCAACCTGGGACCCCTCAAAACTCACCTGAATCTCCCCAAACACCCCCGCCCCAAATTCACCTGGGAACCCCCAAATCCCCAGAATTCAACCCAAAATTCACCTGGGACCACAAAAACCTCCAAATTCGCTCCAAAATGATTGGCAACTTTACACACTCCATTTTCCCACAAAAGGATCTAGAGCCCTGTGCGCTTCGTATACAAACTAAATGGAAAAAACCTTTGTATTCATTCACTGCAAAAAGACTTCCTATTCCTCCTTCTTTTGGACGAAACTGCCTTCACTTTCAAACTTATTCTCTTGCTCACTTACGTGCATAATGCTTAGTCCCTGTTCTGCATGCTCATTTTCTTCACTTTTACAGGGAATCCTCTCCTCATCTTCTTCTTCCTCTGCTTCTTACATTTCCTGCGCCTAGATCACGTTTCTCTGTTAGATTTGTTTCTCCAGCTGATTTTTGACAACTGCCCTTATCTTGTGGCACCGCTCGCACGACAGAGGTGATTGTCCTGCTCTGCTCTGGGCTGGGACTGCGCTTTCTTCAAGCCCTGGGGGCAATTTTGGATGCCACAACGTCAGAAAGACCTCAGGCTATTGGAGAAATGTCCAAAGGAGGGACACAGAGATAGCGAAGGGGCTGGAGGGGAAGCCATACAAAGAATGGCTGAGGGCATTTGGTTCAGCTGCAGAGAGGACACTGAGCTCACACCTCACTTGGGACCTCTCAGCTCCTCTCAAGGGCAGTACAAGGACAGCTTTGCTCTCTGCTCTCTGCGACCAGGGACAGGAGCCAAGGGAATGCCTGGAGCTGTGTCAGGGGACTATTAGGCTGGCTATCAGGGAAAGGTTTTTTTCCTCAGAGGCTGGTCAGGCACTGAATAGGTTCTCCAGGCAATGGGCACAGCCCCAAGGCTGCCGGAGATCCAGGAGCGTTTGGCCAATGCTCTCAGGGATGAAGAGGGTGGGACTGTTGGAGTGTCTGTGCAGGGCCAGGAGTTGGACTTTGATGATCCCTAGCGGTCCCTTCCGACTCAGGAAACTCTCACCATTTTCCCCTCTTTCCTCTCCTTGCACAATGCTCTCAGCTTACTGTTCCACCGTATGTTCCACTTCTGAAACCTCCGCTACTTCTTTCCAGTTCAAGCACAGTTCTACTGGTTGCAATCCAAAGATATACCGATTGAAAAACAACCAAAAAGAAACACCTGTTTGGAATGTCGTGGTCTTATTTGGATCTCGAACTATGAAGTCGATTGTGCCTTGCAAGTTCTAAAAGCAAAACAACAACAAAAAACACCCACCACACCGTTTTAACATAGGGATTTGCTTTCTTCTAAGAAATCCACATCCCTTCTCAAAAGGGATCTATTTCAGTAAGAGATCATCTTGAATAGATCACTTACTATCTAAAGAACCTGGAACACTCAAATCCGTAATGATAACCCTGTTACCTTGTCGTTTTCTGTTCCAAAGGCAAATAAATTTGCTCAAGTGCTGTTTGTAACAAGGACAGAGTTGAAAGTGCGGCTCTGAGAAATGTTCTGGTTTCCCTCTCCTATCTCTATCAAAAGCACTTTCTTCAATGGTTGAAATAATACTTGATATAGTCTGAATTTTAAAGGTCATGAATATTTTCTCAAAAGTCAAAAATTAATATAGCAGTCAGGTTTTAAACCAATGGGAATTTTTGTTTTACCTATTTGAAGATTTCCTTCACAATAAATGCTGGCTGATGGATACCTAGAAGGAATCAATTCCCACAAAATGCTTCCGGGTAAGGCATTACGTCATCCATTCCAATTTGCTTCAGTGTCCCGTTCCTGTCCAATTGAAGGTCCCTGTTTAAGAGACTCAAGTACGGAGAGAAATAAAATTAAATATGACTACAGTGCCTTTAAATCTAAATCGAACTTCCTGATCAATCTCATAAAACCTTTAGGCTAAATGTTGCCATTGATCTGTTTCTAATGAACACAATCACGTCCTGGCTTGTTAGAGATTAGCTCATTACAAAGAAAGAAATGCACAGAAGTTAAAATATTTCCAAAGAAGCATTTGACATCCTTCCTTTTGAATGGGGAACCAGTCAAACACTGCTTACATAAGAGGTCAAATTACTGTCTTCCATGTTAGTTCTGCACTGTGCTCAGTGGACCCTTTCTGGTTTATTTGCCTTTGACTTGGACATAAAGCTGAGTCTTGATTCAAGAAAAATCAATATTCACACTTGTTTTCATTTACACGGACATTGGCTTGGTCTCCTAAACAAAGAGAATGATGGGGAATTTATGTGGGTGTTCAGATAGGTAACATTCTCTTTCCGCAACCTGGCATTGTATTTTCACTTGGTCTGTTACCTCTGGCTTTGTTTTAACGGCTCAAATTATTAGGAAGAGTATCAAACCTCCAGCTCTAACCACAGTCCCACTGCGAGGTGTGTGAAGGTATGTGCATCTGCCCCTCAGGTCCATACTGCTCTTCTAATGTGCCTCTGATCGAGCAGGTAGAAAAGACCTCCTGGGTGTGTGAACAGTGCTGCTTCCTCTATGGCTTCAGAGCTGCTGCTAAGATCTTCAGGAAGGAGAGCGGTATTGTACCAATTTTTAGATGGTTTTTAAAGTTGCAAGTGCTTGGCTATCTTAAACCTCTGAGTTCCTAGAACTTTGAATGAGATCAAATCTATGAGTGAAGTGATGATGGTGCAGACCAACTTCTGATTCCGGTGATCCAACAATCTGCACTACTCCTTTTACCTTCTGAATAAGGCATGGATGTGATGGTATCACAGTAATACAGATGTGCTATGGTTTTTGAATGATAGGAGTCTTCCTTTGTCCCATTCCTAAACCGTGGGCATTATTTGCCTTAACCTTGTTCAGTAGGGACATTATTCTATATTCTTACATGAAGTGGAAAGCACTCTTTTTCCATACCTTCACACAACAGCATTAAAACAAGGCCTAAGTAGGACAACCAATGTTCAAAGATGCTCTACCTTTTAATTTGTCGATAAAAAATTCATACCTTGTTCTAATTTGATCTCAAGAAGAAAGGGTGTTCTCCAAATACTCCCTCAGGTCTTCCTCACAGCTCACCGTTTTCCTTTTTTCTAAAATTGTATCCAGATCACTTTCATTATCTAAGGCCACATAAAAAAGCTAATAAAAATGGTTTCTTAGATACTAAAATCTCCCCAACTATTTAGGATTCAAGGACGTTAATTATGCACATATATCCTACACCCAGGAGAGAAAGCTACCTCAGCAAAACTCATCACCTATGAAAATATTCCTAGATAATGAACACCTCTGACACTGCCGCCCCAAGGTGGTTGTTGAAAAAATGAGAACCTCACATCCAATCAGACTCTAGACCTGCACAAGATCTCGTAATAGCAACTTGCAGCCACTTTCGACAGAAAGCAGCAGTGATCTCTATCACTGTTGCCATACCAAGAATAAGACAGGACTGTCCATTCAGCGTGAATCAAGCAGTTAGCAAAAATGCACCTGACAGAATGAAACTGAAGAGTAGAAATTCCCATCTAAAAGTCAAAGATTACATTTTTAATTTTATATTAGGTATTTGGAATTTCAGAGGGCTCTTTGCATTAACAAGTCTGGTCTTTATACCACACCCTTGATTTTATGTTTCTACCTGTATGATGGCCATTTAGCCGTCTCCTTAAAATCACTCCAAAGAAAAACATTCAAGTGAACAAGTTCTTTCTAAACTGCTGGAAGGTGAAATGAATGAGTAAGAGGATATGTAACATCATAAAAGGCTGCCTGGAATTTTACGACTGGTATCCAACATGGCGTCTTCTATCTGGAGAGTAAAAAAAATCAGTCTCTAAGTAAACTGCTAAGAATGTGGATTATCAAAACTTCTGTTTATTCTGGCACCACAAAGCACCAAATCACATTCTATAATTTATCCCTTTAGAAACAACTGCCCGACTTTTTTTATGTATCGAAAAGATTGGAAGACATTTGGGAGATCATTTCCAGCTATTCCTAAAGTCTGATCTTAAGCAGTCTGGGCCATACGTCATTCATCGCTATCATATGTATTTCAGATAGAAATGATAGTAAAAATACAATCTATTTATATTACAAATACTAAACACAAGAATTATGATCACTTCCACATGAAACTCTTCCACACCAAACTGTTTCTTTGGAGTGTTTTGTCACACTATGGACCTCTTTCTAAGGTGACATCAATAACCTACCATGCAGAAAAAAGCATTCCAGGTGGGAGCACAGGAAGAACAGACTAATCCCAAGGAGTAATGAAAAGATATGTCATCAAATAAAAGAAACGTACATCTGTTGTGTTGCGTTGTTTAATATTAATATTCCTTCTGTGTTGATGGTTGGTCCCAGTTTCGTTCCCCTAAGTACATAATGTTTTTTCCCTTTCCCACCTCTTCCCTTGTCAGTCATCCTAAACCCCTCCCCTTTATCTGGAACCTTCCCTGTCCCTCACCCTAAACCCTGCTCCACTGGATGTCAATCCTTTGTAGCCCCTCCCTTTGTTCTAGAAGTTTCTGTGTCAAGCATTCCCTTATGTATTAATGATTGGTTATATTGTATGTATCCCCACCCTTGGTTTACCTTTATTGGCCCAGTTTACCCCTTTCCCCGCCTTCTGTACCTCCCCCCGTTAACCGTTATTGGACAGAGTTTTGTGTCCTCCCCTTGCTCCTCCCCCGTACTTAAGCCTGTGTAGAACCCCTCAAACTGCCTTTTGCGGTTCCCCCTCCCAACCTCCTGACCTGTTACCTCTTCCTTCAATAAATCCCTTCCCCCAGATCCGTAAAAGGTCTCTCCTGCTCCTCTTTGTACCTCCCTGACGACTCACCCATGCGTAGCTGTTGCTACACCTCTTCTGCAGCTCCCAGAGTGGTGCCGGGGAGGGGCCACTCACCGACGCAGGCTTCCCGGAGCTAGCCGGTAGCCCACGTGAGGTGGGCAGTGGGTGGAAGAAACGCCAGTTTGGCGATCATCGCAGGGTCACTTCGCCGGTGACCCCATGAAGAGCCTCTAAGATCTGAGGATCAGAGGCATTGGGCGTCGACTACCCGGGTCGGAGCCGGCCAAGTCGGAAGCGCTCCCGGGGATAAGGTGGCAAACCTCGGCAGTCGGAGGACCACTTTCGAGGGAGGGGACTCCTGTTGCAGCTCCTGTTCCAGATGCCAACGGAGCCGGTAAGTATCCCCCAACAGGGTGCAGGGGGGCTTACCATTAGGCGGGGCGGGGTGTGCAGCCCTAGATGTGGGGGCCCGTAAAAACACCCCTTCCTTTAGTCCCTGAGGGTGGGGGACTCACTGGCCCTGGGACCTTTATTTTCAGTTGTTTCAGTTTTCCTTTGCTGCAGTGGGAGAGTGAGTTCTGCTGTGGGGATACGAGGCACACCATAATGGGCACAAAGCTGTCCACACAGTAGCGGGAGATGTTTTTCCAAGTTGTGGGTACCCTGGAGGGAGGGAAAAAAAAGTTTTCACGGGGTTCGTTAAAGAAGTTCATAAAATGGCTTGCTTCCCAATTCCCCGGGGTGTCACCCCAGCAAATGGAGTCGGTCCAATTTTTGGAACTAGTAGGACAAAGGCTCATGGCGTTGAGCAATCAGGACGACACCTCCGTGGATCGGCTTTTCAGTTTATACATTCAAATTCCTACAGCTGTAAAAGAAAATGCGGGGAGCGCGCTCCCAGCCCCGCCCCGCCAGGAGAGGGCGGGGAAGGGAAGCAAGCCATCCCGGGTTCCCCCAGTTGTTCCCCCCTCTCTTAACCCTCGTTCCAATCCCTCTTCCCCTGCATCGGGGGATCCGAGACAGGCAGCTCGGAAACAATTGCAGACCAGCCCGGCCAGGGAGACCAGCCGCTGCTCGCCTGGCCCCTCTCGGTCCTCCCAATACCCTAGCCCGGGCGGCAAGGTGCCAGCTGTCACGGAGCCTTCCCCTAATCCCTCTTCTAGCAGTTCCGTCTCTCCCATTTGCACCCCGAGTTCTACCCTGAAACCTGTTTTAAAGAGTTGTAAAATTTGTAAATGTACCCCGAAACCCTCCCCTGCTCCTCCCCCAGGCTCTACCCCAAAAACCCCAAAGTCAGTCAGGTTCCAGTCATCCCCCCCGGAGCCACAAAATAGCCTCCTGGACTCCAGCGCACAAGATGGCGCCGGCCACGTGGCGTGTTCCGTCCCTTGTGTTCTGGCTCCTTTTACTTCCCAGAATCCCTTCCTGATTGATCCGTACCCTCCTCCGACTGTGGCTCCGCCCCCTACACGGTGTCCCAAACCCTTTCTGTTCCCGCCTCCTTCCCCAAGTCCTGCCCCTGTCTCCCCCCACGGGAGGGGTGTTCCTCCTCCCCAGGCTCCTCCTCCTCCTCCTACTAAAACTCCTCCTCTTACTCCACCCCCAGAGAGGCGGCCCCTGAGCTCAACAGGTCCCACCCATCACCATGAATGTTGCCAGTGTTCTGGCTCCTCCTCGGTAAGCGGTCCTGCCCCTCCGCTTCCGACTTCTGATTCCCACGCCCCTCCTTCCGGTTCCCACGCTCCGGAAAACGGAAGTGACAGGCCAGGGGATCGGAACCCGGAACCGGAGACCACACTCATTGCCGCTCCGGTTTTTTATTCTTGGCAAAGGGGTATTCCAAATTGGCGGCTATTTGAATACTCCCATAAAAAGGAGCTCTGTAGGGCACAGAAGGCGTTCGGGAGAGTGAATATTTTAAAGGCTTATTGGAAGATACTTTCTCCTCCAATATCTTGGTCCCTAGCGACTTGAAAGGATTGTTTAAATGTCTCCTCCTATCAACTGAGTATAGATTGTGGGAGGACACATGGAAAAGTATGCTAGGGGAACTCCTGCCTGAGCTCTTACAGACCCCGAGTGCGCCATTGCCCCAGACAAAAAACCAATCACGATGGATCACTTGTGAGGCGAAGGGCAGTGGTCCCAGGCAGAAGCACAGGCAGAAAAAAATCCCACGGCCTGTGATTTTAAAAATTCAAGCTGCTGCCGAGAAGGCATTCATGGTGATGCCAACCACCGAGCCCCGTGTCCACTATGCCTCCATCAAACAGGGGCCGGCGGAACCTATCATTGAGTTCGTGGAGAGGCTAAAGATAGAAATTGAAAAGCAAGTGAAAAACCAGGACACCCTAGAAGAACTAATAATGGAAATGATAAAGTTAAAAGCTAACGATGCATGTAAACAGGTTATAACATCTCTACCTCTCTACCCTGAGCCGTCTCTCCAGCTTATAGTGGAGGCCTGTGTCAAGCGCGCAGTTGTACCAGCGCCACCTATTCCCACCAGAGGAGGAGTGAAGATGGCAGCGATGACTGCAGCTGCAAAGACTTTCCCTGTGCGCTGCTTCCTCTGCAACCAGCTTGGTCACATCGCGAGCGTGTCCCCTCTTAAAAATAAAATCAATAATGGGCAGGGGCAGGGGGAGGTGGGACGAAACACACAAGCAAAGAAAAACTAACTGGAGAGCACGAATCCGTCTAGCCTGAAAACAAAAATGAGGCGGGCCGCGAGGGGGACCTTGGGGGGGGGGGGGCAAAACTAATACCGGATGTGACATTCCCACTGGATCCGACATTTACCGAACACGACGAATAGCTCCAGGGTGGACTCCCCGTCCTCCCCTGAGCTTGGCCCTGACAGATAACACTTATTTTGAAACACAGGACTGACTGTTGGTGTCGGTGAAGCCCACATCACCGGGTTTGTTCGCCGGACTCAACTGCACCTATGTCTTGCTTGGGGATACAAAGTGTACCCCTCCGGAGATTGAAATCGTGCCGTAGACGCAGCTTTTGTGTCCGGACCGTTTCTCTCTCCTGGCACCGTACATCCAGCCACCATACTTCCTGCGAAAGGAACAACTAGTAGCGCAGGCGATTCCGGTGCCCAACACCCTTGTGGCGAAACCGGCTAAACCCTGCATCTATTGGGCGGAAGTCATTGGTGAGGATAAACCAATCATTGGATGCGGACTCTGTCGGGGTGAAGACTACTTTTACCTCAACGGACTCTTCGATACCGGAGCAGATGTGACAATTATACCAACCGAGAATTGGCCGTCACATTGGGAGTTGCAACCCGTGGCTGGCAGAATACAAGGAGTCAGGGGGTCCCAATTGGCTCGGCAATCAAAAAGCGTAATTAAAATTGAGGGACCTGAAGGGCAGGTGGCTAATGTCCGCCCTTTTGTTATGGAGTATAAAGCTCCCCTGTGGGGCAGAGATGCCATGTCGCAATGGGGTGTTCGTATTGAGATCCCGAAAACCCCGCGGGATTTTTCTTAGCCGCCACTGTGGAGCGCCCTGTCCAGAAACTGAATTGGCTATCTGATGAACCAGTATGGATAGATCAGTGGTCGCTTGACAAACAGAAATTGCAGGCGCTCAAAGAAATCGTGGAGGAGCAGTTAGCCAAAGGTAACATCGAGCCAACCTGGAGCCCTTGGAATTCTCCGGTCTTAGTCATGAAAAAGCCGGGGAAGGACAAGTGGCGGCTCCTTCACGACCTTCGTGAAATAAATAAAAAGATAGAAGACATGGGGTCTCTGCAACCAGGTATGCCCTCACCCTCAATGCTGCAGCAAAATTGGAATCTGGCAGTCCTAGATATCAAGGATTGTTTTTTCCAAATTCCCCTCAACCCCGAGAATGCACCACGGTTTGCCTTCTCGGTTCCATCCATCAACCGGGAAGCCCCAATGAGGCACTTCCATTGGTGGTTACTGCCTCAGGGCATGAAGAACAGCCGCAGTATCTGTCAATAGTACATGGCCTCATTGCTTTCTCCTGTCCGTGCCAAGGCAGAGGAGGCTGTCATCCTGCACTATATGGATGACTTGCTAATTTCGGCCCCCACGGACGACATACTGCAGTATGTCCTTGACCTTGTCATCGAGGTTTTGATCTCTGCAGGGTTTGAGCTCCAGAAGGAGAAAGTTCAGAGGATGCCCCCGTGGAAGTATCTTGGGCTCCAAATTACCAACAGGACTACTGTCCCACAGAAATTGGCAATTAACACCAAGCCAAAAACCCTTGCGGATTTCCACCAGCTGTGTGGGTCATTGAATTGGGTCAGACCCTGGCTAGGATTGACCACGGAGGACCTAGCTTCCTTTTTCAATTTATTGAAAGGGGGAGATGAGTTACTTTCTCCTAGGGTGCTGACCCCAGATGCGAGGGCAGCTCTGGAAAAGGTAGAGAAGGCGATGGGGACGAGACAAGCCCATCGCTACCTGCGGAACCTGCAATTTGAGTTTATTATCCTGGGACGGCTGCCGCACCTCCACGGCCTCATTTACCAGTGGGACCAGGACCAGAGGGACCCCCTCTTGATTACAGAGTGGGTGTTCCTCAGTCATCAGAGGTCCAAAAGTATCACCAGGCCACAGGAGCTGATGGCACAGCTGATCAGGAAGGCCAGGGACCGTTTGCGAGAGCTGGCGGGTTGCGATTTTGCGTTCATCTGAGTACCACTTGCCTTATCATCAGGCAAGCTGACTAAGGAGGTTTTGGAGCATTTGCTCCAGGAGAATGAGACTCTTCTCTTTGCCCTTGATAGCTACACAGGACAAACATCTGTCCACCACCCAAGTCATAAATTATTGAATTCAAATTTCAATCTGGTCCCGAAAGAAAATTTGAGCCGGGTGCCGCTCAAAGCTCTAACTGTTTTTACAGACGCATCTGGGGCTTCGCACAAGTCAGTCATGACTTGGAAGAACCCCCAGACTCAGCAGTGGGAGGCAGATGTTAAGGTTGTTGAGGGTTCCCCTCAAATTGCTGAGTTAGATGCAGTTGTTAGAGCTTTCGAGAGGTTCTCAGAGCCACTTAATTTGGTTACAGATTCGGCCTATGTGGCGGGTGTGGTGTCAAGGGCAGAGAACGCTGTTTTGAAAGAAGTCTCCAATCCGAACCTCCACGGTCTGCTCTCGAAGCTGATATATGCTGTCTCCCACCGAGAGCATCCGTACTTCGTGATGCACGTAAGATCGCACACAGACCTGCCAGGCTTTATCGCCGAAGGTAACCAGAGAGTGGACACCCTGGCCGCACCAGCTGATATGGCCAGGATTCCTGATATTTACCAACAGGCAAAGCTGAGCCATCAGAAATTCCATCAAAATGCGCCTGGCTTGGTATGGCAATTCCAAGTAAGCCGTGACCAGGCCAAGGACATTGTGGCCACATATCCCCAGTGCCAGAAGCTTGGGGTGCCAACCCTGAGCTCTGGCATCAATCCTAGAGGCCTGGAGAGCTGTGAGTTATGGCAGATTGATGTCACCCACGTTCCGCAGTTCGGCAGGTTGAAATATGTACATGTGAGTGTGGACACCTTTTCCGGGGCAGTCTTTGCTTCTGCCCACACAGGGGAGAAGGCCAAGGACGTACAGGAACACCTTGTACAGGCCTTCTCTGTGTTGGGGATCCCAAGGGAATTGAAATCGGACAATGGCCCAGCATATGCTTCCACGGCCTTCTGGGAGTTCCTGCAGAGGTGGGGAATCAAACATAAGACTGGCATCCCGTTATTCCCCCGCAGGTCAGGGCATGGTTGAGCGCACCCACCAAAGGCTCAAACGGGTCCTGGAGCAGCAACAGGGCGATACTCAATTCGATACACCTCATACTAAATTGCATAAAGCCCTTTTTACCATCAACTTTCTTAACTGCTCCTTCGAAGTGCTGAGTTCTCCCATTGTGAGGCACTTCATGAACTCTTCATCATTACGGTTGAGAAAACACCCTCCTGTGATGGTGAAGAACCCGGAGACCGGTAAAACGGAGGTCCCACATGAGTTAGTCACCTGGGGTCGTGGGTACGCTTGCGTATCCATGCCCTTTGGTTTGAGGTGGGTCCCTCAAAGGTGGGTCCGGCCCTATACTGCCAGTCAGGGACATCTGTCAGGGCCAACCTCCGGAGATGTCAAATATGCAGCGCTTCGTCGTCGTTGGCGCCCCTCCCTGGAACACCAAGGGTCCCCCAGAGGGCGGGACAGCCCCTTCTCCAAGTTGTTTCCTCCCCCTGAAGTTCAGGACCTATTTGAGTAACCCATTCCCTTTTCCTGTTCTGTTTTAGTCAGCCACACAGAGCCCCAGGATGTGGTATGCCCTTGTCATCTGGGCGTGCCTCTGCCAGTCTTCGGTGGAGTGGATAGTCCCGCAGCCGAGGAAGAATGTGTGGGTCACCCTGGCCCAGGCCATGCAGCAGGACCATCTCTGCTTATCAACTGTGGCAACAGGGAACCCACTTTCAACCTGCCTGGTGGGGATCCCATTTCAGCCTGAAGAATATCCCAAGACAATCATCAACATGCGGGATGATTTTAACCCCCGGCGGTGGCACCCCTCCTATGCCTCCTATCCTATGACCAACCCCCTCTGGGTGTGGCGGGAGTGGTCTAAAGACCTTCCCAAAGCACCCGAGGAACCTCAGGAATTAGAGTTACTTGGTTCAGCCCCATCCCCTTTTTGTGTTCAGAATCATTATAGATGGTCCAACCCCGAATCATACCTAAACGTTATCCAACCCAACCTTGACTATAGAGCTGCCGCGTGGTGCAACGCCACCGCCCAGATTGAGGGGACCCCTGTAGACCAACCTCGTCAGCTAGGTAAGAGGGTCTTCTTGATCTGTGGCCACCGGGTGTGGGCAGGCATCCCCTCTCGCCTGATAGGAGGGCTGTGCACCCTTGGACGCCTGACCCTGTTTTCGCCTAACCGTACCCAAATTTCGAATTGGAAATCTAAAAACACAAAATCGGCAATCCAAAAGAGAGAAGCTCATAATTTAGACGAAAATTGCAATGCAGATGTTTTTCATTGGTCTAAGTCCAAAAGAGTTGCTGTCTCCATCTTTTTACCGTGGGTGGCAGTGGCTAAAGCCCTAGGTGAATTGGGCCGCCTAGAGTGCTGGGTAGCGAAACAGGCAAACCTTACGTCAGCGGCCTTAAGCGACCTCCTAGCAGATGAGGAAATTACCAGGCAGGCGACCCTACAAAATCGGGCAGCAATAGATTTCCTGTTGCTTGCGCATGGCCACGGCTGCGAGGAGTTCAAAGGCCTCCGCTGTCTCAACTTGTCATCTCGGAGCAGCAGTGTCCACTCCAAGATACAGCAAATACAAGGTCTTGTCACGAACATCAAGGAGGAATCCGAAGACTGGCTGAGAAACATCTTTAAAGTCTGGGGACTTTCAGGTTGGCTGGCTACAGTTGTCAAAACCATTATATCTATTGTCCTTGTTATTATTCTAGTTTGTATTGCTATCCCCATTATTAAGACCTTAGTTGTCCGCAGCATCTCCCCATTACCCCAAGTTAACCGCACAGAGGTGGGGCCTATCCTGGATTGGGATCACGAAGATCACCCAAATGGTGAAGACATGAAAGCAGTTGAGGAAGAGAAGGATGGGCTCACCTCTGGAGAGGACTTTGAAAATGACACTTCTGTTTAAAAGAAAGGGGGAGATGTAGTGTTGCGTTGTTTAATGTTAATTTTCCTTCTGTCTTGATGGTTGGTCTCAGTTTCGTTCCCCTAAGTTAAGTACATAATGGTTTTTCCCTTTCCCGCCTTCGCCCTAGTCTGTCATCATAAACCCCTCCCCTTCATCTGGAACCTTCCCTGTCCCTCACCCTAAACCCTGCCCCACTGGATGTCAATCCTTTGTAGCCCCTCCCTTTGTTCTAGAAGTTTCTGTGCCAAGCATTCCCTTTTGTATTCATGATTGGTTATATTGTATGTATCTCCACCCTCGGTTTACCTTATTGGCTCAATGTACCCCTCTCCCCGCCTTCTGTACCTCCCCCCATTAACCGTTATTGGACAGAGTTTTGTGCCCTCCCCTTGCTCCTCCCCCGTACTTAAGCCTGTGTAGAACCCCTCAAACTGCCTTTTGCGGTTCCCTCTCCCAACCTCCTGACCTGATACCTCTTCCTTCAATAAATCCCTTCCCCCAAAAAGGTAAAAGGTCTCTCCTGCGCCTCTTTGTCCCTCCCTGACGACTCGCCCAGGCGTAGCTGTTGATACGCCTCTTCTGCGGCTCCCAGAGTGGTACCGGGGAGGGGCCACTCAGCGACACAAGCTTCCCGGAGCTAGCCAGTAGCCCAGGTGAGGTGGGCAGTAGGTGGAAGAAACGTCATACATCCACGGACTCCACTTCTTCTTCAAACCTACATTTTAGTTTCTCAGTCATCTGAAGCATGTTGGAGTGCACAACTTCAGCATCTTCTGCTGTGCAAATGTTCATATCCAACAGGGTCATCTGAAGGAAAAGAAGAACAAATTATTGACATGCACAGAAGAAATACTGTGTGACTTTCAGAGAGGCTGGCTAAACGTAGTGTTTCTTTTCTTGTGATGGACAGAGATAGATTCAGCCTCCTACATGCCATATTCGATTAGTAAACAATACCATCTGGTTGGACACAAAGGGAGAAATTGAGGCAGAGGTGGAATTTCTTTCCCAAGATAAGACAGATTTAGCACAAGGGCTGAGGCCCCTTGCATCTTCCACATTCACGTAGGACAGCACTCCCTTCATTACCGGCATTTGTTACGGCTTTTCCACATTTCAAGTACAAATATCAACTACTACTGTGAAACCAAATGGATGGCTCACTTTTTGAACAGAGTAAGGCAGAGGTTAAAAAGGAATTCCACTTGTTATCTCAATGTTTGGTGCATCCTCAGACGCATTTTACTCGAATGACACATTGGACCAAGGCTATCATAGCCAAAAGCTGTGGCACTCAACTTGCACATCTGCCCTTTCTCCTGACATTTGCCCTCGACCAGCTCATAGTGGATGCTCATTTTCTCCACACACTCCACATTAGGGCTGCCTGAATGCTATGGAACAGACCACAGTCAAAATTCCCATCATTTATAGTGCAATGTGACATGGCAACATGACAGAGGCCATGTGCTGAATCTCAGCACACGGAACAGATGCCAACAGTGCCTACAAACCTTTGCCTACAGACACCAGACACTACCAGCCAAAGAAATCAAGTCATTTTCATACACAGCTCTTTATGATTATGCTTCAAAGTAGCAAGGTACTTACAATCGCTACCAACTTCTTTGCTACCATACAGGCTACAAACATCCCAACAGGATGTGCTCTGGAGCAAGAGAAGGCAGACACAGAGAGGGAAGGCATGCTGCAAGGACACAGAGAAAGGAAGTATCTCCAACACTTCCCCTCTTCTTCTCATACTTCCCCTCTTCTTCTGCAAGAGTTAAAAAGGAGTATTTTTGTATGCTTGGGAAGGGATCCATGTCAAAATTAACTTGTGATTTCCCCCAGATTCATTCTAACCAAACCAGTTCCTGCTAGATCTCACCATGCACAGGTGTTTGTACTGGCCAAAGGAAAGCCATGCCACAGGCAGCTTCTTTGGCTCTTACTGCCACCTCCAAGCAACTGAGAAGGGATGTGGGAACACACGGAACAAAGAATAGAGCAAACATGCACTCTCAAAGCAACTGTCTGCCTCATCGTTGCCAGGGAGAAAAGAAAATATTGCTTGAATTCCAGACTGGTCTCAGGATTTCCCAACCTACTAAAACTTTTGTTCCAATTCTCAGGAGTTCTGCACCATTCGCTTCCATCAGATTTGGCACGTGTTGGAGGCAACAAGGTGCTATCAAAGTAGGAAACAAGAGTCAGGTATCCTAAAATACAAACCACTCAGTACTCCAAATATAAAATTATGAATCAGAATATCCATACTACTGGGCTTTCTTTTATTTACAGCCATCTTGGCAATGAAAATAAAACTAAGATTGTGATTGTTCAAGGCCAAGTGTTCACTGCCTGATAAGGAACTAACTGTCATCTACCTTGTTCCTACATCCACCGTAAAAAAACTCCCTGTAAAGATCGTAATGCATTGCACCCACTCCAATGCGTCTTGTGTTCAGGATGGATATTCAAGCGTAGCAACGTTCGATTTCTATCCAGACTCCTCTCTTAATTTATTAGGCAAATGAAATCCCACGCCATGGAGAAAAAATGCCTTGACAAAAGCACCAACTTCTAGCTCTCCACCCATCTTTGCCCATTTCTACTATGTTTCAAGATTTACTTCTCCATTCCTCCATTTTTAGAGCCTGATCGCCACCTATTAAGTCTAGCTGGGGGACTGAAAATCAAGAATGCATTTTCTCCATTCAAAAGAGCTGTACAGAAATAGATGTAGTCCCTGCTTTACTGCTGCATTTAGCAATCACACATTGACTGGAAGCAAAGTGCATTTTGGAGCCAAGTCCTTCATTAACTCCAGGAACAATTGTTTTCCTTTATGCTACACCCTCTTTTGACATACCCGATATATTGCAAAACCTTCAGTCTCTGTTCACTGAGTACCATCTGCTCCTTTATCAACCTTTCCATTTCCATATTCACAGTTGGGGGATTCTGTATTTCTTCACTTGCCATAAATTCTCTGCAGGATTGAATGTAGATATGTAGAATGGAATCACATGATATATGTGATATCATACGTGTTATCACGTTGAAAGAAAAAATGATCAAGTATTACTTTGATAGATACCAAAAGTGAACACTAGCCACTTTGTGTTGCTCATTGTCCAAAAGAAGACTGCCACATTTCTGACCTGAAACTCTGAACTACACACTTCCTTTGCATGAGCCTCCAGCCCTTGACTCTCCCTTGCCATTTCAGTTGATGCCATTTTTCTTTCTCAAGCTCTGATTTCATTCGATTCAAGAGTAGCTTGGCAGTTGCCCTCTCATTATCCAGCAGTGCTCTGTTTATACTGTGCATTAAAAAATAAAACCTGAAGTAGAAGCAGCATACGACATGCAAAAAAAACCAAAAAATTGTCTCTTCTACAGAAAATGAGGGGAGAAAAGAACACAAATGATAACCAATACCCTGCCAAGTAGAAATTGCTTCTATATTTCAGTGATTGATAGGCAGAAAAAATGAATTTCATTTGGGGAAAGACATTCTAGGAATATTCAGACTGCTATCTTCCCCCAGGTAAAACATTTACCATGGCCTTAGCGTTAATGAGCTTGTGAACATCAGCTGCCAAGAGGAAGGACATTTCCTCCAGTTTCACAGAATACTTGGTCAGTACATCTGCTATCTGTGCAATCAAAGAATACAGAAAAGCAACAACAATGAAAAGTAGAACTCAAATATCAATTTCCCAAGTTAAAATCTACATGAACAAGACAATTTTTCCATTCAAGTGAATTCGATTTAATTAATTCATTAACTACGTAAGTATCATTCTCACGTTCAAGAATAGAATTCAAAGAATCAACGTTGCTTCTTCTGAGACATTGAAGCCTGAGTAGATCCCAACTTCAAATCTATTAGGACGGCATGAAAGCAATACCTTCTACATTTAGTACATGTAAACTACAAAGACATCTAGAACAGCGCTAAAAGATGAACAAACCCATGAACTTTGAAGGAGACACTAGCAAGAAATGTGGAAATAAGCTTTATCTGCCCAGTGCTTTTCCCAAAAGCTTGGGCGCTCCTTGGCATCAGTGAGAGTCTCTGTCTCATTATTCAGCAGCTGGCTTAGGATAAAAAAGGATGCATGCAATCACTTCATTCCTGTTCATGACATAATCTTACTGCATCATCACGGAAGCCATTTACTTGGAAATATAGCCTAAAAAATAGGTGTCAGACTGGGTACATAGCTAGATTGCTATGACCAAAACCAATTTCTTTTTAACAGGAAAGCCATACAATATGCCTGCCATGGCAAATATTAGTCTACTAGCCCTGTGCTTCAACGGGCAGTGAGCTGTTCGTTACACCAAATTTGCGTTGGGCAAGGAGACAGTCTATTTATTACAAGCCCCTAGTTCTAGAACCAAGAATTCAGGAGTTGCTCATTCCCAATGAAAATCTGTCCATTTCATACCTGTGGGGTTTTATGCTTCTGTTCTTTACCTGTCTTGAGTGTGGCTTTCTTGTGAAGTCACTGATGGGTGTTTTTCCAACACATTTCTGCTGATTACACGGTAATTGCATGGCATCAGCAGACATCACTGCATGTCTCTTTAAAGTATGCTTTTTACTCTTCTTAGAGGACCTTGTCTTCTTCTTTCCTTCACCCAAAAGGTGGGCTAAGTGAGCATTTAAAGAACCATCATCTCAACAATTAGAATGCTTTCAAACACCTGAATGGAGAACAGCAACAAAAAAAATTTAAAAAAAACTAGTACGTGGAGGACAGCAGAAGAGAAAGGTAAAATAATGAATCCTACATGCCACATTCATAACTCTCTTCATTCAAGCCTATTTTCAAAGTGAGAAAAACAAAAAAGATCATCTTTTCCTCAGAGAGGAAAAGTGGAGTAACTGGATTGTGTTGCCTTGCTTACAGTTACCAGAAAAGTCAACAGCAGAGTCGAAAACTCCTGAAGCTGGCTAACTACACCTCTAAATGTTTTAGTACTGTGTTATGATTCTGTCTTCAGTTAATAGAACCTGATATACAACAAAGAGATGGGAGCACATGGAGATGCATTGGAGAGCCCACGCTGGAGGTAACACATTCAGTTTTTACTCAAACAAATCCAAATTAGAAATGTTGAAAATGACCTGGGGCCATTTCAACAGCCAGCAAACTGACTAACACAACCAACCTTTGGCTTTTATTCAATCCTTTGCTTGTTTTACCTGGGCCTTGAAGATCTGTCTGCAGCCTTCCTGTCTGCATATATATCACAGTCGTCCTATTGAGAACCCATGGCTCATCACAGCTGCTTGGCCAGGCCTGCTTCCAGAAGAACTGGCAACTACAAGCTGGGAGCCAAGAGATACAACACTTCACTTGGAAAAGGGCCTTCCATGAATCCTAGAATCCCAGAATGGTTTGGACTGGAAGCGACCTTAGAGATGATAGATTATCTTCTTCCCACATCCTGACATGGGCAGGGACACTTTTCCACTAGTCCAGGTTGCTCCATGTCCGCTCCAGCCTGGCCCTGGACACTTCCTGCCTTGGGGTCCCTTACAGCCTCTTTGAGCAACATATGCCAGGCCTCAGCACCCACACAAGGAAGAATTCCTTTCCAATATCCCATCTACCCCAGCCCTCTGGCAGTTTGAAGCTATTCCCCCTTCTCCTGCTAGTCCAGACCTTTTTCCAAAGTCCCTCCCCATCTATCTTGGAGCCCCAGCAGGCACTGCAAGGGGCTTGAAGGTCTCCCTGGAACCTTCTGTTCTCCAGATTGGACAACCTCAGCTCTTCCAGTCTGTCCTAGAGCAGAGGAGCTCCAGCTTTAAAAGCAGCCTAGCAGCCTCCTGCCCGTGAATCTCAACGCCACCGCTGGCCTTTTGGGCCCTATGGATATCGCTTCCAGTGTCGCTCAGGGTCACTCCTGGCTCTCTCCCTGCCCCCCATGGGGCCTGCGGAGATTCCGCTTGGATGCCACTCTTGCCGCTGTCAGACCAACGGAGGGCGGGGGGCCAGCCCAGCCTCATCCACAATCCACAGTGTCCTCGGCAGCAGCTGCGGGCTCATGGCGACCCACACACCCGGAAGCAGATCTCCGGAACAGAGGATCATAGCCCCACATTTGTGCTCATCTTTGCACAAGGCAGGCCAGACTTTCCAGGCCCGGACGTTTCTGTTCAGCACGAGAATGAGAATACACCAGCGCCATGGGGGAGGAAACCTCTAAAGACTCCCTCATACGTGGTCTCTCAACTTAATGCCCAAGCACTTGCCATTCCTGAGGCTACACTTACGCCTTTTTTACCTTGTGAGTTAGAAATGCCATTGTCTGGTGTGCAGCTAAAGGCGCAGCAAAGGCAGGCCAGGCCAAAAAGCTGGGGCAGTGCCCTTCCTCACACCTTCGCTGTGGTGTACGCCATGCAGCTAGAGTGAAGCCAGAAGGACCTGAGGAAGAAGAAGGCATTCTTAAAGTAGCCCTCTGTCAGCAGCCCTAAAAGGGTGCATAACACACGGCGTCTCGCTGCCCTCCATTCTACATACTTGCAGCTCCCTTTTCCAATTTGCAGAAGTTGCTGCCAGAGCAGAGTGGGCCAGATTGAAGAGGCAGTGCCTAGGTTCACCTTCTACTTATTGCACGTAAGGAACATCCAGCTCCTCTCTGCACTCTGTATTTCCCTTCTCCGCGGCATGTACCCTGGTGCTGTGTGCAATTCGGCGCCTAGAAGTGACTGCCAATGTTTCCACAGCGGGCTGCAAGGGAACCAAGGAGCACCACAAGCAGCAGTGCTGAGGCTTTTTCTCAGCCCTAAAAATAGGGTCTTCACCTTTTCCTCCGGCCTAGCTCTGATGTTAGGATGAAGCCTCCTGGGCCCTTGCCTCATGGACCTAAATAAGATAACAAAAGAGGCTCTTTTCCCTGATGAAGTTGCAGGGTTTATTTCTCCTGGGTAGTGAGGAAAAGAGGGAGAAAGAGAGGGAGAAAGAGACAGAGGTCAGGGGGTACAGATCTTTTCTAGGGTCTGAAAAGGGGTGTGGCGAGAAATTGGATCCCAGCCAGACCTGTATGGCTAGGAGGGGAGAGGGACCAAGCTACAGGGCATAGCAGGGTTCACAGAATGTGCCATTTACAATGCACCTAGGAAATGCAATATCTCCCCATTTTTTGTTTTACAAAGTTGAAAGAAGGATATTAGTTTCATTTGAATTATGACTTTGCCCACCACCCTGTGAGTCCCCAGCCTTTAAACAGTCCATTGAACCAATCTTCAGATTAGGGTAGCATGGATGTTAGGAGCTTTGGAGGTCAGGTCCATACAGCAAAGTCCTTCAAATTCCTGGTACTCATGTCCGTGCAGTAGTAGGAGAAAATCTATGCCCACACGATTCTGGCGTGTGTGGGCCAGGTTCATCTAGATGTTTTGACATGGCTGAAGGACGATTCATGCAGCTGCTAAACTGTTCAGTGTTAACAGGAAGACAACTTGGATGGGGTTCCTCACAGGACTTAGAGAAGGGAAGCTTTTCTCTAAAAGGAAAGACAAACATTGTAAAACCTATTAAAAGTTTCTACCTGCTGGAATGTCATCCTCTATGAGGATTTATTTTTCTTTTTTCCGGCGGCATCTTCTTTTTGAAGCCACAGCCACCTGCTCCTTGCTCCCCTCAGTTGGAGCAGGATGTCTGGGAACATATGGTTTCACCCACTTTTGGGGAATCCACCGAGGGCCTGAGGGAGTGGATACTCACGCGTAGCCACGTCCCCAGGTTACGAGCTCATAGGGCCCTTTGATTTCCCAGGTTTCTGGGTCCCTAATCAAAACTGGAGGATGTTGGGATAACTTGAACTGTTTAGCACTGTTAAAGTGAGGTACCACAGGTGGACTCATGTTCTCAAATGAACAATTCAGGAAATTGAGAGTAAACATGGCTTTGCAGAGCTTCTGCTGTGGAGACATCCACGCAGTTGAACTGCTCTGCTTAGCCAAAACCTCCTTGAGCATCTGATTGGCTCGCTCAACTACACCTTGGCCTGTGGGGGAGTGGGAGGTGCCAGTTTTATGTTCCACTCCCCACTGCTGGATGAGTTCCAGGAACTCCTTGGACTTAAGCGCTGCGCCCTGATCAGTTAAGATTTCCTTAGGGATCCCCAATACTGAAAAGGCTTGCACTAGGTGTTTTTTGGCGTGCATTGCCCTTTCTCCTGCGTGGGCAGAGGCATAGACTGCGCCTGAATATGTGTCAATGCTAACATGCACATATTTGAGGCGACCGAAACTAGGAATGTGTGTGATGTCTGTCTGCCATACCTCACAACTGCCAAGACCTCGGGGGTTAACCCCCATGACTATTGATGGCATGGTGTGCAGCTGACAGTTGGGACAGGTGGCCACAATGGCTCAAGCCTGACTCGGTGTTAGCTGGAACTGACGCATTAGACCTGGTGTATTCTGGTGATACTGCTGGTGGCTCAGCTTTGCCTGTTGGAAGATGTAACGAACGTGTGCTTGTTATGGTCGGGTTGCAAGGGAGTCTGCCTGACGGTTCCCTTCTGCAATTTCGCCTGGCAAATGTGTGTGACCTCACATGCATCACATAGAACGGGTGTTCTCTATGAGAAATCAAATAAATTAGTTTGGAAAGCAACCTGAAAAGCTGCTCATTCTCGATGTCTCTGAGCACTGCCTGCTCCGCTCTGGACACTACCCCCGCTACATAGGCTGAGTCTGTTATCAAGTTGATTGGCTCTGAGAACTTCTCAAAGGCTCTTACAACTGCTGCCAGTTCAGCTATCTGGGGTGATCCTTCCACAAACTCAACATCAGCCTCCGAATGCTGAGTCTTGGGATTTTTCCAAGTCATCACCTACTTGTGGGACTCCCCGGATGCATCCGTGAACACTGTGAGATCTTTGAGTGGTCTCTGACTCCTCTTCTCTCGAGGAATGAGGTGGAATTCCTCATTGAACAGCTTGTGAGAGGGGGCATGGACTGATATTTGTCCTCTGAAGGTGTCCAGGGCTAATTGGAGACTGGCATTGCTCTGGAGCAAGTGCTCAAACATCTCTTTAGTCAGTCTTTCTGGAGAGTTCCTCCCTCCTCAGACAGTTTGACTGGGAGGTGAATACATGTGAAGTCACAAACAGCTAGTTCATACAGTCTCATCCTTGCTTTCTGAATCAGCTGAGCTATTAACTCTTGTGGCTTAGTGATAGTTTTGGATCTTTGGTGGGAGAGGAAGACCCACTCTATCATTAAGAGTGACTCTCTATGCCCCTGGATCCATTGGAATATTAACCCATGTAAGCGTGGCAGTTTTCCTAGGGCAATGGATTTGAAGGGCAGCTTGGGCTGGTAACGGTGAGCTTGCCTCTCTCCTAAAGTGTTTTGAACCTTTTTGATTGCAGTCTTTGCCTCTGGGGTCAGTTCCCTGGGAGAAAGCAGCTCTCTCTCCCCCTTCAATAAATTGAAGAGAGGTTCTAGGTCCTCATTAGTGAGGCCTAGCCAGGGCCTAACCCAATTCAATGACCCACACAGGGAATGGAGATCTGCTAAGGTTTTTGGATTACAATTCATTTCCAATTTCTGCGGAACAATGGTCCGTGCAGTAATTTCCAAGCCCAGGTACTTCCAACGTGGCATCCTTTGGACTTTGTCCTCCTGCAATTCAAATACAGCAGAGGTTAAAACTTTAACCACTAGGTCAAGTGTGTCTTGGAGTTGAGAGTTATCAGGGGCACACACAAGCACATCATCCATGTAATGAAGGATGATGGCCTCCCCTCTCTGGGCACGCACCTGGGACAGCAATGAGGCCACATGCCACTGGCAGATGGAGGGACTACATTTTAATCCCTGGAGCAAAACTCTCCAGTGGTAGCGCTTCATTGGGCCTTCTTGACTGATGGTAGGTACGGAGAAGGCGAACCGTGGGGCATCTTCTGGGTGTAGGGGAATGTGGAAGAAACAGTCCTTGATGTCTAGAACAGCCAATTGCCAATCTCTGGGAAGTATTGTTGGAGAAGGCATTTCAGGTTGGAGAGACCCCATGTCCACAGTTTCTTTGTTTATTTCCCGGAGGTCGTGGAGCAGCCTCCACTTGTCCTTCCCCGGTTTCTTTATCACAAAACCCGGAAAATTCCACACACTTGTGGTCTCCTCTATGTGGCCTTTAGCCAATTGCTCCTCCACAAGCTCCTCAAGCGCCCTGAGCTTCTCCTTACTCATCGGCCACTGTGCTACCCACTTTGGGGTATCATCTAGCCATTTCAATTTTTGGGAAGGGCGCTGTACAGTGGCCGCCTCTAAAAATCCCGAGGAGTCTTAGGAATAATCAATTTTACCCCCCACTGGGACATGGTGTCTCTCCCCCATAGAGGGCATTTATAGTCTGTAACAAATGGACGGATGCTAGCCAATTTTCCATCCGGCCTTTCAATTTGCACCATGCTTTTTGATATTTTTGCCAATTTTACTCCTCCTACACCTTGGATTCTGCCTGCCACAGGCTGAAGTTCCCAATGTGACGGCCACATCCTTTCGGGCATGATAGTCACATCAGCACCTGTGTCCAGTACCCCCTCCACATGGAGGTGATTTGATCCACGGGTTAGGTTGCATGCCAGAGAAGCTTTGTCCTCACCCGCCACTTCTGCCCAGTAGACTTCAGGTGATTTTCCATCTGCTGGGACCTCCACTGGAACAGGAATGGCCTGGGCGAGGATTTGTCCCTCAACCAGGTAATATGGTGGTAGAGGACATTGTGCCAAGAGAATGAGGCCAGTTATGCTTCCCTTGATGGTCATGGGAGCCACCTCAATCTCTGGGGGTGTGTGTGCTGTGTCCCCGACAACAAAGTACTCACTGTCCAGTTTCATGTGGTTTAACGTCACGTCCTGTGTACTGTTAGGTAAGTCCACTGTAATGACTGTCCAATCACGTGACCTGAAATGAAAACCTTTGGTAGTCACAAGCCTAAAACAGCGTAGTGGCTTCCAAACCTTGTTAATTGAACATTTAATATTTTGATTGCCGTGCATCCCCACGCCCTCTCTCGCATCCTCCCCCTTTTTGTTTATTAAGAGAGAGTCCTTTGCGAGTGTGGAGCCCGCCGCAGTTATAGCCAAGTGCGCTATTGTGTTAATGACGGGTACGCGCTGTAAAGTTAGTTTTTTTGTTTGTTGGTCTTCTTCTGTTTCTGGTTGTGTGGACGGTCCCTGGCGAAGTGTCCTGGCTGCTTGCACTGGAAGCAGATGATGTGCTGCTGCTCTGGTGACATTGGTTGCTTCTTGGCTTCTGGTGTTACAGCTGCCATGGTCTTTGGGTGTGCCAGTCCTGGATTTCTCTCGTGTCCACTGAGCAGTTCTGCTTTCCTGGCACAGGCTTCTATCATCTGTGCTAAGCTAGGTGCTGGCTCTAGGGGAAGGACAAGAATAACCCTACGGCAGGTTTCATTAGCATTCCTCTGAGCCATCTCTTTAATTAATTCAGCTTGTACCACTGGATCAGACACCTGTCTTTCCACTTGCGCACAAAGGCGGTCCACAAACTGTAAGAAATTCTCAGAAGCAAACTGTTTAATGTTAACATAACTGCCTTTAGTATCTACTGTTGGTAATTGATTAAAAGCCTTTTCTGCAACATTGCATATTTTATGCAGGACAGACTTGGATAGTACTGTGGTTTGGCTTTCGGGGCAATGCCAATCCTTTTCCCCACATAGGTGTTCATATGTTATGTCATTATTATCAGCATCTTTTGCATCATCTGAGCTTTTTAAAAGCTCTAGTAAAAGCACTTTCAAAGATCTTTTCCACAGGCTTTCCCATAGATCATATTCTGAAGGAGGTAACAGACATTGGAAAAGCTCTTTGATATCATATGGAACCAGTTCGTTTGAGGTAAAGGTGGCTCTCATCATGCCTTTAAAGTTTTCACTATTTTTACCAAATTCTCTCTGTAATTTACAAATTTCCTTTTTTATCTTGATAGGACAAAGGTTGATAACTTCTTCTACCATTTCTCTTACCAGTATAAACTACAGGAGCAACTGATGGTATATACTGTTTTCACTGGTGTTGACTTTCAGGGCTGGGCATCCCCCCCCACCTGGCCCGGGAGGCTGCCCACCCCCCCCCACCACGGGGACACCATCCGTCCCACAGGGGCTGTGAGCTGATCCCCCTCCACCCCCATCCCCACCGACACTGAACCCATCAGGGGCTCCACTGCCCTCCCCCACCCCTCAGCAGCTTGGAGGGAAGGAATGTGAAACCAGAGCGGGGGAGGGGTTGCGGGATTCAGAGTTGAAACACCTGTGGGCAGGGTCTTGGAGGGGGGAGGGGGCAGTGGAGAAGAGGGCAGGGATGGGTTATGGGAGGGGACAGGCTTAGGGGCCGGGACTGGAGGGTGAAGGGGGTTGTGGGATGAAGGAGGAGACACGTGGCTGCCACCATATGGGACCCAACCCAGGCGGTCTACCGCATGGCCTGAGCTATCTTGGACCCCGACCCTGACACACGTAGCCACGTAGCCGTGGCCCGGAGGGGAAGGGAACAAGGAAGAAGAGCTTACAATTTTCGAAAAATTATCAGAACCGGGATACCGGGGAGGACCCAGGGACTCAGAACAGCTACAGCTGTGCTGGGTGCCCTGCACCCCCCAGGGAGACCCGTGGGTCCCCTCCAGGTCCGGGTTATAGGGTTTTCGGTAAAGGGAAGGTGAGTCTGAACCGTTTTGCTGCTGCTGTCTGTTGTTGTCTGTCTGAATTAAAAGTTTCCAAATTTGTAAGAAAATCGGGAGGAATACAGAAGCTGTTTTATCTCCATTTTCCACTTTTCAAGTTAATAAATCCCCTATTTCATCCCAAAATGAAATCAAATTTATATTTTGCAATTCAAGGTCAGATTTTTCAACAGACAGCCAGCTGGCAAAACGGGCTAACTTTTTCTTAGATATTAAAACATTTCCTGAACTTAATATTTCCCTTAGTTGGTTTCTTATACTCTTTTGTAAGGCAGATTGCTGTAAGCCCATGGTGTTTAGCAATTTGCCACTATATCTACCCCACTACAGTTAAAAACACAGGAAGAGAGTTAGTTGTTAAAACGTGCCAGGTACACCACGGTTTTCAGGCTTTACTGGCTGCGGAGCGAATGTTAGTTTCGCCGTTTCTGTCGGTAAAACCCACGTGGCGCCCTCGCCACTGTAGGGACCAATCCCGCCACAAAAACGCTCAAAAATCACAAAAAACCGCAAAAAAACCCCGTGCCGCCGCTTTGAAGCCCATCAAAAGCTGCCTGCCTGCCGCCGCGCCTTGGGTGACTGCATCCAGCCTCCCCCCAGCCCGCACGCCATACCATGTGGCCACGGACTGCCTATCTGTGAATGCCGTGCACATTCCCGTGCCACCTTTCCTCCCGAGAACGCAGCCGAGCAGGAAAAATTCCACCGGTGAGACCTCCCCGCAGAGCTCTGGGAACCGACCTGCTGCGAAAGGAGGCTTCCACTCACCTTTTTTTTCTTGCAGGCAGAGGCGTCTGTATAACTGTAGTGGGTCAGCATCCAGAACCGACCTGCCTGGGCTTCTGACAGGCTCCCGGTTCATGCTTAAAAGCCTTCAAACTGTACAAAATGCAGCTAAAAGAAATTTAAGCTAGTTGATCAGCTCCAAGGCTTCTCGAATCCCTAAAATAGGAGTCACAGCCGGACGTGGGGTGCTCTGTAGAGACCATCCAAGTTGGGGCGCCAAATGAGGCTTTTTCTCTGCCCTAAAAATGGGGTCTTCACCTTTTCCTCCGGTCTAGCTCAGGTGTTAGGATGAAGCCTCCTGGGCCCTTGCCTCATGGACCTAAATAAGATAACAAAAGAGGCTCTTTTCCATGATGAAGTTGCAGGGTTTATTTCTCCTGGGTAGCAAGGAAAAGAGGGAGAAAGAGAGGGAGAAAGAGACAGAGGTCAGGGGCTACAGATCATTTCTAAGGTCTGAAAAGGCGGGCGGGGAGAAATTGGATCCCAGCCAGCCCTGTATGGCCAGGAGGGGAGAGGGACGAAGCTACAGGGCATAAGCAGGGGTCACGGAATGTACCATTTACAATGCACCTAGGAAATGCAACACAGTGCTTCAGCTTGCTCCTTTCGACTGCTAGGGTCATGTTGGAAGGCAAGCGAGAGGCAGCCACCTTCCTCTTCTAATAGGCTGTAACGTGCTGCACACAAGCACGGTACTTTTGCAGCTTCGAACACCGCCCTCGCCCACGCCTGGCGCCGTTTTCACTTCCCGGGGGCCAGAAGTAGCTGAAGCAGAGCCACACAGCCAGCAGTGTGCCGGCAGCCAAGCGCTCGAGAACACTGCTTCTGCCCAAGCCCGCCTAGGGCGTGTACCTTTGTTCTCAGAGCTCCATGCAACAGTCTGCCTCTCTCGCAGTTCGAATGGAAATCGAAAGCTTTTCTCCTACACCCTTCACAGAGATTTGTTGCCAGGACGAGAAGGTCTTGTGGCCGGAGCTCGCCCCCGCCGCGAGGAAGCTGCTATTAGCACAGCATTGCACGGGGACTTCTTGCTCCTTGACTACGTGCTCAGCGCTCTCCAAATTCGCTGCTAGCTCCACGGTCCTTCTCAGCTGCAAGTAGCAGCTCTCACAGTACATAGAACTTCGCAAGGACCGAGGACCAGGAGGGATATATCGCACACGAAAATGTGCCAGGACAGAGACGTGTTCTACATTGTCCCTTCTCGTCATCCAGTTTGTGCTTCTGCTGCTTCTGCTGTTAGGAATCCCTCCTTGAAAGACGAGCGAGAGCGTCTTTCTGGGTGCATTGCACTGAGTGAGAGCTCGCTAGGGACTTTGCACTCGGAGCCAAGGCAACTGGGCGTGCTTGCCTGCAGAACTGAGGACAAGCTGTTGGGCAGAGCTGAAACTGAGCGCTGGAGTTCAGCTCTGTCCAGATGGCAGAAGGTGAAAAACGAAGCCGCTTCCGAGCGCAGTGCAGCGAAGAGCACACGAGCAGTCAAAGAGTTCCTTCACAATCCCTTTCACTTCTCAGTGCTCTTGCTGCTTGGAAAAGTAGCACACAGCCGTTGCACACCAGGGCAAAAGCTGGGGCAGTGCCATTCCTCACACCTTCGCTGTGGTGTACTCCATTGTTGGGGGTTGAATGCTTTCCTTTTCTTTCTGTGGAATTTCTCCCATTGTTATGCTAAGTGGCTACACCTTAAGGAAATGTTCTCTCGAAGGGAGGTGCGTGGAGGGTGGGCTGGGGGTGAAACAGGAAAAAGGAAAGGCCGGACGGGGGTCTGGAGTGGGCTGGAAAACTCTCTCTTTTGGCTCATGGAGGCAGAGGACGCCCCGTGCTCTGATCTATCATCTCCCCTGCCACCCCAGCGCTGAGATCCACGCTCCCTGCCTTTGGACATCGCTCTGCTGCTCTCCTACCTCACCCTACTACCTAAGGACACTCTGCCGAGCACCACGACCGACACCGTGAGGGGGGAGTCACTTTCCCCATCCCTCTCACCCCTGGGCCGCTGTCCTTGTCACTCCAGCCCTCCACAACTGCGCGAGACCTGCCCTGCCCCCACAGCACTGGTAACTGAGCACAGGGAGACGGCCTGCAGCCAAAAGGGACTGGAACTGAGTCATACTGTTCTGTTCTGTTGTCAATTTTTATAGCTGTTGTTGTTTTCTGCCTTGTTAGATATCAGTAAAGACCTGTTACCCTCATCCCCACATCTCCTGCCTGAAGGCCTCTGATTTGAACCTAAAATAATTAAAAAGGGAGGGGGTTGCACTCTGCATCGCAGGAAAGGGGCCCTTGTCTTTCCTTAGACCATACCTGTCTTTCAAACCAAGACAGATTTTGGTGCCTGGAACCTGAGGCATTGCCTGAGGGCATTGAGAGAGGGTTAGAAAAGGGGATAACAGTTCTTGAATTACCCAAGCTTGTGGTAGGTGACACCATGCTGTCCAGCTTGCCCTGGATTGGCCTCCATGTTGTCACTTCTATATCTCTCCCATTTACAAGCCCTTTTTTAACCATGAGTCTCATAACCAAGCTTACTTTGGTTGTTATCCGGTTCATTTTGTGGGTTGATCAGTTGAGGAATTCATGGATTTTTAATTTTCTCTGGAAGATGGCCACATGGATTCAGAGCTATCGCACTCTAAGTGTGTGTTTCTGGGGCTATTTCAATAACAGTACTTAATGTGAGGAAGTGGCAGCAGGTGAAATCTTCTCCCAACCCATCACACGGTTTTTGAAGCTCACCCCAACAGTCTTCAAGGGCTTCAAATTCGCTTTAAATGCTAATGACATTATACTGTGGCTAGTGTTGCTTATATCCCTGTTAAACCTGTTCTATCTAACATTCAGAGATAAGGGGAGATTGACTTGGATAATGACCCTGATACCTACTGCAGGGACTAGGGATGTTACCCCAGAGCCTGATCCTGTCCCAGAGACTAGGGAGGTTAACCCAGAGTTTGACCCTGCCCCACAGCCCACCTCAGAAAGGAACCACCCAGAATGGGTGGGGGTGCTAGCGAAGGAGATACGTGAGATGGGCCAGATGCTGAAGGTGTACCTCTCCCCACCTGGTGAGAAACCCTCCCCCTGCCTTAGAGAGGGAGGCTCTGATGGTGCAGCAGTGGGACCCACAGACGTTACATCTGTCCAGGTTCCAGCTGAACTTCAAGGGCACTCAGGAGCAGCAGTTGCCCCTGTGGAAACTAGGAAGTCTAAGATGAAAACAAGGCACCTAGATAATAAGGGTCTGGAAGGGGGCCCCTCACAACCAGCAGGGGAGCCAGAAGTTGAGATCATCACCAAGTCCCTGTCATACGAGAGTCTCCGTAACCTGCGAAAAGACATTGTACGACGGGGTTGTGAGCCTTTTATAACCTGGTTACTGCGGGTCTGGGACCTTAGGGGAAAAGGCGTGCAACTGCATGGTATTGAGGCAAGGAATTTGGGAGCCTTGACCCAGGACTCACGTGTGGACCAAGTATTTGTAAGGGAGACAGGTCTCCTTTCCCTCTGGGAGTGACTTTAAAGGAGTGTGAGAGAGAGATTTGTCCACAGGGAAAGAATGCAGGAGCACCACCAGAGAACGCCTTGGAATACCCTTGAGGAAGGGATCCAACAGCTGAGAGAAGTGGCAGTACTGGAGGTGCTCTTTGGAAGGGATGGACAGCATGACAATGACCCTGACAAGGTCAGGTGCACAGGGAAGAGGTTGTGGAATCTGGCAAACCTGGGCCCATCTCAATATACCCCCTTTATTGCAATGATTAATGCTGATACCAACCAAGTGACAGTGGGTTCTGTTGCCAACAGGCTCAGGAATTTTCAGAGTATGATGGCTGGCCCAATGCAGGCTCATGTCTCTGCAGTGGTTAAGGACCTCAGAGATGAGTTTAAGGAGGAGATGAAGGAGATAAGGGAAGAGGTGAGGAAGATCAATGAAGCACCAGTGCGAGTCATGGACCCCAAAAGCAGAGCCCAATGCCCCCCACCTAGGGAGAGAGGGTACACCCCACGTGCTGACCTGTGGTTTTTTCTAGGTGACCACGGGGAAGGCATGAGAAGGTGGGATGGGAAACCCACTTCTGTCCTGGCAGCACGGGTGCGCCAACTCAGGGAGGGGAACACTAACAGAGGGAACTCCACTAAAGTGAAGGTAGCCTCAGCCTCCCATGACCAAGGTGCAGGGTATTACAGAAGGGAAGATGATCTGTCAGATCCCCTTGAAGGAACCTCCACTATGTATGCCCAGGAGAGAAATAATAACCAGGGCTAGAGGGGCCCTGCCTCTAGCCAGGGAGAGGCACGGGAAAACCGGAACTTTTGGACGGTGTGGATCTGATGGCCTGGCACATCAGAGCCACAGGAACACAGTGCATTGGTTGACACTGGTTCACAGTGTACATTAATACCATCAGTGCATGTCGGGGAGGAACCTGTTTCAATTGCCGGGGTTATGGGGGGATCTCAGGAATTGACTTTGCTGGAGGCTGAGGTGAGCCTGACTGAGAAAGAGTGGCAGAAACATCCAATTGTGACTGGCCAAGAGGCACCATGTATCCTAGGCATAGACTTCCTCAGGAAAGGCTATTACCAAGATCCAAAGGGACTCAGGTGGGCTTTTGGAATAGCTGCTGTGGTGGCAGAGGGCATTAAGCAGTTGGACACCCTGCCTGGGCTATGAGAAAACCCATCTGCAGTGGGACTCCTCAGGGTGAAAGAGCAACAGGTGCCAACTGCTACCTCAACAGTGCACCGCCGGCAGTACCGGACGAATCGAGATGCCGTGATCCCCATCCACAAGATGATCCGTGAGCTGGAGATCCAAGGGGTGGTCAGTAAAACCCACTCACCCTTCAACAGCCCCATGTGGCCTGTGCGTAAATCTGAAGGAGAATGGAGATTAACCATGGACTATCGTTCATTGAATGAAATGACTCCACTGCTGAGCGCTGCTGTGCCTGACATGCTGGAACTGCAGTACGAGCTGGCGTCCAAGGCAGCAAAGTGGTATGCCACCATTGACATCGCCAATGCATTTTTCTCCATTCCTCTGGCAGTATAGTGCAGGCCTCAGCTTGCTTTCACCTGGAGGGGTGTGCAATACACGTGGAACCGGCTGCCCCAGGGGTGGAAACACATCCCCACCATCTGTCATAGATTGACCCAGGCTATACTGGAGAGGGGTGGATCTCCAGAACATCTGCAGTACATTGATGACATCATTTTGTGGGGGGACAGGGCAATGGAGGTATTTCAGAAAGGAGTAAAGATCATTAAGATTCTGCTGGGAGCCGGCTTTGCCATTCAAAAGAGCAAAGTCAAAGGGCCTGCCCAGGATATCCAGTTCCTGCGAGTAAAGTGGCTAGAACGACGGCGCCAGATCCCCAGTGAGGTCATCAATAAGATCACTGCAATGTCTCCACCAACCAGCAAGAAGGAAACACAAGCCTTCGTAGGTGCCATAGGCTTTTGGAAAATGCACATTCCTGAGTACAGCCAGATTGTGAGCCCTCTTTACCTGGTCACCCGCAAGAAGAACGATTTCCACTGGGGCCCTGAGCAGCAGCAAGCCTTTGCCCAGATCAAGCAGGAGATTGCTCATGCAGTAGCCCTTGGCCCAGTCAGGACGGGACCAGATGAGAAGAACGTGCCCTACTCTGCCGCCGGGAACCATGGTCTGTCCTGGAGCCTGTGGCAGAAGGTGCCTTGTGAGATGCGAGGCCATCCACTGGGATTCTGGAGTAGAAGCTACAGAGGGTCCGAGGCCAACTATACTCCAACGGAGAGGAAGATCTTGGCCGCCTATGAAGGGGTTCAAGCTGCCTCAGAGGTGGTTGGCATGGAAACACAACTCCACCTGGCACCCCGACTGCCAGTGCTGGGGTGGATATTTAAAGGAAAGGTTCCCTCAACCCACCATGCCACTGACGCCACATGGAGCAAATGGATTGGCCTCATCACACAACGCACCCGTATTTGAAACCCGAGTCGCCCTGGGATTTTGGAGATAATTGCCAACTGGCCGGAAGGGGAAGACTTTGGTCTTGCCAACGAAGAGGAACAGGAACAAGTGACCCGGGCTGAAGAAGCCCCACCGTATAACCAACTGCCAGCAGATGAAACATGCTATGCTCTTTTCACTGATGGTTCCTGCCGCATCGTGGGGATGAACCGGAAGTGGAAAGCAGCTGTATGGAGCCCCACACAACAGGTTGCACAAGCTACCGAAGGAGAAGGTGGATCGAGTCAACTTGCTGAACTCAAAGCTGTTCAGCTGGCCCTGGACATTGCTGAAAGAGAGAAGTGGCCAAAACTCTACCTTTACACTGATTCATGGATGGTAGCCAATGCTCTGTGGGGTTGGCTGGAAAGGTGGAAAAAGGCTAACTGGCAACGTAGGGGAAAACCAATCTGGGCTGCCGATGAATGGAAAGACTTTGCCACCCGGGTAGAGAAGCTGCCTGTGAAAGTCCATCACGTAGATGCCCATGTCCCCAAGAGTCGGGCTAATGAGGAACACCGACACAATGAGCAGGTAGATCAGGTTGCACAGATAGAGGTGTCGAAGATAGATTTAGATTGGCAGCACAAGGGAGAGTTGTTCCTGGCTCGATGGGCCCATGATGCTTCAGGTCATCAGGGCAGAGATGCCACCTATAAGTGGGCACGAGACCGAGGGGTGCATCTAATCATGGTCAGTATTTCTCAAGTTATCCATGACTGTGAGACGTGTGCTGCCATCAAGCAGGCCAAGCCGGTGAAGCCCCTCTCGCATGGGGGGCGATGGGCCAAATATAAGTATGGAGAGGCCTGGCAGATTGACTACATCACACTGCCTCAAACCCGCCAGGGCAAGCACTATGTACTGACCATGGTGGAAGCCACCACTGGATGGTTAGAGACCTACCCTGTGCCTCTTGCCACTGCTCGGAACACCATCTTGGGCCTGGAAAAACAAGTTCTTTGGAGGCATGGTACTCCTGAGAGAACTGAGTCAGACAATGGGGCTCATTTCAAGAACAGCTTTATACACACCTGGGCTAGAGAACACGGCATTGAGTGGGTGTACCATATCCCCTACCATGCACCAGCTGCAGGGAAAGTTGAACGGTGCAATGGCCTGCTTAAAACCACCTTGAAGGCACTGGGTGGGTGTCCTAGGGTGATGTTATGGTGTTTGTATCTCCAGTCGTGTGTCCTGATTATGTTTGGTATTATGTCCTGTGCTTCCAGGACTGACTCTGAGAGTGAAGCTTTGTTTTGTCTTGTTATCAGCCGGCTCACCTCCCCCATGGCCCATGTTTAGGAGAGGTTTTAGCTCGGCTTGCTTGCCTGCTTGCTTGCTTGCTTGCTTGCTTGCCTGCTTGCTTGCCTGCTTGCTCGCTTCTGCGTCTTTTTCTTTCCTTCGCTTTGCCCTTGCTTTTTGCTTATTAGTTAGTTCAGCTAGGCAGTCCAACTTTTTCCCTGGACTGTTTTCTCTTCCACCCCGTCCCCTCCCTCTCCTGGATACCATCTGAACGGACGGGGACCTGGGAAACCCCAAGAAACACCGGGAGTCTACCCTTTGTCACCTGCAGCAGTCATCCCCAGAGCCAGAGACTGATAAGTGAGCGACCACTCGCCAGAGAGACTGAACTTGTCATCCCTTCAGAACGGTGAAAGAGTTTTTCTGTCAGCTGGTGTTGTCTTTTTTTCCCTGTGCTGGGGAGTGTCTTGCTTGTTAAATAAACAGGTTTTTTCTCCCACTCTTCTCCAAGGAAATTCTTCCCGAACCCGGTGGCGGGGGGGGGGGGGGAGGAGTCATGGGGTTTGCTGTCTGGGGGCTCCTCCTGGAGATTTTCCCCGAAATTTGGCCAAAACCAGGACAGTGGGGGAACTTTGAAGAACTGGGAGATTAATCTACCAAAGGCCACCTGGTTAGTGAACACCCGAGGTTCCACTAACCGAGCAGGCCCTGCCCAATCTGAGCCCTTGGGAATATCAGATGGAGATAAGGTTCCAGTGGTACACATGAGAGGTATGCTAGGAAAAACTGTTTGGGTGAATCCTGCCTCCAGCAAAGACAATCCCATCCACGGACTTGTATTCGCTCAGGGACCAGGTTGCACCTGGTGGGTGATGCAAAAGAGTGGAGAGACCCAATGCATACCACAAGGAGACCTTGTTTTAGGGTGAAATACCCATAGTACTGTGCCTATGTCTCTAACTGCAGGTATGTATATATAATGTAACAGTATAATTTGATATAGCATATTAGTATGGGAGAAATTCAGGGGTGGATAATGTTGGGGGTTGAATGCTTCCCTTTTCTTTCTGTGGAATTTCTCCCATTGTTGTGCTAAGTGGCTACAACTTAAGGCAATGTTCTCTCGCAGGGAGGTGGGTGGAGGGAGGAGGGGGGGAACCGGAAAAGGAAAGGTGGGACAGGGGTTCTGGAGAGGGGGACCTTCTCTCGCTTGGCTACTGGAGTGGGAGGACAGCCCGGGCTCCGGTGTGGCATCTCATCTGCCATCCCAGCACTGGGATTCAGGCTCCCTGCCGTTGGACATCGCTCTGCTGCTCTCCCACCTCACCCTACCACCTCTGGACACTCTGCTGAGCACCACGACCGACACCGTGACGGGCAGTCACTTTCCCATCCCGCTCACCCTTGGGCCGCCGCCATCACTCCAGCCCTCTTCGACTGCGCGGGACCTGTCCTGCCTACAGCACCGGTAACTGAGCACAGGGAGATGGCCTGAGGCCAAAACGGACTGGAGCTGAGCTATACTGTTCTGTTCTGTTGTCAATTTTTATAGCTGTTGTTGTTTTCCTGCCTTGTTAGATATCGGTAAAGAACTGTTACCCTTATCCCCACATCTCCTGCCTGAAGGCCTCTGATTTGGACTTAAATAATTAAAAGGGAGGGGGTTGCATTCTGCATCTCAGGAATGTGGGGCTCTTGCCTTTCCTTAGACCATACCTGTCTTTCAAACCAAGATAGAGACTCATTGCAAAAAGGATCAGGGAGATGCCTAGGAAGATTCTCAGGTGAATCCAGGAGACTATAGTGGAGGACTATTCAGTTTTCCAATCAATTTGCTTGAGAAACTCTACAAAACCATAATAAAAAAACAAACAAACAGACAAACTAAAAAAAAAAGTACACCAAACAAACACACAAAAAACCCCAACCTATAATCCCCAAAGAGACAAAAAAGCCCCCAAAAAAGCCCCCCCAAAAACCCAACCAAAACTGAAAAAAACCCCCAAACCCAACACATGAAAAAATCAGGGTGAAGGTTTTTAGTAACTTTAAAAATAAGAAAACAAAACAAAACAAAAAACCCAGAAAGTCACATTCCTAAAGGTGCTGACCCAGCCTCTTCTCTCAGCAGGGAGGACATCCTGAATTGGAGCCAGTTGGAAGAAAGTGGCACAGGGCAGCACCTGGGCCATTGTCACAGGACGGCCCTGTGGCTGCCCCATTGCCAAAACCTGGACACATAAATCAAACACAGGTATGCACATGTGCTTAGACACAGCAAAAATATATTTGTCTGAAAAGAATACTCGTCCATTTATATCACTGGAAAGAGCATAATGCCTCGTGTCAGCTTTCTTTTCAGTCATTACAAATGTTTCGAAAATATAGGAGTGAAGAAAATGGAAATATCCAAGATCAACATGAGGACCAATAACAAAGATTCCATTTTTGAAACTGCATTGGGAATCCTCTGCAGAAATTGACTCAGAGCTCTAAGATTTACAAAAAAGACCAAGACTATTGGTGTCAATACAACACAGTGTCTGGAGGCTTCAGCTGGTTGCCTTGATTTCTCAAATATGATGGAGGAAGCACCTTAGCAACTACAGCTGCCAGTTTTCTCAGGGCCCTGACATGCCTCTGGGTGGGTCGCATGGTCTTGCATGCTCAGGTTCCTCAAGTGGTCTGAAAGCTGACCTGCTACTATGGCTTAGAATCAAGTCCACCAGTCCAATAACCTGACAGATGTGGAAATAGCGACTGGCAGTAAAAATTGAGACCAACACTTGTTGAGTACCTCAGCCTTCACCTTGTCTGTTGTCACTAGTCCTGTCTGGCTTATGGGGATGGGGGGGGGAATAGGGGAGGTGTGATAGGTTTCATTTCATCTTCCTTTTCCCACTGAAATACATGTAGGTGCCTTTATTATTCTTATTTTTGGCATACTTTTCCAAATTCAGCTTCAAGTGAGCCTTAGCTATACTGATCCCGTCCTCACACACTCATGTGTTACCACTGTATTTTTCCCATGATTTGTCTAGCTGTGTAAGTCAGGAGTTTCTCTGAATCCTTCAGGGAGAGATCAGAATGCAGGGATTGAGTTAAATCCTTTGAATGGATTGAAGTATATTAGGCCTCTTACTTATAAGGAAGAGGTGTAGACTTAAGCTATAACATAAGTGAAGGAACATAGGTATGTAAATGGAATAAATTTTAAGTGCTTTTAGTGAGCAAAAGGTCTTAGATGACAAAGAAGTAGAATATGTTCCAGTGAAGGTTGAAAAACATGCTAGTGTTTTCTTAGAGGCTCCAAGAATTTAGCTTTAGACATAATAGAGTTAAGAAAATTGCTGACATTTTTCAGTTAGAACAAGATAGGCCATGAACGTAATTTATACGTAGCTTGGAGTGTTAAGAAATTAGAATTCTAATAGGTTAAGAAGTAGTGGTCCGAGTCTGCTCCGATTCTATGTCTTAGTTTGCTCATAAGTTTCTATAAAAGAAGAGGCTTGGAAAGAGACATTGCTTTTAGCCATTGCTTTTATGGCACAGCTTTTGCTCTGCTTTTGTTTTCGCCGCTGAAATCAAGACCCGAGAAGAAGATAGGAGCTGCCCGGCTCCTCCGGCCCTGCTGGGACCACGGGGAGCTTCTGCTTCTGTTTGGGACTTTGAGCTAGAACCTGGAATGGACTTTGTTAGCTTTGACTCTGCATTTGAGACTTATGTGCTTCTACAATAAATAACTTTACAGCTACTATTAGCCGATTTGCTTTTTACATAAAAGAAGAAGTAGCCCGACAGTGTGGGTGCACAAGAGGCACCCGGAGGTCCCCAGAAACCTCACATTTGGTGCCCCGTGTTTGGTGCAGTGCTTTCGCCTCGCTTTGCAAGGCTTTATATCTACTGTCGGGCCTCCCTGGAACCCTCATTTGAGTGTGGCAAGAAGAAGGCTGGACACCCCACCGTTTGCTAAGAGGAGCAAGCACCCCTAAAAGGTGGACAAAGGGGGCTGGGTCTGGACCTTCTCATCGCCTGTCTTATATTGAGGTGAGCTTTGGGATGAAGAGTAGTGCCATTTAGAATTAGAGAAATGCGAAATAATATGCCAAAAGAGCAGAAATATGTCTTTGATTACTTAAAATTCTTGTTAAGAAAGCATGGTTTTAACGTTTCTGAAAAAAAGGTGAAAGAGCTTTTTGTATATGCTGATAGTGTTTCCTGATATAGATCTTGATTCTGCCTTAAGTGCTTCTTATTGGGATCAGACAGGAGTTAAGCTTTTTGAAGATGTTACTCGAGGTGATAAGACAGCCCCGTTGCTGTTACCAACTTGGAAGTATGTTAGTGATTCTCTGTTAATGCATAATCTTGTCGATACAGAGGTTTCCTCTCTCCCTTCTGTGATGCCGTTGCGAGCCTTTGAGGGAAATTCTGGAACCGAGCCCCCCCCCCACCGCGATCTCGGGCAGCCACCCCACCGCGGTCTCCTGCAGCTAGGGAGGATGGCCCTGAACGCGATCTCGGGGTCTCGCCGCCACGATTGTTACACAGTGAGCCCTGTTTTGCGAGTGCGGGACCTGGTTCTGTCCCACCGGCCCCCGAACGGAGTTTCGAGGGCGAAAGAGCTGCGGGTCCTGTACCGGGTTCCGGTGTCGGGGATTCGTGTGATTGTCAGTTTCCCTCCCCTCCGCGGTTGAGTCGAGCGGCAGCGCCAGTTTTGGCTGCGCTGGAAGCACGTCGCGATTTTTACGGCATGGCTGCCGGTGCTAGGTACCTGCCGTGCGGGCCGCTTCCTTTAACGGTAGCTGCCCCGCCGTTTTTTTCTACCTTGCACCTGGACGATGCCGGCTTTGCTGCATTTTACGGGCCTTTTCCACAAATGACTCAGTCGGCTTTCATACCTTATGCCGCGAGTTTGGATTCGGGAGCTCGTTCGGGGGGTTTTCCATCTCTGCATACTTATCGGGACCGCGCGGAAGTTTTCGAACAAGTACTGCCTCATGACGTCAGTCCTTTGCGTCGGGCAGCCGTCGCCTCTTCTGCGCCTGCGGGTCCCCAACCGGCCCCGCGTTGCTGTGTTCATTGTGCACCTACGGAGACGGAATTGCCGGTCCCCGCCCCCAGCCGGACCGGCAATGTGATCGGGAGATCGGGATCCCCCCTCCCCCCCCCCCCCCCCCCCCCCGGGTAGCCGCGGTGCTGCGGTTTCTGTGCCTGCATGGGACAACCCTCCTTCTGTGTCCATAGATGAGGCAGAGTTGGCAAAGAAGAGGGGGAATTGGAGGGAGGAGGGGCAGGACGGCGTGATTGAGGGTGAGAGGGAAGATCAGTGGGCTGCTGAGAAAAAGAGAGGAGTTGATTGTCCCGTTCCAGGGAGATCAGAGGTTCCAAGATCAAAGCCAGAAAACTCAAACGGGGAAAGAAGTTCGTCTGTTTTTAAGCCTGAGGATTCTCAGTCAAAGACTCCACAGCATGTTTCTGTAAATTGGACAGCAATGAGGCACCAAGCAATTAAAGAGAAAGATTTTCATTAAGCTACTGAACCGTTATTAGCTCTGCCTGTTAGATACGGCAGAGGAGGAGCGAACCCTAGATGGGAACCAATAGATCATCAAGATGTTAAGGAGCTGAGGAAGGTATTGAAGGAGGATGGATTGGGCTCACCATATTTTAGGCAATTATTGAGAGGAATGTTTAACAGTGTGGATTTGACACCGCATGATTGCCGTTGTATTGCTGGAGCATTGTTGACGGAATCACAATTAATTTTGTGGGAAGGAAGGTGGAAAAGGTTTTTAAATCAATTAATTGAAGGATATGCTGGGGGTCCCAATGCTCAGTTTACACTGGCAGATTTAGCAGGAGAAGCCCCACATGATAGAACTGAAGACCAGGCAGTAGATTTGCCTAGAGCAGTGCTCAATGATATTAAGAGGGCTGCCTGCAAAGCCTTGCTTCTGACTCAGCCAGCGGGGACCCCAGAGGGAGATTTTGTGCAAATTAAACAAGGGCCAACAGAACCCTATGCAACATTTGTTGACCGCCTATCACAGGCCCTGGACAGGCAATGTGAAGATGATAGAATCCGTACACTGATGCTTCAAACTCTTGCTTTCATGAATGCTAATAGTGAGTGTAAAAAAAGTTATTCAAAGCCTGCCAGATTCTAACCCCGATCTCTCACGGATGCTAGAGGCTTGCAGTAAGATTGGCACTCCCCAACGTATAGCTACTCTTCAAGCAGATACTATGGGAGAGAAGATTGGGGAAAAACTTAAAGAGAATAATGATTACCTTGCAAAGGCTTTTGATAATCTTAGTTCAGCACTTTTGTAAAATAATAAGTTTCAGAAAGATGGTGCTTCTAAAGGATCATGTTATAGATGTGGAAAATCAGGACATTTGATAAAGAATTGCCCAGAGCCAGCAGAGAGCTTAAAGTCAACTGGTCATTGCCCAAGATGCAGAAAGGGGAAGCATCAAGCTAGCCAATGCCGTTCTAAATATGATATTGAATGGAATCTGTTGACGGGAAACGGGAGAGTGAGTGCGTCCCACCGCGTGCCGAAACAAATAGTGGCTTTCCAGCAGCCAGGAGGCTTCCCTGGGGCAGGATACATGAATTATCCGGCCCCATCATACCCTGGGTGGCCAGTCAGTTACCCAACGATCCCACCCTTTTACCCCCAGGGGCACAATGCGAGCTGGCAACTTCCAAATTAACCTGCTTTTTACAGAATTGTCATGCAGTTGTTTCTACAGGAGTGACGGGAACTTCACAAAGGAGACAAGATTTTCTAATTCTAGGTAAAGAAAGGAATCGTATTTTGGGACTTGTGGTTTTTCCGACTATTGTTTCAGCAAATTGTAATGAAGAATTGACAGTTTTAGTTCAAGCCTGGTGCCTTCCACTTGCCATTCCAGCAGGAACTCCAATAGCTACAGCTGTTGCTTTGCCACCTAATATAGAGGAGCAGCTTGTTGAAGGTCAACAGATGTCAACTGGGAACATGAATATAGCTTCTCATGTTTTTTGGGTGGAACATATAGGCCGCAACCGACCAAAACTGACTTGCAGCCTAACTCATAATAACAAAACTATTGAAATTACAGGTCTCCTGGACACTGGTGCTGATGTTACATTGATTTCTTATTTGCTTTGGCCAAAGGACTGAACTTTAATTACTCCTTTAGATCCTATTACAGGTATCGGAGGGGCCACTGTTTGTCAACGAAGTGAATACGTGATCACAGTCAGAGGACCAGCGGGGAAGACAGCGGCCATCTGCCCCTTTGTGGTGCAAAGACCCATCACAGCCTGGGGAAGGGACCTGCTGTCTCAGTGGGGAGCAAGGCTGGAAGTGGATTTTTGTGAAAAGCCATGACAGCATTTATCACTCCAAAATTATCCTGGAAAACTAATAATCCTGTATGGGTGAGTCAATGGCCTCTGGAGGAAGAGAAATTGAGTGCTCTTAAAGAACTGATTAGAGAACAACTACGAAAAGGCCACATTAGAGTGACGAACAGTCCTTGGAATTCACCAGTGTTTGTCATTCGCAAGAAAGCATCTGGTGCCTGGAGGCTGCTTCAAGACCTCAGGAAGATCAATGAGGTAATAGAAGACATGGGACCACTACACCCGGGTCTCCCTTCGCTCTCAATGATCCTGAGAGACTGGCCTCTTGTTATTATTGACTTAAAAGACTGTTTTTTCAATATCCCACTTCATCCAGATGACGCTCCACGGTTTGCTTTTTCTATTGCAAGTATCAACAGACAAGAACCCCTGCAAAGATACCACTGGGTGGTTCTGCCACATGGAATGAAGAACTCTCCTACTATATGTCAATGGTTTGTGGCTCAGGCTTTGGCCCCTGTGCAGCAAAAGCGTCCTCGAGCAATGATTTTACATTACATGGACGATTTACTTATTTCAGCTTCGACTCAAAAGGAAGTAAAAGAGGTTTGTGATAATGTTGTTGCAGCAGTTCAGGAAGCAGGACTTGAAATCTCCACTGAAAAAATACAAGAAGTTTCACCATGGAAGTATTTAGGGTGGAGAATGACAGAGCATTCCATCAAGCCTCAGAAAATTCAGCTCCAAACTAAGGTCAACACCTTACAAGATCTGCAGCAACTTTTGGGGGAAATCAACTGGATCAGAGTTACTTTAGGGATTACCAATGATGAACTTGCTCCGGTTTTTGACTTGCTTAGAGGGAATTGTGACATCACTTCTCCGAGATCTTTGACACCTGAAGCTCAGAAAGCCCTTGAAAAGGTCACTGAAGCCCTTCAATCTAGACAAGCTCATCGATGTGGGCCTTCATTGCCTTATTTTCTTGCAATTTTGGGGGGAAACAAACGGTTATATGGACTGATATTTCAGTGGGACGTTCTGAAAGGGGACCCTTTGTTGATAATAGAATGGGTTTTTTTATCTTCTAGGTCTCCCAAGACAATTTTTACCACGATGGAAATGTTGGCTCAGATTGTAATTAGAGCCAGGGAAAGGTTAATGGCCATTGCAGGTCGGGATTTTACCATAATCTACTTGCCTTTGAGGAGAGAGTATTTTGATTGGGCATTGCAAAAGTCAGAGGATTTGCAGATTGTGTTGTTAAAGTTTTCGGGTATTTGTTCTCTACATTTCCCAAGTCACAAGTTATTGCAAGCAAAATTAAATTTTAGGGAAAAGCCCATTTTAAGTCAAGTGCCTCTGGAAGCTATTAGTGTTTACTGATGGTTCAGGGAGAACCCATAAGTCAGTTATTCCGTGGCAAAATGAAAAAACTAAAGACTGGGAGTCAGATATTCAGGCAGTGGAAGGTTCACATCAAGTTGTGGAGTTAGCAGCTGTAGTTAGAACGTTTCAACTTTTTCCAGAACCTTTTAATTTGATCACAGATTCTGCATATGTAGCAAATATAGTAAAAAGAATAGAGGGATCAATTCTAAAAGATGTCAATAATGATGATTTATATCGATACATTGCATGTCTTTATACTATCTTGCAAAATAGAACTAATCCATATTTTGTTTCCCATATTAGGGCTCATTCTTCACTTCCAGGATTTCTGGCAGAAGGGAATGCTAGGGCTGATGAGCTGACAGTGGCTGTTGTTAATACTTTGCTCAACATTTTTGAGCAAGCAAAATTGAGTCATGCCTTCTTTCGCCAAAATGCTCAAGCACTTGTGGGGACCTTTCACCTTTCTAAAGATCAGGCGAAGGCAATTATAAGTGCCTGTCCTGACTGTCAATTGGTGCAACCTCCTGTCTCCACAGGAGCAGTCAATCCACGAGGGTTACACAGCCTTGAATTGTGGCAAACAGATATTACTAAGTACCCATCATTTGGGAAGTTTAAAAACATCCATGTGTCAGTGGACACTTTTTCAGGTGCAGTTTATGCCTCCCTTCATACAGGGGAGACAGCTAACCAGGTGTGTCAACATTTTTTGCAAGGTTTTGCTTCATTGGGTGTGCCTCAGGAGATAAAAACTGACAATGGCCCAGCATATAAGGCCAAAAGATTGTCTGATTTTTTGATGGATTGGGCTGTTCGACATGTTTTAGGTATCGCTCATTCTTCCACAGGTCAAGCAATTGTTGAAAGAACGCATCGCTCTTTAAAACGTATCTTAGATCAGCAGAAAGGAGGATTGGCACAAGCCACACCGCAAATGAGAATGAGTAAAGCTTTGTATGTTTATAATTTTTTGAATAGCTCTCCTACAGGGCCTGACCCACCGATTTTTAGGCATTTCTATAACAATACACGGGCAAAATTGAAAGAAAATCCTCCAGTTTTGATCAAAAATTAAGAAACTGGGAAAATTGAAGGCCCATTTCCTTTAATAACTTGGGGCAAGTGTTTTGCTTCTATTTCCACAGATTCAGGACCGAAGTGGATTCCAGATAAGAACGTGAAACCTTTCCAAGAGCAAGAAAGCACTACCCACTCCTCCAGTGAAGAAGCGGGCACACAAACGTGAACTGTTAAAGATCTTTATGCATGCCTGATATCTCATGCTTTATCTAAAGGAGACTGTGTGCTCTGTTCTTTTTTTTTTTTTTTTTTTTTAAAGAGGGGGAATCAGTAGTATTGTAGAATTTTGTTTTGTATTAGTTTAGGGAAATATGGGTTTTCATTTTATGCTGTGCTTTTATTGCTTTGCTTTGTTTACTATTAGTAGTACAGATTTGCCAATTAGCCAGACTAAGACGAATGTTTGGGTGACATTAGTTAATGTGACCGGTCTGGATACTATATGTGTCTCCAACACAACCCCGGAGAAGCCATTTTCAACTTGTTTTGTTGGTGTGACTGTGGATGTTTGTCCAATTCCCATAGAAGTTGATAGAGCTATACAAGGACCTTTGGCAGGAACGCCAAAATGGGACCTTCAAACCCCTGTTAGTACGTGGGAGTGGTGGGTTCCCCATCTTCCTGAAACAATTTCAGAACCACAAGAATTGGACATTTTTGGTTCTGTGAAAATGAACTTTTGTGCTGTGTTTAACTACACAGAAGAAAATCGAGCTTTAGTTAAAGATGTTTCTCCCCATCATGTTATTTATAAAAATCAAACTTTTTGGTGTAATCAGACTTTTTTGGTCCAATCGACGTTTAATAATGTTACTTATCAGTTGCCACGAGGGATGTTTCTTATTTGTGGGGACAGAGTTTGGCCTGCCATCCCAGCGCACATCAAAGGTGGACCATGTAGTATTGGAAAACTTACTTTGCTAGCACCCAAAATGAAGAAGTCTATGAAGTATAGAGTGAGGAGATTTACCCATCTTTATAAACCAGACTGCAAGGATGATTTTATACCTTGGGGTCTTGGGAAGAGACTTCCATCATCTCTTCTTTTGCCACAAATTAGTTCGGCAGTGGCATTGAAGCAATTAGATCGATTGGGGTGCTGGTTGAGTAAAGAGACCAGTGCTACTTCCCTTGCAATGAGTGATATGTTAACGGATGTCAGCAGTAATAGACATGCAACTTTGCAAAATAGAGCTGCAATTGATTTCCTTTTGTTAGCGCATGGCCATGGATGTGAAGATTTTGACGGAATGTGTTGCATGAATTTATCTGATCATTCAGAATCCATTCATAAAAGAATACAACGGCTTAGGGAAGGTGTGGCAAAGATCAAAATTGATGATGGAACTTGGTTAGATGATTTGTTTAATGGATTAGACCTGACATCGTGGGCAAAGAAGCTTTTAAAAATGGGTTTATATGTTTTAGTTATTATAATAGTGGTACTAAATATGGTGCCCCGTTTTTTCCGATGTATTCGACGGATAATTGAAAGATGAGTTGAGGGGATCTTTATGGTCCAAAGAGGAGGGGGAGATGTTGGAGTCAGTAAGGCAGGCGTTTCTCTGAATCCTTCAGGGAGAGATCAGAATGCAGGGATTGAGTTGAATCCTTTGGATGGATTGAAGTATATTAGGCCTCTTACTTATAAGGCAGAGGTGTAGACTTAAGCTATAACATAAGAGAAAGAAAATAAGTAAGTAAATGGAATAAGTTTTAAGTGCTTTTAGTGAGCAAAAGGTCTTAGATGCCTAAGAAGTAGTACATGTTCTAGTGAAGGTTGAAAAACATGCTAGTGTTTTCTTAGAGGCTCCAAGAACTTAGCTTTAGACATAATAGAGTTAGAGTTAAGAATATTGCTTACATTTTTCAGTTAGAACAAGATAGGCCATGAACGTAATTTATACGTAGCTTGGCGTGTTAAGAAATTAGAATTCTAATAGGTTAAGAAGTAGTGGTCTGAGTCTGGTCCGATTCTATGTCTTAGTTTGCTCATAAGTTTCTATAAAAGAAGAGGCTTGGAAAGAGACATTGTTTTAGCCATTGCTTTTATGGCACAGCTTTTGCTCTGCTTTTGTTTTCGCCGCTGAAATCAAGACCCGAGAAGAAGATAGGAGCTGCCCGGCTCCTCCGGCCCTGCTGGGACCACGGGGAGCTTCTGCTTCTGTTTGGGACTTTGAGCTAGAACCTGGAATGGACTTTGTTAGCTTTGACTCTGCATTTGAGACTTATGTGCTTCTACAATAAATAACTTTACAGCTACTATTAGGTGCTTTGCTTTTTACATAAAAGAAGAAGTAGCCTGAGAGTGTGGGTGCAAAAGAGGCAGCCGGAGGTCCCCAGAAACCTCACACACCACGTTACAGGCTACTAGGAGAGGAAGGTGGCTGCCTCTCGCTTGCCTTCCCAAGTGCCCTTAGCAGTCGAAAGGAGAAAGATGAAGCACTGCTGCTTGTGCTGCTCCTTGGTTCCCTTGCAGCCCGCTGTGGAATCATTGGCGGTCACTTCTAGGCGCCGAGTTGCAGACAGCACCACGGTAAATGCCGTGGAGAAGGGAAATACAGAGTGCAGCGAGGAGCTGGACGTGGCTTACGTGCAATAAGTAGAAGGTGAACCAAGGCACTGCCTCTTGAATCTGGCACTCTCTACTCTGGTAGCAACTTTTGCAAGTCGGCAAAGGGAGCTGCGAGTATGTAGAATGGAGAGCAGTGAGATGCCGTGTGTTATGCGCCCTTTCAGGGCTGCTGACAGAGGGCTACTTTAAGAATGCCTTCTTCTTCCTCGCGCCCTTCTCGCTTCGCTCTAGCTGCATGGAGTACATCACAGCGAAGGTGTGAGGAAGGGCACTGCCCCAGCTTTTGACCTGGCCTGCCTGTGCTGCTCCTTTAACTGCACACCAGAACAATGGCATTTCTTACCCACTAGGTAAAAAAGGTGTTAGTGTAGACTCAGGAATGGCAAGTCTCTAGGCATTAAGTTGAGAGACCACGTACGAGGGAGACTTTAGAGGTTTCCTCCCCCATGGCGCAGGTGTATTCTCATTCTCGTGCTGAACTGAAAAATCCGGGCATGGCAATTCTGGCCTGCCTTGTGCAGAGACGAACACAAATGTGGGGCTATGATCCTATGTTCCGGCACTCTGATTCCGGGTGTGTGGGCCTCCATGAGTCCTCAGCAGCCACCGAGGACACTGTGGATTGTGGATGAGGGTGGGTTGGCCCCCCGGCCCCCGTTGGCCACAGCGGCAGGAGTGGCGTCTGAGCAGCATCGCCTGAGGGCACCATGGGGGGCGGGAGAGAGCTGGGAGTGACCCCGAGTGGCACCGGAAGCAATATCCATAGGGCCTGGAAGGCGTGCAGTGGAGTGGAGTTTCACGGGTAGGAGGCTGCTAAGCTGCTTTTAAAGCTGGAGCTCCTCTGCTCTAGGACAGACTGGGAGAGCAGTGGGTGTCCAATCTGGAGAACAGAAGGCTCCAGGGAGACCTTCGAGCCCCTTGCAGTGCCTGCTGGGGCTCCAAGATAGCTGGAGAGGGACTTTGGAAAAGGGTCTGGACTCGCAGGAGAAGGGGGAATAGCTTCAAACTGCCAGAGGGCTAGGGTAGATGGGATATTGGAAAGGAATTCTTCCTTGTATGGGTGCTGAGGCCTGGCACATGTTGCTCAAAGAGGCTGTGTGGGAGCCCCATGGCAGGAAGTGTCCAGGGCCAGGCTGGAGCGGACATGGAGCAACTGGACTAGTGGAAAAGTGTCCCTGCCCATGTCAGGATGTGGGAAGAAGATAATCTATCATCTCTAAGGTCGCTTCCAGTCCAAACCATTCTGGGATTCTAGGATTCATGGAAGGCCCTTTTCCAAGTGAAGTGTTGTATCTCTTGGCTCCCAGCTTGTAGTTGCCAGTTCTTCTGGAAGCAGGCCTGGCCAAGCAGCTGTGATGAGCCATGGGTTCTCAATGGGACAACTGTGATATATTTGCAGAGAGGAAGGCTGCAGACAGATCTTCAAGGCCCAGGTAAAACAAGCAAAGGATTGAATAAAAGCCAAAGGTTGGTTGTGTTAGTCAGTTTGCTGGCTGTTGAAATGGCCTCAGGTCAGTTTCAACATTTCTAATTTGGATTTGTTAGAGTAAAAAATGAATGTGTTACCTCCAGCATCGGCTCTCCAATGCATCTCCATGTGCTCCCATCTCTTTGTTGTATATCAGGTTCTATTAAATGAAGACAGAATCATAACACAGTACTAAAACATTTAGAGGTGTAGTTAGCCAGCTTCAGGAGTTTTCAATTCTGCTGTTGACTTTTCTGGTAACTGTAAGCAAGGCAACACAATCCAGTTACCCCACTTTTCCTCTCTGACGAAAAGATGATCTTTTTTTTTTCTCAGTTTGAAAATAGCCTCGAATGAAGAGAGTTATGCATGTGGCATGTAGGATTCATTATTTTACCTTTCTCTTCTGCTGTCTTTTGCGTACTTGTTTTTTTAAATTTTTTTTTGTTGCTGTTCTCCATTCATTAGGTTTGAAAGAATTCTAATTGTTGAGAAGATGGTTCTTTGAAGGCTCACTTAGCCCACCTTTTGGGTGAAAGAAAGAAGAAGACAAGGTCCTCTAAGAAGACTAAAAAGCATACTTTAAAGAGACATTCAGAGATGTCTGCTGATGCCATGCAATTACCCTGTAATCAGCAGAAATGTGCTGAAAAATCACCCATCAGTGACTTCACAAGAAAGCCACACTCAAGACAGGTAAAGAACAGAAGCATAAAACCCCAAAGGTATGAAATGCACAGATTTTCATTGGGAATGAGCAACTCCTGAATTCTTGGTTCTAGAACTAGGGGCTTTTAATAAATAAACTGTCTCCTTGCCAAACGTAAATTTGGTGTAATGAACTGCTCACTGCCCGTTGAAGTGCAGGGCTAGTAGACTAATATTTTCCATGGCAGGCATATTGTATGGCTTTCCTGTTAAAAAGAAATTGGTTTTGCTCATAGAAATCTAGATATGTACCCAGTCTGACACCTCTTTTTAAGGCTATATTTCCATGTAAATGGCTTCCATGATGATGCAGTAAGTTTATGTCATGAATAGGAATGAAGTGATTGCATGCATCCTTTTTTACCCTAAGCCAGCTGCTGAATAATGAGACAGAGATGCTCACTGATGCCAAGGAGTGCCCAAGCTTTTGGGAAAAGCACTGGGCAGATAAAGCCTATTTCCACATTTCTTGCTAGCGTCTCCTTCAAAGTTCATGGGTTTGCTCATCTTTTAGAGCTGTTCTAGATGTCTTTGTAGTTTACATGTACTAAATGTAGCAGGTATTGCTTTCATGCCGTCCTAATAGATTTGAAGTTGGGATCTACTCAGGCTTCAATGTCTCAGAAGAAGCAACCTTGATTCTTCGAATTCTTTTCTTGAACGTGAGAATGATACTGATGTAGTTAATGAATTAATTAAATCGAATTCACTTGAATGGAAAAATTGTCTTGTTCATGTAGATTTTAACTTGGAAATTGATATTTGAGTTCTACGTTTCATTGTTGTCGCTTTTCTGTATTTGATTGCACAGATAGCTGATGTACTGACCAAGTATTCTGTGAAACTGGAGGAAATGTCCTTCCTCTTGGCAGCTGATGTTCACAAGCTCATTAACTCTATGGCCATGGTAAATGTTTTACCTGGGGCAAGATAGCAGTCTGAATATTCCTAGAATGTCTTTCTTTCCCCAAATGAAATTCATTTTTTCTGCCTATCAATCACTGAAATACAGAAGAAATTTCTACTTGGCAGGGTATTGGTTATTATTTGTGTTCTTTTCTCCCCTCATTTTCTGTAGAAGAGACAATTTTTTGTTTGTTTTTGCAGGTCGTATGCTGTTTCTACTTCTGGTTTTATTTTTTAATACACAGAATATAAAGACAGCACTGCTGGATAATGAGAGGGCAACTGCCAAGCTACTCTTGAATCGAATGAAATCAGAGCTTGAGAAAGAAAAATGGCATCAACTGAAATGGCAAGGGAGAGTCAAGGACTGGAAGCTCATGCAAAAGAAGTGTGTAGTTCAGAGTTTCAGGACAGAAATTTGGTAGTCTTCTTTTGGACAATGAGCAACACAAAGTAGCTAGTGTTCACTTTTGGTTTCTATCAATGTAATACTTGATCATTTTTTCTTTATACGTGATATGACATATGATATCACATATATCGTGTGATTCAATTCTTCATATCTACTTTCCATCCTGCAGAGAATTTATGGCAAGTGAAGAAATACAGAATCCCCCAACTGTGAGTATGGAAATGGAAAAGTTGGTAAAGGAGCAGCTGGTACTCAGTGAACAGAGACTGAAGGTTTTGCAATATATCGGGTATGTCAAAAGAGGGTGTAGCATAAAGGCAAACAATTGTTGCTGGAGTTAATGAAGGACTTGGCTACAAAATGCACTTTGCTTCCTGTCAATGTGCGATTGCTAAATGCAGCAGTAAGGCAGGGTCTACATCTATTTCTGTACAGCTCTTTTGAATGGAGAAAATGCATTCTTGATTTTCAGTGCCCCAGCTACACTTAATAGGTGGCGATCAGGCTCAAAAAATGGAGGAATGCAGAAGTAAATCTTGAAACATAGTAGAAATGGGCAAAGATGGGTGGAGAGTTAGAAGTTGGTGCTTTTGTCAAGGCATTTTTTCTCCATGGCGTGGGATTTTATTTGTGTAATAAATTAAGAGAGGAGTCTGGATAGAAATCTAACGTTGCTACGTTTGAATATCCATCCTGAACACAAGACGCATTGGTGTGGGTGCAATGCATTATGATCTTTACAGGGAGGTTTTTTATGGTGGATGTAGGAACAAGGTAGATGACAATTCCTTATCGGGCAGTAAACAGTTGGCCTTGAACAACAACAATCTCAGGTTTATTTTCATTGCCAAGATGGCTGTAAATAAAAGAAAGCCCAGTAGTATGGATATTCTGATTCATAATTTTATATTTGAAGTACTGACTGGTTTGTATTTTAGGATACCTGACTCTTGTTTCCTACTTTGATAGCACCTTGTTGCCTCCAACACGTGCCAAATCTGATGGAAGCGAATGGTGCAGAACTCTGGAGAATTGAAACAAAAGTCTAGGTAGGTCGGGACATCCTAAGAATAGTCTGGAATTCAAGCAATATTTTCTTTTCTCCCTGGCAACGATGAGGCAGACAGTTGCTTTGAGAGTGCATGTTTGCTCTATTCTTTGTTCCGTGTGTTCCCACATCCCTTCTCAGTTGCTTGGAGGTGGCAGTAAGAGCCAAAGAAGCTGCCTGTGGCATGGCTTTCCTTTGGCCAGTACAAACACCTGTGCATGGTGAGATCTAGCAGGAACTGGCTAGGTTAGAATGAATCTGGGGGAAATCAAAAGTTAATTTTGACATGGATCCCTTCTCAATCATACAAAAATTCTCCTTTTTAACTCTTGCAGAAGAAGAGGGGAAGTATGAGAAGAAGAGGGGAAGTATTGGAGATACTTCCTTTCTCTGTGTCCTTGCAGCATGCCTTCCCTCTCTGTGTCTGCCTTCTCTTGCTCCAGAGCACATCCTGTTGGGATGTTTGTAGCCTGTATGGTAGCAAAGAAGTTGGTAGCGATTGTAAGTACCTTGCTGCTTTGAAGCATAATGATAAAGAGCTGTGTATGAAAATGTCTTGATTTCTTTGGCTGGTAGTGTCTGGTGTCTGTAGGCAAAGGTCTGTAGGCACTGCTGGGATCTGTTGCGTGTGCTGAGATTCAGCACGTGGCCTCTGTCTTGTTTCCATGTCACACTGCACTATGAAAGATGGGAATTTTGACTGCGGTCTGTTCCATAGCATTCAGACTGCCCTAATGTGGAGTGCGTGGAGAAAATGTGCATCCAGTATGAGCTGGTGGAGGGCAAAAGTCAGGAGAAAGGGCAGATGTGCAAGTTGAGTGCCACAGCTTTTGGCTTGATAGCCGTGGTCCAATGTGTCATTCGAGTAAAATGCGTCTGAGGATGCACCAAACATTGAGATAACAAGTGGAATTCCTTTTTAAACTCCACCTTACTCTGTTCAAAAAGTAAGCCATCCGTTTGGTTTCACGGTAGTAGTTGATATTTGTACTTGAAATGTGGAAAAGCCGTAACAAATGCCGGTAATGAAGGGAGTGCTGTCCTACGTGAATGTGGAAGATGCAAGGAGCCTCAGCCCTTGTGCTAAATCTGTCTTATCTTGGGAAAGAAATTCCACCTCTGCCTCAATTTTTCCCTTTGTGTCCAACCAGATGGTATTGTTCACTAATCTAATATGGCATGTAGGAGGCTGAATCTATCTCTGTCCATCACAAGAAAAGAAACACCAAGTTTAGCCAGGTTCTCTGAAAGCCACACAGTATTTCTTCTGTGCATGTCAATAATTTGTTCTTCTTTTCCTTCAGATGACCCTGTTGAATATGAACATTTGCACAGCAGAGGATGCTGAAGTTGTGCACTCCAACATGCTTCAGATGACTGAGAAACTAAAATGTATGTTTGAAGAAGAAGTGGTGCACGTGGATGTGTGTTTCTTTTATTTGATGACATATGTTTTCATCACTCCTTGGAATTAGCCTGTTCCTCCTGTGCTCCCATCTGCAATGCCTTCTGCGTGGTAGGCTATTGATGTCACCTTAGAAAGAGGTCCATAGTGTGACAAAACACTCCAAAGAAACAGTTTGGTGTGGAAGAGTTTCATGTGGAAGTGTTCATAATTCTTGTGTTTATTATTTGTAATATAAATAGATTGTATTTTTATGATCATTTCTATCTGAAATACATATGATAGCGATGAATGATGTATGGCCCAGTCTGCTTAAGATCAGACTTGAGGAATAGCTGGAAATGGTCTCCCAAATGTCTTCCAATCTTTTCTATACATAAAAAAAGTTGAGCAGTTGTTTCTAAAGGGATAAATTATAGCATGTGATTTGGTGCTTTATGGTGCCAGAATAAACAGAAGTTTTGATAATCCGCATTCTTAGCAGTTTACTTGGAGACTGATTTTTTTTACTCTCCAGATTGAAGACGCCATGTTGGATACCAGTCGTAAAATTCCAGGCAGCCTTTTACCATGTTACATATCCTCTTACTCATTCATTTCACCTTCCAGCGGTTTAGAAAGAACTTGTTCACTTGAATGATTTTCTTTGGAGTGATTTTAAGGAGACGGCTAAATGGCCATAATTCAGGTAGAAACATAAAAACAAGGGTGTGCTATAAAGACAGGACTTCTTAATGCAAAGAGCCCTCTGAAATTCAAATACCTGCTATAAAATTAAAAATGTAATCTTTGACTTTTAGATGGGAATTTCTACTCTTCAGTTTCATTCTGTCAGGTGCATTTTTGCTAACTGCTTGATTCACGCTGAATGGACAGTCCTGTCTTATTCTTGGTATGGCAACAGTGATAGAGATCACTGCTGCTTTCTGTCGAAAGTGGCTGCAAGTTGCTATTACGAGATCTTGTGCAGGTCTAGAGTCTGATTGGATGTGAGGTTCTCATTTTTTCAACAACCACCTTGGGGCGGCAGTGTCAGAGGTGTTCATTATCTAGGAATATTTTCATAGGTGATGAGTTTTGCTGAGGTAGCTTTCTCTTCTGGATGTAGAATATATGTGCATAATTAACTTCCTTGAATCCTAAATAGTTGGGGAGATTTTAGTAGCTACGAAACCGTTTTTACTCGCTTTTTTTATGTGGCCTTAGATGATCAAAGTGATCTGGATACAATTTTAGAAAAAAGGAAAATGGTGAGCTGTGAGGAAGAGCTGAAGGAGTATTTGGAGAGCACCCTTTCTTCTTGAGATCAAATGAGAACAAGGTATGAATTTTGTATAGTCAACTTAAAAGGTAGAGCATCTTTGAGCATTGGTTGTACTACTTAGGCCTTGTTTTAATGCTGTTGTGTGAAGGTATGGAAAAAGAGTACTTTTCACTTCATGTAAGAATATAGAATCATGTTCCTACTGAACAAGGTTAAGGCAAATAATGTCCACGGTTTAGGAATGGGACAAAGGAAGACTGCTATCATTCAAAAACCATAGCACATCAGTATTACTGTGCATACCATCACATCCATGCCTTATTCAGAAGGTAAAAGTAGTGCAGATTCTTGGATCACCGGAATCAGAAGTTGGTCTGCACCATCATCTCTTCACTCATAGATTTGATCTCATTCAAAGTTCTAGGAACTCAGACGTTTAAGATAGCCAAGCACTTGCAACTTTAAAAACCATCTAAAAATTGGTGCAATACCGCTCTCCTTCCTGAAGATCTTAGCAGCAGCTCTGAAGCTATAGAGGAAGTAGCACTGTTCACACACCCAGGAGGTCTTTCCCACCTGCTCGATCAGAGGCACATTAGAAGAGCACTATGGACCTGAGGGGCAGATGCACATACCTTCACACACCTCGCAGTGGGACTGTGGTTAGAGCTGGAGGTTTGATACTCTTCCTAATAATTTGAGCCGTTAAAACAAAGCCAGAGGTAACAGACCAAGTGAAAATACCATGCCAGGTTGCAGAAAGAGAATGTTACCTATCTAAACACCTACATAAATTCCCCATCATTCTCTTTGTTTAGGAGACCAAGCCAATGTCCGTGTAAATGAAAACAAGTGTGAATATTGATTTTTCTTGAATCAAGACTCAGCTTTATGTCCAAGTCAAAGGCAAATAAACCAGAAAGGCTCTGCTGAGCACAGTGCAGAACGAACATGGAAGACAGTAATTTGACCTCTTATGTAAGCAGTGTTTGCTGGGGCCTTCATGCTGGAGAACAGGAATCAATAACACGCACTCAATATGAATGCAAAGAGCAGAGTCTTTATTTTTAACAAAGAGATGATTTTTATACGTTTTCAGTGGTTACTTAGAGTTTGTTACACAGAGTACAATTGGTTACACAAAAGACGTATATATGTTAATAGTAATTCTATTGGTTCATCTAAGATCTATCTTTCTACAGTCTAGTTATTGCGTAAGATAGTCTTTGAAGTGGACATGGTATGTCAACTAAACAGGATCTTGCTTCCCCAGATGTCTTTTCCTTTGTTCTTGCTTATCTCAGCGTTAAAATTTATGATTTTGTTTTACTCCTATAGTCACGCCAAGGACACTGTAACCTTGAACAGGCCTTTAACATAACTAAGGTAGTTTTCTATAGACAGGCTGCAGAGCCAGAGCTCCTACTAGGCCGCCAGCATCTCCCCCTTTCTTTTCAAAAACAGCATTGGCAATACGTCGAATTTGAAAGGAAAAACACTGGATGATGCAAGGTCCCATACATAACACAATTACTACAATTAGTACAATAATAATTCCTATCTTAAGGATATCTTTTACCCTTGCAGAAATACCAAAAGACATTAACCCGTCATCAAGGGGGTTGTGATTGACAGTAATCTTCTTAGCGTGATCTTGAAGCCATTCTAGCTGCTTATGGATTGAATCACTATGATCGGACAAGTTAAAACAACACATTCCTTCAAAATCTTCACAGCCTTTACTTTGGGCCAACGAAAGGTAATCAATAGCTGCTCTGTTTTGAAGAATAGCTTGTTGGAGACTACTCATATCTTGAGCCATTTGGGACAGAACTTGTGTAGTGACATTGGCCTGTTTAGCTGTCCAGCACGCTAGGTATTCCTTGCCAGGCTCTATCTCCACAGATTAAATATAGACCTTGAGGTAGGGAAAGGGGCTTAGAAATGTCTAAGTAAATATGACCTGAACCCCACCCATAGGGGGATGATCCACAATGTTCACTACTATTGTAAAACTTACGAGGGGTTAGCCAGACTTGTTTTTTAGATTCGTTAATGTTCCAACTAGTCTGCCCAAAATACACACATCCGGAGTGATTTGCTTTTCGGCTGTCTGGTAAATTTAACTCTTGAGGATCCCATGGCAGGGTTGTATTTAGAGATTTGAATATTTTTGCCAGGCAGTGACTGTTGTTTTTTACTTCTGAGCAATTGATAGGGGGGGCTATAGTGATTTCTTGTGGTTGTACCGGTGACCCAATGAAGCAAGTTTTAAATGGGTCAGTGGCTGCACTAAGATGTAAACAAAAATTTGTGTTACCAGTTTTGTTGGCCCAAGCAATCCAGAAGTTCTCTTGAGGGAGGTTGATTGATTGCGAAAAGCACTGGGTAAGAGTCAAACATAGTGTTAGTAGCTTAATTAGCATCATTATTGCTATGGATTTTGCAGGCAACAGTATATTGGCTAGATATAATAATAGTACACCAAGCAGTCTCAACTAGCTTTGTATAATTTAAAATATACCACGCATGCAATGTTAAATTCCTTTCTTCTATTGATTCAAATAGGCTTATAGCTTCACTAACAGTTAAGTCAGGCAGTTTTAACCACTTTCTAAGTGATTCTAAAGGTCTTACTGATTGGCGTTCCTGACATTCATTACATCCCAAAAAGCAAGTATAAATATCACTGGAGTTATACTCCCTTTTACAATTTCCACATAAGAAAGTTCCTAATTTCCATACTACACAACCGCAACGAGGAAATAATACTTCTTGTATTCTAGACCTAAGATATTTCTGTACTAGTCTACGCAAATCAATCACATCTGGAAAGTCTGGGATATTAGGGTGTGTTCTTATTGGTTCCTTGAGAATAATGATTAGGATCGGGATGAGATCTTGCACTCTATTCGTCCACCGTTGAATTTGGCTCCGTGTCTTCTCCAGTTTCCTCAATCTTTGATATCCAAGGCTTGACCCACTTGGCTGGGATCCAATTAGGTTTAGCACCTGTTAATACACAAGCATAACCCCGTCCCCATGTCAATAATTGGTGGGGACCAGTCCATTGTTGTGATTGGGGTTCCCATACAGATACTTGTATCTTATGAACAGTCAAAGATTCATCCTTGCAAAAATGCAGTGTAATGGGCAACATTTGGGTTTTTAGCTCAGGGCGTTCCATCCACATTTTCCAATTGTGGACATACAATGTTTTTGCTACGATTTCTTGTGGAGAGAGGGTGACATTCCCCTCCCTTTGTAAAGCAGAGAAAAGGCGTTTAAGGTCTTGATGTTTGCGTTCTACAATAGCTTGCCCAGTACTATTGTGAGGTACTCCTGTGACATGGGTAATGTTCCATCTAAGTAGGAACTCAAGTGAAGTAGAACTAACATAATTAGGACCGTTATCTGTTTTTATTTGTTGTGGGACACCAAGCACTGCAAAAGCTTCTAACCAGTGTCTGCAGGTTGCCTTACTTTTGGCGTTTATCATAGGCATTGCCCATACTAGTCTGCTACAGGTATCAACAGTGACATGTACATGTTTAAAGCGTCCAAATGATGGCACGATTGTGACATCTGATTGAAACAATGTTCTAGGGTGGAGACCACGAGGGTTCACTCCTTGTAACTGGATTGGGGGTAGTTTTGCCCAATCAGGACAACATGCTATGATACCTCGTGCCTCTCGTTTTGTTAGATGGAATTCCTTCTGTAGGCTTAATGCTGACTGGTGAAAAAAGGCATGAGAGGCAACGGCAAGGTCAAAATTACTGAGTCCAATGGCTGGTGAGGATACGATTTGGTCAATGTTGGCGTTTCCTTCTGATAAAAACCCTGGTAGATTGAGACGGCTGCGGATATGTGTTGAGAAAAAGGCATGGTGCCTGATATTAATTACATTTACTAGAAGAACGAGTTCATGATAAATTAAGGAGTTTGAGATTCGACCTATTAATGCGTCCTCAATTCTTTCCAAGATAGAGGCAACATACAAGGAATTGCTAACGAGATTAATTTCTTGAAAGTCAAAGTGTTGAAAAGCTAAGGTTACAGCCTTGAGTTCAAGTAATTGTACTGATCCTTCCGGATGTTGGTAAACTACGACATCCCAGTTGCCATTTTTCCATATTGCATATCCGAACCTTTTAGTCCTTCCACTGGCATCAGTAAAAACAGTGATCGCATTGGGAATTGGCTTAGAGTTTCGCAATGTTTGACCTTTTAGTGGGAGGTTAGTGGAAAACAAGGCATGTGACGGATAATGATTATCAAGTTCTAAGCCAATAGTGGCTGTAGCGAATGTATACGATAGTGATTGCCATTCAGTGCAAAGAGACAAATTATTTATGGGCACATAAAGAGAAGATGCATCAACTCCAAAAACAGTATGCACTCATTGGCGTGCTTTCAGAATTAAGGATCCTAAATGATCAATACGTCTTGTAACAGAGGAAGTGGGGCTACATGCTAAAAACACCCATTCCAATAAGAAGAAAGTCTTGAATGATTCCTGCCCAATTATAGCAATTTGTTCAGCAGGGTAGTTAATGATATAAAGGTTTATTGGTATGGTAGGATCAAACCTAAAAGCAGTTGTACAATGCAACTTTTTAGCAATTATTTGCAGTGCTTGTTTCCCTTCTTGGGTTAATTCCCTTTTTGATATGTTATGTTGTTTAATGTTAATTTTCCTTCTGTGTTGATGGTTCATCCCAGTTTCTTTCCCCTAAGTTAAGTGTATAATGGTTTTTCCCTTTCCCGCCCTTGTCCTAGTCAGTCATCCTAAACCCCTCCCCTTTATCTGGAACCTTCCCTGTCCCTCACCCTAAACCCTGCCCCACGGGATGTCAATCCTTTGTAGCCCCTCCCTTTGTTCTAGAAGTTTCTGTGTCAAGCATTCCCTCTTGTATTCATGATTGGTTATATTGTATGTATCCCCACCCTTGGTTTGCCTTATTGGCTCAATGTACCCCTTTCCCCACATTCTGTACCTCCCCCCGTTAACCGTTATTGGCCAGAGTTTTGTGCCATCCCCTTGCTCCTCCCCCGTACTTAAGCCGGTGTAGAACCCATTCTAACTGCCTTTTGCGGTTCCCCCTCCCAACCTCCGGACTTGTTACCTTTTCCTTCAATAAATCCCTTCCCCCAGAACCGTAAAAGGTCTCTCCTGTGACTCTTTATCCCTCCCTGACGACTCGTGCAGGCGTAGCTGTTGCTACACCCCTGCTGGGGCTCCCGGAGTGGTGCCGGGGAGGGGCCACTCACTGACGTAGGCTTCCCTGAGCTAGCCGGTAGCCCAGGTGAGGTGGGCAGCAGGTGGAAGAAACGTCACCTTTTATCATTAATGTCCTTTGAACCATGTAACAATTTTCTTAAAGGATCTAAGTCTTGATTTGAAATACCTGCCCATGCACCTATGCTTTGAATGTCTCCTAGAAGCTTTTGCACATCATTGACTGTTTCAATATTTGCATGTAAAGTTACCTTTTGAGGCACAAAGCGAGCTTGTGTTATTTTAAAGCCCAAGTAAGACCAAGGGTCGGAGAATTGCACCTTTTTTTCTGCCACTTTCAATCCCCACTTTTCTAATTCTAGCAATAATTCCTTTTGTTTTAAGTGGGGTAATGGAAATTCACTTGCAACTAAAATGTCATCCATATAATGATATGTTAGAAAATTTGGATTATTAAGTCTCCATTGATGTAAGGCTTGGCTACAAACCATTGACAAATTGTAGGACTATTTTTTATACCTTGAGGGAGTACCACCCACTCATATCTTTTCATAGGTGCACTGTGATTAATGGAGGGCACACTAAATGCAAATCGTTTGGTATCTTCAGGGTGCAACAGAATGCTAAAAAAGCAATCTTTGATATCAATAATAAACAGGTGATAGTTTTTTGGTAAACCAGCTGGCGATGGCAAACCTGGTTGCAGAATTCCTAAAGAGTGCATTTGATTATTGACTGCCCTTAAGTCATGTAAAAATCTCCATTTTCCCAACTTTTTTTGTATAACAAAAACGGGGGTATTCCAGGGACTCATAGAAGGTTGTAAATGACCAAAGGCTAATTGTTCTTGTACTAATGAATGGAGATGCTCTAATTTATCTTTAGTGATGGGCCACTGAGCCACCCATACTGGTTGGTCAGATTTCCATGTTAGTTGTATAGTGGGTCGAGCACCTATCGGCTCAGTGGCCGCCCCTGAAAATGTTGGTTGGTTAAAATGACATTCCATTGACTAAGCGTGTCTCTACCAAGGATCCAAAGAGGAGTGTCTAGTACATAAGGTTTTACTACAACCTTGTTTCCCTCTTTATCAGTAATTTCTACGAATTCCTGACTTTGTAAAGTACGGGTGGTTCCAGCAACTCCTAAGATTTGCTCATTTAAGAGTGTAGTGGGCCACTGCTGAGGCCAAGCAATTAGTGGTATTATGGTGACGTCTGACCCAGTGTCTAGCATCATTGAATGTTCAAGCATTTCAGAATCATCGATATTATCAGAATACAATTTTACGGTTACTTGCCGGGTTGATCTATCACTAGTCATGACTTGAGCAAAGGCAATTAAGGGTCCGGTACTACCAAAACCACCAGATCTTTGTGTATTAGTAGCTGTTGGAACCTGGGGAAGAAAAGGAACAAGTTGAGCAATTACACTACCTTGTGGAATGAACATTGGTGGGGAAAAGACTTTCACTACTATTCTGATAATACCACTATAATCAGCATCAATTACACCAGGTAAAACGAAAATGCTGTCTAAAGTGGCCGACGATCTCCCTAGCAATAATGCGGCCATACCGCCACCTAATGGACCTTTGGTAGTACTATCGATGACGGTAACAGAATCATCAAAAATAGTCACGGAGTCTCTAGTTACCAAATAGACTCCAGCGCTCCTTTTTGTGGCGGGGAGCATGTTGTAGAGACAGCCATGGCTACTGAGGGGTTCTTTTTGTTCGCAGCGCCCCCCCCTTGCGGCTCATCTCGTTTCCCTCCAACGGTGTCCCATCCTTTTTAAATTTGGATCGGCATTCATTTGCCTTGTGGCCAAACTTTTCGCATCGGCGGCAAGTGCCGACAAATGATGTAGATGTGAGGTTCGTATTGTTATTTTGTTGTTGTTTTACCAAACTTGAAGGACAATGCTTTCTAATATGTCCGGTATGACCGCAATTATAGCACGTATTGGGAGGGCCTTTGTCCCCGTTCCCTTGCTTGTGTGCTTGAGTAATGGCTGCAGCTAAAGCAGCAGCATGAATTCGAGCTTTGTCCTTTTCAATTTCTAAAGGGGCTCGTGAACATTGTTCAATCATTTGTATTATTGTCATACGAGCTGGTAATGCTGCTAATAATCGCTTGCAGGTGGCATTTGCATTTTGCATAGCTATTTCTTTTACTAAAGTACCTTTCATATCAGGAGGGACATCTGGTGCTACCTCTACTCCTTCTTTAATCCTGTCCACAAAAGACAAAAAGGATTCATCTTCCTTTTGCTGAATATGTAAATAAGGTTGTCCAGGCTTACCTACTTGGGGCAAGTTGTTAAAAGCTTCTAAAGCAGCAGACTTGCTTTGAGCTAAAATGCGAGCCCCTAACATTGCCTGTCTTTGTGGATGGATGAATTGACCATTTCCCATAAGCATATCTAGCGTGGCAAAGCGTAGAGGATCACCTTGCGGCAAATTGACATTATCTAATTGTTTAAGCTCCAATCTTTGTTGCCACTTTGCTAAAAATAACATATAACTAGTAGGTCCTAGTATAAGCTCAAACATAGCCTTAAGGTTGGCAGGGACCAGTTCTTGATATTTTAGCAATGCTTCTACTTGCCGCCTTACCAAGCGATTATCAACACCGTAGTCCATTACAGATTTTTGAACCCTTGCTATCATTTGCCAGTCTAAGGGCTGCCAAGCATTATTACCACCAGTTCCTCGCACCACCGGAGCTGAGACAAACTGAAAATCTCCCGTCAACTCAGCATTTGTTACCACTCCTTTCCACCTCTTATTCATGTCAAAAGAAGGGTCTTTGGGGATGGAAGTTTTGTCAGGACCTTTCCCTGAGCCTCCTGAGCCTCCCGAGCCTCCCGAACTCCCCGAGCCTCCCAAGCCTCCCGAGCCTCCTTTGTTCCACCAACGCTGAAAAGACTCATTAAAGGTAGTTAACAATCCCGTCCCTTCCTTTTCTGTAGAATGAGAAACATTTGTGTTTTCAATTTCGGAAAGCATTATTGGGGGTAAACCTTTAGATGTTAGAAATTGATTTGCAGTAGGCATATCCCACTCCCCCGCCTTAACCAAATTGATAATATTCTGTCGGCGTTGAGATGTAGAAGTATTCGGTGCAGAAAAAGAATTTTCCTCTAAAGTTTTGAGGCCGGAGAGAATGGTGTTATGGGCCTTTTTATATGCGTCCCGAATCGTTTTACTTTTGGAACCCTTATCAAGCCGCTTCATTTCACCTAACAGTTCAAGCATGGTTTCGGTCTGCTTTTGCAGTGTGGACTGTAAATCGCCCGTGTCCATTTCCGTTTCTTCGGGAAGAGGCACAGTCGCTGGGTCGAAAGTGGGAGGTGAGGGCAGATGTAACACGGGGTCAGTATTAGTGGGATTAGCTGGCACTACGCTCATTGTTACTGGGGGTGCCGTAGGTACCGAGGGTGCAGAGGGTGCCGTAGGTTCCGGGGGTGCAAAGGAAGTCACATTATGAACATCGGTAGGGTCCCAGGGTGGTATTAAATCATCATAGGGGCCACGGGCCGCAGGGGCTGACACCTACGCGGGTGGGACAGTAGCAGACTCTTGGGTGAGTTTACCAGCTACGGCAGTGACCATGGTCTGTGCTGTGAGTTCCAGCTCAATTTCAGCACCCATTTGTTCAATTAACATGCGCAGCTGCCGGTACGTAGGAGCTAAGGATTTTACCTCCTTATTCCCAGCTTGTATAGCTTCCCACAAATCTGCCCCGACTTCTTGCCAAGTACTCTCTTTAAAAACATCGGTAGAGTCTTTTAAAAAAACACGATGTTTAGCCCAATACAGTAAATTCACAAGCGAAGACCGATCAACAGTCTCTCCTTACATTTGGGCAAGTTTCATTAAGGCATCAACAGTAGCCTTCTCGATAGCTGATACCATGTTTCCCATCCCGCAAATTTTTTACAGCCGTCTAAGGCTCCGACTCACCGGTCGACAGTGGCCACTCGCGCCTCTCTCGGACGCCCAGTCGCAACCGCTGCGGGAAGTCAACGTTCTCCTAGGCGACACGGACAAAGACCCTCCACATAAAAGTCCGTCTGTTAAGCAGTCTGGCCCCTTCGGATCATCATGTGGGGGTCACCAAGATGCTGGGGTTTTCATGCTGGAGAACAGGAATCAATAACACGCACTCAATATGAATGCAAAGAGCAGAGTCTTTATTTTTAACAAAGAGATGATTTTTATACGTTTTCAGTGGTTACTTAGAGTTTGTTACAAAGAGTACGATTGGTTACACAAAAGACGTATATATGTTAATAGTAATTCTATTGGTTCATCTAAGATCTATCTTTCTACAGACTAGTTATTGAGTAAGATACTCTTTGAAGTGGACATGGTATGTCAACTAAACAGGATCTTGCCTCCCCAGATGTCTTTTCCTTTGTTCTTGCTTATCTCAACGTTAAAATTTATGATTTTGTTTTTCTCCTATAGTCACACCAAAGACACGGGAACCTTGAACAGACCTTTAACAAAACTAAGGTAGTTTTCTATAGACAGGCTGCAGAGCCAGAGCTCCTACTAGGCCGCCAAGAGTGTTGGAATGGTTCCCCATCCAAAAGGAAGGATGTCAAATGCTTCTTTGGAAATATTTTAACTTCTGTGCATTTCTTTCTTTGTAACGAACTAATCTGTAACAAGCCAGGACATGATTCTGTTCAGTAGAAACAGATCAATGGCAACATTTAGCCTAAAGGTTTTATGAGATTGATCAGGAAGTTCGATTTAGATTTAAAGGCACTGTAGTCATATTTAATTTTATTTCTCTGCGTACTTGAGTCTCTTAAACAGGGACCTTCAATTGGACAGGAAAGGGACACTGAAGCAAATTGTAATGGAAGACGTAATGGCTTACCCAGAAGCATTTTGTGGGAATTGATTTCTTCTAGGTATCCATCAGCCAGCATTTTGGTGTGAAGGAAATCTTCAAACAGGTAAAACAAAAATTCCCGTTGGTTTAAAACCTGACTGCTATATTAATTTTTCACTTTTGAGAAAATTTTCATGACCTTTAAAATTCAGACTATATCAAGTATTGTTTCAGCCATTGAAGAAAGTGCTTTTGATAGAGATAGGAGAGGGAAACCAAAACATTTCTCAGAGCCACACTTTCAACTCTGTCCTTGTTACAAACGGCACTTGAGCAAATTCATTTGCCTTTGGAACAGAAAACGACAAGGTAACAGGTTTATCATTACGGATTTGAGTGTTCCAGGTTCTTTAGATAGTAAGTGATCTATTCAAGATGATCTCTTACTGAAATAGATCCCTTTTGAGAAGGGATGTGGATTTCTTAGAAGAAAGAAAATCCCTATGTTAAAACGGTGTGGTGGGTGTTTTTTGTTGTTGTTTTGCTTTTAGAACTTGCAAGGCACAATCGACTTCATAGTTCGAGATCCAAATAAGACCACGACATTCCAAACAGGTGTTTCTTTTTGGTTGTTTTTCAATCGGTATATCTTTGGATTGCAACCAGTAGAACTGTGCTTGAACTGGAAAGAAGTAGCGGAGGTTTCAGAAGTGGAACATACGGTGGAACAGTAAGCTGAGAGCATTGTGCAAGGAGAGGAAAGAGGGGAAAATGGTAAGAGTTTCCTGAGTCGGAAGGGACCCCTAGGGATCGTCAAAGTCCAACTCCTGGCACTGCACAGACACTCCAACAGTCCCACCCTCTGCATCCCTGAGAGCATTGGCCAAACGCTCCTGAATCTCTGGCAGCCTTGGGGCTGTGCCCATTGCCTGGAAAACCTATTCAGTGCCTGACCAGCCTCTGAGGAAAAAACCTTTCCCTGATAGCCAGCCTAATAGTCCCCTGACACAGCTCCTGGCATTCCCTTGGCTCCTGTCCCTGGTCGCAGAGATCAGAGAGCAAAGCTGTCCCTGTGCTACCCTTGAGATGAGCTGAGAGGTCCCAAGTGAGGTGTGAGCTCAGTGTCCTTTCTGCAGCTGAACCAAATGCCCTCAGCCACTCTTTGTATGGCTTCCCCTCCAGCCTCTTCACTATCTCTGTGTCCCTCCTTTGGACATTTCTCCAATAGCCTGAGGTCTTTCTGACGTTGTGGCATCCAAAATTGCCCCCAGGGCTTGAAGAGAGCGCAGTCCCAGCCCAGAGCAGAGCAGGACACTCACCTCTCTCGAGCCAGCGGTGCCACAAGATAGGGACAGTTGTCAAAAATCAGCTGGAGAAACAAATCTAACAGAGAAACAGGTGATCTTGGCACAGTAAATGGAAGAAGCAGAGGAAGAAGAAGATGAGGAGAGGATTCCTTGTAAAAGTGAAGAAAATGAGCATGCAGAACAGGGACTAAGCATTATGCAGGCAAGTGAGCAAGAGAATAAGTTTGAAAGTGAAGGCAGTTTTGTCCAAAAGAAGGTGGAATTGGAAGTCTTTTTGCTGAGAACGAATAGAAAGTTTTTTTCCGTTTAGTTTGTATACGAAGCGCACAGGGCTCTAGATCCTTTTGTGGGAAAATGGAGTGTGTAAAGTTGCCAATCATTTTGGAGCGAATTTGGTGGTTTTTGGGGTCCCAGGAGAATTCTGGGTTGAATTCTGGGGACTTGGTGGTTCCCAGGTGAATTGGGGGGGGGGGGGATTTAGGGAGATCCAGGTGAGTTTGAGGGGTCCCAGTTTGATTTTGGGGGAGAATTTGTGGAATTTTGGGGGATCCCGGGTAGCGAGGTTTGGGGGTGTGTTGGTATGAATGTAAAACCAGTGCGAGACTCCAAGTCAGTAATATGATTTTATAAGGGAAAAGAGAAAAAATAAAATACATGCAGTAATATAAAATAAAAACCACCAACAAAGTTAGAAATACAACCTGACACCCTGTCAGTCAGGGTGTTGGTAGCAGTCCGTATAAATGGTGGCTGCAGTCCTCCTGGTTGACAGATGTGGTTCAGTTGAAGCAGTGCTCCTGTAGAAGGTGCAGTTTTCCTGCAAAGATCCAGTGATGATGTGGAAAAAAGTCCGACTTTCCTCAGGGATCGAGTGGAAAGGACTGTCTCGGTGTTCCAAATCTCAGTTTTTATCTAGGTAGGAAATGTTTGGCTCCTCCCCCTGGCTGGAGCATCTCCCAATGGGATGATGTAATCTTATCACTCACACAATAGGACTTAATGGCCCATTAACAGAATATATCTTCTGGAGGAAGGATGGGTTGTGAAAAGATAACAGTGATCATCCCCCTGATCTTATCAGATGGCACATCAGCAGAGGATATCTCCCACAGAGATAAGGATCACCACCCCTCCCACATTGTAACAGATGGTGATAGAATACACATTTTTGCATTGTACCCCAGGACATAATCCACCCCTTATTCTATTACCATCTACATCATACCCAGACCAATACCCTGTTACAGATATATAATACAAAAGGAAACCTTATATACAGTTCTCACTAAAAATTAGGTCTCCTTGCAGTACACAACGCGTTTCCCCGTCTTTCTGCATTACCCACCAAGTGCAAGCAGGTCCTTGAGCAAAAACAATCCCACGGATTGGTTTGCCTTTGCCTGTGGTGGGATTAATCCAAACAGTCTTTCCTAAAGTACCTTTCCTGTGTGCCACAGGGACCTTGTTCCCATCCACTGTGTGCAGGGGTTCAGAGTGGGCAGGACCAGATCGATTGATGGACCCTCGGGTGTTAACCATCCAGGTGGCTTTGGCCAAGTTCATTTCCCTATTTCTGAAGGTTCCACCACCTAGTGCTTTCAAAGTAGTCTTAAGGAGTCCATTAGACTGTTCAACTGTCCCAGCAGCTGGCGCGTGGTAAGGGATATGATATATCCTTTCAATACCATGTTCTTTGGCCCAGGTGTTGATAAGGCCGTTCTTGAAATGGGTTGCGTTGTCTGATTCAATTCTCTCAGGGGTACCATGCCTCCAAAGGACTTGTTTTTTTAGGCCCAAGATGGTGTTCCGGACAGTGGCATGAGGCACAGGGTAGGTTTCTAACCATCCTGCAGTTGCTTCCACCGTGGTTAGTACGTAGCGCTTGCCCTGGTGGGTTTGGAGAAGGGTGATGTAGTCAATTTTCCAGGCTTCCCCATACCTGTACTTTGACCATCGTCCACAGAACCACAGAGGCTTCACCCGCTTGCCCTGTTTGATTGCGGCGCAGGTCTCGCAGTCGTGGATGACCTGTGAGGTGCTGTCCATGGTAAGGTCCACCCCTCGGTCAGGGGCCCATCGGTATGTTGCATCTCTCCCCTGATGACCAGAGGCATCATGGGCCCAACGAGCTAGGAATGATTCTCCCTTGTGCTGCCAGTCTAGATCTACCTGTGATACTTTCACTTTGGCAGCTCGGTCCACCTGCTCTTTGTTGTGATGTTCCTCATTAGCCCGGATTTTGGGTACATGTGCATCCACGTGTCGAACCTTTATGGTCAATTTCTCTACTCGGGCAGCAATGTCCTGCCAAATCTCAGCTGCCCAGATGGGTTTCCCTCTGCGCTGCCACTTGGCCTTTTTCCAGCGATCCAGCCATCCCCACAGAGCATTAGCTACCGTCCATGAGTCAGTGTAGAGATAATGCCTTGGCCACTTCTCTTGTTCAGCCATATCCAAAGCCAACTGGGCGGCTTTTAGCTCTGCGATCTGACTCCATCCACCTTGTCCCTCGGTAGCTTGTGCAACTTCTCGTGTGGGGCTCCGTACTGCAGCTTTCCATTTCCGGTTAGTGCCTACAATTTGGCAGGAGCCATCAGTGAAGAGGGCATATCGTCTTTCAGTCTCCGGTAGCTCATGATATGGTGGGGCTTCCTCAGCACGTGCCACTTGCTCCTCTTCTTCTTCAGAAGACAATCCAAAACTCTCACCTTCAGGCCAGTTTGTAATTATTTCCAGAATCCCAGGGCAGTTTGGATTCCCAATACATCAGGAGCGGATATCTCCTACAGAGAGAAGGATCACCACCCCTCCCACATTTTAACAGATCGTGATAGAATACACATTTTTGCATTGTGCTCCAGGACAGGGGTGAATTTGTCGAATGTGGGGAGTCCCAGTTGAATTTTAGGGGGAATTTGTGGAATTCTAGGGATCTCAGGGGAATTTTGGGGGGAATTTGGAGAATTTTAGGGAATACATGTGAATTTTAGGGTTCTCAGGTGAGTTTTGGGGATGCCAGGTAGATTTTGGGGTGAATTCTGTCGATTTTGGGGTATCCAGGTGAGTATTTGGGAATCATGGGAGAATTTTGGGATGAATTTGGGGGGATGCAGGTGGATTTTCCAGGGAATTTTGGTGGTTTTTGGGAGTCCCAGATGGGTCTTGGAGTGAATTTGGTGGATTTGGGCATATCTGTGTGTGTTTTGAGGGGGATTGGAGACATTTTGGGGTGAATTTGGAAGGTGTTGGGAGGACTGGGTCTTGGGGGTGATTTGAGGGATTTGGGGGGTTGCAGGTGGAATTTTGGGGTGAAGCTCTGGGATTTGGTGGTCCCCCATAAATTTTGGGGTGAATTTGTGGATTTTTTCGTAGTTGCCAGGTGAGTGCTGGGCATCCCAGGGGGTCTTCGGGGTGAATTTTGGGGATTTTGGGTTTCCCAGTTGATTTTCTGAGGTGAAAAGCTTCAAAAAGGATTTTTTTGAAAACAAATTAAAGCCAGAAGGTTATGGAAAATTAATAGATGTGATGCAAGTAGCTAATATGCAGACAATACACAGCGAGACAAAACATGGGAAAAATACAGTGGTAACACATGAGTGTGTGAGGATGGGATCAGTATAGCTAAGGCTCACTTGAATCTGAATTTGGAAAAGCATGGCAAAAATAAGAATAATAAAGGCACCTACGGGTATTTCAGTGGTAAAAGGAAGATGAAAAGAAACCTATCACTCCTCCCCTCTTCCCCCGCCACCCCCATAAGCCAGACAGGACTAGTGACAACAGACAAGGAGAAGGCTGGGGTACTCAACAAATGTTGGTCTCAATTTTAACTGCCAGTCACCATTTCCACATCTCTCAGGTTATTGGACTGGTGGACTTGATTCTAAGCCATAGTAGCAGGTCAGCTTTCAGACCACTTGAGGAACCTGAGCATGCAAGACCATGGGACCCACCCAGAGGCATGTCAGGGCCCTGAGAGAACTGGCAGCTGTAGTTCTTAAGGTGCTTCATCCATCATATTTGAGAAATCAAGGCAACCAGCTGAAGTCTCCAGACACTGTGTTGTATTGACTCCAATACTCTTGGGTTTTTTTATAAATCTTAGAGCTATGAGTCAATTTCTGCAGAGGATTCCCAATGCAGTTTCAAAAATGGAATCTTTGTTATTGGTCCTCATGTTGATCTTGGATATTTCCGTTTGCTGCACTCCTATATTTTCGAAACATTTGTAATGACTGAAAAGAAAGCTGAGACGAGGCATTATGCTCTTTCCAGTGATATAAATGGACCAGTATTCTTTTCAGACAAATATATTTTTGCTGTGCCTAAGCACATGTGCATACCTGTGTTTGATTTATGTGTCCAGGTTTTGGCAATGGGGCAGTCACAGGGCCGTCCTGTGACAATGGCCCAGGTGCTGCCCTGTCCCGCTTTCTTCCAACTGGCTCCACTTCAGGATGTCCTCCCTGCTGAGAGAAGAGGCTGGGACAGCACCTTTAGAAATGTGACTTTCTGGGATTTTTGTTTTGTTTTGTATTGTTATTTTTGAAGTTACTAAAAACATTCACCCTGATTTTTTGATGTGTTGGGTTTGGGGTTTTTTTTCAGTTTTGGCTGGGTTTTTTTGTGGGCTTTTTTGTCTCTTTGTGGATTATTGGTTGGGGTTTTTTGTGTGTTTGTTTGGTCTACTTTTTTGTTTGTTTGTTTGTTTGTCTTTTTATTACGGTTTTAGAGAGTTTTTTAAGCAAATTGATTGGAAAACTGAATAGTCCTCCACTATACTCTCCTGGATTCACATGAGACTCTTCCTCGGCATCTCCCTGATCCTTTTTGCAATGAGTCTCACATCATTCTCCTGAAGAAACTGTCTGCTTATGGTTTGGGTGGGTGGGCTGTTTGCTGATGACAAACTGGGTGATGGCCAGGCCCAAATTGTGGTGGGAAATAGAGTTCATCCAGCTGGTCCCCAAGGCTCAGTCTTGGGCCCAGTCCTGTTTAATATCTTTATCAGTGATCTGGACAAGGGGATAGAGTACACGCCCAGGAAGTTCACAAATGATGCAAAGATGGCTGGTTGTGTTTTTTTCTTCTGGAGGACAGCAGGCTCTGCTTCTTCTTCCTCCTGTTCTGAGGTGCCTGCTCCCTCTTCATCCCTCATTAAGTGTGCTGATTTTGTCACTTGGATGAGAAAAAAAACAATTTTAGCAACAATACTAGTGGCAAGGTACAAGAAAGGAAGAGTTCACATGAATCCACCGCCCAACAACAGACAATACCTAAAGGCTCCTCTGCCCAGCTTACTGAGTACACCGGAACCCATTGTCCCCCAAAGATACTCCCTTCTCCGTGCCCCCAGCCATGATGTGAGATAGAATAGAATAACTAAGATTTAGATTCTCCCTATGTAACTCCATCATACTTCGATACTGGGAAAAAAAAATTCTTGAAGTTCTATCATTTCAGATCATTTGAATTTGAATTTGCATACTAAAAAGTCTAGCCAGAAACTCATGACAATATTAATAGCCCATTCTAGAATATCTGAGATGATATACACTTCTTTCAAGAGAATGAGATACCTCACGCGACTTCTCCAGAATTTCAATGAACAGCGGGAGTAGTCTACAAGATTCTTGCTGCCATCTGGATTTCCTGGTATTTGGCTGGTCTATGTAAGCCAACCAGCTATTCAGCAGAGGGAATATTAGTGTGATATTTGATGGTATGTGAGATGGAACACAGTAATTTATGGCTTTTTGCATAGTGATGAAGCTGTAAAGAAAGCACCATAATGCTCAGACAAGGAGGCTGCTGGACTTCAAGCATCAAAGGCCCAAAACGAACCAGTGATAAGGTGTCCTTGAAAAAAAAAAAAAGCCAGGTGGGGAGCAAAGTGATACTTAAGGGCAGTTTACTGAAAGAGGAAATCTAGTGAAAAAAAAAGTCCAAGAGTGAAGGAATAACAGGGAAAATGAAACTAAGGAAGGAAATCAATCTCAGCTCATCATTTCAGAAGCTAACAAGTTGTCCTTGCAATGATGCATAAAGTGAGATATAATAAATATGTCTGAGCCAAAATCTGAAATATGAGCTTCATTGCCTTCTGTCTTTTACGGAATCATACAACAGTCTGTGATTGAAGATCATCTAGTCCAACTTCCTTGCCAGATAGATCTTACCGTATATCAAATTGCTCAAGACTAGCCAAACTGATAAGGAGCACTCTCAGTGATGGGGCATCCACAACTTCTCTGGAACACCCGTTTGAGTGTCTCACCAGCTTCATTGTAGAAAAGTTTTTCATTTTAGCCAATCTAAACCTAGTCTCAGTTTGAAAGCATGGCCCCTTGTCCTGTCTCTGCAAACCTTCCTAAAAAGTCTTTCTCCATTTGTCTTATACCCTCTTTACATATTCAAAGGCCACAATACTGTCTGTCCAGAAACCACTCTTCTCCAGGCTAAAAGATCCTACTTTTCACAAGAACCATGTCATAAACTGAGATGGAAGACATCTCAGGAGATCAGATCATCCAACAGCTCAGCCTAAGAATAGCTCTGAAGTCAGATCAACTAGCTTAGGGCTGTGTCTGTTTGAATTTTCAAAATTGCCAGGAATTGAAATGCTTCAAGGAAGACAACTCTGGGTGGCTCCAGAAACAGCCTGAGAAACTCAAGCAAACTCGAAACCTCAGAAACTACCACTGCTTTCTCTCCCTCAGCCCAAGCAGTCACAAAGAAGTGTTCCCCGCAGGCTGGGATAGCACACATATACACTACATATACATGACAGGCATCGCCAGCAGCCACATCCTGCTCCTTTCTGTGGCTGGCAAGAGTGAGACTGGATGTTTACATGTGGGCAAACTGGGTCCCTCCAGCAGCTCAGACACTCAGCCTGCACAGTGACCCCACTGAATTCCAGTATTTGCACTGTCCCAAGGTCACAGCACTACTCCGCTTGCTGGCACAGACCATCACACGCCTACTAAGTCAGTCAGGACTCCCCTGGCCCCACACCCAGCACCCCACTTGCTCTCCCCCAGGCCACTGCCATTGTTCACCAACTTCTCCACTTTGATCTTTGCTGGTGCTCTCAACATTGGCACACCCAGATGTTCTGCAGCTGTTGTTTCCTGGTGGAAAGGACTTGTAAAGCCATGTTTCCTAACAGGACTTCCACAACCGTTCAAAGCAACCTTTTCTGGGGTATGAACAATCTCATTCAAATGTCAACATTTCCTTTCCCATATGTGAAATCAGAATGTCCTTCTTCCGGGCATGCCCAAAACAAGGCCCAATCTACATTGTGCCTTCTGTTTCACATGCTGACTTGTTTGTAAACAATGCTAGGAGAATACCTGTTTTGATCCAAGCTAATCTCTGGACCTTATAGTGCTTTCAGTAGTTAGTTTTGCTTTGCTATTTACTTGATGTCCCATTGAATTGTTGAATCATAAACAGACTATCTGTCTGTATAGCAGCATAGCAGTGATGAATAAATGCAAGAGAAGGAGGAAGGTGATTGTTTGCTAGACTCTTCCTAGAAAATGAGAAATCTGTTACTTAATGCTGACCACAGCAGATGGAGGAAGCATCCTACATGATGTTAAAGCAATCAAACTGTAATCACTTTTATGATTACAGTCAAGGCACTGCTTTTGCCACCATATGTGGAGTGCAGGGAATCTTAAAAGACTACACTGTAAATATTGTCCATGCTCACTGAGAAAATAATGCTTTTACAGTGGAGCAGGTCTCACCACAGCTAAATCATGGCTTCAACTGTACACCGCCTTCAAAAAAGCCCACAAAAACACAAATGAAAGGATTTGGAACCCAAGGGAATCTCAGATGGTGACATCAGCTCACTTTGGATTCTTTCCAAATTCTCAATTCCCTTTTCTTCTCAGCCAATTATCCCACCTAACCTGAGATGTAATTTATGGATTTCCAACACATCTAGTTACCTTAGAATTAGATTGCCACTAGGCAAAAAGACAGAAACAAACAGTTAATTTCAGAATGACACCAAGGGTGTTTAGAACAGCAATACTTGGACGTAACTATTCTTAATAAAACCAAAACTTTTAGGACTCAAGCATATATTTTTGGAGGTGGAAAAAGTTTTACATCCAAAAGTCCCTAGGGTGCTCTCACTCAGTGCAATGTGCCTGGAGAGGCACTCTCGCTCGTCATTCAAGGAACGATTCGTCACAGTAGAGCCAGCAGGAGCACAAGATGGCCGATAAGAAGGGGCAGTGTAGAATTCTCTGTGTGTCTCTGTCTCTACTCGGTGTAGAATGTCTCTGTACTGTCACATTTTCATAGGCAACATGTCCCTCCTAGTCTTCGGTCGTGGTTAAGCTCTATGTACAGTGAGCGCTGCTACTTGCAGCTGAGAAGGACCGTGGAGCTAGCAGCGAATTTGGAGAGCGCTGAGCACGTAGTCAAGGAGCGAGAAGTGCCCCTGCAATGCAGTGTTAATAGCAGCTGCCTCGCGTGGGGGGTGAGCTCCGGCCACAAGACCTTCTCGTCCTGGCAACAGATCTCTGTTAAGGGCATAGGCGAAAATCTTTCGTTTTCCATTCGAACTGCGAGAGAGGCAGACTGTTGCACGGAGCTCTGAGAACAAAGGTGCACGCCCTAGGCGGGCTTGGGCAGAAGCAGCGTTCGCGAGCACTTGGCCGCGGGTATACTGCTGGCTGTGTGGCGTTGCTTCAGCGGCTTCTAGCAGCCGGGGATTGAAAGCGGGGCCAGGCGTGGGCGAGGGCGGTGATCGAAGCCGCACAAGTACCGTGCTAGTGTGCACCACGTTGCAGGCTACTAGGAGAGGAAGGTGGCTGCCTCTCGCTTGCCTTCCAAGTGCCCTTAGCAGTGAGAAGGAGAAAGCTGAAGCACTGCTGCTTGTGCTGCTCCTTGGTTCCACTTGCAGCCCGCTATGGAAACATTGGCGGTCTCTTCTAGGCTCCAAGTTGCAGACAGCACCACGGTACATGCCGCGGAGAAGGGAAATACAGGGTGCAGAGAGGAGCTGGACGTGGCGTATGTGCAATAAGTAGAAGGTGAACCTAGGCACTGCCTCTTCAATCTGGCCCCCTCTGCTCTGGTAGCAACTTTTGCAAGTAGGCAAATGGAGCTGCGAGTATGTAGAATGGAGGGCAGCGAGACCCCGTGTGTTATGCGCCTTTTCAGGGCTGCTGACAGAGGGCTACTTGAACATCGCCTTCTTCTTCCTCGCACTCGCATCCTTCTCGCTTCGCTCTAGCTGCATGGAGTACACCGCAGCGAAGGTGTGAGGAAGGGTACTGGCTCAGCTTTAGACCTGGCGTGGAACGTCTGTGTGCTACTTTTCCAAGCAGCAAGAGCACTGAGAAGTGAAAGCGATTGTGAAGGAGCTATTTGACTGCTCGTGTGCTTTTCGCTGCACTGTGCTCGCAAGCCCGGTGCCTTGCAGCTTCATTCTTCGCCTTCTGCCGTCCGGACAGAGCTGAACTCGAGCTGTCCGTTTCAGCTCTGCCCAACAGCTTGTCCTCAGTTCTGCGGGCAAGCAAGCCCTGTTGCCTTGGCTCCGAGTGCAAAGTCCCTAGCGAGCTCTCACTCAGTGCAATGCACCCAGAAAGACGCTCTCGCTTGTCTTTCAAGGAGCCATTCCTAACAGCAGAAGCAGCAGAAGCACAAACTGGATGACGAGAAGGGACAATGTAGAACACGTCTCTGTCCTGGCACATTTTTGTGTGCGATATGTCCCTCCAGGTCCTCAGTTCATGCGAAGTTCTATGTACTGTGAGCGCTGCTACTTGCAGCTGAGAAGGACCATGGAGCTAGCAGCGAATTCGGAGAGCGCTGAGCAAGTAGTCAAGGAGCGAGAAGTGCCCCTGCAATGCGGTGCTAATAGCAGCGTCCTCGCGTCAGGGGCTGTAAGGGTCGGTCCGAAGTTCCCCTCGATTTTGCCTCCCCACCGTCGCAAGGAGAACTCGTGGACCCCCACCCAGGCTGACTCTGAACAATGGTTTCCTGGCCCGGCCAAGGTGGATGCCTGTGACTGTGTGCTGTTGTATTGTGTTAACTGGACTGTGCTGTCATGGCACCAACCAGAGTTTGTGGTGTACCACCAACTGAGGAGTGCTTGACCGTGCCTGTCTCCTGCAGCAGCCCACACAATGGTCCATAAATCTTGCCACCTCTTGGCCAGAGGCCACTCGCTTTGGAGAAGGACTATAAAAGAGCGATCCTCTGAGAAAGACCCTTTGAGATCTCTCCACTGACGAAGACCAGTCTACCCCCTGGAGAAGACCGCTGAGATCTCCCCACGGACGAAGACTCGTCTATCGGATGACCCGTGAGGACGCCCGTCTCGTCTGTTGGTAGCTATTTCCCCATCCCTTTCTTTCCTTCCCCTCTCCCTATACTTTGTTTCCTATACCTCTCCTCCTTACCGTAACTGAGTTGTTGGCATTTGATGAAATGCATTGCTGTTGTTGAATAAACTCATTTTCTGCTGTTGAATAAACTGATTTTGTCCCCTGCACTTTGCCTGTTTGCACCTTTAAGATCAAAAGAACCATCATGACTCCCGCTCTGTATTAATAGCGGATCATGACGTTAAATTGGCGTTACGGACAGGATATTCTGACAGACAGAAGGGATGCACGGTTGTCTGTAGTCTGTATCAGGGGAAGGAAGTCTTACTCCAGCCTCACCTAGCTGGCCACCTTGAATGGGTGAGCCTGTCTAGAAAGCAAGGGGGGTTTTTCTAATTTCCCGCAGACTGCAGACACCTTGATGTGGAGCATCCCCAGACTTGCTTGAGGGCTCTGTAGTCAGAATTTCACAAAAGATCTACTGGTGCAAAAGGCGGGACACTGTTGTTGTTGTTGTTGTTGTTTTTTATGATGTTTTTGATACTTGGTGTAGTGAAGAGACAACCTGGTGTTTTATAACTAAGGAGTGCCTCTCAAGTAGTTTGGTCTCTTCACCCGCACAGGGAAGCGAAGGGGGGCACACAGTGAAAGCTGTTTCGTTGTGTGTGGTAACTTAAGCAATAGACCTCCCTGTTGTGGTTTTTACTTATCCCTTCACAAAATGACTGAGAATTCCACTGTAACAGATAAAACTGCATTTTATGCTCTATTAGCTAAGTATAGCGCCAGGCCGTCCCAAGGTGGGGAGGAATGGGCGAACAGTAATTGGTTTAATCTGGAGAATGTGATTGATAGAATACATTCTTGGCAACATGAATCAAACTGGGCAAAAATAAAACCATACTCTGCTCAGTTTTGGGAGCTTGTCTTACGGCAGCCATAGAAACTCGCTCTAAGCGAGTTAGTGAAGAAAGTACAATTATAGATTCTTTGCAAAATCTTGTTCAAATTCTGCAAAAACAATTAGATCAAGAAAGGAATGAGAACCGTTTGTTGCGAGATGAAAATCATTTGCTACAGGCTGCCCCAAGAGAAGAAAGTACCAAAAAAGTAAGACAGAATGAAACACACGCAGAAACAGAAGAGAAGGAGATTGTTCACATTAATCAAATTTATCCCCAAAAGGAGTTAACTATAATGAAAAATCTTGGGGAACACTGCTGTCCGAAGTTGAGACCTATGGTTAAAACACAATATACTTATCTTGGTCCTGATGATTTTGTATCAAACATTTCTACAAAAGAAATCCCATATTCTGCCACTGAATAAGCAAAACTGACAAAGGAATATGGGCCACTCCCTCATGAAACAGGGACTGAATATGTATTTCGCGTGTCTCTTACTGGGGGAGATGAGATTAAATTATCAGAAAGTGAAGCTAGTGGGTATCGGGGACAAGGGGTCTTCTTAACAACCGGAGATAAGAGCTACCCATGGTCCTTGACCAAACGTGCAGCTTTTTGGGCCGGGGGGCTTAACCCCCTGGAAAGGGGAGACCCTATAGCTTTAGTTGGTACTCCCGACCAACTTTTGGAAAACATTCACAAAGCTGCTTGCCTGCAAATGATACATGAGAGAAAACTGACTACCACCTATGAATCACCTATGCAATTGCCTGTAATGCCTGAAATCATGACCCCTTTAATTAATGGTCTCCCAGAAACACTCAAATCTACCACAATTCTCCTTCAAAAAACTATCGCATCCATGACACCTGTAGAAAGATTAGATCGATTTCTTGGAAACTCACGTGAGCGATCTGGTTCCGTGGACTCTTTCCCTCCCTTTGAATCCCCCTCTAGACGGACTCCAGAATCTCCTGACAATAACCGTAAAGTTTGGACATGGAGCGAAGTTGCAGAGGAATTGTTGAATTACAGCAGGAAATATGGACCGGTAAAAGTCCCAGAGGATAAAGTGGAGAAAACTAAAGGTGTTAGACACATTGTTTCTCCTAGTGATAAGCCAGAAAAGGGGAAATTGAATACTCCCCGTCAGTACTGGTGGTCGTTTGGGTTAAAGAAACAAATTCCTAAAGATGTTATGGATGGCTTACCACTTGACAAGTTGATAAAAATTGTTGTGAATTGGCATTGCCCTAAGATCTTTACATCAAACTCTCCTACTGTCCAGCCTAGTGCACCTCCTCCTCCACCGGTTGTGGTCAGTGAGTCAAACTTAACCCCTCCACAGATTCTGGGCAGTGAGCCAAATCAATCTCCTCCACAGGTTCTGAGAGCTGAGTCAGAGTTTCCTCCTTCTCAGTTTTTGGGAATGGAACTGAAAAGGCTTCAGAAGCAGGGAAACTAGAAACCCCGTCTCTCGTGGGTGGGCAGAGGCATGGGGGGGGGAACTGGTTATTCATTAGAACGCTCACCAGAAATCCTAATACTGGGGACCTCCTGATAACAGCAATGGTTGGCCCTAAAAGGTCACCTGTTACCTTTGTGGTTGACACTGGAGCCCAAATTTCTGCACTAACAAGAAAAGCTGCGCAGAAATGTGGAGTTATTCCAACAAGGAGACAATGCTTTGTTCTCAATGCCTTGGGGACCACAGAAGCTATGGATATAGCTCTGATAAAAATCTTACTACCTGGAGAGGAGAATTTGTTACTTATCAAAATTGTAATTGGAGATATTCCAAATGATTTATTGGGAATGGATGTCCTTGCTGGAAGACAGTGGGAAGACGAGGAGGGTTGTCTCTGGTCCTATGGCACACCACGTTTTAATATTAATCTGCTTCAATCCGCACCTTCCTTACCTTTCAGTAAAATTACTAATGTGAAACAATACCCACTTCCCACTGGTGCCAAAGAAGGAATCAAGCCAGTTATTCAGTGTTGTGTTATGTTGTTTAATGTTAATTTTCCTTCTGTGTTTATGGTTCATCCCAGTTTCTTTCCCCTAAGTTAAGTGCATAATGGTTTTTCCCTTTCCCGCCCTTGTCCTAGTCAGTCATCCTAAACCCCTCCCCTTTATCTGGAACCTTCCCTGTCCCTCACCCTAAACCCTGCCCCACGGGATGTCAATCCTTTGTAGCCCCTCCCTTTGTTCTAGAAGTTTCTGTGTCAAGCATTCCCTCTTGTATTCATGATTGGTTATATTGTATGTATCCCCACCCTCGGTTTGCCTTATTGGCTCAATGTACCCCTTTCCCCACCCTCTGTACCTCCCCCCGTTACCCGTTATTGGCCAGAGTTTTGTGCCTTCCCCTTGCTCCTCCCCCGTACTTAAGCCGGTGTAGAACCCATTCTAACTGCCTTTTGCGGTTCCCCCTCCTGTCAGGAAAATTAATCCACTAACACCAGAGGTTTATGTCCAAAAAGGAGACAGCGGAGTCCTTTTTGCTTTATTCGAATAAAGGGAGAGGCCATGGGACATTCCCCTGGGATCTCTCAAATTTTCGGAGGACGCAGCCTCCTTTTTATCCTATTTTCCCGGCCGCATTTCCCTCTCTCTTTCCCCATTGGCTGAGGTACTTGAGAGGCACAGACTTCCCGGAATGCCTGATACCTGAAATTCCCCTCTAATGTATAACCCTCCCTTTTAATTTTTAATTCTTATAGAATTCATAGTTTTCCCCCCGTTGCTTCTTTCATCTTTCGATATCCAATTTCATTTATCAGCAGCCCTACAGTTTGTTTGTAAAGGCAAATATCTCTTTCCATTCATCAATCAGTGGAATCCATCCCATTGTTTCTTTTATCTCTCAGTGCTAGCCTAATCTACAGGCTGATCCACAACTCATTTGTAAAGACAAATTCAACATTCCTCTCACTCCTAACCTCAGGACTTGTTACCTTTTCCTTCAATAAATCCCTTCCCCCAGAACGGTAAAAGGTCTCTCCTGCGACTCTTTGTCCCTCTCTGACGACTCGCCCAGGCGTAGCTGTTGCTACACCCCTGCTGCGGCTCCCGGAGTGGTGCCGGGGAGGGGCCACTCACTGACGTAGGCTTCCCGGAGCTAGCCGGTAGCCCAGGTGAGGTGGGCAGCGGGTGGAAGAAACGTCAGTTCAGGACCTGAGAGATCAGGGAGTGATAACTGACACTCATTCTCCCTTTAACTCTCCAGTGTGGCCAGTCCGTAAACCTAACGGAAAGTGGAGGCTGACAGTAGATTTTCGCAGACTAAAGGCAAACACAGATCCTCTCACAGCAGCTGTCCCAAATTTAGCTGAACTTATAACTTCAATTCAGGAGAAGGCTCATACAATCATGGCAACTTTAGATGTCAAAGACATGTTCTTTATGATACCTATACAGCCAGAGGACATGGACTGTTTTGCCTTCACATGGGAAGGACAGCAATACACCTTCACTAAGCTTCCTCAACGGTACAAACGCTCCCCTACTCTAGCCCACCATGCTTTAGCACAGGAATTAGAAAAGATACCCAAACCTGACAATGTAGCTGTCTATCAATACATTGATGATGTTCTGGTGGGGGGAGATGAAATAGAAGTAGTGGGGGATAGCCAACAGAAAATAATCTCTCATCTGGAAAGCCTTGACTTACAAATTCCCCCAGAGAAAATTCAGAAACCTTCTCAGGAGGTGAAGTTTTTGGGGATTTGGTGGAAAGGAGGTATGACATGCATTCCACCTGATACCCTAACCTCCCTAGATCAAATTAAAATGCCTGGATCCAGGAAAGAGCTTCAACAAGCTCTGGGATTATTAGTGTTTTGGAGAAAACACATCCCTGATTTTTCAATTATTGCTAGACCTCTTTATGACTTGCTGAGGAAAAAGGTAAAATGGGATTGGACTCCTTCTCAGGAGGAAGCATTACAACTGCTGATTTTTGAAGCAACTGCACATCAAGCTCTAGGCCCTATTCATCCCACAGATCCTTTCCAGGTAGAATGGGGATTTGCCACCTCGGGGTTGTCAGTGCACATATGGCAACGAGGCCCAGAAGGCCCTACAAGGCCTGTTGGTTTTTATTCTCGTGGTTTTAAAGATGCTGAAAAAAGATACACTACCTGGGAAAAGGGGCTTTTTGTTGTCAGCATAGCTCTCATAGAAGTGGAGAAAATTACACGTCAGCAACCAATTGTATTAAGAGGCCCTTTTAAAGTTATTAAAACAGTCACCAGTGGGACCCCTCCCCCTGACGGGGTGGCCTAGAGATCCTCAGTTAGGAAGTGGTATGCCCAGATAGAACATTACTGTAACATCTTCTCTGTAACAGAAGGAGCTGTAAAAAATCTGGCTATACAAGACACTGAGAACTTGGCTAGCAGCCACGATAAACCTGCCTCAGTAATTAAAGTGGCCCCTCCTTTCTCCCCTGAACAATCAGTGAATTCTTGGTTTACTGATGCTTCTGCTAAACGAGAAGGAAAGGTGTGGAAATACAGGGCAGTAGCTCTCCATACTTCATCTGGTGAACGAATTATTACCGAGGGAGAAGGCAGTGCTCAGGTTGGTGAGCTGATTGCTGTATGGAGTGTTTTCAAGCATGAGGTACATAATACCTCTCTTGTTTGTATTTACACTGACTCCTATGCTGTGTTTAAAGGATGTACAGAGTGGCTTCCTTTCTGGCAGCAAAATGATTGGGAAGTTAACAGGATCCCAGTATGGCATAAGGAAAAATGGCAAGAAATTCTAGATATAGCCAATCAAGGAAACTCTGCTGTGGGGTGGGTGGCTTCTCATCAGACAGATGGAAATTTAGCTGGTGAGTGGAATAATGCTGCTGATGAGTTAGCAAGACTAAGTCCCCAGGAAAAGGAACAAATTACAGAGGATTGGGAGCACCTGCTAGAATGGCTGCATATAAAAAGACAACATACAGGTGCGAAAGATTTGTACAAAGAAGCCCTTGCTCGTGGCTGGCCTGTCACCAGGGAAATGTGTAAAACATGCATATCAGCTTGTGAACAATGCTGCAGACGACTAGAAAGGCATCCTTTGGAAGATGACCCTTTGCACTTAAGGAAAGGTAAAGGCTTATGGGACGCGTGGCAGGTAGATTATATCGGTCCCTTTAAGAAGTCTGGTGGTAAACATTTCGTGCTGGTAGGAGTGGAAATAATATCAGGGTTAGCTCAAGCTGAAGCCTTTAACAGAGCTACGGGAGAAAACACTGTTAAGGCATTACAAGAATGGTCTGGAACTTTTCCAAAGCCACAGGAGATTCAATCTGATAATGGGTCTCACTTTACTGCTAAAGTAGTACAGGAATGGGCAAGGGGGGAAGGAATAAAGTGGACTTTTCACACCCCCTATTACCCTCAAGCCAAGGGGATTGTAGAAAGGACAAATGGTCTTCTGAAGCGACTCCTAAAACCACATGAGGGAAGTTGGGATCTTCGATTATGGCAAGCTGTAAAAGGTATAAATGATAGATGGGGGGTAAACGGGTGTCCCAAAATAACTGCTTTTTGTCCAAAAGCCCCAAACATCATTCCTGCACTACAGGGATCTAAGGAACCTAAAAATCCAGCCCATTACCCTGGGCAACCTGTTTTAGTAAACCTCCCTACTGTAGGAGAAGTACCACTGGTACTAAAAACTCCTCTGAATAAATATGCATGGGTAGCCACCAATGCTCTGGGAAAGGAGCATTGGATAAGTACCCGTTGGATTGTTCCATCATTTTGACCTCCTGCCTCTTGGTGGCAGACTCTGTTGTGTTTACTTTTCACAGAAGAACGCCGAGGGACATGGGAACCGGACAAACCATGATCACCTTTTTGATACTTCTCTGTATCCTACCACAACACCATGGCCAAAACTCGCCCAAGTGGCCGTGGTCTGAAGCTTCCATCAGCTATACCAGTGCTTTAGGACCCTACCCCAGAGATCGTCACCCAAGCCTTGCGACCGTAGTACTGCACGATTCTGAGGTATACCGTTCAAGTGACTGGGGTTGGGACAAAAAGGACTGGGCTAGGGTACTAATAGGAACAATTGGTGAAGAAATCAAGGTAGGATGCAGAAAAGTGGAGAAATCCCTTCATGAGAAAGCCACTACCATTGCAATTGCCGGGAATTACTTAAAATCAGATATAACTAGTAGCTTGCACCCTAACATCACAGCGAGTCTCTGCCCCACGACAGTATGGACATGTAAAAAGCAAGTCCCCCTAATACTGTGCTGTGGCCAAAGGAAGGTTGGTAACTATACCTTGGACCCTGACGCCAACAACGTCGAAGTTACAAAGCTTTGTGTGGATGAACTTACTGACTGTTGGCATAACTTTACTTTAACGAGACCAACCTATGTAACATGCTCCTGGCAGAATAACACAACAGATGAGTCCAGCTTGAAAGGTCTGACCTATAGGTTCAAAATAAATGCCATAGAAAAACCCACACTGACCGCAGTAGTTGCATACCATGGTGTAAGCACCCCCTTAGTGTTGGATGACAAAAACAAGGTTTTCCCTCCTTTCGTGGTGACGCAAGGTGATGAAGTCGCAATAACTTGTAAATTAGTGGCTGGATCCCTCACCGAACCTGCATACAGTTATGGCATAGGAGCCCATGGCCAGACTTTATATTGTAGAACCCAAAATCAAGACTGTTGGCTAAATTTAACTGCTATACAATTTTCCTATAAAGTCATGTGTGGAAAAAACAATACAAAATACTGGGGGGAACTTGATGTTAATGTTGTAACACCTACCACTGGTTGTGTTGAGCCCTACAATTTTTCACTTTGGGCCATACGTAATTAGAAAAACTGGCCAACAACAAATATTGTTTAATCCGGCATGGTCTCTCAAACAAATCAAATTGCTGATGCAAAATAATGTCTCAGACGTTCAGCCAGCTTGTTCACCCTTTCTACAGACTTCTTTTGAGGGATGGACAACCTGGTTGCGGAAACGGAATCCTTCCAAAAAACGAATGGCAAGAGACATAACCGGTGTTGTGGGAACAGGATTGGGAATTTTGAATAGCATGGATTCAGAAGTACTAATGAATAAATTGGCTACCACAGCTGGAGATGTAACCAAATTACAATGGCCCCTGCAAACAACCTTAACAGCTTTGGGGACTCAACAGTGGTTGTTATCAAACATATTACCAAGTTGGGAAAAGGTAAATGTAAATGACCACAAATTGATAATCGATGCACTTGGTGCTACTCAAAATAACATCTCTTTGGCTCTCAGTTGTATCCAGGCCCAGTTGTGGATGCAGTCGGTTGCTGCTTTAATTATAAGAGAAGGTGAGGAAGGCACTTTTCCCACTGAAATTCGAAAGTTAGTCTGGGACAGTGCCACTGATTTTGAAAAAGAATTCCAGTCCTGGTGGAACTTAGTAAATTTTACCTATGATCCCAGCACAAACACAGCCACAGCCTTTGTACTGACTATACGTAATGCTTCAGTGCATTCAATATTCCCCATCATTGCATTAGGGTTGAACCATGACGGAGCTATTCTCTATCCTTTCGAGCATAGGGAATGGGCCCGTCAAATTGGTGGGAGGTGGCAAACTGTCAATTTGGAACCTTGCATTGTCCGGGAACAACAAGGGTTTATCTGTGAAAGTAATGCAATTAGAGCTCAAGATATCTGCTTGGACACAGAACAGAACGTTTGCAATTTTGAAATTCATCCAAACGAGATTCCTGAAACAGTACTGGTATATGTAGGCAATGGATGTGCATGCTTTAGAACTGCTTGTGATAGTGTTTTCATAGAAAATTTGGTAGTGAATACTAAAAATCATTCTAACTTTTGTTTCTGTAACTTTACTAGGATTTCAGGATGTGATTTTTCCTATGTAGCCCCAGTTACTTCTCACCATCTTTTGCAGTCAAATTACACACTGATCCACCATCTATTGCCCACTCCAATTGGAATGAACCTCTCTCTGGTGAAGCAATTGTTGCTCCACCAAGATTTGATCGAAATTTTGGAGAAGATCAAGAAAAACGGACAGAAAACTCTAATAGCTGTTCATCACAATGTGGAAAAAATACATCGTGTTTTGGAAAGGGTAAAGACAGATGCTGAACACAGGTGGTGGGATACTCTATTTGGGTGGTCACCTACTGCTACAGGTGTCCTGAACAAATTGTGACATCCCACCATTGTTCTCTTGATTTTGGTTTTAATTGGTTTTGTTTTATCAGCAATCCTATACATTATGAGTTGGAGAATAATGAAACGGTTAGCACAACTGGCATCTGTGACAAATGTATCCAGATCGCTTACTGTTGGCATCCCTAGGGTTATTGACACAAGGTTTTAAATAGGATAAAATATGATTTTTAACTAGAATTGATTATCTTCAAATTGCAATTAAAATTGTTTAATCAAAATTTTGCTTTAAAAATTTGATTTATTTCTAAACAAAAATTGAAAAATTAAAGAATTGAACAAATTGTTTAAGATTGTTAGAAATCAAAAATTGAATATAATTGATCTTTTTTGTTTTCCTTTTTTCTCCTTTTCCTTATCCTGTCCCTTATCTTTTTCCTACTTTGCTGTCTCTGTTTTCCAGGATATGCTACCAACTTGGACGAGTCCTGAAGACACCACAACTGAAGACTCCACCACGACTGTACAAAGGGGTGCTCTTGACGACAATCTTGAGTCACGGGGTGGTGTAAGGGTTGGTCGGAAGTTCCCCTCAATTTTGCCTCCCGACCGTTGCAAGGAGACCTCGAGGACCCCCACCCAGGCTGACTCTGAACAATGGTTTCCTGGCCTGGCCAAGGTGGATGCCCGTGACTGTGTGCTGTTGTATTGTGTTCACTGGACTGTGTTGTCATGACACCAACCAGAGTTTCTGTTGTACCACCAACTGAGGAGTGCTTGACCGCACCTGTCTCCTGCAGCACCACACAATGGTCCATAAATCTTTCCACCTCTTGGCCAGAGGCCACTCGCTTTGGAGAAGGACTATAAAAGAGCGACTCTCTGAGAAAGACCCTTTGAGATCTCCCCACGCATGAAGACCGGTCTATCGGATGACCCGTGAGGACGCCCGTCTCGTCTGTTGGTAGCTATTTTCCTATCCCTTTCTTTCCTTCCCCTCTCCCTATACTTTGTTTCCTATACCTCTCCCACTTACCGTAACTGAGTTGTTGGCATTTGATGAAATGCATTGCTGTTGTTGAATAAACTCATTTTCTGCTGTTGAATAAACTGATTTTATCCCCTGCACTTTGCCTGTTTGCACCTTTAAGATCAAAAGAACCATCATGACTCCCGCTCTGTATTAATAGTGGGTTGTGAAAGCGGCGCCAGGCGTGGGGAAGGGTGGTGAACGAAGCCGCACAAGTACCGTGCTTGTGTCCACCACGTTACAGGCTCCTAGGAGAGGAAGGTGGCTGCCTCACACTTGCCTTCCCAAGTGCCCTTAGCAGTTGGAAGGAGAAAGCTGAAGCACTGCTGCTTGTGCTGCTTCTTGGTTCCCTTGCAGCCCGCTGTGGAAATATTGGCGGTCACTTCTAGGTGCCAAGTTGCAGAGAGCACCACGGTAAATGCCGCGCAGAAGGGAAATACAGGGTGCAGCGAGGAGCTGGATGTGGCTTACGTGCAATAAGTAGAAGGTGAACCTAGGCACTGCCTCTTCAATCTGGCCCCCTCTGCTCTGGTAGCATTTTTGCAAGTCGGAAAAGGGAGCTGCGAGTATGTAGAATGGAGGGCAGTGAGACGCCGTGAGTTATGCACCCTTTCAGGGCTGCTGACAGAGGGCTACTTTAAGAACGCCTTCTTCTTCCTCACGTCCTTCTCGCTTCGCTCTAGCTGCATGCAGAACACCACAGCGAAGGTGTGAGGAAGGGCACTGCCCCAGCTTTTGCCCTTGTGTGCAACAGCTGTGTGCTATTTTCCAAGCAACAAGAGCACTGAGAAGTGAAAGCAATTGTGAAGAAACTCGTTGACTGCCCGTGTGCTCTTCGCTGTGCTGCGCTTGCAATCCCAGTGCCCTGCGGGTTCGTTCTTCGCCTTCATTACCATTTAAAGCAGATTTGAACCCCTTGAAGACTGGTGGGGTGAACTTCAAAAACTATGTGATGGGCTTGGAGAAGATTTCATCTGCTGCCGCTTCCTCACAGTTAGTACCATTATTGAAGTAGCCCCAGAAACACACACTTAGAGTGCGATAGCTCTGAATCCATGTGGCCATCTTCCAGAGAAAATTTAAAATCCATGAATTCCTCAACTGATCAACCCACAAAATGAACCGGATAATAGCCACAGTAACCTTAGTTATGAGACTCATGTTTAAAAAAGGCCTTGCAAATGGGAGAGATATAGCAGTGACCACATGGAAGCCAATCCAGGGTAACCTGGACAGCATGGTGTCACCTACCACAAGCTTGGGTAATTCAAGAACTGTTATGCCCTTTTCTACCCCTCTCTCAATGCCCTCAGGGAATGCCTCACGTTCCGGGCGCCAAAATCTGTCTTGGTTTGAAAGACAGGTATGGTCTAAGGAAAGGCAAGAGCCCCCTTCCTGAGATGCAGAATACACCCCCCTCCCTTTTAATTATTTTAGATCCAAATCAGAGGCCTTCAGGCAGGAAATGTGGGGATAAGAATAACAGTTCTCTACTGATATCTAACAAGGCAGAAAACAACAACAGCTATAAAAATTGACAACAGAACTGTATAACTAAGTTCCAGTCCCTTTTGGCCACAGGCCCTCTCCCTGTGCTCAGTTACCGGTGCTGTGTGGGCAGGGCAGGTCCCTCGCAGTTGAAGCGGGCTGGAGTGACGGCGGCAGCGGCCCAGGGGTTAGAGGGATGGGGAAAGTGACTTCCCCCTCATGGTGTTGGTCGTGGTGCTGGGCAGAGCGTCCGGAGGTAGTAGGGTGAGGTGGGAGAGCAGCAGAGCGATGTCCAAAGGCAGGGAGCATGGATCTCAGCGCTGGGGTGGCAGGGGAGATGCCAGATCTGAGTACGGGGCGTCCTCTCCCTCCACGAGCCAAACGAGAGAGTTTTCCAGCCCACTCCCGACCCCCATCCCACCTTTCCTTTTTCCGGTTTCCCCCCTCCTCCTCCCTCCACCCACCTCCCTGGGAGAGAACATTTCCTTAAGGTGTAGCCACTTAGCATAACAATGGGAGAAATTCCACAGAAAGAAAAGGGAAGCATTCAACCCCCAACATTATCCACCCCTTTGTTTCTCCCATACTAATATGCTCTATCAAATTAAACCGTTACATTATATATACATACATGCAGTTAGAGACATAGGCACAGTACTATAGGTATTTCACCCTAAAACAAGGTTTCCTTGGGGTATGCATCGGGTCTCTCCACTCTTTTGCATCACCCGCCAGGTGCAACCTGGTCCCTGAGCGAATACAACGCCACAGATGGGATTGTCTTTGCTGGAGGCAGGATTCACCCAAACAGTTTTTCCCAGCATACCTCTCATGTGTACCACTGGAACCTTACCTCCATCTGATATTCCCAAGGGCTCAGATTGGGCAGGGTCTGCTCGGTTAGTGGAACCTCGGGTGTTCACTAACCATGTGTCCTTTGGTAGATTAATAATTGTTAATAATAATAATAATAATAATAATAATAATAATAATAATAATAATAATAATAATAATAGTTTGGTAGATTAATAATAGTTCTTCAAAGTTCCCCCACCCAGTGCCTTCAAGGTGGTTTTAAGCAGGCCATTGAACCTTTCAACTTTCCCTGCCGCTGGTGCATGGTAGGGGATATGGTACACCCACTCAGTGTCGTGTTCTCTAGCCCAGGTGTGTATAAGGCCGTTCTTGAAGTAAGTCCCATTGTCCGACTCAATTCTCTCAGGGGTACCATGCCTCCAAAGAACTTGTTTTTCCAGGCCCAAGATGGTGTTCCGAGCAGTGGCATGAGGCACAGGGTAGGTCTCTAACCATCCAGTGGTAGGTTCCACCATGGTCAGTACATAGCACTTGCCCTGGCAGGTTTGAGGCAGTGTGATGTAGTCAATCTGCCAGGCCTCTCCATACTTGCATTTGGCCCATCGCCCCCCAAACCAGAGGGCCTTCACCCGCTTGGCCTGCTTGATGGCATCACACGTTTCACAGTAATGGATAACTTGAGAAATACTGTCCATGGTTAGATCCACCCCTCGGTCTCGTGCCCACTTATATGTGGCATCTCTGCCCTGATGACCTGAGGCATCATGGGCCCATCGAGCCAGGAACAACTCTCCCTTGTGCTGCCAGTCTAAATCTATCTTCGACACCTCTATCTGTGCAGCCTCATCTACCTGCTCATTGTGTCGGTGTTACTCATTAGCCCGACTCTTGGGGACATGTGACATTTCTTCCACCCACTGCCCACCTCACCTGGTCTATCGGCTAGCTCCGGGAAGCCTACGTCGGTGAATGGCCCCTCCTCGGCACCACTCCGGAAGCCGCAGCAGGGGTGTAGCAACAGCTACGCCTGGGCGAGTCGTCAGGGAGGGATAAAGAGTCGCAGGAGAGACCTTTTATGGTTCTGGGGGAAGGGATTTATTGAAGGAAAAGGTAACAAGTCCGGAGGTTGGGAGGGGGAACCGCAAAAGGCAGTTAGAAGGCGTTCTACACAGGCTTAAGTACGGGGGAGGAGCAAGGGGATGGCACAAAACTCTGGCCAATAACAGTTAACGAGGGGAGGTACAGAAGGTGGGGAAAGGGGTACATTGAGCCAATAAGGCAAACCGAGGGCGGGGATACATACAATATAACCAATCATGAATACAAGAGGGAATGCTTGACACAGAAACTTCTAGAACAAAGGGAGGGGCTACAAAGGATTGACATCCCGTGGGGCAGGGTTTAGGGTGAGGGACAAGGAAGGTTCCAGATAAAGGGGAGGGGTTTAGGATGACTGACAAGGACAAGGGCAGTAAAGGGAAAAACCATTATGCACTTAACTTAGGGGAAAGAAACTGGGATGAACCATCAACACAGAAGGAAAATTAAAATTAAACAACATAGCACAACAGACATTGGCATCTACTGGACGGACTTTCACAGGCAGCTTGTCTACCAGGGTGGCAATGTCTTTCCATTCATCGGCAGCCCAGATTGGTTTTCCCCTACTTTGCCAGTTAGCCTTTTTCCACCTTTCCAGCCAACCCCACAGAGCATTGGCTACCATCCATGAATCACTGTAAAGGTAGAGGTTTGGCCACTTCTCTCTTTCAGCAATGTCCAGGGCCAGCTGATCAGCTTTGAGTTCAGCAAGTTGACTAGATCCACCTTCTCCTTCGGTGGCTTGTGCAACCTGTCCTGTGGGGCTTCATATGGCTGCTTTCCACTTCTGGTTCATCCCCACGATGCGGCAGGAACCATCAGTGAAAAGAGCATAGCATGTTTCATCTGCTGGCAGTTGGTTATACGGTGGGGCTTCTTCAGCCCGGGTCACTTGTTCCTGTTCCTCTTCGTTGGCAAGACCAAAGTCTTCCCCTTCCGGACAGTTGGCAATTATCTCGAAAATCCCAGGGCGATTCGGGTTTCAAATACGGGCGCGTTGTGTGATGAGGGCAATCCATTTACTCCATGTGGTGTCAGTGGCATGGTGGGTTGAGGGAACCTTTCCTTTAAACATCCACCCCAGCACTGGCAGTCGGGGTGCCAGGAGGAGTTGTGTTTCCGTGCCAACCACCTCTGAGGCAGCTTGAACCCCTTCATAGGCGGCCAAGATCTCCCTCTCCACTGGAGTATAGTTGGCCTCGGACCCTCTGTAGCTTCGACTCCAGAATCCCAGTGGATGGCCTCGCGTCTCACAAGGCACCTTCTGCCACAGGCTCCAGGACCGACCATGGTTCCCGGCTGCAGAGTAGAGCACGTTCTTCCAATGTGGTCCCGTCCTGACTGGGCCAAGGGCTACTGCATGAGCGATCTCCTACTTGATCTGGGCAAAGGCTTGCTGCGGCTCGGGGCCCAGTGGAAATCGTTCTTCTTGCGGGTGACCAGGTAAAGAGGGCTCACAATCTGACTGTACTCAGGAATGTGCATTCTCCAAAAGCCTATGGCACCTACGAACGCTTGTGGTTCCTTCTTGCTGGTTGGTGGAGACATTGCAGTGATCTTATTGATGACCTCACTGGGAATCTGGCGCAGTCCATCTTGCCACTTTACTCCCAGGAACTGTATCTCTTGGGCAGGCCCTTTGACTTTGCTCTTCTTAATGGAGACGCTGGCTCCCAGCAGAATCTAAGTGATCTTTTCTCCTTTCAGAAATACCTCCATTGCCCTGTCCCCCCACACAATGATGTCATCAATGTACTGCAGATGTTCTGGAGATCCACCCCTCTCCAGTGTAGCCTGGATCAATCCATGACAGATGGTGGGGCTGTGTTTCCACCCCTGGGGCAGTAGGTTCCAAGTGTATCGCACACCCCTCCAGGTGAAAGCAAACTGAGGCCTGCATTCTGCTGCCAGAGGAATGGAGAAAAATGCATTGGCGATGTCAATGGCGGCGTACCATTTTGCTGCCTTGGACTCCAGCTTGTACTGGAGTTCCAGCATGTCCGGCACAGCAGCGCTCAGCAGTGGAGTCATTTCATTCAATGCACGATAGTCCACGGTCAATCTCCATTCTCCTTCAGATTTACGCACAGGCCACATGGGGCTGATGAAGGGTGAGTGGGTTTTACTGACCACCCCTTGGATCTCCAGCTCACGGATCATCTTGTGGATGGGGATCACAGCATCTCGATTCGTCCTGTACTGCTGGCGATGCACTGTTGAGGTAGCAATTGGTACCTGTTGCTCTTTCACCCTGAGGAGTCCCACTGCAGATGGGTTTTCTGGTAGCCCAGGCAGGGTGTTCAACTGCTTAATGCCCTCTGCCGCCACAGCAGCTATTCCAAAAGCCCACCTGAGTCCCTTTGGGTCTTTGTAATAGCCACTCCTGAGGAAGTCTATGCCTAGGATACATGGTGCCTCTGGGCCAGTCACAATTGGATGTTTCTGCCACTCTTTCCCAGTCAGGCTCACCTCAGCCTCCAGCAAAGTCAATTCCTGAGATCCCCCCGTAACCCCAACAATTGAAACAGTTTCCTCCCCGACATGTCCCGATGGTATTAATGTACACTGTGAACCAGTGTCAACCAATGCACTGTGTTCCTGTGGCTCTGATGTGCCAGGCCATGGGATCCACACAGTCCAAAAGATCCGGTTTTCCCATGCCTCTCCCTGGCTAGAGGCAGGGCCCCTCTAGCCCTGGTTATTATTTCTCTCCTGGGCATACATAGTGGAGGTTCCTTCAAGGGGATCTGACAGATCATCTTCCCTTCTGTAATACCTTGCACCTTTGTCATGGGAGGTTCAGGCTACCTTCACTTTAGTGGAGTTCCCTCTGTTAGTGTTCCCCTCCCTGAGTTGGCGCACCCGTGCTGCCAGGACAGAAGTGGGTTTCCCATCCCACCTTCTCATGTCTTCCCCGTGGTCACGTAGAAAAAAACCACAGGTCAGCACGTGGGGTGTACCCTCTCTCCCTAGCTGGGGGGCGTTGGGCTCTACTTTTGGGGTCCATGACTCGCACTGGTGCTGCACTGATCTTCCTCACCTCTTCCCTTATCTCCTTCATCTCCTTCTTAAACTCCTCTCTGAGGTCCTTAACCACAGCAGAGACATGAGCCTGCATTGGGCCAGCCATCATACTCTGAAAATTCCTGAGCCTGTTGGCAACAGAACCCACTGTTACTTGGTTGGTATCAGCATTAATCATTGCAATAAAGGGGGCATATTGAGATGGGCCCAGGTTTGCCAGATTCCACAACCTCTGCCCTGTGCACCTGATCTTGTCAGGGTCATTGTCATGCTGTCCATCCCTCCCAAAGAGCACCTCCAGTACTGCCACTTCTCTCAGCTGTTGGATCCCTTCCTCAAGGGTATTCCAACGCGTTCTCTGGTGGTGTTCCCACATTCGTTCTCTGTGGATAAATCTCTCTCTCACACTCATTAAAAGTCGCTCCCAGAGGGAAAGGAGACCAGTCTCCCTTACAAATACTTGGTCCACACCTGAGTCCTGGGTCAAGGCTCCCAAATTCCTTGTCTCAGTACCATCCAGTTGCACACCTGTACCCATAAGGTCCCAGACCCGCAGTAACCAGGTTGTAAAAGGCTCACGGCCCCGTCGTACAATGTCTTTTTGCAGGTTACGGAGACTCTCGTATGACAGGGACTCGGTGATGATCTCAACTTCTGGCTCCCTTGCTGGTTGTGAGGGGCTCCCTTCCTGACCCTTATTATTTGGGTGCCTTGTTTTCATCCTCGACTTCCTAGTTTCCACAGGGGCAACAGCTGCTGGCTGTGAGTGCCCTTGCAGTTCAGCTGGAGCCTGGACAGATGTAACATCTGTGGGTCCCACTGCTGCACCATCAGAGTCTCCCTCTTTAAGGCAGGGGGAGGGTTGCTCACCAGCTGGGGAGAGGTACTCCTTCAGCATCTGGCCCATCTCATGTATCTCCTTCGCTAGCACCCCCACCCATTATGGGTGGTTCCTTTCCAACGTGGGCTGTGGGGCAGGGTCAAATGCTGGGTTAATATCCGTAGTCTCTGGAACAGGGTCAGGCTCTGGGGTAACCTCCCTAATCTGGTAAACAGGATCAGGCTCTGGAGTAATATCCCTAGTCCTTGCGGTAGGTATCAGGGTCGTTATCCAAGTCAATCTCCCCTTATCTCTGAATGGTAGATAGAACAGGTTTAACAGGGATATAAGCAACACAAGCCACAGTATAATGTCATTAGCATTTAAAGCAGATTTGAACCCCTTGAAGACTGGTGGGGTGAACTTCAAAAACTATGTGATGGGCTTGGAGAAGATTTCACCTGCTACCACTTCCTCACAGTTAGTACCATTATTGAAGTAGCCCCAGAAACACACACTTAGAGTGCGATAGCTCTGAATCCATGTGGCCATCTTCCAGAGAAAATTTAAAATCCATGAATTCCTCAACTGATCAACCCACAAAATGAACCGGATAATAGCCACAGTAACCTTAGTTATGAGACTCATGTTTAAAAAAGGCCTTGCAAATGGGAGAGATATAGCAGTGACCACATGGAAGCCAATCCAGGGTAACCTGGACAGCATGGTGTCACCTACCACAAGCTTGGGTAATTCAAGAACTGTTATGCCCTTTTCTACCCCTCTCTCAATGCCCTCAGGGAATGCCTCACGTTCCGGGCGCCAAAATCTGTCTTGGTTTGAAAGACAGGTATGGTCTAAGGAAAGGCAAGAGCCCCCTTCCTGAGATGCAGAATGCAACCCCCCTCCCTTTTAATTATTTTAGTTTTAAATCAGAGGCCTTCAGGCAGGAGATGTGGGGATAAGGGTAACAGTTCTTTACTGATATCTAACAAGGCAGAAAACAACAACAGCTATAAAAATTGACAACAGAACAGAACAGTATAACTCACTTCCGGTCCCTTTTGGCCACAGGCCCTCTCCTTGTGTACAGTTACCGCAGCTGTAGGGGGCAGGGCAGGTCCCGCGCAGTTGAAGAGGGCTGCAGCCCAGGGGTGAGAGGGATGGGGAAAGTGACTCCCCCCTCACGGTGTCGGTCATGGTTCTTGGCCGGGTATTCAGAGGTAGTAGGGTGAGGTGGGAGAGCAGCAGATCGATGTCCAAAGGCAGGGAGTGTGGATCTCAGCGCTGGGGTGGCCGGGGAGATGCCAGATAGGAGCAAGAGGCGTCGTCTCCCTCCACGTGCCAAACAAGAGAGTTTTTCATCCCACCTTTCCTTTTTCCCATTTCACCCCCCCTCCCTCTACACACCTCCCTTGGAGCGAACATTACCTAAAGATGTAGCCAATTAGCATAAAATTGGGATAAATTCCACAGAAAGAAAAGGGAAGCATTCAACCCCCAGCAATGGAGTACACAGCGAAGGTGTGAGGAAGGGCACTGCCCCAGCTTTTGCCCTGGCGTGCAACACTGTGAGCTACTTTTCCAAGCAGCAAGGGCAATGAGAAGTGAAAGGGATTGTGAAGGAACTCTTTGACTGCTCGTGTGCTCTTCGCTGCACTGCGCTTGCAAGCGGCTTCGTTCTTCACCTTCTGCCGTCCAGACAGAGCTCAACTCCTGGGGTCAGTTTCAGCTCTGCCCAACAGCCTGTCCTCAGTTCTGGGGGCAAGCACGCCCTGTTGTCTTGGATACTCGTGCAAAGTCCCTAGCGAACTCTCACTCAGTGCAATGCACCCAGAAAGATGCTCTCGCTCGTCTTTCAAGGAGCCATTCCTAACAGCAGAAGCAGCAGAAGCACAAACTGGATGACGAGAAGGGACAATGTAGAACAGGTCTCTGTCCTGGCCCATTTTCTTGTGCGATATGTCCCTCCAGGTCTTCGGTCTTTGCGAATCTCTATGTACTGTGAGCGCTGCTACTTGCAGCTGAGAAGGACCATGGAGCTAGCAGCGAATTCGGAGAGGGCTGAGCATGTAGTCAAGGAGCGAGAAGTGCCCCTGCAATGCAGTGTTAATAGCAGCTTCCTCGTGGTGGGGGCGAGGTCCAGCCACAAGACCTTCTCGTCCTGGCAACAGATCTTTGTGAATGGCGTAGGCGAAAAGCTTTCATTTTCCATTTGAATTGTGAGAGAGGCAGACTGTTGTACGGAGCTCTGAGAACAAAGGTGCACGCCCTAGGCGGGCTTGGGCAGAAGCAGCGTTCTCGAGCGCTTGGCTGCTGGCACACTGCTGGCTGTGTGGCCCTGCCTCAGAGGCTTCTGGCCGCCGGGGACCCAAAGCGGCGCCAGGCGTGGGGAAGGGCGGTGAACGAAGCCGCACAAGTACCGTGCTTGTGTGCACCACGTTACAGGCTACTAGGAGAGGAAGGTGGCTGCCTCTCGCTTGCCTTCCCAAGTGCCCTTAGCAGTGAGAAGGAGCAAGCTGAAGCCCTGCTGCTTGTGCTGCTCCTTGGTTCCCTTGCAGCCTGCTGTGGAAACACTGCAGGTCACTTCTAGGAGCCGAGTTGCAGACAGCACCACGGTAAATGCCGCGGAGAAGGGAAATACAGAGTGCAGAGAGGAGCTGGATGTGGCGTATGTGCAATAAGTAGAAGGTGAACCTAGGCACTGCCACTGCAATCTGGCCCCCTCTGCTCTGGTAGCAACATTTGCAAGTCGGAAAAGGGAGCTGCGAGTATGTAGAATGTAGAGCAGCAAGATCCCGTGCGTTATGCGCCCTTTCAGGGCTGCTTGACAGAGGGCTACTTCAAGAATGCCTTCTTCTTCCTCGCGTCCTTCTCGCTTCGCTCTAGCTGCATGGAGTACAACACAGCAAAGGTGTGAGGAAGGGCACTGCCCCAGGTCTTGCCTAGGCCTGCCTGTGCTGCACCTTTAGCTGCACACCAGAACAATGGCATTTCTTACCCTCAAGGTAAAAAAGGCGTTCGTGAAGCCTCAGGAATGGCAAGTGCCTAGGCATAACGTAGAGAGACCATGTATGAGGGAGTCTTTAGAGGATTCCTCCCCCATGGTGGGGGTGTATTCTCATTCTCGTGCTGAACTGAAAAGTCCCGGCATGGCAAGTCCGGCCTGCCTTGTGCAGAGACGGACACAAATGTGGGGCTATGATCCTCAGTTCCGGAGCTCTGCTTCCAAGTGTGTGGGCCACCATGAGCCTGCAGCTGCCGCCGAGGACACTGTAGATTGTGGATGTGGCTGGGCCGGCTGCCCGACCCCCATTGGTCTGACAGCTGCAGGAGTGGCAGCTGAACGGCATCGCCTGAGGGCCCCATGGGGGGCGGGGAGAGACCCAGGAATGACCCTGAGCGACACCGGAAGCGATATCCGTAGGGCCCGGAAGGCCAGCAGTGGAATCGAGTTTCACGGGTAGGAGGCTGCTAAGCTGCTTTTAAAGCTGGAGCTCCTCTGCTCTAGGACAGACTGGAAGAGCTGTGGGTGTCCAATCTGGAGAACAGAAGGCTCCAGGGAGACCTTCGAGCCCCTTGCAGTGCCTGCTGGGGCTCCAAGATAGATGGGGAGGGACTTTGGAAAAGGGTCTGGACTCGCAGGACAAGGGGGTATAGCTTCAAACTACCAGTGAGCTGCGGTAAATGGGATATTGGAAAGGAATTCTTCCTTGTATGGGTGCTGAGGCCTGGCACATGTTGCTTAAAGAGGCTGTGTGGGAGCCCCATGGCAGGAAGTGTCCAGGGCCAGGCTGGAGCGGATATGGAGCAACCTGGACTAGTGGAAAAGTGTCCCTGCCCATGTCAGGATGTGGCAAGAAGATAATCTATCTCTAAGGTCGCTTCCAGTCCAAACCATTCTGGGATTCTAGGATTCATGGAAGGCCCTTTTCCAGGTGAAGTGTTGCATCTCTTGGCTCCCAGCTTTTAGTTGCCAGTTCTTCTGGAAGCAGGCCTGGCCAAGCAGCTGTGATGAGCCATGGCTTCTCAATAGGACGAGTGTGATATATTTGCAGAGAGGAAGGCTGCAGACAGAATTTCAAGGCCCAGGTAAAACAAGCAAAGGATTGAATAAAAGCCAAAGGCTGGTTGTGTTAGTCAGTTTGCTGGCTGTTGAAATGGCCCCAGGTCATTTTCAATATTTCTAATTTGGATTTGTTTGAGTAAAAAATGAATGTGTTACCTCCAGCGTAGGCTCTCCAATGCATCTCCATGTGCTCCCATCTCTTTGTTGTATATCAGGTTCTATTAACGGAAGACAGAATCATAACACAGTAGTAAAACATATAGAGGTGTAATTATCCAGCTTCAGGAGTTTTCAACTCTGCTGTTGACTTTTCTGGTAACTGTAAGCAAGGCAACACGATCCAGTTACTCCACTTTTCCTCTCTGAGGAAAAGATGATCTTTTTTTTTTTTCTCATTTTGAAAATAGCCTCGATTGAAGAGAGTTATGCATGTGGCATGTAGGATTCATTATTTTACCTTTCTCTTCTGCTGTCTTTTGCGTACTTGTTTTTTTAAATTTTTTTTGTGGCTGTTCTCCATTCAGTAGGTTTGAAAGAATTCTACTTGTTGAGATGATAGTTCTTTGAAGGCTCACTTAGCCCACCTTTTGGGTGAAGGAAAGAAGAAGACAAGGTCCTCTAAGAAGAGTAAAAAGCATACTTTAAAGAGACATTCAGAGATGTCTGCTGATGCCATGCAATTACCATGTAATCAGTAGAAATGTGTTGGAAAAACACGCATCAGTGACTTCACAAGAAAGCCACACTCAAGGCAGGTAAAGAACAGAAGCATAAAACCCCAAAGGTATGAAATGCACAGATTTTCATTGGGAATGAGCAACTCCTGAATTCTTGGTTCTAGAACTAGGGGCTTGTAATAAATAGACTGTCTCCTTGCCAAACGTAAATTTGGTGTAATGAACTGCTCACTGCCCGTTGAAGTGCAGGGCTAGTAGACTAATATTTGCCATGGCAGGCATATTGTATGGCTTTCCTGTTAAAAAGAAATTGGTTTTGCTCATAACAATCTAGATATGTACCCAGTCTGACACCTATTTTTTAGGCTATATTTCCAAGTAAATGGCTTCCATGATGATGCAGTAAGATTATGTCATGAACAGGAATGAAGTGATTGCATGCATCCTTTTTTACCCTAAGCCAGCTGCTGAATAATGAGACAGAGACTCTCACTGATGCCAAGGAGTGCCAAAGCTTTTGGGAAAAGCACTGGGCAGATAAAGCCTATTCCCACATTTCTTGCTAGTGTCTCCTTCAAAGTTCATGGGTTTGTTCATCTTTTAGAGCTGTTCTAGATGTCTTTGTAGTTTACATGTACTAAATGTAGCAGGTATTGCTTTCATGCTGTCCTAATAGATTTGAAGTTGGGATCTACTGAGGCTTGAATGTCTCAGAAGAAGCAACGTTGATTCTTTGAATTCTGTTCTTGAACTTGAGAATGATACATATGTAGTTAATGAATTAATTAAATCGAATTCACTTGAATGGGAAAATTCTCTTGTTCATGTAGGTTTTAACTTGGGAAATTGGTATTTGAGTTCTACTTTTCATTGTTGTTGCTTTTCTGTATTTTTTGATTGCACAGAGAGCCGATGTACTGACCAAGTATTCCGTGAAACTGGAGGAAATGTCCTTCCTCTTGGCAGATGATGTTCACAAGCTCATTAACACTAAGGCTATGGTAAATGTTTTACCTGGGGCAAGATAGCAGTCTGAATATTCCTAGAATGTCTTTCTTTCCCCAAATGAAATTCATTTTTTCTGCCTATCAATCACTGAAATATAGAAGAAATTTCTACTTGGCCGGGTATTGGTTATCATTTGTGTTCTTTTCTCGCCTCATTTTCTGTAGAAGAGACAATTTTTGTCTGTTTTTGCATGTCGTATGCTGCTTCTACTTCTGGTTTTATTTTTTAATACACAGAATGTAAAGAGAGCACTGCTGGATAATGAGAGGGCAACTGCCAAGCTACTCCTGAATTGAATGAAATCAGAGCTTGAGAAAGAAAAATGGCATCAACTGAAATGGCAAGGGAGAGTCAAGGCCTGGAAGCTCATGCAAAAGAAGTGTGTAGTTCAGAGTTTCAGGTCAGAAATGTGGCAGTCTTCTTTTGGACAATGAGCAACACAAAGTGGCTAGTGTTCACTTTTGGTTTCTATCAAAGTAATACTTGATCATTTTTTCTTTCTACGTGATATCACACATGATATCACATATATCATGTGATTCCATTCTACATATCTACTTTCCATCCTGCAGAGAATTTATCGCAAGTGAAGAAATACAGAATACCCCAACTGTGAATATGCAAATGGAAAAGTTGGTACAGGAGCAGATGGTACTTGCATTTATTCATCACTGCTATGCTACTATACTGTCAGATAGTCTGTTTATGATTCAACAATTCAATGGGACATCAAGTAAACAGCAAAGCAAACCTAACTTCCGAAATCACTATAAGGGCCAGAGATTAGGTTGGATCAAAACAGGTATTCTCCTAGCATTGTTTACAAACAAGTCAGCATGTGAAACAGAAGGCACAATCTGGTTTGTGCCTTGTTTTGGGCATGCCCAGAAGAAGAACATTCTGATTTCACATATGGGAAAAGAAATGTTGACATTTGAATGAGATTGTTCATACCCCAGAAAAGGTTGCTTTGAAAGGTTGTGGAAGTCCTGTTTGTTAACATGGCTTTAGCAGTCCTTTCCACCAGGAGACAACAGCTGCAGAACATCTGGGTGTGCCAGTGTTGAGAGCACCAGCAAAGATCAAAGTGGAGAAGTTGGTGAAAAATGGCAGTGGCCTGGGGGAGAGCAAGTGGGGTGCTGGCTGTGGGACCAGGGCAATCCTGACTGATTTAGGAGGTTTGTGATGGTCTGTGCCAGCAAGCACAGTAGTGCTGTGGCCTTGGGACACTGCGAATACTGGAATTCAGTGGGGTCACTGTGCAGGCTGAGTGTCTGAGCTGCTGGAGGGACCCAGTTTGCCCACATGTAAACATCCAGTCTCACTCTTGCCAGCCACAGAAAGGAGCAGGATGTGGCTGCTGGCGATGCCTGTCATGTATATGTAGTGTATATGTGTGCTATCCCAGCCTGCTGGGAACACTTCTTCTTTGTGACTGCTTGGGCTGAGGGAGAGAAAGCAGTGGTAGTTTCTGAGGTTTCGAGTTTGCTCGAGTTTCTCAGGCTGTTTCTGGAGCCACCCAGAGTTCTCTTCCTTGAAGCATTTCAATTCCTGGTAATTTTCAAAATTCAAACAGACACAGCCCTGAGCTAGTTGATCTGACTTCAGAGCTATTCTTAGGCTGAGCTGTTGGATGATCTGATCTCCTGAGATGTCTTCCATCTCAGTTTATGACCTGGTTCTTGTGAAAAGTAGGATCTTTTAGCCTGGAGAAGAGAGGTTTCTGGAGAGACAGTATTGTGGCCTTAGAATATGTAAAGAGGGTATAAGACAAATGGAGAAAGACTTTTTAGGAAGGTTTGCAGAGACGGGACAAGGGGCCATGCTTTCAAACTGAGACTAGGTTTAGATTGGCTAAAAGGAAAACCTTTTCTACAATGAAGCTGGTGAGACACTCAAACGGGTGTTCCAGAGAAGTTGTGGATGCCCCATCATTGAGAGTGATCCTTATCAGTTTGGCTAGTCTTGAGCAATTTGATCTACTGTAAGATCTATCTGGCAAGGAAGTTGGACTAGATGATCTTTAATCACAGACTGTTGTATGATTCCATGAAAGACAGAATGCAATAAAGTTCATATTTCAGATTTTGGCGCAGACATATTTATTATTTCTCACTTTATGCATCATTGCAATGACAACTTGTTAGCTTCTGAAATGATGAGCTGAGATTGATTTCCTTCCTTAGTTTCATTTTCCCTGTTATTCCTTCACTCTTGGACTTTTTTTTTCACTAGATTTCCTCTTTCAGTAAACTGCCCTTAAGTATCACTTTGCTCCCCACCTGGCTTTTTTTTTTTTTTCAAGGACACCTTATCACTGGTTCGTTTTGGGCCTTTGCTGCTTGAAGTCCAGCAGCCCCCTTGTCTGAGCATTATGGAGCTTTCTTTACAGCTTCATCACTATGCAAAAAGCCATAAATTACTGTGTTCCATCTCACATACCATCAAGTATCGCACTAATATTGCCTCTGCTGAATAGCTGGTTGGCTTACATAGACCAGCCAAATACCAGGAAATCCAGAAGGCAGCAAGAATCTTGTAGACTACTCAAGCTGTTCATTGAAATTCTGGAGAAGTCACGTGAGGTATCACATTCTCTTGAAAGAAGTGTATATCATCTCGGACATTCTAGAATGGGCTATTAATATTGTCATGAGTTTCTGGCTAGACTTTTTAGTATGCAAATTCAAATTCAAATGATCTGAAATGATAAAACTTCAAGAAATTTTTTTTTCCCAGAATCGAAGTATGATGGAGTTACATAAGGAGAATCTTAATCTTAGTTATTCTATTCCATCTCACATCATGGCTGGGGGCAGGGAAAAGGGAGTATCTTTGGGGCACAATGGGTTCCGGTGTAGTCAGTAAGCTGGGCAGATGAGCCATCAGGTATTGTCTCTTGTTGGGGAGGGTTTCATGTGAACTCTTCTGTTCTTGTACCCTGCGACTAGTATTGTTGTTAAAATTGTTTGTTTTCAAACAAAAAAAGCGGACCAATCAAACACACAAAAAAACCCATCCAATAATCCCCAAAGAGACAAAAAAGCCCCCAAAAAAACCCACCCAAAACTGAAAAAAACTCCCAACCCAACACATCAAAAAGTCAGGGTGAATGTTTTTAGTAACTTTAAAAATAACAAAAGAAACAAAAAAACCCCAGAAAGTCACATTTCTAAAGGTGCTGTCCCAGCCTCTTCTCTCAGCAGGGAGGACATCCTGAAGTGGAGCCAGTTGGAAGAAAGCGGGACAGGGCAGCACCTGGGCCATTGTCACAGGACGGCCCTGTGGCTGCCCCATTGCCAAAACCTGGACACATAAATCAAACACAGGTATGCACATGTGCTTAGACACAGCTAAAATATATTTGTCTGAAAAGAATACTGGTCCATTTATATCACTCGAAAGAGCATAATGCCTCATCTCAGCTTTCTTTTCAGTCATTACAAATGTTTTGAAAATATAGGAGTGCAGAAAATGGAAATATCCAAGGTCAACATGCGGACCAATAACAAAGATTCCATTTGTGAAACCGCTTTGGGAATCCTCTGCAGAAATTGACTCAGAGCTCTAAGATTTACAAAAAAGACCAATAGTATTGGAGTCAATAAAACACAGTGTCTGGCGACTTCAGCTGGTTGCCTTGATTTCTCAAATATGATGGAGGCAGCACCTTAGCAACTACAGCTGCCAGTTCTCTCAGGGCCCTGACATGCCACTGGGTGGGTCCCATGGTCTTGCATGCTCAGGTTCCTCAAGTGGTCTGAAAGCGGACCTGCTACTATGGCTTAGAATCAAGTCCACCAGTCCAATAATCTGAGGCATGTGGAAATGGTGACTGGCAGTAAAAATTGAGACCAACACTTGTTGAATACCTCAGCCTTCTCCTTGTCTGTTGTCACTAGTCCTGTCTGGCTTATGGGGGTGGGGGGGAATAGGGGAGGTGTGATAGGTTTCTTTTCATCTTCCTTTTCCCACTGAAATGCCCATAGGTGCCTTTATTATTCTTATTTTTGGCATGCTTTTCCAAAATCAGCTTCAGCTGAGCCTTAGCTATACTGATCCCATACTCACACACTCATGTGTTACCACTTTATTTTTCCCATGATTTCTCTGCATATTAGCTGCTTGCATCACATCTATTAATTTTCAATAAACTTCTGGCTTTAACTTGTTTTCAAAGAAAACCTTTTTGAACCTTTTCACCTCAGAAATTCACCTGGGAAACCCAAAATCCCCAAAATTAACACCAAGTCCCCCCGGGATGCCCAGCACTCACCTGGCAACTCCCAGAATTCCACAAATTCACCCCAAAACTCACAGGGGACCACCAAATCCCAAAGCTTCATCCCAAAATCCCACCTGCAACCCCCAAAATCCCTCAAATCACTCCCAAGGTCCAGTCTCCCCAACACCTCCCAAATTCACCCCAAAATCTCTCCAATCCCCCTCAAAACCCACCCAGATACCCCCAAATCCACCAAATTCACTCCAAGACCCATCTGGGACTCCCAAAAATCACCAAAATTCCCTGGAAAATCCACCTGCATCCCCCCAAACCAATCCCAAAATTCTCCCATGACTCCCAAATGCCGACCTGGATACCCCAAAATCGACAGAATTCACCCCAAAATACACCTGGCATCCCCAAAACTCACGGGAGAACCCTAAAAAACACATGTATACCCTAAAATTCACCAAATCCCCCCCAAAATTCCCCTGAAATCACTAGAATTCCACAAATAACCCCTAAAATTCAACTGGGACTCCCCACATTCCACAAATTCACCCCTCTACTGGGGTACAATGCAAAAATGTGTATTCTATCACCATCTGTTAAAATGTGGGAGGGGTGGTGATCCTTATCTCTGTGAGAGATATCCTCTGCTGATGTGCCATCTGATAAGATCAGGGGGATGGTCATCGTTATCTTTTCACAACCCATCCTTCCTCCAGAAGATATATTCTGTTAATGGGCCATTAAGTCCTATTGTGTGACTGATAAGATTACATCATCCCATTGGGAGATGCTCCAGCCAGGTGGAGGAGCGAAACATTTCCTACCTAGACAAAAACTGAGATTTCAACACCAAGGCAGTCCTTTCCACTGGATCCCAGAGGAAAGTTGAACCTTTTTCCACATCATCGCTGGATCTTCGGAGGAAAACTGCACCTTCTATAGGAGCACTGCTTCAATTGAACCACATCTGTCATCCAGGAGTACTGCAGCCACCATTTATACGGACTGCTACCAACACCCTGACTGACAGGGTGTCAGGTTGTATTTCTAACTTTGTTGGTGGTTTTTATTTTATATTATTGCATGTATTTTATTTTTTCTCTTTTCTCCTATTAAATTGTATTACTGACTTGGAGTCTTGCACTGGTTTTACTTTCAAACCAACACATTTATTGGCGCCCAATGTGGGGCACGAAGTGTACTGAGAAAGGCCAGTATTACAATTTTGTATGCACCATGATTCTCAACATGCTTACATGGGTTTTATATCTTGTTGTCTATATTTTTCTGCACATGGGGCACTAACTGCCAGCTGTAATGCTCCTGTGTAGATCAGGATATGGTATAAAAATTGCTTTATTGGCCTATTATGTCTACGGCATGATAACCTCTGAGGCAATGAACATAATTCAGAATATATACTTGACTTTGTTTGCTTGTCCTAGTCTAGGTTGCTGCATCCAGGGTTTTAACAATCACACCCAGCCCTTGGGGAGAGGGGTAAAGAATTATTTTTTCCAATCTTTCCAGCCTGATTCAGTAGTTTTTGGAAATGTTGAGTTCCCGCTGGATGCTAAGGACAGCATAATATTGTTGTTAGTTCTGCTTTGTCTCTTCTGCGCAGCCTACAACATGCTTAGAAATAAAACACTACATGGTGTATTGCTGCGTATTCTTGAGGAAGAGGAAAAAAGAAAAAGATCAACTTCGTCCATGTCTGCTCACAATGTCACAAAGAGGTGAAGAACCAAACACAAAGCAACAGTGTTCGTGTCTACGCAGACTGCCACAGAGGAGAAAAAAAGCCAGAAGCGCCATCAGCATCTCCACACAAACCATCACTGCACCAGAACAGCCTAGACCAGCAGCAGTTGCCCCCGTTCAGAAGAAATCAAAGAGCAAATCAGTCAGCATAGTGACTGACGAGGATGTGGCAGGACCTTCCCACCCAGCGGAAGAGACAGAGCCAGAAATCATCACTCGCTCTCTGTCCCTGGGTGAGCTGTGTGACCTGTCGAGGGAATTCACCTGGCAGACAAATGAGTCCATCTTGACCTGGCTGCTCCGCATCTGGGACGCTGCAGCCAATAACACCATTCTGGATGGAAGTGAGGCCAGGCAACTGGGATCTCTGTCCCGGGATGTGGTCATTGACCAGGGGATTGGGAGAACCCAAGAAACTCTCAGCCTCTGGCGGCCACTGCTGACAAGTGTGAAGGACAGATACCTTTGTAAAGAAGATCTTCAGGTGCACCAAGGAAAATGGAGCACAATAGAACAAGGTATCCGATGCCTGAGGGAATTGGCCGTGCTGGAGATCATTTTCTCAGAAGATGAGAGATTTCCTAAGAGCCCAGACTGTGTCCGGTGCACGTCACAAATGTGGTTGAGATTTGCACGGCTCGGACCAGAGATGTATTCCCGTTACCTGGCAACGCTGCAGTGGAGGGAAGGTGAGGACATGGTAGGCGTCTTGGCCAATAAACTAAGAATTTATGAGGACACTGTCACAGCCCCATTTCGTACCCATGTCTCATCCGTGGAAACACAGCTGGTGGAGCAAGTCCGAAGCTTGATTGAAGAGGGCCATCAGAAGCTAAAAAAAGAACTTAAGGAAAAAAACTACCAGATCTCTCCAGAACCAACAAGAGTTTCTGCCATTAGGAGCCGGTGTTCCTCAGGCAGGGAGAGAGGACACACTCCATGAGGTAACCTCTGGTTTTTCCTTCAGGAGCATGGAGAAGACATGAGGAAGTGGGATGGAAAACCCACCTCCTCCTTAGCAGCCTGGGTACATGAGCTGAAAAGAGGGACACCTACCACAAGAAGCTCATCTAGAGTCAATGCTGCTCCAGTCTCTTGTGTACAGAACTCCAGACGGTATCAGAATGATGATATGACTGATCCTCTTGAAGGGACCTCAAGAACCTATTTACAGGAAGAGAGCGACGTGTACCAAGATCAGGAATAGAGGAGCCCTGCCTCTAGCCAGGTAGAGGAGAGGGATAATCGGATCTATTGGACGGTGTGGATCCGATGGCCTGGCACATCCGACCCACAAAAACATAAGGCTTTGGTTGACACCGGCGCCCAATGTACTCTGATGCCATCAAAGTATGTAGGAGAAGAATCCATCTCTATTTCTGGGGTAACAGGAGGATCCCAGCAGCTGACTGTAGTGGAGGCCAAAGTGAGTTTAACTGGGAACAGGTGGCAGAAACACCCCATCGTGACTGGCCCAGAGGCCCCATGCATCCTTGGCATAGACTATCTTAGAAATGGATATTTCAAAGACCCAAAAGGATATCGCTGGGCTTTCGGGATAGCTGCTGTAGAGACAGACGACATTAGAAAATGGAACACCTTGCCTGGTCTTGCAGATGACCCCTCTGCTGTGGGACTACTGAGAGTTGAAGAGCAACAGGTACCAATCGCCAGAACAACAGTACACCGTCGGCAATACCGTACTGACAGAGACACGGTGATTCCCATCCATGAAATGATCCGTAAACTGGAGAGTCAAGGGGTGGTCAGCAAAACCCACTCACCCTTCAACAGCCCCATCTGGCCTGTGCGTAAATCTGAAGGAGAATGGAGATTGACCGTAGACTATCGTGCATTGAATGAGGTGACTCCACCGCAGAGTGCTGCTGTGCTGGACATGCTGGAACCCCAGTACGAGCTGGAGTCCAAGGCAGCAAAGTGGTACGCCACCATTGACATCGCCAATGCATTTTTCTCCATTCCCCTGGCAGCAGAATGCAGGCCTCAGTTTGCTTTCACCTGGAGGGGCGTGCAGTACACCTGGAATTGTCTGCCCCAGGGGTGGAAGCACAGTCCCACCATCTGTCATGGACTGATCCAGGCTGCACTGGAAAAGGGTGAAGTCCCCGAACATCTCCAGTATATCGATGACATCATTGTATGGGGCAGCACAGCAGGGGAAGTCTTCGAGAAAGGAGAGAAGATTATCCAGATTCTGCTGAAAGCTGGTTTTGCCATTAAGCGAAGAAAAGTTAACGGACCGGCTCAGGAAATTCAGTTTCTAGGAGTCAAGTGGCAAGATGGACGTCGTTAGATCTCACCAGAGGTAATTAATAAGATCACCGCTATGTGTCCACCTACCAACAAGAAGGAAACACAAGCTTTCCTAGGTGCCATAGGCTTTTGGAGAATGCACATTCCTGAGTACAGTCAGATTGCGAGCCCTCTCTACCTGGTTACCCGCAAGAAAAATTATTTCCACTGGGGCCCTGAGCAGCAGCAAGCCTTCGCCCAGGTCAAGCAGGAGATTGCTCATGCAGTAGCCCTTGGCCCAGTCAGGATGGGACCAGATGTGAAGAACGTGCTCTACTCTGCAGCCGGGAACCATGGTCTCTCCTGGAGCCTTTGGCAGAAGGTGCCTGGGGAGACTCGGGGTCGACCACTGGGATTCTGGAGTCGAAGCTACAAAGGATCTGCAGCCACCTACACTCCCACAGAGAAGGAGATCTTGGCCTCCTATGAAGGAGTTCAAGCTGCCTCAGAGGTGATTGGCACGGAAACACAACTCCTCCTGGCACCCCGACTACCAGTGCTGGGTTGGATGTTCAAGGGAAAGGTGCCTTCCACACATCACGCCACTGACGCCACATGGAGCAAGTGGATTGCCCTCATCACTCAGCGCGCCCATATTGGGAATCCAAATCGCCCTGGGATTCTGGAAATAATTACAAACTGGCCTGAAGGTGAGACTTTTGGATTGTCTTCTGAAGAAGAAGAGGAGCAAGTGGCACATGCTGAGGAAGCCCCACCATATAATGAGCTACCGGAGACTGAAAGACGATATGCCCTCTTCACTGATGGTTCCTGCCGAATTGGGGGCACTAACCGGAAATGGAAAGCTACAGTATGGAGCCCCACACGACAAGTTGCACAAGCTACCGAGGGACAAGGTGGATCGAGTCAGGTCGCAGAGCTAAAAGCCGTCCAGTTGGCTTTGGATATTGCTGAATGAGAGAAATGGCCAAGGCTTTATCTCTACACTGACTCATGGATGGTAGCTAATGCTCTGTGGGGATGGCTGGATCGCTGGAAAAAGGCCAAGTGGCAGCGCAGAGGGAAACCCATCTGGGCAGCTGAGATTTGGCAGGACATTGCTGCCCGAGTAGAGAAATTCACCATAAAGGTTCGACACGTGGATGCACATGTACCCAAAAGCCGGGCTAATGAAGAACATCAAAACAACAAGCAGGTGGACCGAGCTGCCAAAGTGGAAGTATCACAGGTAGACCTAGACTGGCAGCACAAGGGAGAATCATTCCTAGCTCATTGGGCCCATGATGCCTCTGGTCATCAGGGGAGAGATGCAACATACCGATGGGCCCGTGACCGAGGGGTGGACCTTACCATGGACAGCATCTCACAGGTCATCCATGACTGCGAGACCTGTGCCGCAATCAAACCAGGCCAAGCGGGTGAAGCCTCTGTGGTACTGTGGACGATGGTCAAAGTACAGGTATGGGGAAGCCTGGCAAATTGACTACATCACCCTTCCCCAAACCCACCAGGGCAAGCGCTAAGTACTGACCATGGTGGAAGCAACTACAGGATGGTTAGAAACCTACACTGTGCTTCATGCCACTGCCCGGAACACCATCTTGGGCCTAGAAAAACAAGTCCTTTGGAGGCATGGTACCCCTGAGAGAATTGAATCAGACAACGGAACCCATTTCAAGAACGGCCTTATCAACACCTGGGCCAAAGAACATGGTATTGAATGGATATATCATATCCCTTACCACTCGCCAGCTGCCGGGAAAGTTGAACGGTCTAATGGACTCCTTAAGACTACTTTGAAAGCACTAGGTGGTGGAACCTTCAGAAATTGGGAAATGAACTTGGCCAAAGCCACCTGTGTTGCCCGATGCCCCAAACAGAATACAAACTAACAGAGTTAGTTTATGGGGTGCTTTATTCAGGGCCCGGGGAACCTGCGGACTAGCGTCCAACGTCAGGATCCCACAGTTCCCTTTATCGTCAGGTTTTTATACCTTTTTACAAAGTAGTCTACGTGCAGAGGTACACATTCTTCAAGACAATACAGATACATACATCTTGTAGATATCATTCCTAAAAGTTACAAACTCTGCATGCTTGTCTATTCAAAACTATAGGCTACCCCCCTTTAATCGCCCTTGCATGTTTTCCCATCACCAGAACCCTTTATTTATTATTATACTTTAGCCTTATCTTGAAAGGTTCTAAATGTTCTATATGCTCTACTAAATTCTTTAATTATCTTTAATTATTGTTTTCACAGTCCCCAGCTCATTCCCAGGGCTGGTTCCCAGGGCCTGTCCGAGAACTGCAGTTTTCTAAGCCTTAGCATGACTACTACTATATCTACATTAGTCCTTTTTCTCATTATTTCGGTATCAACTCCCCCTTTTGAGCATTCTTCAGATTTTCTGCAAGGATGCTCAATTCTTCAAGTTATGGTTTCTAAGTAGGATGGTGAGTCTTCTTTTCGAGTTGGCAGGATTACTTCTTTCCGGGTCAGTGCTCTCATAACACGTCCAGTATGAGTTCCTTCTCTGGCAATCATTCCTAAAAGACATCTATACATAATCATGCATACTACAATAATCAATACAATCATTATTACATATTGTACAATTGATGATATCCAACCAGAGACTTGGATTCCTAGGGAGCTAAACAGTGCTCCTACCCAGTTATGTTCAGCTTCCTCCTGGACTTCATGCACTTTTGTTTCAATTTGTTCTAATTGACTTATGTCTTTTTCTACTTCTTCTGTGACATTTGGGATATGTACGCAGCAATGGTCAACCTTTCCTTGGAGGTACCCACAGACTCCATGTTCTTTTAATAAAAGCAAATCTAATGCCATTCTATTTTGAATTGTCATTCTTGTCGTTGCCTGCAACTGTAAGTTTAGATCCCTAAATCCTTTCTTTGTAACTGCGGCTAGCCTCTCAATTTGTCCTAATAATTTGTACAGCATCTCCCGGTTTCTATATGTAGAAATTGGTGCAAACAAGGATTCCAATACCCATCCAAATTTAACTCCTGATGAGGGTTCATGCCATTCATCTTCATCTCCCAATCCTAGTTCTTCTGCCACTTCATTTGTTTCTCTCTTTGTTCGTGACTGCATCTCTTTCTGCGTTAATTTAGACTGTTTCCAAAAAGGGCAAAGTGTAGGGACTCCTAAAGTAATCTGTGTGACCGGGCCATTAATAGGCATATGAGTAGTCCACTGTCCGTGCCCCATTACCCACACTGAATGCCCTGGACTCCTGATGGTAGTCGCCTGACAATCTTTCCATGCCCCTTTTATTTCACCTGTTATTGTATGATTATACCTTTGACATTCACAGCCCCATTTTAATAGTATCCGTACTGGCACTAAACCAATTTGGGATTCAGGGGTATCACAGGTGATGATTTTGCTACAATTCCAGCTAGGTGTGAGGGTCACTTGATCCCGTCTTACTGTTTCAGTTCCTAACACTCCTAGATGTTCTTGCTCTCTCTGGCCTGACCATTCGACACACCAATGTACTGGTCCTATGTAACTGTAAGGTTCTAACAAACTAGGACCCCAAATCGTTTTCCAATGTTCCCATTCTTCCTTCCCTTCTTGACATACTATCTCATAAGAAAATTCTGTGACTGGTTTTTGTCTTTTTTGTCTTATGTCATAAGTACACCATCCTACATTCTTGAACCGTCCAATTCTTGTAAAAACTGGATTTAGTAATTTTAGGCACTCACTCTTTTGTCCCGGTGTTGACCATTTCCCTTGAACTGTATAGGTTTCCTCTATCATCTTAGTATGATTCCGTATTTCTTTATTACATCTTTTTTGTCCCATTTATAGTTACTGGAGGCATTTCCCCAACGGGAATGATGCCCCATGGTATTGGATCTCCCGCCGCTTTAGGTAAAGGTAAACATGCAGTGATGGACGTAGTATTTTGTACTTGTCCAAAATCTCTAACTAATCCCATTATTAAATTTTCTTGTCCCAATTCTTGTTGTGTTTTTCCAGCTTCTGTCACCTGCCATGTTCTCCCATTCTCTTTTAGAATACCTACATTTATGTCCCCATAATCAAAACTTTCTCTAATCCGCACAATGCATGAGAATTGTCCTACCTGATCAGCTTGCATATGAGATATTGTCAATGTGGTGTTACCTCTTTGCTGTTCCATATCCCAAAGTGTCACAATTCCTTCTGTAAATACCTTGTCTGTGGTGATTTGTCTCCAGGCTGCATGTACTTCTGTTAATCCAGTTCTCTGGTTGTCAGAAAACAAACAGGTTAAATTTACTCCCGCACCCTCAGGCACCATTACATCTGGCTCCGGAACTGTAATTTTAACAAACGCTTCTCCCACCTGCATTATACAGACTAATGTTAAAAGAACTAAGGTCTTGCCCTGAACACCAGCTTTGTTGCTGACAGAGGCTGTACTTCCCATCTTGACGGGACCTTCTTGATTCGAGTGTAGTGAATCCAGTTTTCGATCCCTTGGACTTTCACTGCTGTGTAGGTAGTCATGATCACCTGGTGAGGACCGTCCCATACTTCTTTCAAGGGTTCCGTATTCCAGTTTTTCACATATACTTGATCTCCTGGCTGTATGTCATGGACAGGATTCTCCAAGGGCAGAGGCCGGTTCCACTGCAATGCTCCTCGCAGCGCTGTAAGGACTTTATTTAAAGACAAAATGTAACTCAACAATACTTGATCTCCTACTAAGTGAGGGTCCCCTTTGTAGGTTGTAGCATGATATGGTTTGCCATACAAAATTTCGTATGGACTTACTCCTATCCTTTCTCTGGGTTTAATCCTGATTCTTAGCAAGGCTAGAGGTAGTGCCTGAGGCCACTGTATCTTCGCTTCCTGACAAATTTTCTTAATCTGCCCTTTTAATGTCTGATTCATCCGTTCCACTTGGCCACTAGATTGTGGTCTCCAGGGCGTATGGAGATTCCAAACTATCCCTAACACTCTGGCTACCTCTTGGACTACTCTAGCTACAAAGTGAGGTCCTCTATGTGAGGACATTCCTAATGGGATTCCAAATCTAGGGATGATTTCCCGTAGTAAAGTTTTAATTACTTCCTTTGCTTGGTTAGTCCTGCATGGGAAGGCTTCTGGCCACCCTGAAAAGGTACACACATACACCAGTAAATAACGGTACCCTTGTGCTTTTGGTAGCTCTGAGAAATCTATTTGCCAATAGTCTCCTGGTTGCGGCCCCACTTGTAACTTTCCTAGTTGTATTTGCCTTCGTGTCACTGGGTTATTTTTAATACAGACTGGACATATGGCGTTAATCTGTTTTGCCATTGTTAACATCTGATTGGAAATTATCTCACGTTTTAAAAAATTGTACCAATGCGTCTGCTCCCCAATGGCACTTGTTATGTTCGATTTCTAAAATTGTTTTCATTACTTTTGTTGGCAGTACAACCTGACCTTCAGCTGTGACATACCATCCTTTTTCGTTCTTCTGGGCCTGAACAAATTGAGCAAGCTTCTCATCTTCATGTGTATACCATGGTTTCTGCTCAAGAAAAGAAGTGGCAGGGTTAATTCGCACTGGCAATAAAGCTAATTGTGTCCATACCTCTCGAGCAACCTGTTTGGCAACTCTGTCAGCCAGCTGGTTTCCTTGGAACGCTTTTCCCTCTTCCTTTTGATGTCCTTTTACATGCATCACTGCTACTGCCTGAGGTTTATGCACTGCTTCCAATAGTGCTAATATTTGTTCTTTGTGCTTAATTTCTGATCCTTGAGAATTCAACAGTCCTCTTTCTTTCCACAGTGCTCCATGTACATGTATTACTCCAAAGGCATATTTTGAATCAGTCCAAATGTTTACTCTTTTCCCCTGACTCAATTCTAAGGCTCTTACCAGAGCTTGTATCTCGTCTTTCTGGGCTGAAGTTCCCGGGGTTAAAGCTCGAGCTTCTATTATTTGTGTCAAAGTCACTACTGCGTATCCCGCATACCTGGTTCCGTTTTCCACAAAGCTGGATCCATCTGTAAACAGTTCCCATTCCGGATTTTCCAAAGGCTCATCTTTCAGGTCCTTCCGGCTGGCATACACCTGTTCAATGATTTCTACGCAATCATGTGTCAATTCGCCTCCTTCTTCCTGGCTGCTGCTCCTAAGAAATTCTGCTGGATTGAGATGATTGGTTATTTTTAATTCAATGTCATCCTGTTCTCGGAGGAGTGCCTGATATTGTAACATGCGACTCGAGGAGAGACAATGCCCCCTTTTTTGTTCCAAAACTGCAATGACCATATGGGGAACAAATACTTCCATCCTTTTTCCCAAAGTCAATTTTCTGGCTTCTCGAATTAGGAGCACTGTTGCTGCCACAGCCCTAAGACAACTGGGCCATCCGGCACTTACAGAGTCTAGCTGCTTTGAGAAGTACCCCAACGGGCGCTTCCATGAGCCCAATTTTTGGGTGAGAACCCCTATTGCCAGTCTCTGTCTCTCATTTACGTATAGTTGAAAAGGTTTTGTGAGATCTGGCAATCCTAGTGCTGGGGCTTCCTTTAAAGCTTGTTTCAGACTCTGAAATGCCTTTTCTTGCGTTTGTCCCCACTGAAACACAGGGCTTTTGGCTGCTTCATACAAGGGTTTTGCTTTCAGTCCAAATTCCGGAATCCACAAGCGGCACCACCCTATCATGCCCAAAAAGGATCTTAACTCTTGCGGATTTCGTGGTGTGGGTATGGTGCAAATTGCTTGTACTCGATTGATTCCTAACTTTCGCACCCCTTGTGAAATTTCGCAGCCTAAGTAAATCACTTGGGTTCTTACCAGCTGAGCTTTTTCTTTCGATACTCGGTATCCAGCTTGTCCCAGCACATTAAGTAATTCAATGGTGAGTCTAAGGCAAACATCCTTTTTTGTGGAGGCTATAAAGATATCATCAACATATTGTAGGAGAACATATAAAAAAGGTGATTCTTTTACCTGAGTCATCTTCCATTCTTCTAACTCTCGAGCCAATTGATTTCCAAAAATAGTTGGTGAGTTTTTGAATCCTTGTGGTAGACGCGTCCAGGTGAGCTGCTTCTTGCGTCCCGTGTCTGGGTTCTCCCACTCAAAGGCAAAGTATTTCCTACTTTCAAGTGCCAAGGGGATACAGAAAAATGCATCTTTCAAATCAATCACTGTGAACCACTTAAACTTTTCCGACACAGCTGTCAACAATGTATACGGATTAGCTACTACTGGGTGTATATCTTTAGTGATATTATTAATTGCTCTTAAATCTTGAACTAATCTATACTTACCATTTGGCTTTCTAACTGGGAATATCGGAGTATTGAATTCTGACTCACATTCCTGTAAAATTCCTAAGCTAAGAAATTGTTCAATCATAGGTGCTATTCCTATTCGTGCTTCCAATTTCAAAGGATATTGTTTTACCCTTACTGGGGAGACTCCTTCTTTTAGTTCTATTACAACCGGTTGTGCCGCTTTTGATTTTCCAGGTACTCCTGTTTCCCATACCCATGGTACTACAGCTTGCTCTATTTCTTGTGGTATTTCTACTGCTTCTACTTCTTTCACTACAAACAGCTTAGCAATATTCTCCTCGGGAAATTCCAATCTTACTCTACCTTTTTCAAATATTATCTTTGCTTCTAACATTGACAATAAATCCCTCCCAAATAGTGATTCTGGGCTATTTGGCATATATAAAAATCGATGGTCAAATTCCTTCCCCCCAAATTTTATATCTAATGGCCGCAAAAATGTTCGTTCCTCAACTTGTCCCGTAACTCCCACTACTTGAATAGTAGAATCACTCAAAGGTCCTATCTTAGTGTTGACAGCTGAGAATGATGCCCCAGTATCTACTCTAAATTCTAACGGTTCCCCATCTACTTCCATTATTACCTTTAAATCCTGGTCTAGTCAGCTCTGATTCTGGTAATTCCCCATCATAAAGGCCTGGGCGACACCTTGTGGATTTCCCGGGAAAGCACCTGTATTATTCATCAGTCCCTGATTTCCATCCCCACTGGCTATAATTCCTCCCCCAAAACCCATTCCTTGGTTGAGAGGACACTCATTTTTCCAATGTCCTCTATTTTTACATAGAGCACATTGATCTATCCCCAGCTGCATTCTTCCTCTTCCCATATTCAATTGTCCCATGAGTCCTCCCGCCCCCATTGGCATTTCCCCCTTTGCTATTCCTCTTCCCCTTCCTCGTCCACGTCCACGGCTCCGTCCTCTCATATTATTTCCAGCCACTTGCTGTAACACCGCTAACATAGTAGCCTGTTGTTTCCTGGCCGTTTCTTTTTCCCTGTTATTATATACCTTCCACGCAACTTCCAATAGTTTATCTAAATTCCGAGTATCTTCTCCCTCCAATTTTTGTAATTTCTTTCTAATATCTTCCTGGGACTGCCCCATAAAAATTAATGCTAGCTGTAATTTTCCCGATTCTCCCTCAACTTCTAAATTAGTGTATCTACGAGCTGTCTCCTTAAGCCGCTCTAAAAAGGTTGATGGAGACTCATTCTTTTCCTGTCTGACCGAATATAACTTAGACCAATTCAAAGTTTTTGGTATTCCATTCCGTATTCCTTCTGTTAACAAATCCTGATAAGCTTTAAGTCTCCAAGACCCGCCCGTCGAGTTGGGATCCCACTCCGGATCTTCCCTAGGCACTAAGTCATTTACTGTACCATCCGCAAGCCGCAACCTAATCATTTCCCGTGCTTTCTCTGTCATGGCTTTAAACACCATTTCCTTTTCAGTAGAATCCATTATTGTGTCTAACAGAACTTGTAAATCATTCCAATCTGGGTTCTGAGTCTTAATTACCATTTTTACCACCCGCGCAGTTCGTTCAGGATCCTCCCGATACGCCCCCGCTGATTGTTTCCAAATTAGCAAATCATTCGGAGAAAAGGGAACTTTCACTATGATCCGTTCCCCCTGTGGCCCTACTGCTTCACGCAGCAGAACCATTAAATGAGCACCTCCTTCCTTTTTCTTCCTTTCTACCTCCCACCGCCCTCTCCGAGTTCTTTCGCATAAGGGGGGTTCGTGGTATATCTGTGGTTTCTATTTTTGCTTCTTGATCCTCCCTTTCTACCTCTAGCATACTTTCTCCACGTTCTTCCATTGGAGGGGCACTAGGGGCTATCAGCAAAGAAACATCCTCTTCAGGTTCCGAAAACTTAACTGAGCATTCCTTCTCTTTCTGCCACCCCTTACATCCTTCACAATTCAGGTTTAATGTTTTCAAAACCATGATCCCACACTCCTTTTGCCACTCTGGTTTATCTTTCAAATAATAAAAGAGGTCTAGATACGGCATCTCATCCCATTTTTCATTACTTTGCAGGAAATGTATCAAAGGTGTAATAATGTCAGGATTCAGTGAACCGTTCCTAGGCCATTGCATACCATCGGGTTCATATAAAGGCCATACATGATTACAAAAATCAATCAATTTCCTTTTACTTAATTCTTGACCAAAGTTCCCCGCATTCCAGTGTTGTAATAAACAGCCCAAAGGTGAATCGTCCGGGATTTCCATCCCGGAACTTGCTAGAGTTTTAAACGTTTTTAAAGGCATCATTACACCTTTTTTTTTTTTTTTTTTTTTTTTTTTTCTACAATACACACAACACTCACACCCTTTCCACAAACCTTGCCTTTCTCGTCTCTGCGAGTGGCAAGTGCTGAACCTGCGCAGTCACTGCTGCGCCTGACGGTCAGCGCCTAGGCTTTTCCACAACCTTAAAGACGTCTGTGACCCCTGTGCGGAAACGCCGTTCCGACTTAATCGGCAGGCCCCCCTTTCCCTCGATAAAAGGAATAAAGCACCTTCGGGCTTACCTCCTGGTCGTCCGTCAGGCGCGGGGTCGGGCACGGGTTGATGTCCTCCCCAGAAATCACCTGGTGCCGGCGTGGAGTGGATCAGCCCACGAACCGCCCGTGCCGCCTCCAGAGTCCCATCTGGGTGGCCAGAAAACTGTTGCCCGATGCCCCAAACAGAACACAAACTAACAGAGTTAGTTAATGCGGTGCTTTATTCAGGGCCCGGGGAACCTGCGGACTAGCGTCCAAAGTCAGGATCCCACAGTTCCCTTTTTCATCAGGTTTTTATACGTTTTTACAAAGTAGTCTACGTGCAGAGGTACACATTCTTCAAGACAATACAGATACATACATGTTGTAGATATCATTCCTAAAAGTTATAAACTCTGCATGCTTGTCTATTCAAAACTATAGGCTACCCCCCTTTAATCGCCCTTGCATGTTTTCCCATCACCAGAACCCTTTATTTATTATTATACTTTAGCCTTATCTTGAAAGGTTCTAAATGTTCTATATGCTCTACTAAATTCTTTAATTATCTTTAATTATTGTTTTCACAGTCCCCAGCTCATTCCCAGGGCTGGTTCCCAGGGCCTGTCCGAGAACTGCAGTTTTCTAAGCCTTAGCATGACTACTACTATATCTACATTAGTCCTTTTTCTCATTATTTCGGTATCACCTGGATGGTTAATACCCGAGGGTCCATCAATCGAGCCGGTCCTGCCCACTCTGAACCCCTGCACACAGTGGATGGGGACAAGGTCCCTGTGGCACACATGAAAGGTGTTTTAGGAAAGACTGTTTGGATTAATCCCACCACAGGCAAAGGCAAACCAATCCGTGGGATTGTTTTTGCTCAAGGACCTGGTTGCACTTGGTGGATAATGCAGAAAGATGGGGAAACGCGTTGTGTACTGCAAGGAGACCTAATTTTTAGAGAGAGCTGTATGTAAGGTTTCATTTTGTATTATATATCTGTAACAGGGTATTGGTTTGAGTATGATGTAGATGGTAATAGAATAAGGGGTGGATTATGTCCTGGGGTACAATGCAAAAATGTGTATTCTATCACCATCTGTTAAAATGTGGGAGGGGTGGTGATCCTTATCTCTGTGAGAGATATCCTCTGCTGATGTGCCATCTGATAAGATCAGGGGGATGGTCATCGTTATCTTTTCACAACCCATCCTTCCTCCAGAAGACATATTCTGTTAATGGGCCATTAAGTCCTATTATGTGACTGATAAGATTACATCATCCCATTGGGAGATGCTCCAGCCAGGGGGAGGAGCCAAACATTTCCTACCTAGATAAAAACTGAGATTTGGAACACCAAGGCAGTCTTTTCTGCTGGATCCCAGAGGAAAGTCGGACCTTTTTCGACATCCTCGCTGGATTTTCAGGGGAAAACTGCACCTTCTACAGGAGCACTGCTTCAACTAAACCACATCTGTCATCCAGGAGTACTGCAGCCACCATTTATACAGACTGCTAACAACACCCTGACTGACAGGGTGTAAGGTTGTATTTCTGACTTTGTTGGTGGTTTTTTCTTTTATATTATTGCATGTATTTTATTTTTTCTCTTTTCTCCTATTAAATTGTATGACTGACTTGGAGTCTCGCACTGGTTTTACTTTCAAACCAACACAACCCCAATCCTCGCGACCCGGGATCCCCCAAAATTCCAATAATTCTCCCCAAAAATCAACTTGGGACCCCTCAAAACTCACCTTGATCTCCCCAAATCCCCCCCCAATTCACCTGGGAACCCCCAAATCCCCAGAATTCAACCCAAAATTTACCTGGGACCCCAAAAACCTCCAAATTCGCTCCAAAATGATTGGCAACTTTACACACACAATTTTCCCACATAAGGATCTAGAGCTGAATCATTAAAAAAACCGGTATAATCATGGACAAAGACCCTCTAACTAATTAAAGTTAGAAAGTGGTATGTTTATTCACCGACGGGCGGCACGGGAGTCACCTCCTAAAGGCGTGACGGCCCTGGACAAGGTTCTTTGCCATCTATTTATTCCCCAAGATCTTACATACAATACATATGCATAACCCCAGCACCTCCCATCCCATATTAAAATGAGCCCATTAGTCCTTCACGCGTGCACAGCTCTTCTCTTGAATTGGGTCGGTGGTCTCGAAATGGGTCAGTGGTCTCGAAGGATGAAGTCAGGAGAGTCTTCATCAGGTCTCAGTGACCCTCTGGCACGATCCAAGTCTCCGTGCTTCATGGTTAGCAGTTTACTTATTTTACGTTCTTCTGTACGTAAATTTATAATAGCAGATAATTATAACAATTAGCTCTAGCCTAAGCATCTAGTAATTATTAACCTACCATTTACCTACCTAACTTACATCTTGGTCATGGAAACTACTTCTACTCTTAGCAAAAATCTTAACTTTTTAAAACCATGATTCATTCCCCACTCCTTCTTCAACGTTAGTAAATTCTTTTCCTAATAACAATGCTTTGGTTAATTTTCATGCTTTGACAGTTTTGGTAGGGAAAGTTTCTGGCCACCCTGAAAAGGTACCTATTAATACCAGTAGGTATTGTTACCCCCCTCTCCTGGGTAGTTCTGAAAAATCAATTTGCCATTGTTGCCCAGGCCCATAGCCTTTTTCAATTTGTCCAGGCTTTGGTTTAGGAATATTCTTGGGATTAGTTTGGAGGCAAGGCTACATTGGCGAGTCACCTGAATTACTGCACCTTGCTAGTTTCTGGCCATGATTTGATCTTTCAAATAATTGTACAGAGCATCAATTCCCCAATGTGTTTTCTCATGGTCCTTTTTCACTAATAACCATAACATGTAAGAGGGGATCACAAGCCTACCTTTTCCTCTGTCTGTAATAGCCCACCCCTCTTGGTTATAACTCCTGTTTTCTTCTCTAATGAGCTTTTTGTCCCTTTTATTGTATCTTGGCTTACCTTCCATAGAAATTTGCCCATTTAGAATTAAAGCTGCCTCAATTGTTTTAATAATTACCTTACCTTTAGCTGTTTCTTTTGCCTTTCTGTCCACCAGCTCATTTCCTTTTTCCAATTCAGAGCTCACTTTTTGGTGTATACATGTTGATTTCTTTTCTTTTAGCTAGCTCTAAGGCCTGGGTTAAAGTGATTATTTCAGCCTTCTGTGCTGAGGTGTTTGTTGGCAATGGTCCAGACTCTATCACCTCTCTATTGTGGTATCCGCATACCCAGCATATCTTTTTCCACTGATGATGTAGATGCTCCCATCACTGAACCAAGTTGCAGCGTCCTCGAGAGGGGTGTCCTTCAGATCCAGGCGACTGGAGTAAGTGGCTTCAATGGTCTCCAGGCAGTCATGGATCACTGGTTCTCCCATACTCCCGCTGAGGAAAGAAGCTGGATTGACAGTGTTAGTTACCACAATTTCAACATCATCTTGTTCTACTAGTATGGCCTGGTACTTTAGAAATCTTTGTGGGGAAAGCCAATGTCTTCCTTTCACCTCCAGGACTGCAGCTTCTGGCCTAGGGTGAATTTGTGTGCCTCTTACTGCTGCAACAGCTCTGAGGCACCCTGGCCACCCCTTGGCTGCCGTGTCCAGCTGTTTGGAGAGGTAGGCGACTGCCCTCCAGTACGGGCCCAGGTCTTGTGCTGGTATTCCCAGAGCAATCCCCTGCTTTTTGTGAGAAAACAGAAAGAATGGTTTACTCACATCTGGAAGTCCCAGGGCTGGAGCTGACATGAGAGCCTTCTTTAGTTGGTCAAAGGCTCATGTTGCTTCTTTCATCCGTTGGAGATCTCTGCTTCCTTCTGTAATCACGGTATATAGGGGTTTGACTAACAGCCCATAATTGTAAATCCACAGTCTGCACCACCCTGTCATGCCCAAGAAGGTTCTCAGTTCTTTCACTGTTTGGGGTTTTGGGGTCTGGCATATTGTTTCCTTGCAATCCTGTCCCAAGGTTCTTTGTCCAGCACTAATCTCATAGCCCGGATAGACAACTGTTTGTCTCACCATCTGGGCTTTCTTCTGGGATACTCGATACCCCTGTAGACCCCAAAAAATTTAGGAGGCTTACCGTCCACTCCATACATGCTTCTTGAGTTTTACTAGCTATCAGGAGGTCCTCCACATACTGTAACAGCTGTCCTTCTCTTGATGGAGCTTCCCAGGATTCTAGATCTTTTGCCAGCTCTTCTCCAAATATGGTAGGGGAATTCTTGAACCCCTGGGGTAGTACACACCATGTGAGCTGAGTTTTACCTCCAGTTTTGGGATTTTCCCATTCAAATGCAAAAAATTTCTGGCTGGTTTCATGGAGAGGAAGGCAAAAGAAAGCATCCTTTAAATCTAAAACAGTAAACCAGGTTAGTTTGGATGTTAAACGAGTTAACAAAGTGTAGGGGTTGGCTACCGCTGGTAACAGCTCGCAAATCTTGTACTAACCTGTATGATCCATAGGGCTTTTTTACGGACAAAATAGGAGTATTAAAATCAGATTGACATTTTTTTAGTAGTCCTATTTGAAAAAAGTTCTTAATTACTGGACTAATCCCTTCCCTACTTTCTTTTTTTAAGGGGTATTGTCTAATTTTAACAGGTTGTTTTCCTTCTTTAAGCCGGATTTGTACTGGTAGAGCATTCTTTGCTCTCGCTGGTATATTGGAGGCCCACACCCCAGGGAGCAGCTGATCTATTATTTTCTTAATAATTTCTTCTTTGTTTTCAGCCACAATATCTTTGGTTATTAGCATTACATTTAACAGTTCCACGTATTGCTGATCATTTACCTCCAAACTAATTTCCCCATTTTTGAATATTATTTTTGTTTTTAATAGTTCCAATAGATTCTTACCCAAAAGTGCTAATGGAGCATTGGGCATATATAAAAACCTGTGAATTCCCCATTGTTTCCCAAACTTATATTTCAATGGGCTACAAAAATAAGCCCTTTCAGATTGGCCAGTTGCCCCCTTTACCATGACATAATCATCTGTTATTGGTATTAAGGCTTTATTTAACATCAAATATGTTGCTCCTGTGTTTATCAAATTTTGTTTTTCTTTGTTCCCTACTTTTATTATAACCAGAGGGTCTCCTAGGGTAAGATCCTCTGCTCCATTCCTCTTTTCAATCTCCTCTTCTTTGATCATCACCTTTTCTTCCTTCTGGATACTGGAGTTGAAATAGAAATTGCTTTAACTAGAGTGGGGGATGGAACATACGCTGGAGTCTGGATAGAAGAAGAAATCTCAGGAGGTGGAATGGGTCTGGAGTGGGGGATGGGACATAGAAATTTCAGGAGGTGGAATGAGGGAATAGGAGCTGAAGTAACACGAGCTGGCTTTTTTCAGAAGTAGAAGGTAAAGCAGGAGTTGAGGTTAATAACCGTCTCAAATTTGCTTCCCCTCTCACCCCGCTCTGCCTTTTAGCGGGTGGTTCAAACAAATTCTCCAATTCTTATTCCAGAGGGTTAGCTGGATACACCTTATCAGGGTGTGTGCAGCGTTGGTTTATGGAGCATGTACTACAACATTATTTTAACTTAGCCTCGTTGTCTTTTTCTAAGACCAATACCAAGGGGTCAGAGGGGGCTCTGAGTCCACAATCTTTCTGCCACTCAAGGTGATTCAGGAGAAAAAAAACTCAAAAAACCAAAACAGTCAGAGTAAGTCACCTCCTCCCATTTCTGTGTCTGAAAAATAACATAAGCTGTAACAAAGTTTCATAATGTAAATATCCAACTGAGGGCCACCTGGCTCCCCCCTGAAGTTTATAAAGTGGCCACCATGGTGTACAAAACTTTACAAGGGTCTTTTGGTTCTCTGAGTCTCCATACCCCACTAGCTCCTTCCAATGTGCCAAAACGCACCCCAAAGGACAAGTTTTAGGGATCTCTTTACTCTGGCTAGTTCCCGTCATCCCTCCTTAACAAAACTGGTACTCTGCTTTAATTCTTATTATCTTGTCCATTGCTTCTTGTCCTGCTTTTCACTCAGCAAGTGAAAAGTCAGTCCTTTCCTAGACTTTTTCTTACAGCCCACAGCTCAGGTACTAAATGTAACTTTCCACTTATCAGCTCGATCAAGGAGCTGTTGTTTACATTTACTGTGCTGGTTAGCAGAAGAACGATAGTAATAGCACCCAGGCACAAGGCCAACCTCTAGATGCACCAAAAACTGCAGGAAAATTCTTACAAATACAAGCTATTTCATTCACTCTTTCTTAACTTTCTAAATTTTCCACAGCTTGTTGCTCCCAATCCAAAGCCACAAGTCCTCCAGCAGATGTCCGATGTAAACTTTTAAAATATGTTTTCTTATTTCTCCTATCTGTCCACTAGTTTACTGAATTCACAAACTCCTATGGGTCAAGCCCAAACCACTGAGGTAAAGGAATTCTTTCTATTCATCTGGTTAGATTGGATCCTTAAACTGACACTGCTCTTATTCTGATTTCAACAATCTACAAACACAGCCTCCGTACTTAAAATCATAACTAAACTCTTGTCAAGGACTTTTTCCTTCCCAAACTGGTCCTGTCTTTTGTCTTCCATTTACTTCACTAGTATTCATGTCTCATTTCCTAATAAACTCTTTCACTCAGGCTGTGCTTCCCTTATAACTTTTTGCACAAGTCAAAAGGCACTATTGCCTCAGAAATAGAGTTATAGTGAATAGTGTCTTTGGTAACCAGAGCACACACACCACAGTCACAGCAGGGAGGGAGTTTTTAAGGATTTAATGCACCCCACTTGCTTCGTTTTTCCCCGGCCGTTTCAGTCGCCCGAGAACGGAACCACGGGTCCAAACTCCCACTCACATCGTGCTAATAGAATGTCTCAACAAGCTCTCTCTCAACCACTCTCACAATCAGGACGCACTCACACAGTTCAACAACCATACACCAGGATTTTTCCTTTACAAGTGCTAGCCACACAATGCTAGCAAACAAAGCCCTCTACGGCACAACAAATGGCAAAATCTACTTCCAGCAACTACAGACCGAGCCCTTTTGGCTCGGTATAACAAGATTCTCTGATGGCAACCAAGTACAACCAAATACCAAACAAGTCTTGCAAGCACACAGAGGCACAAGTTGTGCGTGGGACATCTCCCACGAATTACCAACGGCCTTACCTGACCACGCGTACGCCTTACAGGTCACAACTTAAATGGTTTCAATTTTTAAACATACCCTTTTGTCCAGAGTTTTGGAAGTCAGCAGACCTTGTCTGCTACTGGATGAACAGTTCGGGCGGCGGAGCCCTCTCTTCCAGGAAAATCCCGGGGGTGCCCCGAGGGGTCCACTACCCGGGCTGGTCTCACACCTGAGCAGAGCCTCCTCCTGGCCTGGCTCGCCAAATGAATCATTAAAAAAACCCGGTATAAACACGGACAAAGACCCTCTAACTAATTAAATTAGAAAGTGGTATGTTTATTCACCGGCGCGCGGCACGGGAGTCACCTCTGAAAGGCGTGACAGCCCTGAACAAGGTTCTTTTCCATCTATTTATTCCCCGAGATCTTACATACAATACATATGCATAACCCCAGAACCTCCCATCCCCATCCCATATTAAAATGAGCCCATTAGTCCTTCACGCGTGCACAGCTCTTCTCTTGAATTGGGTCGGTGATCTTGAAATGGGTCAGTGGTCTCGAAGGATGAAGTCAGGAGAGTCTTCATCAGGTCTCAGTGACCCTCTGGCATGATCCAAGTCTCCGTGCTTCATGGTTAGCAGTTTACTTATTTTACGTTCTTCTGTACGTAAATTTATAATAGCAGATAATTATAACAATTAGCTCTAGCCTAAGCATCTAATAAATATTAACCCACCATTTACCTACCTAACTTACGTCTTGGTCATGGAAACTACTTCTACTCTTAGCAAAAATCTTAACTTTTTAAAACCATGATTCACAGCCCTGGGTGCTTCATATACAAATGAAACGGAAAAAAACTTTCTATTCATTCTCAGCAAAAAGACTTCCTATTCCTCCTTCTTTTGGACAAAACTGCCTTCACTTTCAAACTTATTCTCTTGCTCACTGACCTGCATAATGCTTAGTCGCTGTTCTGCATGCTCATTTTCTTCACTTTTACAAGGAATCTTCTCCTCATCTTCTTCTTCCTCTGCTTCTTCCATTTCCTGTGCCTAGATCACCTGTTTCTCTGTTAGATGTGTTTCTCCAGCTGATTTTTGACAACTGTCCCTATCTTCTGGCACCGCTGGCTCGAGAGAGGTGATTGTCCTGCTCTGCTCTGGGCTGGAACTGCGCTCTCTTCAAGCCCTGGGGGCAATTTTGGATGCCACACCGTCAGAAAGACCTCAGGCTATTGGAGAAATGTCCAAAGGAGGGACACAGAAACCGTGAAGGGACTGGAGGGGAAGCCATACAAAGAGTGGCTGAGGGCATTTGGTTCAGCTGCAGAGAGGACACTGAGCTCACACCTCACTTGGGACCTCTCAGCTCATCTCAAGGGCAGCACAGGGACAGCTTTGCTCTCTGCACTCTGCGACCAGGGACAGGAGCCAAGGGAATGCCACGAGCTGTGTCAGGGGACGATTAGGCTGGCTATCAGGGAAAGGTTTTTTTCCTCAGAGGCTGGTCAGGCACTGAATAGGTTCTCCAGGCAATGGGCACAGCCCCAAGGCTGCCAGAGATCCAGGAGCGTTTGGCCAATGCTCTCAGGGATGCAGAGGGTGGGACTGTTGGAGTGTCTGTGCAGGGCCAGGAGTTGGACTTTGACGATCCCTAGGGGTCCCTTCCGACTCAGGAAACTCTTACCATTTTCCCCTCTTCTCTCTTTGCACAATGCTCTCAGCTTACTGTTCCACCGTATGTTCCACTTCTGAAACCTCCGCTACTTCTTTCCAGTTCAAGCACAGTTCTACTGATTACAATCCAAAGATATACAGATTGAAAAACAACCAAAAAGAAACACCTGTTTGGAATGTCGTGGTCTTATTTGGATCTCGAACTATGAAGTCGATTGTGCCTTGCAAGTTCTAAAAGCAAAACAACAACAAAAAACACCCACCACACCGTTTTAACATAGGGATTTGCTTTCTTCTAAGAAATCCATATCCCTTCTCAAAATGGATCTATTTCAGTAAGAGATCATCTTGAATAGATCACTTACTATCTAAAGAACCTGGAACACTCAAATCCGTAATGATAAGCCTGTTATCTTGTCGTTTTCTGTTCCAAAGGCAAATGAATTTGCTCAAGTGCCGTTTGTAAGAAGGACAGAGTTCAAAGTGTGGCTCTGAGAAATGTTTTGGTTTCCCTCTCCTATCTCTATCAAAAGCACTTTCTTCAACGGCTGAAACAATACTTGATATAGTCTGAATTTTAAAGGTCATGAAAATTTTCTCAAAAGTGAAAAATTAATGTAGCAGTCAGGTTTTAAGCCAACGGGAATTTTTGTTTTACCTGTTTGAAGATTTCCTTCACCCTAAAATCCTGGCTGATGGATACCTAGAAGAAATCAATTCCCACAAAATGCTTCTGGGTAAGCCATTACGTCATCCATTACAATTTGCTTCAGTGTCCTCTTCCTGTCCAATTGAAGGTCCCTGTTTAAGAGACTCAAGTACGGAGAGAAATAAAATTAAATTTGACTACAGTGCTTTTAAATCTAAATCGAACATCCTGATCAATCTCGTAAAACCTTTAGGTTAAATGTTGCCATTGATTTGTTTCTACTGAACACAATCACGTCCTGGCTTGTTAGAGATTAGTTCATTACAAAGAAAGAAATGCACAGAAGTTAAAATATTTCCAAAGAAGCATTTGACATCCTTCCTTTTGGATGGGGAACCATTCCAACACTGCTTACATAAGAGGTCAAATTACTGTCTTCCATGTTAGTTCTGCACTGTGCTCAGCGGAGCCTTTCTGGTTTATTGGCCTATGACTTGGACATAAAGCTGAGTCTTGATTCAAGAAAAATCAATATTCACACTTGTTTTCATTTACACGGACATTGGCTTGGTCTCCTAAACAAAGAGAATGATGGGGAATTTATGTAGGTGTTCAGATAGGTAACATTCTCTTTCTGCAACCTGGCATTGTATTTTCACTTGGTCTGTTACCTCTGGCTTTGTTTTAACGGCTCAAATTATTAGGAAGAGTATCAAACCTCCAGCTCTAGCCACAGTCCCACTGCGAAGTCTGTGAAGGTATGTGCATCTGCCCCTCAGGTCCATACTGCTCTTCTAATGTGCCTCTGATCGAGCAGGTAGGAAATAGTGTTGCATTTCCCAGATGCATTGTAAATGGTACGTTCCGAGACCCCTGCTATGCCCTGTAGCTTGGTCCCTCTCCACTCCTGGCCATACAGGGCTGGCTGGGATCCACTTTCTCCCCGCCACCCTTTTCAGACCCAAGAAAAGATCTGTGCCCCCTGACCTCTGTCTCTTTTCCCCTCTTTTTCTCTTGCTCCCTCTTTTCCTCACTACTCATGAGAAAGAAACCCTGTAACTTCATCAGGGAAAAGAGCCTCTTTTGTTATCTTATTTACGTCCATGAGGCAAGGGCCCCGGGAGCCATCACCCTAACACCTGAGCTAGACCGGAGGAAGGGTGAAGAACCCCATTTTAGGGCCGAGAAAAGCCTCAGTTGGCACCCTACGTGAATGGTCTCTACAGAGCACCCCACGTTCTGCTGTGACTCCTATTTTCGGGATTCAAGAAGCCTTGGAGCTGATCAACTAGCTTCAATTTCTTTTAGCTGCATTTTGTGCAGTTCGAAGACTTTTAAGTACGAACCGGGAGCCTGTCAGAAGCCCAGGCAGGTCGGTTCTGGATGTAGACCCGCTACAGTTACTCAGACGCCTCTGCCTGCAAGAAAAAAAAAGGTGAGTGTAAGCCTCCTTTCTCCGTGGGTGGGTTCCTGGAGCTCCGCGTGGGGGTCTCACTGGTAGCATTTGGCTGGCGTTGCGCCACTCTCGAGGAGAGACACGGCACGGGCGTGTGTACGGCCTGCGGGACGGCTCGGTGTGCCCGCGACCACGTGGTGTGGCGTGCGGACTGGTGGGGGCTGGACGCAGTCACCCAGGCCCGGAGGTAGGCAGGTAGCTTTGATTGCTTTCAAAGCGGTGGCACAGAGGTTTTTTTGCCGTTTTTTGCGGTTTTTGTGGGTTTTTGCGGCTGGGTCGGTCCCTACAGCGGTGCGGGCGCCAAGTGGGTTTTACCGACAGAAACGGCGAAATTAACATCGGCGCCGCATCCAGTAAAGCCTGAAAACTGTAGTGTACCTGGCACGTTTTAACAACTAACTCTCTTCCTGTGTTTTTAACTGTAGTGGGGTAGATATAGTGGCAAATTGCTAAACATCATGGGCTTACAGCAATCTGCCTTAAAAAAGAGTATAAGAAACCAACTCAGGGAAATATTCAGTTCAGGAAATGTTTTAATATCTAAGAAAAAGTTAGCCCGTTTTGCCAGCTCGCTGTCTGTTGAAAAATCTGACCTTGAATTGCAAAATATAAATTCGATTTCATTTTGGGATGAAATAGGGGATTTATTAACTTGAAAAGTGGAAAATGGAGATAAAACAGCTTCTGTATTCCTCCCGAATTTTTTACAAATTCGGAAACTTAATTCAGACAGAAAACAGCAGGGAGCAGCAGCAAAACGGTTCAGACTCACCTTCCCTTTCCCGAAAACCCTATAACCCCGACCTGGAGGGGACCCACGGGTCTCCCAGGGGGGTGCAGGGCTCCCAGCACGGCTGTGGGTGCTCTGAGTCCCTGGGTCCTCCCCGGTATGCCGGTTCTGATAATTTTTCGAAAATTGTCAGCACTCCTTCCTTGTTCCCTTCCCCTTTGGGCAATGGCCAGGTGGCTACACCTGAAGGTGTCGGGGTCCCAGTTAGCTCTGGCCATGCGATACAGGCCGTAGGGGGGGGTCCCATATGGTGGCAGCCACGTGTCTCCTCCTTCATCCCGCAACCCCCTTCACCCTCTGGTCCCTGCCCCTAAGCCTGTCCCCTCCCATAACCCATCCCTGCCCTCGGCTCCACTGCCCCCTCCCCCCTCCAAGACCCAGCCCTGCACGGCACCCAGTTACCCCACCCACAGGTGTTGCAACCCTGGATCCCACCACCCCTCCCCTGCTGCGGTTTCACATTCCTTCCCTCCAAGCTGCTGTGGGGTGGGGGAGGGCAGTGTAGCCCCTGCTGAGTTCAGTGCCGGTGGGGGTGGGGAGGGATCAGCTCACAGCCCCTGAGGGATGAATGGTGTCCCCGTGGTGGGGGGGGGTGGGCAGCCCCCCGGTCCGGGTGGGGGGGGTTGCCCAGCCCTGAAATTCAACACCAGGAAAAAGAGTATATACCATCAGTTGCTCCTGTAGTTTATCTTGGTAAGAGGAATGGTAGAAGAAGTTATCAACCTTTGTCCTATCAAGATAAATAAGGAAATTTGTAAAGTACAGAGAGAATTTGGTAGAAATAGTGACATCTTTAAAGGCATGATGAGAGCCACTTTTAACTCAAACGAACTGGTTCCATATGATATCAAAGAGCTTTTCCGATGTCTGTTAACTCCTTCAGAATATGATCTATGGGAAAGCCTGTGGAAAAGATCTTTGAAAGTGCTTTTACTAGAGCTTTTAAAAAGCTCAGATGATGCAAAAGATGCTGATAATAATGACATAACATATGAATACCTATGTGGGGAAAAGGATTGGCATTGCCCCGAAAGCCAAACCAGAGTACTATCCAAGTCTGTACTGGATAAAATCTGCAATGTTAAAGAAAAGGCTTTTAATCAATTACCAACAGTAGATACTAAAGGCAGTTATGTTAACATTAAACAGTTTGCTTCTGAGAATTTCTTACAGTTTGTGGACCGCCTTCGTGCGCAAGTGGAAAGACAGGTGTCTGATCCAGGGGTACAAGCTGAATTAATTAAAGAGATGGCTCAGAGGAATAATAATGAAACCTGCTGTAGGGTTATGCTTGGCCTTCCCCTAGAGCCAGCACCTAGCTTAGCACAGATGACAGAAGCTTGCGCCAGAATAGCAGAACTGTTCAGTGGACACGAAAGAAATCCAGGACTGGCACACCCAAAGACCACGGCAGCTGTAACACCAGAAGCCAAGAAGCAACCAATGTCACCAGAGCAGCTGCAGCACATCATCTGCTTCCAGTGCAAGCAGCCAGGACACTTCTCCAGAGACTGCCCGCACAACCAGAAACAGAAGAAGACCAACAACCAAAAATCTAGCTTTACAGCGCGTACCCGCCATTAACACAATAGCGCCCTCGGCTATAACTGCGGCGGGCGCCACACTCGCAAAGGACTATCTCTTAATAAACAAAAAGGGGGAGGATGGGAGAGAGGGTGTGGGGATGCATGGAAATCAAAATATTACATGTTCAATTAACAAGGTTTGGAAGCCACTAGGCCGTTTTAGGCTTGTGACTACCAAAGGTTTTCATTTCAGGTCACCTGATTGGACAGTCATTACAGTGGACTTACCTAACAGTACACAGGACGTGACGTTAAACCACATGAAACTGGACAGTGAATACTTTGTTGTAGGGTACACAGCACACACACCCCCAGAGATTGAGGTAGCTCCCATGACCATCAAGGGAAGCATAACTGGCCTCATTCTCCTGGCACGATGTCCTCTACCACCATATTACCTGGTTGAGGGACAAATCCTTGCCCAGGCCATTCCTATTCCAGTGGAGGTCCCAGTAGATGGAAAATCACCTGAAGTCTACTGGGCAGAAGTGGTGGGTGAGTACAAACCTTGTCTGGCATGCAACCTAACCCGTGGCTGAGATCACCTCCATGTGGAGGGGGTACTGGACACAGGTGCTGATGTGACTATCATACCCGAAAGGATGTGGCCGTCACATTGGGAACTTCAGCCTGTGGCAGGCAGAATCCAAGGTGTAGGAGGAGTAAAATTGGCAAAAATATCAGAAAGCATCGTGCAAATTGAGGGGTCGGATGGAAAATTGGCTAGCATCCGTCCATTTGTTACATACTATAAATGCCCTCTATGGGGGAAGAGACACCATGTCCCAGTGGGGGGTAATATTGATTATTCCTGAGACTCCTCGGGATTTTTAGAGGCGGCCACTGTACAGCGACCTACCCAAAAGGTGAAATGGCTAGATGATACCCCAAAGTGGGTAGCACAGTGGCCGATGAGTAAGGAGAAGCTCAGGGCGCTTGAGGAGCTTGTGGAGGAGCAATTGGCTAAAGGCCACATAGAGGAGACCACAAGTGCATGGAATTTCCCGGTTTTTGTGATAAAGAAACCGGGGAAGGACGAGCGGAGGCTGCCCCAGGACCTCCGGGAAATAAACAAAGTAATTGAGGACATGGGGTCTCTCCAACCTGGAATGCCTTCTCCAACAATGCTTCCTAGAGATTGGCAATTGGCTGTTCTAGACATCAAGGACTGTTTCTTCCACATTACCCTACACCCAGAGGATGCCCCACCGTTCACCTTCTTGGTTCCTACCATCAATCAAGAAGCCCCAATGAAGCGCTACCACTGGAAGGTTTTGCCCCAGGGATTAAAATGTAGTCCCTCCATCTGCCAGTGCCATGTGGCCTCATTGCTGTCCCAGGTGCGTGCCCAGAGAGGGGAGGCCATCATCCTTCATTACATGGATGATGTGCTTGTGTGTGCCCCCGATAACTCTCTTCTCCAAGACACACTTGACCTAGTGGTTAAAGTTTTAACCTCTGCTGGATTTGAATTGCAGGAGAACAAAGTCCAAAGGATGCCACCTTGGAAGTACCTGGGCTTGGAAATTACTGCACGGACCATTGTTCCGCAGAAATTGGAAATTAATTGTAATCCAAAAACCTTAGCAGATCTCCATTCCCTGTGTGGGTGGTCATTGAATTGGGTCAGGCCCTGGCTAGGCCTCACTAATGAGGACCTAGAACCTCTCTTCAGTTTATTGAAAGGGGAGAGAGACCTGCTTTCTCCTAGGGAACGGACCCCAGAGGCAAAGACTGCAATCAAAAAGGTTCAAAAGACTTTAGGAGAGAGGCAAGCTCACCGTTACCAGCCCAAGCTGCTCTTCAAATTCATTGTCCGAGGAAAACTGCCACACTTACACAGGTTAATATTCCAATGGATGCAGGGGCAGAGAGAGTCACTCTTAATCATAGAGTGAGTCTTCCTCTCCCACCAAAGATCCAAAACTATCACTTAGCCACAGGAAATGATAGCTCAGCTGATTCAGAAAGCAAGGATGAGACTGTATGAACTAGCTGGCTGTGACTTCACATGTATTCACCTCCCTGTTAAACTGTCTGAGGAGGGAAGGAACTCTCCTGAAAGATTGACTAAAGAGATGTTTGAGCACTTGCTCCAGAGCAATGCCAGTCTCCAATTAGCCCTGGACACCTACAGAGGACAAATATCAGTCCATGCCCCGTCTCACAATCTGGTCAATGAGGAATTCCACCTCATTCCTCGTGAGGAGTCGGAGACCACTCAAAGCTCTCACAGTGTACACAGATGCATCTGGGGTGTCCCACAAGTCTGTGATGACTTGGAGAAATCCTCAGACTCAGCATTGGGAAGCTGATGTTGAGTTTGCGGAGGGGTCACCCCAGATAGCTGAACGGGCAGCAGTCGTGAGAGCCTTTGAGAAGTTCTCAGAGCCAATCAACTTGGTAACAGACTCAGCCTATGTAGCAGGGGTACTGTCCAGAGCGGAACAGGCAGTGCTCAGAGACATCGAGAATGAGCAGCTTTTCAGGTTGCTTTCCAAACTAATTTATTTGATTTCTCATAGAGAACACCCATTCTATGTGATGCATGTGAGATCACACACAGATTTGCCAGGCAAAATTGCAGAAGGGAACCGTCAGGCAGACTCCCTTGCAACCCCACCAGAACAAGCAACCCCAGCAGAACAAGCACGCCTTCCTGACATCTTCCAACAGGCAAAGCTGAGCCACCAGCAGTATCACCGGAATATACCAGGTCTAATGCGTCAGTTCCAGCTAACACGGAGTCAGGCTTGAGCCATTGTGGCCACCTGTCCCAACTGTCAGCTACACACCATGCCCTCAATAGGCATGGGGGTTAACCCCCGAGGTCTTGGCAGTTGCGAGGTATGGCAGACAGACATCACACACATTCCTAGTTTCGGTCGCCTCAAATATGTGCATGTTAGCATTGACACATATTCAGGCCCAGTCTATGCCTCTGCCCACGCAGGAGAAAGGGCAATGCACGCCAAAAAACACCTAGTGGAAGCCTTTTCAGTATTGGGGATCCCTAAGGAAATCAAAACTGATCAGGGCGCAGCATATAACTCCAAGGAGTTCCTGGAATTCTTCCAGCAGTGGGGAGTGGAACATAAAACTTGCACCTCCCACTCCCCCACAGGCCAACGTGTAGTTGAGCGAGCCAATCAGATGCTCAAGCAGGTTTTGGCTAAATAGAGCAGTTCAACTGCGTGGATGTCTCCACAGCAGAAGCTCTGCAAAGCCATGTTTACTATCAATTTCCTGAATTGTTCATTTGAGAACATGAGTCCACCTGTGGTACGTCACTTTAACAGTGGTAAACAGTTCAAGTTATACCAACACCCTCCAGTTTTGATCAGCGACCCAGAACCCTGGGAAATCAAAGGTCCCTATGAGCTCGTTACCTGGGTACGTGGCTATGCGTGCGTATACCCTCCCTCAGGCCCTCGGTGGATTCCCCAAAAGTGGGTGAAACCGTATGTCCCCAAACATCCTGCTCCAACTGAGGGGAACGAGGAGCAGGTGGCTGTGGCTTCAAAAAGAAGACGTCGCTGGAAAAAAGAAAAAGAAATCCTCATAGAGGATGACATTCTGGCATACAGAGTCTTTTAACAGGTTTTATAATGTTTGTCTTTCCTTTTAGAGAAAAGCTTCCCTTCTCTAGGTCCTGTGAGGAACCCCATTCAAGTTATCTTCCTGTTGACACTGAACAGTTTAGCAGCTGCATGAATCGTTCCTCAACGACGTCAGAACATTTGGGTGACCCTGGCACAGACGCTCCAACAAGAAAACATATGTCTGTCCGCAGCAGCAACAGGAAACCCTATGTCCACCTGCCTGGTAGGAATCCCATTGAAGGCTGGAGAATATTCAGCCAGTTTTGAAACACAAATGTCCAATGAAATTCCTGAGTCACACACCATTTGATCACTCAAAAATCATAGGCAGCAAGCTGGAGTAAGTAAAAACCCCATAGAGGAGTTGCTGCCAAGTTTGCCCAAAGCAGCTCAGGAACCCCAAGAATTAGAGCTGTTAGGTTCCTACCCAGCACAATATTGCATTCACTTTAGGATCTTCCCAAAACCTTCTAGCATAAAGGAATTCCACAACATAATGCAACATCGTGGGGAATTCACTGCCAAAAGGTGGTGCAATACTATAAGCCATATTGCAGCTGATACCCCAACTTATTCAAGCCCCAAAAGCCTCCCAAAGGGATTGTTCTTAATTTGTGGGGACCAGGTGTGGGCGGGGATCCCTTCTCGGCTCTTAGGAGGGCCATGCACCTTAGGTCGGTTGTCCCTGTTGGCACCCAACGAAACCTTAATTAACGATTGGATGCACAAAAACAAATTGGGTAATAAAATCCAAAAAAGAAGTGCAGACAACATGGACCCAAACTGTGATTCTGAAATTTTCCATTGGGCCAAGTCAAAAAGAATTGCTGTGTCCATGTTTCTTCCGTGGGTTGCGTCCAGCCCCCCCCCCCAGCCCGTGCGCCGCACCACGTGGCCGCGAGATGCCGAGCCGCGTGCAGGCTGCAAACACGCCCGCCCCGCCTCTCCTCCAGAGAACGGCGCCGGGCTGGCAAAATGCCACCGGTGTGACCCCCCCGCGGAGCTCCAGGAACCACCCGCCGCGAAGGGACTCTTTCACTCACCTTTCCTCTTGCAGGCAGAGACGTCTGTGTAAATGTAGTGGATCCATGCCCAGAACCGACCTGTCTGGGCTCCTGACATTCTTCCGGTTCGTGCTGAAAAGTCTTCGAACTGCACAAAATGCAGCTTAAAGAAATTTAAGCTAGTTGATCAGCTCCCAGGCTTGTTGAATCCAGAAAATAGGAGTCACAGCGGAATGTGGGTGCTCTGTAGAGACCACGCACATGGAGCGCCAACTGAGGCTTTTACTTGGCCCCAAAATAGGGTTTTTCACCCTTCCTCCGGTCTAGATCAGGTGTTAGGGTGAAGTTCCCCTGGGCCCTTGCCTCATGGACGTAAATAAGATAACAAAAGAGGATCTTTTCCCTGATGAAGTTACAGGGTTTATTTCTCATGAGTAGTGAGGAAATGAGGGAGCAACAGAAAAAGAGGGGAAAAGAGACAGAGGTCAGGGGGCACAGATCTTTTCTAGGGTCTGAAAAGGGTGGCGGGGAGAAAGTGGATCCCAGCCAGCTCTGTGTGGCCAAGAGGGGAGAGGGACCAAGCTACAGGGCATAGCAGAGGTCACGGAATGTACCATTTACAATGTATCTAGGAAACGCAATAGGCTGTGTTTGTAGATTGTTGAAATCAGAATAAGAGCAGTGTCAGTTTAAGGATCCAATCTAACCAGATGAATAGAAAGAATTCCTTTACCTCAGTGGTTTGGGCTTGACCCATAGGAGTTTGTGAATTCAGTAAACTAGTGGACAGATAGGAGAAATAAGAAAACATATTTTAAAAGTTTACATCGGACATCTGCTGGAGGACTTGTGGCTTTGGATTGGGAGCAACAAGCTGTGGAAAATTTAGAAAGTTAAGAAAGAGTGAATGAAATAGCTTGTATTTGTAAGAATTTTCCTGCAGTTTTTGGTGCATCTCGAGGTTGGCCTTGTGCCTGGGTGCTATTACTATCGTTCTTCTGCTAACCAGCACAGTAAAGGTAAACAACAGCTCCTTGATCGAGCTGATAAGTGGAAAGTTACATTTAGTACCTGAGCTGTGGGCTGTAAGAAAAAGTCTAGGAAAGGACTGACTTTTCACTTGCTGAGTGAAAAGCAGGACAAGAAGCAATGGACAAGATAATAAGAATTAAAGCAGAGTACCAGTTTTGTTAAGGAGGGATGACGGGAACTAGCCAGAGTAAAGAGATCCCTAAAACTTGTCCTTTGGGGTGCGTTTTGGCACATTGGAAGGAGCTAGTGGGGTATGGAGACTCAGAGAACCAAAAGACCCTTGTAAAGTTTTGTACACCATGGTGGCCACTTTATAAACTTCAGGGGGGAGCCAGGTGGCCCTCAGTTGGATATTTACATTATGAAACTTTGTTACAGCTTATGTTATTTTTCAGACACAGAAATGGGAGGAGGTGACTTACTCTGACTGTTTTGGTTTTTTGAGTTTTTTTTCTCCTGAATCACCTTGAGTGGCAGAAAGATTGTGGACTCAGAGCCCCCTCTGACCCCTTGGTATTGGTCTTAGAAAAAGACAACGAGGCTAAGTTAAAATAATGTTGTAGTACATGCTCCATAAACCAACGCTGCACACACCCTGATAAGGTGTATCCAGCTAACCCTCTGGAATAAGAATTGGAGAATTTGTTTGAACCGCCCGCTAAAAGGCAGAGCGGGGTGAGAGGGGAAGCAAATTTGAGACGGTTATTAACCTCAACTCCCGCTTTACCTTCTACTTCTGAAAAAAAGCCAGCTCGTGTTACTTCAGCTCCTATTCCCTCATTCCACCTCCTGAAATTTCTATGTCCCATCCCCCACTCCAGTCCCATTCCACCTCCTGAGATTTCTTCTTCTATCCAGACTCCAGCGTATGTTCCATCCCCCACTCTAGTTAAAGCAATTTCTATTTCAACTCCAGTATCCAGAAGGAAGAAAAGGTGATGATCAAAGAAGAGGAGATTGAAAAGAGGAATGGAGCAGAGGATCTTACCCTAGGAGACCCTCTGGTTATAATAAAAGTAGGGAACAAAGAAAAACAAAATTTGATAAACACAGGAGCAACATATTTGATGTTAAATAAAGCCTTAATACCAATAACAGATGATTATGTCATGGTAAAGGGGGCAACTGGCCAATCTGAAAGGGCTTATTTTTGTAGCCCATTGAAATATAAGTTTGGGAAACAATGGGGAATTCACAGGTTTTTATATATGCCCAATGCTCCATTAGCACTTTTGGGTAAGAATCTATTGGAACTATTAAAAACAAAAATAATATTCAAAAATGGGGAAATTAGTTTGGAGGTAAATGATCAGCAATACGTGGAACTGTTAAATGTAATGCTAATAACCAAAGATATTGTGGCTGAAAACAAAGAAGAAATTATTAAGAAAATAATAGATCAGCTGCTCCCTGGGGTGTGGGCCTCCAATATACCAGCGAGAGCAACGAATGCTCTACCAGTACAAATCTGGCTTAAAGAAGGAAAACAACCTGTTAAAATTAGACAATACCCCTTAAAAAAGGAAAGTAGGGAAGGGATTAGTCCAGTAATTAAGAACTTTTTTCAAATAGGACTACTAAAAAATGTCAATCTGATTTTAATACTCCTATTTTGTCCGTAAAAAAGCCCTATGGATCATACAGGTTAGTACAAGATTTGCAAGCTGTCACCAGTGGTAGCCAACCCCTACACTTTGTTAACTCGTTTAACATCCAAACTAACCTGGTTTACTGTTTTAGATTTAAAGGATGCTTTCTTTTGCCTTCCTCTCCATGAAACCAGCCAGAAAATGTTTGCATTTGAATGGGAAAATCCCAAAACTGGAGGTAAAACTCAGCTCACATGGTGTGTACTACCCCAGGGGTTCAAGAATTCCCCTACCATATTTGGAGAAGAGCTGGCAAAAGATCTAGAATCCTGGGAAGCTCCATCAAGAGAAGGACAGCTGTTACAGTATGTGGAGGACCTCCTGATAGCTAGTAAAACTCAAGAAGCATGTATGGAGTGGACGGTAAGCCTCCTAAATTTTTTGGGGTCTACAGGGGTATCGAGTATCCCAGAAGAAAGCCCAGATGGTGAGACAAACAGTTGTCTATCCGGGCTATGAGATTAGTGCTGGACAAAGAACCTTGGGACGGGATTGCAAGGAAACAATATGCCAGACCCCAAAACCCCAAACAGTGAAAGAACTGAGAACCTTCTTGGGCATGACAGGGTGGTGCAGACTGTGGATTTACAATTATGGGCTGTTAGTCAAACCCCTATATACCGTGATTACAGAAGGAAGCAGAGATCTCCAACGGATGAAAGAAGCAACATGAGCCTTTGACCAACTAAAGAAGGCTCTCATGTCAGCTCCAGCCCTGGGACTTCCAGATGTGAGTAAACCATTCTTTCTGTTTTCTCACAAAAAGCAGGGGATTGCTCTGGGAATACCAGCACAAGACCTGGGCCCGTACTGGAGGGCAGTCGCCTACCTCTCCAAACAGCTGGACACAGCAGCCAAGGGGTGGCCAGGGTGCCTCAGAGCTGTTGCAGCAGTAAGAGGCACACAAATTCACCCTAGGCCAGAAGCTGCAGTCCTGGAGGTGAAAGGAAGACATTGGCTTTCCCCACAAAGATTTCTAAAGTACCAGGCCATACTAGTAGAACAAGATGATGTTGAAATTGTGGTAACTAACACTGTCAATCCAGCTTCTTTCCTCAGCGGGAGTATGGGAGAACCAGTGATCCATGACTGCCTGGAGACCATTGAAGCCACTTACTCCAGTCGCCTGGATCTGAAGGACACCCCTCTCGAGGACACTGCAACGTGGTTCACTGATGGGAGCATCTACATCATCAGTGGAAAAAGATATGCTGGATATGCGGTTACCACAATAGAGAGGTGATAGAGTCTGGACCATTGCCAACAAACACCTCTGCACAGAAGGCTGAAATAATCACTTTAACCCAGGCCTTAGAGCTAGCTAAAAGAAAAGAAATCAACATGTATACACCAAAAAGTGAGCTCTGAATTGGAAAAAGGAAATGAGCTGGTGGACAGAAAGGCAAAAGAAACAGCTAAAGGTAAGGTAATTATTAAAACAATTGAGGCAGCTTTAATTCTAAATGGGCAAATTTCTATGGAAGGTAAGCCAAGATACAATAAAAGGGACAAAAAGCTCATTAGAGAAGAAAACAGGAGTTATAACCAAGAGGGGTGGGCTATTACAGACAGAGGAAAAGGTAGGCTTGTGATCCCCTCTTACATGTTATGGTTATTAGTGAAAAAGGACCATGAGAAAACACATTGGGGAATTGATGCTCTGTACAATTATTTGAAAGATCAAATCATGGCCAGAAACTAGCAAGGTGCAGTAATTCAGGTGACTCGCCAATGTAGCCTTGCCTCCAAACTAATCCCAAGAATATTCCTAAACCAAAGCCTGGACAAATTGAAAAAGGCTATGGGCCTGGGCAACAATGGCAAATTGATTTTTCAGAACTACCCAGGAGAGGGGGGTAACAATACCTACTGGTATTAATAGGTACCTTTTCAGGGTGGCCAGAAACTTTCCCTACCAAAACTGTCAAAGCATGAAAATTAACCAAAGCATTGTTATTAGGAAAAGAATTTACTAACGTTGAAGAAGGAGTGGGGAATGAATCATGGTTTTAAAAAGTTAAGATTTTTGCTAAGAGTAGAAGTAGTTTCCATGACCAAGACGTAAGTTAGGTAGGTAAATGGTAGGTTAATAATTACTAGATGCTTAGGCTAGAGCTAATTGTTATAATTATCTGCTATTATAAATTTACGTACAGAAGAACGTAAAATAAGTAAACTGCTAACCATGAAGCACGGAGCCTTGGATCGTGCCAGAGGGTCACTGAGACCTGATGAAGACTCTCCTGACTTCATCCTTCGAGACTACTGACCCATTTCAAGGTTGCCGACCCAATTCAAGAGAAGAGCTGTGCACGCGTGAAGGACTAATGGGCTCATTTTAATATGGGATGGGGATGGGAGGTTCTGGGGTTATGCATATGTATTGTATGTAAGATCTCGGGGAATAAATAGATGGCAAAGAACCTTGTCCAGGGCCGTCACGCCTTCCGGAGGTGACTCCTGTGCCGCCCGTCGGTGAATAAACATACCACTTTCTAATTTAATTAGTTAGAGGGTCTTTGTCCATGATTACACCGGTTTTTTTAATGATTCAGCTCTAGATCCTTTTGTGGGAAAATTGTGTGTGTAAAGTTGCCAATCATTTTGGAGCGAATTTGGAGGTTTTTGGGGTCCCAGGTGAATTTTGGGTTGAATTCTGGGGATTTGGGGGTTCCCAGATGAAGTGGGGGGGGATTTGGGGAGATCAAGGTGAGTTTTGAGGGGTCCCAAGTTGATTTTAGGGGAGAATTATTGGAATTTTGGGGGATCCCGGGTCGCAAGGATTGGGGTTGTGTTGGTTTGAAAGTAAAACCAGTGCGAGACTCCAAGTCAGTCATACAATTTAATAGGAGAAAAGAGAAAAAATAAAATACATGCAATAATATAAAAGAAAAAACCACCAACAAAGTCAGAAATACAACCTGACACCCTGTCAGTCAGGGTGTTGTTAGCAGTCTGTATAAATGGTGGCTGCAGTACTCCTGGATGACAGATGTGGTTCAGTTGAAGCAGTGCTCCTGTAGAAGGTGCAGTTTTCCCCTGAAAATCCAGCGAGGATGTCGAAAAAGGTCCGACTTTCCTCTGGGATCCAGCAGAAAAGACTGCCTTGGTGTTCCAAATCTCAGTTTTTATCTAGGTAGGAAATGTTTGGCTCCTCCCCCAGGCTGGAGCATCTCCCAATGGGATGATGTAATCTTATCACTCACACAATAGGACTTAATGGCCCATTAACAGAATATATCTTCTGGAGGAAGGATGGGTTGTGAAAAGATAACAATGATCATCCCCCTGATCTTATCAGATGGCACATCAGCAGAGGATATCTCTCACAGAGATAAGGATCACCACCCCTCCCACATTTTAACAGATGGTGATAGAATACACATTTTTGCATTGTACCCCAGGACATAATCCACCCCTTATTCTATTACCATCTACATCATACTCAAACCAATACCCTGTTACAGATATATAATACAAAATGAAACCTTACATACAGCTCTCTCTAAAAATTAGGTCTCCTTGCAGTACACAACGGGTTTCCCCATCTTTCTGCATTATCCACCAAGTGCAACCAGGTCCTTGAGCAAAAACAATCCCACGGATTGGTTTGCCTTTGCCTGTGGTGGGATTAATCCAAACAGTCTTTCCTAAAACACCTTTCATGTGTGCCACAGGGACCTTGTCCCCATCCACTGTGTGCAGGGGTTCAGAGTGGGCAGGACCGGCTCGATTGATGGACCCTCGGGTGTTAACCATCCAGGTGGCTTTGGCCAAGTTCATTTCCCAATTTCTGAAGTTTCCACCACCTAGTGCTTTCAAAGTAGTCTTAAGGAGTCCGTTAGACCGTTCAACTTTCCCGGCAGCTGGCGCGAGGTAAGGGATATGATATATCCATTCAATACCATGTTCTTTGGCCCAGGTGTTGATAAGGCCGTTCTTGAAATGGGTTCCGTTGTCTGATTCAAATCTCTCAGGGGTACCATGCCTCCAAAGGATTTGTTTTTCTAGGCCCAAGATGGTGTTCCGGGCAGTGGCATGAAGCACAGGGTAGGTTTCTAACCATCCTGTAGTTGCTTCCACCATGGTCACTACTTAGCGCTTGCCCTGGTGGGTTTGGGGAAGGGTGATGTAGTCAATTTACCAGGCTTCCCCATACCTGTACTTTGACCATCGTCCACCGTACCACAGAGGCTTCACCCGCTTGGCCTGTTTGATTGCGGCACAGGTCTCGCAGTCGTGGATGACCTGTGAGATGCTGTCCATGGTAAGGTCCACCCCTTGGTCATGGGCCCATCGGTATGTTGCATCTCTCCCCTGATGACCAGAGGCATCATGAGCCCAGCGATCTAGGAATGATTCTCCCTTGTGCTGCCAGTCTAGATCTACCTGTGATACTTTCACTTTGGCAGCTCGGTCCACCTGCTCTTTGTTGTGATGTTCCTCATTAGCCCGGATTTTGGGTACATGTGCATCCACGTGTCGAACCTTTATGGTCAATTTCTCTACTTGGGCAGCAATGTCCTGCCAAATCTCAGCTGCCCAGATCGGTTTCCCTCTGCGCTGCCACTTGGCCTTTTTCCAGCTATCCAGCCATCCCCACAGAGCATTAGCTACCATCCATGAGTCAGTGTAGAGATAATGCCTTGGCCACTTCTCTCATTCAGCAATATCCAAAGCCAACTGGACGGCTTTTAGCTCTGCGACCTGACTCGATCCACCTTGTCCCTCGGTAGCTTGTGCAACTTGTCGTGTGGGGCTCCATACTGCAGCTTTCCATTTCCGGTTAGTGCCTACAATTTGGCAGGAACCATCAGTGAAGAGGGCATATCATCTTTCAGCCTCCAGTAGCTCATTATATGGTGGGGCTTCCTCAGCATGTGCCACTTGCTCCTCTTCTTCTTCAGAAGACAATCCAAAAGTCTCACCTTCAGGCCAGTTTGTAATTATTTCCAGAATCCCAGGGCGATTTGGATTCCCAATATGGGCGCGCTGAGTGATGAGGGCAATCCACTTGCTCCATGTGGCGTCAGTGGCGTGATGTGTGGAAGGCACCTTTCCCTTGAACATCCAACCCAGCACTGGTAGTCGGGGTGCCAGGAGGAGTTGTGTTTCCGTGCCAATCACCTCTGAGGCAGCTTGAACTCCTTCATAGGCGGCCAAGATCTCCTTCTCTGTGGGAGTGTAGTTGGCTTCAGATCCTTTGTAGCTTCTGCTCCAGAATCCCAGTGGTCGACCCCGAGTCTCCCCAGTCACCTTCTGCCAAAGGCTCCAGGACAGACCATGGTTCCCTGCTGCAGAGTAGAGCACCTTCTTCACATCTGGTCCCGTCCTGACTGGGCCAAGGGCTACTGCATGAGCAATCTCCTGCTTGACCTGGGCGAAGGCTTGCTGCTGCTCAGGGCCCCAGTGGAAATAATTTTTCTTGCGGGTAACCAGGTAGAGAGGGCTCACAATCTGACTGTACTCAGGAATGTGCAATCTCCAAAAGCCTATGGTACCTTCAAAGGCTTGTGCTTCCTTCTTGCTGGTTGGTGGAGACATTGCAGTGATCTTTTTGATGATCTCACTGGGAATCTGGCGCCGTCCATCTTGCCACTTTACTCCCAGGAACTGTATCTCTTGGGCAGGCCCTTTGACTTTGCTCTTTTGAATGGCGAAGATGGCCCCCAGCAGAATCTCAGTGATCTTTTCTCCTTTCTGAAATACCTCCACTGTCCTGTCCCCCCACAAAATGATATCATCAATGCACTGCAGATGTTCTGGAGATCCACCCCTCTCCAGTGTAGCCTGGATAAATCCATGACAGATGATGGGGCTGTGTTTCCACCCCTGGGGCAGTCGGTTCCACGTGTATTGCACACCCCTCCAGGTGAAAGCAAACTGAGGCCTGCACTCTACTGCCAGAGGAATGGAGAAAAATGCATTGGCCATGTCAATGGTGGCGTACCACTTTGCTGCCTTGGACTCCAGCTCATACTGGGGTTCCAGCATGTCCGGCACAGCAGCGCTCAGTGGTGGAGTCATTTCATTCAATGCACGATAGTCCACGGTTAATCTCCATTCTCCTTCAGATTTACGCACAGGCCAGATGGGGCTGTTGAAGGGTGAGTGGGTTTTGCTGACCACCCCTTGGCTCTCCAGCTCACGGATCATCTTGTGGATGGGGATCACGGCATCTCAATTCGTCCGGTACTGCCGGCGGTGCACTGTTGAGGTAGCAATTGGCACCTGTTGCTCTTTCACCCTGAGGAGTCCCACTGCAGATGGGTTTTCTGATAGCCCAGGCAGGGTGTTCAACTGCTTAATGCCCTCTGCTGCCACAGCAGCTATTCCAAAAGCCCACCTGAGTCCCTTTGGGTCTTTGTAATAGCCATTCCTGAGGAAGTCTATGCCTAGGATACATGGTGCCTCTGGGCCAGTCACAATTGGATGTTTCTGCCACTCTTTCCCAGTGAGGCTCACCTCAGCCTCCAGCAAAGTCAATTCCTGAGATCCCCCCGTAACCCCCGCAATTGAAACAGGTTCCTCCCCGACATGTCCCGATGGTATTAATGTACACTGTGAACCAGTGTCAACCAATGCACTGTGTTCCTGTGGCTCTGATGTGCCAGGCCATGGGATCCACACCATCCAAAAGATCCAGTTTTCCCGTGCCTCTCCCTGGCTAGAGGAAGGGCCCCTCTAGCCCTGGTTATTATTTCTCTCCTGGGCATACATAGTGGAGGTTCCTTCAAGGGGATCTGACAGATCATCTTCCCTTCTGTAATACCCTGCACCTTGGTCATGGGAGGCTGAGGCTACCTTCACTTTAGTGGAGTTCCCTCTGTTAGTGTTCCCCTCCCTGAGTTGGCGCACCCGTGCTGCCAGGACAGAAGTGGGTTTCCCATCCCACCTTCTCATGTCTTCCCCGTGGTCACGTAGAAAAAACCACAGGTCAGCACGTGGGGTGTACCCTCTATCCCTAGCTGGGGGGCGTTGGGCTCTACTTTTGGGGTCCATGACTCGCACTGGTGCTGCAGTGATCTTCCTCACCTCTTCCCTTATCTCCTTCATCTCCTCCTTAAACTCCTCTCTGAGGTCCTTAACCAAAGCAGAGACATGAGCCTGCATTGGGCCAGCCATCATACTCTGAAAATTCCTGAGCCTGTTGGTTATGAGACTCACGTTTAAAAAAGGCCTTGCAAATGGGAGAGATATAGCAGTGACCACATGGAGGCCACTCCAGGGTAAGCTGGACAGCATGGTGTCACCTATCACAAGCTTGGGTAATCCAAGAACTGTTACCCCCTTTACTACCCCTCTCTCCATGCCCTCAGGCAATGCCTCACGTTCTGGGCGCCAAAATCTGTCTTGGTTTGAAAGACAGGTATGGTCTAAGGAAAGGCAAGAGCCCCTTTCCTGCTATGCAGAGTGTAACCCCCCTCCCTTTTAATTTTTTTAGGTCCAAATCAGAGGCCTTCAGGCTTGAGATGTGGGGATAAGAATAACAGTTCTTTACTGATATCTAACAAGGCAGAAAACAACAGCTATAAAAACTGACAACAGAACAGAACAGTGTAGCTCAGTTCCAGTCCCTTTTGGCCGCAGGCCGTCTCCCTGTGCTCAGGTACATGTGCTGTGGGGGCAGGGCAGGTCCGGCACAGTTGAAGAGGGCTGGAGTGACGGCGGCAGCGGCCCAGAGGTGAGAGGGATGGGGAAAGTGACTCCCCCCTCACGGTGTCGGTCGTGATGCTCGGCAGAGTGTCCGGAGGTAGTAGGGTGAGGTGGGAGAGCAGCAGAGCGATGTCCAACGGTAGGGAACGTGGATCTCAGCAGGGGGGGGCAGAGGAGATGCCAGATCGGAGCCCGGGCTGTCCTCCCACTCCACGAGCCAAGCGAGAGAGCCCGCCCTCTCCAGACCCCCAGTCCCTCCTTTCCTTTTCCGGTTAGCCCCCTCCCACTCCACCCACCCCCCTACGAGAGACCATTATCTATTGTTTATGCGTGTGTTATGCGCCATTTCAGGGCTGCTGACTGGGGGCTACTTTAAGAACCCCTTCTTCTTCCTCAAATCCTTCTCGCTTCGCTCTATCTGCATGGAGTACACCGCAGCGAAGGTGTGAGGAAGGGCACTGCCCCAGCTTTTGCCCTGGCGTGCAACGGCTGTGTGCTACTTTTCCAAGCAGCAAGAGCACAGAGATGTTAAAGCAATTGTGAAGGAGCTCTTTGGCTGCTGGTGTGCTCTTCGCTACACTGCGCTCCCAAGCCCGGTGCTGTGCGGCTTCGTTCTTCGCCTTCTCCCGTCCGGACAGAGCTGAACTCCAGCGCTCAGTTTCAGCTCTGCCCAACAGATTGTCCTCAGTTCTGCGGGCAATCACGCCCTGTTGCCTTGGCTCCGAGTGCAAAGACCCTAGTGAGCTGACACTGAGTGCAATGCACCCAGAAAGATGCTCTCGCTCGTCTTTCAAGGAGCGATTCCTAACAGCAGAAGCAGCAGAAGCACAAACTGGATCACGAGAAGGGACAATGTAGAACACGTCTCTGTCCTGGCACATTTTCGTGTGCGATATGTCCCTCCAGGCCCTCGGTCCATGTGAATATCTATGTACTGTGAGCGCTGCTACTTGCAGCTGAGAAGGACCGTGGAGCTAGCAGCGAATTCGGGGAGCGCTGAGCGCGTAGTCAAGGAGGGAGAAGTGCCCCTGCAATGCGGTGCTAATAGCAGCTTCCTCGTGTCGGGGGCAAGCTCCTGCCACAAGATATTCTCGTCCTGGCAGCAGATCTCTGTGAAGGGCGTAGGCAAAAAGCTTTCGTTTTCCATTCGAACTGCGAGAGAGGCAGACTGTTGCACGGAGCTCTGAGAGCAAAGGTGCACGTCCTAGGCGGGCTTGGGCAGAAGCAGCGTTCTCGAGCACTTGGCTGCCGGCACACTGCTGGCTGTGTGGCCCGGCTTCAGCGGCTTCTGGCCGCCGGGGAGTGAAAGCGGCGCCAGGCGTGGGCGAGGGCGGTGATCAAAGCCGCACAAATACCGTGCTTGTGTGCACCACTGTTGGAGTCAGTAAGTCAGGAGTTTCTCTGAATCCTTCAGGGAGAGACCAGAATGCAGGGATTGAGTTGAATCCTTTGGATGGATTGAAGTATATTAGGCCTCTTACTTATAAGGCAGAGGTGTAGACTTCAGCTATAACATAAGAGAAGGAAAATAAGTAAGTAAATGGAATATGTTTTAAGTGCTTTTAGTGAGCAAAAGGTCTTAGATGCCTAAGAAGTAGTACATGTTCTAGTGAAGGTTGAAAAACATGCTAGTGTTTTCTTAGAGGCTCCAAGAACTTAGCTTTAGACATAATAGAGTTAGAGTTAAGAATATTGCTTACATTTTTCAGTTAGAACAAGATAGGCCATGAACGCAATTTATACATAGCTTGGTGTGTTAAGAAATTAGAATTCTAATAGGTTAAGAAGTAGTGGTCCGAGTCTGCTCCGATTCTATGTCTTAGTTTGCTCATAAGTTTCTATAAAAGAAGAGGCTTGGAAAGAGACATTGCTTTTAGCCATTGCTTTTATGGCACAGCTTTTGCTCTGCTTTTGTTTTCGCCGCTGAAATCAAGACCCGAGAAGAAGATAGGAGCTGCCCGGCTCCTCCGGCCCTGCTGGGACCACGGGGAGCTTCTGCTTCTGTTTGGGACTTTGAGCTAGAACCTGGAATGGACTTTGTTAGCTTTGACTCTGCATTTGAGACTTATGTGCTTCTACAATAAATAACTTTACAGCTACTATTAGGTGCTTTGCTTTTTACATAAAAGAAGAAGTAGCCTGAGAGTGTGGGTGCACAAGAGGCACCCGGAGGTCCCCAGAAACCTCACATTTGGTGCCCCGTGTTTGGTGCCGTGCTTTCGCCTCGCTTTGCAAGGCTTTATATCTACTGTCGGGCCTCCCTCGAACCCTTATTTGAGTGTGGTAAGAAGAAGGGTGGACACCCCACCGGTTGTGAGAGGAGCAAGCACCCCTAAAAGGTGGACGAAGGGGGCCGAGTCTGGACCTTCTCATCGCCTGTCTTATATTGAGGTGAGCTTTGGGGTGAAGAGTAGTGCCATTTAGAATTAGAGAAATGCGAAATAATATGCCAAAAGAGCAGAAATATGTCTTTGATTACTTAAAATTCTTGTTAAGAAAGAATGGTTTTAACATTTCTGAAAAAAAGTTGGAAGAGCTTTTAGTATATGCTCATAGTGTGTTTCCTGATATAGATCTTGATTCTGCCTTAAGTGCTTCTTATTGGGATCAGACAGGAGTTAAGCTTTTTGAAGATGTTACTCGAGGTGATAAGACAGCCCCGTTGCTGTTACCAACTTGGAAGTATGTTAGTGATTCTCTGTTAATGCATAATCTTGTCGATACAGAGGTTTCCTCTCTCCCTTCTGTGATGCCCTTGCGAGCCTTTGAGGGAAATTCTGGTACCGAGCCCCCCCTCCACCGCGATCTCGGGCAGCCACCCCACCGCGGTCTCCTGCAGCTAGGGAGGATGGCCCTGAACGCGATCTCGGGGTCTCGCCGCCACGATTGTTACACAGTGAGCCCTGTTTTGCGAGTGCGGGACCTGGTTCTGTCCCACCGGCCCCCGAACGGAGTTTCGAGGGCGAAAGAACTGCGGGTCCTGTACCGGGTTCCGGTGTCGGGGATTCGGGTGATTGTCAGTTTCCCTCCCCTCCGCGGTTGAGTCGAGCGGCAGCGCCAGGTTTGGCTGCGCTGGAAGCACGTCGCGATTTTTACGGCATGACTGCCGGTGCTAGGTACCTGCCGTGCGGGCCGCTTCCTTTAACGGTAGCTGCGCCGCCGTTTTTTTCTACCTTGCACCGGGACGATGCGGGCTTTGCTGCATTTTACGGGCCTTTTCCACAAATGACTCAGTCGGCTTTCATACCTTATGCCGCGAGTTTGGATTCGGGAGCTCGTTCGGGGGGTTTTCCATCTCTGCATACTTATCGGGACCGCGCGGAAGTTTTCGAACAAGTACTGCCTCATGACGTCAGTCCTTTGCGTCGGGCAGCCGTCGCCTCTTCTGCGCCTGCGGGTCCCCAACCGGCCCCGCGTTGCTGTGTTCATTGTGCACCTACGGAGACGGAATTGCCGGTCCCCGCCCCCAGCCGGACCGGCAATGTGATCGGGAGATCGGGATCCCCCCTCCCCCCCCCCCCCCCCCCCCCGCTTAGCCGCGGTGCTGCTGTTTCTGTGCCTGCATGGGACAACACTCCTTCTGTGTCCATAGATGAGGCAGAGTTGGCAAAGAAGAGGGGGAATTGGAGGGCGGAGGGGCAGGACGGCGTGATTGAGGGTGAGAGGGAAGATCAGTGGGCTGTTGAGAAAAAGAGAGGAGTTGATTGTCCCGTTCCAGGGAGATCAGAGGTTCCAACATCAAAGCCAGAAAACTCAAACGGGGAAAGAAGTTCGTCTGTTTTTAAGCCTGAGGATTCTCAGTCAAAGACTCCACAGCATGTTTCTGTAAATTGGACAGCAATGAGGCACCAAGCAATTAAAGAGAAAGATTTTCATTTAGCTACTGAACCGTTATTAGCTCTGCCTGTTAGATACGGCAGAGGAGGAGCGAACCCTAGATGGGAACCAATACATCATCAAGATGTTAAGGAGCTGAGGAAGGTATTGAAGGAGGATGGATTGGGCTCACCATATTTTAGGCAATTATTGAGAGGAATGTTTAACAGTGTGGATTTGACGCCGCATGATTGCCGTTGTATTGCTGGAGCATTGTTGACGGAATCGCAATTAATTTTGTGGGAAGGAAGGTGGAAAAGGTTTTTAAATCAATTAATTGAAGGATATGCTGGGGGTCCCAATGCTCAGTTTACACTGGCAAATTTAGCAGGAGAAGCCCCACATGATAGAACCGAAGACCAGGAAGTAGATTTGCCTAGAGCAGTGCTCAATGATATTAAGAGGGCTGCCTGCAAAGCCTTGCTTCTGACTCAGCCAGCGGGGACCCCAGAGGGAGATTTTGTGCAAATTAAACAAGGGCCAACAGAACCCTATGCAACATTTGTTGACCGCCTATCACAGGCCCTGGACAGGCAATGTGAAGATGATAGAATCCGTACACTGATGCTTCAAACTCTTGCTTTCATGAATGCTAATAGTGAGTGTAAAAAAAGTTATTCAAAGCCTGCCAGATTCTAACCCCGATGTCTCACGGATGCTAGAGGCTTGCAGTAAGATTGGCACTCCCCAACGTATAGCTACTCTTCAAGCATATACTATGGGAGAGAAGATTGGGGCAAAACTTAAAGAGAATAATGATTACCTTGCAAAGGCTCTTGATAATCTTAGTTCAGCACTTTTGCAAAATAATAAGTTTCAGAAAGATGGTGCTTCTAAAGGATCATGTTATAGATGTGGAAAATCAGGACATTTGATAAAGAATTGCCCAGAGCCAGCAGAGAGCAAAAAGTCAACTGGTCGTTGCCCAAGATGCAGAAAGGGGAAGCATCAAGCTAGCCAATGCCGTTCTGTCTTGGTTTGAAAGACAGGTATGGTCTAAGGAAAGGCAGGAGCCCCTTTTCTGCGATGCAGAGTGCAACCCCCCTCCCTTTTAATTATTTTAGGTCCAATTCAGACACCTTCAGGCAGGAGATATGGGGATGAGAATAACAGTTCTTTACTGGTATTTAACAAAGCAGAAAAAAACAACAACAGCTATAAAAATTGGCAGCAGAAACAGTCTAGCTCCGCTCCAGTCCCTTCTGGCCGCAGGCCGTCTCCCTGTGCTGTTACCAGTGCTGTGGGGGCAGGGCAGGTCCCGCGCAGTTGAAGAGGGCTGGGTGATGGCGGCCGCGGCCCAGGGGTGAGCGGGGATGGGGAAAGTTACTCCCCCCTCACGGTGTCGGTCGTGGTGCTCAGCAGAGTGTCCGGAGGTAGTAGGGTGAGCTGGGAGAGCAGCAGAGCGATGTCCAAAGGCAGGGAGCGTGGATCTCAGCGCTGGGATGGCAGGGGAAGATGCCAGAGCAGAGCCCAGGTTGTCTTCCCACTCCAGGAGCCAAGCGAGAGAGCGAGTCCCCCACTCCAGACCCCCCTATCCCACCTTTCCTTTTCCGGTTCCCCCCCCCTCCCCCTCCAGCCACCCCCCTAGGAGAGAACATTATCTGTCGTTTTAAGGTGTAGCCACAATTACTTAGCATAACAATGGGAGAAATTCCACAGAAAGAAAAGCGAAGCATTCAACCCCCAACATTATCCACCCCTGAATTTCTCCCATACTAATATGCTATATCAAATTAAACTGTTACATTATATATACATACATGCAGTTAGAGACATAGGCACAGTACTATAGGTATTTCACCCTAAAACAAGCTCTCCTTGGGGTATGCATCTGGTCTCTCCATTCTTTTGCATCACCCACCAGGTGCAACCTGGTCCTTGAGCGAATACAACTCCATGGATGGGATTGTCTTTGCTGGAGGCAGGATTCACCCAAACAGTTTTTCCTAGCATACCTCTCATGTGTACCACTGGAACCTTATCTCCATTCGATATTCCCAAGGGCTCAGATTGGGCAGGGCCTGCTCGGTTAGTGGAACCTCGGGTGTTCACTAACCAGGTGGCCTTTGGTAGATTAATCTCCCAGTTCTTGAAAGTTCCCCCACCCAGTGCCTTCAAGGTGGTTTTAAGCAGGCCATTGCACCGTTCAACTTTCCCTGCAGCTGGTGCATGGTAGGGGATATGGTACACCCACTCAATGCCGTGTTCTCTAGCCCAGGTGTTTATAAGGCTGTTCTTGAAATGAGTCCCATTGTCTGACTCAATTCTCTCAGGGGTACCATGCCTCCAAAGAACTTGTTTTTCCAGGCCCAGGATGGTGTTCCGGGCAGTGGCATGAGGCACAGGGTAGGTCTCCAACCATCCAGTGGTGGCTTCCACCATGGTCAGTACATAGTGCTTGCCCTGGCGGGTTTGAGGCAGTGTGATGTAGTCAATCTGCCAGGCCTCTCCATACTTATATTTGGACCATCGCCCCCCATACCAGAGGGGCTTCACCCGCTTGGCTTGCTTGATGGCAGTGCATGTCTCACAGTCATGGATAACTTGAGAAATACTGTCCATGGTTAGATCCACCCCTCGGTCTCGTGCCCACTTATAGGTGGCATCTCTGCCCTGATGACCTGAGGCATCATGGGCCCATCGAGCCAGGAACAACTCTCCCTTGTGCTGCCAGTCTAAATCTATCTGCGACACCTCTATCTGTGCAGCCTGATCTACCTGCTCATTGTGTCGGTGTTCCTCATTAGCCCGACTCTTGGGGACATGGGCATCTACGTGACGGACTTTCACAGGCAACTTCTCTACCCGGGTGGCAATGTCTTTCCATTCATTGGCAGCCCAGATTGGTTTTCCCCTACATTGCCAGTTAGCCTTTTTCCACCTTTCCAGCCATCCCCACAGAGCATTGGCTACCATCCATGAATCAGTGTAAAGGTAGAGTTTTGGCCACTTCTCTCTTTCAGCAATGTCCAGGGCCAGCTGAACAGCTTTGAGTTCAGCAAGTTGACTCGATCCACCTTCTCCTTCGGTAGCTTGTGCAACCTGTCGTGTGGGGCTCCATACGGCTGCTTTCCACTTCCGGTTCATCCCCACGATGCGGCAGGAACCATCAGTGAAAAGAGCATAGCATGTTTCATCTGCTGGCAGTTGGTTATATGGTGGGGCTTCTTCGGCCCGGGTCACCTGTTCCTGTTCCTCTTCGTCGGCAAGGCCAAAGTCTTCCTCTTCCGGCCAGTTGGTAATTATCTCCAAAATCCCAGGGCGATTCGGGTTTCCAATACGGGCACGTTGTGTGATGAGGGCAATCCATTTACTCCATGTGGCGTCAGTGGCATGGTGGGTTGAGGGAACCTTTCCTTTAAACATCCACCCCAGCACTGGCAGTCGGGGTGCCAGGAGGAGTTGTGTTTCTGTGCCAACCACCTCTGAGGCTGCTTGGACCCCTTCATAGGCGGCCAAGATATCCCTCTCCGTCGGAGTGTAGTTGGCCTCGGACCCTCTGTAGCTTCAACTCCAGAACCCCAGTGGTCGGCCTCGCGTCTCACCAGGCACCTTCTGCCAAAGGCTCCAGGACAGACCATGGTTCCCGGCTGCAGAGTAGAGCACGTTCTTCACATCTGGTCCCGTCCTGACTGGGCCAAGGGCTACTGCATGAGCAATCTCCTGCTTGATCTGGGCAAAGGCTTGCTGCTGCTCAGGGCCCCAGTGGAAATTGTTCTTCTTGCAGGTGACCAGGTAAAGAGGGCTCACAATCTGGCTGTACTCAGGAATGTGCATTCTCCAAAAGCCTATGGCACCTAGGAAGGCTTGTGTTTCCTTCTTGCTGGTTGGTGGAGACATTGCAGTGATCTTATTGATGACCTCACTGGGGATCTGGCGCCGTCCATCTTGCCACTTTACTCCCAGGAACTGGATCTCTTGGGCGGGCCCTTTGACTTTGCTCTTTTTAATGGCGAAACCGGCTCCCAGCAGAATCTCAATGATCTTTTCTCCTTTCTGAAATACTTCCATTGCCGTATCCCCCCACACAATGATGTCATCAATGTACTGCAGATGTTCTGGAGCTCCACCCTTCTCCAGTGTAGACTGGATCAGCCCATGACAGATGGTGGGGCTGTGTTTCCACCCCTGGGGCAGTCGGTTCCACATGTATTGCACACCCCTCCAGGTGAAAGCGAACTGAGGCCTGCACTCTGCTGCCAGAGGAATGGAGAAGAATGCATTGGCGATGTCAATGGTGGCGTACCACTTTGCTGCCTTGGACTCCAGCTCGTACTGCAGTTCCAGCATGTCCGGCAGGGCAGCGCTCAGCGGTGGAGTCACCTCATTGAGTGCACGATAGTCCACTGTCAATCTCCATTCTCCTTCCGATTTACGCACAGGCCAGATGGGGCTGTTGAAGGGTGAGTGGGTTTTGCTGACCACCCCTTGGCTCTCCAGCTCACGGATCATCTTGTGGATGGGGATCACGGCATCTCGATTCGTCCGGTACTGCCGGCGGTGCACTGTTGAGGTAGCAATTGGCACCTGTTGCTCTTTCACTCTGAGGAGTCCCACTGCAGGTGGGTTTTCTGATAGCCCAGGCAGGGTGTTCAACTGCTTAATGCCCTCTGCTGCCACAGCAGCTATTCCAAAAGCCCACCTGAGTCCCTTTGGGTCTTTGTAATAGCCATTCCTGAGGAAGTCTATGCCTAGGATACATGGTGCCTCTGGGCCAGTCACAATTGGATGTTTCTGCCACTCTTTCCCAGTGAGGCTCACCTCAGCCTCCAGCAGAGTCAATTCCTGAGATCCCCCTGTAACCCCAGCAATTGAAACAGGTTCCTTTCCGACATGTCCTGATGGTATTAATGTACATTGTGAACCAGTGTCAACCAATGCACTGTGTTCCTGTGGCTCTGATGTGCCAGGCCATCGGATCCACACAGTCCAAAAGATCCGGTTTTCCCGTGCCTCTCCCTGGCTAGAGGCAGGGCCCCTCTAGCCCTGGTTATTATTTCTCTCCTGGGCATACATACTGGAGGTTCCTTCAAGGGGATCTGACAGATCATCCTCCCTTCTGTAATACCCTGCACCTCCATGGGAGGCTGAGGCTACCCTCACTTTAGTGGAGTTCCCTCTGTTGGTGTTCCCCTCCCTGAGTTGGCGCACCCGTGCTGCCAGGACAGAAGTGGGTTTCCCATCCCACCTTCTCATGTCTTCCCCGTGGTCACGTAGAAAAAACCACAGGTCAGCACGTGGGGTGTACCCTCTCTCCCTAGCTCCGGGGGGTTGGGCTCTACTTTTGGGGTCCATGACTCTCACTGGTGCTGCACTGATCTTCCTCACCTCTTCCCTTATCTCCTTCATCTCCTCCTTAAACTCCTCTCTGAGGTCCTTAGCCACAGCAGAGACATGAGCCTGCACTGGGCCAGCCATCATACTCTGATAATTCCTGAGCCTGTTGGCAACAGAACCCACTGTCACTTGGTTGGTATCAGCATCAATCATTGCAATAAAGGGGGTATATTGAGATGGGCCCAGGTTTGCCAGATTCCACAACCTCTGCCCTGTGCACCTGACCTTGTCAGGGTCATTGTCATGCTGTCCATCCCTCCCAAAGAGCACCTCCAGTACTGCCACTTCTCTCAGCTTTTGGATCCCTTCCTCAAGGGTATTCCAACGTGTTCTCTGGTGGTACTCCTGCATTCTTTCCCTGTGGACAAATCTCTCTCTCACACTCATTAAAAGTCGCTCCCAGAGGGAAAGGAGACCTGTCTCCCTTACAAATACCTGGTCCACACCTGAGTCCTGGGTCAAGGCTCCCAAATTCCTTGCCTCAATACCATCCAGTTGCACACCTGTACCCATAAGGTCCCAGACCCGCAGTAACCAGGTTGTAAAAGGCTCACGGCCCCGTCGTACAATGTCTTTTCGCAGGTTACGGAGACTCTCGTATGACAGGGACTCGGTGATGATCTCAACTTCTGGCTCCCCTGCTGGTTGTGAGGGGCCCCCTTCCTGACCCTTATTATCTAGGTGCCTTGTTTTCATCTTAGACTTCCTAGTTTCCACAGGGGCAACTGCTGCTGGCTGTGAGTGCCCTTGCAGTTCAGCTGGAACCTGGACAGATGTAACATCTGTGGGTCCCACCGCTGCACCATCAGAGTCTCCCTCTTTAAGGCAGGGGGAGGGTTTCTCACCAGCTGGGGAGAGGTACTCCTTCAGCATCTGGCCCATCTCACCTATCTCCTTTGCTAGCACCCCCACCCATTCTGGGTGGTTCCTTTCCAAGGTGGGCTGTGGAGCAGGGTCAAACTCTGGGGTAATATCCCTAGTCTCTGGGATAGGATCAGGCTCTGGGGTAACCTCCCTAGTCTCTGGGACAAGATCAGGCTCTGGGGTAACCTCCCTAGTCTCTGGGACAGGATCAGGCTCTGGGGTAACATCACTAATCCCTGGGGTAGGTATCAGGGTTGTTATCCAAGTCAATCTCCCCTTATCTCTGAATGTTAGATAGAACAGGTTTAACAGGGATATAAGCAACACTAGCCACAATATAATGTCATTAGCATTTAAAGTGGATTGGAACCCCTTGAAGACTGGTGGGGTGAACTTCAAAAACCCTGTGATGGGTTGAGAAAAAATTTCACCTGCTGCCACTTCCTCACAGTAAGTACCATTATTGAAGTAGCCCCAGAAACACACACTTAGAGTGTGATAGCTCTGAATCCATGTGGCCATCTTCCAGAGAAAATTAAAAATCCATGAATTCCTCAACTGATCAACCCACATAATAAACTGGATAATAGCCACAGTAACCTTGGTTATGAGACTCATGTTTAAAAAAGGGCTTGCAAATGGGAGAGATATAGCAGTGACCACATGGAGGCCAATCCAGGGTAAGCTGGACAGCATGGTGTCACCTACCACAAGCTTGGGTAATTTAAGAACTGTTATCCCCTTTTCTACCCCTCTCTCAATGCCCTCAGGCAATGCCCCACGTTGGGCGCCAAAATTTGTCTCGGTTTGAAAGACAGGTATGGTCTAAGGAAAGGCAGGAGCCCCTTTTCTGCGATGCAGAGTGCAACCCCCCTCCCTTTTAATTATTTTAGGTCCAATTCAGACACCTTCAGGCAGGAGATATGGGGATGAGAATAACAGTTCTTTACTGGTATTTAACAAAGCAGAAAAAACAACAACAGCTATAAAAATTGGCAACAGAAACAGTCTAGCTCCGCTCCAGTCCCTTCTGGCCGCAGGCCGTCTCCCTGTGCTGTTACCGGTGCTGTGGGGGCAGGGCAGGTCCCGCGCAGTTGAAGAGGGCTGGGTGATGGCGGCCGCGGCCCAGGGGTGAGCGGGGATGGGGAAAGTTACTCCCCCCTCACGGTGTCGGTCGTGGTGCTCAGCAGAGTGTCCGGAGGTAGTAGGGTGAGCTGGGAGAGCAGCAGAGCGATGTCCAAAGGCAGAGAGCGTGGATCTCAGCGCTGGGATGGCAGGGGAAGATGCCAGAGCAGAGCCCAGGTTGTCTTCCCACTCCAGGAGCCAAGCGAGAGAGCGAGTCCCCCGCTCCAGACCCCCCTATCCCTCCTTTCCTTTTCCGGTTCCCCCCCCCTCCCCCTCCAGCCACCCCCCTACGAGAGAACATTATCTGTCGTTTTAAGGTGTAGCCACAATTACTTAGCATAACAATGGGAGAAATTCCACAGAAAGAAAAGCGAAGCATTCAAACCCCAACACGTTCTAAATATGATATTGAAGGGAATCTGTTGACGGGAAACGGGAGAGTGAGCACGCCCCACTGCTTACCGAAACAAATAGTGGCTTTCCAGCAGCCAGGAGGCTTCCCTGGGGCAGGATACATGAATTATCCGGCCCCATCATACCCTGGGTGACCAGTCACTTACCCAACGATCCCACCCTTTTACCCCCAGGGGCACAATGCGAGCTGGCAACTTCCAAATTAACCTGCTTTTTACAGAATTGTCATGCAGTTGTTTCTACAGGAGTGACGGGAACTTCACAAAGGAGACAAGATTTTCTAATTCTAGGTAAAGAAAGGAATCGTATTTTGGGACTTGTGGTTTTTCCGACTATTGTTTCAGCAAATTTTAATGAAGAATTGACAGTTTTAGTTCAAGCCTGGTGCCTTCCACTTGCCATTCTAGCAGGAACTCCAATAGCTACAGCTGTTGCTTTGCCACCTAATATAGAGGAGCAGCTTGTTGAAGGTCAACAGATGTCAACTGGGAACATGAATATAGCTTCTCATGTTTTTTGAGTGGAACATATAGGCCGCAACCGACCAAAACTGACTTGCAGCCTAACTCATAATAACAAAACTATTGAAATTACAGGTCTCCTGGACACTGGTGCTGATGTTACAGTGATTTCTTATTTGCTTTGGCCAAAGGACTGGACTTTAATTACTCCTTTAGATCCTATTACAGGTATCGGAGGGGCCACTGTTTGTCAACGAAGTGAATACGTCATCACAGTCAGAGGACCAGCGGGGAAGACAGCGGCCATCTGTCCCTTTGTGGTGCAAAGACCCATCACAGCCTGGGGAAGGGACCTGCTGTCTCAGTGGGGAGCAAGGCTGGAAGTGGATTTTTGTGAAAAGCCATGACAGCATTTATGACTCCAAAATTATCCTGGAAAACTAATAATCCTGTATGGGTGAGTCAATGGCCTCTGGAGGAAGAGAAATTGAGTGCTCTTAAAGAACTGATTAGAGAACAACTACGAAAAGGCCACATTAGAGTGATGAACAGTCCGTGGAATTCACCAGTGTTTGTCATTCGCAAGAAAGCATCTGGTGCCTGGAGGCTGCTTCAAGACCTCAGGAAGATCAATGAGGTAATAGAAGACATGGGACCACTACACCCGGGTCTCCCTTCGCTCTCAATGATCCCGAGAGACTGGCCTCTTGTTATTATTGACTTAAAAGACTGTTTTTTCAATATCCCACTTCATCCAGATGACGCTCCACGGTTTGCTTTTTCTATTGCAAGTATCAACAGACAAGAACCCCTGCAAAGATACCACTGGGTGGTTCTGCCACATGGAATGAAGAACTCTCCTACTATATGTCAATGGTTTGTGGCTCAGGCTTTGGCCCCTGTGCAGCAAAAGCATCCTCGAGCAATGATTTTACATTACATGGAGGATTTACTTATTTCAGCTTCGACTCAAAAGGAAGTAAAAGAGGTTTGTGATAATGTTGTTGCAGCAGTTCAGGAAGCAGGACTTGAAATCTCCACTGAAAAAATACAAGAAGTTTCACCATGGAAGTATTTAGGGTGGAGAATGACAGAGCATTCCATCAAGCCTCAGAAAATTCAGCTCCAAACTAAGGTCAACACCTTACAAGATCTGCAGCAACTTTTGGGGGAAATCAACTGGATCAGAGTTACTTTAGGGATTACCAATGATGAACTTGCTCCGGTTTTTGACTTGCTTAGAGGGAATTGTGACATCACTTCTCCGAGATCTTTGACACCTGAAGCTCAGAAAGCCCTTGAAAAGGTCACTGAAGCCCTTCAATCTAGACAAGCTCATCGATGTGGGCCTTCATTGCCTTATTTTCTTGCAATTTTGGGGGGAAACAAACGGTTATATGGACTGATATTTCAGTGGGACGTTCTGAAAGGGGACCCTTTGTTGATAATAGAATGGGTTTTTTTATCTTCTAGGTCTCCCAAGACAATTTTTACCACGATGGAAATGTTGGCTCAGATTGTAATTAGAGCCAGGGAAAGGTTAATGGCCATTGCAGGTCGGGATTTTACCATAATCTACTTGCCTTTGAGGAGAGAGTATTTTGATTGGGCATTGCAAAAGTCAGAGGATTTGCAGATTGTGTTGTTAAAGTTTTCGGGTATTTGTTCTCTACATTTCCCAAGTCACAAGTTATTGCAAGCAAAATTAAATTTTAGGGAAAAGCCCATTTTAAGTCAAGTGCCTCTGTAAGCTATTAGTGTTTACTGATGGTTCAGGGAGAACCCATAAGTCAGTTATTACGTGGCAAAACGAAAAAACTAAAGAATGGGAGTCAGATATTCAGTCAGTGGAAGGTTCACATCAAGTTGTGGAGTTAGCAGCTGTAGTTAGAACGTTTCACCTTTTTCCAGAGCCTTTTAATTTGATCACAGATTCTGCATATGTAGCAAATATAGTAAAAAGAATAGAGGGATCAATTCTAAAAGATGTCGATAATGATGATTTATATCGATACCTTGCATGTCTTTATACTATCTTGCAAAATAGAACTAATCCATATTTTGTTTCCCATATTAGGGCTCATTCTTCACTTCCAGGATTTCTGGCAGAAGGGAATGCTAGGGCTGATGAGCTGACAGTGGCTGTTGTTAATACTTTGCCCAACATTTTTGAGCAAGCAAAATTGAGTCATGCCTTCTTTCACCAAAATGCTCAAGCACTTGTGCGGACCTTTCACCTTTCTAAAGATCAGGCGAAGGCAATTATAAGTGCCTGTCCTGACTGTCAATTGGTGCAACCTCCTGTCTCCACAGGAGCAGTCAATCCACGAGGGTTACACAGCCTTGAATTGTGGCAAACAGATATTACTAAGTACCCATCATTTGGGAAGTTTAAAAACATCCATGTGTCAGTGGACACTTTTTCCGTGCAGTTTATGCCTCCCTTCATACAGGGCAGACAGCTAACCAGGTGTGTCAACATTTTTTGCAAGCTTTTGCTTCATTGGGTGTGCCTCAAGAGATAAAAACTGACAATGGCCCAGCATATAAGGCCAAAAGATTGTCTGATTTTTTGATGGATTGGGGTGTTCGACATGTTTTTGGTATCGCTCATTCTTCCACGGGTCAAGCAATTGTTGAAAGAACGCATCGCTCTTTAAAACTGTCCTAGGGTGATGTTATGGTGTTTGTATCTCCAATCGTGTGTCCTGATTATGTTTGGTATTATGTCCTGTGCTTCCAGGACTGACTCTGAGAGTGAAGCTTTGTTTTGTCTTGTTATCAGCCGGCTCACCTCCCCCATGGTCTATGTTTAGGAGAGGTTTTAGCTCGACTTCCTTGCTTGCTTGCCTGCTTGCTTGCCTGCTTGCTTGCCTGCTTGCTCGCTTCTGCCTCTTTTTCTTTCCTTCGCTTTGTCCTTGCTTTTTGCTTATTAGTTAGTTCAGCTAGGCAGTCCAACTTTTTCCCTGGACTGTTTTCCACCCCGTTCCCTCCCTCTCCTGGATACCATCTGAACCTGTTCCGGACGGGGACCTGGGAAACCCCAAGAAACACCGGGAGTCTACACTTTGTCACCTGCAGCAGTCATCTCCAGCGCCAGAGACTGATAACTGAGAGACCACTCGCCGGAGAGACTGAACTTGTCATCCCTTCAGAACGGTGAAAGAGTTTTTTTGTCAGCTGGTGTTGTCTTTTTCCCTGTGCTGGGGAGTGTCTTGCTTGTTAAATAAACAGGTTTTTTCTCCCACTCTTCTCTGAGGAAATTCTTCCCGAACCCGGTGGTGGGGGGGAGGAGTCGTGGGGTTTGCTGTCTGGGGGCTCCTTCTGGAGGTTTTCCCCCAAATTTGCCCAAAACCAGGACAAAAACCTATCTTAGATCAGCAGAAAGGAGGATTGGCACAAGCCACACCGCAAATGAGATTGAGTAAAGCTTTGTATGTTTATAATTTTTTGAATAGCTCTCCTACAGAGCCTGACCCACCGATTTTTAGGCATTTCTATAACAATACACAGGCAAAATTGAAAGAAAATCCCCCAGTTTTGATCAAAAATTTAGAAACGGAAAATTGAAGGCCCATTTCCTTTAATAACTTGGGGCAACGGTTTTGCTTGTATTTCCACAGATTCAGGACCCAAGTGGATTCCAGATAAGAACGTGAAACCTTTCCAAGAGCAAGAAAGCACTACCCACTCCTCCAGTGAAGAAGCGGGCACACAAACGTGAACTGTTAAAGATCTTTACGTACACCTGATATCTCATGCTTCATCTAACGAAGACTGTGTGCTCTGTTCTTTTTTTTTTTTAAAAAAAGAGGGGGAATCAGTAGTATTGTAGAATGTTGTTTTGTATTAGTTTAGGGAAATATGGGTTTTCATTTTATGCTGTGCTTTTATTGCTTTGCTTTGTTTATTATTAGTAGTACAGATTTGCCAATTAGCCAGACTAAGATGAATGTTTGGGTGACATTAGCTAATGTGACCGGTCTGGATACTATGTCTGTCCAACACAACCCCGGAGAAGCCATTTTCAACTTGTTTAGTTGGTGTGACTGTGGATGTTTGGCCAATTCCCATAGAAGTTGATAGAGCTATACGAGGACCTTTGGCAGGAACGCCAAAATGGGACCTTCAAACCCCTGTTAGTACGTGGGAGTGGTGGGTTCCCCATCTTCCTGAAACAATTTCAGAACCACAAGAATTGGACATTTTTGGTTCTGTGAAAATGAACTTTTGTGCTGTGTTTAACTACACAGAAGAAAATCGAGCTTTAGTTAAAGATGTTTCTCCCCATCATGTTATTTATAAAAATCAAACTTTTTGGTGTAATCAGACTTTTTTGGTCCAATCGACGTTTAATAATGTTACTTATCAGTTGCCAGGAGGGATGTTTTTTATTTGTGGGGACAGAGTTTGGCCTGCCATCCCGACGCACATCAAAGGTGGACCATGTAGTATTGGAAAACTTACTTTGCTAGCACCCAAAATGAAGAAGTCTATGAAGTATAGAGTGAGGAGATTTACCCATCTTTACAAACCAGACTGCAAGGATGATTTTACACCTTGGGGTCTTGGGAAGAGACTTCCATCGTCTCTTCTTTTGCCACAACTTAGTTCGGCAGTGGCATTGAAGCAATTAGATCGATTGGGGTGCTGGTTGAGTAAAGAGACCAATGCTACTTCCCTTGCAATGAGTGATATGTTAACGGATGTTAGCAGTAATAGACATGCAACTTTGCAAAATAGAGCTGCAATTGATTTCCTTTTGTTAGCACATGGCCATGGATGTGAAGATTTTGACGGAATGTGTTGCATGAATTTATGTGATCATTTGGAATCCAGTCATAAAAGTATACAACGGCTTAGGGAAGGTGTGGCAAAGATCAAAATTGATGATGGAACTTGGTTAGATGATTTGTTTAATGGATTAGACCTAACATCGTGGGCAAAGAAGCTTTTAAAAATGGGTTTATATGTTTTAGTTATTATAATAGTGGTACTAATTATGGTGCCCCTTTTTTTCCTATGTATTCGATGGATAATTGAAAGATCTGTTGAGGGGATCTTTATGGTCCAAAAAGGAGGGGGAGATGTTGGAGTCAGTAAGTCAGGAGTTTCTCTGAATCCTTCAGGGAGAGATCAGAATACAGGGACTGAGTTGAATCCTTTGGATGGATTGAAGTATATTAGGCCTCTTACTTATAAGGCAGAGGTGTAGACTTCAGCTATAACATAAGAGAAAGAAAATAAGTAAGTAAATGGAATAAGTTTTAAGTGCTTTTAGTATGCAAAAGGTCTTAAATGCCTGAGAAGTAGTACATATTCTAGTGAAGGCTGAAAAACATGCTAGTGTTTTCTTAGAGGCTCCAAGAACCTAGCTTCAGACATAATAGAGTTAAGAATATTGCTTACATTTTTCAGTTAGAACAAGATAGGCCATGAACGCAATTTATACGTAGCTTGGTGTGTTAAGAAATTAGAATTCTAATAGGTTAAGAAGTAGTGGTCCGAGTCTGCTCCGATTCTATGTCTTAGTTTGCTCGTAAGTTTCTATAAAAGAAGAGGCTTGGAAAGAGACATTGCTTTTAGCCATTGCTTTTATGGCACAGCTTTTGCTCTGCTTTTGTTTTCGCCGCTGAAATCAAGACCCGAGAAGAAGATAGGAGCTGCCCGGCTCCTCCGGCCCTGCTGGGACCACGGGGAGCTACTGTTTCTGTTTGGAACTTCGAGCTAGAACCTGCAATGGACTTTGTTAGCTTTGACTCTGCATTTGAGACTGATGTGCTTCTGCAATAAATAAGTTTACAGCTACTATTAGCTGCTTTGCATTTTACATAAAAGAAGAAGTAGCCTGAGAGTGTGGGTGCACAAGAGGCACCCGGAGGTCCCCAGATACCTCACACACCACGTTACAGGCTACTAGGAGAGGAAGGTGGCTGCCTCTCGCTTGCCTTCCCAAGTGCCCTTAGCAGTCGGAAGGAGAAAGATGAAGCACTGCTGCTTGTGCTGCTCCTTGGTTCCCTTGCAGCCCTCTGTGGAAACATTGGCGGTCACTTCTATGCGCCGAGTTGCAGAGAGCACCACGGTAAATGCCGTGGAGAAGGGAAATACAGAGTGCAGCGAGGAGCTGGACGTGGCTTACGTGCAATAAGTAGAAGGTGAACCTAGGCACTGCCTCTTCAATCTGGCCCCCTCTGCTCTGATAGCAACTTTTGCAAGTAGGCAAAGGGAGCTGCGAGTATGTAGAATGGAGGGCAGCGAGACGCCGTGTGTTATGCGCCTTTTCAGGGCTGCTTGACAGAGGGCTACTTTAAGAACGCCTTCTTTTTCCTCGCGTCCTTCTCACTTCTCTAGCTGCATGGAGAACACCACAGCGAAGCTGTGAGGAAGGGCGCTGCCCCAGCTTTTGGCCTGGCCTGCCTCTGCTGCACCTTTAGCTGCACACCAGAACAATGGCATTTCTTACCCACAAGGTAAAAAAGGTGTTAGTGTAGCCTCAGTATTGGCAAGTGCCTAGGCATTAAGTGGAGAGACCACTTATGAGGGAGTCTTTAGAGGTTTCCGCCCCCGTGGCGCAGGTGTATTCTCATTCTCGCGCTGAACTGAAAAGTCCGGGCATGGAAATTCTGGCCTCCCTTGTGCAGAGACGAACACAAATGTGGGGCTATGATCCTCTGTTCCGGACGTGTGCTTCAGGGTGCGCGGGCCACCATGAGCCTGCAGCAGCCGCCAAGGACACTGTGGATTGTGAATGAGGCTGGGCCGGTCGACCTACCCCTGTTGGTCTCACAGCTGCAGGAGTGGCGTCGGAACGGCATCGCCTGAGGGCCGCATGGGGCGGGGGGGAGAGAGCCGGGAGTGACCCCGAGCGACACCAGAAGCGATAGCTGTAGGGCCCGGAAGGCCTGCGGTGACATCAAATTACATAGATAGGAAGCTGCTAAGCTGCTTTGAAAGCTGGAACTCCACTGCTCTAGGACAGACTGGGAGAGCTGAGGGTGTCCAATCTGGAGAACAGAAGGCTCCAGGGAGACCTTTGAGCCCCTTGCAGTGCCTGCTGGGGCTCCAAGATAGCTGGGGAGGGACTGTGAAGCTATTCCACCTTGCCCTGCGAGTCCAGACCCTTTTCCAAACTGCCAGAGGTCTGGGGTAGATGGGATATTGCAAAGGAATTCTTCCTTGTGTGGGTGCTGAGGACTGGCACATGTTGCTCAAAGAGGCTGTGTGGGAGCCCCATGGAAGGAAGGGTCCAGGGCCAGGCTGGAGTGGACATGGAGCAACCTGGACTAGTGGAAAAGTGTCCCTGCCCATGTCAGGATGTGGGAAGTCGAGAATCTATCATCTCTAAGGTCGCTTCCAGTCCAAACCATTCTGGGATTCTAGGATTCATGGAAGGCCCTTTTCCAAGTGAAGTGTTGTATCTCTTGGCTCCCAGCTTGTAGTTGCCAGTTCTTCTGGAAGCAGGCCTGGCCAAGCAGCTGTGATGAGCCATGGGTTCTCAATAGGACGACTGTGATATATTTGCAGAGAGGAAGGCTGCAGACAGATCTTCAAGGCCCAGGTAAAACAAGCAAAGGATTGAATAAAAGACAAAGGTTGGTTGTGTTAGTCAGTTTGCTGGCTGTTGAAATGGCCCCAGGTCATTTTCAACATTTCTAATTTGGATTTGTTTGAGTTAGTAATGAATGTGTTACCTCCAGAGTAGGCTCTCCAATGCATGTCCATGTGCTCCCATCTCTTTGTTGTATATCAGGTTCTATTAACTGAAGACAGAATCATAACACAGTAGTAAAACATTTAGAGGTGTAGTTAGTCAGCTTCAGGAGTTTTCAACTCTGCTGTTGACTTTTCTGGTAACTGTAAGCAAGGCAACACAATCCAGTTACTCTGCTTTTCCTCTCTGAGAAAAAGATGATTTTTTTTTTTCTCATTTTGAAAATAGCCTGGAATGAAGAGAGTTATGCATGTGGCATGTAGGATTCATTATTTTACCTTTCTCTTCTGCTGTCTTGTGAGTACTAGTTTTTTTTAAATTTTTTTTGTTGCTGTTCTCCATTCAGTAGGTTTGAGAGAATTCTAATTGTTGAGATGATGGTTCTTTGAAGGCTCACTCAGCCCAACTTTTGGGTGAAGGAAAGAAGAAGACAAGGTCCTCTAAGAAGAGTAAAAAGCATACTTTAAAGAGACATGCAGAGATGTCTGCTGATGCCATGCAATTACCGTGTAATCAGCAGAAATGTGTTGGAAAAACACCCATCAGTGACTTCACAAGAAAGCCACACTCAAGACAGGTAAAGAACAGAAGCATAAAACCCCAAAATTATGAAATGGACAGATTTTCATTGGGAATGAGCAACTCCTGAATTCTTGGTTCTAGAACTAGGGGCTTGTAATAAATAGACTGTCTCCTTGCCAAACGTAAATTTGGTGTAATGAACTGCTCACTGCTAGTTGAACCGCAGGGCTAGTAGACTAATATCTGCCATGGAAGGCATATTGTATGGCTTTCCTGTTAAAAAGAAATTGGTTTTGCTCATAGCAACCTAGATATGTACCCAGTCTGACACCTATTTTTAGGCTATATTTCCAAGTAAATGGCTTCCGTGATTATGCAGTAAGTTTATGTCATGAACAGGAATGAAGTGATTGCATGCATCCATTCTTACCCTAAGCCAGGTGCTGAATAATGAGACAGAGACTCTCACTGACGCCAAGGAGAGCCCAAGCTTTTGGGAAAAGCACTGGGCAGATAAAGCCTATTTCCACATTTCTTGCTAGCATCTACTTCAAAGTTCATGGGTTTGTTCATATTTTAGAGCTGTTCTAGATGTCTTTGTAGTTTACATGTACTAAATGTAGCAGGTATTGCTTTCATGTCGTCCTAATAGATTTCAAGTTGGGATCTACTCAGGCTTCAATGTCTCAGAAGAAGCAACGTTGATTCTTTGAATTCTATTCTTGAACGTGAGAATGATACTTATGAAGCTAATGAATTAATTAAACCGAATTCACTTGAACGGAAAAATTGTCTTGTTCATGTGGATTTTAACTTGGGAAATTGATATTTGATTTCTACTTTTCATTGTTGTTGCTTTTCTGTATTCTTTGATTGCACAGATAGCAGATGTACTGACCAAGTATTCTGTGAAACTGGAGGAAATGTCCTTCCTCTTGGCAGCTGATGTTCACAAGCTCATTAACGCTAAGGCCATGGTAAATGTTTTACCTGGGGCAAGATAGCAGTCTGAAAATTCCTAGAATGTCTTTCTTTCCCCAAATGAAATTCATTTTTTCTGCCTATCAATCACTGAAATATAGAAGAAATTTCTACTTGGCAGGGTATTGGTTATCATTTGTGTTCTTTTCTCCCCTCATTTTCTGTAGAATAGACAATTTTTTGTTTGTTTTTGCATGTCATATGCTGCTTCTACTTCTGGTTTTATTTTTTAATACACAGAATGTAAAGAGAGCACTGCTGGATAATGAGAGGGCAACTGCCAAGCTACTCTTGAATCGAATGAAATCAGAGCTTGAGAAAGAAAAATGGCATCAACTGAAATGGCAAGGGAGAGTCAAGGACTGGAAGCTCATGCAAAAGAAGTGTGTAGTTCAGAGTTTCAGGTCAGAAATTTGGCAGTCTTCTTTTGGACAATGAGCAACACAAAGTGGCTAGTGTTCACTTTTGGTTTCTATCAAAGTAATACTTGATCATTTATTCTTTCTACGTGATATCACGTACGATATCACATATATCATGTGATTCCATTCTACATATCTACTTTCCATCCAGCAGAGAATTTATGGCAAGTGAAGAAATACAGAATCCCCCAACTGTGAATATGGAAATGGAAAAGCTGATAAAGGAGCAGATGGTACTCAGTGAACAGAGACTGAAGGTTTTGCAATATATCGGGTGTGGCAAAAGAGGGTATAGCATAAAGGAAAACAATTGTTCCTGGAGTTAATGAAGGACTTGGCTACAAAATCCACTTTGCTTCCTGTCAATGTGCGATTGCTAAATGCAGCAATAAGGCAGGGACTACATCTATTTCTGTACAGCTCTTTTGAATGGAGAAAATGCATTCTTGATTTTCAGTGCCCCAGCCACACTTAATAGGTGGCGATCAGCCTCTAAAAATGGAGGAATGCAGAAGTAAATCTTGAAACATAGTAGAAATGGGCATAGATGGGTGGAGAGCTAGAAGTTGGTGCTTTTGTCAAGGCATTTTTTCTCCATGGCGTGGGATTTTATTTGCGTAATAAATTAAGAGAGGAGTCTGGATATAAATATAACCTTGTTACATTTGAATATCCATCCTGAACACAAGACGCATTGGTGTGGGTGCAATGCATTACGATCTTTACAGGGAGGTTTTTTACAGTGCATGTAGGAACAAGGTAGATGACAGTTAGTTCCTTATCGGGCAGTAAACAGTTGGCCTTGAACAACAACAATCTCAGGTTTATTTTCATTGCCAAGATGGCTGTAAATAAAAGAAAGCCCAGTAGTATGGATATTCAGATTCATAATTTTATATTTGAAGTACTGAGTGGTTTGTATTTTAGGATACCTGACTCTTGTTTCCTACTTTGATAGCACCTTGTTGCCTCCAACACGTGCCAAATCTGATGGAAACGAATGGTGCAGAACTCTGGAGAATTGAAACAAAAGTCTAGGTAGGTCGGGAAATGCTAAGAACAGTCTGGAATTCAAGCAATATTTTCTTTTCTCCCGGGCAACGATGAGGCAGACAGTTGCTTTGAGAGTGCATGTTTGCTCTATTCTTTGTTCCGTGTGTTCCCACATCCCTTCTCAGTTGCTTGGAGGTGGCAGTAAGAGCCAAAGAAGCTGCCTGTGGCATGGCTTTCCTTTGGCCAGTACAAACACCTGTGCATGGTGAGATCTAGCAGGAACGGCTTGATTAGAATGAATCTGCAGGAAATCAAAAGTTAATTTTGACATGAATCCCTTCTCAATCATACAAAAATACTCCTTTTTAACTCTTGCAGAAGAAGAGGGGAAGTGTGAGAAGAAGAGGGGAGGTGTTGGAGATACTTCCTTTCTCTGTGTCCTTGCGGCATGCCTTCCCTCTGTGTGTCTGCCTTCTCTTGCTCCAGAGCACATCCTGTTGGGATGTTTGTAGCCTGTATGGTAGCAAAGAAGTTGGTAGCGATTGTAAGTACCTTGCTACTTTGAAGCATAATGATAAAGAGCTGTGTATGAAAATGTCTTGATTTCTTTGGCTGTTAGTGTCTGGTGTCTGTAGGCAAAGGTCTGTAGGCACTTCTGGGATCTGTTCCGTGTGCTGAGATTCAGCACATGGCCTCTGTCATGTTTCCATGTCACACTGCACTATGAAAGATGGGAATTTTCACTGTGGTCTGTTCCATAGCATTCAGACAGCCCTTTTGTGGAGTGTGAGGAGAAAATGCGCATCCAGTATGAGCTGGTCGAGGGCAAATGTCAGGAGAAAGGGCAGATGTGCAAGTTGAGTGCCACAGCTTTTGTCTGTGATAGCCGTGGTCCAATGTGTCATTCGAGTAAAATGCGTCTGAGGATGCACCAAACATTGAGATAACAAGTGGAATTCCTTTTTAACCTCCGCCTTACTCTGTTCAAAAAGTAAGCTGTCCGTTCGGTTTCACAGTAGTAGTTGGTATTTGTACTTGAAATGTGGAAAAGCCTTAACAAATGCCGGTAATGAAGGGAGTGCTGTCCTACGTGAATGTGGCAGATGCAAGGAGCCTCAGCCCTTGTGCTAAATCTGTCTTTTCTTGGGAAAGAAATTCCATCTCTGCCTCAATTTCTCCCTTTGTGTCCAACCAGATGGTATTCTTTACTAATCTGATATGGCATGTAGGAGGCTGAATCTGTCTCTGTCCATCACAAGAAAAGAAACACTACGTTTAGCCAGGCTCTCTGAAAGCCACACAATATTTCTTCTGTGCATGTCAATAATTTGTTCTTCTTTTCCTTCAGATGACCCTGTTGGCTATGAACATTTGCACAGCAGAAGATGCTGAAGTTGTGCGCTCCAACATGCTTCAGATGACTGAGAAACTAAAATGTAGGTTTGAAGAAGTAGTGGAGCACGGGTATGCATGACGTTTCTTCCACCCACTGCCCACCTCACCTGGGCTACCGACTTGCTCTGGGAAGCCTGCGTCGGTGAGTTGCCCCTCCCCGGCACCACTCTGGGAGCTGCAGAAGAGGTGTAGCAACAGCTACGCCTGGGCGAGGCGTCAGGGAAGGACAAAGAGGCGCAGGAGAGACCTTTTACGGTTCTGGGGGAATGGATTTATTGAAGGAAGAGGTAACAAGTCCGGAGGTTGGGAGGGGGAACCGCAAAAGGCAGTTAGAATGGGTTCTACACTGGCTTAAGTACGGGGGAGGAGCAAGGGGGCGGCACAAAACTCTGGCAAATAACGGTTAACGGGGGGAGGTACAGAAGGCAGGGAAAGGGGTGCATTGAGCCAATAAGGCAAACCGCGGGTGGGGATACATACACTATAACCAATCATGAATACAAAAGGGAATGCTTGACACAGAAACTTCTAGAACAAAGGGAGGGGCTACAAAGGATTGACATCCAGTGGAGCAGGGTTTAGGGTGAGGGACAGGGAAGGTTCCAGATAAAGGGGAGGGGTTTAGGATGACTGACAAGGGAAAAGGTGGGAAAGGGAAAAAACATTATGTACTTAGGGGAACGAAACTGGGACCAACCATCAACACAGAAGTAAAATTAAACAATGCAAAACAACAGATGTACGTTTCTTTTATTTGATGACATATGTTTCCATCACTCCTTGGGATTAGTCGGTTCTTCCTGGGCTCCCACCTGCAGTGCCTTCTGTGTGGTAGGCTATTGATGTCACCTTAGAAAGAGGTCCATAGTGTGGCAGAACACTCCAAAGAAACAGTTTGGTGTGGAAGAGTTTCATGTGGAAGTGTTCATAATTCTTCTGTTTATTATTTGTGATATAAATAGATTGTATTTTTATGATCATTTCTATCTGAAATGCATATGATAGCGATGAATGACGTATGGCCCAGCCTGCTTAAGATCAGACTTTACGAGTAGCTGGAAATGATCTCCCAAATGTCTTCCAGTCTTTTCTATACATAAAAAAAGTCAGGCATTGTTTCTAAAGGGATAAATTATAGAATGTGATTAGGTGCTTTGTGGTGCCAGAATAAACAGAAGTTTTTATAACCTGCATTCTTAGCAGTTTACTTGGAGACTGATTTTTTTTTTACTCTCCAGATAGAAGACGCCATGTTGGATACCAGTCGTAAAATTCCAGGCAGCCTTTTATCATGTTACATATCCTCTTACTCATTCATCTCACCTTCCAGCAGTTTAGAAAGAACTTGTTCACTTGAATGTTTTTCTTTGGAGTGATTTGAAGGAGACGGCTAAATGGCCATAATACAGGTAGAAACATAAAATCAAGGGTGTGCTATAAAGACAGGACTTCTTAATGCAAAGAGCCCTCTGAAATTCCAAACACCTGCTATAAAATTAAAAATGTAATCTTTGACTTTTAGATGGGAATTTCTACTCTTCAGTTTCATTCTGTCAGGTGCATTTTTGCTAACTGCTTGATTCACGCTGAATGGACAGTCCTGTCTTATTCTTGGTATGGCAACAGTGATAGAGATCACTGCTGCTTTCTGTAGAAAGTGGCAGCAAGTTGCTATTAGGAGATCTTGTGCAGGTCTAGAGTCTGATTGGATGTGAGGTTCTCATTGTTTCATCAACCAACTTGGGGTGGCAGTGTCAGAGGTGTTCATTATCTAGGAAGATTTTCATAGGCCATGAGTTTTGCTGAGGTAGCTTTCTCTTCTGGGTGTAGAATATATGTGCATAATTAACTTCCTTGAATCCTAAATAGTTGGGGAGATGTTAGTATCTACGAAGCCATTTTTACTAGCTTTTTTATGTGGCCTTAGATGATGAAAGTGATCTGGATACAATTTTAGATAAAAGGAAAACAGTGAGCACCTTCCTGAAGATCTTAGCAGCAGCTCTGAAGCCATAGATGAAGCAGCACTGTTCACACACCCAGGAGGTCTTTCCTACATGCTCGATCAGAGGCGCATTAGAAGAGCAGTATGGACCTGAGGGGCAGATGCACGCGCCTTGCCACACCTAGCAGTGGGACTGTGGCTAGAGCTGGAGGTTTGATACTCTTCCTAATAATTTGAGCCGTTAAAACAAAGCCAGAGGTAACAGACAAAGTGAAAATACAACGCCAGGTTGCAGAAAGAAAATGTTGCCTATCTGAACACCTACATAAATTCCCCATCATACTCTTTGTTTAGGAGACCGAATCAATGTCCGTATAAATGAAAACAACTGTGAATATTGATTTTTCTTGAATCAAGACTCAGATTTATGTCCAAGTCAAAGGCAAATAAACCAGAAAGGCTCCGCTGAGCAGAGTGCAGAACTAACATGGAAGACAGTAATTTGACCTCTTATGTAACCAGTGTTGGAATGGTTCCGCATCCAAAAGGAAAGATGTCAAATGCTTCTTTGGAAATATTTTAACTTCTGTGCATTTCTTTCTTTGTAATGAACTAATGTGTAACAAGCCAGGACATGATTGTGTTCAGTAGAAACAGATCAATGGCAACATTTAGTCTAAAGGTTTTATGAGCTTGATCAGGAAGTTCGATTTAGATTTATAGGCACTGTAGTCATATTTAATTTTATTTCTCTCGGTACTTGAGTCTCTTAAACAGGGACCTTCAACTGGACAGGAACAGGACACTGAAGCAAATTGTAATGGATGACGTAATGGCTTACCCAGAAGCATTTTGTGGGAATTGATTCCTTCTAGGTATCCATCAGCCAGCATTTTAATGTGAAGGAAATCTTCAAACAGGTAAAACAAAAATTCCTGTTGGTTTAAAAGCTGACTGCTATATTAATTTTTCACTTTTGAGAAAATTTTCATGACCTTTAAAATTCAGACTATATCAAGTATTGTTTCAGCCATTGAAGAAATTACTTTTGATACAGATAGGAGAGGGAAACCAAAACATTTCTCAGAGCCACACTTTGAAATCTGTCCTTGTTCCAAACGGCACTTGAGCAAATTCATTTGTCTTTGGAACAGAAAACGACAAGGTAACAGGCTTATCATTACGTATTTGAGTGTTCAAGGTTCTTTAGATAGTAAGTGATCTATTCAAGATGACCTCTTACTGAAATAGATCCATTTTGAGAAGGGATATGGATTTCTTAGAAGAAAGCAAATCCCTATGTGAAAACGGTGTGGTGGGTGTTTTTTGTTGTTGTTTTGCTTTTAGAACTTGCAAGGCACAATCGACTTCATAGTTCGAGATCCAACTAAGACCATGACATTCCAAACAGGTGTTTCTTTTTGGTTGTTTTTCAATCTTTATATCTTTGGATTGTAACCAGTAGAACTGTGCTTGAACTGGAAAGAAGTATCGAAGGTTTCAGAAGTGGAACATACGGTGGAACAGTAAGCTGAGAGCATTATGCAAGGAGAGGAAAGGGAGGAAAATGGTAAAAGTTTCCTGAGTCGGAAGGGACCCCTAGGGATCGTCAAAGTCCAACTCCTGGCACTGCACAGACACTCCAACAGTCCCACCCTCTGCATCCCTGAGAGCATTGGCCAAACGCTCCTGGATCTCTGGCAGCCTTGGGGCTGTGCCCATTGCCTGGAGAACCAATTCAGTGCCTGACCAGCCTCTGAGGAAAAAAAACCTTTCCCTGATAGCCAGCCTAATCGTCCCCTGACACAGCTCCTGGCATTCCCTTGGCTCCTGTCCCTGGTCGCACAGAGCAGAGAGCAAAGCTGTCCCTGTGCTGCCCTTGAGAGGAGCTGAGAGGTCCCAAGTGAGGTGTGAGCTTAGTGTCCTCTCTGCAGCTGAACCAAATGCCTTCAGCCACTCCTTGTATGGCTTCCCCTCCAGCCTCTTCACTATCTCTGTGTCCCTCCTTTGGACATTTCTCCAATAGCCTGAGGTCTTTTTGACGATGTGGCATCCAAAATTGCCCCCAGGGCTTGAAGAGGGCACAGTTCCAGCCCAGAGCAGAGAAGGACAATTACCTCTCTCGAGCCAGCGGTGCCACAAGATAGGGACAGTTGTCAAAAATCAGCTGGAGAAACAAATCTAACAGAGAAACAGGTGATCTAGGCATAGGAAATGGAAGAAGCAGGGGAAGAAGAAGATGAGGAGAGGATTCCTTGTAAAAGAGAAGAAAATGAGCATGCAGAACAGGGACTAAGCATTATGCAGGCAAGTGAGCAAGAGAATAAGTTTGAAAGTGAAGGCAGTTTTGTCCAAAAGAAGGAGGAATAGGAAGTCTTTTTGCTGAGAATGAATAGAAAGTTTTTTTCCGTTTCGTTTGTATATGAAGCACCCAGGGCTGTGAATCATGGTTTTAAAAAGTTAAGATTTTTGCTAAGAGTAGAAGTAGTTTCCATGGCCAAGATGTAAGTTAGGTAGGTAAATGGTAGTTTAATAATTACTAGATGCTTAGGCTAGAGCTAATTGTTATAATTATCTGCTATTATAAATTTACGTACAGAAGAACGTATAATATGTAAACTGCTAACCATGAAGCACGGAGCCTTGGATCGTGCCAGAGGGTCACTGAGACCTGATGAAGACTCTCCTGACTTCATCCTTCAAGACCACTGACCCATTTCGAGACCTCCGACCCAATTCAAGAGAAGAGCTGTGCACGCGTGAAGGACTAATGGGCTAATTTTAATATGGGATGGGGATGGGAGGTTCTGGGGTTATGCATATGTATTGTATGTAAGATCTTGGGGAATAAACAGATGGCAAAGAACCTTGTTCAGGGCCGTCACGCCTTTAGGAGGTGACTCCCGTGCCGGCCACCGGTGAATAAACATACCACTTTCTAACTTTAATTAGTTAGAGGGTCTTCGTCCATGATTATACCGGGTTTTTTAATGAATCAGCTCTACATCCTTTTGTGGGAAAATGGAGTGTGTAAAGTTGCCAATCATTTTGGAGCGAATTTGGAAGGTTTTGGGGTCCCAGGTGAATTTTGGGTTGAATTCTGGAAATTTAGGCCTTCCCAGGAGAATTGGGGGGGGGTGGGGGGTGATTTGGGGAGATCCTGGTGAGTTTTGAGGGGGCACAGGTTGATTTTGGGGGAGAATTTGTGGAATTTTGGGGGATCCCGGGGAGCGAGGTTTGGGGTTGTGTTGCTTTGAAAGTAAAACCAGTGCGAAACTCCAAGTCAGCAATACAATTTAATAGGATAATAGAGAAAAAATAAAATACATGCAATAATCGAAAAAAACACCAACAAAGTCAGAAATACAACCTGACACCCTGTCAGTCAGGGTGTTGGTAGCAGTCTGTGTAAATGGTGGCTGCAGTCCTCCTGGATGACAGATGTGGTTGAGTTGAAGCAGTGCTCCTGTAGAAGGTGCAGTTTTCCTCCAAAGGCCCAGTGATGATGTGGAAAAAGGTCCGACTTTCCTCTGGGATCCACTGGAAAGGACTGCCTTGGTGTTCCAAATCTCAGTTTTTATCTAGGTAGGAAATGATTGGCTCCTCCCCCTGGCTGGAGCATCTCCCAATGGGATGATGTAATCTTATCAGTCACACAATAGGACTTAATGGCCCATTGACAGAATATATCTTCTGGAGGAAGGATGGGTTGTGAAAAGATAACAGTGATCATCCCCCTGATCTTATCAGATGGCACATCAGCAGAGGATATCTCCCACAGAGATAAGGATCACCACCCCTCCCACATTTTAACAGATGGTGATAGAATACACATTTTTGCATTGTACCCCAGGACATAATCCACCCCTTATTCTATTACCATCTACATCATACCCAAACCAATACCCTCTTACAGATATATAATACAAAATGAACCTTACATACAGTTCTCACTAAAAATTAGGTCTCCTTGCAGTACACAACGCGTTTCCCCATCTTTCTGCATTACCCACCAAGTGCAACCAGGTCCTTGAGCAAAAACAATCCCACGGATTGGTTTGCCTTTGCCTGTGGTGGGATTAATCCAAACAGTCTTTCCTAAAATACCTTTCATGTGTGCCACAGGGACCTTGTTTCCATCCACTGTGTGCAGGGGTTCAGAGTGGGCAGGACTGCCTCAATTGATGGACCCTCGGGTGTTAACCATCCGGGTGGCTTTGGCCATGTTCATTTCCCAATTTCTGAAGGTTCCACCACCTGGTGTGTTCAAAGTAGTCTTAAGGAATCCATTACACTGTTCAACTTTCCCGGCAGCTGGCGCGTGGTAAGGGATATGATATATCCATTCAATACCATGTTCTTTGGCCCAGGTGTTGATAAGGCCGTTCTTGAAATGGGTTCCGTTGTCTGATTCAATTCTCTCAGGGGTACCATGCCTCCAAAGGACTTGTTTTTCTAGGCCCAAGATGGTGTTCCGGGCAGTGGCATGAGGCACAGGGTAGGTTTCTAACCATCCTGCAGTCATGGATGACCTGTGAGAAGCTGTCCATGGTAAGGTCCACCCCTCGGTCACGGGCCCATCGGTATGTTGCATCTCTCCCCTGATGACCAGAGGCATCATGGGCCCAATGAGCTAGGAATGATTCTCCCTTGTGCTGCCAGTCTAGATCCACCTGTGACACTTTCACTTTGGCAGCTCGGTCCACCTGCTCTTTGTTGTGATGTTTTTCATTAGCCCGGCTTTTGGGTACATGTGCATCCACGTGTCAAACCTTTATGGTCAATTTCTCTACTCAGGCAGCAATGTCCTGCCAAATCTCAGCTGCCCAGATGGGTTTCCCTCTGCGCTGCCAGTTGGCCTTTTTCCAGCTTTCCAGCCATCCCCACAGAGCATTAGCTACCATCCATGAGTCAGTGTAGAGATAAAGCCTTGGCCACTTCTCTAGTTCAGCAATATCCAAAGCCAACTGGATGGCTTTTAGCTCTGCGACCTGACTCGATCCACCTTGTCCCTCCGTAGCTTGTGCAACTTGTTGTGCAGGGCTCCATACTGCAGCTTTCCATTTCTGGTTAGTGCCTACAATTCCGCAGGAACCATCAGTGAAGAGGGCATATCGTCTTTCAGTCTCTGGTAGCTCATTATATGGTGGGGCTTCCTCAGCACGTGCCACTTGCTCCTCTTCTTCTTCAGAAGACAATCCAAAACTCTCACCTTCAGGCCAGTTTGTAATTATTTCCAGAATCCCAGGGCGATTTGGATTCCCAATACATCAGCAGAGGATATCTCCCAGAAAGATTAAGAACACCACCCCACCCACATTTTAACAGATGGTGATAGAATACACATTTTTGCATTGTACCCCAGGACAGGAGTGAATTTGTAGAATGTGGGGAGTCCCAGTTGAATTTTAGGGGGAATTTGTGGAATTCTAGGGATCTCAGGGGAATTTTGGGGGGAATTTGGTTAATTTTAGGGTATACATGTGAATTTTAGGGTTCTCAGGTTAGTTTTGGGCATGCCAGGTGGATTTTGGGGTGAATTCTGTCAATTTTGGGGTATCCAGGTGAGCATTTGGGAGTCATGGGAGAATTTTGGGATGAATTTGGGGGGATGCATGTGGATTTTCCAGTGAATTTTGGTGATTTTTGGGAGTCCCAGATGTGTCTTGGAGTGAATTTGATGGATTTGGGGTATCTGGATGGGTTTGGAGGGGGATTGGAGAGATTTTGGGGTGAATTTGGGAGGTGTTTTGGGGACTGGGTGTTGGGGGTGATTTGGGGGATTTTGGGGGTTGTAGGTGGGATTTTGGGGTGAAGCCCTGGAATTTGGTGGTCCCCCGTCAATTTTGGGGTGAATTTGTGGAATTCTGGGAGTTGCCAGGTGAGTGCTGGGCATCCCAAAGAGGACTTCGGGGTGAATTTGGGGGATTTTGGGTTTCCCAGGTGATTTTCTGAGGTGAAAAGGTTCAAAAAGGTTTTTTTTGAAAACAAGTTAAAGCCAGAAGGTTATTGAAAATTAATAGATGTGATGCAAGAAGGTAATAGGCAGACAATACACAGCGAGACAAATCATGGGAAAAATACAGTGGTAACACATGAGTGTGTGAGGATGGGATCAGTATAGCTACGTCTCAGTTGAAGCTGAATTTGGAAAAGCATGCCAAAAATAAGAATAATAAAGGCACCTACGGGTATTTCAGTGGGAAAAGGAAGATGAAAAGAAACCTATCACAACTCCCCTATTCCCCCCCCTCACCCCCATAAGCCAGACAGGACTAGTGACAACAGCCAAGGAGAAGGCTGAGGTACTCAACAAGTGTTGGTCTCAATTTTTACTGCCAGTCACTATTTTCACATCTCTCAGGTTATTGGACTGTTGGACTTGATTCTAAGCCCTAGTAGCAGGTCAGCTTTCAGACCACTTGAGGAACCTGAGTATGCAAGACCATGGGACCCACCCAGAGGCATGTCAGGGCCCTGAGAGAACTGGCAGCTGTAGTTGCTAAGGTGCTTCCTCCATCATATTTGAGAAATCAAGGCAACCAGCTGAAGTCTCCAGACACTGTGTTGTATTGACTCCAATACTCTTGGTCTTTTTTGTAAATCTTAGAGCTCTGAGTCAATTTCTGCAGAGGATTCACAATGCAGTTTCAAAAATGGAATCTTTGTTATTGGTCCTCATGTTGATCTTGGATATTTCCATTTTCTGCACTCCTATATTTTCGAAACATTTGTAATAACTGAAAAGAAAGCTGAGAGGAGGCATTATGCTCTTTCCAGTGATATAAATGGACCAGTGTTCTTTTCAGACAAATATGTTTTTGCTGTGTCTAAGCACATGTGCATACCTGTGTTTGATTTATGTGTCCAGGTTTTGGCAATGGGGCAGCCACAGGGCAGTCCTGTGACAAAGGCCCAGGTGCTGCCCTGTCCCGCTTTCTTCCAACTGGCTCCACTTCATGATGACCTCCCTCCTGAGAGAAGAGGCTGGGACAGCACCTTTAGAAATGTGACTTTCTGTTTTTTTTTTTGTTTTGTTTTGTTTGGTTATTTCTAAAGTTACTAGAAACCTTCACCCTGATTTTTGATGTGTTGGGTTTGGGGGTTTTTTTCAGTTTTGGGTGGGTTTTTTTGGGTGCTTTTTTCAGGGTTTTTTTTGTCTCTTTGGTGATTATTGTTTGGGGTTTTTTGTGTGTTTGTGTGGTCTGCCTTTTTGGTTTGTTTGTTTGTTTTTTTATTACGGTTTTGTCGAGTTTTTTAAGCAAATTGATTAGAAAACTGAATAGTCCTCCACTATAGTCTCCTGGATTCACCTGAGACTGTTCCTAGGCATCTCCCTGATCCTTTTTGCAATGAGTCTCACATCATTCTCCTGAGGAAACTGTCTGATTATGGTTTGGATGAGTGGGCTGTTTGCTGGGTGACAAACTTGAGAAATACTGTGCATGGTTAGATCCACCCCTCGGTCTCGTGCCCACTTATAGGTGGCATCTCTGCCCTGATGACCTGAGGCATCATGGGCCCATCGAGCCAGGAACAACTCTCCCTTGTGCTGCCAGTCTAAATCTATCTTCGACACCTCTATCTGTGCAGCCTGATCTACCTGCTCATTGTGTTGGTGTTCCTCATTAGCCCGACTCTTGGGGACATGGGCATCTACAATACGGACTTTCACAGGCAGCTTCTCTATCTGGGTGGCAATGTCTTTCCATTCATTGGCAGCCCAGATTGGTTTTCCCCTACGTTGCCAGTTAGCCTTTTTCCACCTTTCCAGCCATCCCCACAGAGCATTGGCTACCATCCATGAATCAGTGTAAAGGTAGAGTTTTGGCCACTTCTCTCTTTCAGCAATGTCCAGGGCCAGCTGAACAGCTTTGAGTTCAGCAAGTTGACTCGATCCACCTTCTCCATCGGTAGCTTGTGCAACCTGTCGTGTGGGGCTCCATACGGCTGCTTTCCACTTCCGGTTCATCCCCACGATGAGGCAGGAACCATCAGTGAAAAGAGCATAGTGTGTTTCATCTGCTGGCAGTTGGTTATACAGTGGGGCTTCTTCAGCCCGGGTCACTTGTTCCTGTTCCTCTTCGTTGGCAAGACCAAAGTCTTCCCCTTCCGGCCAGTTGGCAATTATCTCCAAAATCCCAGGGTGATTTGGGTTTCCAATACGGGCGCGTTGTGTGATGAGGGCAATCCATTTGCTCCATGTGGCGTCAGTGGCATGGTGGGTTGAGGGAACCTTTCCTTTAAACATCCAGCCCAGCACTGGCAGTCGGGGTGCTAGGAGGAGTTGTGTTTCAGTGCCCACCACCTCTGAGGTGGCTTGGACCCCTTCATAGGCGGCCAAGATCTCCCTCTCCGTTGGAGTATAGTTGGCCTCGGACCCTCTGTAGCTTCGACTCCAGAACCCCAGTGGACGGCCTCGCGTCTCACCAGGCACCTTCTGCCAAAGGCTCCAGGACAGACCATGGTTCCTGGCTGCAGAATAGAGCATGTTCTTCACATCTGGTCCCGTTCTGACTGGGCCAAGGGCTACTGCATGAGCAATCTCCTGCTTGATCTGGGCAAAGGCTTGCTGCTGCTTAGGGCCCTACTGGAAATCGTTCTTCTTGCGGATGACCAGGTAAAGAGGGCTCACAATCTGGCTGTACTCTGGAATGTGCATTCTCCAAAAGCCTATGGCACCTAGGAAGGCTTGTGTTTCCTTCTTGCTGGTTGGTGGAGACATTGCAGTGATCTTATTGATGACCTCACTGGGAATCTGGCGCCATCCATCTTGCCACTTTACCCAGGAACTGGATCTCTTGGGCAGGCTTTTTGACTTTGCTCTTTTGAATGGCGAAGCGGGCTCCCAGCAGAATCTCAATGATCTTTTCTCCTTTCTGAAATACCTCCATTGGCGTGTCCCCACACACAATGATGTCATCAATGTACTGCAGATGTTCTGGAGCTCCACCCTTCTCCAGTGTAGACTGGATCAGTCCATGACAGATGGTGGGACTGTGTTTCCACCCCTGGGGCAGTCGGTTCCACGTGTATTGCACACCCCTCCAGGTGAAAGCGAACTGAGGCCTGCACTCTGCTGCCAGAGGAATGGAGAAAAATGCATTGGCGATGTCAATGGTGGCGTACCACTTTGCTGCCTTGAACTCCAGCTCGTACTGCAGTTCCAGCATGTCCGACACGGCAGCGCTCAGTGGTGGAGTCACCTCATTCAATGCACGATAGTCCACTGTCAATCTCCATTCTCCTTCAGATTTACGCACAGTCCAGATGGGGCTGTTGAAGGGTGAGTGGGTTTTGCTGACCACCCCTTGGCTCTCCAGCTCACGGATCATCTTGTGGATGGGGATCACGGCATCTCGATTCGTCCGGTACTGCCGGCGGTGCACTGTTGAGGTAGCAATTGGCACCTGTTGCTCTTTCACTCTGAGGAGTCCCACTGCAGATGGGTTTTCTGATAGCCCAGGCAGGGTGTTCAACTGCTTAATGCCCTCTGCTGCCACAGCAGCTATTCCAAAAGCCCACCTGAGTCCCTTTGGGTCTTTGTAATAGCCGTTCCTGAGGAAGTCTATGCCTAGGATACATGGTGCCTCTGGGCCAGTCACAATTGGATGTTTCTGCCACTCTTTCCCAGTCAGGCTCACCTCAGCCTCCAGTAAAGTCAATTCCTGAGATCCCCCTGTAACCCCAGCAATTGAAACAGGTTCCTTCCCGACATGTCCTGATGGTATTAATGTACATTGTGAACCAGTGTCAACCAATGCACTGTGTTCCTGTGGCTCTGATGTGCCAGGCCATCGGATCCACACAGTCCAAAAGATCCGGTATTCCCGTGCCTCTCCCTGGCTAGAGGCAGGGCCCCTCTAGCCCTGGTTATTATTTCTCTCCTGGGCATACATAGTGGAGGTTCCTTCAAGAGGATCTGACAGATCATCTTCCCTTCTGTAATACCTTGCACCTTGGTCATGGGAGGCTGAGGCTACCTTAACTTTAGTGGAGTTCCCTCTGTTGGTGTTCCCCTCCCTGAGTTGGCGCACCCGTGCTGCCAGGACAGAAGTGGGTTTCCCATCCCACCTTCTCATGTCTTCCCCGTGGTCACGTAGAAAAAACCACAGGTCAGCACGTGGGGTGTACCCTCTATCCCTAGCTGGGGGGCGTTGGGCTCTACTTTTGGGGTCCATGACTCTCACTGGTGCTGCACTGATCTTCCTCACCTCTTCCCTTATCTCCTTCATCTCCTCCTTAAACTCCTCTCTGAGGTCCTTAGCCACAGCAGAGACATGAGCCTGCACTGGGCCAGCCATCATACTCTGATAATTCCTGAGCCTGTTGGCAACAGAACCCACTGTCACTTGGTTGGTATCAGCATTAATCATTGCAATAAAGGGGGTATATTGAGATGGGCCCAGGTTTGCCAGATTCCACAACATCTGCCCTGTGCACCTGACCTTGTCAGGGTCATTGTCATGCTGTCCATCCCTCCCAAAGAGCACCTCCAGTACTGCCACTTCTCTCAGCTGTTGGATCCCTTCCTCAAGGGTATTCCAACGTGTTCTCTGGTGGTACTCCTGCATTCCTTCCCTGTGGACAAATCTCTCTCTCACACTCATTAAAAGTCGCTCCCAGAGGGAAACGAGACCTGTCTCCCTTACAAATACCTGGTCCACACCTGAGTCCTGGGTCAAGGCTCCCAAATTCCTTGCCTCAGTACCATCCAGTTGCACACCTGTACCCATAAGGTCCCAGACCCGCAGTAACCAGGTTGTAAAAGGCTCACGGCCCCGTCGTACAATGTCTTTTCGCAGGTTACGGAGACTCTCGTATGACAGGGACTCGGTGATGATCTCAACTTCTGGCTCCCCTGCTGTTTGTGAGGGGCCCCCTTCCTGACCCTTATTATCTAGGTGCCTTGTTTTCATCTTAGACTTCCTAGTTTCCACAGGGGCAACTGCTGCTGGCTGTGAGTGCCCTTGCAGTTCAGCTGGAACCTGGACAGATGTAACATCTGTGGGTCCCACTGCTGCACCATCAGAGTCTCCCTCTTTAAGGCAGGGGGAGGGTTTCTCACCAGCTGGGGAGAGGTACTCCTTCAGCATCTGGCCCATCTCACGTATCTCCTTTGCTAGCACCCCCACCCATTATGGGTGGTTCCTTTCCGAGGGGGGTTTGGAGCAGGGTCAAACTCTGGGGTAACCTCCCTAGCCTCTGGGACAGGATCAGGCTCTGGGGTAACCACCCTAGATTCTGGGACAGGATCAGGCTCTGGAGTAACATCACTAATCCCTGGGGTAGGTATCAGGGTTGTTATCCAAGTCCATCTCCCCTTATCTCTGAATGTTAGATAGAACAGGTTTAACAGGGATATAAGCAACACTAGTCACAATATAATGTCATTAGCATTTAAAGTGGATTGGAACCCCTTGAAGACTGGTGGGGTGAACTTCAAAAACCCTGTGATGGGTTGAGAAAAAATTCCACCTGCTGCCACTTCCTCACAGTAAGTACCATTATTGAAGTAGCCCCAGAAACACACACTTAGAGTGCGATAGCTCTGAATCCATGTGGCCATCTTCCAGAGAAAATTAAAAATCCATGAATTCCTCAACTGATCAACCCACATAATAAACTGGATAATAGCCACAGTAACCTTGGTTATGAAACTCATCTTTAAAAAAGGGCTTGCAAATGAGAGAGATATTGCAGTGACCACATGGAGGCCAATCCAGGGTAAGCTGGACAGCATGGTGTCACATACCACAAGCTTGGGTAATTTAAGAACTGTTATCCCCTTTTCTACCCCTCTCTCAATGCCCTCAGGCAATGCCCCACGTTCCGGGCGCCAAAATCTGTCTTGGTTTGAAAGACAGGTATGGTCTAAGGAAAGGCAAGAGCCCCTTTTCTGCGATGCAGAGTGCAACCCCCCTCCCTTTTAATTATTTTAGGTCCAATTCAGACACCTTCAGGCAGGAGATATGGGGATAAGAATAACAGTTCTTTACTGGTATCTAACAAGGCAGAAAAAAAACAACAACAGCTATAAAAATTGGCAACAGAACAGAACAGTCTAGCTCCGCTCCAGTCCCTTCTGGCCACAGGCCGTCTCCCTGTGCTGTTACCGGTGCTGTGGGGGCAGGGCAGGTCCCGCGCAGTTGAAGGGGGCTGGAGTGATGGCGGCCGCGGCCCAGGGGTGAGCGGGGATGGGGAAAGTTACTCCCCCCTCACGGTGCCAGTCGTGGTGCTCGGCAGAGTGTCCGGAGGTAGTAGGTTGAGGTGGGAGAGCAGCAGAGCGATGTCCAAAGGCAGGGAGCGTGGATCTCAGTGCTGGGATGGCAGGGGAAGATTGCAGAGCGGAGCCCAGGTTGTCTTCCCACTCCACGAGCCAAGCGAGAGAGAGAGCCCCGCTCCAGACCCCCTGTCCCACCTTTTCCGGTTCTCCCCCCCTCCCCCTCCAGCCACCCCCCTACGAGAGAACATTATCTGTCGTTTTAAGGTGTAGCCACAATTGCTTAGCATAACAATGGGAGAAAATTCCACTGAAAGAAAAGGGCATAATTCAACCTCCAACAGGGAGGAACCAAACTTTTCCTACCTACATAAAAACTGAGATTTGGAACACCAATGCAGTCGTTTCCACTGGATCCCACAGGAAAGTCGGACCTTTTCCCACATCATCATTGGATCTTCGGAGGAAAACTGCACCTTCTACAGGAGCACTGCTTCAACTGAACCACATCTGTCATCCAGGAGGACTGCAGCCACCATATATACGGACTGCTACCAACACCCTGACTGACAGAGTGTCAGGTTGTATTTCTGACTTTGGTGGTGGTTTTTCTTTTATATTATTGCATGTATTTTATTTTTTCTCTATTATCCTATTAAATTGTATTACTGACTTGGAGTCTCGCACTGGTTTAACTTTCAAACCAACACAACCCTTAACCTCGCTAGCCGGGATCCCCCAAAATTCCACAAATTCTCCCCCAAAATCAACCTGGGTCCCCTCAAAACTCACCTGGACCTCCCCAAATCCCCTCCCCCCCCCCCCCCCCAATTCACCTGGGAACCCCTAAATTTCCAGAATTCAACGCAAAATTCACCTGGCACCCCAAAAACCTCCAAATTCGCTCCAAAATGATTGGCAACTTTACACACACAATTTTCCCACAAAAGGATCTAGAGCTGAATCATTAAAAAACCCGATATAATCACGGACAAAGACTCTCTAACTAATTAAAGTTAGAAAGTGGTATGTTTATTCACCGGCGGCCGGCACGGGAGTCAACTCCGAAAGATACTTTGCCGTCTATTTATTCCCCAAGATCTTAGATACAATACATATGCATAACCCCAGCACCTCCCATCCCCATCCCATATTAAAATGAGCCCATTAGTCCTTCACGCGTGCACAGCTCTTCTCTTGAATTGGGTCGGTGGTCTTGAAGGATGAAGTCAGGAGAGTCTTCATCAGGTCTCAGTGACCCTCTGGCACGATCCAAGGCTCCGTGCTTCATGGTTAGCAGTTTACTTATTTTACGTTCTTCTGTACGTAAATTTATAATAGCAGATAATTATAACAATTAGCTCTAGCCTAAGCATCTAGTAATTATTAACCTACCATTTACCTACCTAACTTACGTCTTGGTCATGGAAACTACTTCTACTCTTAGCAAAAATCTTAACTTTTTAAAACCATGATTCATTCCCCACTCCTTCTTCAACGTTAGTAAATTCTTTTCCTAATAACAATGCTTTGGTTAATTTTCATGCTTTGACAGTTTTGGTAGGGAAAGTTTCTGGCCACCCTGAAAAGGTACCTATTAATACCAGTAGGTATTGTTACCCCCCTCTCCTGGGTAGTTCTGAAAAATCAATTTGCCATTGTTGCCCAGGCCCATAGCCTTTTTCAATTTGTCCAGGCTTTGGTTTAGGAATATTCTTGGGATTAGTTTGGAGGCAAGGCTACATTGGCGAGTCACCTGAATTACTGCACCTTGCAAGTTTCTGGCCATGATTTGATCTTTCAAATAATTGTACAGAGCATCAATTCCCCAATGTGTTTTCTCATGGTCCTTTTTCACTAATAACCATAACATGTAAGAGGGGATCACAAGCCTACCTTTTCCTCTGTCTGTAATAGCCCACCCCTCTTGGTTATAACTCCTGTTTTCTTCTCTAATGAGCTTTTTGTCCCTTTTATTGTATCTTGGCTTACCTTCCATAGAAATTTGCCCATCTAGAATTAAAGCTGCCTCAATTGTTTTAATAATTACCTTACCTTTAGCTGTTTCTTTTGCCTTTCTGTCCACCAGCTCATTTCCTTTTTCCAATTCAGAGCTCACTTTTTGGTGTATACATGTTGATTTCTTTTCTTTTAGCTAGCTCTAAGGCCTGGGTTAAAGTGATTATTTCAGCCTTCTGTGCAGAGGTGTTTGTTGGCAATGGTCCAGACTCTATCACCTCTCTATTGTGGTAACTGCATATCCAGCATATCTTTTTCCACTGATGATGTAGATGCTCCCATCAGTGAACCAAGTTGCAGTGTCCTCGAGAGGGGTGTCCTTCAGATCCAGGCGACTGGAGTAAGTGGCTTCAATGGTCTCCCGGCAGTCATGGATCACTGGTTCTCCCATACTCCCGCTGAGGAAAGAAGCTGGATTGACAGTGTTAGTTACCACAATTTCAACATCATCTTGTTCTACTAGTATGGCCTGGTACTTTAGAAATCTTTGTGGGGAAAGCCAATGTCTTCCTTTCACCTCCAGGACTGCAGCTTCTGGCGAGGGTGAATTTGTGTGCCTCTTACTGCTGCAACAGCTCTGAGGCACCCTGGCCACCCCTTGGCTGCCGTGTCCAGCTGTTTGGAGAGGTAGGCGACTGCCCTCCAGTACGGGCCCAGGTCTTGTGCTGGTATTCCCAGAGCAATCCCCTGCTTTTTGTGAGAAAACAGAAAGAATGGTTTACTCACATCTGGAAGTCCCAGGGCTGGAGCTGACATGAGAGCCTTCTTTAGTTGGTCAAAGGCTCATGTTGCTTCTTTCATCCGTTGGAGAACTCTGCTTCCTTCTGTAATCACGGTATATAGGGGTTTGACTAACAGCCCATAATTGTAAATCCACAGTCTGCACCACCCTGTCATGCCCAAGAAGGTTCTCAGTTCTTTCACTGTTTGGGGTTTTGGGGTCTGGCATATTGTTTCCTTGCAATCCCGTCCCAAGGTTCTTTGTCCAGCACTAATCTCATAGCCCGGATAGACAACTGTTCGTCTCACCATCTGGGCTTTCTTCTGGGATACTCGATACCCCTGTAGACCCCAAAAAATTTAGGAGGCTTACCGTCCACTCCATACATGCTTCTTGAGTTTTACTAGCTATCAGGAGGTCCTCCACATACTGTAACAGCTGTCCTTCTCTTGATGGAGCTTCCCAGGATTCTAGATCTTTTGCCAGCTCTTCTCCAAATATGGTAGGGGAATTCTTGAACCCCTGGGGTAGTACACACCATGTGAGCTGAGTTTTACCTCCAGTTTTGGGATTTTCCCATTCAAATGCAAACATTTTCTGGCTGGTTTCATGGAGAGGAAGGCAAAAGAAAGCATCCTTTAAATCTAAAACAGTAAACCAGGTTAGTTTGGATGTTAAACGAGTTAACAAAGTGTAGGGGTTGGCTACCACTGGTGACAGCTTGCAAATCTTGTACTAACCTGTATGATCCATAGGGCTTTTTTACGGACAAAATAGGAGTATTAAAATCAGATTGACATTTTTTCAGTAGTCCTATTTGAAAAAAGTTCTTAATTACTGGACTAATCCCTTCCCTACTTTCCTTTTTTAAGGGGTATTGTCTAATTTTAACTGGTTGTTTTCCTTCTTTAAGCCGGATTTGTACTGGTAGAGCATTCTTTGCTCTCGCTGGTATATTGGAGGCCCACACCCCAGGGAGCAGCTGATCTATTATTTTCTTAATAATTTCTTCTTTGTTTTCAGCCACAATATCTTTGGTTATTAGCATTACATTTAACAGTTCCACGTATTGCTGATCATTTACCTCCAAACTAATTTCCCCATTTTTGAATATTATTTTTGGTTTTAATCGTTCCAATAGATTCTTACCCAAAAGTGCTAATGGAGCATTGGGCATATATAAAAACCTGTGAATTCCCCATTGTTTCCCAAACTGATATTTCAATGGGCTACAAAAAAAAGCCCTTTCAGATTGGCCAGTTGCCCCCTTTACCATGACATAATCATCTGTTATTGGTATTAAGGCTTTATTTAACATCAAATATGTTGCTCCTGTGTTTATCAATTTTTTTTCTTTGTTCCCTACTTTTATTATAACCAGAGGGTCTCCTAGGGTAAGATCCTCTGCTCCATTCCTCTTTTCAATCTCCTCTTCTTTGATCATCACCTTTTCTTCCTTCTGGATACTGGAGTTGAAATAGAAATTGCTTTAACTAGAGTGGGGGATGGAACATACGCTGGAGTCTGGATAGAAGAAGAAATCTCAGGAGGTGGAATGGGACTGGAGTGGGGGATGGGACATAGAAATTTCAGGAGGTGGAATGAGGGAATAGGAGCTGAAGTAACACGAGCTGGCTTTTTTTCAGAAGTATAAGGTAAAGCGGGAGTTGAGGTTAATAACCATCGCAAATTCGCTTCCCCTTTCACCCCGCTCTGCCTTTTAGCGGGTGGTTCAAACAAATTCCCCAATTCTTATTCCAGAGGGTTAGCTGGATACACCTTATCATGGTGTGTGCAGCGTTGGTTTATGGAGCATGTACTACAACATTATTTTAACTTAGCCTCGTTGTCTTTTTCTAAGACCAATACCAAGGGGTCAGAGGGGGCTCTGAGTCCACAATCTTTCTGCCACTCAAGGTGATTCAGGAGAAAAAAAACTCAAAAAACCAAAACAGTCAGAGTAAGTCACCTCCTCCCATTTCTGTGTCTGAAAAATAACATAAACTGTAACAAAGTTTCATAATGTAAATATCCAACTGAGGGCCACCTGGCTCCCCCCTCAAGTTTATAAAGTGGCCACCATTGTGTACAAAACTTTACAAGGGTCTTTTGGTTCTCTGAGTCTCCATACCCCACTAGCTCCTTCCAATGTGCCAAAACGCACCCCAAAGGACAAGTTTTAGGGATCTCTTTACTCTGGTTAGTTCCCGTCATCCCTCCTTAACAAAACTGGTACTCTGCTTTAATTCTTATTATCTTGTCCATTGCTTCTTGTCCTGCTTTTCACTCAGCAAGTGAAAAGTCAGTCCTTTCCCTAGACTTTTTCTTACAGCCCACAGCTCAGGTACTAAATGTAACTTTCCACTTATCAGCTTGATCAAGGAGCTGTTGTTTACATTTACTGTGCTGGTTAGCAGAAGAACGATAGTAATAGCACCCAGGCACAAGGCCAACCTCTAGATGCACCAAAAACTGCAGGAAAATTCTTACAAATACAAGCTATTTCATTCACTCTTTCTTAACTTTCTAAATTTTCCACAGCTTGTTGCTCCCAATCCAAAGCCACAAGTCCTCCAGCAGATGTCCAATGTAAACTTTTAAAATATGTTTTCTTATTTCTCCTATCTGTCCACTAGTTTACTGAATTCACAAACTCCTATGGGTCAAGCCCAAACCACTGAGGTAAAGGAATTCTTTCTATTCATCTGGTTAGATTGGATCCTTAAACTGACACTGCTCTTATTCTGATTTCAACAATCTACAAACACAGCCTCCGTACTTAAAATCATAACTAAACTCTTGTCAAGGACTTTTTCCTTCCCAAACTGGTCCTGTCTTTTGTCTTCCATTTACTTCACTAGTATTCATGTCTCATTTCCTAATAAACTCTTTCACTCAGGCTGTGCTTCCCTTATAACTTTTTGCACAAGTCAGAAGGCACTGTTGCCTCACAAATACAATTATAGTGAATAGTGTCTTTGGTAACCAGAGCACACACACCACAGTCACAGCAGGGAGGGAGTTTTTAAGGATTTCATGCACCCCACTTGCTTCGTTTTTCCCCGGCCGTTTCAGTCGCCCGAGAACGGAACCACGGGTCCAAACTCCCACTCACTTCGTGCTAATAGCACGTCTCAACAAGCTCTCTCTCAACCACTCTCACAATCAGGACACACTCACACAGTTCAACAATGATACACCAGGATTTTTCCTTTACAAGTGCTAGCCCCACAATGCTAGCGAACAAAGCCTTCTACAGCACAACAAATGGCAAAATCTATGGCCAGCAACTACAGACCGAGCCCTTTTGGCTCGGTATAACAAGATTCTCTGATGGCAACCAAGTACAACCAAATACCAAACAAGTCTTGCAAGCACACAGAGGCACAAGTTGTGCGTGGGACGTCTCCCAAGACTTACCAACGGCCTTACCTGACCACGCGTACGCCTTACAGGTCACAACTTAAATGGTTTCAATTTTTAAACATACCCTTTTGTCTGGAGTTTTGGAAGTCAGGAGTCCTTGTCTGCTGCTGGATGAACAGTTCGGGCGGCGGAGCCCTCTCTTCCAGGAATATCCCGGGGGCGCCCCGAGGGGTCCACTACCCGGGCTGGTCTCGCAGCCAAGCAGAGCCTCCTCCTGGCCTGGCTCGCCAAATGAATCATTAAAAAAACCCGGTATAATCACGGACAAAGACCCTCTAACTAATTAAAGTTAGAAAGTGGTATGTTTATTCACCGGCGGCCGGCACGGGAGTCACCTCCGAAAGGTGTGACGGCCCTGGACAAGGTTCTTTGCCATCTCTTTATTCCCCAAGATCTTAGATACAATACATATGCATAACCCCAGCACCTCCCATCCCCATCCCATATTAAAATGAGCCCATTAGCCCTTCATGCGTGCACAGCTCTTCTCTTGAATTGGGTCAGTGGTCTCGAAATGGGTCAGTGGTCTCGAAGGATGAAGTCAAGAGAGTCTTCATCAGGTCTCAGTGACCCTCTGGCATGATCCAAGGCTCCGTGCTTCATGGTTAGCAGTTTACTTATTTTACGTTCTTCTGTACTTAAATTTATAATAGCAGCAATTAGCTCTAGCCTAAGCATCTAGTAATTATTAACCTACCATTTACCTACCTAACTTACATCTTGGTCATGGAAACTACTTCTATTCTTAGCAAAAACCTTAACTTTTTAAAACCATGATTCACAGCCCTGGGTGCTTCATATACAAACGAAACGGAAAAAAACTTTCTATTCATTCTCAGCAAAAAGACTTCCTATTCCTCCTTCTTTTGGACAAAACTGCCTTCACTTTCAAACTTATTCTCTTGCTCACTTGCCTGCATAATGCTTAGTCTCTGTTCTGCATGCTCCTTTTCTTCACTTTTACAAGGAATCCTCTCCTCATCTTCTTCTTCCTCTGCTTCTTCCATTTCCTATGCCTAGATCACCTGTTTCTCTGTTAGATTTGTTTCTCCAGCTGATTTTTGACAACTGTCCCTATCTTCTGGCACCGCTGGCTCGAGAGAGGTGATTGTCCTGCTCTGCTCTGGGCTGGAACTGCGCTCTCTTCAAGCCCTGGGGGCAATTTTGGATGCCACACCGTCAGAAAGACCTCAGGCTATTGGAGAAATGTCCAAAGGAGGGACACAGAAATAGTGAAGAGGCTGGAGGGGAAGCCATACAAAGAGTGGCTGAGGGCATTTGGTTCAGCTGCAGAGAGGACACTGAGCTCACACCTCACTTGGGACCTCTCAGCTCCTCTCAAGGGCAGCACAGGGACAGCTTTGCTCTCTGCACTCTGCGACCAGGGACAGGAGCCAAGGGAATGCCAGGAGCTGTGTCAGGGGACGATTAGGCTGGCTATCAGGGAAAGGTTTTTTTCCTCAGAGGCTGGTCAGGCACTGAATAGGTTCTCCAGGCAATGGGCACAGCCCCAAGGCTGCCAGAGATCCAGGAGCGTTTGGCCAATGCACTCAGAGATGCAGAGCGTGGGACTGTTGGAGTGTCTGTGCAGGGCCAGGAGTTGGACTTTGACGATCCCTAGGGGTCCCTTCCGACTCAGGAAACTCTTACCATTTTCCCCTCTTTCCTTTCCTTGCACAATGCTCTCAGCTTACTGTTCCACTGTATGTTCCACTTCTCAAACCTCCGCTACTTCTTTCCAGTTCAAGCACAGTTCTACTGGTTACAATCCAAAGATATACAGATTGAAAAACAACCAAAAAGAAACACCTGTTTGGAATGTCGTGGTCTTATTTGGATCTCGAACTATGAAGTCGATTGTGCCTTGCAAGTTCTAAAAGCAAAACAACAACAAAAAACACCCACCACACCGTTTTCACATAGGGATTTGCTTTCTTCTAAGAAATCCACATCCCTTCTCAAAAGGCATCTATTTCAGTAAGAGATCATCTTGAATAGATCACTTACTATCTAAAGAACCTGGAACACTCCAATACGTAATGATAAGCCTGTTACCTTGTCGTTTTCTGTTCCAAAGGCAAATGAATTTGCTCAAGTGCCGTTTGTAAGAAGGACAGAGTTCAAAGTGCGGCTCTGAGAAATGTTTTGGTTTCCCTCTCCTATCTCTATCAAAAGCACTTTCTTCAATGGCTGAAACAATACTTGATATAGTCTGAATTTTAAAGGTCATGAAAATTTTCAAAAAAGTGAAAAATTAATATAGTAGTCCGGTTTTAAACCAACGGGAGTTTTTGTTTTACATGTTTCAAGTTTTCCTTCACACTCAAATGCTGGCTGATGGATACCTAGAAGGAATCAATTCCCACAAAATGCTTCCGAGTTAGCCATTACGTCATCCATTACAATTTGCTTCAGTGTCCTGTTCCTGTCCAGTTGAAGGTCCCTGTTTAAGAGACTCAAGTACGGAGAGAAATAAAATTAAATATGACTACAGTGCCTTTAAATCTAAATCGAACTTCCTGATCAATCGCATAAAACCTTTAGACTAAATGTTGCCATTGATCTGTTTCTACTGAACACAATCACATCCTGGCTTGTTACAGATTAGTTCATTACAAAGAAAGAAATGCACAGAAGTTAAAATATTTCCAAAGAAGCATTTGACATCCTTCCTTTTGGATGGGGAACCATTCCAACACTGCTTACATAAGAGGTCAAATTACTGTCTTCCATGTTAGTTCTGCACTCTGCTCAGCGGAGCCTTTCTGGTTTATTGGCCTTTGACTTGGACATAAAGCTGAGTCTTGATTCAAGGAAAATCAATATTCACACTTGTTTTCATTTACACGGACATTGGCTTGGTCTCCTAAACAAAGAAAATGATGGGGAATTTATGTAGGTGTTCAGATAGGTAGCATTCTCTTTCCGCAACCTGGCATTGTATTTTCACTTGGTCTGTTACCTCTGGCTTTGTTTTAACGGCTCAAATTATTAGGAAGAGTATCAAACCTCCAGCTCTAGCCACAGTCCCACTGCTAGGTGTGTCAAGGCGCGTGCATCTGCCCCTCAGGTCCATACTGCTCTTCTAATGTGCCTCTGATCGAGCAGATAGGAAAGACTGTTGCATTTCCTAGATGGATTGTAAATGGCACATTCCGTGACCCCTGCTATACCCTGTAGCTTGGTCCCTCTGCCCTCCTGGCCATACAGGGCTGGCTGGGATCCAATTTCTCCCCGCCCCCCTTTTCAGACCCTAGAAAAGATCTGTGCCCCCTGTCCTCTGCCTCTTTTTTCTTGCTCCCTCTTTTCCTCGCTACCCACGAGAAATAAACCCTGTAACTTCATCAAGGAAAAGAGCCTCTTTTATTATCTTATTTACATCCATGAGGCAAGGGCCCTGGGAGCCATCACCCTAACTCCTCAGCTAGAACAGAGGAAGGGTGAATAACCCCATTTTAGGGCTGAGAAAAAGCCTCAGTTGGCACCCAACGTGAATGGTCTCTACAGACCACACCACGTTCGGCTGTGACTCCTATTTTCGGGATTCAAGAAGCCTTGGAGCTGATAAACTAGCTTAAATTTTTTTAGCTGCATTTTGTGCACTTCGAAGCCTTTTAAGCACGAACCGGGAGCCTGTCAGAAGCCCAGGAAGGTCGGTTCTGGAGGTAGACCCACTACAGTTACTCAGACGCCTCTGCCTGCAAGAAAAAAAAAGGTGAGTGGAAGCCTCCTTTTGCGGAGGGTGGGTTCCTGGAGCTCAGCTGGGGGGTCTCACCGCCGGCATTTGGCTGGCGCGGCGCAGCTCTAGAGGAGAGAGACGGCGAGGGTGTGTGCGCGGTGTGCGAGCGGGTCGGCGTGCCCGCGGCCACGTGGTGTGGCGCACGGACTGGGGGGGACCTGGACGCAGTCACCCAGGCGCAGCAGAACAGGCAGCTTTGATCAGTTGCAAAGCGGTGGCACGGAGGTTTTTTTTGCGGTTTTTTGCATTTTTTGCGGGTTTTGCGGCGGGGTCAGTCCCTACCGCGGCCAGGCACCACGTGGGTTTTACTGACAGAAACGGCGAAATTAACATCGGCTCCGCATCCAATAAAGCCTGAAAACCATAGTGTACCTGGCACGTTTTAACAACTAACTCTCTTCCTGTGTTTTTAACTGTAGTGGGGTAGATATAGTGGCAAATTGATAAATATCATGGGCTTACAGCAATCTGCCTTACAAAAGAGTATAAGAAACCAACTAAGGGAAATATTAAGTTCAGGAAATGTTTTAATATCTAAGAAAAAATTAGCCCGTTTTGCCAGCTGGCTGTCTGTTGAAAAATCTGACCTTGAATTGCAAAATATAAATTCGATTTCATTTTGTGATGAAATAGGGGATTTATTAACTTTAAAAGTGGAAAATGGAGATAAAACAGCTTCTGTATTCCTCCCGATTTTCTTACAAATTCGGAAACTTTTAATTCAGACAGAAAACAACAGACAGCAGCAGCAAAACCGTTCAGACTCACCTTCGCTTTCTTGAAAACCCTATAACCCGGACCTGGAGGGGACCCACGGGTCTCCCTGGGGGGTGCAGGGCGCCCAGCACGCTGTGGCTGCTCAGAGTCCCAGGGTCCTCCCTGGTATCCTTGTTCTGATAATTTTTGGAAAATTGTCAGCCCTTCTTCCTTGTTCACTTCCCACCTGGGCCACGGCCACGTGGCTACACCTGAAGGTGTCAGGGTCCCAGATAGCTCTGGCCATGCGATACAGCCGCTGGGGGGGGTCCCATATGGTGGCAGCCACGAGTTTCCTCCTTCATCCCGCAACCCCCTTCACCCTCTTGTCCCTGCCCCTAAGCCTGTCCCCTCCCATAACCCATCCCTGCCCTCTTCTCTACTGCCCTTTCCCCCCTCCAAGACCCCGCCCTGCATGGCACCCAGCGACCCCGCCCACAGGTGTTGCAACCCTGAATCCCACCACCCCTCCCCCGCTCTGGTTTCACATTCCTTCCCTCCAAGCTGCTGTGGGGTGGGGGAGGGCAGTGGAGCCCCTGCTGAGTTCAGTGCCGGTGGGGGTGGGGGTCGGGAGGGATCAGCTCACAGCCCCTGCGGGACAGATGGTGTTCCCCTGGTGGGGGGGGGGGGTGGGCAGCCTCCCGGGCCGGGTGGGGGGGGATGCCCAACCCTGAAAGTCAACACCAGGAAAAAGACTATATACCATCAGTTGCTCCTGTAGTTTATCTTGGTAAGAGGAATGGTAGAAGAAGTTATCAACCTTTGTCCTAACCAGATAAAAAAGGGAATGTGTAAAGTACAGAGAGAATTTGGTAGAAATAGTGAAATCTTAAAAGGCATGATGAAAGCCACCTTTACGTAAAACGAACTGGATCAATATGATATAAAAGAGCTTTTCCGACGTCTGTTAACTCCTTCAGAATATGATCTATGGGAAAGCCTGTGGAAAAGATCTTTGAAAGTGCTTTTACTAGAGCTTTTAAAAAGCTCAGATGATGCAAAAGATGCTGATAATAATGACATAACATATGAACACCTATGTGGGGAAAAGGATTGGCATTGCCCAGATAGCCAAAGCAGAGTACTATCCAAGTCTGTCCTGGATAAAATATGCAATGTTGCAGAAAAGGCTTTTAATCAATTACCAACAGTAGATACTAAAGGCAGTTATGTTAACATTAAACAGTTTGCTTCTGAGAATTTCTTACAGTTTGTGGACCGCCTTCGTACGCAAGTAGAAAGTCAGGTGTCTGACCCAGTGGTACAAGCTGAATTAATTAAAGAAAAGGCTCAGAGGAATGCTAATGAAACCTGCCGTAGGGTTATTCTTGGCCTTCCCCTCGAGCCAGCACCTAGCTTAGCACAGATGATAGAAGCCTGCACCAGGAAAGCAGAACTGCTCAGTGGACACGAGAGAAAGCCAGGACTGGCACACCCAAAGACCACGGCAGCTGTAACACCAGAAGCCAAGAAGCAACCAATGTCACCAGAGCAGCTGCAGCACATCCTCTGCTTCCAGTGCAAGCAGCCAGGACACTTCGCCAGAGACTGTCCACACAACCAGAAACAGAAAAAAACCAACAAACAAAAAAACTAGCTTTACAGCGCGTACCCGCCATTAACACAATACCGCGCTCGGCTATAAATGCAGCGGGCTCCACACTTGCAAAGGTCTCTCTCTTAATAAACAAAAAGGGGGAGGATGGGATAGAGGGTGTGGGGATGCATGACAATGAAAATATTAAATGTTCAATTAACACGGTTTGGAAGCCACTAGGCCGTTTTAGGCTTGTGACTACAAAAGGTTTTCATGTCAGGTCACCTGATTGGACAGTCATAACAGTGGACTTACCTAACAGTACACAGGACGTGACGTTAAACCACATGAAACTGGACAGTGAGTGCTTTGTTGTCGGGGACACAGCACACACACCCCCAGAGATTGAGGTAGCTCCCATGACCATCAAGGGAAGCATAACTGGCCTCATTCTCCTGGCATGATGTCCTCTGCCACCATATTACCTGGTTGAGGGACAAATCCTTGCCCAGGCCATTCCTGTTCCAGCGGAGTTCCCAGTAGATGGAAAATCACCTGAAGTCTACTGGGCAGAAGTGGTGGGTGAGGACAAACCTTCTCTGGCATGCAACCTAACCCGTGGATGAGATAACCTCCATGTGGGGGGGTACTGGACACAGGTGCTGATGTGACTATCATACCCAAAAGGATGTGGCCGTCACATTGGGAACTTCAGCCTGTGGCAGGCAGAATCCAGGGTGTAGGAGGAGTAAAATTGGCAAAAATATCAGAAAGCATCGTGGAGATTCAGGGTCCGGATGGAAAATTGGCTAGCATCCGTCCATTTGTTACAGACTATAAATGCCCTCTATGGGGGAGAGACACCATGTCCCAGTGGGGGGTAAAATTGATTATTCCTAAGACTCCTCGGGATTTTTAGAGGTGGCCACTGTACAGAGCCCTACCCAAAAGGTGAAATGGCTAGATGATACCCCAAAGTGGGTAGCACAGTGGCCGATGAGTAAGGAAAAGCTCAGGGCACTTGAGGAGCTTGTGGAGGAGCAATTGGCTAAAGGCCACATAGAGGAGACCACAAGTGCGTGGAATTTTCCGGTTCTTTTGATAAAGATACTGGGGAAGGAAAAGTGAAGGCTGTTCCACTACCTCCGGGAAATAAACAAAGTAATTGAGGACATGTGGTCTCTCCAACCTGGAATGCCTTCTCCAACAATGCTTCCTAGAGATTGGCAATTGGCTGTTCTAGACATCAAGGACTGTTTCTTCCACATTCCCCTACACCCAGAGGATGCCCCAAGGTTTGCCTTCTTGGTTCCTACCATCAATCGAGAAGCCCCAATGAAGAGCTACCATTGGAAGTTTTTGCCCCAGGGATTAAAATGTAGTCCCTCCATCTGCCAGTGGCATGTGGCCTCATTGCTGTCCCAGGTGTGTGCCCAGAGACGGGAGGCCATTATCCTTCATTACATGGATGATGTGCTTGTGTGTGCCCCCGATAACTCTCTTCTCCAAGACACACTTGACCTAGTGGTTAAAGTTTTAACCTCTGCTGGATTTGAATTGCAGGAGGACAAAGTCCAAAGGATGCCACCTTGGAAGTACCTGGGCTTGGAAATTACTGCACGGACCATTATTCCGCAGAAATTGGAAATTAATTGTAATCCAAAAACCTTAGCAGATCTCCATTCCCTGTGTGGGTCATTGAATTGGGTCAGGCCCTGGCTAGGCCTCACTAATGGGGACCTAGAACCTCTCTTCAATTTATTGAAGGGGGAGAGAGAGCTGTTTTCTCCCAGGGAACTGACCCCAGAGGCAAAGACTGCAATCGAAAAGCTTCAAAAGACTTTAGGAGAGAGGCAAGTTCACGGTTACCAGCCCCAGCTGCCCTTCAAAATCATTGTCCTAGGAAAACTGCCACACTTACACGGGTTAATATTCCAATGGATCAAGGAGCAGAGAGAGTCACTCTTAATCATAGAGTGGGTCTTCCTCTCCCACCAAAGACCCAAAACTATCACTAAGCCACAAGAGTTAATAGCTCAGCTGATTCGGAAAGCAAGGATGAGACTGTATGAACTAGCTGTTTGTGACTTCACACGTATTCACCTCCCTGTTAAACTGTCTGAGGAGGGGAGGAACTCTCCTGAAAGATTGACTAAAGAGATATATGAGCACTTGCTCCAGAGCAATGCCAGTCTCCAATTAGCCATGGACAGCTATAGAGGACAAATATCAGTCCATGCCCCGTCTCACAAGCTGTTTAATGAGGAATTCCACCTCATTCCTCGTGAGAAGAGGAGTTGGATACCACTCAAAGCTCTCACAGTGTTCACGGATGCATCTGGGGCATCCCACAAGTCGGTGATGACTTGGAGAAATCCTCAGACTCAGCATTTGGAAGTTGATGTTGAGTTTGTGGAAGGATCACCCCAGGTAGCTGAACTGGCAGCAGTTGTGAGAGCCTTTGAGAAGTTCTCAGAGCCAATCAACTTCGTAACAGACTCAGCCTATGTAGCAGGGGTAGTGTCCAGAGCAGAACAGGCAGTGCTCAGAGACATCGAGAATGAGCAGCTTTTCAGGTTGCTTTCCAAACTAATTTATTTGATTTCTCATAGAGAACACCCGTTCTATGTGATGCATGTGAGATCACACCCAGATTTGCCAGGCGAAATTGGAGAAGGGAACAGTCAGGCAGACTCCCTTGCAATTCCAGCAGAACAAGCAAGCCTTCCTGACATCTTCCAACAGGCAAAGCTGAGCCACCAGCAGTATCACCAGAATACACCAGGTCTAATGCGTCAGTTCCAGCTAACACGGAGTCAGGCTCGAGCCTTTGTGGCCACCTGTCCCAACTGTCAGCTCCAGACCATGCCCTCAATGGGCATGGAGGTAAACCCCCGAGGTCTTGGCAGTTGTGAGGTATGGCAGACAGACATCACACACATTCCTAGTTTCGGTCGCCTCAAATATGTGCATGTTAGCATTGACACATATTCAGGCGCAGTCTATGCCTCTGCCCACGCAGGAGAAAGGGTAATGCACGCCAAACAACACCTAGTGCAAGCCTTTTCAGTATTGGGGATCCCTAGGGAAATCAAAACTGATCAGGGCACAGTGTATAAGTCCAAGGAGTTCCTGGAATTCATCCAGCAGTGGGGAGTGGAACATAAAACTGGCACCTCCCACTCCCCCATAGGCCAAGGTGTAGTTGAGCGAGCCAATCCGATGCTCAAGCAGGTTTTGGCTAAACAGAGAAGTTCAACTGTGTGGATGTCTCCACAGCAGAAGCTCTGCAAAGCCATGTTTACTATCAATTTCCTGAATTGTTCATTTGAGAACATGAGTCCACCTGTGGTACGTCACTTTAACAGTGGTAAACAGTTCAAGTTATCCCAACATCCTCCAGTTTTGATTAGGGACCCAGAAACCTGGGAAATCAAAGGTCCCTATGAGCTCGTTACCTGGGGACGTGGCTATGCGTGCGTATCCACTCCCTCAGGCCCTCGGAGGATTCCCCAAAAGTGGGTAAAACCGTATGTCCCCAAATATCCTGCTCCAACTGAGGGGAATGAGGAGCAGGTGGCTGTGGCTTCAAAGAGAAGACGCCACCGGAAAAAAGAAAAAGAAATCCTCCTAAAGGATGGCATTCCGGCAGATAGAGACTTTAAAAAGGTTTTATAATGTTTGTCTTTCCTTTTAGAGAAAAGCTTCTCTTCTCTCAGTCCCGTGATGAACCCCCTCCAAACTGTCTTCCTGTTAACACTGAACAGTCTGGCAGCTGCATGGATCGTCCCTCAACCACGTCAGAACATTTGGGTGACCCTGGCACAGACGCTCCAACAAGAAAACATATGTCTGTCCTGTCTCGGTTTGAAAGACAGGTATGGTCTAAGGAAAGGCAGGAGCCCCTTTTCTGCGATGCAGAGTGCAACCCCCCTCCCTTTTAATTATTTTAGGTCCAATTCAGACACCTTCAGGCAGGAGATATGGGGATGAGAATAACAGTTCTTTACTGGTATTTAACAAAGCAGAAAAAACAACAACAGCTATAAAAATTGGCAACAGAAACAGTCTAGCTCCGCTCCAGTCCCTTCTGGCCGCAGGCCATCTCCCTGTGCTGTTACCGGTGCTGTGGGGGCAGGGCAGGTCCCGCGCAGTTGAAGAGGGCTGGGTGATGGCGGCCGCGGCCCAGGGGTGAGAGGGGATGGGGAAAGTTACTCCCCCCTCACGGTGTCGGTCGTGGTGCTCAGCAGAGTGTCCGGAGGTAGTAGGGTGAGCTAGGAGAGCAGCAGAGCGATGTCCAAAGGCAGGGAGCGTGGATCTCAGCGCTGGGATGACAGGAGAAGATGCCAGAGCAGAGCCCAGGTTGTCTTCCCACTCCAGGAGCCAAGCGAGAGAGCGAGTCCCCCACTCCAGACCCCCCTATCCCACCTTTCCTTTTCCGGTTCCCCCCTCCTCCCCCTCCAGCCACCCCCCTAGGAGAGAACATTATCTGTCGTTTTAAGGTGTAGCCACAATTACTTAGCATAACAATGGGAGAAATTCCACAGAAAGAAAAGCGAAGCATTCAACCCCCAACATTATCCACCCCTGAATTTCTCCCATACTAATATGCTATATCAAATTAAACTGTTACATTATATATACATACATGCAGTTAGAGACATAGGCACAGTACTATAGGTATTTCACCCTAAAACAAGGTCTCCTTGGGGTATGCATCTGGTCTCTCCATTCTTTTGCATCACCCACCAGGTGCAACCTGGTCCTTGAGCGAATACAACTCCATGGATGGGATTGTCTTTGCTGGAGGCAGGATTCACCCAAACAGTTTTTCCTAGCATACCTCTCATGTGTACCACTGGAACCTTATCTCCATTCGATATTCCCAAGGGCTCAGATTGGGCAGGGCCTGCTCGGTTAGTGGAACCTCGGGTGTTCACTAACCAGGTGGCCTTTGGTAGATTAATCTCCCAGTTCTTGAAAGTTCCCCCACCCAGTGCCTTCAAGGTGGTTTTAAGCAGGCCATTGCACCGTTCAACTTTCCCTGCAGCTGGTGCATGGTAGGGGATATGGTACACCCACTCAATGCCGTGTTCTCTAGCCCAGGTGTGTATAAGGCTGTTCTTGAAATGAGTCCCATTGTCTGACTCAATTCTCTCAGGGGTACCATGCCTCCAAAGAACTTGTTTTTCCAGGCCCAGGATGGTGTTCCGAGCAGTGGCATGAGGCACAGGGTAGGTCTCCAACCATCCAGTGGTGGCTTCCACCATGGTCAGTACATAGCGCTTGCCCTGGCGGGTTTGAGGCAGTGTGATGTAGTCAATCTGCCAGGCCTCTCCATACTTATATTTGGACCATCGCCCCCCATACCAGAGGGGCTTCACCCGCTTGGCTTGCTTGATGGCAGCGCATGTCTCACAGTCATGGATAACTTGAGAAATACTGTCCATGGTTAGATCCACCCCTCGGTCTCGTGCCCACTTATAGGTGGCATCTCTGCCCTGATGACCTGAGGCATCATGGGCCCATCGAGCCAGGAACAACTCTCCCTTGTGCTGCCAGTCTAAATCTATCTTCGACACCTCTATCTGTGCAGCCTGATCTACCTGCTCATTGTGTTGGTGTTCCTCATTAGCCCGACTCTTGGGGACATGGGCATCTACGTGACGGACTTTCACAGGCAACTTCTCTACCCGGGCGGCAATGTCTTTCCATTCATTGGCAGCCCAGATTGGTTTTCCCCTACGTTGCCAGTTAGCCTTTTTCCACCTTTCCAGCCATCCCCACAGAGCATTGGCTACCATCCATGAATCAGTGTAAAGGTAGAGTTTTGGCCACTTCTCTCTTTCAGCAATGTCCAGGGCCAGCTGAACAGCTTTGAGTTCAGCAAGTTGACTCGATCCACCTTCTCCTTCGGTAGCTTGTGCAACCTGTCGTGTGGGGCTCCATACGGCTGCTTTCCACTTCCGGTTCATCCCCACGATGCGGCAGGAACCATCAGTGAAAAGAGCATAGCATGTTTCATCTGCTGGCAGTTGGTTATATGGTGGGGCTTCTTCGGCCCGGGTCACCTGTTCCTGTTCCTCTTCGTCAGCAAGGCCAAAGTCTTCCCCTTCCGGCCAGTTGGTAATTATCTCCAAAATCCCAGGGCGATTCGGGTTTCCAATACGGGCACGTTGTGTGATGAGGGCAATCCATTTACTCCATGTGGCATCAGTGGCATGGTGGGTTGAGGGAACCTTTCCTTTAAACATCCAGCCCAGCACTGGCAGTCGGGGTGCCAGGAGGAGTTGTGTTTCTGTGCCAACCACCTCTGAGGCTGCTTGGACCCCTTCATAGGCGGCCAAGATATCCCTCTCCGTCGGAGTGTAGTTGGCCTCGGACCCTCTGTAGCTTCGGCTCCAGAACCCCAGTGGTCGGCCTCGCGTCTCACCAGGCACCTTCTGCCAAAGGCTCCAGGACAGACCATGGTTCCCGGCTGCAGAGTAGAGCACGTTCTTCACATCTGGTCCCGTCCTGACTGGGCCAAGGGCTACTGCATGAGCAATCTCCTGCTTGATCTGGGCAAAGGCTTGCTGCTGCTCAGGACCCCAGTGGACATCGTTCTTCTTGCGGGTGACCAGGTAAAGAGGGCTCACAATCTGGCTGTACTCAGGAATGTGCATTCTCCAAAAGCCTATGGCACCTAGGAAGGCTTGTGTTTCCTTCTTGCTGGTTGGTGGAGACATTGCAGTGATCTTATTGATGACCTCACTGGGAATCTGGCGCCGTCCATCTTGCCACTTTACTCCCAGGAACTGGATCTCTTGGGCAGGGCCTTTGACTTTGCTCTTTTTAATGGCGAAGCCGGCTCCCAGCAGAATCTCAATGATCTTTTCTCCTTTCTGAAATACTTCCATTGCCGTATCCCCCCACACAATGATGTCATCAATGTACTGCAGATGTTCTGGAGCTCCACCCTTCTCCAGTGTAGCCTGGATCAGTCCATGACAGATGGTGGGGCTGTGTTTCCACCCCTGGGGCAGTCGGTTCCACATGTATTGCACACCCCTCCAGGTGAAAGCGAACTGAGGCCTGCACTCTGCTGCCAGAGGAATGGAGAAGAATGCATTGGCGATGTCAATGGTGGCGTACCACTTTGCTGCCTTGGACTCCAGCTCGTACTGCAGTTCCAGCATGTCCGGCAGGGCAGCGCTCAGCGGTGGAGTCACCTCATTGAGTGCACGATAGTCCACTGTCAATCTCCATTCTCCTTCCGATTTACGCACAGGCCAGATGGGGCTGTTGAAGGGTGAGTGGGTTTTGCTGACCACCCCTTGGCTCTCCAGCTCACGGATCATCTTGTGGATGGGGATCACGGCATCTCGATTCGTCCGGTACTGCCGGCGGTGCACTGTTGAGGTAGCAATTGGCACCTGTTGCTCTTTCACCCTGAGGAGTCCCACTGCAGATGGGTTTTCTGATAGCCCAGGCAGGGTGTTCAACTGCTTAATGCCCTCTGCTGCCACAGCAGCTATTCCAAAAGCCCACCTGAGTCCCTTTGGGTCTTTGTAATAGCCATTCCTGAGGAAGTCTATGCCTAGGATACATGGTGCCTCTGGGCCAGTCACAATTGGATGTTTCTGCCACTCTTTCCCAGTCAGGCTCACCTCAGCCTCCAGTAAAGTCAATTCCTTAGATCCCCCCATAACCCCAGCAATTGAAACAGGTTCCTTCCAGACATGTCCTGATGGTATTAATGTACATTGTGAACCAGTGTCAACCAATGCTCTGTGTTCCTGTGGCTCTGATGTGCCAGGCCATCGGATCCACACCGTCCAAAAGATCCGTTTTTCCCGTGCCTCTCCCTGGCTAGAGGCAGGGCCCCTCTAGCCCTGGTTATTATTTCTCTCCTGGGCATACATACTGGAGGTTCCTTCAAGGGGATCTGACAGATCATCCTCCCTTCTGTAATACCCTGCACCTCCATGGGAGGCTGAGGCTACCCTCACTTTAGTGGAGTTCCCTCTGTTGGTGTTCCCCTCCCTGAGTTGGCGCACCCGTGCTGCCAGGACAGAAGTGGGTTTCCCATCCCACCTTCTCATGTCTTCCCCGTGGTCACGTAGAAAAAACCACAGGTCAGCACGTGGGGTGTACCCTCTCTCCCTAGCTGGGGGGCGTTGGGCTCTACTTTTGGGGTCCATGACTCTCACTGGTGCTGCACTGATCTTCCTCACCTCTTCCCTTATCTCCTTCATCTCCTCCTTAAACTCCTCTCTGAGGTCCTTAGCCACAGCAGAGACATGAGCCTGCACTGGGCCAGCCATCATACTCTGAAAATTCCTGAGCCTGTTGGCAACAGAACCCACTGTCACTTGGTTGGTATCAGCATCAATCATTGCAATAAAGGGGGTATATTGAGACGGGCCCAGGTTTGCCAGATTCCACAACATCTGCCCTGTGCACCTGACCTTGTCAGGGTCATTGTCATGCTGTCCATCCCTCCCAAAGAGCACCTCCAGTACTGCCACTTCTCTCAGCTTTTGGATCCCTTCCTCAAGGGTATTCCAACGTGTTCTCTGGTGGTACTCCTGCATTCTTTCCCTGTGGACAAATCTCTCTCTCACACTCATTAAAAGTCGCTCCCAGAGGGAAAGGAGACCTGTCTCCCTTACAAATACCTGGTCCACACCTGAGTCCTGGGTCAAGGCTCCCAAATTCCTTGCCTCAGTACCATCCAGTTGCACACCTGTACCCATAAGGTCCCAGACCCGCAGTAACCAGGTTGTAAAAGCCTCACGGCCCCGTCGTACAATGTCTTTTCGCAGGTTACGGAGACTCTCGTATGACAGGGACTCGGTGATGATCTCAACTTCTGGCTCCCCTGCTGTTTGTGAGGGGCCCCCTTCCTGACCCTTATTATCTAGGTGCCTTGTTTTCATCTTAGACTTCCTAGTTTCCACAGGGGCAACTGCTGCTGGCTGTGAGTGCCCTTGCAGTTCAGCTGGAACCTGGACAGATGTAACATCTGTGGGTCCCACCGCTGCACCATCAGAGTCTCCCTCTTTAAGGCAGGGGGAGGGTTTCTCACCAGCTGGGGAGAGGTACTCCTTCAGCATCTGGCCCATCTCACCTATCTCCTTTGCTAGCACCCCCACCCATTCTGGGTGGTTCCTTTCCAAGGTGGGCTGTGGAGCAGGGTCAAACTCTGGGGTAATATCCCTAGTCTCTGGGATAGGATCAGGCTCTGGGGTAACCTCCCTAGTCTCTGGGACAAGATCAGGCTCTGGGGTAACCTCCCTAGTCTCTGGGACAGGATCAGGCTCTGGGGTAACATCACTAATCCCTGGGGTAGGTATCAGGGTTGTTATCCAAGTCAATCTCCCCTTATCTCTGAATGTTAGATAGAACAGGTTTAACAGGGATATAAGCAACACTAGCCACAATATAATGTCATTAGCATTTAAAGTGGATTGGAACCCCTTGAAGACTGGTGGGGTGAACTTCAAAAACCCTGTGATGGGTTGAGAAAAAATTTCACCTGCTGCCACTTCCTCACAGTAAGTACCATTATTGAAGTAGCCCCAGAAACACACACTTAGAGTGTGATAGCTCTGAATCCATGTGGCCATCTTCCAGAGAAAATTAAAAATCCATGAATTCCTCAACTGATCAACCCACATAATAAACTGGATAATAGCCACAGTAACCTTGGTTATGAGACTCATGTTTAAAAAAGGGCTTGCAAATGGGAGAGATATAGCAGTGACCACATGGAGGCCAATCCAGGGTAAGCTGGACAGCATGGTGTCACCTACCACAAGCTTGGGTAATTTAAGAACTGTTATCCCCTTTTCTACCCCTCTCTCAATGCCCTCAGGCAATGCCCCACGTTGGGCGCCAAAATTTGTCTCGGTTTGAAAGACAGGTATGGTCTAAGGAAAGGCAGGAGCCCCTTTTCTGCGATGCAGAGTGCAACCCCCCTCCCTTTTAATTATTTTAGGTCCAATTCAGACACCTTCAGGCAGGAGATATGGGGATGAGAATAACAGTTCTTTACTGGTATTTAACAAAGCAGAAAAAACAACAACAGCTATAAAAATTGGCAACAGAAACAGTCTAGCTCCGCTCCAGTCCCTTCTGGCCGCAGGCCGTCTCCCTGTGCTGTTACCGGTGCTGTGGGGGCAGGGCAGGTCCCGCGCAGTTGAAGAGGGCTGGGTGATGGCGGCCGCGGCCCAGGGGTGAGAGGGGATGGGGAAAGTTACTCCCCCCTCACGGTGTCGGTCGTGGTGCTCAGCAGAGTGTCCGGAGGTAGTAGGGTGAGCTGGGAGAGCAGCAGAGCGATGTCCAAAGGCAGGGAGCGTGGATCTCAGCGCTGGGATGACAGGAGAAGATGCCAGAGCAGACCCCAGGTTGTCTTCCCACTCCAGGAGCCAAGCAAGAGAGCGTCCCCCGCTCCAGACCCCCCTATCCCACCTTTCCTTTTCCGGTTCCCCCCCCCTCCCCCTCCAGCCACCCCCCTAGGAGAGAACATTATCTGTCGTTTTAAGGTGTAGCCACAATTACTTAGCATAACAATGGGAGAAATTCCACAGAAAGAAAAGCGAAGCATTCAACCCCCAACATGTCCACAGCAGCAACAGCAAACTCTATGTCCACCTGCCTGGTAGGAATCCCATTGAAGGCTGGAGAATATTCAGCCAGTTTTGAAACACAAATGTCCAATGAAATTCCTGAGTCACACACCATTTCATCACACAACAATCATAGGCAGCAAGCTGGAGTAAGTAAAAACCCCATAGAGGAGTTGCTGCCAAGTTTGCCCAAAGCAGCTCAGGAACCCCAAAAATTAGAGCTGTTAGGTTCCTACCCAGCACAATATTGCATTCACTTTAGGATCTTCCCAAAAACTTCTAGCACAAAAGAATTCCACAATATAATGAAATATCGTGGTGAATTCACTGCCAAAAGATGGTGCAATACTATAAGCCATATTGCAGCTGATACCCCAACTTATTCAAGCCCCAAAAGCCTCCCAAAGGGATTGTTCTTAATTTGTGGGGACCGGGCGTGGGCAGGGATCCCTTCTCGGCTCTTAGGAGGGCCATGCACCTTCGGTCGATTGTCTCTGTTGGCACCCAACGAAACCTTAATAAACGATTGGACTCACAAATACAAATAGGGTAATAAAATCCAAAAAAGAAGTGCAGACAATTTGGACCCAAACTGTGATTCTGAAATTTTCCATTGGGCCAAGTCCAAAAGGATTGCTGCGTCCCTGTTTCTTCCTTGGGTTGCCGCAGCTAAAGCTCTAGGCGAATTGGGCCACCTACAGTGTTGCGTAGTCAAACAGGCAAACTTAACATACACCGCAATCAGGCCCCTCCTAGAAAACGAGGAAATTACCAGACAGGCCACACTACAAAATCGTGCTGCTATAGATTTTCTCTTACTACTGCATGGACATGAGTGCCAGGAATTTGAAGGACTTTGCTGTATGGACCTCACCTCGAGAGCTCCTAACATCCATGCTGCTCTCCAAAACATGAACAACTTGATCGGACAAGTGAAGCAAGAATCTGAAGATTGGTTCAACGGACTCTTCAAAGGCTGGGGACTCACAGGGTGGTGGACATCTATAATCAAAACAATTATGTTAATTTTTGTTATTCTTTTCCTTTTAATAATGGCGTTCGGGATCCTACGTCACTTCGTTTTCAAGGCTATTAATGGTCTCATTCCCTCTACCTCAGTAGTCAATCACATAGATATGAAAAACTTCGAACAATCGAACCCTCCCACCAGCTGCAAGTGGTGGGCAAAACCATAATTTGAATGAAACTAATATCCTTCTTTCAACTTTGTTAAACAAAAAACCGGGAGATGTTGCATTTCCAAGATGCATTGTAAATGGTACATTCCGTGCCCTGTAGCTTGGTCCCTCTCCCCTCCTGGCCATACAGGGCTGGCTGGGATCCAATTTCTCCCTGCCCCCCTTTTCAGACCCTAGAAAAGATCTGTGCCCCCTGACCTCTGTCTCTTTTTCTCTTGCTCCCTCTTTTCCTCGCTACCCATGAGAAATAAACCATCTAACTTCATCAGGGAAAAGAGCCTCTTTTGTTATCTTATTTAAGTGGATGAGGCAAGGGCCCTGGGAGCCATCACCCTAACTCCTCAGCTAGAACAGAGAAAGGGTTAAGAACCCCATTTTAGGGCCAAGAAAAAGCCTCCAAAGACCTCCTGGGTGTGTGAACAGTGCTGCTTCCTCTATGGCTTCAGAGCTGCTGCTAAGATCTTCAGGAAGGAGAGCGGTATTGAACCAATTTTTAGATGGTTTTTATAGTTGCAAGTGCTTGGCTATCTTAAACTTCTGAGTTCCTAGAACTTTGAATGAGATCAAATCTATGAGTGAAGAGATGATGTTGCAGACCAACTTCTGATTCCGGTGATCCAAGAATCTGCACTACTCCTTTTACCTTCTGAATAAGGCATGGATGTGATGGTATGCACAGTAATACTGATGTGCTATGGTTTTTGAATGATAGCAGTCTTCCTTTGTCCCATTCCTAAACCGTGGGCATTATTTGCCTTAACCTTGTTCAGTAGGGACATTATTCTATATTCCTACATGAAGTGAAAAGCACTCTTTTTCCATATCTTCACACAACAGCATTAAAACAAGGCCTAAGTAGTACAACCAATGTTCAAAGATGCTCTACCTTTTAAGTTGACGATACAAAATTCATACCTTGTTCTAATTTGATCTCAAGAAGAAAGGGTGTTCTCCAAATACTCCTTCAGCTCTTCCTCACAGCTCACCGTTTTCCTTTTTTCTAAGATTGTATCCAGATCACTTTCATCATATAAGGACACATAAAAAAGCTAGTAAAAATGGTTTCGTAGATACTAAAATCTCCCCAACTATTTAGGATTCAAGGAAGTTAATTATGCACATATATTCTACACCCAGAAGAGAAAGCTACCTCAGCAAAACTCATCCCATATGAAAATCATCCTAGATAATGAACACCTCTGACACTGCCACCCCAAGTTGGTTGTTGAAACAATGAGAACCTCACATCCAGACTCTAGACCTGCACAAGATCTCGTAATAGCAACTTGCAGCCACTTTCTACAGAAAGCAGCAGTGATCTCTATCACTGTTTCTATACCAAGAATAAGACAGGACTGTCCATTCAGCGTGAATCAAGCAGTTAGCAAAAATGCACCTGACAGAATGAAACTGAAGAGTAGAAATTCCCATCTAAAAGTCAAAGATCACGTTTTTAATTTTATAGCAGGTATTTTGAATTTCAGAGGGCTCTTTGCATTAAGAAGTCCTGTCTTTATAGCACACCCTTGATTTTATGTTTCTACCTGTATTATGGCCATTTAGCCGTCTCCTTAAAATCACTCCAAAGAAAAACATTCAAGTGAACAAGTTCTTTCTAAACTGCTGGAAGGTGAAATGAATGAGTAAGAGGATATGTAACATGATAAAAGGCTGCCTGGAATTTTACGACTGGTATCCAACATGGCGTCTTCTATCTGGAGAGTAAAAAAAATCAGTCTCCAAGTAAACTGCTAAGAATGCGGATTATCCAAACTTCTGTTTATTCTGGCACCATAAAGCACCAAATCACATTCTATAATTTATCCCTTTAGAAACAACTGCCCGACATTTTTTATGTATAGAAAAGATTGGAAGACATTTGGGAGATCATTTCCAGCTATTCCTAAAGTCTGATCTTAAGCAGACTGGGCCATACGTCATTCATGGCTATCATATGTATTTCAGACAGAAATGATCATAAAAATACAATCTATTTATATGACAAATAATAAACACAAGAATTATGAACACTTCCACATGAAACTCTTCCACACCAAACTGTTTCTTTGGAGTGTTTTGTCACACTATGGACCTCTTTCTCAGGTGACATCAATAGCCTACCACGCAGAAGGCAGTGCAGGTGGGAGCACAGGAAGAGCAGACTAATCTCAAGGAGTGATGAAAATATATGTCATCAAATAAAAGAAACGTACATCCACGTGCTCCACTTCTTCTTCAAACCAACATTTTAGTTTCTCAGTCATCTGAAGCATGCTGGAGTGCACAAGTTCAGCATCTTCTGCTGTGCAAATGTTCATATCCAACAGGGTCATCTGAAGGAATAGAAGAACAAATTATTGACATGCACAGAAGAAATACTGATTTCATGTAGGAGAGCACTCCCTTCATTACTGGCATTTGTTATGGCTTTTCCACATTTCAAGTACAACTACCAACTAATACTGTGAAAACAAACGGATGGCTTACTTTTTGGACAGAGTAAGGCGGAGGTTAAAAAGGAATTCCACTTGTTATCTCAATGTTTGGTGCATCCTCAGACGCATTTTTCTCGAATGACACATTGGACCACGGCTATCACAGACAAAAGCTGTGGCACTCAACTTGCACATCTGCCCTTTCTCCTGACATTTGCCCTCGACCAGCCCATATTGGATGCTCATTTTGTCCACACACTCCACATTAGGGCTGTTTGAATGCTATGGAACTGACCACAGTCAAAATTCCCACCTGTCATAGTGCAGTGTGACATGGAAACATGACAGAGGCCATGTGCTGAATCCCAGCACACGGAACAGATCCCAGCAGTGCCTACAGACCTTTGCCTACAGACACCAAAGACTACCAGCCAAAGAAATCAAGACATTTTCATACACAGCTGTTTGCCATTATGCTTCAAAGTAGCAAGGTACTTACAATCGCTACCAACTTCTTTGCTACCATACAGGCTACAAACATCCCAAAAGGATTTGTTCTGGAGCAAGAGAAGGCAGACACACAGAGGGAAGGCATGCTGCAAGGACACAGAGAAAGGAAGTATCTCCAATACTTCCCCTCTACTTCTCCAGGAGTTAAAAAGGTGTATTTTTGTATGATTGAGAAGGGATCCATGTAAAAATTAAATTTGATTTCCCCCAGATTCATTCTAACCGAGCCAGTTCCTGCTAGATCTCACCATGCACAGGTATTTGTACTGGCCAAAGGAAAGCCATGCCACAGGCAACTTCTTTGGCTCTTACTGCCACCTCCAAGTGTTGGGGGTTGAATGCTTCGCTTTTCTTTCTGTGGAATTTCTCCCATTGTTATGCTAAGTAATTGTGGCTACACCTTAAAACGACAGATAATGTTCTCTCGTAGGGGGGTGGCTGGAGGGGGAGGGGGGGGGAACCGGAAAAGGAAAGGTGGGATAGGGGGGTCTGGAGCGGGGGACTCGCTCTCTCGCTTGGCTCCTGGAGTGGGAAGACAACCTGGGCTCTGCTCTGGCATCTTCCCCTGCCATCCCAGCGCTGAGATCCACGCTCTCTGCCTTTGGACATCGCTCTGCTGCTCTCCCAGCTCACCCTACTACCTCCGGACACTCTGCTGAGCACCACGACCGACACCGTGAGGGGGGAGTAACTTTCCCCATCCCCGCTCACCCCTGGGCCGCGGCCGCCATCACCCAGCCCTCTTCAACTGCGCGGGACCTGCCCTGCCCCCACAGCACCGGTAACAGCACAGGGAGACGGCCTGCGGCCAGAAGGGACTGGAGCGGAGCTAGACTGTTTCTGTTGCCAATTTTTATAGCTGTTGTTTTTTTTTTCTGCTTTGTTAGATACCAGTAAAGAACTGTTATTCTCATCCCCATATCTCCTGCCTGAAGGTGTCTGAATTGGACCTAAAATAATTAAAAGGGAGGGGGGTTGCACTCTGCATCGCAGAAAAGGGGCTCCTGCCTTTCCTTAGACCATACCTGTCTTTCAAACCAAGACACCAAGCAACTGAGAAGGCATGTGGGAACACACGGAACAAAGAATAGAGCAAACATGCACTCTCAAAGCAACTGTCTGCCTCATCGTTGCCCGGGAGAAAAGAAAATATTGCTTGAATTCCAGACTGTTCTTAGGATTTCCCGACCTACCTAGACGTTTGTTTCAATTCTCCAGAGTTCTGCACCATTCGTTTCCATCAGATTTGGCACGTGTTGGAGGCAACAAGGTGCTATCAAAGTAGGAAACAAGAGTCAGGTATCCTAAAATACAAACCAGTCAGTACTTCAAATATAAAATTATGAATCAGAATATCCATACTACTGGGCTTTCTTTTATTTACAGCCATCTTGGCAATGATAATAAACCTGAGATTGTTGTTGTTCAAGGCCAACTGTTTACTGCCCGATAAGGAACTAACTGTCATCTACCTTGTTCCTACATCCACTGTAAAAAACCTCCCTGTAAAGATCATAATGCATTGCACCCACACCAATGCGTCTTGTGTTCAGGATGGATATTCAAACGTAGCAACGTTAGATTTCTATCCAGACTCCTCTATTAATTTATTACACAAATAAAATCCCACGCCATGGAGAAAAAATGCCTTGACCAAAGCACCAACTTCTAGCTCTCCACCCATCTATGCCCATTTCTACTATGTTTCAAGATTTACTTCTGCATTCCTCCATTTTTAGAGCCTGGTCGCCACCTATTAAGTGTCGCTGGGGCACTGAAAATCAAGAATGCATTTTTTTCCATTCAAAAGAGCTGTACAGAAATAGATGTAGACCCTGCCTTACTGCTGCATTTAGCAATCACACATTGACAGGAAGCAAAGTGCATTTTGTAGCCAAGTCCTTCATTAACTCCAGCAACAATTGTTTTCCTTTATGCTATACCCTCTTTTGCCATACCCAATATATTGCAAAGCCTTCAGTCTCTGTTCACTGAGTACCATCTGCTCCTTTACCAACTTTTCCATTTCCATATTCACAATTGGGGGATTCTGTATTTCTTCACTTGCCATAAATTCTCTGCAGGACGGAAAGTAGATATGTAGAATTGGAATCACATGATATATGTGATATCATACGTGTTATCACGTAGAAAGAAAAAATGATCAAGTATTACTTTGATAGAAACCAAAAGTGAACACTAGCCACTTTGTGTTGCTCATTGTCCAAAAGAAGACTGCCACATTTCTGACCTGAAACTCTGAACTACACACTTATTTTGCATGAGCTTCCAGTCCTTGACTCTCGCTTGCCATTTCAGTTGATGCCATTTTTCTTTCTCAACCTCTGATTTCATTCGATTCAAGAGTAGCTTGGCAGTTGCCCTCTCATTAACCAGCAGTGCTCTCTTTATATTCTGTGTATTAAAAAATAAAACCAGAAGGAGAAGCAGCATACGACATGCAAAAACAAACCAAAAATTGTCTCTTCTTCAGAAAATGAGGGGAGAAAAGAACACAAATGATAACCAATACCCTGCCAAGTAGAAATTTCTTCTATATTTCAGTGATTGATAGGCAGAAAAAATGAATTTCATTTGGGGAAAGAAAGACATTCTAGGAATATTCAGACCGCTATCTTGCCCCAGGTAAAACATTTACCATGGCCTTTGTGTTAATGAGCTTGTGAACATCAGCTGCCAAGAGGAAGGACATTTCCTCCAGTTTCACAGAATACTTGGTCAGTACATCTGCTATCTGTGCAAACAAAGAATAGATAAAAGCAAAAACAATGAAAAGTAGAACTGAAAGATCAATTTCCCAAGTCAAAATCTTCATGAACAAGACAATTTTTCCATTCAAGTGAATTCTATTTAATTAATTCATTAACTACATCAGTATCATTCTCACGTTCAAGAACAGAATTCAAAGAATCAACGTTGCTTCTTCTGAGACATTGAATCCTGAGTAGATCCCAACTTGAAATCTATTAGGACGGCATGAAAGCAATACCTGCTACATTTAGTACATGTAAACTACAAAGACATCTAGAACAGCTCTAAAAGATGAACAAACCCATGAACTTTGAAGGAGACGCTAGCAAGAAATGTGGAAATAGGCTTTATCTGCCCAGCGCTTTTCCCAAAAGCTTGGGCACTCCTTGGCATCAGTGAGAGTCTCTGTCTCATTATTCAGCAGCTGGCTTAGGGTAAAAAAGGATGCATGCAATCACTTCATTCCTGTTCATGACATAAACTTACTGCATCATCATGGAAGCCATTTACTTGGAAATATAGCCTAAAAAATAGGTGTCAGACTGGGTACATATCTAGATTGCTATGAGCAAAACCAATTTCTTTTTAACAGGAAAGCCATACAATATGCCTGCCATGGCAGATATTAGTCTACTAGCCCTGCGCTTCAACTGGCAGTGAGCAGTTCATTACACCAAATTTATGTTTGGCAAGGAGACAGTCTATTTATTACAAGCCCCTAGTTCTAGAACCAAGAATTCAGGAGTTGCTCATTCCCAATGAAAATCTGTCCATTTCATACCTTTGGGGTTTTATGCTTCTGTTCTTTACCTGTCTTGAGTGTGGCTTTCTTGTGAAGTCACTGATGGGTGTTTTTCCAACACATTTCTGCTGATTACACGGTAATTGCATGGCATCAGCAGACATCTCTGAATATCTCTTTAAAGTATGCTTTTTACTCTTCTTAGAGGACCTTGTCTTCTTCTTTCCTTCACCCAAAAGGTGGGCTAAGTGATCCTTCAAAGAACCATCATCTCAACAATTAGAATTCTTTCAAACTTACTGAATGGAGAACAGCGACAAAAAAATTTACAAAAAAACTAGTACGTAAAAGACAGCAGAAGAGAAAGGTAAAATAATGAATCCTACATGCCACATGCATAACTCTCTTCATTCCAGGCTATTTTTAAAATGAGAAAACAAAAAAAAAAGATCATCTTTTCCTCAGAGAGGAAAAGTGGAGTAACTGGATTGTGTTGCCTTGCTTACAGTTACCAGAAAAGTCAACAGCAGCGTTGAAAACTCCTGAAGCTGGCTAACTACACCTCTAAATGTTTTACTACTATGTTATGATTCTGTCTTCAGTTAATAGAACCTGATATACAACAAAGAGATGGGAGCACATGGAGATGCATTGGAGAGCCTACGCTGGAGGTAACACATTCAATTTTTACTCAAACTAATCCAAATTAGAAAATTTGAAAATGACCTGGGGCCATTTCAACAGCCAGCAAACTGACTAACACAACCAACCTTTGGCTTTTATTCAATCCTTTGCTTGTTTTACCTGGGCCTTGAAGATCTGTCTGCAGCCTTCCTGTCTGCATATATATCACAGTCGTCCTATTGAGAATCCATGGCTCATCACAGCTGCTTGGCCAGGCCTGCTTCCAGAAGAACTGGCAACTACAAGCTGGGAGCCAAGAGATACAACACTTCACTTGGAAAAGGGCCTTCCATGAATCCTAGAATCCCAGAATGGTTTGGACTGGAAGCGACCTTAGAGATGATAGATTCTCGACTTCCCACATCCAGACATGGGCAGGGACACTTTTCCACTAGTCCAGGTTGCTCCATGTCCGCTCCAGCCTGGCCCTGGACACTTCCTGCCATGGGGCTCCCACACAGCCTCTTTGAGCAACATGTGCCAGGCCTCAGCACCCACACAAGGAAGAATTCCTTTCAAATATCCGATCTACCCCAGCCCTCTGGCAGTTTGGAGCTATTCCCCCTTGTCCTGCGCGTCCAGACCCTTTTCCAAAGTCCCTCCCCAGCTATCTTGGAGCCCCAGCAGGCACTGCAAGGGGCTCGAAGGTCTCCCTGGAGCCTTCTGTTCTCCACATTGGACACCCACAGCTCTCCCAGTCTGTCCTAGAGCAGAGGAGCTCCAGCTTTCAAAGCAGCATAGCAGCCTCCTACCCGTGAAACTCGAAGCCACCGCAGGTCTTCCAGGCCCTACGGATATCGCTTCCGGTGTCGCTCGGGGTCACTCCCGGCTCTCTCCCCACCCCCCATGGGGCCCTCAGGCGATGCCGCTAGGACGCCACTCCTGCCGCTGTCAGACCAACGGGGAGCGGGGGGCCAGCCCAGCCTCCTCCACTATCCACAGTGTCCTCGGCGGGTGATGCGGGCTCATGGTGGCCCATACACCTGGAAGCAAATGTGACAATTGATAAAAGATTCATGTTAATCGCAAAAGCATTGGGGTTTGCATAAACCAGAATACTAAGCTCTGAAGTGAAGCATGGACACTTTATAAAGGAAATTATATGATTGAATAATTCTGTTTAAAATCACCTTGTTATGTTATATTCTGTTGTATTATGTTACATTTCATTATGTTATATTATGTTATGTTTTTCAAATAAGTTGTATTGGCTACGAGCTTGCGAAATCGGACTTCCCAAAAAGCCCTTCCTGCCTTTGTCTGGTCAATACTGCTTATCTCAAGGACCAGACTTCCAGAACTTATCTGGTGGTTATCTACAAGGACCAGATGGCTATCTGTGACTGATTATTGCCCGGAGGCTTTGTGAATTTGTGTAAGGATGTTTATTCGACCACCACTGCTTACCTGGCAAAATTATGACAGCAAAAAAACCCCAACAATTATTGATTACAACGAGGAACCACAGTATAAGAAGAGGCTGCAAACCAAGGTTCGGTGGAGCGTGGACTGTGCGGTGACCCCTCGTGTTCCCCAGCGCGCTTCTTGCTCTTTCTATATCAAATAAAGCAATCCAAAATTTTGATGAATATCAAGACTTTTGTCTCTCATTTATAACAATTTGGTGCCGAACCCTGGGGCGTCCTTGGAGCCCTGAGAGGCACTGCGATTTCGGGGAGGCGCCCCACTGCTCTGGCCCCGGTTTGTCAGTGATTCTCAGGACCCATCGAAGTAACGCACCATATAGACTGAGCATGGAAAATCTCCCCAGAAGACCGCGGCAAAATCACCTGTAATTCTTGTGCACGAAGACCCAGACAGGGGTATCAGACTGTGAGTATGTGTCTGGTTTGGTGGGGATGACTGTGTGTTTGTCTGAATGAGACGTGGCCTTTGCTGCGAAGCGAGAGTGGAGTCCTTCTATCTGCGTTTCCAGCATCCCCCGAGGGACCTGGCCGGTGACCGGACGAAGTGAGTGAGCACAAAGGGAGAGACAAATTTTCTTGTCCTAGCCCAGGTAGAGGCTAAGTCCTTCCCATCCAAGTCCAGGTAGAGGCTAGGTCCTTCCCATCCTAGTCCAGGTAGAGGCTAGGTCCTTCCCATCCTAGTCCAGGCAAAGGCAAAACCCGGGAAGGGGGGGGGGAAGGGGGAGGAAAAGAAAAGCAGATTGCAACACACCAGTCACGGAGGGAGAAGGGAAAAGCTGCTTTTCCCATCCCAGCCCAGGTAGAGGCGGGTTCCAGTCCATCCTGACCCAAGGAGAGGCAGGGGTTCGGGCGGAACACATCGGGGAGTACAAACACCTCAAGACAGTCCCTTGAGGTAAAAATGGGAAAAAGAGGGAGTAAGATTCTGAGTCCCAGGGACCCACGAAGAGGTTCAAGTTCATTTGGTCCACCAGGAGACTGGGAAAATAAAGACAAGACAAGTAGATTGCTAGAAATACCACCTGGCAGCCCTTTGGGAGTAATATTAAAATGTTGGGACACAGGGGTGGTATGCAGAGGAAAAAGTAAAGAAAAATTGATTCAATATTGCATGGTGGAGTGGACCAGAGAAGTGATCTCTAAAGATAACCTATACTGGCCCATGTTCGGATCATTTGAGGGTTGGATTTGTCGGGCATTAAACACATATGTGGCTCATAAAGAACCATTTAAGAGAGAAGAATGTGAGTATGCTGTCCTGTGTGGCAAAACAGTCCAAGCCATCCTTGATATATACTTTAAAAGAAAAAGAGGATGAAGATAAAAAAAAAGGTTACCTGGGAACCCCTCGATAATCTCCCACCTCTGTATAATACAGAAAATACAGGAGACCCCCCCCCCCCCCCCCATGCACCCACTTCTCCTGGTACTCCCATAGCTCTAAGAACTCGCTCCAGTCAAAGGAATACCAGGAGAGATAGTATCACCAGAGAGGAGGGAGATAACAATACAAAGGCTCCCCTTTACCCCCTGAGGGAAGTACCATTAGCAGAACAACAGGCTGGCTCACTTGGATTTGTAAATGTTCCCTTGAACACAGGGGAAGTGAGAAACTTTAAAAAAGAAATGGGAAAACTATTAAAAGATCCTATAGGGGTATCAGAGAGACTAGATCAATTCCTCGGACCAAGCATGTATACTTGGATGGAATTACAATCTATATTAAGTATCCTATTCACCACGGAAGAACGGGAAATGATCAGACAGGCTGGAATGAGGGTATGGGACCGGGAGCATCAGATTGGACCTAGGGGAGACCAGAAATGGCCATTAAATAGTCCTAACTGGGATAATCAGAATGATGTCCATTGCCAGAATATGATGGACTTAAGATGGATACTCCTTAAAGGTATCTGAGAATCAGTTCCTAAAGGACAAAATATTAATAAAGCCTTTAGTGAACAACAAAAAAAGGATGAATCCCCGACTGACTGGTTGGAGCGGCTGAGGAAAGATCTCCAAATGTACTCCGGGATAGACCCTGATACACAAGTGGGTCAGGCACTCCTCAAAACCCAATTTGTTGCTCCATCATGGGGAGATATTAGAAAGAAATTAGACAAGTTAGATGATTGGCAAGATCGGGGGTTACAAGAATTGCTAAGAGAAGCACAAAAAGTTTATGTAAGGAGGGATGAAGAGAAGCAGAAAGCAAAAGCAAAAATCTTTATAGCTGCAGTTCGTGAAACACAGAAAGAAACCTAGCAGAAAGGGGGAGGGAAACCACGAAAACCCCCACCAAAACAAGGAAATGAAGCAGGAAATAATTCACCAAGGCGAACCTGCATTTACTGTAACAAGAAAGGTCATATAAAGAAAAATTGTAAAGAACGGATACGGGATGAAAAAATGTTCCAGGAAGATGAATAGGGGTGTCAGGGGCTGTATGTATTAGGGACCATACCATCCAAAGAGCCCTTGACAAATTTAAAGATTGGTCCCCAGGGGGAGGAGGTGGAATTTTTAGTAGATACAGGAGCCGAAAAATCCACAATTAAACACCTACCAAAAGGGTGTAAACCTAGTAGAGAAACAGCACTCGTGGTTGGAGCAAAAGGTGAACCATTTCGGGTCCCTATTATTAAAAATGTGCAAATTGAGACCCAAACCAAAATTGAATTAAAAGATCTGCTGTTACTGCCAGAGGCAGAAAATAATTTATTGGGGAGGGATTTAATAATAGCATTGGATTTGAAAATTGAAGTATCCCAAGCTCAGCTTAAAATTTTTGCTTTAACTCAAAAGGAAGAGGAGCAAATATGTCCTGAGGTGTGGTACACCCCTGGAGAAATAGGGAAGTTAAAAATGAAACCTATCAAAGTGAAAATCACTGATCCCGATTTGCCTATCCAAGTTCGTCAATATCCAATATCTCTGGAAGGGAGACGGGGCCTTAAGCCTCTCATAGAAAACCTTTTGCAACAGGGGGCTTTGGAACCATGTATGTCCCCACATAATACTCCTATTCTGCCTGTCAAAAAGACAGATGGGAATTACAGATTGGTACAGGATTTGAGAGCTATAAATCAGCAAACTGTTACCAAATTTCCCATAGTAGCAAACCCTTACACACTCTTAAGCCACTTGTCCCCTGACTACACTCGGTATAGTGTAATAGATCTAAAAGATGCCTTCTGGGCATGCCCATTAGAAGAAAGTAGTAGAGATTACTTTGCCTTTGAATGGGAAGATCCTGATAAGGGCAGGAAACAACAACTGCTTTGGACAGTATTGCCTCAGGGCTTTACAGAATCCCCTAATCTCTTTGGACAAGCCCTAGAAGAATTCATGCAGTCTTTTGAGTCACCAGATGGGGTGAAATTGTTACAATATGTAGATGATCTATTAATAGCAGGAAAGGACGAGAAATCTACTAGAAATGGGACTATAAAACTTTTAAACTTTTTGGGACAACAGGGATTGAAGGTATCCAAAGCCAAATTACAGTTCACAGAACCAGAAGTAAAATATTTGGGACATTGGCTAAGTAAAGGGAAAAAGAAATTGGATCCTAATAGAATCTCTGGAATATTAAGTCTGGGACCTCCAAAAACCAAAAAAAGAAGTGAGGAAAATTTTGGGATTGCTGGGATGTTGTCGCCAATGGATAGAGGGATTTAGTGAGAAAGTAAAATTTCTATATGAAAAACTTACCACTAATCGCCTAAAATGGACAGAAGAGGATGATAAAAGTTTTGAAAAGGTCAAACATGCTTTAATTCAAGCCCCTGTACTCAGTCTCCCAGACTTGGAGAGACCATTTCTGTTATTTGTAAATACCTCTGATCAAACAGCATATGGGGTACTCATCCAGGAATGGGCAGGCAGACGAAAGCCAGTGAGATATTATTCTAAACTGCTCGACCCTGTCAGTCGGGGTTGGCCCACATGCCTCCAGGCCCTAGTGACCACAGCACTTTTAATTGAAGAAGCCCGAAAAATGACCTTTGGGGCACCCCTAGTGGTCCACACCCCTCATAACGTAAGGGGAATTCTGAATCAAAAAGCTGAGAAATGCTTAACCGATGCCCCAATATTAAAATATGAAGCTATTCTAATCACTTCCCCAGATTTGGAGCTAAAAACAACAACTACTCAAAGTCCTGCACAATTCCTATATGGGGAACCAGGAGAAAATTTAGAACATGATTGTGTGGATGTTATAGAATTACAAACAAAAATTAGACCCGACTTGGGAGAAGTTGAATTTAAGGATGGAGTAAAATTGTTTCTAGATGGATCTTCTCGAGTGGTGGAAGGAAAACGAAAATCAGAATATGCCATAGTAGGAGGAGAAGAATTGAAATTAGTAGAATCCAGACCCTTAAATGCAGCATGGTCCGCTCAGGCTTGTGTACTATTTGCTCTTTATAGGGCATTATCTTATTTAGAAGGTAAAAAAGGGATGGTATATACGGATTCTAAGTATGCCTATGGCATAGTCCACACATTTGGTAAAATTTGGGAAGAAAGGGGGTTAATTAACACTCAAGGATGGGGGTTGATATATCAAGAATTAATTGTTAGAATACTAGAGGCTCTTAGGGGCCCCACTGAAATTGCTGTGGTCCATATAAGAGGGCACCAAAAAGGAACAAGCTACCATACAAGGGGGAATAATCTGGCTGACAAAGAAGCAAAAAAAGCAGCATTGGAGCAAAAACCGGTTTCTGTATTAAGTACTACAGTTAAAGATCTCAGCCCCAACCAGGAATTACAGAAGCTATTTACTCCTCAGGAAAAAGAAGCGATAAAAAAATTACAGGCAGAACAGCATGAGAACGAATGGGTTTTGCCAGATGGCAGGGAAATTTTACCTAAGACCCAGGCCAGACAAATTATTGAACAATTACACCAACAAACACATTGGGGAACCAGAGCGCTAGCAGACCAATTTTTAAAATTTTTTGGATTCATTGGCATTTTTGATATTGCAAAGCAGAGCGTACAGGGTTGTTTAACTTGTCAGAAAATTAATAAAAAATGTATGCGACAAGGTCGTCAGGAGGACGGAAAACTGCTTACAGGCCCTTTGAAAGAATACAAGTAGATTTTACAGAATTACCAAAAATAGGAAGGTGGAAATACTTACTAGTGAGAGTAGACCAATTAACCCACTGGGTAGAGGCATACCCTGCAGCTAGGGCCACATCACAAGTGGTAGCCAAAATATTGTTGGAACTCATAATCCCAAGGTATGGCCTGGTTCGAGCAATAGACTCAGACCAGGGGACGCACTTTACATCAAAGGTGCTTAAGTTACTGACCTCGGCGCTGGGCATCAGCTGGGAGTATCATACACCTTGGCACCCTCAGAGTTCTGGGAGGGTTGAAAGGATGAATCAAACATTAAAACAACAGCTGTCAAAATTAATGATTGAGACCAAAATGCCATGGACAAAGTGCCTCCCACTAGCCCTGTCTAATATACGAACAATGCCAAATTCAAAAACAGGGATTTCACCATATGAAATGCTGTATGGTATGCCTTACCCTAAAGGAGTACACCTTGATCCGACGTTAGTTCAGGACCCTTCTCTTCAGAATTACATAATAACAATCAGCAAAAACTTGGAAGAATTAAGAGAGAAGGGGATTTTAGCTCAAACTGTCCCTCTAGGATTTGCCACACATAAAATTAAGCCAGGAAAACATGTGTTAATGAAAGTATGGAAAGAAGAAAATCTAGCTCCAAAATGGGGAGGACCGTATTTAGTTCTGTTAACGACTGAAACAGCTGTGAGGACAGCTGAAAAGGGATGGACACATGTGAGTAGAGGCAAGGGTCCTGTAACCCCTCCTACTGCAGGTTGGACAGTGACATCTGAGCCTGGAGACCTCAAAGTGCGAATTCGGAAGACTTGATGTCAATACCGGATCAATTCGTCTCAAAGGTCTCCTAATCAGGACTGAAAGTCACCTGCTCCAAACCCGGGTATAGCCTGTTCATCAAGAAAAGGTGTCCATATTGTACTGAGTTGTTGTGGTGTTATTCCTATGGTGGGTATCCCCCATTCGCATTATGTGTCCAGTGTAGAAGAAATGAATGTAAGGAAACTATTAAAGTATTAATACCCTATCAGCACAAGGAGAAATCGAAATTGATGATCATAACTGGTGGGAGGAATAAGGAAAAAAAAGAGAGCCAGAGCAGAGGTATTGACAAGAAAGTGTCAGAAGGGTTGTGTATACTGTGCTGTTACTGCTGTACCTTGTACTGGAATGTTAAAGCTAAAAGCTGGGACAAAATTAAGAAACACTACCAAAAGAGAAAGACAATGTGGGAGACCCCAGGACATATTCCCTGCTGCCGGGAAGATCAAACAAACCTCGGCTACTGGCAGCAACCCCGTAGGCCTTGAGGGAGGCAGAGGGATGAAAATGGTCATGGGAGTCATCCTATTGCTAATGATGATAAAAGGAAATAGTGCTGATGCTTGTTCCAAGTGTTACCAGACAATTAAGTATGGCAGACGCACGGTATGCACCCTTGCGTTCCATACACATATCAATTCGGCCTGCTATAATAAACACAACTTAGAAACTTGCACTATTATGGGAAGAAGTTACTGGGGAGCCACGAATTTGGGAAAAGGAGGGTGGGCTCCATCAGCATAGCAAAGTTGTCCAGTAGGAGAGACACACCTCTGCTTCACAAAAGAAGGTATGTGGGGATATTCAGATCAGGGAGGAGTGCAAGATCACTACAAGGAAGAATTGATTAAAAATATAACTAAGGTGTTCAAAGGAACAAAGACAAACCATGGGGGAAATTTTAACTTGTATGAGAAAACAAAACAACAACTCAGCGAACGGGACTTACCCACCTTGGGGAAAAATTTATTTGTAGAATTAATGAAAGAAATCACTACTGAACTGAACTGAACTCACTGTTGGATCTGTGGAGGAATGCAAATGAGTGAACAATGGCCATGGAGGGGGGAGGGATTGGGCCCAGAGCAGTTGTTACAGTGGAATCAAACGGAAATATCGAGGGGAATCAATAGACCTGAAGGGTGGGTTCTAAGTCATGAGGTAATAGGAGAGGTATGTATAACATGTCAGGGAACTAACTTTACCCAATATGTGGGGCACACCCCCTGTAAGACTATCCTGATTACAAATGCAAGCAAACAGTCTTGGTGGCCCAAAGCTCCAGAAGGATATTGGGGAAAGTTAAGTAAAGGTAATTGTATAAAGAACAATTTTACAGGACTATGCTGGTATAATAAAAACAGAACCAACCCATATGAAGAAGTAAAAAGTGTAAGGACCTATTGGCAACAACCTGAATCAGTTAAACTAAGCTGGAAAGCCCCAGATGGAATATTTTGGATCTGTGGGAAAAAAGCTTATAATACCCTACCAAAAAGATGGAGAGGGACATGTACTCTAGGGATTATCCAGCCTGCGTTGTTTACATTACAAAGGAAAAGGGTAATAGAGTGTTAGGAGTTCCCTTGTATGAAACTTTGTATCAAAATAAAAGGAGCACAGACATAGGGGGAACACAAATATGGAAGGATGATGAATGGCCCCCAGAACGAATTATTGAATATTATGGACCAGCTACCTGGGCTCAAGATGGGAGCTGGGGCTATCGCACTCCAATTTATATGCTAAATAGAATTATCAGGCTACAAGCTGTGGTAGAAATTACTTCAAACCGGACAGCCCGAGCAATGGAATTGATAGCTAAACAACTTACCCAAACTAGAGCAGCAGTATATCAAAACCGACTGGCTCTATACTATCTGTTAGCTGAAGAAGGGGGAGTGTGTGGAAAGTTTAATAATTCTGAATGCTGCTTAGAAATTGATGATAATGGTGAAGTAATTACTAAAATTGCAGAAGAAATAAAACGAATAGCCCATGTAGCTGTACAAACCGGGAACTCTATGCTTAATGATAATTGACGGAATAACCTGTTGGGGGAAACTTGGTGGAAGAAATTAGGATTTATGTTAACATGTGCATTATTAGGACTACTGTTCATCCCTTGTCTTGTTCCATGCTTCATTCGACTAATCCAGTCGGTGGTTCAAGGAATGCAAGTTGCTACAATACCAATAGACCCTGAAAAGGCAACAAAATTAATGGCAGTACAAGAGGTACTGACAAAATTTGAAACCAGAACACGAATCAATGGGATAAAAAAAGAGAAGAGGGGAAATTGTGACAATTGATAAAAGATGCGTGTTAATCACAAAAGCATTGGGGTTTGCATAAACCAGAATACTAAGCTCTGAAGTGAAGCATGGACACTAGATAAAGGAAATTATATGATTAAATAATTCTGTTTAAAATCACCTTGCTATGTTATATTCTGTTGTATTATGTTACATTTCATTATGTTATATTATGTTATGTTTTTCAAATAAGTTGTATTGGCTACGAGCTTGCGAAATCGGACTTCCCAAAAAGCCCTTCCTGCCTTTGTCTGGTCAATACTGCTTATCTCAAGGACCAGACTTCCAGAACTTATCTGGTGGTTATCTACAAGGACCAGATGGCTATCTGTGACTGATTATCGCCCGGAGGCTTTGTGAATTTGTGTAAGGATGTTTATTCGGCCACCACTGCTTACCTGGCAAAATTATGACAGCAAAAAAACCCCAAAAGTTATTGATTACAACGAGGAACCACAGTACAAGAAGAGGCTGCAAACCAAGGTTCGGTGGAGCATAGAGTGGGCGGTGACCCCTCGTGCTCCCCAGCGCGCTGCTTGCTCTTTCTAGATCAAATAAAGCAATCCAAAATTTTGAGGAATATCGATACTTTTGTCTCTCATTTATAACAGAGAGGTCCAGAACAGAGGATAATAGCCACACATTTGTGTTCGTCTCTGCACAAGGCGGGCCAGAATTGCCATGCCCGGACTTTTCAGTTAAGCAAGAGAATGTGAATACACCTGCGCCATGGGGGAGGAAACCGCTAAAGACTCCCTCATACGTGGTCTCTCAACTTAATGACTAGGCACTTGCCAATCCTGAGGCTACACTAACACCTTTTTTACCCTGCGGGTAAGAAATGCCATTGTTCTGGTGTGCAGCTAAAGGTGCAGCACAGGTAGGTGAGGCCAAAAGCTGGGGCAGTGCCCTTCCTCACACCTTCGCTCTGGTGTACTCCATGCAGCTAGAGCGAAGCAAGAAGGACGCGAGGAAGAAGAAGGCATTCTTAAAGTAGCCCTCTGTCAGCAGCCCTGAAAGGGCGCATAACACACGGCGTCTCGCTGCCCTCCATTCTACATACTCGCAGCTCCCTTTGCCTACTTGCAAAAGTTGCTACCAGAGTAGAGGGGGCCCGATTGAAGAGGCAGTGCCTAGGTTCACCTTCTACTCATTGCACGTAAGCCACGTCCAGCTCCTCGCTGCACTCTGTATTTCCCTTGTCCACGGCATTTACCGTGGTGCTCTCTGCAACTCGGCGCATAGAAGTGACCGCCAATGTTTCCACAGCGGGCTGCAAGGGAACCAAGGAGCAGCACAAGCAGCAGTGCTTCATCTTTCTCCTTCCGACTGCTAAGGGCACATGGGAAGGCAAGTGAGAGGCAGCCACCTTCCTCTCCTAGTAGCCTGTATCGTAGTGCACACAAGCACGGTACTTATACGGCTTCGTTCTCAGCACTCGCCCACGACTGGCCCCGCTTTCACTCCCCGGCAGCCAGAATCGCTGAAGCGGCGTCACACATCCAGCAGTGTGCCGGCAGCCAAGCGATCGAGAACGCTGCTTCTGCCCAAGCACGCCTAGGGCGTGCACCTTTGTTCTCAGAGCTCCGTGCAACAGTCTGCATGTCTTGCAGTTCGAATGGAAAAGGAAACCTTTTCGCCTACGCCCTTCACAGAGATCCGTTGCCTAGATGAGGTCTTGTGGCCGGAGCTCGCCCCCGCTGCGAGGACGCTGCTATTAGCACCGCATTGCAGGGGCACTTCTCGCTCCTTGACTACGTGCTCAGCGCTCTCCGAATTCGCTGCTAGCTCCACGGTCCTTCTAAGCTGCAAGTAGCAGTGATCACAGTACATAGAACTTCGCATGGACTGAGGACCTGGAGGAACATATCGCGCACACCAAAATGTGTCAGGACAGAGACGTGTTCTACATTGTCCCTTCTCGACACCCAGTTTGTGCTTCTGGTGCTTCTGCTGTTAGGAATCGCTCCTTGAAAGACAAGCGAGAGCGTCTTTCTGGGTGCATTGCACTGAGTGAGAGCTCGCTGTGGGATTTGAACTCGGACCCAAGGCAACAGGGCGTGCTTGCCCGCAGAACTGAGGACAAGCTATTGGGCAGAACTGAAACTGACCGCTGGAGATCAGATTTGTCTGGACGGCAGAAGGCGAAGAACAAAGCCGCTTGCAAGCGCAGTGCAGCGAAGAGCACACGAGCAGCCAAAGAGCTCCTTCACAATCGCTTTCCCTTCTCTGTGCTCTTGCTGCTTGGAAAATTAGCACACAGCCGTTGCACGCCAGGGCAAAAGCTGGGGCAGTGCTCTTCCTCACACCTTCGCTGTTGTGTATTCCATTGTTGGGGGTTGAATGCTTCCCTTTTCTTTCTGTGGAATTTCTCCCATTGTTATGCTAAGTGGCTACATCTTTAGGTAATGTTCTCTCCCAGGGAGGTGTGTGGAGGGAGGGGGGGTGAAACCGGAAAAAGGAAAGGTGGGACGGGGGTCGGGAGCAGGCTGGAAAACTCTCTCGTTTGGCTCGTGGAGGGAGAGGACGCCCCGTGCTAGGATTTGGCATCTCCCCTGCCACCCCAGCGCTGAGATCCACGCTCCCTGCCTTTGGACATCCCTCTGCTGCTCTCCCACCTCACCCTACTACCTCTGGACACTCTAAAAGCACCACGACCGACACCGTGAGGGGGGAGTCACTTTCCCCATCCCTCTCACCCCTGGGCCGCTGTCGCCGTCACTCCAGCCCTCTTCAACTGCGCGGGACCTGCCCTGCCCCCACAGCACCGGTAACTGAGCACAGGGAGACGGCCTGCGGCCAAAAGGGACTGGAAGTGAGTTATGCTGTTCTGTTCTGTTGTCAATTTTTATAGCTGTTGTTGTTTTCTGCCTTGTTAGATATCATTAGAGAACTGTTATTATCCCCACATTCCCAAGACTGAAGGCCTCTGATTTGGACCTAAAATAATTAAAAGGGAGGAGGGTTGCACTCTGCATCGCAGGAAAGGGGGTCTTGCCTTTCCTTAGACCATACCTGTCTTTCAAACCAAGACAGATTTTGGCACCCGGAACGTGAGGCATTGCCTGAGGGCATTGACAGAGGGGTAGAAAAGGGGATAACAGTTCTTGGATTACCCAACCTTGTGGTAGGAGACACCATGCTGTCCAGCTGCTGCCCGAAACCCCAAGTAAAACACAAACTAACAGAGTGTCAGTTTATGCGGTGCTTTATTCGAGGCCCGGGGACCTGCGGACTCGCATCCAAAGTCAGGATCCCACCGGTTCCCTTTTTTAGAGGGTTTTTTTATACCCTTTTTACAAACGGTTTATGTGCAGAAGTACACATTCTTCTAAATGATATAGATACATTCACCTTGTAGATAGCATTTTACATCATAAATCTTACATGCTTGCTTATCCTAGGACTATAGTGTTCTCCCCCTTAATCTCTCTCTTACGCCACTGCCCACCACCAGTACTTTATTTATGATTATACTCTAACCTTATCACTAACAGTTCTGCATGCTCTGCTAAATCTTTTGAACATTATTTTCTCAGCACAGCACATTCCTAAGTTAGTTTCCCAGGGCCTACTCTGGGAACTGCAGTCTCCAAGCCTTAGCATTATTACTACTATTATGGTTTGTGCACTTTATATTCTAATATTCAGGATTTCTAGTCCATACGGTAACAAACTCTCCCCTTTTGAGCATTCTTCAGAGTCTTCTGCAAGGATGCTCAATTCTTCTAAGTGATAGTCTCTAGATATGATGGTGGAGGGTTGTTTCGAGAAGTTGGTTGAATCACTTCATTTCGAGTCAGGGCCTTCATGATTTGCTGTGTGGGTGTTCCTTCTTTAGCAATTATTCCTAACAGACATCTATACATAATCACGATTACTACAATGATTATTACAATCATTATTCCATTTTGAATAGTTGAGGATAACCAACCAGAGACCTGGATTCCCAAAGAACTGAATAAAGCTCCAACGCAATTATGTTCTGCATCCTTTTGTACTTCATGTATTTTTGATTCAATTCATTCCAATTGACCTATATCCTTTTCTACTTCCTTCGTGACATTTGGGATATGTACACAACAGTGATCATCCCTTCCTTGTAAATATCCACAAACTCCGTGTCCCTTTAATAAGAGCAGATCTAATGCCATTCTATTCTGGATTGCCATCCTGGTTGTAGCTTGTAATTGTAGATTAAGATCTCTAAATCCCTTTTTTGTCACTGCCGCCAATCTCTCCGTCTGCTCTAGTAATTTATATAACATTTCCCGGTTCCTATATGTAGATACAGGTGCAAATAAAGATTCAAGCATCCAACCGAATTTTACACTTCCCCCTGGCTCGTGCCATTCATTCTCCAGATTTACTGCTTCGACTGTCTCAGGGCTTAATCCCCTTTTCGTCCTTTTCTCTTGGTCTTCCTTGGTTAATTTGGACCGTTTCCAAAATGGACATAAGGTTGGTATCCCTAACGTTATTTGAGTAATCGGACCACCTATCGGTAAATGTGTAGTCCATTGGCCATGTCCCATTACCCAGACTGAATTTTCGGGGCTTCGTACTGTGGTTGATTGACAATCTTTCCGAGCTCCTTTTAATTCTCCCGTTATTGTATGGTTGTATCTCTGACATTCACATCCCCATTTTAACAACACCCGGACAGGTACTAATCCAATTTGGGATTCTGGGGTATCACAGGTTATGACTTTACTACAGTTCCAACCTGATGTTTGGGCTAGTTTGTTGTGGTGCACTGTTTCAGCTCTGAGGACCTCCGGATGTTCCTGTTTTCTTGACCCAATCCATTCGATACACTAGTGTATTGATCCGATATAACTATAGGGTTCCAGTAGGCTAGGGCCCCAAATTGCTTTCCATTGTTCCCACTCTTCTTTTCCTCTTGACACACTATTTCATAATAATAATCTACTACATGTTTTCTCCTTTTCTGATTTACTTCAAATGTGCACCACCCAACATTTTTGTATGGACCTATTTTAGTGAATACAGAATTTGGTAATTTTAAACATTCCGATCTTTGCCTCGGGGTTGACCATTGTCTTCCACAGGTATAAAACTCTTCTACTATTCTAGTGCGATTTCGTAGCTCTTTGTTGCATTTCCTCGTTCCATTTACTATTTTTGGGGGCATTTCTCCTAATGGGATGATTCTCCACGGTATAGGGTCACTTGCTGCCTTTGGCAAGGGCAAACACGCTGTTATCGCTGTTACATTTTGCATCTTCCCAAAATCCCTAACTAATCCTACTACCAAATTCTCTTGACCCAATTCCTGTTGCACATTTTCCGTTTCTTTTGCTTGTTGGACCGTTCTAGTTTCTCTCATCCTGCAAAGATTCCCTAATTTGAGAGTGCAATTGATTCTCAATGAAGGACCATCCCACATGTCAACTCTCATACTTGTGGGTATTACTTGTATTGGATAAGAATGCCTTTTTGTCTTAAAACCCTCTGCCAAAATTTTTACATCTAAGTTCCCATAATCAAAGCTTTCCTTGATCCATACTATGCATGAAAATTGACCAACCTGAGCTTTTTGCAGGTGTGAGATCATTAGGGTAGTATTACCTTTCTGTTGTTTCATATCCCAAATTGTCACAATCCCTTCTGAAAATACCTTATTTGTAGTGATCAATTTCCATTTTGCCTTTACTTCATCGAATCCAGCTCCCTGGTCATCAGAAAACAAACAGGTTAGATTTACTTTTGCCCCTTGTGGTACAATCACTGTTGGTTCAGGAACAGTAACTTTAACAAAGGCATCTCAGATGCGAGCAATGCTTAACATTAACATCGCAATCAAGGCCTTGCCCTGAACACCAGTTTTGTGTCGGTTAAAGGTTGGACTTCCCATCGTGACGGGACTTTCTTGATTCGGGTGTAGTGTATCCAATTGTCGATCCCTTGGACCTTTACGGCTGTGTATGTAGTCATAATCACTTGTCGGGGACCGTCCCATGTTTCTTTTAGCGGTTCCACATTCCAGTTTTTTATGTAGACTTGGTCTCCAGGCTGTATATCGTGGACGGGATTCTCCAGAGGCAAAGGTCGATTCCACTGCAACGCCCCCCGTAGTGCTGTAAGAGTCTTATTGAGAGACAAAATGTAATTTAACAGTACCTGATCTCCCACCACATTAGGGTACCCTTTGTAAGTTGCAGCATGATAGGGTTTACCATATAAAATTTCATACGGACTTACTCCTACTTTGTCTCTAGGTTTGATCCTGACCCTTAACAGAGCTAAAGGTAATGCTTGAAGCCATTGTATCTTTGCTTCTTGGCAGATTTTCTTAATTTGGCCTTTTAGTGTTTGATTCATCTTTTCTACTTGTCCACTAGACTGAGGTCTCCAAGGTGTATGGAGATTCCATGTTATCCTAAGTACCTGTCTTGGTTTGAAAGACAGGTATGGTCTAAGGAAAGGCAGGAGCCCCTTTTCTGTGATGCAGAGTGCAACCCCCCTCCCTTTTAATTATTTTAGGTCCAATTCAGACACCTTCAGGCAGGAGATATGGGGATGAGAATAACAGTTCTTTACTGGTATTTAACAAAGCAGAAAAAACAACAACAGCTATAAAAATTGGCAACAGAAACAGTCTAGCTCCGCTCCAGTCCCTTCTGGCTGCAGGCCGTCTCCCTGTGCTGTTACCGGTGCTGTGGGCGCAGGGCAGGTCCCGCGCAGTTGAAGAGGGCTGGGTGATGGCGGCCGCGGCCCAGGGGAGAGAGGGGATGGGGAAAGTTACTCCCCCCTCACGGTGTCGGTCGTGGTGCTCAGCAGAGTGTCCGGAGGTAGTAGGGTGAGCTGGGAGAGCAGCAGAGTGATGTCCAAAGGCAGGGAGCGTGGATCTCAGCGCTGGGATGGCAGGGGAAGATGCCAGAGCAGAGCCCAGGTTGTCTTCCCACTCCACGAGCCAAGCGAGAGAGCGAGTCCCCCGCTCCAGACCCCCCTATCCCACCTTTCCTTTTCCGGTTCCCCCCCCCTCCCCCTCCAGCCACCCCCCTAGGAGAGAACATTATCTGTCGTTTTAAGGTGTAGCCACAATTACTTAGCATAACAATGGGAGAAATTCCACAGAAAGAAAAGCGAAGCATTCAACCCCCAACAGTACCTTAGCCACTTCTTGCACTATTCCTGCCACAAAATGAGGTCCCCTATCTGAGGACATCCCTAGTGGGATTCCAAACCTAGGGATGATCTCTCGAAGTAAAGTTTTAATCACTTCTTTTGCTTGGTTTGTTCTACATGGGAATGCCTCTGGCTAGCCTGAGAAGGTACATACATAGACTAAAACATACTTATACCCCTGTGCTTTTGGTAATTCTGAAAAATCTATCTGCCAATAATCTCCTGGCTGTGGGCCTATTTGCAATTTTCCCATTTGCACTTGCCTACGTGTCACTGGGTTGTTCTTAATACAAACTGGACACATTGCATTGATCCTTTTGGCCATTGTTAACATTTGATTGGAGATTATTTCTTGTTTTAGAAATTGCACTAAAGCTTCTGCTCCCCAATGGCATTTGTTATGTTCAATTTCTAATACAATTTTCATTATTTTTGTCGGCAATATCACTTGTCCTACGGCAGTTACATACCATCCGGCCGCATTCTTCTTAGCTTGTACTAGCCGTGCTAATTTTTCGTCTTCTGGTAGGTATACTGGTACTTTGTCCATAAAAGCTCCTGCAGGGTTGGTACGTGCTGGTAGCAACGCCATTTGGGTCCATACCTCGCGAGCAGCCTGTCTGGCTGCTCTGTCAGCCAGACGATTTCCCTGGAATGCTCTTTCTTCTCCCTGCTGGTGTCCTTTTACATGCATTACTGCCACCGCCTGGGGCTTATGTACTGCCTCCAGTAGTTGCACAATTTGTTCTCGGTGTTTAATTGACGAACCCTGTGAATTTAATAGTCCTCTCTCCTTCCATAATGCCCCATGTACATGTATTACCCCAAATGCATATTTAGAATCAGTCCAAATATTTACTCTTTTCCCTTGACTCAATTCCAAGGCTCGGATGAGGGCTTGGATTTCAGCTTTTTGTGCTGATGTTCTGGGAGCCAAGGCTCTGGCTTCTATAACCTGTCTTAGAGTTACCACTGCATACCTGGCGTACCTGGTTCCATTTTCCACGAAACTAGATCCATCGGTATACAGCTCCCATTCAGGTTCATCTAAGGGCTCATCCTTTAGATCCTTGCGGGTAGCGTATACCTGTTCGATGGTCTCTACACAGTCGTGTACCAGGTTGCCTTCTTCTTGGGTGGCTCTAAGAAATTCGGCTGGATTGAGATGGTTAGTTACCTTCATTTCAACATCATCATGTTCTTTAAGGATTGCTTGGTATTGCAGCATATGGCTAGAGGAGAGCCAATGCCCCCCTTTTTGTTCCAAAACTGCTATTACCATATGTGGGACAAACACTTCCATTTTCTGCCCCATAGTTAGTTTTCTAGCTTCTTGTATCAGAAGCACTCTTGCAGCAACAGCTCTAAGGCAGCCAGGCCATCCAGCGCTTACTGAATCCAGTTGTTTTGAGAAGTATCCCACCGGGCGCTTCCATGTTCCCAATTTTTGTGTCAACACCCCAATCCCTAGTCTTTGCCTCTCATTTACATATAGTTGAAAGGGTTTTGTGAGATCTGGCAACCCTAATGCAGGTGCCTCTTTTAGAGCTTGCTTCAAGTTCTGAAATGCCTTTTCTTGTATTTTATTCCATTTAAATTCAGGATTTTTGACTGCCTCATACAGAGGTTTTGCTTTTAATCCAAATTCTGGAATCCACAACCGACACCACCCTGCCATTCCTAAAAAGGACCTTAACTCTTGTGGATTTCGAGGTGTCGGTATAGCACATATTGCCTGGATCCGGTTCACCCCTAATTTCCGAACTCCTTGTGATATCTCGTATCCCAAATAAATGACTTGTGTTCTTACCAGCTGGGCCTTTTCTTTTGACACTCGGTATCCAGCTTGTCCGAGCATGTTGAGGAGTTCAATGCTGAGTCTTCGACAGATGTCTTCTTCTGTTGAGTCTAGAAAAATATCATCTACGTACTGTAGAAGAATAAATGAGAAAGGTGACTCCTTTACCTGGGTTAGTTTCCATTCTTCCAGTTCCCGGGCTAGTTGGTTTCCGAAGATGGTTGGAGAATTCTTGAATCCTTGTGGTAAACGTGTCCAGGTGAGCTGTCTTTTTCGTCCTGTAGCAGGGTTTTCCCATTCGAAAGCAAAAATTTTCCTACTTTCAAATGCCAAAGGGTTTCAGAAGAATGCATCTTTCAAGTCAATTACTGTAAACCATTTAAATTTCTCCGAGACAGCTGTTAGCAATGTATATGGATTTGCTACTACTGGATGAATATGCTTTGTTATACTATTGATTGCCCTCAGATCTTGAACTAACCTGTACTTACCATTGGACTTCTTTACCGGAAATATGGGGGTATTGAATTCTGATTCACATTCCTGTAATACCCCTAGACTAACAAACTGATCTATTAAAGGTGCTACTCCTTTCCGAGCCTCTAGTTTCAGAGGATACTGCCTTATCCGTATGGGTTGTGCTCCTTCCTTCAATTTCACAACTACCGGTTGTGCTGCTTTCGATTTTCCAGGGATCCCTGTTTCCCATACCCATGGTACCACAGCCTGTTCTATTTTTGTGGGGATTTCTGTTACCTCTACTTCTTTCATCGTAAATAATTTGGCTATATTATCTTCTAGAATTTCTAATTTTACTCTTCCTTTTTCAAAAATTATTTTTGCCTCTAACATTGATAACAAATCCCTCCCCATTAATGATTCTGGGCTATTTGGCATGTATAAAAATTGATGATCAAATTCTTTCCCCCCAAACTTTATATCCAACGGACGTAAAAATGCCCTTTCTTCCACCTGTCCTGTAACCCCTACCACCCGAATGGTAGAATCACTTAGAGGTCCTAATTTGGTGTTAATTGCAGAATACGTAGCCCCCGTATCTACTCTAAATTCCAATGGTTCCCCGTCTACTTCTAAAACTACCTTCAGATCCCGATCTAGTCAGCTTTGATTCTGGTAGCTTCCCATCATAAAGGCTTGGGCGACACCTTGTGGCCCTCCCTGAACTGCACTTGAATTATTTATCAACCCTTCCCTGCTATTTAACCGGAATCCCATACCTTGATTAAGTGGACATTCGTTTTTCCAGTGTCCTCTGTTCTTGCACAAGGCACACTGATCCAATCCCAATCTCATTTTTCCTTGTCCCATTTGTAATTGGTTTGGGAATCCCCTTCCACCCATCGAAATTCCTCCCCTAGCCATTCCTCGTCCCCCTCAGTGCCCCCGGCCACCTCCCCGCATACCATTCCCCGTTATCTGCTGTAGTACTGCCAACATACTAGCTTGTTGTTTCTTAGCAGTCTCTTTTTCCCTATTATTATATACCTTCCACGCAACTTCTAAAAGTTTATCCAAATTCCTTGTATCTTCCCCTTCTAATTTCTGCAATTTTTTCCGAATATCCTCTTGGGATTGTCCCATAAAAATTAAAGCTAGCTGCAATTTCCCTGATTCCCCTTCAATTTCTAAACTGGTATATTTTCGAGCAGTTTCCTTAAGCCTTTCTAAGAAAGCTGACGGGGACTCATTTTTCTCCTGCCTTACTGAATACAACTTGGACCAGTTTAACGTCTTAGGTATCCCGCTCCGTATTCCTTCTATCAACAATTCTTGATAAGCCTTAAGTCTATGGTAACCCCCTGTTGAATTAACATCCCACTCTGGATCCTCCCGCGGCACTAAATCATTTAATGTACCGTCCGCTATTTGCAACCTAATCATTTCTCGTGCCTTTTCCCTCACAGCTTTAAACACCATCTCTTTCTCAGTAGAGTCCATTACTGTATCCAGTAAGACCTGTAAATCATTCCAATCTGGATTTTGTGTTTTAATCACCATTTTCACTACCCTTGCCGCCCGTTCAGGATCCTCCCGATAAGCCCCCGCAGACTGCTTCCAAATTAACAAGTCATTAGGAGAAAAAGGAACTTTCACTATTACTCGCTCCCCGTGGGGTCCAACCGCTTCCCGCAACGGAGCCAACAATTGTGCACCCCTTTTTCCTTTCTTCTCCTGCCCGCTACAGGTCCTTTCACATAGAGGAGTACGCTGCTTATCAAGAACTTTTCCTTTCTCTAAATCCCTTCCCTTTTCTTCCCCATTCACCTCTTCGTCCAACTCACTCAATTCACTCTCCTCCAGGGGAGGGGCACTAGGTGCTACCAACAGGGAAACATCCTCCTCAGGGTCTGAAAATTTAACAGAATACTCCTTCCCTTTTTGCCACCCTTTGCAGCCTGCACAACCATCTGTTGCTGTTTTTAAGACCATAATGCCACACTCCTTCTGCCATTCTGGCTTATTTTTCAAATAATAAAACAAATCAAGATATGGAATTTCTTCCCATTTCTTATTATTTTGTAAGAAGTGCATAAGAGGAGTTATAATATCAGGATTTAGAGTACCATTTCGGGGCCATTGCATACCCTCAGGTTCGTATTGGGGCCACACATGATTACAAAAATCAATCAATTTCTTTTTACTCAGTTCTTGACCAAAATTCCCCACCTTCCAATGTTGCAACCAACAGCCCAAGGGTGAATCATTTGGAATTTCCATCCCCGAACTAGCCAGAGCTTTAAAGGTTTTAAAAGGCATCATAACACTCACACTCACACACTTTACTATTATTTCCACACTCACACACCCTTTACCACAATTCTTGCCTTTCTCGTCACCGCGAGTGGCAAGTGCTGGATCTGCGCAATCACTGTGGCGTCTGACGACCAGCGCCTAGGCTTCCTTTTCCACAACCTTTAAGACGTCCTTTGCCCCTGGTGCGGGATCACCATCCCATCTTAATCGGTGGGCTTTCCCTTTCAATAAAGAATAAAGCACCTTGCGGGCTTACCTCACAGTCGTCCGTCAGGCGCGGGGTCGGGCACGGGTTGATGTCTCCCCAGAAATCACCTGGTGCTGGCGTGGAGTAGATCAGTTCGCGAACTGCCCCTTCCGCCGCCGGAGTCCTGCCGCGGTTGCCAGAAAACTGCTGCCCGAAACCCCAAGTAAAACACAAACTAACAGAGTGTCAGTTTATGCGGTGCTTTATTCGGGGCCCCGGGACCTGCGGACTCACGTCCAAAGTCAGGATCCCACCGGTTCCCTTTTTTAGAGGGTTTTTTTATACCCTTTTTACAAACGGTTTATGTGCAGAAGTACACATTCTTCTAAATGATGTAGATACATTCACCTTGTAGATAGCATTTTACATCATAAATCTTACATGCTTGCTTATCCTAGGACTATAGTGTTCTCCCCCTTAATCTCTCTCTTACGCCACTGCCCACCACCAGTACTTTATTTATGATTATACTCTAACCTTATCACTAACAGTTCTGCATGCTCTGCTAAATCTTTTGAACATTATTTTCTCAGCACAGCACATTCCTAAGTTAGTTTCCCAGGGCCTACTCTGGGAACTGCAGTCTCCAAGCCTTAGCATTACTACTACTATTATGGTTTATACACTTTATATTCTAATATTCAGGATTTCTAGTCCATAGGGTAACACAGCTTACCCTGGATTGGCTTCCATGTGGTAACTGCTTTATCTCTCCCATTTGCAAGCCCTTTTTTAAACATGAGTCTCATAACCAAGGTTACTGTGGCTATTATCCGGTTCATTTTGTGGGTTGATCTCTTGAGGAATTCATGGATTTTTAATTTTCTCTGGAAGATGGCCACATGGATTCAGAGCTATCGCACTCTAAGTGTGTGTTTCTGGGGCTACTTCAATAATGGTACTAACTGTGAGGAAGCGGCAGCAGGTGAAATATTCTCCAAGCCCAACACATAGTTTTTGAAGTTCACCCCACCAGTCTTCAAGGGGTTCAAATCGGCTTTAAATGGTAATGAAGGCGAAGAACGAAGCCGCAGGGCACCGGGATTGCGAGCGCAGCACAGCGAAGAGCACACGAGCAGTCAACGAGCTTCTTCACAATCGCTTTCACTTCTCAGTGCTCTTGCTGCTAGGAAAAGTAGCACACAGCCGTTGCACAGCAGGGCAAAAGCTGGGGCAGTGCCCTTCCACACACCTTTGCTGTGCTGTACTCCCTGCAGCTAGAGCGAAGCAAGAAGGATGCGTGGAAGAAGAAGGCGTTCTTAAAGTAGCCCTTTGTCAAGCAGCCCTGAAAACGCACATATCACACGGCGTCTCGCTGCCCTCCATTCTACATACTCGCAGCTCCCTTTGCCTACTTGCAAAAGTTGCTACCAGAGCAGAGGGGGCCAGATTGAAGAGGCAGTGCCTAGGTTCACCTTCAACTTATTGCACGTAAGCCACGTCCAGCTCCTCGCTGCACTCTGTATATCCCTTCTCTGCGGCATTTACCATGGTGCTGTCTGCAACTCGGCGCCTAGAAGTGACCGCCAATGTTTCCACAGCGGGCTGCAAGGGAACCAAGGAGCAGCACAAGCAGCAGTGCTTCATCTTTTTCCTTCCGACTGCTAAGGGCACTTGTGAAGGCAAGTGAGAGGCAGCCACCTTCCTCTCCTAGTAGCCTGTAACATGGTGCAAACAAGAACGGTACTTGTGTGGCTTCGTTCACCACCCTCGCCCATGCCTGGCGGCCAGAAACAGCTGAAGCGGTGCCACACATCCAGTAGTGTGCCGGCAGCCAAGCGCTCTAGAACGCTGCTTCTGCCCAAGCACGCCTAGTGCGTGCACCTTTGTTCTCTGAGCTCCGTGCAACAGTCTGCCTCTCTCACAGTTTGAATGGAAAACGAAAGCTTTTCGCCTACGCCCTTCACAGAGATCTGTTTCCAGGACAAGAAGGTCTTGTGGCCGGAGCTTGCACCCACCAAGAGGAAGCTGCTATTAGCACCGCATTGCAGGGGCACTTCTCGCTCCTTGACTACGCGCTCAGAGCTCTCCGAATTCGCTGCTAGCTCCACGGTCCTTCTCAGCTGCAAGTAGCAGTGATCACAGTACATAGAGCTTCGCAAGGACCGAAGACCTGGAGAGACATGTTGCACACGAAAATGTGACAGGGCAGAGACATTCTACACTGCGTAGTGTCTGAGAAAGTCCGAGAGTTCTACACTGCCCCTTCTCGTCATCCAGCCTGTGCCCCTGCTGCCTCTGCTGTGACAAATCGTTCCTTGAAAGACGAGCTAGAGCGCCTCCCCAGGCACATTGCACTGAGTGAGAGCTCCCTAGGGACTTTTGGATGTAAAACTTTGTCCACCTCTAAAAATACATGGCTGAGTCCTAAAAGTATTGGTTTTATTAAGAATAGTTTCGCCAAGTATTGCTGTTCTAAACACCCTTGGTTTCAGTCTGAAATTAACTGCTTGTTTCTGTCTTTTTGCAGAGTGGCAATCTAATTCTAAGGTAACTAGATGTGTTGGAAATCCATAAATTACATCTCAGGTTAGGTGGGATAATTGGCTAGGAAGAAAATGGAATTGAGAATTTGGAAATAATCCAAAGTGAGCAGATGTCACCATCTGAGATTACCTTGGGTTCCAGACCCTTTCATTTGTGTTTTTGTGGGCTTTTTTGAAGGCGGTGTCCAGTTGAAGCCATGATTTAGATGCGTTTAGACCTGCTGTGCTGTAAAAGCATTATTTTCTCAGTGAGCATGGATAACAGTTACAGTGTCGTCTTTTAAGATGCCCTGCACTCCACTTATGGTGGCAAACGCAGTGCCTTGACTGTAATCATAAAAGTGATTACAGTTTCATTGCTTTGACATCATGTAGGATGCTTCCTCCATCTCCTGTGGTCAGCATTAAGTAACAGATTTCTCAGTTTCTAGGAAGAGTCTAGCAAACAATCACCTTGCTCCTTCTCTTGCATTTATTCATCACTGCTATGCTGCTATACAGACAGATAGTCTGTTTATGATTCAACAATTCAATGGGATATCAAGTAAATAGCAAAGCAAAACTAACTACTGAAAGCACTATAAGGGCCAGAGATTAGCTTGGATCAAAACAGGTATTCTCCTAGCATTGTTTACAAACAAGTCAGCATGTGAAACAGAAGGCACAATGTAGTTTGTGCCTTGTTTTGGGCATGCCCGGAAGAAGGAAATTCTGATTTCACATATGGGAAAAGAAATGTTGACATTTGAATGAGATTGTTCATACCCCAGAAAAGGTTGCTTTGAAAGGTTGTGGAAGTCCTGTTTGTTAACATGGCTTTACAAGTCCTTTCCACCAGGAGACAACAGCTGCAGAACATCTGGGTGTGCCAGAGTTGAGAGCACCAGCAAAGATCAAAGTGGAGAAGTTGGTGAACAATGGCAGTGGCCTGGGGGAGAGCAAGTGGGGTGCTGGCTGTGAGACCAGGGGAGTCCTGACTGATTTAGGAGGCGTGTGATGGTCTGTGCCAGCAAGCAGAGTAGTGCTGTGGCCTTGGGACACTGCGAATACTGGAATTCAGTGGGGTCACTGGGCAGGCTGAGTGTCTGAGCTGCTGGAGGGACCCAGTTTGCCCACATGTAAACATCCAGTCTCACTCTTGCCAGCCACAGAAAGGAGCAGGATGTGGCTGCTGGCGATGCCTGTCATGTATATGTAGTGTATATGTGTGCTCTCTCAAGCTGCTGGGAACACTTTTTCTTTGTGACTGCTTGGGCTGAGGGAGAGAAAGCAGTGGTAGTTTCTGAGGTTTCGAGTTTGCTCGAGTTTCTCAGGCTGTTTCTGGAGCCACCCAGAGTTCTCTTCCTTGAAGCATTTCAATTCCTGGTAATTTTCAAAATTCAAACAGACACAGCCCAAAGCTAGTTGATCTGACTTCAGAGCTATTCTTACGCTGAGCTGTTGGATGATCTGATCTCCTGAGATGTCTTCCATCTCAGTTTATGACCTGGTTCTTGTGAAAAGTAGGATCTTTTAGCCTGGAGAAGAGAGGTTTCTGGACAGACAGTATTGTGGCCTTTGAATATGTAAAGAGGGTATAAGACAAATGGAGAAAGACTTTTTAGGAAGGTTTGCAGAGACAGGACAAGGGGCCATGCTTTCAAACTGAGACTAGGTTTAGATTGGCTAAAAGGAAAAACTTTTCAACAATGAAGCTGGTGAGACACTCAATCGGGTGTTCCAGAGAAGTTGTGGATGCCCCATCATCGAGAGTGCTCCTTATCAGTTTGGCTAGTCTTGATCAATTTGATCGACTGTAAGATCTACTGGGCAAGGAAGTTGGACTAGATGATCTTTAATCACAGACTGTTGTATGATTCCATGAAAGACAGAATGCAATAAAGTTCATATTTCAGATTTTGGCGCAGACATATTTATTATTTCTCATTTTATGCATCATTGCAAAGACAAATGGTTAGCTTCTGAAATGATGACCTGAGATTGATTTCCTTCCTTAGTTTCATTTTCCCTCTTATTCCTTCACTCTTGGACTTTTTTTTTCACTAGATTTCCTCTTTCAGTAAACTGCCCTTAAGTATCACTTTGCTCCCCACCTGGCTTTTTTTTATTTTCAACGCCACCTTTTCACTGGTTCGTTTTGGGCCTTTGCTGCTTGAAGTCCAGCAGCCTCCTTGTCTGAGCATTATGGAGCTTTCTTTACAGCTTCATCACTATGCAAAAAGCCATAAATTACTGTGTTCCATCTCACATACCATCAAGTATCACACTAATATTCCCTCTGCTGAATAGCTGGTTGGCTTACATAGACCAGCCAAATACCAGGAAATCCAGAAGGCAGCAAGAATCTTGTAGACTACTCCCGCTGTTCTTTGAAATTCTAGAGAAGTCACGTGAGGTATCACATTCTCTTGGAAGAAGTGTATATCATCTCCAACATTCTAGAATGGGCTATTAATATTGTCATGAGTTTCTGGCTAGACTTGTTAGTATGCAGATTCAAATTCAAATGATCTGAAATGATAGAACTTCAAGAAATTTTTTTTCCCAGAATCGAAGTATGATGGAGTTAGATAGGGAGAATCTTAATCTTAGTTATTCTATTCCATCTCACATCATGGCTGGGGGCAGGGAGAACAGAGTATCTTTGGGGGACAGTGCGTTCCGGTGTAGTCAGTAAGCGGGCTCAGAGGAGCCATCAGGTATTGTCTATCTTTTTGGGGGGGGGGGAGGATTCATGTGAACTCTTCCTTTCTTGTACCCTGCCACTAGTATTGTTGCTAAAATTGTTTGTTTTCTCATCCAAGTGACAAATTCAGCATACTTAATGAGGGATGAAGAGGGAACAGCGGCCTGAGAACAGGAGGAAGAAGAAGCAGAGCCTGCTGTCCTGCAGAAAAAAAAAACACTACCAGCCAGCTTTGCACCATCTGTGAACTTCCTGGGTTTGTTCTCGATCCCCTTGTGCAAATCACTGATAAATATATTAAACAGGACTGGGCCCAAGACTGAGCCTTGGGGACCAGCTGGATGAACTCTATTTCCCACCACTCTGTGGGCCTGGCCATCAACCAGTTTGTCACTCAGCAAACAGCCCACCCATCCAAACCATAATCAGACAGTTTCCTCAGGAGAATGATGCGAGACTCATTGCACAAAGGATGAGCGAGATGCCTAGGAAGAGTCTCAGGTGAATCCAGGAGACTATAGTGGAGGACTATTCAGTTTTCCAATCAATTTGCTTAAAAAACTCTACAAAACCGTAATTAACAAACAAGCAAACAAACAAAAAAATCAGACCAAACAAACACACATAAAACCCCAAACAATAATCCACAAAGAGACAAAAAAGCCCCCAAAAAAGCCCCCCAAAAAAACCCACCCAAAACTGAAAAAAAAACCTCCAAACCCAACACATCAAAAAATCAGGTTGAATGTTTTCAGTAACTTTAAAAATAACAAAACAAAAAAAAAAAAAACAGAAAGTCTCATTTCTAAAGGTGCTGTCCCAGCCTCTTCTCTCAGCCGGGAGGACATCATGAAGTGAAGCCAGTTGGAAGAAAGCGGGACAGGGCAGCACCTGGGCCATTGTCACAGGACGGCCCTGTGGGTGCCCCATTGCCAAAACCTGGACACATAAATCAAACACAGGTATGCACATGTGCTTAGACACAGCAAAAATATATTTGTCTGAAAAGAATACTGGTCCATTTATATCACCGGAAAGAGCATAATGCCTCATCTCAGCTTTCTTTTCCGTCATTACAAATGTTTTGAAAAATATAGGAGAGCAGAAAATGGAAATATCCAAGATCAACATGAGGACCAATAACAAAGATTCCATTTTTGAAACTGCATTGGGAATCCTCTGCAGAAATTGACTCAAAGCTCTAAGATTTACAAAAAAGACCAAGAGTTTTAGAGTCAATACAACACAGTGTCTGGAGACTTCAGCTGGTTGCCTTGATTTCTCAAATATGATGGAGGAAGCACCTTAGCAACTACAGCTGCCAGTTCTCTCAGGGCCCTGACATGCCTCTGGGTGGGTCCCATGGTCTTGCATGCTCAGGTTCCTCAAGTGGTCTGAAAGCTGACCTGCTACTATGGCTTAGAATCAAGTCCACCAGTCCAATAACCTGAGAGATGTGGAAATAGTGACTGGCAGTAAAAATTGAGACCAACACTTGTTGAGTACCTCAGCCTTCGCCTTGTCTGTTGTCAGTAGTCTTGTCTGGCTAATGGGGGTGGGGGGGAATAGGGGAGGTGTGATAGGCTTCTTTTCATCTTCCTTTTCCCACTGAAATACCTGTAGGTGCCTTTATAATTCTTTTTTTTGCCATGCTTTTCCAAATTCAGCTTCAAGTGAGCCTTAGCTAAACTGATCCCATCCTCACACTCATGTGTCACCACTGTATTTTCCCCATGATTTGTCTCGCTGTGTATTGTCTGCATATTACCTACTTGCATCACATCTATTAATTTTCAATTACATTCAGGCTTTAACTTGTTTTCAAAAAAATAATTTTGAACCTTTTCACCTCAGAAAATCACCTGGGAAACCCAAAATCCCCCAAATTCACCCCGAAGTCCTCTTTGGGATGCCCAGCACTCACCTGGCAACTCCCAGAATTCCACAAATTCACCCCAAAATTAACGGGGAACCTGCAAATCACAGGGCTTCACCCCAAAATCCCACCTGCAACCCCCAAAATCCTTCAAATCACCCCAAAGACACAGTCCCCCAACACCTCCCAAATTCACCCCAAAATGTCTCCAATCACCATCAAAACCCACCCAGATACCCCCAAATCCACCAAATTCACTCCAAGACCCAGCTGTGACTCCCAAACATCACCAAAATTCCCCGGAAAATCCACCTGCATCCCCCAAAATTCATCCCAAAATTCTCCCACGACTCCCTAATGCTCACCTGGATACCCAAAATTCGATAGAATTCACCCCAAAATCTGCTTGGCATCCCCAAATCTCACCTGAGAACCCTAAAATTCACATGTATACCCTAAAATTCACCAAATTCCCCCCAAAATTCCCCTGAGATCCCTAGAATTCCACAAATTCCCCCTAAAATTCAACTGGGACTCCACACATTCCACAAATTCACCCCTGTCCTGGGGTACCATGCAAAAATGTGTATTCTATCACCATCTGTTAAAATGTGGGACGGGTGGTGATCCTTATCTCTGTGGGAGATATCCTCTGCTGATGTGCCATCTGATAAGATCAGGGGGATGATCATCGTTATCATTTCACAGCCCATCCTTGCTCCAGAAGATATATTCTGTTAATGGGCCATTAAGTCCTATTGTGTGACTGATAAGATTACATCATCCCATTGGGAGATGCTCCAGCCAGGGGGAGGAGCCAAACATTTCCTATCTAGATAAAAACTGAGATTTGGAACACCAAGGCAGTCCTTTCCAGTGGATCCCACAGGAAAGCTGGACCTTTTTCCACATCATTGCTGGATCTTTGGAGGTAAACTGCACCTTTTACTGGAGCACTGCTTAAACTGAACCACATCTGTCATCCAGGAGGACTGCAGCCACCATTTATACGGACTGCTACCAACACCCGGAATGACAGGGTGTCAGGTTGTATTTCTGACTTTCTTGGTGGTTTTTCTTTTATATTATTGCATGTATTTTATTTTTTCTCTTTTCTCCTATTAAATCGTATTACTGACTTGGAGTCTCGCAATGGTTTTACTTTCAAACCAACACAACCCCAAACCTCGTTACCCGTGATCCCCCAAAATTCCACAAATTCTCCCCCAAAATCAACCTGGGACAACTCAAAACTCACCTGGATCTCCCCAAATATCCCCTCCCTCCCCCCCCCCAATTCACCGGGCAACCCCCAAATCCCCAGAATTCAACCCAAAATTCACCTGGGACTCCAAAAACCTCCAAATTAGCTCCAAAATGATTGGCAACTTTACACACTCCATTTTCCCGCAAAAGGATCTAGAGCCCTGTGCGCTTCGTATACAAACTAAACGGAAAAAACCTTTCTATTCATTCTCAGCAAAAAGACTTCCTATTCCTCCTTCTTTTGGACAAAACTGCCTTCACTTTCAAACTTATTCTCTTGCTCACTTATCTGCATAATTCTTAGTCCCTGTTCTGCATGCTCATTTTCTTCACTTTTACAAAGAATCCTCTCCTCCTCTTCTTCTTCCTCAACTTCTTCCATTTCCTGTGACAAGATCACCTGTTTCTCTGTTAGAGTTGTTTCTCCAGCTTATTTTTGACAACTGTCCCTATCTTGTGCCACCGCTTGTTCTAGAGAGGTGATTGTCCTGCTCTGCTCTGGGCTGGGACTGCGCTCTCTTCAATCCCTGGGGGAATTTTGGATGCCACACCGTCAGAAAGACCTCAGGCTATTGGAGAAATGTCCAAAGGAGGGACACAAAGATAGTGAAGAGGCTGGAGGGGAAGCCATACAAAGAGTGGCTGAGGGCATTTGGTTCAGCTGCAGAGAGGAAACTAAGCTCACACCTCACTTGGGACCTCTCAGCTCCTCTCAAGGGCAGCACAGGGACAGCTTTGCTCTCTGCTCTCTGCGACCAGGGACAGGAGCCAAGGGAATGCCAGGAGCTGTGTCAGGGGACGATTAGGCTGGCTATCAGGGAAAGGTTTTTTTCCTCAGAGGCTGGTCAGGCACTGAATAGGTTCTCCAGGCAATGGGCACAGCCCCAAGGCTGCCAGAGATCCAGGAGCGTTTGGCCAACGCACTCAGAGATGCAGAGGGTGGGACTGTTGGAGTGTCTGTGCAGGGCCAGGAGTTGGACTTTGACGATCCCTAGGGGTCCCTTCCGACTCAGGAAACTCTTACCATTTTCCCCTCTTTCCTCTCCTTGCACAATGCTCTCAGCTTACTGTTCCACCGTATGTTCCACTTCTGAAACCTCCGCTACTTCTTTCCAGTTCAAGCACAGTTCTACTGGTTACAATCCAATGATATAAAGATTGAAAAACCACCAAAAAGAAACACCTGTTTGGAATGTCGTGGCCTTATTTGGATCTCAAACTATGAAGTCGATTGTGCCTTGCAAGTTCTAAAAGCAAAACAACAACAAAAAACACCCACCACACCGTTTTAACATAGGGATTTGCTTTCTTCTAAGAAATCCATATCCCTTCTCAAAATGGATCTCTTTCAGTAAGAGATCATCTTGAATAGATCACTTACTATCTAAAGAACCTGGAACACTCCAATACGTAATGATAAGCCTGTTACCTTGTCGTTTTCTGTTCCAAAGACAAATGACTTTGCTCAAGTGCCGTTTGTAACAAGGACAGAGTTCAAAGTGTGGCTCTGAGAAATGTTTTGGTTTCCCTCTCCTATCTCTATCAAAAGCACTTTCTTCAATGGCTGAAACAATACTTGATATAGTCTGAATTTTAAAGGTCATGAAAATTTTCTCAAAAGTGAAAAATTAATATAGCAGTCAAGTTTTAAACCAACGGGAATTTTTGTTTTACCTGTTTGAAGATTTCCTTCACATTAAAATGCTGGCTGATGGATACCTAGAAGGAATCCATTCCCACAAAATGCTTCTGGGTAAGCCATTACGACATCCATTACAATTTGCTTCAGTGTCCCGTTCCTGTCCAATTGAAGGTCACTGTTTAAGAGACTCAAGTACGGAGAGAAATAAAATTAAATATGACTACAGTGCCTATAAATCTAAATCGAACTTCCTGATCAAGCTCATAAAACCTTTAGGCTAAATGTTGCCATTGATTTGTTTCTATTGAACACAATCAGCTTCCTGGCTTGTTACAGGTTATTTCATTACAAAGAAAGAAATGCACCGAAGTTAAAATATTTCCAAAGAAGCATTTGACATCCTTCCTTTTGGATGGGGAACCATTCCAACACTGCTTACATAAGAGGTCAAATTACTGTCTTCCATGTTAGTTCTGCACTGTGCTCAGCGGAGCCTTTCTGGTTTATTGGCCTTTGACTTGGACATAAAGCTGAATCTTGATTCAAGAAAAATCAATATTCACACTTGTTTTCATTTACACGGACATTGGCTTGGTCTCCTAAACAAAGAGAATGATGGGGAATTTATGTAGGTGTTCAGATAGGTAGCATTCTCTTTCCGCAACATGGCATTGTATTTTCACTTGTTCTGTTGCCTCTGGCTTTGTTTTAACGGCTCAAATTATTAGGAAGAGTATCAAACCTCCAGCTCTAACCACAGCGCCACTGCGAGGTGTGTGAAGGTATGTGCATCTGCCCCTCAGGTCCATACTGCTCTTCTAATGTGCCTCGGATCGAGCAGGTGGGAAAGACCTCCTGGGTGTGTGAAGAGTGCTGCTTCCTCAATGGCTTCAGAGCTGCTGCTAAGATCTTCAGGAAGGAGAGCGGTATTGTACCAATTTTTAGATGGTTTTTAAAGTTGCAAGTGCTTGGCTCTCTTAAACATCTGAGTTCCTAGAACTTTGAATGAGATCAAATCCATGAGTGAAGAGATGATGGTGCAGACCAACTTCTGATTCCGGTGATCCAAGAGTCTGCGCTTCTACTTGAACCTTCTGAATAAGGCATGGATGTGATGGTATGCACAGTAATACTGATGTGCTATGGTTTTTCAATGATAGCAGTCTTCCTTTGTCCCATTCCTAAACCGTGGGCATTATTTGCCTTAACCTTGTTCAGTAGGGACATTATTCTATATTCTTACATGAAGTGAAAAGCACTCTTTTTCCATACCTTCACACAACAGCATTAAAACAAGGCCTAAGTAGTACAACCAATGTTCAAAGATGCTCTACCTTTTAATTTGACGATACAAAATTCATACCTTGTTCTAATTTGATCTCAAGAAGAAAGGGTGTTCTCCAAATACTCCTTCAGCTCTTCCTCACAGCTCACCATTTTCCTTTTTTCTAAAATTGTATCCAGATCACTTTCATCATCTAAGGCCACATAAAAAAGCTAGTAAAAAATGGCTTCGTAGATGCTAAAATGTCCCCCACTATTTAGGATTCAAGGAAGTTAATTATGCACATATATTCTACACCCAGAAGAGAAAACTACCTCAGCAAAACTCATCGCCTATGAAAATCTTCCTAGATAATGAACACCTCTGACACTGCCACCCCAAGCTGGTTGTTGAAACAATGAGAACTTCACATCCAATCAGACTCTAGACCTGCACAAGATCTCGTAATAGCAACTTGCAGCCACTTTCTACAGAAAGCAGCAGTGATCTCTATCACTGTTTCTATACCAAGAATAAGACAGGACTGTCCATTCAGCGTGAATCAAGCAGTTAGCAAAAATGCACCTGACAGAATGAAACTGAAGAGTAGAAATTCCCATCTAAAAGTCAAAGATTACATTTTTAATTTTATAGCAGGTATTTTGAATTTCAGAGGGCTCTTTGCATTAAGAACTCCTGTCTTTATAGCACACCCTTGATTTTATGTTTCTACCTGTATTATGGCCATTTAGCCGTCTCCTTAAAATCACTCCAAAGAAAAACATTAAACTGAACAAGTTCTTTCTAAACTGCTGGAAGGTGAAATGAATGAGTAAGAGGATATGTAACATGATAAAAGGCTGCCTTTTATTTTACGACTGGTATCCAACATGGCGTCTTCTATCTGGAGAGTAAAAAAAATCAGTCTCCAAGTAAACTGCTAAGAATGCGGATTATCCAAACTTCTGTTTATTCTGGCACCATAAAGCACCAAATCACATTCTATAATTTATCCCTTTAAAAAAAACTGCCCGACATTTTTTATGTATAGAAAAGATTGGAAGACATTTGGGAGATCATTTCCAGCTATTCCTAAAGTCTGATCTTAAGCAGACTGGGCCATATATCATTCATCGCTATCATATGTATTTCAGATAGAAATGATCATAAAAATACAATCTATTTATATTACAAATAATAAACACAAGAATTATGAACACTTCCACATGAAACTCTTCCACACCAAACTGTTTCTTTGGAGTGTTTTGTCACACTATGGACATCTTTCTAAGGTGACATCAGTAGCCTACCACGCAGAAGGCATTGCAGGTAGGAGCACAGGAAGAACAGACTAATCCCAAGGAGTGATGAAAATATATGTCATCAAATAAAAGAAACGTACATCCACGTGCTCCACTTCTTCTTCAAACCAACATTTTAGTTTCTCAGTCATCTGAAGCATGTTGGAGTGCACAACTTGAGCATCTTCTGCTGTGCAAATGTTCATATCCAACAGGGTCATCTGAAGGAATAGAAGAACAAATTATTGACATGCACAGAAGAAATACTGATTTCACGTAGGACAGCACTCCCTTCATTACCGGCATTTATTACGGATTTTCCACATTTCAAGGACAAATACCAACTACTACTGTGAAACCAAACGGACGGCTTACTTTTTGAACAGAGTATGGCAGAGGTTAAAAAGGAATTCCACTTGTTATCTCCATGTTTGCTGCATCCTCAGATGCATTTTACTCGAATGATACATTGGACCACGGCTATCACAGCCAAAAGCTGTGGCAGTCAACTTGCACATCTGCCCTTTCTCCTGACATTTGCCCTCGACCAGCTCATACTGGATGCTCATTTTCTCCACGCACTCCACATTAGGGCTGTCTGAATGATATGGAAGAGACCACAGTCAAAATTCCCATCTTTCATAGTGCAGTGTGACATGGAAACATGACAGAGGCCATGTGCTGAATCTCAGCACACGGAACAGATCCCAGCAGTGCCTACAGACCTTTGCCCACAGACACCAGACGCTACCAGCCAAAGAAATCAAGACATTTTCATACACAACTCTTTATCATTATGCTTCAAAGTCGCAAGGTACTTCCAATCGCTACCAACTCCTTTGCTACCATACAGGCTACAAACACCCCAACAGGATGTGCTCTGGAGCAAGAGAAGGCAGACACAAAAAGGGAAGGCATGCTGCAAGGACACAGAGAAAGGAAGTATCTCCAATACTTCCCCTCTTCTTCTGCAAGATTTAAAAAGGAGTATTTTTGTATGATTGAGAAGGGATCCATGTCAAAATTAACTTTTGATTTCCCCCAGATTCATTCTAACCAAGCCAGTTCCTTATAGATCTCACCATGCACAGGTGTTTGTACTGGCCAAAGGAAAGCCATGCCACAGGCAGCTTCTTTGGTTCTTACTGCCACCTCCAAGCAACTGAGAAGGGATGTGGGAACACACGGAACAAAGAATAGAGCAAACATGCACTCTCAAAGCAATTGTCTGCCTCATCGTTGCCCGGGAGAATAGAAAATATTGCTTGAATTCCAGACTGTTCTTAGGATTTCCCGACCTACCTAGACTTTGGTTTCAATTCTCCAGAGTTCTGCACCATTCGCTTCCATCAGATTTGGCACGTGTTGGAGGCAACAAGGTGCTATCAAAGTAGGAAACAAGAGTCAGGTATCCTAAAATACAAACCACTCAGTACTTCAAATATAAAATTATGAATCAGAATATCCATACTACTGGGCTTTCTTTTATTTACAGCCATCTTGGCAATGATAATAAACCTGAGATTGTTGTTTTTCCTGGCCAACAGTTTTCTGCCCGATTAGGAACTAACTGTCATCTACCTTGTTCCTACATCCACCGTAAAAAACCTCCCTGTAAAGATCGTAATGCATTGCACCCACACCAATGTGTCTTGTGTTCAGGATGGATATTCAAACGTAGCAACGTTAGATTTCTATCCAGACTCCTCTTTTAATTTATTACACAAATAAAATCCCACGCCATGGAGAAAAAATGCCTTGACAAAAGCACCAACTTCTAGCTCTCCACCCATCTTTGCCCATTTCTACCATGTTTCAAGATTTACTTCTGCATTCCTCCATTTTGAGAGCCTGATCGCCACCTATTAAGTGTAGCTGGGGCACTGAAAATCAAGAATGCATTTTCTCCATTCAGAAGAGCAGTACAGAAATAGATGTAGACCCTGCCTTACTGCTGCATTTAGCAATCACACACAGACAGGAAGCAAAGTGCATTTTGTAGCCAAGTCCTTCATTAACTCCAGCAACAATTGTTTTCCTTTATGCTATACCCTCTTTTGCCATACCCGATATATTGCAAAACCTTCAGTCTCTGTTCACTGAGTACCATCTGCTCCTTTACCAACTTTTCCATATTCACAGTTGGGGGATTCCGTATTACTTCACTTACCATAAATTCTCTGCAGGATGGAATGTAGATATGTAGAATGGAATCACATGATATATGAGATATCATATGTGATATCATGTAGAAAGAAAAAAATGATTAAGTATTACTTTGATAGAAACCAAAAGTGAACACTAGCCACTTTTTGTTGCTCATTGTCCAAAAGAAGACTGCCACATTTCTGACCTGAAACTCTGAACTACCCACGTCTTTTGCATGAGCTTCCAGTCCTTTACTCTCCCTTGCCATTTCAGTTGATGCCATTTTTCTTTCTCAAGCTCTGATTTCATTCGATTCAGGAGTAGCTTGGCAGTTGCCCTCTCATTATCCAGCAGTGCTCTCTTTACATTCTGTGTATTAAAAAATAAAACCAGAAGTAGAAGCAGCATATGACATGCAAAAACAAACAAAAAATTGTCTCTTCTACAGAAAATGAGGGGAGAAAAGAACACAAATGATAACCAATACCCTGCCAAGTAGAAATTTCTTCTATATTTCAGTGACTGATAGGCAGAAAAAATGAATTTCATTTGGGGAAAGAAAGACATTCTAGGAATATTCAGACCGCTATCTTGCCCCAGGTAAAACATTTACAATGGCCTTAGCGTTAATGAGCTTGTGAACATCAGCTGCCAAGAGGAAGGACATTTCCTCCAGTTTCACAGAATACTTGGTCAGTACATCTGCTATCTGTGCAAACAAAGAATACAGAAAAGCAACAACAATGAAAAGTAGAACTCAAATATCAATTTCCCAAGTTAAAATCTACATGAACAAGACAATTTTTCCATTCAAGTGAATTCGATTTAATTAATTCATTAACTACATAAGTATCATTCTCACGTTCAAGAATAGAATTCAAAGAATCAACGTTGCTTCTTCTGAGGAATTGAAGCCTGAGTAGATCCCAACTTCAAATCTATTAGGACGGCATGAAAGCAATACCTGCTACATTTAGTACATGTAAACTACAAAGACATCTAGAACAGCTCTAAAAGATGAACAAACCCATGATCTTTGAAGTAGAAGCTAGCAAGAAATGTGGAAATAGGCTTTATCTGCCCAGCGCTTTTCCCAAAAGCTTGGGCAGTCCTTGGCGTCAGTGAGAGTCTCTGTCTCATTATTCAGCAGCTGGCTTAGGGTAAAAAAGGATGCATGCAATCACTTCATTCCTGTTCATGACATAAACTTACTGCATCATCATGGAAGCCATTTACTAGGAAATATAGCCTAAAAAATAGGTGTCAGACTGGGTACATATCTAGATTGCTATGAGCAAAACCAATTTCTTTTTAACAGGAAAGCCATACAATATGCCTGCCATGGCAGATATTAATCTACTAGCCCTGCACTTCAACGGGCAGTGAGCAGTTCATTACACCAAATTTACGTTTGGCAAGGAGACAGTCTATTTATTACAACCCCCTAGTTCTAGAACCAAGAATTCAGGAGTTGCTCATTCCCAATGAAAATCTGTCCATTTCATACCTTTGGGGTTTTATGCTTCTGTTCTTTACCTGTCTTGAGTGTGGCTTTCTTGTGAAGTCACTGATGGCTGTTTTTCCAACACATTTCTGCTGATTACACGGTAATTGCATGGCATCAGCAGACATCTCTGAATGTCTCTTTAAAGTATGCTTTTTACTCTTCTTAGAGGACCTTGTCTTCTTCTTTCCTTCACCCAAAAGGTGGGCTAAGTGAGCCTTCAAAGAACCATCATCTCAACAATTAGAATTCTTTCAAACCTACTGAATGGAGAAGAGCCACAAAAAAATTTAAAAAAACTAGTAAGCGAAAGACAGCAGAAGAGAAAGGTAAAATAATGAATCCTACATGCCACATGCATAAGTCTCTTCATTCGAAGCTATTTTCAAACTGCGAAAAAAAAAAGATCATCTTTTCCTCAGAGAGGAAAAGTGGAGTAACTGGATTGTGTTGCCTTGCTTACAGTTACCAGAAAAGTCAACAGCAGAGTTGAAAACTCCTGAAGCTGGCTAACTACACCTCTAAATGTTTTACTACTATGTTATGATTCTGTCTTCAGTTAATAGAACCTGATATACAACAAAGAGATGAGAGCACATGGAGATGCATTGGAGAGCCCACGCTGGAGGTAACACATTAATTATTTACTCAAACAAATCCAAAATAGAAATGTTGAAAATGACCTGGGGCCATTTCAACAGCCAGCAAACTGACTAACACAACCAACCTTTGGCTTTTATTCAATCCTTTGCTTGTTTTACCTGGGCCTTGAAGATCTGTCTGCAGCCTTCCTCTCTGTATATATATCACAGTCGTCCTATTGAGAAGCCATGGCTCATCACAGCTGCTTGGCCAGGCCTGCTTCCAGAAGAACTGGCAACTACAAGCTGGGAGCCAAGAGATACAACACTTCACTTGGAAAAGGGCCTTCCATGAATCCTAGAATCCCAGAATGGTTTGGACTGGAAGCGACCTTAGAGATGATAGATTCTCGACTTCCCACATCCAGACATGGGCAGGGACACTTTTCCACTAGTCCAGTTGCTCCATGTCCACTCCAGCCTGGCCCTGGACACTTCCTGCCATGGGGCTCCCACACAGCCTCTTTGAGCAACATGTGCCAGGCCTCAGCACCCACATAAGGAAGAATTCCTTTCCAATATCCCATTTACCCAAGCTCTCTGGCAGTTTGGAGCTATTCCCCCTTGTCCTGCGCGTCCAGACCCTTTCCAAAGTCCCTCCCCAGCTATCTTGGAGCCCCAGCAGGCACTGCAAGGGGCTCGAAGGTCTCCCTGGAGCCTTCTGTTCTCCAGATTGGACACCCACAGCTCTCCCAGTCTGTCCTAGAGCAGAGGAGCTCCAGCTTTCAAAGCAGCATAGCAGCCTCCTACCCGTGAAACTCGATGCCACCCCTGGCCTTCCGGGCCCTACGGATATCGCTTCCGGTGTAGCTCAGGGTCACTCCCGGCTCTCTCCCCGCCCCCCATGGGGCCCTCAGGCGATGCCGCTAGGACGCTACTCCTGCCGCTGGGCCAGTCCAGCCTCATCCATAATCCAAGGTGTCCTCGGTGGCTGCTGCAGGCTTATGGCGCCCCACACACCCGGAAGCAGAGCTCCGGAACAGAGGATCATAGCCCCACATTTGTGGTCGTCTCTGCACAAGGCAGGCCAGAATTGCCATGCCCGGACTTTTCAGTTCAGCACGAGAATGAGAATACACTTGTGCCATGTGGGAGGAAACCTCTTAAGACTCCCTCATATGTGGTGTCTCATCTTAATGCCTAGGCACTTGCCAATCCTGAGGATACACTAACACCTTTTTTACCTATTGGGGAAGAAATGCCATTGTTCTGGTGTGTGGCTAAAGGCACAGCACAGGCATGCCAGGCCAAAAGTTGGGGCAGTGCCCTTCCTCACACCTTCGCAGTGGTGTACTGAGGCTTTTGCTCTGCCCTAAAAAAAGGTTCTTCGCCCTTCCTCCGGTCGAGCTCAGGTGTTAGGGTGATGGCTCCCGGGGCCCTTTCCTCACAGACGTAAATAAGATAACAAAAGAGGATCTTTTCCCTGATGAAGTTACAGGGTTTATTTCTCGTGGGTAGAGAGGAAAAGAGGGAGCAAGAGAAAAAGAGGGGAAAACAGACAGAGGTCGGGGGCACAGATCTCTTCTAGGGTCTGAAAAGGGGGGCGGGGAGAAAGTGGATCCCAGCCAGCCCTGTATGCCCAGGAGGGGAGAGGGACCAAGCTACAGGGCATAGCAGGGGTCACGGAATGTACCATTTACAATGCATCTAGGAAATGCAACATCTCCCTGTTTTTTGTTTAACAAAGTTGAAAGAAGGATATTAGTTTCATTCAAATTATGGTTTTGCCCACCACTTGCAGTTGGTGGGAGGGTTCGATTGTTCGAAGTTTTTCATATCTATGTGATTGACTACTGAGGTAGAGGGAATGAGACCATTAATAGCCTTGAAAACTAAGTGACGTAGGATCCCGAACGCCATTATTACAAGGAAAAGAATAACAAAATTTAACATAATTGTTTTGACTATAGATGTCCACCACCCTGTGAGTCCCCAGCCTTTGAACAGTCCGTTGAACCAATCTTCAGATCCTTGCTTCACTTGTCCGATCAAGTTGTTCATGTTTTGGAGGGCAGCATGGATATTAGGAGCTCTCGAGGTCAGGTCCATACAGCAAAGTCCTTCAAATTCCTGGCACTCATGTCCATGCAGTAGTAAGAGAAAATCTATAGCAGCACGATTTTGTAGTGTGGCCTGTCTGGTAATTTCCTCGTCTTCTAGGACGGAACTGATTGCGGTGTATGTTACGTTTGCCTGTTTGACTACCCAACACTCTAGGTGGCCCAATTCGCCTAGAGCTTTAGCTGCTACAACCCACGGAAGAAAAAGGGAAGCAGCAATTCTTTTGGACTTGGCCCAATGGAAAATTTCAGAATCACAGTTTGGGTCCAAATTGTATGCACTTCTTTTTTGGATTTTGTCCTGGTTTTGGGCAAATTTGGGGGAAAACTTCCAGAAGGAGCCCCCAGACAGCAAACCCCACGACTCCTCCCCCCCCCCCCCCCCCCCCACCGGGTTCGGGAAGAATTTCCTCAGAGAAGAGTGGAAGAGAAAACCTGTTTATTTAACAAGCAAGACACTCCCCAGCACAGGGAAAAAGACAACACCAGCTGACAAAAAAAAACTCTTTCACCGTTCTGAAGGGATGATAAGTTCAGTCTCTCTGGCGAGTGGTCACTCAGTTATCAGTCTCTGGCGCTGGGGAATGACTGCTGCAGGTGACAAAGTGTGGACTCCCGGTGTTTCTTGGGGTTTCCCAGGTCCCCGTCCGGAACAGGTTCAGATGGTATCCAGGAGAGGGAGGGAACGGGGTGGAAGAGAAAACAGTCCAGGGAAAAAGTTGGACTGCCTAGCTGAACTAACTAATAAGCAAAAAGCAAGGGCAAAGCGAAGGAAAGAAAAAGAGGCAGAAGCGAGCAAGCAGGCAAGCAAGCAAGCAAGCAAGTCGAGCTAAAACCTCTCCTAAACATAGACCATGGGGGAGGTGAGCCGGCTGATAACAAGACAAAACAAAGCTTCACTCTTAGAGTCAGTCCTGGAAGCACAGGACATAATACCAAACATAATCAGAACACACGATTGGAGATACAAACACCATAACATCACCCTAGGACAGATTTTATTACCCGATTTGTTTTTATGCATCCAATCGTTAATTAAGGTTTCGTTGGGTGCCAACAGGGACAACCGACCGAAGGTGCATGGCCCTCCTAAGAGCCGAGAAGGGATCCCTGCCCACGCCCGGTCCCCACAAATTAAGAACAATCCCTTTGGGAGGCTTTTGGGGCTTGAATAAGTTGGGGTATCAGCTGCAATATGGCTTATAGTATTGCACCATCTTTTGGCAGTGAATTCGCCACGATATTTCAGTATGTTGTGGAATTCTTTTGTGCTAGAAGTTTTTGGGAAGGTCCTAAAGTGAATGCAATATTGTGCTGGGTGGGAACCTAACAGCTCTAATTTTTGGGGTTCCTGAGCTGCTTTGGGCAAACTTGGCAGCAACTCCTCTATGCGGTTTTTACTTACTCCAGCTTGCTGCTTATGATTGTTGTGTGATGAAATGGTGTGTGACTCAGGAATTTCACTGGATATTTGTGTTTCAAAACTGGCTGAATATTCTCCAGCCTTCAATGGGATTCCTACCAGGCAGATGGACATAGGGTTTGCGGTTGCTGCTGTGGACAGACATATGTTTTCTTGTTGGAGCGTCTGTGCCAGGGTCACCCAGATGTTCTGATGTGGTTGAGGGACGATCCATGCAGCTGCCAGACTGTTCAGTGTTAACAGGAAGACAGCTTGGATAGGGTTCATCACAAGACTGAGAGAAGAGAAGCTTTTCTCTAAAAGGAAAGACAAACAATATAAAACCTGTTAAAAGTCTCTATTTGCTGGAATGCCATCCTTTAAGAGGATTTCTTTTTCTTTTTTCCGGTGGCGTCTTCTTTTTGAAGCCACAGCCACCTGCTCCTCATTCCCCTCAGTTGGAGCAGGATGTTTGGGGACATACGGTTTTACCCACTTTTGGGGAATCCTCCGAGGGCCTGAGGGAGTGGATACACACGCATAGCCATGCCCCGAGGTAACGAGCTCATAGGGACCTTTGATTTCCCAGGTTTCTGGGTCCCTAATCAAAACTGGAGGATGTTCGGTTAACTTGAACTGTTTACCACTGTTAAAGTGACGTACCACAGGTGGACTCATGTTCTCAAATGAACAATTCAGGAAATTGATAGTAAACATGGCTTTGCAGAGCTTCTGCTGTGGAGACATCCACGCAGTTGAACTGCTCTGTTTAGCCAAAACCTGCTTGAGCGTCTGATTGGCTCGCTCAACTACACCTTGGCCAGTGGGGGAGTGAGAGGTGCCAGTTTTATGTTCCACTCCCCACTGCTGGATGAATTCCAGGAACTCCTTGGACTTATACACTGTGCCCTGATCAGTTTTGATTTCCCTAGGGATCCCCAATACTGAAAAGGCTTGCACTAGGTGTTGTTTGGCGTGCATTACCCTTTCTCCTGCGTGGGCAGAGGCATAGACTGCGCCTGAATATGTGTAAATGCTAACATGCACATATTTGAGGCGACCGAAACTAGGAATGTGGGTGATGTCTGTCTGCCATACCTCACAACTGCCAAAACCTCGGGGGTTAACCCCCATGCCTATTGAGGGCATGGTGTGCAGCTGACAGTTGGGACAGGTGGCCACAATGGCTCGAGCCTGACTCCGTGTTAGCTGGAACTGACGCATTAGACCTGGTGTATTCTGGTGATACTGCTGGTGGCTCAGCTTTGCCTGTTGGAAGATGTCAGGAAGGCTTGCTTGTTCTGCTGGAATTGCAAGGGAGTCTGCCTGATGGTTCCCTTCTGCAATTTCGCCCGGCAAATCTGTGTGTGACCTCACATGCATCACATAGAATGGGTGTTCTCTATGAGAAATCAAATAAATTAGTTTGGAAAGCTACCTGAAAAGCTGCTCATTCTCGATGTCTCTGAGCACTGCCTGCTCCGCCCTGGACACTACCCCTGCTACATAGGCTGAGTCTGTTACGAAGTTGATTGGCTCTGAGAACTTCTCAAAGGCTCTCACGACTGCTGCCAGTTCAGCTACCTGGGGTGATCCTTCCACAAACTCAACATCAACTTCCAAATGCTGAGTTTGAGGATTTCTCCAAGTCATCACCGACTTGTGGGACCCCCCAGATGCATCCGTGAACACTGTGAGAGCTTTGAGTGGTCTCCAACTTCTCTTCTCAGGAGGAATGAGGTGGAATTCCTCATTAAACAGCTTGTGAGACGGGGCATGGACTGATATTTGTCCTCTATAGCTGTCCATGGCTAATTGGAGACTGGCATTGCTCTGGAGCAAGTGCTCAAACATCTCTTTAGTCAATCTTTCAGGAGAGTTCCTCCCCTCCTCAGACAGTTTAACAGGGAGGTGAATACGTGTGAAGTCACAAACAGCTAGTTCATACAGTCTGATCCCTGCTTTCCGAATCAGCTGAGCTATTAACTCTTGTGGCTTAGTGATAGTTTTGGGTCTTTGGTGGGAGAGGAAGACTCACTCTATGATTAAGAGTGACTCTCTCTGCTCCTTGATCCATTGGAATATTAACCCGTGTAAGTGTGGCAGTTTTCCTAGGACAATGATTTTGAAGGGCAGCTGGGGCTGGTAACCGTGAACTTGCCTCTCTCCTAAAGTCTTTTGAAGCTTTTCGATTGCAGTCTTTGCCTCTGGGGTCAGTTCCCTGGGAGAAAGCAGCTCTCTCTCCCCCTTCAATAAATTGAAGAGAGGTTCTAGGTCCCCATTAGTGAGGCCTAGCCAGGGCCTAACCCAATTCAATGACCCACACAGGGAATGGAGATCTGCTAAGGTTTTTGGATTACAATTAATTTCCAATTTCTGCGGAATAATGGTCCGTGCAGTAATTTCCAAGCCCAGGTACTTCCAAGGTGGCATCCTTTGGACTTTGTCCTCCTGCAATTCAAATCCAGCAGAGGATAAAACTTTAACCACTCGGTCAAGTGTGTCTTGGAGTAGAGAGTTATCGGGGGCACACACAAGCATATCATCCATGTAATGAAGGATAATGGCCTCCCGTCTCTGGGCACACACCTGGGACAGCAATGAGGCCACATGCCACTGGCAGATGGAGGGACTACATTTTAATCCCTGGGGCAAAAACTTCCAATGGTAGCTCTTCATTGGGGCTTCTCGATTGATGGTAGGAACCGAGAAGGCAAACCGTGGGGCATCCTCTGGGTGTAGGGGAATGTGGAAGAAACAGTCCTTGATGTCTAGAACAGCCAATTGCCAATCTCTAGGAAGCATTGTTGGAGAAGGCATTCCAGGTTGGAGAGACCCCATGTCCTCAATTACTTTGTTTATTTCCCGGAGGTAGTGGAACAGCCTTCACTTTTCCTTCCCCAGTATCTTTATCAAAAGAACCAGAAAATTCCACGCACTTGTGGTCTCCTCTATGTGGCCTTTAGCCAATTGCTCCTCCACAAGCTCCTCAAGTGCCCTGAGCTTTTCCTTACTCATCGGCCACTGTGCTACCCACTTTGGGGTATCATCTAGCCATTTCACCTTTTGGGTAGGGCTCTGTACAGTGGCCACCTCTAAAAATCCCGAGGAGTCTTAGGAATAATCAATTTTACCCCCCACTGGGACATGGTGTCTCTCCCCCATAGAGGGCATTTATAGTCTGTAACAAATGGACGGATGCTAGCCAATTTTCCATCCGGACCCTGAATCTCCACGATGCTTTTTGATATTTTTGCCAATTTTACTCCTCCTACACCCTGGATTCTGCCTGCCACAGGCTGAAGTTCCCAATGTGACGGCCACATCCTTTCGGGTATGATAGTCACATCAGCACCTGTGTTCAGTACCCCCCCACATGGAGGTTATCTCATCCACGGGTTACGTTGCATGCCAGAGAAGGTTTGTCCTCACCCACCACTTCTGCCCAGTAGACTTCAGGTGATTTTCCATCTACTGGGAACTCCGCTGGAACAGGAATGGCCTGGGCAAGGATTTGTCCCTCAACCAGGTAATATGGTGGCAGAGGACATCGTGCCAGGAGAATGAGGCCAGTTATGCTTCCCTTGATGGTCATGGGAGCTACCTCAATCTCTGGGGGTGTGTGTGCTGTGTCCCCGACAACAAAGCACTCACTGTCCAGTTTCATGTGGTTTAACGTCACGTCCTGTGTACTGTTAGGTAAGTCCACTGTAATGACTGTCCAATCAGGTGACCTGAAATGAAAACCTTTTGTAGTCACAAGCCTAAAACGGCCTAGTGGCTTCCAAACCTTGTTAATTGAACATTTAATATTTTCATTGTCATGCATCCCCACACCCTCTATCCCATCCTCCCCCTTTTTGTTTATGAAGAGAGAGTCTTTTGCGAGTGTGGAGCCCGCAGTATTTATAGCCGAGCGCGCTATGGTGTTAATGGCGGGTACGCGCTGTACAGTTAGTTTTTTTGTTTGTTGGTTTTTTTCTGTTTCTGGTTGTGTGGACAGTCCCTGGCGAAGTGTCCTGGCTGCTTGCACTGGAAGCAGATGATGTGCTGCAGCTGCTCTGGTGACATTGGTTGCTTCTTGGCTTCTGGTGTTACAGCTGCCGTGGTCTTTGGGTGTGCCAGTCCTGGATTTCTCTCGTGTCCACTGAGCTGTTCTGCTTTCCTGGTGCAGGCTTCTATCATCTGTGCTAAGCTAGGTGCTGGCTCTAGGGGAAGGCCAAGAATAACCCTACGGCAGGTTTCATTAGCATTCCTCTGAGCCTTTTCTTTAATTAATTCAGCTTGTACCACTGGGTCAGACACCTGACTTTCTACTTGCGTACGAAGGCGGTCCACAAACTGTAAGAAATTCTCAGAAGCAAACTGTTTAATGTTGACATAACTGCCTTTAGTATCTACTGTTGGTAATTGATTAAAAGCCTTTTCTGCAACATTACATATTTTATCGAGGACAGACTTGGATAGTACTCTGGTTTGGCCTTCGGGGCAATGCCAATCCTTTTCCCCACATAGGTGTTCATATGTTATGTCATTATTATCAGCATCTTTTGCATCATCTGAGCTTTTTAAAAGCTCTAGTAAAAGCACTTTCAAAGATCTTTTCCACAGGCTTTCCCATAGATCATATTCTGAAGGAGTTAACAGACATCGGAAAAGCTCTTTGATATCATATGGAACCAGTTCGTTTGAGTTAAAGGTGGCTCTCATCATGCCTTTAAAGATTCCACTATTTCTACCAAATTCTCTCTGTACTTTACAAATTTCCTTTTTTATCTTGATAGGTCAAAGGTTGATAACTTCTTCTACCATTCCTCTTACCAAGATAAACTACAGGAGCAACTGATGGTATATAGTCTTTTTCCTGGTGTTGACTTTCAGGGCTGGGCATCCCCCCCCACCCGGCCCGGGAGGCTGCCCACCCCCCCCCCCCCACCAGGGGAACACCATCTGTCCCGCAGGGGCTGTGAGCTGATCCCTCCCGACCCCCACCCCCACCGGCACTGAACTCAGCAGGGGCTCCACTGCCCTCCCCCACCCCACAGCAGCTTGGAGGGAAGGAATGTGAAACCAGAGCGGGGGAGGGGTGGTGGGATTCAGGGTTGCAACACCTGTGGGCGGGGTCGCTGGGTGCCATGCAGGGCGGGGTCTTGGAGGGGGGAAAGGGCAGTAGAGAAGAGGGCAGGGATGGGTTATGGGAGGGGACAGGCTTAGGGGCAGGGACAAGAGGGTGAAGGGGGTTGCGGGATGAAGGAGGAAACTCGTGGCTGCCACCATATGGGACCCCTCCTAGCGGCTGTATCGCATGGCCAGAGCTATCTGGGACCCCGACACCTTCAGGTGTAGCCACGTGGCCGTGGCCCAGGTGGGAAGTGAACAAGGAAGAAGGGCTGACAATTTTCCAAAAATTATCAGAACAAGGATACCAGGGAGGACCCTGGGACTCTGAGCAGCCACAGCGTGCTGGGCGCCCTGCACCCCCCAGGGAGACCCGTGGGTCCCCTCCAGGTCCGGGTTATAGGGTTTTCAAGAAAGGGAAGGTGAGTCTGAACGGTTTTGCTGCTGCTGTCTGTTGTTTTCTGTCTGAATTAAAAGTTTCCGAATTTGTAAGAAAATCGGGAGGAATACAGAAGCTGTTTTATCTCCATTTTCCACTTTTAAAGTTAATAAATCCCCTATTTCATCACAAAATGAAATCAAATTTATATTTTGCAATTCAAGGTCAGATTTTTCAACAGACAGCCAGCTGGCAAAACGGGCTAATTTTTTCTTAGATATTAAAACATTTCCTGAACTTAATATTTCCCTTAGTTGGTTTCTTATACTCTTTTGTAAGGCAGATTGCTGTAAGCCCATGATATTTATCAATTTGCCACTATATCTACCCCACTACAGTTAAAAACACAGGAAGAGAGTTAGTTGTTAAAACGTGCCAGGTACACTATGGTTTTCAGGCTTTATTGGATGCGGCGCCGATGTTAATTTCGCCGTTTCTGTCAGTAAAACCCACGTGGTGCCTGGCCGCGGTAGGGACTGACCCCGCCGCAAAAACCCGCAAAAAATCCAAAAAACCGCAAAAAAAACCTCCGTGCCACCGCTTTGAAACTGATCAAAGCTGCCTGTTCTGCTGCGCCTGGGTGACTGCGTCCAGGTCCCCCCCAGTCCGTGCGCCACACCACGTGGCCGCGGGCACGCCGAGCCGCTCGCACTCCGCACACACACCCTCGCCGTCTCTCTCCTCTAGAGCTGCGCCGCGCCAGCCAAATGCCGGCGGTGAGACCCCCCAGCTGAGCTCCAGGAACCCACCCTCCGCAAAAGGAGGCTTCCACTCACCTTTTTTTTTCTTGCAGGCAGAGGCGTCTGAGTAACTGTAGTGGGTCTACCTCCAGAACCGACCTTCCTGGGCTTCTGACAGGCTCCCGGTTCGTGCTTAAAAGGCTTCGAAGCGCACAAAATGCAGCTAAAAAAAATTTAAGGTAGTTTATCAGCTCCAAGGCTTCTTGAATCCCGAAAATAGGAGTCACAGCCGAACGTGGTGTGGTCTGTAGAGACCATTCACGTTGGGTGCCAACTGAGGCTTTTTCTCAGCCCTAAAATGGGGTTATTCACCCTTCCTCTGTTCTAGCTGAGGAGTTAGGGTGATGGCTCCCAGGGCCCTTGCCTCATGGATGTAAATAAGATAATAAAAGAGGCTCTTTTCCTTGATGAAGTTACAGGGTTTATTTCTCGTGGGTAGCGAGGAAAAGAGGGAGCAAGAAAAAAGAGGCAGAGGACAGGGGGCACAGATCTTTTCTAGGGTCTGAAAAGGGGGGCGGGGAGAAATTGGATCCCAGCCAGCCCTGTATGGCCAGGAGGGCAGAGGGACCAAGCTACAGGGTATAGCAGGGGTCACGGAATGTGCCATTTACAATCCATCTAGGAAATGCAACAGTCTTTCCTATCTGCTCGATCAGAGGCACATTAGAAGAGCAGTATGGACCTGAGGGGCAGATGCACGCGCCTTGACACACCTAGCAGTGGGACTGTGGCTAGAGCTGGAGGTTTGATACTCTTCCTAATAATTTGAGCCGTTAAAACAAAGCCAGAGGTAACAGACCAAGTGAAAATACAATGCCAGGTTGCGGAAAGAGAATGCTACCTATCTGAACACCTACATAAATTCCCCATCATTTTCTTTGTTTAGGAGACCAAGCCAATGTCCGTGTAAATGAAAACAAGTGTGAATATTGATTTTCCTTGAATCAAGACTCAGCTTTATGTCCAAGTCAAAGGCCAATAAACCAGAAAGGCTCCGCTGAGCTCAGTGCAGAACTAACACGGAAGACAGTAATTTGACCTCTTATGTAAGCAGTGTTGGAATGGTTCCCCATCCAAAAGGAAGGATGTCAAATGCTTCTTTGGAAATATTTTAACTTCTGTGCATTTCTTTCTTTGTAATGAACTAATCTGTAACAAGCCAGGATGTGATTGTGTTCAGTAGAAACAGATCAATGGCAACATTTAGTCTAAAGGTTTTATGCGATTGATCAGGAAGTTCGATTTAGATTTAAAGGCACTGTAGTCATATTTAATTTTATTTCTCTCCGTACTTGAGTCTCTTAAACAGGGACCTTCAACTGGACAGGAACAGGACACTGAAGCAAATTGTAATGGATGACGTAATGGCTAACCCGGAAGCATTTTGTGGGAATTGATTCCTTCTAGGTATCCATCAGCCAGCATTTGAGTGTGAAGGAAAACTTGAAACATGTAAAACAAAAATTCCCGTTGGTTTAAAACCGGACTACTATATTAATTTTTCACTTTTTTGAAAATTTTCATGACCTTTAAAATTCAGACTATATCAAGTATTGTTTCAGCCATTGAAGAAAGTGCTTTTGATAGAGATAGGAGAGGGAAACCAAAACATTTCTCAGAGCCACACTTTGAACTCTGTCCTTCTTACAAACGGCACTTGAGCAAATTCATTTGCCTTTGGAACAGAAAACGACAAGGTAACAGGCTTATCATTACGTATTGGAGTGTTCCAGGTTCTTTAGATAGTAAGTGATCTATTCAAGATGATCTCTTACTGAAATAGATGCCTTTTGAGAAGGGATGTGGATTTCTTAGAAGAAAGCAAATCCCTATGTTAAAACGGTGTGGTGGGTGTTTTTTGTTGTTGTTTTGCTTTTAGAACTTGCAAGGCACAATCGACGTCATAGTTTGAGATCCAAATAAGGCCACGACATTCCAAACAGGTGTTTCTTTTTGGTTGTTTTTCAATCTGTATATCTTTGGATTGTAACCAGGAGAACTGTGCTTGAACTGGAAAGAAGTAGCGGAGGTTTGAGAAGTGGAACATACAGTGGAACAGTAAGCTGAGAGCATTGTGCAAGGAAAGGAAAGAGGGGAAAATGGTAAGAGTTTCCTGAGTCAGAAGGGACCCCTAGGGATCGTCAAAGTCCAACTCCTGGCCCTGCACAGACACTCCAACAGTCCCACCCTCTGCATCTCTGAGTGCGTTGGCCAAACGCTCCTGGATCTCTGGCAGCCTTGGGGCTGTGCCCATTGCCTGGAGAACCTATTCAGTGCCTGACCAGCCTCTGAGGAAAAACACCTTTCCCTGATAGCCAGCCTAATCGTCCCCTGACACAGCTCCTGGCATTCCCTTGGCTCCTGTCCCTGGTCGCAGAGTGCAGAGAGCAAAGCTGTCCCTGTGCTGCCCTTGAGAGGAGCTGAGAGGTCCCAAGTGAGGTGTGAGCTCAGTGTCCTCTCTGCATCTGAACCAAATGCCCTCAGCCCCTCTTTGTATGGCTTCCCCTCCAGCCTCTTCACTATCTTTGTGTCCCTCCTTTGGACATTTCTCCAATAGCCTGATGCCTTTCTGACGTTGTGACATCCAAAATTGCCCCCAGGGCTTGAAGAGAGCGCAGTCCCAGCGCAGAGCAGAGCAGGCAATCACCTCTCTCAAGCGAGCAGTGCCAGAAGATAGGGACAGTTGTCAAAAATCAGCTGGAGAAACAAATCTAACAGAGAAACAGGTGATCTTGTCACAGGAAATGGAAGAAGCAGAGGAAGAAGAAGATGAGGAGAGGATTCCTTGTAAAAGTGAAGAAAATGAGCATGCAGAACAGGGACTAAGAATTATGCAGATAAGTGAGCAAGAGAATAAGTTTGAAAGTGAAGGCAGTTTTGTCCAAAAGAAGGAGGAATAGGAAGTCTTTTTGCTGAGAATGAATAGAAAGGTATTTTCCGTTTAGTTTGTATACGAAGCGCACAGGGCTCTAGATCCTTTTGTGGGAAAATAGAGTGTGTAAAGTTGCCAATCATTTTGGAGCGAATTTGGAGGTTTTTTGGGGTCCCTGGTGAATTTTGGGTTGAATTCTGGGGATTTGGGGGTTCCCAGGTGAATTGGAGGGGGGGGGGGATCTGGGGAGATCCAGATGAGTTTTAGGGGTCCCAGGTTGATTTTGGGGGAGAATTTGTGGAATGTAGGGGGATCCCGGGTAACGAGGTTTGGGGTGAATTTGTGGAATATGAGCACTACCAGTTGAATTTTAGGGGGAATTTGTGGAATTCTAGGGATCTCAGGTAAATTTTGGGGGGAATTTGGACAATTTTAGGGAATACATGTGAATTTTAGGGTTCTCAGGTGAGTTTTGGGGATGCCAGGTAGATTTTGGGGTGAATTCTGTCGATTTTGGGGTATCCAGGTAAGCATTTGGGAGTCGTGGGAGAATTTATGGATGAATTTGGGGGGATGCAGGTGGATTTTCTGGGGAATATTAGTGATTTTTTGGAGTCCCAGATGGGTCTTAAAGTGAATTTGGTGGATTTGGGGGTATCTGGGTGGGTTTCGAGGTGGATTGGAGACATTTTGGGGGGAATTTGGGAGGTGTTGGGGGGACTGTGTCTTTGGGGTGATTTGAGGGATTTTGGGGGTTGCAGGTGGGATTTTGGCGTGAAGCCTTGGGATTTGGGGGTCCCCCGTGAATTTTGGGGTGAATTTGTGGAATTCTGGGAGTTGCCAGGTGAGTGCTGGGCATCCCAGTGGGGACTTCGGGGTGTATTTTGTGGATATTGGGTTTCCCAGGTGAATTTCTGAGGAGAAAAGTTTCAAAAAGGTTTTTTTTTTGAAAACAAATTAAAGCCAGAAGGTTACTGAAAATTAATAGATATGATGCAAGTAGGTAATATGCAGGCAATACACAGGGAGACAAATCATGGGGAAAATACAGTGGTAACACATGAGTGTGTGAGGATGGGATCAGTATAGCTAAGGCTCAGTTGAAGCTGAATTTGGAAAAGCATGCCAAAAATAAGAATAATAAAGGCACCTACGGGTATTTCAGTGGGAAAAGGAAGATGAAAAGAAACCTATCACACCTCCCCTATTCCCCCCCCACCCCCATAAGCCAGACAGGACTAGTGACAACAGACAAGGCGAAGGCTGAGGTACTCAACAAGTGTTGGTCTCAATTTTTATTTCCAGTCACTGTTTCCACATCTCTCAGGTTATTGGACTGGTGGACTTGATTCTAAGCCATAGTAGCAGGTCAGCTTTCAGACCACTTGAGGAACCTGAGTATGCAAGACCATGGGACCCACCCAGAGGCATGTCAGGGCCCTGAGAGAACTGGCAGCTGTAGTTGCTAAGGTGCTTCCTCCATCATATTTGAGAAATCAAGGCAACCAGCTGAAGTCTCCAGACACTGTGTTGTATTGACTCCAATACTCTTGGTCTTTTTTGTAAATCTTAGAGCTCTGAGTCAATTTCTGCAGAGGATTCCCAATGCAGTTTCAAAAATGGAATCTTTATTATTGGTCCTCATGTTGATCTTGGATATTTCCATTTTCTGCACTCCTATATTTTCGAAACATTTGTAATGACTGAAAAGAAAGCTGAGATGAGGCATTATGCTCTTTCCAGTGGTATAAATGGACCAGTATTCTTTTCAGACAAATATATTTTTGCTGTGTCTAAGCACATGTGCATACCTGTGTTTGATTTATGTGTCCAGGTTTTGGCAATGGGGCACCCACAGGGCCGTCCTGTGACAATGGCCCAGGTGCTGCCCAGTCCCGCTTTCTTCCAACTGGCTCCACTTCAGGATGTCCTCCCTGCTGAGGAAGAGGTTGGGACAGCACCTTTAGAAATGTGACTTTCTGGGTTTGTTTTGTTTTGTTTTGTTATTTTTAAAGTTACTATAAACATTCACCCTAATTTTTTTATGTGTTGGGTTTGGAGGTTTTTTTTCAGTTTAGGATGGATTTTTTGTGGGCTTTTTTGGGGGCCTTTTTTGTCTCTTTGTGGATTATTGGTTGGGGTTTTTTCTGTGTTTGTTTGGTCTGCTTTGTTTGTTCGTTTGTTTGTTTGTTTGTTACGGTATTGTAGAGTTTTTTAAGCAAATTGATTGGAAAACTGAATAGTCCTCCACTATAGTCTCCTGGATTCACCTGAGACTGTTCCTAGGCATCTCCCTGATCCTTTTTGCAATGAGTCTCACCTCATTCTCCTGAGGAAACTGTCTGATTATGGTTTGGATGGGTGGGCTGTTTGCTGGGTGACAAACTGGGTGATGGCCAGGCCCACAGAGTGGTGGGAAATAGAGTTCATCCAGCTGGTCCCCAAGGCTCAGTCTTGGGCCCAGTCCTGTTTAATATCTTTTTCAGTGATCTGGACAAGGGGATAGAGTACACGCCCAGGAAGTTCACAGTTGATGTATAGTTGGCTGTTAGAGTTCTTTTCTTCTGGCGGACAGCAGGCTCTGCTTCTTCTTCCTCCTCTTCTGAGGTCGCTGCTCCCTCTTCATCCCTCATTAAGTGTGCTGATTTTGTCACTTGGATGAGAAAACAAACAATTTTAGCAACAATGCTAGTGGCAGGGTACAAGAAAGGAAGAGTTCACATGAATCCTCCCCCCCCCAAAAAGATAGACAATACCTGATGGCTCCTCTGAGCCCGCTTACTGACTACACCGGAACGCACTGTCCCCCAAAGATACTCTGTTCTCCCTGCCCCCAGCCATGATGTAAGATGGAATAGAATAACTAAGATTAAGATTCTCCCTATCTAACTCCATCATACTTCGATTCTGGGAAAAAAAATTTCTTGAAGTTCTATCATTTCAGATCATTTGAATTTGAATCTGCATACTAACAAGTCTAGCCAGAAACTCATGACAATATTAATAGCCCATTCTAGAATGTTGGAGATGATATACACTTCTTCCAAGAGAACGTGATACCTCACGTGACTTCTCTAGAATTTCAAAGAACAGCGGGAGTAGTCTACAAGATTCTTGCTGCCTTCTGGATTTCCTGGTATTTGGCTGGTCTATGTAAGCCAACCAGCTATTCAGCAGAGGGAATATTAGTGTGATACTTGATGGTATGTGAGATGGAACACAGTAATTTATGGCTTTTTGCATAGTGATGAAGCTGTAAAGAAAGCTCCATAATGCTCAGACAAGGAGGCTGCTGGACTTCAAGCAGCAAAGGCCCAAAACGAACCAGTGAAAAGGTGGCGTTGAAAATAAAAAAAAGCCAGGTGGGGAGCAAAGTGATACTTAAGGGCAGTTTACTGAAAGAGGAAATCTAGTGAAAAAAAAAGTCCAAGAGTGAAGGAATAAGAGGGAAAATGAAACTAAGGAAGGAAATCAATCTCAGGTCATCATTTCAGAAGCTAACCATTTGTCTTTGCAATGATGCATAAAATGAGAAATAATAAATATGTCTGCGCCAAAATCTGAAATATGAACTTTATTGCATTCTGTCTTTCATGGAATCATACAACAGTCTGTGATTAAAGATCATCTAGTCCAACTTCCTTGCCCAGTAGATCTTACAGTCGATCAAATTGATCAAGACTAGCCAAACTGATAAGGAGCACTCTCGATGATGGGGCATCCACAACTTCTCTGGAACACCCGATTGAGTGTCTCACCAGCTTCATTGTTGAAAAGTTTTTCCTTTTAGCCAATCTAAACCTAGTCTCAGTTTGAAAGCATGGCCCCTTGTCCTGTCTCTGCAAACCTTCCTAAAAAGTCTTTCTCCATTTGTCTTATACCCTCTTTACATATTCAAAGGCCACAATACTGTCTGTCCAGAAACCTCTCTTCTCCAGGCTAAAAGATCCTACTTTTCACAAGAACCAGGTCATAAACTGAGATGGAAGACATCTCAGGAGATCAGATCATCCAACAGCTCAGCGTAAGTATAGCTCTGAAGTCAGATCAACTAGCTTAGGGCTGTGTCTGTTTGAATTTTGAAAATTACCAGGAATTGAAATGCTTCAAGGAAGAGAACTCTGGGTGGCTCCAGAAACAGCCTGAGAAACTCGAGCAAACTCGAAACCTCAGAAACTACCACTGCTTTCTCTCCCTCAGCCCAAGCAGTCACAAAGAAAAAGTGTTCCCAGCAGCTTGAGAGAGCACACATATACACTACATATACATGACAGGCATCGCCAGCAGCCACATCCTGCTCCTTTCTGTGGCTGGCAAGAGTGAGACTGGATGTTTACATGTGGGCAAACTGGGTCCCTCCAGCAGCTCAGACACTCAGCCTGCCCAGTGACCCCACTGAATTCCAGTATTCGCAGTGTCCCAAGGCCACAGCACTACTCTGCTTGCTGGCACAGACCATCACACGCCTCCTAAATCAGTCAGGACTCCCCTGGTCCCACAGCCAGCACCCCACTTGCTCTCCCCCAGGCCACTGCCATTGTTCACCAACTTCTCCACTTTGATCTTTGCTGGTGCTCTCAACACTGGCACACCCAGATGTTCTGCAGCTGTTGTCTCCTGGTGGAAAGGACTTGTAAAGCCATGTTAACAAACAGGACTTCCACAACCTTTCAAAGCAACCTTTTCTGGGGTATGAACAATCTCATTCAAATGTCAACATTTCTTTTCCCATATGTGAAATCAGAATTTCCTTCTTCCGGGCATGCCCAAAACAAGGCACAAACTACATTGTGCCTTCTGTTTCACATGCTGACTTGTTTGTAAACAATGCTAGGAGAATACCTGTTTTGATCCAAGCTAATCTCTGGCCCTTATAGTGCTTTCAGTAGTTAGTTTTGCTTTGCTATTTACTTGATATCCCATTGAATTGTTGAATCATAAACAGACTATCTGTCTGTATAGCAGCATAGCAGTGATGAATAAATGCAAGAGAAGGAGCAAGGTGATTGTTTGCTAGACTCTTCCTAGAAACTGAGAAATCTGTTACTTAATGCTGACCACAGGAGATGGAGGAAGCATCCTACATGATGTCAAAGCAATGAAACTGTAATCACTTTTATGATTACAGTCAAGGCACTGCGTTTGCCACCATAAGTGGAGTGCAGGGCATCTTAAAAGACGACACTGTAACTGTTATCCATGCTCACTGAGAAAATAATGCTTTTACAGCACAGCAGGTCTAACCGCATCTAAATCATGGCTTCAACTGGACACTGCCTTCAAAAAAGCCCACAAAAACACAAATGAAAGGGTCTGGAACCCAAGGTAATCTCAGATGGTGACATCTGCTCACTTTGGATTATTTCCAAATTCTCAATTCCATTTTCTTCCTAGCCAATTATCCCACCTAACCTGAGATGTAATTTATGGATTTCCAACACATCTAGTTACCTTAGAATTAGATTGCCACTCTGCAAAAAGACAGAAACAAGCAGTTAATTTCAGACTGAAACCAAGGGTGTTTAGAACAGCAATACTTGGACGAAACTATTCTTAATAAAACCAATACTTTTAGGACTTAGCCATGTATTTTTAGAGGTGGACAAAGTTTTACATCCAAAAGTCCCTAGGGAGCTCTCACTCAGTGCAATGTGCCTGGGGAGGCGCTCTAGCTCGTCTTTCAAGGAACGATTTGTCACAGCAGAGGCAGCAGGGGCACAGGCTGGATGACGAGAAGGGGCAATGTAGAACACGTCCCTGTCGTGACACATTTTCGTGTGCGATATGTCTCTCCATGTCTTTGGTCCATGCGAAGCTCTATGTATTTTGAGCGCTGCTGAGTGAGCAGCTGAGAAGGACCGTGGAGCTAGCAGCGAATTTGTAGAGCGCTGAGCACGTATTCAAGGAGTGAGAAGTGCCCCTGCAACGTGGTTCGAATAGCAGCTTCCCCCCAGTGGGGGCGAGCTCCGGCCACAAGACATTCACGTCCTGGCAACAGATCTCTGTGAAGGGCGTAGGCTAAAAGCTTTCATTTTCCATTCGAACTGCGAGAGAGGCAGACTGTTGCACGGAGGTCTGAGAACAAAGGTGCACGCCCTAGGCGGGCTTGGGCAGAAGCAGCGTTCTCGAGCGCTTGGCTGCCGGCACAGTGCTGGCTGTGTGGCGCCGCTTCTGCGGCTTCTGGGTGACGCGGAGTGAAAGCGGTGCCAGGCGTGGGCGAGTGCTGAGAAGGAAGCCGCACAAGTACCGTGCTTGTGTGCACCACGTTACAGGCTACTAGGAGAGGAAGGTGGCTGCCTCTCACTTACGTTCCCAAGTCCCCTTAGCTGTCCTAAGGAGCAACCTGAAGCACTGCTGCTTGTGCTGCTCCTTGGTTCCACTTGCAGCCCGCTGTGGAAACATTGGCGGTCACTTCTAGGCTCCGAGTTGCAGAGAGCACCACAGTAAAGGCCACGGAGAAGGGAAATACAGAATGCAGCGAGGAGCTGCGCGTGGCTTACATGCAAAAAGTAGAAGGTGAACCTAGGCACTGCATCTTCAATCTGGCCCCCTCAGTTATTGTTGCAACTTTTGCAAGTCTGCAAAGGGAGCTGCGAGTATGTAGAATGGAGGGCAGCGAGACACCATGTGTTATGCGCACTTTCAGGGCTGCTGGCAGAGGGCTACTTTAGGAAAGCCTTCTTCTTCCTCGCGTCCTTCTCGCTTTCCTCTAGCTGCATGAAGTACACCACAGTGGAGGAGTGAGGAAGGGCACTGCGCCAGCTTTTCCAGTGGCGTGCAATGGATGTGTGCTACTTTTCCAAGCAGCAAGAGCACTGAGAAGTTAAAGCGATTGTGAAGGAGCTCTTTGACAGCTCATGTTCTCTTCGCTGCACTGTGCTTGCAAGCCAGGTGCCCTGTGGCTTCGTTCTTCGCCTTCATTAGCATTTGAAGCTGATTTGGACACCTTGTAGACTGGTGGGGTGGACTTCAAAAACCGTGTGATGGGTTGGGAGAAGATTTCACCTGCTGCCACTTCCTCACAGTAAGTACCATTATTGAACTAGCCCCAGAAACACACACTTAGAGTGCGATAGCTCTGAATCCATGTGGCCATCTTCCAGAGAAAATTAAAAATCCATGAATTCCTCAAGAGATCAACCCACAAAATGAACCGGATAATACCCACTGTAACCTTGGTTATGAGACTCATGTTTAAAAAAGGGCTTGCAAATGGGAGAGATATAGCAGTGACCACATGGAGGCCAATCCAGGGAAAGCTGGACAGCATGGTGTCACCTCCCACAAGGTTGGGTAATCCAAGAACTGTTATCCCCTTTTCTACCCCTCTCTCAATGCCCTCAGGCAATGCCTCACGTTCCGGGTGCCAAAATCTGTCTTGGTTTGAAAGACAGGTATGGTCTAAGGACAGGCAAGAGCCCCATTCCTGCGATGCCGAGTGCAACCCCCCTCCCTTTTAATTATTTTATGTCCAAATCAGAGGCCTTCAGGCAGGAGATGTGGGTATAAGAATAACAGTTCTTTGCTGATATCTAACAAGGCAGAAAACAACAACAGCTATAAAAATTGACAACAGAACAGAACAGTGTAACTCAGTTCCAGTCCCTTTTGGCCGCAGGCCTGTGCTCAGTTACCGGTGCTGTGTGGGCAGGGCAGGTCCTTCGCAGTTGGAGAGGGCTGGAGTGACGGCGGTAGTGGCCCATGGGTGAGAGGGATGGGGAAAGTGACTCCCCCCTCACGGTGCCAGTCGTGGTGCTCGGCAGAGTGTCCGGAGGTAGTAGGTTGAGGTGGGAGAGCAGCAGAGCGATGTCCAAAGGCAGGGAGCGTGGATCTCAGTGCTGGGGTGGCAGGGGAGATGCCAGATAGGAGCAGGAGGCGTCCTCTCCCTCCACAAGCCAAACGAGAGAGTTTTCCAGCCCACTCCCGACCCCCATCCCACCTTTCCTTTTTCCGGTTTCCCCCCTCCTCCTCCCTCCACCCACCTCCCTGGGAGAGAACATTACCTTAAGGTGTAGCCACTTAGCATAACAATGGGAGAAATTCCACAGAAAGAAAAGGGAAGCATTCAACCCCCAACATTATCCACCCCTTTGTTTCTCCCATACTAATATGCTATATCAAATTAAAGCATTACATTATATATACATACATGCAGTTAGAGACTTAGGCACAGTACTATAGGTATTTCACCCTAAAACAAGGTCTCCTTGGGGTATGCATTGGGTCTGTCCACTCTTTTGCATCACCCTCCAGGTGCAACCTGGTCCCTGAGCGAATACAACTCCACGGATGGGATTGTCTTTGCTGGAGGCAGGATTCACCCAAACAGTTTTTCCTAGCATACCTCTCATGTGTACCACTGGAACCTTATTTCCATCTGATATTCCCAAGGGCTCAGATTGGGCAGGGCCTGCTCGGTTAGTGGAACCTCGGGTGTTCACTAACCATGTGGCCTTTGGTAGATTAATCTCCCAGTTCTTCAAAGTTCCCCCACCCAGTGCCTTCAAGGTGGTTTTAAGAGGGCCATTGCACCGTTCAACTTTCCCTGCAGCTGGTGCATGGTAGGGGATATGGTACACCCACTCAATGCCGTGTTCTCTAGCCCAGGTGTGTATAAGGCTGTTCTTGAAATGAGTCCCATTGTCTGACTCAATTCTCTCAGGGGTACCATGCCTCCAAAGAACTTGTTTTTCCAGGCCAAAGATGGTGTTCCGAGCAGTGGCATGAGGCACAGGGTAGGACTCTAACCATCCAGTGGTGGCTTCCACCATGGTCAGTACATAGCGCTTGCCCTGGCGGGTTTGAGGCAGTGTGATGTAGTCAATCTGCCAGGCCTCTCCATACTTATATTTGGCCCATCGCCCCCCATACCAGAGGGGCTTCACCCGCTTGGCCTGCTTGATGGCAGCACACGTCTCACAGTTATGGATAACTTGAGAAATACTGTCCATGGTTAGATCCACCCCTCGGTCTCGTGCCCACTTATAGGTGGCATCTCTGCCCTGATGACCTGAGGCATCATGGGCCCATCGAGCCAGGAACAACTCTCCCTTGTGCTGTCAATCTAAATCTATCTTCGACACCTCTATCTGTGCAGCCTCATCTACCTGCTCATTGTGTCGGTGTTCCTCATTAGCCCGACTCTTGGGGACATGGGCATCTACGTGACGGACTTTCACAGGCAGCTTCTCTACCCGGGTGGCAATATCTTTCCATTCATCACTAGCCCAGATTGGTTTTCCCCTACGTTGCCAGTTAGCCTTTTTCCACCTTTCCAGCCAACCCCACAGAGCATTGGCTACCATCCATGAATCAGTGTAAAGGTAGAGTTTTGGCCACTTCTCTCTTTCAGCAATGTCCAGGGCCAGCTGAACAGCTTTGAGTTCAGCAAGTTGACGCGATCCACCTTCTCCTTCGGTAGCTTGTGCAACCTGTCATGTGGGGCTCCATACGGCTGCTTTCCACTTCCGGTTCATCCCCACGATGCGGCAGGAACCATCAGTGAAAAGAGCATAGCATGTTTCATCTGCTGGCAGTTGGTTATACGGTGGGGCTTCTTCGGACCGGGTCACCTGTTCCTGTTCCTCTTCGTCGGCAAGGCCAAAGTCTTCCCCTTCCGGCCAGTTGGCAATTATCTCGAAAATCCCAGGGCGATTCGGGTTTCAAATACGGGCGCGTTGTGTGATGAGGGCAATCCATTTGCTCCATGTGGTGTCAGTGGCAGGGTGGGTTGAGGGAACCTTTCCTTTAAACATCCACCCCCAGCACTGGCAGTCGGGGTGCCAGGAGGAGTTGTGTTTCCATGCCAACCACCTCTGAGGCAGCTTGAACCCCTTCATAGGCGGCCAAGATCTCCCTCTCCGTTGGAGTATAGTTGGCCTTGGACCCTCTGTAGCTTCGACTCCAGAATCCCAGTGGTCGGCCTCGCCTCTCACCAGGCACCTTCTGCCACAGGCTCCAGGACAGACCATGGTTCCCGGCTGCAGAGTAGAGCACGTCCTTCACCTCTGGTCCCTTCCTGACTGGGCCAAGGGCTACTGCATGAACAATCTCCTGCTTGATCTGGGCAAAGGCTTGCTGCTGCTCAGGGCCCCAGTGGAAATTGTTCTTCTTGCGGGCGACCAGGTAAAGAGGGCTCACAATAGGCTGTACTCAGGAATGTGCATTCTCCAGAAGCCTATGGCACCTACGAAGGCTTGTGTTTCATTCTTGCTGGTTGGTGGAGACATTGCAGTGATCTTATTGATGACCTCACTGGGAATCTGGTGCCGTCCATCTTGCCACTTTACTCCCAGGAACTGGATGTCTTGGGCAGGCCCTTTGACTTTGCTCTTCTGAATGGTGAAGCCGGCTCCCAGCAGAATCTCAGTGATCTTTTCTCCTTTCTGAAATACCTCCATTTCCGTGTCCCCCCACACAATGATGTCAGCAACGTACTGCAGATGTTCTGGACATCCACCCCTCTCCAGTGTAGCCTGGATCAATCCATGACAGATGGTGGGGCTGTGTTTCCACCCCTGGGGCAGTCGGTTCCACGTGTATTGCACACCCCTCCAGGTGAAAGCAAACTGAGGCCTGCACTCTACTGCCAGAGGAATGGAGAAAAATGCATTGGCGATGTCAATGGTGGCGTACCACTTTGCTGCCTTGAACTCCAGCTCGTACTGCAGTTCCAGCATGTCCGGCACAGCAGCGCTCAGTGGTGGAGCAATTTCATTCAGTGCACGATAGTCCATGGTTAATCTTCATTCTCCTTCAGATTTACGCACAGGCCAGATGGGGCTGTTGAAGGGTGAGTGGGTTTTACTGACCACCCCTTGGCTCTCCAGCTCACGGATCATCTTGTGGATGGGGATCACGGCATCTCGATTCGTCCGGTACTGCCGGCGGTGCACTGTTGAGGTAGCAATTGGCACCTGTTGCTCTTTCACCCTGAGGAGTCCCACTGCACATGGGTTTTCTGATAGCCCAGGCAGGGTGTTCAACTGCTTAATGCCCTCTGCCGCCACAGCAGCTATTCCAAAAGCCCACCTGAGTCCCTTTGGGTCTTTGTAATAGCCGTTCCTGAGGAAGTCTATGCCTAGGATACATGGTGCCTCTGGGCCAGTCACAATTGGATGTTTCTGCCACTCTTTCCCAGTCAGGCTCACCTCAGCCTCCAGCAAAATCAATTCCTTAGATCCCCCCATAACCCCGGCAATTGAAACAGGTTCCTCCCCGACATGTCCCGATGGTATTAATGTACATTGTGAACCAGTGTCAACCAATGCACTGTGTTCCTGTGGCTCTGATGTGCCAGGCCATCGGATCCACACCATCCAAAAGATCCGGTTTTCCCGTTCCTCTCCCTGGCTAGAGGCAGGGCCCCTCTAGCCCTGGTTATTATTTCTCTCCTGGGCATACATAGTGGAGGTTCCTTCAAGAGGATCTGACAGATCATCTTCCCTTCTGTAATACCTTGCACCTTGGTCATGGGAGGCTGAGGCTACCTTCACTTTAGTGGAGTTCCCTCTGTTGGTGTTCCCCTCCCTGAGTTGGCGCACCCGTGCTGCCAGGACAGAAGTGGGTTTCCCATCCCACCTTCTCATGTCTTCCCCGTGGTCACATAGAAAAAACCACAGGTCAGCACGTGGGGTGTACCCTCTCTCCCTAGCTGGGGGGCGTTGGGCTCTACTTTTGGGGTCCATGACTCGCACTGGTGCTGCACTGATCTTCCTCACCTCTTCCCTTATCTCCTTCATCTCCTCCTTAAACTCCTCTCTGAGGTCCTTAACCACAGCAGAGACATGAGCCTGCATTGGGCCAGCCAGCATACTCTGAAAATTCCTGAGCCTGTTGGCAACAGAACCCACTGTCACTTGGTTGGTATCAGCATTAATCATTGCAATAAAGGGGGTATATTGAGATGGGCCCAGGTTTGCCAGATTCCACAACCTCTGCCCTGTGCACCTGACCTTGTCAGGGTCATTGTCATGCTGTCCATCCCTCCCAAAGAGCACCTCCAGTACTGCCACTTCTCTCAGCTGTTGGATCCCTTCCTCAAGGGTATTCCAAGGTGTTCTCTGGTGGTGCTCCTGCATTCTTTCCCTGTGGACAAATCTCTCTCTCACACTCATTAAAAGTCGCTCCCAGAGGGAAAGGAGACCTGTCTCCCTTACAAATACTTGGTCCACACCTGACTCCTGGGTCAAGGTTCCCAAATTCCATGCCTCAATACCATCCAGTTGCACACCTGTACCCATAAGGTCCCAGACCCGCAGTAACCAGGTTGTCAAAGGCTCACGGCCCCGTCGTACAATGTTTTCTTGCAGGTTACGGAGACTCTCATATGACAAGGACTCGGTGATGATCTCAACTTCTGGCTCCCCTGCTGGTTGTGAGGGGCCCCCTTCCTGACCCTTATTATCTAGGTGCCTTGTTTTCATCTCAGACTTCCTAGTTTCCACAGGGGCAACTGCTGCTGCTGAGTGCCCTTGCAGTTCAGCTGGAACCTGGACAGATGTTGGGAGAAGATTTCACCTGCTGCCACTTCCTCACAGTAAGTACCATTATTGAACTAGCCCCAGAAACACACACTTAGAGTGCGATAGCTCTGAATCCATGTGGCCAGCTTCCAGAGAAAATTTAAAATCCATGAATTCCTCAAGAGATCAACCCACAAAATGAACCAGATAATACCCACAGTAACCTTGGTTATGAGACTCATGTTTAAAAAAGGCCTTGCAAATGGGAGAGATATAGCAGTGACCACATGGAGGCCACTCCAGGGTAAGCTGGACAGCATGGTGTCACCTACCACAAGCTTGGGTAATTCAAGAACTGTTATCCCCTTTTCTACCCGTCCCTCAATGCCCTCAGGCAATGCCTCACGTTCCGGGCGCCAAAATCTGTCTTGATTGAAAGACAGGTATGGTCTAAGGAAAGGCAAGAGCCCCTTTCCAGCTATGCAGAGTGCAACCCCCCTCCCTTTTTCATTATTTTAGGTCCAAATCAGAGGCCTTCAGGCAGGAGATGTGGGGATAAGAATAAGAGTTCTTTGCTGACATCTAACAAGGCAGGAAATCAGCAACAGCTATAAAAATTGACAACAGACCATAACAGTATGACTCAGTTCCAGTCCCTTTTGGCCGCAGGCCGTCTCCCTGTGCTCAGTTATTGGTGCTGTGTGGGCAGGGTAGGTCCCGCGCAGTTGAAGAAGGCTGCGGCCCAGGGGTGAGAGGGATGGGGAAAGTGACTCCCCCCTCACGGTGTCGGTCGTGGTGCTCAGCAGAGTGTCCGGAAGTAGTAGGGTGAGGTGGGAGAGCAGCAGAGGGATGTCCAACGGCAAGGAGCGGGGATCTCAGCGCTGGGGTGGCAGGGGAGATGCCAGATAGGAGCAGGGGGCGTCGACTCCCTCCACGAGCCAAATGAGAGAGTTTTCCAGCCCACTCCGGACCGCCGTCCAGCCTTTCCTTTTTCCCGTTTCACCCCCAGCCCACCCTCAACGCACCTCCCTTCGAGAGAACATTAACTTAAGGTGTAGTCAATTAGCATAACAATGGGAGAAATTCCACAGAAAGAAAAGGGAAGCATGCAACCCCCAACAATGGAGTACACCACAGGAAGGTGTGTGGAAGGGCACAGCCCCAGCTTTTGCCCTGGCGTGCAACGGCTGTGTGCTACTTTTCCAAGCAGCAAGAGCACAGAGAAGTGAAAGCTATTGTGAAGGAGCTCTTTGGCTGCTCGTGTGCTCTTCGCTGCACTGCGCTCGCAAGCCCGTTGCCTTGCGGCTTCCTACTTGGCTTTCTGCTGTCCAGACAGAGCTGAACTCCAGCGGCTACTTTCAGCTCTGCCCAACAGCTTCTCCTCAGTTCTGCGGGCAAGCACGCCCTGTTGCCTTGGCTCCGAGTGCAAAGTCCCTAGCAAGCTCTCACTCAGTGCAATGCACCCAGAAAGACGCTCTCGCTCGTCTTTCAAGTAGCCATTATTAACAGCAGAAGCAGCAGAAGCACAAACTGGATGACGAGTAGGGACAATGTAGAACATGTCCCTTTCCTGGCGCATTTTCATGTGAGATATGTCCCTCCAGGTCCTCGGTCCATGCCAAGCTCTATGTACTGTGAGCGCTGCTACTTGCAGCTGAGAAGGACCATGGAGCTAGCAGCGAATTCGGAGAGTGCTGAGCACATAGTCAAGGAGCGAGAAGTGCCCCTGCAATGCGGTGCTAATAGCAGCTTCCTCGCGGCAAGGGCGAGCTCCTGCCACAAGACATTCTCGTCCTGGTAACAGATCTCTGTGAAGGACGTAGGCAAAAAGCTTTCGTTTTCCATTCGAACTGCGAGAGAGGCAGACTGTTGCACGGAGCTCTGTGAACAAAGGTGCACGCCCTAGGCGGGCTTGGGCAGAAGCAGCGTTCTCGAGCGTTTGGCTGCCGGCACACTGCTGGTTGTGTGGCGCCGCTTCAGCGGCTTCTGTCTGCCAGGGAGTGAAAGCGGCGCCAGGCGTTGCCGAGGGCGGTGATCGAAGCCGCACGAGTACCGTGCTTGTGTGCACCACTGTTGGAGTCAGTAAGTCAGGAGTTTCCCTGAATCCTTCAGGGAGAGGTCAGAATGCAGGGATTGAGTTGAATCCTTTGGATGGATTGAAGTATATTAGGCCTCTTACTTATAAGGCAGAGGTGTAGACTTAAGGTATAACATAAGAGAAAGAAAATAAGTAAGTAAACGGAATGAGTTTTAACTGCTTTTAGTGAGCAAAAGGTCTTAGATGCCTAAGAAGTAGTACATGTTCTAGTGAAGGTTGAAAAACATGCTAGTGTTTTCTTAGAGGCTCCAAGAACTTAGCTTTAGACATAATAGAGTTAGAGTTAAGAATATTGCTTACATTTTCCAGTTAGAACAAGATAGGCCATGAACACAATTTATACGTAGCTTGGTGTGTTAAGAAATTAGAATTCTAATAGGTTAAGAAGTAGTGGTCCGAGTCTGGTCCGATTCTACGTCTTAGTTTGCTCGTAAGTTTCTATAAAAGAAGAGGATTGGAAAGAGACATGGTTTTAGCCATTGCTTTTATGGCACAGCTTTTGCTCTGCTTTTGTTTTCGCCGCTGAAATCAAGACCCGAGAAGAAGATAGGAGCTGCCCGGCTCCTCCGGCCCTGCTGGGACCATGGGGAGCTTCTGCTTCTGTTTGGGACTTTGAGCTAGAACCTGCAATGGACTTGGTTAGCTTTGACTCTGCATTTGAGACTGATGTGTTTCTGCAATAAATAACTTTACAGCTACTATTAGCCGATTTGCTTTTTACATAAAAGAAGAAGGAGCCTGACAGTGTGGGTGCACAAGAGGCACCCGGAGGTCCCCTGAAACCTCACATTTGGTGCCCCGTGTTTGGTGCCATGCTTTTGCTTCGCTTTGCAAGGCTTTATATCTACTGTCGGGCCTCCCTGGAACCCTCATTTGAGTGTCGCAAGAAGAAGGCTGGACACCCCACCGGTTGCTGAGAGGAGCAAGCACCCCTAAAAGGTGGACGAAGGGGGCTGGGTCTGGACCTTCTCATCGCCTGTCTTATATTGAGGTGAGCTTTGGGGTGAAGAGTAGTGCAATTTAGAATTAGAGAAATGCGAAATAATATGCCAAAAGCGCAGAAATATGTCTTTGATTACTTAAAATTCTTGTTAAGAAAGCATGGTTTTAACGTTTCTGAAAAAAAGTTGAAAGAGCTTTTAGTATATGCTCATAGTGTGTTTCCTGATATAGATCTTGATTCTGCCTGTCAGGAAAATTAATCCACAAACACCAGAGGTTTATGTCCAAAAAGGAGACAGAGGAGTCCTTTTTGCTTTATTCAAATAAAGGGAGAGGCCATGGGACATTCCCCTGGGATCTCTCAAATTTTCGGAGGACGCAGCCTCCTTTTTATCCTATTTTCCCGGCCGCATTTCCCTCTCTCTTTCCCCATTGGCTGAGGTACTTGAGAGGCACAGACTTCCCGGAACGCCTGATACCTGAAATTCCCCTCTAATGTATAACCCTCCCTTTTAATTTTTAATTCTTATAGAATTCATAGTTTTCCCCCCGTTGCTTCTTTCATCTTTCGATATCCAATTTCATTTATCAGCAGCCCTACAGTTTGTTTGTAAAGGCAAATATCTCTTCCCATTCATCAATCAGTGGAATCCATCCCATTGCTTCTTTTATCTCTCAGTGCTAGCCTTATCTACAGGCTGATCCACAACTCATTTGTAAAGACAAATTCAACATTCCTCTCAATCCCTCCTCTTTTATTTTTAATAATTGTCTTTACAAACTTTAGCTATAATTTACTTAATTTTTTGTTCCTGAGTATTTTTTTTTTTTTGGTTTTGTAATTATTTGTAGTGACATCAATTTCTATCCTTTTGTAATCATTTCTGGATTAGTAGGCGTGGCTATTACCTGCATCCCTTTGATCACATGTTGAATAAGTTGTACTAAGCAAGGGATCGTGCATGGTAAAAAGATTAGAGTTGCTACAGCACATAAGAGGAAAAAAAGTAATTGTTTAACCTATAGTCCACCAGGTAGCCAAGAAAACATGTCCCATTCCCATAAAGGTTTTTGCTACTTTTTCTCCTAAGGTCAAAACAATTATTTTCCCATTTTTGGCTCCAACTTAACTGATAATATAAAGGTAACATTATTAAGAGAAACATTCTGATTGTGTAATCTAATTTCCTAACTTAATTTTTACTTTCACGTTGTCTTTCACACCACTTGTGGCGAGTGAAGGCACAGAAACAGCTTAACATAAAGAAAACAATGACAGCAAGGGTTGGCCCCCAATGACTGGAGATCTGAGAGGAGGGATGCCCACACAGACTATTTCAGCAGGCACTCTGTGGGTGGGCACACGAGGCTTCCCCCGATGTCGACGCACTGGCTGCTGCTCCAGTCCACTCCTGTGGAGTGTCAGTCGCGGCCTCCCGTCCTTCTCCTCCAGTTGAGATGTCCAAATCTCTGGGGCTGCAGAGACCTTGACCCGAGTGTGATGGGTCCAGCCGTGTTTAGCTGTCTTGACGGCTATTCTTGTGGTCAGTAACACCTGGAAAGGTCCACGCCACTTCGCCACCAGTGCTGCTTCTTCCTACTCCTTAACTAGGACCCAGTCTCCCGGTTGGATGTTGTGAACAGCAAAAGTCCAAAGGCAAGGTTTGTGCCAGCTGAGCTTCCTGTCAAAGAGATTTCACAAGAGACAGTATCCGAGCCATATATTGTTTTAAATACACATCACTTATCTTTATCCCCCCCACTCGGCTGAGAATTACAAGGGTAAGGAATTCCAAAGATCAATTCAAAGGGAGATAATTGAATATCTTCCCTGGGTCTGGCTTTTATCCTTGCTAAAGCCGGGGGCAGGAGCCGTACCTACGGCATCTTAGTTTCTATTACCAGCTTCAGGAGATGTTTCTTTATTTCTCCATTCATCCTCTCAACCTGGCCCGAACTTCGTGGGTGCCAGGGGGTATGGAGGTTCCACCGTATTCCTAAAGCAGTCATAACTCCTTGAAGAATTTTTCCTGTAAGATGAGTTTCCCTATCTGAATCTATCGCTTCCACCATCCCATATCTTGGAATTTTTTTGTTCCAAAAATATTTTAACAACTGATCCTGTAGTTGCTGACACAGTTGGAAATGCTTCTGGCCACCCGGTTAATTGACATACTATTACCAGAAGATATTTAAATCTTGCCATTCGAGGCATTTCAGTAAAATCCACCCGGCATCTCTGGAAGGGACGTACTGCCCAACGCCTCCCTCCCCTGGCCAGTTTCTTTGTAACTTTGTTGTTGGTTTTAGCACAAGTCAAACAGCCTTCAGTGGCTCGCTTTGCCAGGCTAAAGAGACCAACAGCAGTGTTCATTTTGAGGAAGGCTTCTGCCAGTCCTCGGGAGCCCCAATGACTCCCTTCATGAAGTTCTTTTAACAATTGTAAGGCTAGAGCTTTTGGTATCCACTGCTTACCATCCCTTGTAAACCAATTATTTTCTCTTTTCTCTGCCCCACTTTTTTTTAATTATCTCAAGTTCCTCTGGTGGAAAAGAGAGTTTCTCTGGTAGCGGTGCAGTTACTGGGAGCAAAGGCAGGATCTTAGAGACTTCTGGCAACAATGCAGCTTTTCGAGTTTCTTCATCAGCCAGTCGGTTTCCTATTACCTCTTTCGACCATCCTGCCTGATGTCCTTTAATGTGGATTATTGCCACCTTTTTTTTTTTAGTAAATTCACTGCCTCCAATAGGCGAGAGATTAAGTTCTCGTGAGCTAATGTCTTTCCTCTGCAGTTTAATAAACCTCTTTCTTCCCATAGTTTTCTAAATGCATGTATTACCCCATATGCATATTTAGAATCAGTAAATATATTTACTGTCTTGTCCTGGTATAATTTACAGGCTCTCACAAGCGCGTACAGCTCTGCTGTCTGAGCTGATCAGGTGTGTGGTAACCTCCCCCCTTTCCTTAATTGCTTCCCATTCACGATAGAGTATCCTGTAAATCGTTTCCCTTCTACCACCTTGGAGGACCCATCAATGAACACATTCTCTCCCTCAGGCCAGGGAATATCCCGTAGATCTTCCCTAGCCCGTGTCTGGAGGTCTATAACCTGGATACAATCATGGATTTCTTTCTGGCCCCCCTTTTCTCCAGGGCCATTTAAATAAGAGGCTGGATTAAAAATTTCCCCACCTTTAAATTCTAAATCCTCCTGTTCCATTAAACAAGATTTATACTGTAATAATCCAGCACTCGTCATCCACTTAGAGGCTTTCTCAGTTAACAAAGCTTTAATCTGATGTGGGACTTTAACAATGAGATACCCTCCCCTTGTCAGCTTTCGGGCCTTAGCCACCATCAGAGCTGTGGCTGCACAGTTCTGCAGACAATGGGGCCAGCCTCTGGCACCGGGTCTAACAACTTAGAAAAACAGGCAACAGGCCTCCGTGTTCCCCCATGCTCTTGCACCAAAATTCCTTTAGCATGACCCTGTTTGACATCCACATATAGCTGAAATTCTTTTTCTGCGTCTGGAAGAGCCAAGGCTGGGGCCTTAACCAATTTGTCTTTTAATTTCTTAAAGCTTTTTTCTCCTTCTGGTGTCCATACCACAACATTAGGACTGTTTTGAGTTAAAAAGTTATATAAAGGTCTGGCCACCACAGAAAAATCCTCGATCCATGCTCTACAGTACCCCACCAACCCTAAAAACTGCCGTAACTTCTTTTTAGTCTGGGGTAATGGTACCTGTAAAATCCCTTGTATCCTTTCTGGATCAATACACCGTAACCCTTCGGACAGAATGTGTCCCAAATATTTGACCTTCTTTTCTACCAACTGTGCTTTCTTTTTGGATACTCTAAGTCCCTTTTTTGCAAGAAAATTAAGCAGCTTTACAGTAGCCTCTTCAACCACCTTTTCCTGTTCCCCTGATAAGAGCAAATCATCTACATACTGCAACAACTTGACTCCTAAGGGTGGAGTAAACTCTCTTAATATTTTCTGCAAAGCTTGCCCAAACAGAACTGGTGACTCTGTATATCCTTGAGGGAGTACTGTCCATGTCAATTGTTGTTTTATCATTTTCCCTCCTTCCTCCTGTTCCCACTCAAAAGCAAAATACTGTTTACTATCTTCTGTGATTGGACACCCCCAGAAAGCATCCTTCAAATCCAGTACAGAATAATACTGATGTGAAGAAGGGATTTGATTTAGGATTGTGTATGGATCTGGAACTGTGGGATGCCTTGGTTTGACAATATTATTTATTATTTTTAAATCCTGCACCATTCTGTAGGTTCCATCTGGTTTCTTAACCGGCAGGATAGGAGTGCCATAGGGAGACATACACGGCTCTAAAAGACCTGCTTTTAGCAGGGACTTAATAACAGGCTGTAACCCCTTCTTTCCCTCCCTTGAAAGAGGGTATTGCCCCTTAAACACCACTTGTCCTGGTTGCTTCAAAGTAATTTGGAGAGGCTCTATGTCCAGCTTCCCATATTTCCCTGGAGCTGCCCATACTTCCGGATTTATTTCAGCATAAGCCTTTTTAGACATTTTACACAAAGATATCACAGTTTCGGACTCCGTGTCACTTTTTACAATGCTAATTTGCATTCCCATTTTAGCCATCAAATCTCTTCCTAGTAAATTACAATCACAATTAGGAACAAACAAGAATTCATGCAGTTTAAATCTGTCCCCCACATCTATTAACAGCGGTTGAATAAAATGCACTCGCTCATCCTTCCTGCTTACTCCTTGAATAACCAAGGATCTTTTTGACAATTTCCCCCCCTTAGGTATAAAATTTAAGTTGGACTGAGAGGCCCCCGTGTCTACCAAAAAACACACCTCCTCTCGATCCGGACCCACCTTAAAAGTTATCAAGGGCTCTTGAGTGGTGGGTCTTTGGTATAATAGGAGCCCCTGACACCTCTAACAATCCATTTCTATTATTCTCTGGACTTCCCCCTCCTGAGGGTCCAGTTGTTTTTGCGGACACTCGTTTTTCCAATGCCCTTCTGCCCTGCAGACAGCACACTGGTTCTTCCCCAGCCGCTGTTTGGGTCGGCTGTCCCCTGCCGAGGAGGGAATCCCTCTGCCACTTCCTTGTGACCGACCCCGTCCCCTCTGTCCCTGGGGACCCCTTGGACCCTGCGGTTTATTCCTCTGGGGCTGCAAAAACTCTGCCATCATCTTTGCTTTAGCTTCTGCCTTTTCCTCATCCCTTCTTACACATATCTGCTGCAGTTTTCTAACCAATTCCTTTAGAGGCTTATTTTGCCACTTTTTATCTTTTTGTACCCCTTTCCTTATATCAGGCCAGGCCTTAGTAACAAATTGCACCTTAAGCAATGTGTTGAAGGCTGGCCCTTCAGGATCCATCCCCCCGTGCTTCCTCAAGGCATCCCTAATCCTCTCCAACCAATGAGGGCTTTCCTGTTTCTCCTGTTCTTACGACATAGCCTTAGCTATGTTGTTAGTTCTGGGAGCCGCAGACTTGATTGCCCTGATCAAATAAGCACGGTAATCACGGTGAGCCAGATTGGCCTGGTTATTTGGGTCCCACTGGGGGTCTGCCTGGGGGATGGCATCACCCACCGTAGGTGCATTGGGTCCAGCCCCCCCTGCTGCTTGTGGGTGTTCATCCTCCCACAGCTGCCGAGCTTTCTGCAAAATCATTCGTTTCTCTGATGACCCAAACAAAATTCCCAAAAGAAAATCCCAATCTTTCCATATATAATCCGCATTTCCCAAATATTCCTCTATCTTTTCCCCCACCCCTATGGGATCATCCAAATATGGGGGTAATTCTTTTTTCAACCCTCTTATATCCTGGGTAGTAAGTGGTACAATTACAAACCCAAATCCTCCCCCTTGACCCCCCAAAGGAACTTGACGGAGTGGCATCTGGTGTACCCCTGTCTCTTGGGGGGCTTCTGATGCCCTAAACTGAGTTCCTCTTCTAGTTCTGGGGGGTGATACAACATGCTGCTCCCCTCCCCCTACACCATCATCCTTCTCAGGTGGGGCTGTAGGAATAACATTTCCCTGATCCCCTTGCTCTGAAAGTTGAGGATACAGACGACCTGCAGCTGGCTCTGGGACAGCTAGCAACACTGGAGGACAAGACGGGGGAAGGTGCTGAAAAACATTCCAATCCTCACCACTTTCCTCTAAATACCTTCACAAAATTCGACACAAATGAATTTTATCTGTTCCATAAGTAGCCATATAAGTCCCCTTGCCAACTTATACTCTGGCCACACAAAATAACAATATTTTACCATAATTTCCATAGTTACTTCTGGGTGAATATACAATCTCTCCCAAGACCGCAGCATTCACCCCAAGGGACTCTCCGGGGGTATTATGGGATCGTCATCCCATTTGCCGGGGCCCCTTCGCGGCTTCACCTTTCCAACCCTCTCTGGGTGCCCCGTTTTACCTGTGCTACCCTCCATGGGTGCCCTCTCAGGTTTACCTGTGCTACCCTCCATGGGTGCCCTCCCAGGTTTGCTCCCCGAAGATCCCATTTTACTCACCGGTGAGATTTTCAGTGGTCCTTCCCTGCGGACTCTTCACGGACCCCCCTGGTCTGCCACTCGTCTGTCTCCTGGACAGTCTCGGGAACCCAATCAATCGCCCAGTGCCGGCCGGCACCAAGGGGAGCTGACCACCGAAACTGGGTGAGGCGCGCCTTCAGCTCCGCTCGCCGCCCGCCGCCCCGGACGGTGGAAAGATCCCGGACGAGCCCCCAAATTGTCAGGAAAATTAATCCACAAACACCAGAGGTTTATGTCCAAAAAGGAGACAGAGGAGTCCTTTTTGCTTTATTCGAATAAAGGGAGAGGCCATGGGACATTCCCCTGGGATCTCTCAAATTTTCGGAGGACGCAGCCTCCTTTTTATCCTATTTTCCCGGCCGCATTTCCCTCTCTCTTTCCCCATTGGCTGAGGTACTTGAGAGGCACAGACTTCCCGGAACGCCTGATACCTGAAATTCCCCTCTAATGTATAACCCTCCCTTTTAATTTTTAATTCTTATAGAATTCATAGTTTTCCCCCCGTTGCTTCTTTCATCTTTCGATATCCAATTTCATTTATCAGCAGCCCTACAGTTTGTTTGTAAAGGCAAATATCTCTTTCCATTCATCAATCAGTGGAATCCATCCCATTGTTTCTTTTATCTCTCAGTGCTAGCCTTATCTACAGGCTGATCCACAACTCATTTGTAAAGACAAATTCAACATTCCTCTCATGCCTTAAGTGCTTCTTATTGGGATCAGATAGGAGTTAAGCTTTTTGAAGATGTTACTCGAGGTGATAAGACAGCCCCGTTGCTGTTACCAACTTGGAAGAATGTTAGTGATTCTCTGTTAATGCATAATCTTGTCGATACAGAGGTTTCCTCTCTCCCTTCTGTGATGCCCTTGCGAGCCTTTGAGGGAAATTCTGGTACCGAGGCCCCCCCACCGAGATCTCGGGCAGCCACCCCACCGCGGTCTCCTGCAGCTAGGGAGGATGGCCCTGACCGTGATCTCGGGGTCTCGCCGCCACAATTGTTACACCGTGAGCCCTGTTTTACTAGCGCGGGACCTGGTTCTGTCCCACCGGCCCCCGAACGGAGTTTCGAGGGCGAAAGAGCTGCGGGTCCTGTACCGGGTTACGGTGTCGGGGATTCGGGTGATTGTCAGTTTCCCTCCCCTCCGCGGTTGAGTCGAGCGGCAGCGCCAGTTTTGGCTGCGCTGGAAGCACGGCGCGATTTTTACGGCATGACTGCCGGTGCTAGGTACCTGCCGTGCCGGCCGCTTCTTTTAACGGTAGCTGCCCCGCCGTTTTTTCTACCTTGCACCGGGACGATGCGGGCTTTGCTGCATTTTACGCGCCTTTTCCACAAATGACTCAGTCGGCTTTCATACCTTATGCCGCGAGTTTGGATTCGGGAGCGCATTCGGTAGGTTTTCCATCTCTGCATACTTATCGGGACCGCGCAGAAGTTTTCGAACAAGGGCTGCCGCATGACGTCAGTCCTTTGCGTCGGGCAGCCATAACGTCTTCTGCGCCTGCGCGTCCCCAACCCGCCCCACGTTGCTGTGTTCATTGTGCACCTACGGAGGCGAAGCTGCCGGTTCCCGCCCCCAGCCCGACAGGCAATGTGATCGGGAGATCGGGATCCCCCCTCCCCCCGCCCCCCGCCCCCCCCCCCCCCCCCGCGTAGCCGCGGTGCTGCGGTTTCTGTGCCTGCATGGGACAACCCTCCTTCTGTGTCCATAGATGAGGTAGAGTTGGCAAAGAAGAGGGGGAATTGGAGGGAAGGAGGGGCAGGACGGCGTGATTGAGGGTGAGAGGGAAGATCAGTGGGCTGTTGAGAAAAAGAGAGGAGTTGATTGTCCCGTTCCAGGGAGATCAGAGGTTCCAAGATCAAAGCCAGAAAACTCAAACGGGGAAAGAAGTTCGTCTGTTTTTAAGCCTGAGGATTCTCAGTCAAAGACTCCACAGCATGTTTCTGTAAATTGGACAGCAATGAGGCACCAAGCAATTAAAGAGAAAGATTTTCATTTAGCTACTGAACCGTTATTAGCTCTGCCTGTTAGATACGGCAGAGGAGGAGCGAACCCTAGATGGGAACCAATAGATCATCAAGATGTTAAGGAGCTGAGGAAGGTATTGAAGGAGGATGGGTTGGGCTCACCATATTTTAGGCAATTATTGAGAGGAATGTTTAACAGTGTGGATTTGACACCGCATGATTGCCGTTGTATTGCTGGAGCATTGTTGACAGAATCACAATTAATTTTGTGGGAAGGAAGGTGGAAAAGGTTTTTAAATCAATTAATTGAAGGATATGCTGGGGGTCCCAATGCTCAGTTTACACTGGCAGATTTAGCAGGAGAAGCCCCACATGATAGAACTGAAGACCAGGCAGTAGATTTGCCTAGAGCAGTGCTCAATGATATTAAGAGGGCTGCCTGCAAAGCCTTGCTTCTGACTCAGCCAGCGGGGACCCCAGAGGGAGATTTTGTGCAAATTAAACAAGGGCCAACAGAACCCTATGCAACATTTGTTGACCGCCTATCACAGGCCCTGGACAGGCAATGTGAAGATGATAGAATCCGTACACTGATGCTTCAAACTCTTGCTTTCATGAATGCTAATAGTGAGTGTAAAAAAAGTTATTCAAAGCCTGCCAGATTCTAACCCCGATCTCTCACGGATGCTAGAGGCTTGCAGTAAGATTGGCACTCCCCAACATATAGCTACTCTTCAAGCATATACTATGGGAGAGAAGATTGGGGCAAAACTTAAAGAGAATAATGATTACCTTGCAAAGGCTCTTGATAATCTTAGTTCAGCACTTTTGCAAAATAATAAGTTTCAGAAAGATGGTGCTTCTAAAGGATCATGTTATAGATGTGGAAAATCAGGACATTTGATAAAGAATTGCCCAGAGCCAGCAGAGAGCAAAAAGTCAACTGGTCGTTGCCCAAGATGCAGAAAGGGGAAGCATCAAGCTAGCCAATGCCGTTCTAAATATGATATTGAAGGGAATCTGTTGACGGGAAACGGGAGAGTGAGGGGGCCCCACCGTGTGCCGAAACAAATAGTGGCTTTCCAGCAGCCAGGAGGCTTCCCTGGGGCAGGATACATGAATTATCCGGCCCCATCATACCCTGGGTGGCCAGTCAATTACCCAACGATCCAGCCCTTTTACCCCCAGGGGCACAATGCAAGCTGGCAACTTCCAAATTAACCTGCTTTTTACAGAATTGTCATGCAGTTGTTTCTACAGGAGTGACGGGAACTTCACAAAGGAGACAAGACTTTCTAATTCTAGGTAAAGAAAGGAATCGTATTTTGGGACTTGTGGTTTTTCCGACTATTGTTTCAGCAAATTGTAATGAAGAATTGACAGTTTTAGTTCAAGCCTGGTGCCTTCCACTTGCCATTCCAGCAGGAACTCCAATAGCTACAGCTGTTGCTTTGCCACCTAATATAGAGGAGCAGCTTGTTGAAGGTCAACAGATGTCAACTGGGAACATGAATATAGCTTCTCATGTTTTTTGGGTGGAACATATAGGCCGCAACTGACCAAAACTGACTTGCAGCCTAACTCATAATAACAAAACTATTGAAATTACAGGTCTCCTGGACACTGGTGCTGATGTTACGGTGATTTCTTATTTGCTTTGGCCAAAGGACTGGACTTTAATTACTCCTTTAGATCCTATTACAGGTATCGGAGGGGCCACTGTTTGTCAACGAAGTGAATACGTGATCACAGTCAGAGGACCAGCGGGGAAGACAGCGGCCATCTGTCCCTTTGTGGTGCAAAGACCCATCACAGCCTGGGGAAGGGACCTTCTGTCTCAGTGGGGAGAAAGGCTAGAAGTGGATTTTTGTGAAAAGCCATGACAGCATTTATCACTCCAAAATTATCCTGGAAAACTAATAATCCTGTATGGGTGAGTCAATGGCCTCTGGAGGAAGAGAAATTGAGTGCTCATAAAGAACTGATTAGAGAACAACTACAAAAAGGCCACATTAGAGTGACGAACAGTCCGTGGAATTCACCAGTGTTTGTCATTCGCAAGAAAGCATCTGGTGCCTGGAGGCTGCTTCAAGACCTCAGGAAGATCAATGAGGTAATAGAAGACATGGGACCACTACACCCGGGTCTCCCTTCGCTCTCAATGATCCTGAGAGACTGGCCTCTTGTTATTATTGACTTAAAAGACTGTTTTTTTGAATATCCCACTTCATCCAGATGACGCTCCACGGTTTGCTTTTTCTATTGCAAGTATCAACAGACAAGAACCCCTGCAAAGATACCACTGGGTGGTTCTGCCACATGGAATGAAGAACTCTCCTACTATATGTCAATGGTTTGTGGCTCAGGCTTTGGCCCCTGTGCAGCAAAAGCATCCTCGAGCAATGATTTTACATTACATGGAGGATTTACTTATTTCAGCTTCGACTCAAAAGGAAGTAAAAGAGGTTTGTGATAATGTTGTTGCAGCAGTTCAGGAAGCAGGACTTGAAATCTCCACTGAAAAAATACGAGAAGTTTCACCATGGAAGTATTTAGGGTGAAGAATGACAGAGCATTCCATCAAGCCTCAGAAAATTCAGCTCCAAACTAAGGTCAACACCTTACAAGATCTGCAGCAACTTTTGGGGGAAATCAACTGGATCAGAGTTACTTTAGGGATTACCAATGATGAACTTGCTCCGGTTTTTGACTTGCTTAGAGGGAATTGTGACATCACTTCTCCGAGATCTTTGACACCTGAAGCTCAGAAAGCCCTTGAAAAGGTCACTGAAGCCCTTCAATCTAGACAAGCTCATCGATGTGTGCATTCATTGCCTTATTTTCTTGCAATTTTGGGGGGAAACAAACAGTTATATGGACTGATATTTCAGTGGGACTTTCTGAAAGGGGACCCTTTGTTGATAATAGAATGGGTTTTTTTATCTTCTAGGTCTCCCAAGACAATTTCTACCACGATGGAAATGTTGGCTCAGATTGTAATTAGAGCCAGGGAAAGGTTAATGGCCATTGCAGGTTGCGATTTTACCATAATCTACTTGGCTTTGAGGAGAGAGTATTTTGATTGGGCATTGCAAAAGTCAGAGGATTTGCAGATTGTGTTGTTAAATTTTTCGGGTATTTGTTCTCTACATTTCCCAAGTCACAAGTTATTGCAAGCAAAATTAAATTTTAGGGAAAAGCCCATTTTAAGTCAAGTGCCTCTGGAAGCTATTAGTGTTTACTGATGGTTCAGGGAGAACCCATAATGGTGCGTTCCCTAGATACATTGTAAATGGTACATCCTGTGACCCCTGCTGTACCCTGTATCTTGGTCCCTCTCCCCTCCTGGCCACACAGAGCTGGCTGGGATCCAATTTCTCCCCGCCCCCCCTTTCCAGACCCTAGAAAAGGTCAGGACCCGCTGACCTCGCTCTCTTGCCCCGTTCTCTTTTTTCCCCCACTCTCTCTTATCCCGTTCTCTCTTTTTTCCCCCCACTCTTTTCCCGCATCTCCTTTTTCCCCAGATCTCTTATCCCGCTCTTCCTTTTTCCCCCTTTTTCTCTTCCCCCGTTCTCTTTTCCCCCCCCACGCTTTTACCCTGTTCTTCCCCCTCTTTTCTCTCTCTTCCCCTGCTCTTTTCCCTTCCCTTTTCACTCACTACCCACGAGAAATAAACCTGTAACTTTATCAGGGGAAAGAGCCTCTTTTGATATCTTATCTACGTCTCTGTGGCTAGGGCCCAGAGGAATATCACCCCAACACCTGAGCTAGACCGGTGGAGGGTGAAAGACTCTGTATAGGCCGGGAAAAAGCCGTTACAGTTGGCGCCCCACGTGCGTGATTTCTTTAAAGCACCCACGTTTCGCTGTGATCCCTAATTTCGGGATTCGACCAGCATAGGAGCTGATCAACTAGCTAAAATTTCTTTAAGCTGCATTTTCTGCAGTTCGAAGACTTTTCAGCACGAACCGGCAGCCTGTCAGTCCCAGACAGGTCGGTTCAGGACGTGGATCCACTACCGTGTACACAGACATGTCTGCCTGCAACAGAAAAGGTGAGTTAGGCGTCCCTTTGCGGCGGGGAGTTCCCGAAGCTCCGCGGGGGGTCTCACCGGTGGCATTTTGCCGGCCCGGCGCTGTTCTCGGGAGCAGAGGCGGCACGGGCGTGTTTGAAGCGTGCGCGCAGCTTGGAAGCCCTCGGCCACGTGGTGCGGCGCGGGGGCTGGGGGGAGGGCTGGACGCGGCCACCCCAGGCGCTGCGCAGCAGGCAGGCAGCTTTGATCGGTTTCAAAGCTGCGGCACAGGGGAGTTTTTTTTTCTGTTTTTGCGGTTTTTACAGGTTGTTGCGGCGCGGGGGCGGTCCCTATAGCGGCGCGGGCGCCACACATAGGTTTTGCTGACAAAAAACGGCGAAATTAACATCGGTTCCGCATCTAGTAAAGCCTGAAAACCGTGGTGTACGTCTTAACAACTAACTCCTTTCCTGTGTTTTAACGGTAGTGGGGTAGATATAGTGCAAATTGCTAACACTATGGGGATACAGCAATCTGCTTTACAAAAGAGTATAACAAAACAACTCAAAGAAATACTAAGTTCAGGAAATGTTTTAATATCTAATAAAAAACTAGCCCGTTTTGCCAGCTGGCTGTCTGTTGAAATATCGGACCTTGAATTGCAAAATGTAAATTCGATTTCATTTTGGGATGAAATAGGGAATTTATTGACTTCAAAAGTAGAAAATGGAGATAAAACTGCCTCTGTATTCCTTCCGATATTCTTACAAATTCGGAAAGTTTTAATTCAGACAGAAAACAACAAACAGCAGCAGCAAAATGATTCAAGCTCACCTTCCCTTTCCAAAAATCCCTATAACCATAACCTGGAAAGCACCCCAGGGTCTCCCTTGAAAATGCAGCATGCTCAGCACGGCTGTAACTGTGCTGAAACCCCAAATCCTCCCCAGTATCCCGGTTCTGACGATTTTTCTAAAATTATCAGCTCTCCTTCCTTGTTCCCTTCCCCTCCGGGCCACGAACACGTGGCCGTATCTGGACAAGTCAGGATTGGGGTCCCAGATAGCACTGGACATGCGGTTCAGGGAGTGGGGGGGGGCCGATATGGTGGCAGCCACGTGTCTCCTCCTTCATCCCCCAACCCCCTTTACCCTCCGGTCCCAGCCCCTAAGCCTGTCCCCTCCCATAACTCCTCCCTGCCCTCGGCTCCACCGCCCCCTCCCCCCTCCAAGACCCTGTCCTGCCTGGTACCTGTCGACCCCGCCCACAGGTGTTGCAACCCTGGATTCCACCACCCCTCCCCCTCTCCGGTTTCACATTCCTTCCCTCCAAGCTGCTGCAGGGTGGGGGAGGGCGATGGAGCCCCTGCTGGGTTCCGTGCTGGAGGGGGTGGGGGTGGGGAGGGATCAGCTCACAGCCCCTGGGGAATGGATGGTGCTCCCGTGGTGGGGGGAGGTGGGCAGCCTCCTGGGCCCGGTGGGGGGGGGATGCCCAAACCTGAAAGTCAGCACCAGGAGAAAGAGTATGTACCATCAGTTGCTCCTGTAGTTTATCTTGGTAAGAGAAACGGAAAAAGAAGTTATCAACCTTTGTCCTACCAAGATAAAAAAGAAATTTGTAAAGTACAAAGAGAATTTGGTAGGAATAGTGAAATCTTTAAAGGCATAATGAGAGCCACTTTTAATTCAAACGAACTGGTTCCACATGATATCAAAGAGCTTTTCCGGTGTCTGTTAACTCCTTCCGAATATGATCTATGGGAAAGCCTGTGGAAAAGATCTTTAAAAGTGCTTTTACAAGAGCTTTTAAAAAGCTCAGATAATGCAAAAGATGCTGATAATAATGATATCACATATGAACACCTATGTGGGGAGAAAGATTGGCATTGCCCTGAAAATCAAACCAGAGTACTATCTAAGTCTGTCCTAGATAAAATATGCAATGTTGCAGAAAAAGCCTTTAATCAATTACCAACAGTAGATACTAAAGGCAGTTATATTAACATTAAACAGTTTACTTCTGAGAGTTTCTTACAGTTTGTGGACCGCCTTCGTATGCAAGTAGAAAGACAAGTGTCTGATCCAGTATTACAAGCTGAATTAATTAAAGAAATGGCTCAGAGGAATGCTAATGAAACCTGCCGTAGGGTTATCCTTGGCCTTCCCCTGGAGCCAGCACCTAGCTTAGCACAGATGATTGAAGCTTGCGCCAGAAAAGCAGAACTGTTCAGTGGACACGAAAGAAATCCAGGACTGGCACACCCAAGGACCATGGCAGCTGTAACACCGGAAGCCAAGAAACAACCAGTGACACCAGAGCAACTGCAGCACATCATCTGCTTCCAGTGCAAGCAGCCAGGACACTTCGCCACGGACTGTCCACACAACCAGAAACAGAAGAAAACCAAAAAACAAAAAAACAAGCTTTACAGTGCGTACCCGCCATTAACACCATAGCGCGCTCGGCTATAAATACTGCGGGCTCCACACTGGCAAAAGACTCTCTCTTCATAAACAAAAAGGGGGAGGATGGGATAGAGGGTGTGGGGATGTATGTCAATGAAAATATCAAATGTTCAGTTAACAAGGTTTGGAAGCCACTAGGCCGTTTTAGGCTTGTGACTACCAGAGGTTTTCATTTCAGGTCACCTGATTGGACAGTCATAACAGTGGACTTACCTAACAGTACACAGGACGTGACGTTAAACCACATGAAACTGGACAGTGAGTGCTTTGTTGTCAGGGACACAGCACACACACCCCCAGAGATTGAGGTAGCTCCCATGACCATCAAGGGAAGCATAACTGGCCTCATTCTCCTGGCACGATGTCCTCTGCCACCATATTACCTGGCTGAGGGACAAATCCTTGCCCAGGCCATTCCTGTTCCACAGGAGGTCCCAGTAGATGGAAAATCACCTGAAGTCTACTGGGCAGAAGTGGTGGGTGAGGACAAGCCCTCTCTAGCATGCAACCTAACCCATGGATCAGATCACCTCCATGTGGAGGGGGTACTGGACACGGCTGCTGATGTGACTATCATACCTGAAAGGATGTGGCCGTCACATTGGGAACTTCAGCCTGTGGCAGGCAGAATCCAGGGTGTAGGAGGAGTAAAATTGGCAAAAATATCAAAAAGCATCGTGGAGATTCAGGGTCCGGATGGAAAATTGGCTAGCATCCGTCCATTTGTTACAGATTATAAATGCCCTCTGTGGGGGAGAGACACCATGTCGCAGTGGGGGGTAAAATTAATCATCCCTAAAACTCCTCGGGATTTTTAGAAGCGGCCACTGTGGGGCGCCCTACCCAAAAGTTGAAATGGCTAGATGATACCCCAAAGTGGGTAGCACAGTGGCCGATGAATAAGGAGAAGCTCAGGGCGCTTGAGGAGCTTGTGGAGGAACAATTGGCTAAAGGCCACATAGAAGAGACCACAAGTGTGTGGAATTTCCCGATTTTTGTGGTAAAGAAACCAGGGAAAGACAAGTGGAGGCTGCTCCACGACCTCCGGGAAATAAACAAAGTAATTGAAGACATGGGGTCTCTCCAACCTGGAATGCCTTCTCCAACAATGCTTCCTAGAGATTGGCAATTGGCTGTTCTAGACATCAAGGATTGTTTCTTCCATATCCCCCTACACCCAGAGGATGCCCCACGGTTTGCCTTCTCGGTTCCTACCATCAATCGAGAGGCCCCAATGAAGCGCTACCACTGGAGAGTTCTTCCACAGGGAATGAAATGTAGTCCCTCCATCTGCCAGTGGTATGTGGCTTCATTGCTGTCCCAGGTGCGTGCCCAGAGAGGGGAGGCCATCATCCTTCATTACATGGATGATGTGCTAGTGTGTGCACCCGATAACTCTCTACTCCAGGACACACTTGACCTAGTGGTTAAAGTTTTAACCTCTGCTGGATGTGAATTGCAGGAGGACAAAGTCCAAAGGATGCCACCTTGGAAGTACCTGGGCCTGGAAATCACTGCACGGACCATTGTTCCGCAGAAATTGGAAATTAATTGTAATCCAAAAACCTTAGCAGATCTCCATTCCCTGTGTGGGTCATTGAATTGGGTCAGGCCCTGGCTAGGCCTCACTAATGAGGACCTAGAACCTCTCTTCAATTTATTGAAAGGGGACAGAGAGCTGCTTTCTCCCAGGGAACTGACCCCAGAGGCAAAGACTGCAATTGGAAAGGTACAAAAGACCTTAGGAGAGAGGCAAGCTCACCGTTACCAGCCCGAGCTGCCCTTCAAAATCATTATCCTAGGAAAACTGCCACACTTACACAGGTTAATATTCCAATGGATCAAGGAGCAGAAAGAGTCACTCTTAATCATAGAGTGGGTCTTCCTCTCCCACCAGAGATCCAAAACTATCACTAAGCCACAAGAGTTAATAGCACAGCTGATTCGGAAAGCAAGGATCAGACTGCATGAATTAGCTGGCTGTGACTTCACATGTATTCACCTCCCTGTTAAACTGTCTGAGGAGGGAAAGAACTCTCCTGAAAAATTGACTAAAGAGATGTTTGAGCATTTGCTCCAGAGCAATGCCAGTCTCCAATTAGCCCTGGACAGCTACAGAGGACAAATATCAGTCCATGCCCCGTCTCACAAGCTGTTTAATGAGGAATTCCACCTCATTCCTCGTGAGAAGAGGAGTCGGAGACCACTCAAAGCTCTCACAGTGTTCACAGATGCGTCTGGGGCATCCCACAAGTCGGTGATGACTTGGAGAGATCCTCAGACTCAGCATTGGGAAGCTGATGTTGAGTTTGTGGAAGGGTCACCCCAGGTAGCTGAACTGGCAGCAGTCGTGAGAGCCTTTGAAAAGTTCTCAGAGCCAATAAACTTGGTGACAGACTCAGCCTATGTAGCAGGGGTAGTGTCCAGGGCGGAGCAGGCAGTGCTCAGAAACATCGAAAATGAGCAGCTTTTCAGGTTGCTTTCCAAACTAATTTATTTGATTTCTCATAGAGAACATCCGTTCTATGTGATGCATGTGAGGTCACACACAGATTTGCCAGGCGAAATTGCAGAAGGGAACCGTCAGGCAGACTCCCTTGCAACCCCAGCAGAACAAGCCACCCCAGCAGAACCAGCACGCCTTCCTGACATCTTCCAACAGGCAAAGCTGAGCCACCAGCAGTACCACCAGAATACACCAGGTCTAATGCGTCAGTTCCAGCTAACACGGAGTCAGGCTCGAGCCATTGTGGCCACCTGTCCCAACTGTCAGATGCACACCATGCCCTCAATAGGCATGGGGGTAAACCCCCGAGGTCTTGGCAGTTGTGAGGTATGGCAAACAGACATCACACACATTCCTAGTTTTGGTCGCCTCAAATATGTTCATGTAAGCATTGACACATATTCAGGTGCAGTCTATGCTTCTGCCCATGCAGGAGAAAGGGCTATGCATGCTAAACAACACCTAGTGCAAGCCTTTTCAGTGTTGGGGATCCCTAAGGAAATCAAAACTGATCAAGGCGCAGCATATAAGTCCAAGGAGTTCCTGGAATTTGTCCAGCAGTGGGGAGTGGAACATAAAACTGGCACCTCCCACTCCCCCACAGGCCAAGGTATAGTGGAGCGAGCCAATCAGACACTCAAACAGGTTTTGGCTAAACAGAGCAGTTCAACTGTGTGGATGTCTCCACAGCAGAAGCTCTGCAAAGCCATGTTTACTATCAATTTCCTAAATTGTTCATTTGAAAATATGAGTCCACCTGTGGTACGTCACTTTAACAGTAGTAAACAATTCAAGTTATCCCAACATCCTCCAGTTTTGATTAGGGACCCAGAAACCTGGGAAATCAAAGGTCCCTATGAACTTGTTATCTGGGGGCTTGGCTATGCGTGTGTATCCACTCCCTCAGGCCCTCGGTGGATTCCCCAAAAGTGGGTGAAACCATTTGTTCCCAAACATCCTGCTCCAACTGAGGAGAACGAGGAACAAGTAGCAGTGGCTTCAAAAAGAAGACGCCGCAGAAAAAAGGGAAAAGAAATCCTCATAGAAGGTGGCATTCCGGCAAATAGAGACTTTTAATAGGTTTTATAATGTTTGTTTTTCCTTCTAGAAAAAACCTTCTCTTCTCTCAGTCCCGTGATGAACCCCATCCAAGCTGTCTTCCTGCTAACACTGAACAGTCTAGCAGCTGCATGGATTGTCCCTCAGCCACGTCAGAACGTCTGGGTGACCCTGGCACAGACGCTCCAACAAGAAAATAGATTTTCTCTTGCTACTGCACGGACATGAGTGCCAGGAATTTGAAGGACTTTGCTGTATGGACCTGACCTCGAAAGCTCCTAATATCCATGCCGCCCTCCAAAACATGAACAACTTAATCGGACAAGTGAAGCAAGAATCTGAAGAATGGTTCAATGGACTGTTCAAAGGCTGGGGACTCACAGGGTGGTGGACATCTATAGTCAAAACAATTGTGTTAATTCTTGTTATTCTTTTCCTTGTAATAATGGCATTCGGGATCCTACGTCAGTTGGTTTTCAAGGCTATTCATAGTCTCATTCCCTCTACCTCAGTAGTCAATCACATAGAAATGAAAGACTTGAAACAATCTAACCCTCCCACCAGCTAGAAGTGGTGGGCAAAATCGTAATTTGAATGATACCAATATCCTTCTTTCAACTTTGTTAAACAAAAAACGGGGAGATGTTGCGTTCTCTAGATACATTGTAAATGGTACATCCCGTGACCCCTGCTGTACCCTGTATCTTGGTCCCTCTCCCCTCCTGGCCACACAGAGCTGGCTGGGATCCAATTTCTCCCCGCCCCCCCTTTCCAGACCCTAGAAAAGGTCAGGACCCGCTGACCTCGCTCTCTTGCCCCGTTCTCTTTTTTCCCCCACTCTCTCTTATCCCGTTCTCTCTTTTTTCCCCCCACTCTTTTCCCGCATCTCCTTTTACCCCAGATCTCTTATCCCGCTCTTTCTTTTTTCCCCTTTTTCTCTTCCCCCGTTCTCTTTTCCCCCCCCACGCTTTTACCCTGTTCTTCCCCCTCTCTTCTCTCTCTTCCCCCGCTCTTTTCCCTTCCCTTTTCACTCACTACCCACGAGAAATAAACCTGTAACTTTATCAGGGGAAAGAGCCTCTTTTGATATCTTATCTACGTCTCTGTGGCTGGGGCCCAGAGGAATATCACCCCAACACCTGAGCTAGACCGGTGGAGGGTGAAAGACTCTGTATAGGCCGGGAAAAAGCCGTTACACCATAAGTCAGTTATTACGTGGCAAAACGAAAAAACTAAAGACTGGGAGTCAGATATTCAGTCAGTGGAAGGTTCACATCAAGTTGTGGAGTTAGCAGCTGTAGTTAGAATGTTTCAACTTTTTCCAGAACCTTTTAATTTGATCACAGATTCTGCATATGTAGCAAATATAGTAAAAAGAATAGAGGGATCAATTCTAAAAGATGTCGATAATGATGATTTATATCGATACCTTGCATGTCTTTATACTCTCTTGCAAAATAGGACTAATCCATATTTTGTTTCCCATATTAGGGCTCATTCTTCACTTCCAGGATTTCTGGCAGAAGGGAATGCTAGGGCTGATGAGCTGACAGTGGCTGTTGTTGATACTTTGCTCAACATTTTTGAGCAAGCAAAATTGAGTCATGCCTTCTTTCGCCAAAATGCTCAAGCACTTGTGTGGACCTTTCACCTTTCTAAAGATCAGGCGAAGGCAATTATAAGTGCCTGTCCTGACTGTCAATTGGTGCAACCTCCTGTCTCCACAGGAGCAGTCAATCCACGAGGGTTACACAGCCTTGAATTGTGGCAAACAGATATTACTAAGTACCCATCATTTGGGAAGTTTAAAAACATCCATGTGTCAGTGGACACTTTTTCAGGTGCAGTTTATGCCTCCCTTCATACAGGGGAGACAGATAACCAGGTGTGTCAACATTTTTTGCAAGCTTTTGCTTCATTGGGTGTGCCTCAGGAGATAAAAACTGACAATGGCCCAGCATATAAGGCCAAAAGATTGTCTGATTTTTTGATGGATTGGGGTGTTCGACATGTTTTAGGTATCGCTCATTCTTCCACAGATCAAGCAATTGTTGAAAGAACGCATCGCTCTTTAAAACTGTCCTAGGGTGATGTTATGGTGTTTGTATCTCCAATCGTGTGTCCTGATTATGTTTGGTATTATGTCCTGTGCTTCCAGGACTGACTCTGAGAGTGAAGCTTTGTTTTGTCTTGTTATCAGCCGGCTCACCTCCCCCATGGTCTATGTTTAGGAGAGGTTTTAGCTCGACTTGCTTGCTTGCTTGCTTGCTTGCCTGCTTGCTCGCTTCTGCCTCTTTTTCTTTCCTTCGCTTTGCCCTTGCTTTTTGCTTATTAGTTAGTTCAGCTAGGCAGTCCAACTTTTTCCCTGGACTGTTTTCTCTTCCACCCCGTTCCCTCCCTCTCCTGGATACCATCTGAACCTGTTCCGGACGGGGACCTGGGAAACCCCAAGAAACACCGGGAGTCTACACTTTGTCACCTGCAGCAGTCATCCCCAGCGCCAGAGACTGATAACTGAGTGACCACTCGCCAGAGAGACTGAACTTGTCATCCCTTCAGAACGGTGAAAGAGTTTTTTTGTCAGCTGGTGTTGTCTTTTTCCCTGTGCTGGGGAGTGTCTTGCTTGTTAAATAAACAGGTTTTTTCTCCCACTCTTCTCTGAGGAAATTCTTCCCGAACCCGGTGGTGGGGGGGAGGAGTCGTGGGGTTTGCTGTCTGGGGGCTCCTTCTGGAGGTTTTCCCCCAAATTTGCCCAAAACCAGGACAAAAACCTATCTTAGATCAGCAGAAAGGAGGATTGGCACAAGCCACACCGCAAATGAGATTGAGTAAAGCTTTGTATGTTTATAATTTTTTGAATAGCTCTCCTACAGAGCCTGACCCACCGATTTTTAGGCATTTCTATAACAATACACAGGCAAAATCGAAAGAAAATCCTCCAGTTTTGTTCAAAAATTTAGAAACGGAAAATTGAAGGCCCATTTCCTTTAATAACTTGGGGCAAGGGTTTTGCTTGTATTTCCACAGATTCAGGACCCAAGTGGATTCCAGCTAAGAACGTGAAACCTTTCCAAGAGCAAGAAAGCACTACCCACTCCTCCAGTGAAGAAGCGGGCACACAAACGTGAACTGTTAAAGATCTTTACATACACCTGATATCTCATGCTTCATCTAAAGAAGACTGTGTGCTCTGTTCTTTTTTTTTTTTTAAAAAAAGAGGGGGAATCAGTAGTATTGTAGAATTTTGTTTTGTATTAGTTTAGGGAAATATGGGTTTTCATTTTATGCTGTGCTTTTATTGCTTTGCTTTGTTTATTATTAGTAGTACAGATTTGCCAATTAGCCAGACTAAGACGAATGTTTGGGTGACATTAGCTAATGTGACCGGTCTGGATACTATATGTCTGTCCAACACAACCCCGGAGAAGCCATTTTCAACTTGTTTAGTTGGTGTGATTGTGGATGTTTGGCCAATTCCCATAGAAGTTGATAGAGCTATTCGAGGACCTTTGGCAGGAACGCCAAAATGGGACCTTCAAACCCCTGTTAGTACGTGGGAGTGGTGGGCTCCCCATCTTCCTGAAACAATTTCAGAACAACAGGAATTGGACATTTTTGGTTCTGTGAAAATGAACTTTTGTGCTGTGTTTAACTACACAGAAGAAAATCGAGCTTTAGTTAAAGATGTTTCTCCCCATCATGTTATTTATAAAAATCAAACTTTTTGGTGTAATCAGACTTTTTTGGTCCAATCGACGTTTAATAATGTTACTTATCAGTTGCCAGGAGGGTTGTTTTTTATTTGTGGGGACAGAGTTTGGCCTGCCATCCCAGCGCACATCAAAGGTGGACCATGTAGTATTGGAAAACTTACTTTGCTAGCACCCAAAATGAAGAAGTCTATGAAGTATAGAGTGAGGAGATTTACCCATCTTTACAAACCAGACTGCAAGGATGATTTTACACCTTGGGGTCTTGGGAAGAGACTTCCATAGTCTCTTCTTTTGCCACAACTTAGTTCGGCAGTGGCATTGAAGCAATGAGATCGATTGGGGTGCTGGTTGAGTAAAGAGACCAATGCTACTTCCCTTGCAATGAGTGATATGTTAACGGATGTTAGCAGTAATAGACATGCAACTTTGCAAAATAGAGCTGCAATTGATTTCCTTTTGTTAGCACATGGCCATGGATGTGAAGATTTTGACGGAATGTGTTGCATGAATTTATGTGATCATTTGGAATCCAGTCATAAAAGTATACAACGGCTTAGGGAAGGTGTGGCAAAGATCAAAATTGATGATGGAACTTGGTTAGATGATTTGTTTAATGGATTAGACCTGACATCGTGGGCAAAGAAGCTTTTAAAAATGGGTTTATATGTTTTAGTTATTATAATAGTGGTACTAATTATGGTGCCCCTTTTTTTCCTATGTATTCGATGGATAATTGAAAGATCTGTTGAGGGGATCTTTATGGTCCAAAAAGGAGGGGGAGATGTTGGAGTCAGTAAGTCAGGAGTTTCTCTGAATCCTTCAGGGAGAGATCAGAATACAGGGACTGAGTTGAATCCTTTGGATGGATTGAAGTATATTAGGCCTCTTACTTATAAGGCAGAGGTGTAGACTTAAGCTATAACATAAGAGAAAGAAAATAAGTAAGTAAATGGAATAAGTTTTAAGTGCTTTTAGTGAGCAAAAGGTCTTAAATGCCTGAGAAGTAGTACATATTCTAGTGAAGGCTGAAAAACATGCTAGTGTTTTCTTAGAGGCTCCAAGAACCTAGCTTCAGACATAATAGAGTTAAGAATATTGCTTACATTTTTCAGTTAGAACAAGATAGGCCATGAAGACAATTTATACGTAGCTTGGTGTGTTAAGAAATTAGAATTCTAATAGGTTAAGAAGTAGTGGTCCGAGTCTGGTCCTATTCTACGTCTTAGTTTGCTCGTAAGTTTCTATAAAAGAAGAGGCTTGGAAAGAGACATTGCTTTTAGCCATTGCTTTTATGGCACAGCTTTTGCTCTGCTTTTGTTTTCGCCGCTGAAATCAAGACCCGAGAAGAAGATAGGAGCTGCCCGGCTCCTCCGGCCCTGCTGGGACCACGGGGAGCTACTGCTTCTGTTTGGAACTTCGAGCTAGAACCTGGAATGGACTTTGTTAGCTTTGACTCTGCATTTGAGACTGATGTGCTTCTGCAATAAATAACTTTACAGCTACTATTAGCTGCTTTGCATTTTACATAAAAGAAGAAGTAGCCTGAGAGTGTGGGTGCACAAGAGGCACCCGGAGGTCCCCAGAAACCTCACACACCACGTTACAGGCTACTAGGAGAGGAAGGTGGCTGCCTCTCGCTTGCCTTCCCAAGTGCCCTTAGCAGTCGGAAGGAGAAAGATGAAGCACTGCTGCTTGTGCTGCTCCTTGGTTCCCTTGCAGCCCGCTGTGGAAACATTGGCGGTCACTTCTATGCGCCGAGTTGCAGAGAGCACCACGGTAAATGCCGTGGACAAGGGAAATACAGAGTGCAGCGAGGAGCTGGACGTGGCTTACGTGCAATAAGTAGAAGGTGAACCTAGGCACTGCCTCTTCAATCTGGCCCCCTCTGCTCTGATAGCAACTTTTGCAAGTAGGCAAAGGGAGCTGCGAGTATGTAGAATGGAGGGCAGCGAGACGCCGTGTGTTATGCGCCTTTTCAGGGCTGCTTGACAGAGGGCTACTTTAAGAACGCCTTCTTTTTCCTCGCGTCCTTCTCACTTCTCTAGCTGCATGGAGAACACCACAGCGAAGGTGTGAGGAAGGGCGCTGCCCCAGCTTTTGGCCTGGCCTGCCTCTGCTGCACCTTTAGCTGCACACCAGAACAATGGCATTTCTTACCCACAAGGTAAAAAAGGTGTTAGTGTAGCCTCAGTATTGGCAAGTGCCTAGGCATTAAGTGGAGAGACCACTTATGAGGGAGTCTTTAGAGGTTTCCTCCCCCGTGGCGCAGGTGTATTCTCATTCTCGCGCTGAACTGAAAAGTCCGGGCATGGCAATTCTGGCCTCCCTTGTGCAGAGACGAACACAAATGTGGGGCTATGATCCTCTGTTCCGGACGTGTGCTTCCGGGTGCGCGGGCCACCATGAGCCTGCAGCAGCCGCCGAGGACACTGTGGATTGTGAATGAGGCTGGGCCGGTCGACCTACCCCTGTTGGTCTCACAGCTGCAGGAGTGGCGTCGGAACGGCATCGCCTGAGGGCCCCATGGGGGGCAGGGAGAGAGCCGGGAGTGACCCCGAGCGACACCAGAAGCGATAGCCGTAGGGCCCGGAAGGCCTGCGGTGACATCGAATTTCATAGATAGGAAGCTGCTAAGCTGCTTTGAAAGCTGTAGCTCCTCTGCTCTAGGACAGACTGGGAGAGCTGCGGATGTCCAATCTGGAGAACAGAAGGCTCCAGGGAGACCTTCGAGCCCCTTGCAGTGCCTGCTGGGGCTCCAAGATAGCTGGGGAGGGACTTTGAAGCTATTCCCCCTTGCCCTGCGAGTCCAGACCCTTTTCCAAACTGCCAGAGGTCTGGGGTAGATGGGATATTGCAAAGGAATTCTTCCTTGTGTGGGTGCTGAGGCCTGGCACATGTTGCTCAAAGAGGCTGTGTGGGAGCCCCATGGAAGGAAGGGTCCAGGGCCAGGCTGGAGTGGACATGGAGCAACCTGGACTAGTGGAAAAGTGTCCCTGCCCATGTCAGGATGTCGGAAGAAGATAATCTATCTCTAAGGTGGCTTCCAGTCCAAACCATTCTGGGATTCTAGGATTCATGGAAGGCCCTTTTCCAAGTGAAGTGTTGTATCTCTTGGCTCCCAGCTTCTAGTTGCTAGTTCTTCTGGAAGCAGGCCTGGCCAAGCAGCTGTGATGAGCCAAGGGTTCTCAATAGGACGACTGTGATATATTTGCAGAGAGGAAGGCTGCAGACAGATCTTCAAGGCCCAGGTAAAACAAGCAAAGAATTGAATAAAAGCCAAAGGTTGGTTGTGTTAGTCAGTTTGCTGGCTGTTGAAATGGCCCCAGGTAATTTTCAACATTTCTAATTTGGATTTGTTTGAGTAAATAATGAATGTGTTACCTCCAGCGTGGGCTCTCCAATGCATCTCCATGTGCTCCCATCTCTTTGTTGTATATCAGGTTCTCTTAACTGAAGACAGAATCATAACACAGTAGTAAAACATTTAGAGGTGTAGTTAGTCAGCTTCAGGAGTTTTCAACTCTGCTGTTGACTTTTCTGGTAACTGTAAGCAAGGCAACACAATCCAGTTACTCCACTTTTCCTCTCTGAGAAAAAGATGATCTTTTTTTTTTTTTCTCATTTTGAAAATAGCCTGGAATGAAGAGAGTTACGCATGTGGCATGAAGGATTCATTATTTTACCATTCTCTTCTGCTGTCTTGTGAGTACTAGTTTTTTTAAATTTTTTTGTTGCTGTTCTCCATTCAGTAGGTTTGAAACAATTCTAATTGTTGAGATGATGCTTCTTTGAAGGCTCACTTAGCCCAACTTTTGGGTGAAGGAAAGAAGAAGACAAGGTCCTCTAAGACGAGTAAAAAGCATACTTTAAAGAGACATTCAGAGATGTCTGCTGACGCCATGCAATTACGGTGTAATCAGCAGAAATGTGTTGGAAAAACACCCATCAGTGACTTCACAAGAAAGCCACACTCAAGACAGGTAAAGAACAGAAGCATAAAACCCCAAAGGTATGAAATGGAAAGATTTTCATTGGGAATGAGCAACTCCTGAATTCTTGGTTCTAGAACTAGGGGGTTGTAATAAATAGACTGTCTCCTTGCAAAACGTAAATTTGGTGTAATGAACTGCTCACTGCCAGTTGAAGCGCAGGGCTAGTAGACTAATATTTGCCATGGCAGGCATATTATATGTCTTTCCTGTTAAAAAGAAATTGGTTTTGCTCATAGCAATCTAGATATGTACCCAGACTGACACCTATTTTTTAGGCTATATTTCCAAGTAAATGGCTTCCGTGATTATGCAGTAAGTTTATGTCATGAACAGGAATGAAGTGATTGCATGCATCCTTTCTTACCCTAAGCCAGGTGCTGAATAATGAGACAGAGACACTCTCTGACGCCAAGGAGTGCCCAAGCTTTTGGAAAAAGCACTGGGCAGATAAAGCCTATTTCCACATTTCTTGCTAGCGTGTCCTTCAAAGTTCATGGGTTTGTTCATCTTTTAGAGCTGTTCTAGATGTCTTTGTAGTTTACATGTTCTAAATGTAGCAGGTATTGCTTTCATGCCATCCTAATAGATTTGAAGTTGGGATCTACTCAGGCTTCAATGCCTCAGAAGAAGCAACGTTGATTCTTTGAATTCTATTCTTGAACATGAGAATGATACTTATGTAGTTGAATTAATTAAACCGAATTCACTTGAACGGAAAAATTGCCTTGTTCATGTAGATTTTAACTTGGGAAATTGATATTTGAGTTCTACTTTTCATTGTTTTTGCTTTTATCTATTCTTTGTTTGCACAGATAGCAGATGTACTGACCAAGTATTCTGTGAAACTGGAGGAAATGTCCTTCCTCTTGGCAGCTGATGTTCACAAGCTCATTAACGCTAAGGCCATGGTAAATGTTTTACCTCCGGCAAGATAGCAGTCTGAAAATTCCTAGAATGTCTTTCTTTCCCGAAATGAAATTCATTTTTTCTGCCTATCAATCACTGAAATATAGAAGAAATTTCTACTTGGCAGGGTATTGGTTATCATTTGTGTTCTTTTCTCCCCTCATTTTCTGTAGAATAGACAATTTTTTGTTTGTTTTTGCATGTCATATGCTGCTTCTACTTCTGGTTTTACTTTTTAATACACAGAATATAAAGAGAGCACTGCTGCATAATGAGAGGGCAACTGCCCAGCTACTCTTGAATCGAATGAAATCAGAGCTTGAGAAAGAAAAATGGCATCAACTGAAATGGCAAGGGAGAGTCAAGGACTGGAAGCTCATGCAAAAGAAGTGTGTAGTTCAGAGTTTCAGGTCAGAAATTTGGCAGTCTTCTTTTGGACAATGAGCAACACAAAGTGGCTAGTGTTCACTTTTGGTTTCTATCAAAGTAATACTTGATCATTTATTCTTTCTACGTGATATCACGTATGATATCACATATATCATGTGATTCCATTCTACATATCTACTTTCCATCCTGCAGAGAATTTATGGCAAGTGAAGAAATACAGAATCCCCCAACTGTGAATATGGAAATGGAAAAGCTGATAAAGGAGCAGATGGTACTCAGTGAACAGAGACTGAAGGTTTTGCAATATATCGGGTATGTCAAAAGAGGGTATAGCATAAAGGAAAACAATTGTTCCTGGAGTTAATGAAGGACTTGGCTACAAAATGCACTTTGCTTCCTGTCAATGTGCGATTGCTAAATGCAGCAATAAGGCAGGGACTACATCTATTTCTGTACAGCTCTTTTGAATGGAGAAAATGCATTCTTGATTTTCACTGCCCCAGCTACACTTAATAGGTGGCAATCAGGCTCTAAAAATGGAGGAATGCAAAAGTAAATCTTGAAACATAGTAGAATTGGGCAAAGATGGGTGGAGAGCTAGAAGTTGGTGCTTTTGTAAAGGCATTTTTTCTCCATGGCATGGGATTTTAATTGCGTAATAAATTAAGAGAGGAGTCTGGATAGAAATCTAACTTTGCTACGTTTGAATATCCATCCTGAACACAAGACGCATTGGTGTGGGTGCAATGCATTATGATCTTTACAGGGAGGTTTTTTACAGTGCATGTAGGAACAAGGTAGATGACAGTTAGTTCCTTATCGGGCAGTAAACAGTTGGCCTTGAACAAAAACAATCTCAGGTTTATTTTCATTGCCAAGATGGCTGTAAATAAAAGAAAACCCAGTAGTATGGATATTCAGATTCATAATTTTATATTTGAAGTACTGAGTGGTTTGTATTTTAGGATACCTGACTCTTGTTTCCTACTTTGATAGCACCTTGTTGCCTCCAACACGTGCCAAATCTGATGGAAACGAATGGTGCAGAACTCTGGAGAACTGAAACCAAAGTCTAGGTAGGTCGGGAAATCCTAAGAACAGTCTGGAATTCAAGCAATATTTTCTTTTCTCCCGGGCAACGATGAGGCAGACAGTTGCTTTGAGAGTGCATGTTTGCTCTATTCTTTGTTCCGTGTGTTCCCACATACCTTCTCAGTTGCTTGGAGGTGGCAGTAAGAGCCAAAGAAGTTGCCTGTGGCATGGCTTTCCTTTGGCCAGTACAAACACCTGTGCATGGTGAGATCTAGCAGGAACGGCTTGGTTAGAATGAATCTGGGGGAAATCAAAAGTTAATTTTGACATGAATCCCTTCTCAATCATACAAAAATACTCCTTTTTAACTCTTGCAGAAGAAGAGGGGAAGTATGAGAAGAAGAGGGGAAGTGTTGGAGATACTTCCTTTCTCTGTGTCCTTGCAGCATGCCTTCCCTCTCTGTGTCTGCCTTCTCTTGCTCCAGAGCACATCCTGTTGGGATGTTTGTAGCCTGTATGGTAGCAAAGAAGTTGGTAGCGATTGTAAGTACCTTGCTACTTTGAAGCATAATGATAAAGAGCTGTGTATGAAAATGTCTTGATTTCTTTGGCTGGTAGAGTCTGGTGTCTGTAGGCAAAGGTCTATAGGCACTGCTGGGATCTGTTCCGTGTGCTGGGATTCAGCACGTGGCCTCTGTCATGTTTCAATGTCACACTGCACTATGAAAGATGGGAATTTTCACTGTGGTCTGTTCCATAGCATTCAGACAGCCCTTTTGTGGAGTGTGAGGAGAAAATGAGCATCCAGTATGAGCTGGTCGAGGGCAAATGTCAGGAGAAAGGGCAGATGTGCAAGTTGAGTGCCACAGCTTTTGTCTGTGATAGCCGTGGTCCAATGTGTCATTCGAGTAAAATGCGTCTGAGGATGCACCAAACATTGAGATAACAAGTGGAATTCCTTTTTAACCTCCGCCTTACTCTGTTCAAAAAGTAAGCTGTCCGTTTGGTTTCACAGTAGTAGTTGGTATTTGTACTTGAAATGTCGAAAAGCCTTAACAAATGCCGGTAATGAAGGGAGTGCTGTCCGACATGAATGTGGAAGATGCAAGGAGCCTCAGCCCTTGTGCTAAATCTGTCTTTTCTTGGGAAAGAAATTCCATCTCTGCCTCAATTTCTCCCTTTGTGTCCAACCAGATGGTATTCTTTACTAATCTGATATGGCATGTAGGAGGCTGAATCTGTCTCTGTCCATCACAAGAAAAGAAACACTACGTTTAGCCAGGCTCTCTGAAAGCCACACAATATTTCTTCTGTGCATGTCAATAATTTGTTCTTCTTTTCCTTCAGATGACCCTGTTGGCTATGAACATTTGCACAGCAGAAGATGCTGAAGTTGTGCGCTCCAACATGCTTCAGATGACTGAGAAACTAAAATGTAGGTTTGAAGAAGTAGTGGAGCACGTGTATGCATGACGTTTCTTCCACCCACTGCCCACCTCACCTGGGCTACTGGCTAGCTCTGGGAAGCCTGCGTCGGTGAGTTGCCCCTCCCCGGCACCACTCTGGGAGCCGCAGAAGAGGCGTAGCAACAGCTCTGCCTGGGCGAGTCATCAGGGAGGGACAAAGAGGCGCAGGAGAGACCTTTTACGGTTCTGGGGGAATGGATTTATTGAAGGAAGAGGTAACAAGTCCGGAGGTTGGGAGGGGAAACCGCAAAAGGCAGTTAGAATGGGTTCTACACTGGCTTAAGTACGGGGGAGGAGCAAGGGGATGGCACAAAACTCTGGCAAATAACGGTTAACGCGGGGAGGTACAGAAGGCGGGGAAAGGGGTGCATTGAACTAATAAGGCAAACCGCGGGTGGGGATACATACACTATAACCAATCATGAATACAAAAGGGAATGCTTGACACAGAAACTTTTAGAACAAAGGGAGGGGCTACAAAGGATTGACATCCAGTGGGGCAGGGTTTAGGGTGAGGGACAGGGAAGGTTCCAGATAAAGGGGAGGGGTTTAGGATGACTCACAAGGGAAAAGGTGGGAAAGGGAAAAAACATTATGTACTTAGGGGAACGAAACTGGGACCAACCATCAACACAGAACTAATATTAACATTAAACAATGCAAAACAACAGATGTACGTTTCTTTTATTTGATGACATATGTTTCCATCACTCCTTGGGATTAGTCGGTTCTTCCTGGGCTCCCACCTGCATTGCCTTCTGTGTGGTAGGCTATTGATGTCACCTTAGAAAGAGGTCGATAGTGTGGCAGAACACTCCAAAGAAACAGTTTGGTGTGGAAGAGTTTCATGTGGAAGTGTTCATAATTCTTCTGTTTATTATTTGTAATATAAATAGATTGTATTTTTATGATCATTTCTATCTGAAATACATATGATAGCGATGAATGACGTATGGCCCAGCCTGCTTAAGATCAGACTTTAGGAATAGCTGGAAATGATCTCCCAAATGTCTTCCAGTCTTTTCTATACATAAAAAAAGTCAGGCATTGTTTCTAAAGGGATAAATTATAGAATGTGATTAGGTGCTTTGTGGTGCCAGAATAAACAGATGTTTTTATAACCTGCATTCTTAGCTGTTTACTTGGAGACTGATTTTTTTTTTTACTCTCCAGATAGAAGATGCCATGTTGGATACCAGTCGTAAAATTCCAGGCAGCCTTTTATCATGTTACATATCCTCTTACTCATTCATTTCACCTTCCAGCAGTTTAGAAAGAACTTGTTCACTTGAATGTTTTTCTTTGGAGTGATTTTAAGGAGACGGCTAAATGGCCATAATACAGGTAGAAACATAAAATCAAGGGTGTGCTATAAAGACAGGACTTCTTAATGCAAAGAGCCCTCTGAAATTCAAAATACCTGCTATAAAATTAAAAATGTAATCTTTGACTTTTAGATGGGAATTTCTACTCTTCAGTTTCATTCTGTCAGGTGCATTTTTGCTAACTGCTTGATTCACGCTGAATGGACAGTCCTGTCTTATTCTTGGTATGGCAACAGTGATAGAGATCACTGCTGCTTTCTGTAGATAGTGGCTGCAAGTTGCTATTACGAGATCTTGTGCAGGTCTAGAGTCTGATTGGATGTGAAGTTCTTATTGTTTCAACAACCAGCTTGGGGTGGCAGTGTCAGAGGTGTTCATTATCTAGGATGATTTTCATAGGCGATGAGTTTTGCTGAGGTAGTTTTCTCTTCTGGGTGTAGAATATATGTGCATAATTAACTTCCTTGAATCCTAAATAGTTGGGGAGATGTTAGTATCTACGAAACCATTTTTACTAGCTTTTTTATGTGGCCTTAGATGATGAAAGTGATCTGGATACAATTTTAGATAAAAGGAAAACAGTGAGCTCCTTCCTGAAGATCTTAGCAGCAGCTCTGAAGCCATAGATGAAGCAGCACTGTTCACACACCCAGGAGGTCTTTCCTACATGCTCGATCAGAGGCACATTAGAAGAGCAGTATGGACCTGAGGGGCAGATGCACGCGCCTTGCCACACCTAGCAGTGGGACTTTGGCTAGAGCTGGAGTTTTGATACTCTTCCTAATAATTTGAGCCGTTAAAACAAAGCCAGAGGTAACAGACCAAGTGAAAATACAATGCCAGGTTGCAGAAAGAGAATGTTACCTATCTGAACACCTACATAAATTCCCCATCATACTCTTTGTTTAGGAGACCGAATCAATGTTCGTATAAATGAAAACAAGTGTGAATATTGAATTTTCTTGAATCAAGACTCAGCTTTATGTCCAAGTCAAAGGCCAATAAACCAGAAGGCTCCGCTGAGCACAGTGCAGAACTAACATGGAAGACAGTAATTTGACCTCTTATGTAAGCAGTGTTGGAATGGTTCCCCATCCAAAAGGAAGGATGTCAAATGCTTCTTTGGAAATATTTTAACTTCTGTGCATTTCTTTCTTTGTAATGAACTAATCTGTAACAAGCCAGGATGTGATTGTGTTCAGTAGAAACAGATCAATGGCAACATTTAGTCTAAAGGTTTTATGAGATTGATCAGGAAGTTCGATTTAGATTTAAAGGCACTGTAGTCATATTTAATTTTATTTCTCTCCGTACTTCAGACTCTTAAACAGGGACCTTCAATTGGACAGGAACGGGACACTGAAGCAAATTGTAATGGATGACGTAATGGCTTACCCAGAAACATTTTGTGGGAATTGATTCCTTCTCGGTATCCATCAGCCAGCAATTAGTGTGAAGGAAATCTTCAAACAGGTAAAACAAAAATTCCCGTTGGTTTAAAAGCTGACTGCTATATTAATATTTCACTTTTGAGAAAATTTTCATGACCTTTAAAATTCAGACTATATCAAATATAGTTTCAGCCATTGAAGAAAGTGCTTTTGATAGAGATAGGAGAGGGAAACCAAGACATTTCTCAGAGCCACACTTTCAACTCTGTCCTTGTTACAAACGGCACTTGAGCAAATTCATTTGCCTTTGGAACAGAAAACGACAATGTAACAGGCGTATCATTACGGATTTGAGTGCTCCAGGTCCTTTAGATAGTAAGTGATCTATTCAAGATGATCTCTTACTGAAATAGATCCATTTTGAGAAGGGATATGGATTTCGTAGAAGAAAGCAAATCCCTATGTTAAAACGGTGTGGTGGGTGTTTTTTGTTGTTGTTTTGCTTTTAGAACTTGCAAGGCACAATCGACTTCATAGTTCGAGATCCAAATAAGACCACGACATTCCAAAGAGGTGTTTCTTTTTGGTTGTTTTTCAATCTATCTTTGGATTGTAACCAGTAGAACTGTGCTTGAACTGGAAAGAAGTAGCGGAGGTTTCAGAAGTGGAACATAGGGTGGAACGGTAAGCTGAGAGCATTGTGCAAGGAGAGGAAAGAGGGGAAAATGATAAGAGTTTCCTGAGTCAGAAGGGACCCCTAGGGATCGTCCAAGTCCAACTCCTGGCCCTGCACAGACACTCCAACAGTCCCACCCTCTGCATCCCTGAGAGCATTGGACAAACGCTCCTGGATCTCTGGCAGCCTTGGGGCTGTGCCCATTGCCTGGAGAACCTATTCAGTGCCTGACCAGCCTCTGAGGAAAAAAACCTTTCCCTGATAGCCAGCTTAATCGTCCCCTGACACAGCTCCTGGCATTCCCTTGGCTCCTGTCCCTGGTCGCACAGAGCAGAGAGCAAAGCTGTCCCAGTGCTGCCCTTGAGAGGAGCTGAGAGGTGCCAAGTGAGGTGTGAGCTCAGTGTCCTCTCTGCAGCTGAACCAAATGCCCTCAGCCCCTCTTTGTATGGCTTCCCCTCCAGCCTCTTCACTATCTCTGTGTCCCTCCTTTGGACATTTCTCCAATAGCCTGAGGTCTTTTTGACGATGTGGCATCCAAAATTGCCCCCAGGGCTTGAAGAGAGCGCAGTCCCACCCCAGAGCAGAGCAAGACAATCACCTCTCTCGAGTGAGCGGTGCCAGAAGATAGGGACAGTTGTCAAAAATCAGCTGGAGAAACAAATCTAACAGAGAAACAGGTGATCTAGGCACAGGAAATGGAAGAAGCAGAGGAAGAAGAAGATGAGGAGAGGATTCCTTGTAAAAGTGAAGAAAATGAGCATGCAGAACAGGGACTAAGAATTATGCAGATAAGTGAGCAAGAGAATAATTTTGAAAGTGAAGGCAGTTTTGTCCAAAAGAAGGAGGAATAGGAAGTCTTTTTGCTGAGAATGAATAGAAAGGTATTTTCCGTTTAGTTTCTATACAAAGCGCACAGGGCTCTAGATCCTTTTGTGGGGAAATTGAGTGTGTAAAGTTGCCAGTCATTTTGGAGCGAATTTGGAGGTTTTTTGGGGTCCCAGGTGAATTTTGGGTTGAATTCTGGGGATTTGCGGGTTCCCAGGTGATTTGGGGGGCGGAGGGGGGGGGGATTTAGGGAGATCCAGGTGAGTTTTGAGGGGTCACAGGTTGATTTTGGGCGAGAATTTGTGGAATTTTGGGGGATCCCGGGTAGCGAGGTTTGGGGTTGTGTTGGTTTGAAAATAAAACCAGTGCAAGACTCCAAGTCAGTAATACAATTTTATATGAGAAAAGAGAAAAAATAAAATATGTGCAATAATATAGAAGAAAAACCAGCAACAAAGTCATAAATACAACCTGACACCCTGTCAGTCAGGGTGTTGGTAGCAGTCTGTATAAATGGTGGCTGCAGTCCTCCTGGATGACAGATGTGGTTCAGATGAGGCAGTGCTCCTGTAGAAGGTGCAGTTTTCCTCCAAAGATCCAGCGATGATGTGGAAAAAGGTCTGAATTTCCTCTGTGATCCAGTGGAAAGGACTGCCTTGGTGTTCCAAATCTCAGTTTTTATCTAGGTAGGAAATGTTTGGCTCCTCCCCCTGGCTGGAGCATCTCCCAATGGGATGATGTAATCTTATCAGTCACACAATAGCACTTAATGGTCCGTTAACAGAATATATCTTCTGGAGCAAGGATGGGTTGTGAAATGATAACGATGATCATCCCCCTGATCTTATCAGATGGCACATCAGCAGAGGATATCTCCCACAGAGATAAGGATCACCACCCGTCCCACATTTTAACAGATGGTGATAGAATACACATTTTTCCATTGTACCCCAGGACAGGGGTGAATTTGCAGAATGTGGGGAGTCCCAGTTGAATTTTAGGGGGAATTTGTGGAATTCTAGGGATCTCAGGGGAATTTGGGGGCGGGATTTGGTGAATTTTAGGGTATACATGTGTTTTTTAGGGTTCTCAGGTGAGATTTGGGGATGCCAAGCAGATTTTGGGGTGAATTTGGGGATATGCAGGTGGATTTTCCGGGGAATTTTGGTGATGTTTGGGAGTCACAGCTGGGTCTTGGAGTGAATTTGGTGGATTTGGGGGTATCTGGGTGGGTTTTGATGGTGATTGGAGACATTTTGGGGTGAATTTGGGAGGTGTTGGGGGACTGGGTCTTGGGGGTGATTTGAGGGATTTTGGGGGTTGCAGGTGGGATTTTGGGGTGAAGCCCTGTGATTTGCAGGTCCCCCGTGTATTTTGGGTGAATTTGTGGAATTCTGGGAGTTGCCAGGTGAGTGCTGGGCATCCCATGGGGAACTTCGGGGTAATTTTTGGGGATTTTGGGTTTCCCAGGTGATTTTCTGAGGTGAAAAGGTTCAAAATTATTTTTTTGAAAACAAGTTAAAGCCTGAATGTAATTGAAAATTAATAGATGTGATGCAAGTAGGTAATATGCAGACAATACACAGCGAGACAAATCATGGGAAAAATACAGTGGCAACACATGAGTGTGTGAGGATGGGATCAGTTTAGCTAAGGCTCACTTGAAGCTGAATTTGGAAAAGCATGGCAAAAAAAAGAATAATAAAGGCACCTACAGGTATTTCAGTGGGAAAAGGAAGATGGAAAGAAACCTATCACACCTCCCCTATTCCCCCCCACCCCCATTAGCCAGACAGGACTACTGACAACAGACAAGGCGAAGGCTGAGGTACTCAACAAGTGTTGGTCTCAATTTTTACTGCCAGTCACTATTTCCACATCTCTCAGGTTATTGGACTGGTGGACTTGATTCTAAGCCATAGTAGCAGGTCAGCTTTCAGACCACTTGAGGAACCTGAGCATGCAAGACCATGGGACCCACCCAGAGGCATGTCAGGGCCCTGAGAGAACTGGCAGCTGTAGTTGCTAAGGTGCTTCCTCCATCATATTTGAGAAATCAAGGCAACCAGCTGAAGTCTCCAGACACTGTGTTGTATTGACTCCAATACTCTTGGTCTTTTTTGTAAATCTTAGAGCTCTGAGTCAATTTCTGCAGAGGATTCCGAATGCAGTTTCAAAAATGGAATCTTTGTTATTGGTCCTCATGTTGATCTTGGATATTTCCATTTTCTGCACTCCTATATTTTCGAAACATTTGTAATGACCGAAAAGAAACCTGAGACGAGGCATTATGCTCTTTCCAGTGATATAAATGGACCAGTGTTCTTTTCAGACAAACATGTTTTTGCTGTGTCTAAGCACATGTGCATACCTGTGTTTGATTTATGTGTCCAGGTTTTGGCAATGGGGCAGCCACAGGGCCGTCCTGTGACAATGGCCCAGGTGCTGCCCTGAGCCGCTTTCTTCCAACTGGCTCCACTTCAGGATGTCCTCCCTGCTGAGAGAAGAGGCTGGGACAGCACCTTTAGAAATGTGACTTTCTGTTTTTTTTGTTTTGTTTTGTTTTGTTATTTCTAAAGTTACTAGAAACCTTCACCCTGATTTTTGATGTGTTGGGTTTGGGATTTTTTTTCAATTTTGTGGGGGTTTTTTTGGGTGCTTTTTTCAGGGTTTATTTTGTCTCTTTGGTGATTATTGTTTGGGGTTTTTTGTGTGTTTGTTTGGTCTGCCTTTTTTGTTTGATTGTTTGTTTGTTTTTTTATTACGGTTTTGTAGAGTTTTTTTAAGCAAATTGATTGGAAAACTGAATAGTCCTCCACTATAGTCTCCTGGATTCACCTGAGACTGTTCCTAGGCATCTCCCTGATCCTTTTTGCAATGAGTCTCACATCATTCTCCTGAGGAAACTGTCTGCTTATGGTTTGGATGGGTGGGCTGTTTGCTGGGTGGTAAACTGGGTGATGGCCCGGCCCACAGAGTGGTGGGAAATAGAGTTCATCCAGCTGGTCCCCAAGGCTCAGTCTTGGGCCCAGTCCTGTTTAATATCTTTATCAGTGATCAGGACAAGGGGATAGAGTACAAGCCCAGGAAGTTCACAAATGATGCAAAGTTGGCTGGTAGTGTTTTTTTCTTCTGGAGGACAGCAGGCTCTGCTTCTTCTTCCTCCTGTTCTGAGGTCGCTGCTCCCTCTTCATCCCTCATTAAGTGTGCTGATTTTGTCACTTGGATGAGAAAACAAGCAATTTTAGCAATAATACTAGTGGCAGGGTACAAGAAAGGAAGAGTTCACATGAATACCCCCCCCCAAAAAAAATAGACAATACCTGATGGCTCCTCTGCCCAACTTAGTGACTACACTGGAACCCACTGTCCCCCAAAGATACTCTGTTCTCCCTGCCCCCAGCCATGATGTGAGATGGAATAGAATGACTAAGATTAAGGTTCTCGCTATGTAACTCCATCATACTTCGATTCTGGGGAAAAATAATTCTTGAAGTTCTATCATTTCAGATCATTTGAATTTGAATTTGCATTCTAAAAAGTCTAGCCAGAAACTCATGACAATATTAATAGCCCATTCTAGAATGTCTGAGATGATATACAATTCTTTCAAGAGCATTTGATACCTCACGTGACTTCTCCAGAATTTAAATGAACAGCGGTAGTAGTCTACAAGATTCTTGCTGCCATCTGGATTTCCTGGTATTTGGCTGGTCTATGTAAGCCAACCAGCTATTCAGCAGAGGGAATATTAGTGTGATACTTGATGGTATGTGAGATGGAACACAGTAATTTATGGCTTTTTGCATAGTGATGAAGCTGTAAAGAAAGCTCCATAATGCTCAGACAAGGAGGCTGCTGGACTTCAAGCAGCAAAGGCCCAAAACGAACCAGTGAAAAGGTGTCATTGAAAAAAAACAGCCAGGTGGGGAGCAAAGTGATGCTATAGGGCAGTTAACTAAAAGAGGAAATCTAGTAAAAAAAAAAGTTCAAGAGTAAAGGAATAACAGGGACAATGAAACTAAGGAAGGAATTCAATCTCAGCACATCATTTCAGAAGCTAACAAGTTGTCCTTGCAATGATGCATAAAATGAGAAATAATAAATATGTCTGCGCCAAAATCTGAAATATGAACTTTATTGCATTCTGTCTTTTATGGAATCATACAACAGTCTGTGATTAAAGATCTTCTAGTCCAACTTCCTTGCCCAGTAGATCTTACAGTCGATCAAATTGCTCTAGACTAGCCAAACTGATAAGGAGCACTCTCAATGATGGGGCATCCACAGCTTCTCTGGAACACCCGTTTTAGTGTCTCACCAGCTTCATTGTAGAAAAGTTTTTCCTTTTAGCCAATCTAAACCTAGTCTCAGTTTGAAAGCATGGCCCCTTGTCCTGTCTCTGCAAACCTTCCTAAAAAGTCTTTCTCCATTTTTCTTATACCCTCTTTACATATTCAAAGGCCACCATACTGTATCTCCAGAAACCTCTCTTCTCCAGGCTAAAAGATCCTACTTTTCACAAGAACCAGGTCATAAACTGAGATGGAAGACATCTCAGATCATCCAACAGCTCAGCGTAAGAATAGCTTTGAAGTCAGATCAACTAGCTTAGGGCTGTGTCTGTTTGAATTTTGAAAATTACCAGGAATTGAAATGCTTCAAGGAAGAGAACTCTGGGTGGCTCCAGAAACAGCCTGAGAAACTCGAGCAAACTTGAAACCTCAGAAACTACCACTGCTTTCTCTCCCTCAGCCCAAGCAGTCACAAAGAAGAAGTGTTCCCAGCAGGCTGGGATAGCACACGTATACACTACATATACATGACAGGCATCACCAGCAGCCACATCCTGCTCCTTTCTGTGGCTGGCAGGAGTGAGACTGGATGTTTACATGTGGGCAAACTGGGTCCCTCCAGCAGCTGAGACACTCAGCCTGCCCAGTGACCCCACTGAATTCCAGTATTCGCAGTGTCCCAAGGCCAGAGCACTACTGTGCTTGCTGGCACAGACCATCACACGCCTCCTAAATCAGTCAGGACTCCCCTGGTCCCACAGCCAGCACCCCACTTGCTCTCCCCCAGGCCACTGCCATTGTTCACCAACTTCTCCACTTTGACCTTTGCTGGTGCTCTCAACACTGGCACACCCAGATGTTCTGCAGCTGTTGTCTCCTGGTGGAAAGGACTTGTAAAGCCATGTTTCCTAACAGGACTTCCACAACCTTTCAAAGCAACCTTTCCTGGGGTATGAACAATCTCATTCAAATGTCAACATTTCTTTTCCCATATGTGAAATCAGAATTTCCTTCTTCCCGGCATGCCCAAAACAAGGCACAAACTACATTGTGCCTTCTGTTTCAAATGCTGACTTGTTTGTAAACAATGCTAGGAGAATACCTGTTTTGATGCAAGCTAATCTCTGGCCCTTATAGTGCTTTCGGTAGTTAGTTTTGCTTTGCTATTTACTTGATGTCCCATTGAATTTTTGAACCATAAGCAGACTATCTGACTGTATAGCAGCATAGCAGTGATGAATAAATGCAAGTACCCTCTGCTCCTTTACCAACTTTTCCATTTCCATATTCACAGTTGGGGGATTCTGTATTTCTTCACTTGCCATAAATTCTCTGCAGGATGGAAAGTAGATATGTAGAATGGAATCACATTATATATGTGATATCATACGTGATATCACGTAGAAAGAATAAATGATCAAGTATTACTTTGATAGAAACCAAAAGTGAACACTAGCCACTTTGTGTTGCTCATTGTCCAAAAGAGGACTGCCACATTTCTGACCTGAAACTCTGAACTACCCACTTCTTTTGCATGAGCTTCCAGTCCTTGACTCTCCCTTGCCATTTCAGTTGATGCCATTTTTCTTTCTCAAGCTCTGATTTCATTCGATTCAAGAGTAGCTGGGCAGTTGCCCTCTCATTATCCAGCAGTGCTCTCTTTACATTCTGTGTATTAAAAAATAAAACCAGAAGTAGAAGCAGCGTACAACATGCAAAAACAAACAAAAAATTGTCTCTTCTACAGGAAATGAGGGGAGAAAAGAACACAAATGATAACCAATACCCTGCCAAGTAGAAATGTCTTCTATATTTCCATGATTGATAGGTAGAAAAAATGAATTTCATTTGGGGAAAGAAAGACATTCTAGGAATATTCAGACCGCTATCTTGCCCCAGGTAAAACATTTACCATGGCCTTAGCGTTAATGAGCTTGTGAACATCAGCTGCCAAGAGGAAGGACATTTCCTCCAGTTTCACACAATACTCGGTCAGTACATCTGCTATCTGTGCAATCAAAGAATACAGAAAAGCAACAACAATGAAAAGTAGAACTCAAATATCAATTTCCCAAGTTTAAATCTACATGAACAAGACAATTTTTCCATTCAAGTGAATTCTATTTAATTAATTCATTAACTACATATGTATCATTCTCACGTTCAAGAATAGAATTCAAAGAATCAACGTTGCTTCTTCTGAGACATTGAAGCCTGAGTAGATCCCAACTTCAAATCTATTAGGACTTCATGAAAGCAATACCTGCTACATTTAGTACATGTAAACTACAAAGACATCTAGAACAGCTCTAAAAGATGAACAAACCCATGAACTTTGAAGGACACGCTAGCAAGAAATGTGGAAATAGGCTTTATCTGCCCAGTGCTTTTCCCAAAAGCTTGGGCACTCCTTGACATCAGTGAGAGTCTCTGTCTCATTATTCAGCAGCTGGCTTGGGGAAAAAAAGGATGCATGCAATCACTTCATTCCTGTTCATGACATAAACTTACTGCATAATCACGGAAGCCATTTACTTGGAAATATAGCTTAAAAAACAGGCGTCAGACTGGGTACACATCTAGATTGCTATGAGCAAAACCAATTTCTTTTTAACAGGAAAGCCATACAATATGCCTGCCATGGCAAATATTAGTCTACTAGCCCTGCGCTTCAACTGGCAGTGAGCAGTTCATTACACCAAATTTACGTTTGGCAAGGAGACAGTCTATTTATTACAAGCCCCTAGTTCTAGAACCAAGAATTCAGGAGTTGCTCATTCCCAATGAAAATCTGTCCATTTCATACCTTTGGGGTTTTATGCTTCTGTTCTTTACCTGCCTTGAGTGTGGCTTTCTTGTGAAGTCACTGATGGGTGTTTTTCCAACACATTTCTGCTGATTACACGGTAATTGCATGGCATCAGCAGACATCTCTGCATGTCTCTTTAAAGTATGCTTTTTACTCGTCTTAGAGGACCTTGTCTTCTTCTTTCCTTCACCCAAAAGGTGGGCTAAGTGAGCCTTCAAAGAAGCATCATCTCAACAATTAGAATTGTTTCAAACCTACTGAATGGAGAACAGCCACAAAAAAAAATTAAAAAAAAAACCTAGTAAGCGAAAGACAGCAGAAGAGAAAGGTAAAATAATGAATCCTTCATGCCACATGCATAACTCTCTTAATTCAAGACTATTTTCAAAATGAGAAAAAAAAAATCATCTTTTCCTTAGTGAGGAAAAGTAGAGTAACTGGATTGTGTTGCCTTGCTTACAGTTACCAGAAAAGTCAACAGCAGAGTTGAAAACTCCTGAAGCTGACTAACTACACCTCTAAATATTTTGCTACTGTGTTATGATTCTGTCTTCAGTTAATAGAACCTGATATACAACAAAGAGATGGGAGCACATGGAGATGCATTGGAGAGCCCACGCTGGAGGTAACACATTCATTATTTACTCAAACAAATCCAAATTAGAAATGTTGAAAATTACCTGGGGCCATTTCAACAGCCAGCAAACTGACTAACACAACCAACCTTTGGCTTTTATTCAATTCTTTGCTTGTTTTACCTGGGCCTTGAAGATCTGTCTGCAGCCTTCCTCTCTTCAAATATATCACAGTTGTCCCATTGAGAACCCATGGCTCATCACAGCTGCTTGGCCAGGCCTGCTTCCAGAAGAACTAGCAACTAGAAGCTGGGAGCCAAGAGATAGAACACGTCACTTGGAAAAGGGCCTTCCATGAATCCTAGAATCCCAGAAGGGTTTGGACTGGAAGCGACCTTAGAGATGATAGATTATCTTCTTCCGACATCCTGACATGGGCAGGGACACTTTTCCAGTAGTCCAGGTTGCTCCATGTCCGCTCTAGCCTGGCCCTGGACACTTCCTGCCATGGGGCTCCCACACAGCCTCTTTGAGCAACATGTGCCAGGCCTCAGCACCCACACAAGGAAGAATTCCTTTGCAATATCCCATTTACCACCACCCTCTGGCACTTTGAAGCTATGCCCCCTTGTCCTGTGAGTCCAGACCCATTTCCAATGTCTCTCCCCAGCTATCTTGGAGCCCCAGCAGGCACTGCAAGGGGCTCAAAGGTCTCCCTGGAACCTTCTGTTCTCCAGATTGGACACCCACTGCTCTCCCAGTCTGTCCTAGAGCAGAGGAGCTACAGCTTTCAAAGCAGCTTAGCAACTTCCTATCTATGAAATTCGATGTCACCGCAGGCCTTCCGGGCCCTACGGCTATCGCTTCTGGTGTTGCTCACGGTCACTCCCGGCTCTCTCCCCGCCCCCCATGGGGCCCTCAGGCGATGCCATTCGGCCGCCACTCCTGCAGTTGTCAGACCAACGGGGGTCGGGCAGGCGGACCAGCCACATCCACAATCCACAGTGTCCTCGGCGGCTGCTGCAGGCTCATGGCGGCCCACACACCCGGAAGCAGAGCTCTGGAACAGAGGATCATAGCCCCACATTTGTGCTCGTCTTTGCACAAGGCAGGCCGGACTTGCCATGCCCGGCCTTTTCAGTTCAGCAAGAGAATGAGAATACACCAGCACCATGGGGGAGGAATCCTCTAAAGACTCCCTCATGCGTGGTCTCTCTATTTTATGCCTAGGCACTTGCCATTCCTGAGGCTACACTAACGCCTTTTTTACCTTGAGGGTAAGAAATGCCGTTGTTTTGGTGTGCAGCTAAAGGCGCAGCACAGGCAGGCCTAGGCAAAAGCTGGGGCAGTGCCCTTCCTCACACCTTCGCTGTGGTGCACTCCATGCAGCTAGAGCGAAGCGAGAAGTATGCGAGGAAGAAGGCATTCTTAAAGTAGCCCTCTGTCAAGCAGCCCTGAAATGGCGCATAACTCACGGCATCTCGCTGCCCTCCATTCTACATACTCGCAGCTCCCTTTCCCGACTTGCAAAAATGCTACCAGAGCAGAGAGGGCAAGAATGAAGAGGCAGTGCCTAGGTTCACCTTCTACTTATTGCACGTAAGCCCCCTCCAGCTCCTCGCTGCACTCTGTATTTCCCTTCTCCGAGGCATTTACCGTGGTGCTGTCTGCAACTCGGCACCTAGAAGTGACCGCCAATGTTTCCACAGCGGGCTGCAAGGGAACCAAGGAGCAGCACAAGCAGCAGTGCTTCAGCTTGCACCTTTCGACTGCTAAGGGCGCTTGGGAAGGCAAGCGAGAGGCAGCCACCTTCCTCTCCTAGTAGCCTGTAACGTGGTGCACACAAGCACGGTACTTGTGAGGCTTGGTTCATCGCCGTTCCCCACGCCTGGCGCTGCTTTCAGTCCCCGGCTGCCAGAAGCCGCTGAGGCAGCGCCACACAGCGAGCAGTGTGCCAACAGCCAAGTGCTCGAGAACGCTGCTTCTGCCCAAGCCCGCCTAGGGTGTGCACCTTTGTTCTCAGAGCTCCGTGCCACAGTCTGCCTCTCTCGCAGTTCGAATGGAAAACGAAAGCTATTCGCCTACGCCTTTCATCGAGATCTGTTGCCAGGACGAGAAGGTCTTGTGGACGGAGCTTGCCCCCGATGCGAGGAAGCTGCTATTAGCACCGCATTGCAGGGGCACTTCTTGCTCCTTGACTATGTGCTCAGCCCTCTCCGAATTCGCTGCTAGCTCCAAGGTCCTTCTCAGCTGCAAGTAGCAGCGCTCACAGTACATAGATCTTCGCATGGACCTAGGACCTGGAGGGACATATCACACACGAAAATGTGCCAGGACAGAGACGTGTTCTACATTGTCCCTTCTCGTCATCCAGTTTGTGCTTCTGCTGCTTCTGCTGTTAATAATGGCTCCTTGAAAGACGAGCGAGAGTGTCTTTCTGGGTGCATTGCACTGAGTGAGAGCTCGCTAGGGGCTTTGCACTAGGAGCCAAGGCAACAGAGGACAGGCTGTTGGGCAGCCATAGAGCTCCTTCACAATCGCTTTCAGTTCTCACTGCAGTTGCTGCTTGGAAAAGTAGCTCACAGCCATTGCACACCAGGGCAAAAGCTGGGGCAGTGCCGTTCTGTAACGGCTTTTTCCCGGCCTATACAGAGTCTTTCACCCTCCACCGGTCTAGCTCAGGTGTTGGGGTGATATTCCTCTGGGCCTTAGCCACAGAGACGTAGATAAGATATCAAAAGAGGCTCTTTCCCCTGATAAAGTTACAGGTTTATTTCTCGAGGGTAGTGAGTGAAAAGGGAAGGGAAAAGAGCGGGGGAAGAGAGAGAAGAGAGGGGGAAGAACAGGGTAAAAGCGTGGGGGGGAAAAGAGAACGGGGGAAGAGAAAAAGGGGGAAAAAGGAAGAGCGGGATAAGAGATCTGGGGGAAAAAGGAGATGCGGGCAAAGAGAGGGGGGAAAAAAGAGAGAACGGGATAAGAGTGGGGGGAAAAGAGAGAGAACGGGATAAGAGAGCGAGGTCAGCGGGTCCTAACCTTTTCTAGGGTCTGGAAAGGGGGGGCGGGGAGAAATTGGATCCCAGCCAGCTCTGTGTGGCCAGGAGGGGAGAGGGACCAAGATACAGGGTACAGCAGGGGTCACGGGATGTACCATTTACAATGTATCTAGAGAACGCAACATCTCCCCGTTTTTTGTTTAACAAAGTTGAAAGAAGGATATTGGTATCATTCAAATTACGATTTTGCCCACCACTTGTAGCTGGCGGGAGGGTTAGATTGTTTCAAGTCTTTCATTTCTATGTGATTGACTACTGAGGTAGAGGGAATGAGACTATGAATAGCCTTGAAAACCAAGTGACGTAGGATCCCGAATGCCATTATTACAAGGAAAAGAATAACAAGAATTAACACAATTGTTTTGACTATAGATGTCCACCACCCTGTGAGTCCCCAGCCTTTGAACAGTCCATTGAACCAATCTTCAGATTCTTTGAGGTCAAGTCCTTCAAATTCCTGGCACTCATGTCCGTGTAGTAGCAAGAGAAAATCTATTTTCTTGTTGGAGCGTCTGTGCCAGGGTCACCCAGGTGTTCTGACGTGGCTGAGGGACGATCCATGCAGCTGCTAGACTGTTCAGTGTTAGCAGGAAGACAGCTTGGATGGGGTTCATCACGGGACTGAGAGAAGAGAAGGTTTTCTCTAGAAGGAAAAACAAACATTATAAAACCTATTAAAAGTCTCTATTTGCCGGAATGCCACCTTCTATGAGGATTTCTTTTCCCTTTTTTCTGCGGCGTCTTCTTTTTGAAGCCACTGCTACTTGTTCCTCGTTCTCCTCAGTTGGAGCAGGATGTTTGGGAACAAATGGTTTCACCCACTTTTGGGGAATCCACCGAGGGCCTGAGGGAGTGGATACACACGCATAGCCACGCCCCCAGGTAACAAGCTCATAGGGACCTTTGATTTCCCAGGTTTCTGGGTCCCTAATCAAAACTGGAGGATGTTGGGATAACTTGAATTGTTTGCTACTGTTAAAGTGACGTACCACAGGTGGACTCATATTTTCAAATGAACAATTTAGGAAATTGATAGTAAACATGGCTTTGCAGAGCTTCTGCTGTGGAGACATCCACACAGTTGAACTGCTCTGTTTAGCCAAAACCTGTTTGAGTGTCTGATTGGCTCGCTCCACTATACCTTGGCCTGTGGGGGAGTGGGAGGTGCCAGTTTTATGTTCCACTCCCCACTGCTGGACAAATTCCAGGAACTCCTTGGACTTATATGCTGCGCCCTGATCAGTTTTGATTTCCTTAGGGATCCCCAACACTGAAAAGGCTTGCACTAGGTGTTGTTTGGCATGCATAGCCCTTTCTCCTGCATGGGCAGAGGCATAGACTGCACCTGAATATGTGTCAATGCTTACATGAACATATTTGAGGCGACCAAAACTAGGAATGTGTGTGATGTCTGTTTGCCATACCTCACAACTGCCAAGACCTCGGGGGTTTACCCCCATGCCTATTGAGGGCATGGTGTGCATCTGACAGTTGGGACAGGTGGCCACAATGTCTCTAGCCTGACTCCGTGTTAGCTGGAACTGACGCATTAGACCTGGTGTATTCTGGTGATACTGCTGGTGGCTCAGCTTTGCCTGTTGGAAGATGTCAGGAAGGCGTGCTGGTTCTGCTGGGGTGGCTTGTTCTGCTGGGGTTGCAAGGGAGTCTGCCTGACGGTTCCCTCCTGCAATTTCGCCTGGCAAATCTCTGTGTGATCTCACATGCATCACATAGAACGGATGTTCTCTATGAGAAATCAAATAAATTAGTTTAGAAAGCAACCTGAAAAGCTGCTCATTTTCGATGTTTCCGAGCACTGCCTGCTCTGCCCTGGACACTATCCCCGCTACATAGGCTGAGTCTGTCACCAAGTTTATTGGCTCTGAGAACTTTTCAAAGGCTCTCACGACTGCGGCCAGTTCAGCTACCTGGGGTGACCCTTCCACAAACTCAACATCAGCTTCCCAATGCTGAGTCTGAGGATCTCTCCAAGTCATCACCAACTTGTGGGATGCCCCAGAAGCATCTGTGAACACTGTGAGAGCTTTGAGTGGTCTCCGACTCCTCTTCTCACGAGGAATGAGGTGGAATTCCTCATTAAACAGCTTGTGAGACGGGGCATGGACTGATATTTGTCCTCTGTAGCTGTCCAGGGCTAATTGGAGACTGGCATTGCTCTGGAGCAAATGCTCAAACATCTCTTTAGTCAATTTTTCAGGAGAGTTCTTTCCCTCCTCAGACAGTTTAACAGGGAGGTGAATACATGTGAAGTCACAGCCAGCTAATTCATGCAGTCTGATCCTTGCTTTCCGAATCAGCTGTAATATTAACTCTTGTGGCTTAGTGACGGTTTTGGATCTCTGGTGGGAAAGGAAGACCCACTCTATGATTAAGAGTGACTCTCTCTGCTCCTTGATCCATTGGAATATTAACCCATGTAAGTGTGGCAGTTTTCCTAGGACAATGAATTTGAAGGGCAGCTCGGGCTGGTAACGGTGAGCTTGCCTCTCTCCTAAGGTCTTTTGTACCTTTCCAATTGCGGTCTTTGCCTCTGGGGTCAGTTCCCTGGGAGAAAGCAGCTCTCTGTCCCCTTTCAATAAATTGAAGAGAGGTTCTAGGTCCTCATTAGTGAGGCCTAGCCAGGGCCTGACCCAATTCAATGACCCACATAGGGAATGGAGATCTGCTAAGGTTTTTGGATTACAATTAATTTCCAATTTCTGCGGAACAATGGTCCGTGCAGTGATTTCCAGGCCCAGGTACTTCCAAGGTGGCATCCTTTGGACTTTGTCCTCCTGCAATTCAAATCCAGCAGAGGTTAAAACTTTAACCACTAGGTCAAGTGTGTCCTGGAGTAGAGAGTTATCGGGTGCACACACTAGCACATCATCCATGTAATGAAGGATGATGGCCTCCCCTCTCTGGGCACGCACCTGGGACAGCAATGAAGCCACATACCACTGGCAGATGGAGGGACTACATTTCATTCCCTGTGGCAGAATTCTCCAGTGGTAACGCTTCATTGGGGCCTCTCGATTGATGGTAGGAACCGAGAAGGCAAACCGTGGGGCATCCTCTGGGTGTAGGGGGATATGGAAGAAACAATCCTTGATGTCTAGAACAGCCAATTGCCAATCTCTAGGAAGCATTGTTGGAGAAGGCATTCCAGGTTGGAGAGATCCCATGTCTTCAATTACTTTGTTTATTTCCCGGAGGTCGTGGAGCAGCCTCCACTTGTCTTTCCCCAGTTTCTTTACCACAAAAATCGGGAAATTCCATGCACTTGTGGTCTCTTCTATGTGGCCTTTAGCCAATTGTTCCTCCACAAGCTCCTCAAGCGCCCTGAGCTTCTCCTTACTCATTGGCCACTGTGCTACCCACTTTGGGGTATTATCTAGCCATTTTAACTTTTGGGTAGGGCGCCCCACAGTGGCCGCTTCTAAAAATCCCGAGGAGTTTTAGGGATAATTAATTTTACCCCCCACTGGGACATGGTGTCTCTCCCCCATAGAGGGCATTTATAATCTGTAACAAATGGACGGATGCTAGCCAATTTTCCATCCGGACCCTGAATCTCCACGATGCTTTTTGATATTTTTGCCTATTTGACTCCTCCTACACCCTGGATTCTGCCTGCCACAGGCTGAAGTTCCCAATGTGACGGCCACATCCTTTCAGGTATGATAGTCACATCAGCACCCGTGTCCAATACCCCCTCCACATGGAGGTGATCGGATCCACGGGTTAGGTTGCATGCCAGAGAGGGCTTGTCCTCACCCACCACTTCTGCCCAGTAGACTTCAGGTGATTTTCCATCTACTGGGACCTCCTGTGGAACAGGAATGGCCTGGGCAAGGATTTGTCCCTCAGCCAGATAATATGGTGGTAGAGGACATCGTGCCAGGAGAATGAGGCTAGTTATGCTTCCCTTGATGGTCATGGGAACCACCTCAATCTCTAGGGGTGTGTGTGCTGTGTCACCGACAACAAAGTACTCACTGTCCAGTTTCATGTGGTTTAACGTCACGTCCTGTGTACTGTTAGGTAAGTCCACTGTTATGACTGTCCAATCAGGTGACCTGAAATGAAAACCTCTGGTAGTCACAAGCCTAAAACGGCCTAGTGGCTTCCAAACCTTGTTAACTGAACATTTGATATTTTCATTGACATACATCCCCACACCCTCTATCCCATCCTCCCCCTTTTTGTTTATGAAGAGAGAGTCTTTTGCGAGTGTGGAGCCCGCAGTATTTATAGCCGAGCGCGCTATGGTGTTAATGGCGGGTACGCGCTGTACAGTTAGTTTTTTTGTTTGTTGGTTTTTTTCTGTTTCTGGTTGTGTGGACAGTCCCTGGCGAAGTGTCCTGGCTGCTTGCACTGGAAGCAGATGATGTGCTGCAGTTGCTCTGGTGACACTGGTTGCTTCTTGGCTTCTGGTGTTACAGCTGCCATGGTTCTTGGGTGTGCCAGTCCTGGATTTCTTTCGTGTCCACTGAACAGTTCTGCTTTTCTGGCGCAAGCTTCAATCATCTGTGCTAGGCTAGGTGCTGGCTCCAGGGGAAGGCCAAGGATAACCCTACGGCAGGTTTCATTAGCATTCCTCTGAGCCATTTCTTTAATTAATTCAGCTTGTAATATTGGATCAGACACTTGTCTTTCTACTTGCATACGAAGGCGGTCCACAAACTGTAAGAAACTCTCAGAAGTAAACTGTTTAATATTAATATAACTGCCTTTAGTATCTACTGTTGGTAATTGATTAAAGGCTTTTTCTGCAACATTGCATATCTTATCTAAGACAGACTTAGATAGTACTCTGGTTTGGTTTTCAGGGCAATGCCAATCTTTCTCCCCACATAGGTGTTCATATGTGATATCATTATTATCAGCATCCTTTGCATTATCTGAGCTTTTTAAAAGCTCTTGTAAAAGCACTTTTAAAGATCTTTTCCATAGGCTTTCCCATAGATCATATTCGGAAGGAGTTAACAGACACCGGAAAAGCTCTTTGATATCATATGGAACCAGTTCGTTTGAATTAAAAGTGGCTCTCATTATGCCTTTAAAGATTTCACTATTTCTACCAAATTCTCTTTGCACTTTACAAATTTCTTTTTTATCTTGGTAGGACAAAGGTTGATAACTTCTTTTTCCGTTTCTCTTACCAAGATAAACTACAGGAGCAACTGATGGTACATACTCTTTCTCCTGGTGCTGACTTTCAGGTTTGGGCATCCCCCCCCCACCGGGCCCGGGAGGCTCCCCACCCCCCCCCACTACGGGAGCACCATCCATCCCCCAGGGGCTGTGGGCTGATCCCTCCCCACCCCCACCCCCTCCAGCACGGAACCCAGCAGGGGCTCCATCGCCCTCCCCCACCCTGCAGCAGCTTGGAGGGAAGGAATGTGAAACCGGAGAGGGGGAGGGGTGGTGGAATCCAGGATTGCAACACCTGTGGGCGGGGTCGACAGGTACCAGGCAGGACAGGGTCTTGGAGGGGGGAGGGGGCGGTGGAGCCGAGGGCAGGGATGAGTTATGGGAGGGGACAGGCTTAGGGGCTGGGACCAGAGGGTAAAGGGGGTTGCGGAATGAAGGAGGAGACACGTGGCTGTCACCATATCGGCCCTCCCCCACTCCCTGAACCGCATGTCCAATGCTATCTGGGACCCCAATCCTGACTTGTCCAGATACGGCCACGTGTTCGTGGCCCGGAGGGGAAGGGAACAAGGAAGGAGAGCTGATAATTTTAGAAAAATCGTCAGAACCGGGATACTGGGGAGGATTTGGGGTTTCAGCACAGTTACAGCCGTGCTGAGCATGCTGCATTTTCAAGGGAGACCTTGGGGTGCTTTCCAGGTTATGGTTATAGGGATTTTTGGAAAGGGAAGGTGAGCTTGAATCATTTTGCTGCTGCTGTTTGTTGTTTTCTGTCTGAATTAAAACTTTCCGAATTTGTAAGAATATCGGGAGGAATACAGAGGCAGTTTTATCTCCATTTTCTACTTTTAAAGTTAATAAATTCCCTATTTCATCCCAAAATGAAATCGAATTTACATTTTGCAATTCAAGGTCAGATATTTCAAGAGACAGCCAGCTGGCAAAACGAGCTAGTTTTTTATTAGATATTAAAACATTTCCTGAACTTAGTATTTCTTTGAGTTGTTTTGTTATACTCTTTTGTAAAGCAGATTGCTGTATCCCCATAGTGTTAGCAATTTGCACTATATCTACCCCACTACCGTTAAAACACAGGAAAGGAGTTAGTTGTTAAGACGTACACCACGGTTTTCAGGCTTTACTAGATGCGGAACCGATGTTAATTTCGCCGTTTTTTTGTCAGCAAAACCTATGTGTGGCGCCCGCGCCGCTGTAGGGACCGCCCCCGCGCCGCAAACACCCGTAAAAACCGTAAAAACGTAAAAAAAACCTCCCTGTGCCGCAGCTTTGAAACCGATCAAAGCTGCCTGCCTGCTGCGCAGCGTCTGGGGTGGCCGCGTCCAGCCCTCCCCCCAGCCGCACCACGTGGCCGAGGGCTTCCAAGCTGCGCGCACGCTTCAAACACGCCCGTGCCGCCTGTCCTTCCGAGGACGGCTCCGGGCCGGCAAAATGCCACCGGTGAGACGTCCCCCGCGGAGCTCCGGGAACCCCCAGCCAGAAAGGGACGCTTAACTCACCTTTTCTCTTGTAGGCAGACATGTCTGTGTAAACGGTAGTGGATCCACGTCGTGAACCGACCTGTCTGGGACTGACAGGCTGCCGGTTCGTGCTGAAAAGTCTTCGAACTGCACAAAATGCAGCTTAAAGAAATTTTAGCTAGTTGATCAGCTCCTATGCTGGTCGAATCCCGAAATTAGGGATCACAGCGAAACGTGGGTGCTTTAAAGAAACCACGCACATGGGGCGCCAACTGTAACGGCTTTTTCCCAGCCTATACAGAGTCTTTCACCCTCCACCGGTCTAGCTCAGGTGTTGGGGTGATATTCCTCTGGGCCCTAGCCACAGAGACGTAGATAAGATAACAAAAGAGGCTCTTTCCCCTGATAAAGTTACAGGTTTATTTCTCGTGGGTAGTGAGTGAAAAGGAAAGGGAAAAGAGCGGGGGAAGAGAGAGAAGAAAGGGGGAAGAACAGGGTAAAAGCGTGGGGGGGAAAAGAGAACGGGGGAAGAGAAAAAGGGGGAAAAAGGAAGAGCGGGATAAGAGATCTGGGGGAAAAAGGAGATGCGGGAAAAGAGAGGGGGGAAAAAAGAGAGAACGGGATAAGAGTGGGGGGAAAAGAGAGAGAACGGGATAAGAGAGCGAGGTCAGCGGGTCCTGACCTTTTCTAGGGTCTGGAAAGGGGGGGCGGGGAGAAATTGGATCCCAGCCAGCTCTGTGTGGCCAGGAGGGGAGAGGGACCAAGATACAGGGCACAGCAGGGGTCACGGGATGTACCATTTACAATGTATCTAGGGAACGCAACACCGTTCCCCACACCTTCGCTGTGGTGTACTCCATTGTTGGGGGTTGAATGGTTCCCTTTCCTTTCTGTGGAATTTATCCCATTTTTATGCTAATTGGCTACATCTTTAGGTAATGTTCTCTCCCAGGGAGGTGTGTGGAGGGAGGGGGAATGAAATGGGAAAAAGGAAACATGGGCTGGAAAACTCTCTTGTTTGGCCCGTGGAGGGAGATGACGCCCCGTGCTCCTATCTGGCATCTCCCCTGCCACCCCAGCGCTGAGATCCACTCTCCCTGCCTTTGGACATCGCTCTGCTGCTCTCCCACCTCACCCTACTACCTCCGGACACTCTGCCGAGCACCATGACCGACACCGTGAGGGGGTGTCACTTTCCCCATCCCTCTCACCCCCGGGCTGCAGCCCTCTTCAACTGCGCGGGACCTGCCCTGCTCCCATAGCACCGGTAACTGAGCACAAGGAGATGGCCTGCCACCAAAAGGGACTGGAACTAAGTCATACTGTTCGGTTCTGTTGTCAATTTTTATAGCTGTTGTTGTTTTCTGCCATGTTAGATATCAGTAAAAACTGTTATTCTTATCCCCACATCTCCTGCCTGAAGGCCTCTGATTTAAAACTAAAATAATTAAAAGGGAGGGGGGTTGCACTCTGCATCACAGGAAAGGGGCTCTTGCCTTTCCTTAGACCATACCTGTCTTTCAAACCAAGACAGATTTTGGCGCCCGGAGCGTGAGGCATTCCCTGTGGGCATTGAGAGAGGGGTGGAAAAGGGCATAACAGTTCTTGAATTACCCAAGCTTGTGGTAGGTGACACCATGCTGTCCAGCTTACCCTGGATTGGCTTCCATGTGGTCACTGCTATATCTCTCCCATTTGCAAGGCCTTTTTTAAACATGAGTGTCATAACCTAGGTTACTGTGGCTATTATCCGGTTCATTTTGTGGGTTGATCACTTGACGAATTCATGGATTTTTAATTTTCTCTGGAAGATGGCCACATGGATTCAGAGCTATCGCACTCTAAGTGTGTGTTTCTGGGGCTACTTCAATAATGGTACTTACTGTGAAGAAGTGGCAGCATGTGAAATCTTCTCCCAACCCATCACACAGTTTTTGAAGTTCACCCCACCAGTCTTCAAGGGCTTCCAATCCGCTTTAAATGCTAATGACATTATACTGTGGCTAGTGTTGCTTATATCCCTGTTAAACCTGTTCTATCTAACATTCAGAGATAAGGGGAGATTGACTTGGATAATGACCCTGATACCTACCGCAGGGACTAGGGATGTTACCCCAGAGCCTGATCCTGTTTATGAGATTAGGGAGGTTACCCCAGAGCCTGACCCTGTTCCAAAGACTAGGGATATTAACCCAGAGTTTGACCCTGCCCCACAGCCCACCTCGGAAAGGAACCACCTATAATGGGTGGGAGTGCTAGCGAAGGAGATACATGAGATGGGCCAGATGCTGAAGGAGTACCTCTCCCCAGCTGGTGAGAAACCCTCCCCCTGCCTTAAAGAGGGAGACTCTGATGGTGCAGCAGTGGGACCCACAGATGTTACATCTGTCCAGGTTCCAGCTGAACTGCAAGGGCACTCAGCAGCAGCAGTTGCCCCTGTGGAAACTAGGAAGTCTGAGATGAAAACAAGGCACCTAGATAATAAGGGTCAGGAAGGGGGCCCCTCACAACCAGCAGGGGAGCCAGAAGTTGAGATCATCACCGAGTCCCTGTCATACGAGAGTCTCCGTAACCTGCGAAAAGACATTGTACGACGGGGCCGTGAGCCTTTGACAACCTGGTTACTGCGGGTCTGGGACCTTATGGGCACAGGTGTGCAACTGGATAGTACTGAGGCAACGAATTTGGGAACCTTGACCCAGGACTCAGGTGTGGACCAAGTATTTGTAAGGGAGACAGGTCTCCTTTCCCTCTGGGAGCGACTTTTAATGAGTGTGAGAGAGAGATTTGTCCACAGGGAAAGAATGCAGGAGCACCACCAGAGAACGCCTTGGAATACCCTTGAGGAAGGGATCCAAAAGCTGAGAGAAGTGGCAGTACTGGAGGTGCTCTTTGGGAGGGATGGACAGCATGACAATGACCCTGACAAGGTCAGGTGCACAGGACAGAGGTTGTGGAATCTGGCAAACCTGGGCCCATCTCAATATACCCCCTTTATTGCAAGGATTAATGCTGATACCAACCAAGTGACAGTGGGTTCTGTTGCCAACAGGCTCAGGAATTTTCAGAGTATGATGGCTGGCCCAATGCAGGCTCATGTCTCTGCTGTGGCTAAGGACCTCAGAGAGGAGTTTAAGGAGGAGATGAAGGAGATAAGGGAAGAGGTGAGGAAGATCAGTGCAGCACCAGTGCGAGTCATGGACCCCAAAAGCAGAGCCCAACGCCCCCCAGCTAGGGAGAGAGGGTACACCCCACGTGCTGACCTTGGGTTTTTTTCTACGTGACCACGGGGAAGACATGAGAAGGTGGGATGGGAAACCCACTTCTGTCCTGGCAGCACGGGTGCGCCAACTCAGGGAGGGGAACGCTAACAGAGGGAACTCCACTAAAGTGAAGGTAGCCTCAGCCTCCCATGACCAAGGTGCAGGGTATTACAGAAGGGAAGATGATCTGTCAGATCCCCTTGAAGGAACCTCCACTATGTATGCCCAGGAGAGAAATAATAACCAGGGCTAGAGGGGCCCTGCCTCTAGCCAGGGAGAAGCACAGGAAAACTGGATCTTTTGGACGGTGTGGATCCGATGGCCTGGCACATCAGAGCCACAGGAACACAGTGCATTGGATGACACTGGTTCACAGTGTACATTAAAACCATCGGGGCATGTCGGGGAGGAACCTGTTTCAATTGCCGGGGTTACGGGGGGATCTCAGGAATTGACTTTGCTGGAGGCTGAGGTGAGCCTGACTGGGAAAGAGTGGCAGAAACATCCAATTGTGACTGGCCCAGGGCCACCATGTATCCTAGGCCTAGACTTCCTCAGGAGTGCTATTACAAAGACCCAAAGGGACTCAGGTGGGCTTTTGGAATAGCTGCTGTGGTGGCAGAGGGCATTAAGCAGCTCAACACCCTGCCTGGGCTATGAGAAAACCCATCTGCAGTGGGACTCCTCAGGGTGAAACAGCAACAGGTGCCAATTGCTACCTCAACAGTGCACCGCCGGCAGTACCGGACGAATCGAGATGCCGTGATCCCCATCCACAAGATGATCCGTGAGCTGGAGAGCCAAGGGGTGGTCAGTAAAACCCACTCACCCTTCAACAGCCCCATCTGGCCTGTGCGTAAATCTGAAGGAGAATGGAGATTAACCGTGGACTATCGTGCATTGAATGAAATGACTCCACCACTGAGCGCAGCTGTGCCGGACATGCTGGAACTGCAGTACGAGCTGGAGTCCAAGGCAGCAAAGTGGTACGCCACCATTGACATCGCCAATGCATTTTTCTCCATTCCTCTGGCAGTAGAGTGCAGGCCTCAATTTGCTTTCACCTGGAGGGGTGTGCAATACATGTGGAACCGACTGCCCCAGGGGTGGAAACACAGCCCCACCATCTGTCATGGATTGATCCAGGCTACACTGGAGAGGGGTGGATCGCCAGAACATCTGCAGTACGTTGATGACATCATTGTGTGGGGGGATACGGCAATGGAGGTATTTCAGAAAGGAGAAAAGATCATTGAGATTCTGCTGGGAGCCGGCTTCGCCATTCAAAAGAGCAAAGTCAAAGGGCCTGCCCAAGAGATCCAGTTCCTGGGAGTAAAGTGGCAAGATGGACGTCGTCAGATCTCACCAGAGGTAATTAATAAGATCACCGCTATGTGTCCACCTACCAACAAGAAGGAAACACAAGCTTTCCTAGGTGCCATAGGCTTCTGGAGAATGCACATTCCTGAGTACAGCCAGATTGTGAGCCCTCTTTACCTGGTCGCCCGCAAGAAGAACGATTTCCACTGGGGCCCTAAGCAGCAGCAAGCCTTTGCCCAGATCAAGCAGGAGATCGCTCATGCAGTAGCCCTTGGCCCAGTCAGGACGGGACCAGATGTGAAGAACGTGCTCTACTCTGCAGCCGGAAACCATGGTCTGCCCTGGAGCCTGTGGCAGAAGGTGCCTGGTGAGAGGCGAGGCCTACCACTGGGAATCTGGAGTCGAAGCTACAGAGGGTCCGAGGCCAACTAGACTCAAACGGAGAGGGAGATCTTGGCCGCCTATGAAGGGGTTCAAGCCACCTCAGAGGTGGTGGGCACTGAAACACAACTCCTCCTGGCACCCCTACTGCCAGTGCTGGGGTGGATGTTTAAAGGAAAGGTTCCCTCAACCCACCATGCCACTGACGCCACATGGAGCAAATGGATTGCGCTTATCACACAACGCGCCCATATAGGAAACCCAAATCGCCCTGGGATTTTGGAGATAATTGCCAACTGGCCGGAAAGGGAAGACTTTGGTCTTGCCGACGAAGAGGAACAGGAACAAGTGACCCGGGCTGAAGAAGCCCCACCGTATAACCAACTGCCAGCAGATGAAACATGCTATGCTCTTTTCACTGATGGTTCCTGCCGCATCGTGGGGATGAACCGGAAGTGGAAAGCAGCCGTATGGAGCCCCACATGACAAGTTGCACAAGCTACCGAAGGAGAAGGTGGATCGAGTCAACTTGCTGAACTCAAAGCTGTTCAGCTGGCCCTGGACATTGCTGAAAGAGAGAAGTGGCCAAAACTCTACCTTTACACTGATTCATGGATGGTAGCCAATGCTCTGTGGGGTTGGCTGGAAAGGTGGAAAAAGGCTAACTGGCAACGTAGGGGAAAACCAATCTGGGCTGCCGATGAATGGAAAGACATTGCCACCCGGGTAGAGAAGCTGCCTGTGAAAGTCCGTCAAGTAGATGCCCATGTCCCCAAGAGTCGGGCTAATGAGGAACACCGACACAATGAGCAGGAAGATGAGACTGCACAGATAGAGCTGTCGAAGATAGATTTAGATTGGCAGCACAAGGGAGAGTTGTTCCTGGCTCGATGGGCCCATGATGCCTCAGGTCATCAGGGCAGAGATGCCACCTATAAGTGGGCACGAGACCAAGGGGTTGATCTAACCATGGTCAGTATTTCTCAAGTTATCCATAACTGTGAGACGTGTGCTGCCATCAAGCAGGCCAAGCGGGTGAAGTCCCTCTGGTATGGGGGGCGATGGGCCAAATATAAGTATGGAGAGGCCTGGCAGATTGATTACATCAAACTGCCTCAAACTCGCCAGGGCAAGCGCTATGTACTGACCATGGTGGAAGCCACCACAGGATGGTTAGAGACCTACCCTGTGCCTCATGCCACTGCTCGGAACACCATCTTGGGCCTGGAAAAACAAGTTCTTTGGAGGCATGGTACCCCTGAGAGAATTGAGTCAGACAATGGGACTCATTTCAAGAACAGCCTTATACACACCAGGGCTAGAGAACACGGCATTGAGCTGGTGTACCATATCCCCTCCCATGCACCAGCTGCAGGGAAAGTTGAACTGTGCAATGGCCTGCTTAAAACGACCTTGAAGGCACTGGGTGGGGGAACTTTGAAGAACTGGGAGATTCATCTACCAAAGGCCACATGGTTAGTGAACACCCGAGGTTCCACTAACCGAGCAGGCCCTGCCCAATCTGAGCCCTTGGGAATATCAGATGGAAATAAGGTTCCAGTGGTACACATGAGAGATATGCTAGGAAAAACTCTTTGGGTGAATCCTGCCTCCAGCAAAGACAATCCCATCCGTGGAGTTGTATTCGCTCAGGGACCAGGTTGCAACTGGCGGGTGATGCAAAAGAGTGGAGAGACCCGATGCATACCCCAAGGAGACCTTGTTTTAGGGTGAAATATCCATAATACTGTGTCTATGTCTCTAACTACATGTATGTATATATAATGTAACGGTTTAATTTGATATAGCATATTAGTATGGGAGAAACAAAGGGGTGGATAATGTTGGGGGTTGAATGCTTCCCTTTTCTTTCTGTGGAATTTCTCCCATTGTTATGCTAAGTGGCTACACCTTAAGGTAATGTTCTCTCGCAGGGAGGTGGGTGGAGGGAGGAGGGGGGCGGGCGTGAAACTGGAAAAAGAGAAGGTGGGACGGCGGTTGGGAGTGGGCTGGAAAACTCTCTCGTTTGGCTCGTGGAGGGAGAGGACGCCCGGTGCTCCTATCTGGCATCTCCCCTGCCATCCCAGCGCTGTGATCCACGCTCCCTGCCGTTGGACATCGCTCTGCTGCTCTCCCGCCTCACCCTAATACCTCCGGACACTCTGCCGAGCACCACGACCGAGACCCTGAGGGGGAAGTAACTTTCCCCATCCCTCTCACCCCTGGGCCGCTGCAGCCATCACTCCAGCCCTCTTCAACTGCGCGGGACCTATAAATTGCATCGCAGATTAGGTGGGATAATTGGCTCGGAAGAAAATGGAATTCAGAATTTGGAAAGAAACCAAAGTGAGCTGATGTCACAATCCGAGATTCCCTTGGGTTCCAAATCCTTTCATTTATGTTTTTGTGGGCTTTTTTGAAGGCACTGTGCAGTTGAAGCCATTTTTTAGCTGCGGTTAGACCTGCTCTGCTGTAAAAGCATTATTTTCTCAGTGAGCATGGACAACAGTTACAGTGTCGTCTTTTAAGATGCCCTGCACTCCACTTATGGTGGCAAAAGCAGTGCCTTGACTGTAATCATAAAAGTGATTACAGTTTGATTGCTTTGACATCATGTAGGATGCTTCCTCCATTTCCTGTGGTCAGCATTAAGTAACAGATTTCTCAGTTTCTAGGAAGAGTCTAGCAAACAATCACCTTGCTCCTTCTCTTGCATTTATTCATCACTGCTATGCTGCTATACAGACAGACAGTCTGTTTATGATTCAACAATTCAATGGGACATCAAGTAAATAGCAAAGCAAAACTAACTACCGAAAGCACTATAAGGGCCAGAGATTAGCTTGGATCAAAACAGGTATTCTCGTAGCATTGTTTACAAACAAGTCAGCATGTGAAACAGAAGGCACAATGTAGTTTGTGCCTTGTTTTGGGCATGCCCGGAAGAAGGAAATTCTGATTTCACATATGGGAAAAGAAATGTTGACATTTGAATGAGATTGTTCATACCCCAGAAAAGGTTGCTTTGAAAGGTTGTGGAAGTCCTGTTTGTTAACATGGCTTTACAAGTCCTTTCCACCAGGAGACAACAGCTGCAGAACATCTGGGTGTGCCAGTGTTGAGAGCACCAGCAAAGGTCAAAGTGGAGAAGTTGGTGAACAATGGCAGTGGCCTCGGGGAGAGCAAGTGGGGTGCTGGCTGTGGGACCAGGGGAGTCCTGACTGATTTAGGAGGCGTGTGATGGTCTGTGCCAGCAAGCACAGTAGTGCTGTGGCCTTGGGACACTGCGAATACTGGAATTCAGTGGGGTCACTGGGCAGGCTGAGTGTCTCAGCTGCTGGAGGGACCCAGTTTGCCCACATGTAAACATCCAGTCTCACTCCTGCCAGCCACAGAAAGGAGCAGGATGTGGCTGCTGGCGATGCCTGTCATGTATATGTAGTGTATATGTGTGCTATCCCAGCCTGCTGGGAACACTTCTTTGTGACTGCTTGGGCTGAGGGAGAGAAAGCAGTGGTAGTTTCTGAGGTTTCGAGTTTGCTCGAGTTTCTCAGGCTGTTTCTGGAGCCACCCAGAGTTCTCTTCCTTGAAGCATTTCAATTCCTGGTAATTTTCAAAATTCAAACAGACACAGCCCTAAGCTAGTTGATCTGACTTCAGAGCTGTTCTTACACTGAGCTGTTGAATGATCTGATCTCCTGAGATGTCTTCCATCTCAGTTTATGACCTGGTTCTTGTGAAAAGTAGGATCTTTTAGCCTGGAGAAGAGAGGTTTCTGGAGAGAGAGTATTGTGGCCTTTGGATATTTAAGGAGGGTATAAGACAAATGGAGAAAGAGTTTTTAGGAAGGTTTGCAGAGACAGGACAAGGGGCCATGCTTTCAAACTGAGACTAGGTTTAGATTGGCTAAAAGGAAAAACTGTTCTACAATGAAGCTGGTGAGACACTCAAACGGGTGTTCCAAAGAAGTTGTGGATGCCCCATCATTGAGAGTGCTCATTATCAGTTTGGCTAGTCTAGAGCAATTTGATCTACGTAAGGTCTGCCTGGCAAGGAAGTAGGACTAGATGATCTTTAATCACAGACTGTTGTATGATTCTGTGAAAGACAGAATGCAATAAAGATCATATTTCAGATTTTGGCGCAGACATATTTATTATTTCTCACTTTATGCATCATTGCAATGACAACTTGTTAGCTTCTGAAATGATGAGCTGAGATTGATTTCCTTCCTTAGTTTCATTTTCCCTCTTATTCCCTCACTCTTGGACTTTTTTTTTCACTAGATTTCCTCTTTCAGTAAACTGCCCTTAACTATCACTTTGCTCCCCACTTGGCTTTTTTTTTTTTTTTTCAATGACATCTTTACACTGGTTCGTTTTGGGCCTTTGCTGCTTGAAGTCCAGCAGCCTCCTTGTCTGAGCATTAAGGAGCTTTCTTTACAGGTTCATCACTATGCAAAAAGCCATAAATTACTGTGTTCCATCTCACATACCATCAAGTATCGCACTAATATTGCCTCTGCTGAATAGCTGATTGGCTTACATAGACCAGCCAAATACCAGGAAATCCAGATGGCAGCAAGAATCTTGTAGACTACTACCGCTGTTCATTGAAATTCTGGAGAAGTCACGTGAGGTATCACATTCTCTTGAAAGAAGTGTATATCATCTCAGACATTCTAGAATGGGCTATTAATATTGTCATGAGTTTCTGGCTAGACATTTTAGTATGCAAATTCAAATTCAAATGATCTGAAATGATAGAACTTCAAGAAATTTTTTTTCCCAGAATCGAAGTATGATGGAGTTACATAGGGAGAATCTTAATCTTAGTTATTCTATTCCATCTCACATCATGGCTGGGGGCAGGGAAAAGGGAGTATCTTTGGGGCACAATGGGTTCCGGTGTAGTCAGTAAGCTGGGCAGATGAGCCATTAGTTATTGTCTGTTGTTGGGGAGGGTTTCATGTGAACTCTTCCTTTCTTGTACCCTGCGACTAGTATTGTTGCTAAAATTGTTTGTTTTCAAACAAAAAAAGCAGACCAATCAAACACACAAAGAAACCCCATCCAATAATCCCCAAAGAGACAAAAAAGCCCCCCAAAAAACCCACCCAAAACTGAAAAAAACTCCCAACCCAACACATCAAAAAGTCAGGGTGAATGTTTTTAGTAACTTTAAAAATAACAAAACAAACAAAAAAAACACCCCGAAAGTCGCATTTCTAAAGGTGCTGTCCCAGCCTCTTCTCTCAGCAGGGAGGACATCCTGAAGTGGAGCCAGTTGGAAGAACGCGGGACGGGGCAGCACCCGGGCCATTGTCACAGGACCGCCCTGTGGCTGCCCCATTGCCAAAACCTGGACACATAAATCAAACACAGGTATGCACATGTGCTTAGACACAGCAAAAATATATTTGTCTGAAAAGAATACGGGTCCATTTATATCACTGGAAAGAGCATAATGCCTCCTCTCAGCTTTCTTTTCAGTCATTACAAATGTTTTGAAAATATAGGAGTGCAGAAAATGGAAATATCCAAGATCAACATGAGGACCAATAACAAAGATTCCATTTTTGAAACTGCATTCGGAATCCTCTGCAGAAATTGACTCAGAGCTCTAAGATTTACAAAAAAGACCAAGAGTATTGGAGTCAATACAACACAGTGTCTGGAGACTTCAGCTGGTTGCCTTGATTTCTCAAATATGATGGAGGAAGCACCTTAGCAACTACAGCTGCCAGTTCTCTCAGGGCCCTGACATGCCTCTGGGTGGGTCCCATGGTCTTGCATGTTCAGGTTCCTCAAGTGGTCTGAAAGCTGCCCTGCTATTATGGCTTAGAATCAAGTCCACCAGTCCAATAACCTGAGAGATGTGGAAATAGTGACTGGCAGTAAAAATTGAGACCAACACTTGTTGAGTACCTCAGCCATCTCCTTGTCTGTTGTCAGTAGTCCTGTCTGGCTAATGGGGGTGGGGGGGAATAGGGGAGGTGTGATAGGTTTCTTTCCATCTTCCTTTTCCCACTGAAATACCCGTAGGTCCCTTAATTATTCTTATTTTTGGCATGCTTTTCCAAAATCAGCTTCAGCTGAGCCTTAGCTATACTGATCCCATCCTCACACACTCATGTGTTACCACTTTATTTTTCCCATGATTTGTCTGCATATTAGCTACTTGCATCACATCTATTAATTTTCAATAACCTTCTGACTTTAACTTGTTTTCAAAAAAAACCTTTTTGAAACTTTTCACCTCAGAAATTCATCTGCGAAACCCAAAATCCCCAAAATTCACACTAAGGCACCCCGGGATGCCCAGTACTCACCTGGCAACTCCCAGAATTCCACAAATTCACCCCAAAATTCACAGGGGACCCCAAATCCCAATGCTTTATCCCAAAATCCCACCTGCAACCCCCAAAATCCGTCAAATCACTCCCAAGATCCAGTCCCCCAAACACCTCCCAAATTCACCCCAAAATGTCTCCAATACCCCTCAAAACCCACCCAGATACCCCCAAATCCACCAAATTCACTCCAAGACCCATCTGGGACTCCCAAAAATCACCAAAATTCCCTGGAAAATCCACATGCATCCCCCCAAATTCATCCCAAAATTCTCCCATGACTCCCAAATGCTCACCTGGATACCCCAAAATCGACAGAATTCACCCCAAAATACACCTGGCATCCCGAAAAATCACCTGAGTACCCTAAAAAACACATGTATACCCTAAAATTCACCAAATCCCCCCCCCAAATTCCACTGAGATCCCTAGAATTCCACAAATTCCCCCTAAAATTCAACTGGGACTACCCACATTCCACAAATTCACCCCTCTACTGGGGTAAAATGCCAAAATGTGTATTCTATCACCATCTGTTAAAATGTGGGAGGGGTGGTGATCCTTATCTCTGTGGGAGATATCCCCTGCTGAGGTGCCATCTGATAAGATCAGGGGGATGATCATCGTTATCTTTTCACAACCCATCCTTCCTCCAGAAGATATATTCTGTTAATGGGCCATTAAGTCCTATTGTGTGAGTGATAAGATTACATCATCCCTTTGGGAGATGCTCCAGCCAGGGGGAGGAGCCAAACATTTCCTACCTAGATAAAAACTGAGATTTGGAACACCAAGGCAGTCTTTTCCGCTGGATCCCAGAGGAAAGTTGAACCTTTTTCGACATCCTCCCTGGATTTTCAGGGAAAAACTGCACCTTCTACAGGAGCACTGCTTCAACTGAACCACATCTGTCATCCAGGAGTACTGCAGCCACCATTTATACGGACTGCTACCAACACCCTGACTGACAGGGTGTCAGGTTGTATTTCTGACTTTGTTGGTGGTTTTTTCTTCTATATTATTGCCTGTATTTTATTTTTTCTCTTTTCTCCTATTAAATTGTATTACTGACTTGGAGTCTCGCACTGGTTTTCTTTTCAAACCAACACAACCCCAAACCTCACTCCCCGGGATCCCCCAAAATTCCACAAATTCTCCCCTAAAATCAACTTGGGACCCCTCAAAACTCACCTGGATCTCCCCAAATCCCCCCCCCCCGCCAATTCACCTGGGAACGCCCAAATCCCCAGAATTCAACCCAAAATTCACCTGGGACCCCAAAAACCTCCAAATTCGCTCCAAAATGATTGGCAACTTTACACGCACAGTTTTCCCACAAAAGGATCTAGAGCTGAATCATTAAAAAACCCGGTATAATCATGGACAAAGACCCTCTAACTAATTAAAGTTAGAAAGTGGTATGTTTATTCACCGACGGGCGGCACGGGAGTCACCTCCGGAAGGCGTGACGGCCCTGGACAAGGTTCTTTTCCATCTATTTATTCCCCAAGATCTTACATACAATACATATGCATAACCCCAGCGCCTCCCATCCCCATCCCATATTAAAATGAGCCCATTAGTCCTTCACGCGTGCACAGCTCTTCTCTTGAATTGGGTCGGCAACCTTGAAATGGGTCAGTGGTCTCGAAGGATGAAGTCAGGAGAGTCTTCATCAGGTCTCAGTGACCCTCTGGCACGATCCAAGGCTCCGTGCTTCATGGTTAGCATTTTACTTATTTTGCGTTCTTCTGTACGTAAATTTATAATAGCAGATAATTATACCAAGTAGCTCTAGCCTAAGCATCTAATAAATATTAACCAACAATTTACCTACCTAACTTACATCTTGGTCATGGAAACTACTTCTACTCTTAGCAAAAATCTTAACTTTTTAAAACCATGATTCATTCCCCACTCCTTCTTCAACGTTAGTAAATTCTTTTCCTAATAACAATGCCTTGGTTACTTTTCATGCTTTGATAGTTTTGGTAGGGAAAGTTTCTGGCCACCCTGAAAAGGTACCTATTAATACCAATAGGTATTGTTACCCCCCTCTCCTGGGTAGTTCTGAAAAATCAATTTGCCATTGTTGCCCAGGCCCATAGCCTTTTTCAATTTGTCCAGGCTTTGGTTTAGGAATATTCTTGGGATTAGTTTGGAGGCAAGGCTACATTGGCGAGTCACCTGAATTACTGCACCTTGCAAGTTTCTGGCCATGATTTGATCTTTCAAATAATTGTACAGAGCATCAATTCCCCAATGTGTTTTCTCATGGTCCTTTTTCACTAATAACCATAACATGTAAGAGGGGATCACAAGCCTACCTTTTCCTCTGTCTGTAATAGCCCACCCCTCTTGGTTATAACTCCTGTTTTCTTCTCTAATGAGCTTTTTGTCCCTTTTATTGTATCTTGGCTTACCTTCCATAGAAATTTGCCCATCTAGAATTAAAGCTGCCTCAATTGTTTTAATAATTACCTTACCTTTAGCTGTTTCTTTTGCCTTTCTGTCCACCAGCTCATTTCCTTTTTCCAATTCAGAGCTCACTTTTTGGTGTATACATGTTGATTTCTTTTCTTTTAGCTAGCTCTAAGGCCTGGGTTAAAGTGATTATTTCAGCCTTCTGTGCAGAGGTGTTTGTTGGCAATGGTCCAGACTCTATCACCTCTCTATTGTGGTAACTGCATATCCAGCATATCTTTTTCCACTGATGATGTAGATGCTCCCATCAGTGAACCAAGTTGCAGTGTCCTCGAGAGGGGTGTCCTTCAGATCCAGGCGACTGGAGTAAGTGGCTTCAATGGTCTCCCGGCAGTCATGGATCACTGGTTCTCCCATACTCCCGCTGAGGAAAGAAGCTGGATTGACAGTGTTAGTTACCACAATTTCAACATCATCTTGTTCTACTAGTATGGCCTGGTACTTTAGAAATCTTTGTGGGGAAAGCCAATGTCTTCCTTTCACCTCCAGGACTGCAGCTTCTGGCGAGGGTGAATTTGTGTGCCTCTTACTGCTGCAACAGCTCTGAGGCACCCTGGCCACCCCTTGGCTGCCGTGTCCAGCTGTTTGGAGAGGTAGGCGACTGCCCTCCAGTACGGGCCCAGGTCTTGTGCTGGTATTCCCAGAGCAATCCCCTGCTTTTTGTGAGAAAACAGAAAGAATGGTTTACTCACATCTGGAAGTCCCAGGGCTGGAGCTGACATGAGAGCCTTCTTTAGTTGGTCAAAGGCTCATGTTGCTTCTTTCATCCGTTGGAGATCTCTGCTTCCTTCCGTAATCAAGGTATATAGGGGTTTGACTAACAGCCCATAATTGTAAATCCACAGTCTGCACCACCCTGTCATGCCCAAGAAGGTTCTCAGTTCTTTCACTGTTTGGGGTTTTGGGGTCTGGCATATTGTTTCCTTGCAATCCCGTCCCAAGGTTCTTTGTCCAGCACTAATCTCATAGCCAGGATAGACAACTGTTCGTCTCACCATCTGGGCTTTCTTCTGGGATACTCGATACCCCTGTAGACCCCAAAAAATTTAGGAGGCTTACCGTCCACTCCATACATGCTTCTTGAGTTTTACTAGCTATCAGGAGGTCCTCCACATACTGTAACAGCTGTCCTTCTCTTGATGGAGCTTCCCAGGATTCTAGATCTTTTGCCAGCTCTTCTCCAAATATGGTAGGGGAATTCTTGAACCCCTGGGGTAGTACACACCATGTGAGCTGAGTTTTACCTCCAGTTTTGGGATTTTCCCATTCAAATGCAAAAAATTTCTGGCTGGTTTCATGGAGAGGAAGGCAAAAGAAAGCATCCTTTAAATCTAAAACAGTAAACCAGGTTAGTTTGGATGTTAAACGAGTTAACAAGGTGTAGGGGTTGGCTACCGCTGGTAACAGCTCGCAAATCTTGCACTAACCTGTATGATCCATAGGGCTTTTTTACGGACAAAATAGGAGTATTAAAATCAGATTGACATTTTTTTAGTAGTCCTATTTGCAAAAAGTTCTTAATTACTGGACTAATCCCTTCCCTACTTTCCTTTTTTAAGGGGTATTGTCTAATTTTAACTGGTTGTTTTCCTTCTTTAAGCCGGATTTGTACTGGTAGAGCATTCTTTGCTCTCGCTGGTATATTGGAGGCCCACACCCCAGGGAGCAGCTGATCTATTATTTTCTTAATAATTTCTTCTTTGTTTTCAGCCACAATATCTTTGGTTATTAGCATTACATTTAACAGTTCCACGTATTGCTGATCATTTACCTCCAAACTAATTTCCCCATTTTTGAATATTATTTTTGTTTTTAATCGTTCCAATAGATTCTTACCCAAAAGTGCTAATGGAGCATTGGGCATATATAAAAACCTGTGAATTCCCCATCGTTTCCCAAACTTATATTTCAATGGGCTACAAAAATAAGCCTTTTCAGATTGGCCAGTTGCCCCCTTTACCATGACATAATCATCTGTTATTGGTATTAAGGCTTTATTTAACATCCAATATGTTGCTCCTGTGTTTATCAATTTTTTTTTTCTTTGTTCCCTACTTTTATTATAACCAGAGGGTCTCCTAGGGTAAGATCCTCTGCTCCATTCCTCTTTTCAATCTTCTCTTCTTTGATCATCACCTTTTCTTCCTTCTGGATACTGGAGTTGAAATAGAAATTGCTTTAACTAGAGTGGGGGATGGAACATAGGCTGGAGTCTGGATAGAAGAAGAAATCTCAGGAGGTGGAATGGGACTGGAGTGGGGGATGGGACATAGAAATTTCAGGAGGTGGAATGAGGGAATAGGAGCTGAAGTAACGCGAGCTGGCTTTTTTTCAGAAGTAGAAGTTAAAGTGGGAGTTGAGGTTAATAACTGTCTCAAATTTGCTTCCCCTCTCACCCCGCTCTGCCTTTTAGCGGGCGGTTCAAACAAATTCTCCAATTCTTATTCCAGAGGGTTAGCTGGATACACCTTATCAGGGTGTGTGCAGCGTTGGTTTATGGAGCATGTACTACAACATTATTTTAACTTAGCCTCGTTGTCTTTTTCTAAGACCAATACCAAGGGGTCAGAGGGGGCTCTGAGTCCACAATCTTTCTGCCACTCAAGGTGATTCAGGAGAAAAAAAACTCAAAAAACCAAAACAGTCAGAGTAAGTCACCTCCTCCCATTTCTGTGTCTGAAAAATAACATAAGCTGTAACAAAGTTTCATAATGTAAATATCCAACTGAGGGCCACCTGGCTCCCCCCTCAAGTTTATAAAGTGGCCACCATTGTGTACAAAACTTTACAAGGGTCTTTTGGTTCTCTGAGTCTCCATACCCCACTAGCTCCTTCCAATGTGCCAAAACGCACCTCAAAGGACAAGTTTTAGGGATCTCTTTACTCTGGTTAGTTCCCGTCATCCCTCCTTAACAAAACTGGTACTCTGCTTTAATTCTTATTATCTTGTCCATTGCTTCTTGTCCTGCTTTTCACTCAGCAAGTGAAAAGTCAGTCCTTTCCTAGACTTTTTCTTACAGCCCACAGCTCAGGTACTAAATGTAACTTTCCACTTATCAGCTCGATCAAGGAGCTGTTGTTTACATTTACTGTGCTGGTTAGCAGAAGAACGATAGTAATAGCACCCAGGCACAAGGCCAACCTCTAGATGCACCAAAAACTGCAGGAAAATTCTTACAAATACAAGCTATTTCATTCACTCTTTCTTAACTTTCTAAATTTTCCACAGCTTGTTGCTCCCAATCCAAAGCCACAAGTCCTCCAGCAGATGTCCGATGTAAACTTTTAAAATATGTTTTCTTATTTCTCCTATCTGTCCACTAGTTTACTGAATTCGCAAACTGCTATGGGTCAAGCCCAAACCACTGAGGTAAAGGAATTCTTTCTATTCATCTGGTTAGATTGGATCCTTAAACTGACACTGCTCTTATTCTGATTTCAACAATCTACAAACACAGCCTCTGTACTTAAAATCATAACTAAACTCTTGTCAAGGACTTTTTCCTTCCCAAACTGGTCCTGTCTTTTGTCTTCCATTTACTTCACTAGTATTCATGTCTCATTTCCTAATAAACTCTTTCACTCAGGCTGTGCTTCCCTTATAACTTTTTGCACAAGTCAAAAGGCACTATTGCCTCAGAAATACAGTTATAGTGAATAATGTCTTTGGTAACCAGAGCACACACACCACAGTCACAGCAGGGAGGGAGTTTTTAAGGATTTCATGCACCCCACTTGCTTCGTTTTTCCCCGGCCGTTTCAGTCACCTGAGAACGGAACCACGGGTCCAAACTCCCACTCACATCGTGCTAATAGCACGTCTCAACAAGCTCTCTCTCAACCACTCTCACAATCAGGACGCACTCACACAGTTCAACAACCATACACCAGGATTTTTCCTTTACAAGTGCTAGCCACACAATGCTAGCAAACAAAGCCCTCTACGGCACAACAAATGGCAAAATCTACTTCCAGCAACTACAGACCGAGCCCTTTTGGCTCGGTATAACAAGATTCTCTGATGGCAACCAAGTACAACCAAACACCAAACAAGTCTTGCAAGCACACAGAGGCACAAGTTGTGCGTGGGACATCTCCCACGACTTACCAACGGCCTTACCTGACCACGCGTACACCTTACAGGTCACAACTTAAATTGTTTCAATTTTTAAACATACCCTTTTGTCTGGAGTTTTGGAAGTCAGCAGACCTTGTCTGCTACTGGATGAACAGTTCGGGCGGCGGAGCCCTCTCTTCCAGGAATATCCCGGGGGCGCCCCGAGGGGTCCACTACCCGGGCTGGTCTCACACCTGAGCAGAGCCTCCTCCTGGCCTGGCTCGCAAATGAATCATTAAAAAAACCCGGTATAATCACGGACAAAGACCCTCTAACTAATTAAAGTTAGAAAGTGGTATGTTTATTCACCGGCGGCCGGCACGGGAGTCACCTCTGAAAGGCGTGACGGCCCTGAACAAGGTTCTTTTCCATCTATTTATTCCCCAAGATCTTACATACAATACATATGCATAACCCCAGCACCTCCCATCCCCATCCCATATTAAAATGAGCCCATTAGTCCTTCACGCGTGCACAGCTCTTCTCTTGAATTGGGTCAGTGGTCTCGAAATGGGTCAGTGGTCTCGAAGGATGAAGTCAGGAGAGTCTTCATCAGGTCTCAGTGACCCTCTGGCACGATCCAAGGCTCCGTGCTTCATGGTTAGCAGTTTACTTATTTTACGTTCTTCTGTACGTAAATTTATAATAGTAGATAATTATACCAAGTAGCTCTAGCCTAAGCATCTAATAAATATTAACCAACAATTTACCTACCTAACTTACATCTTGGTCATGGAAACTACTTCTACTCTTAGCAAAAATCTTAACTTTTTAAAACCATGATTCAGAGCCCTGGGTGCTTCATATACAAACGAAACGGAAAAAAACATTCTATTCATTCTCAGCAAAAAGACTTCCTATTCCTCCGTCTTTTGGACAAAAATGCCTTCACTTTCAAACTTATTCTCTTGCTCACTTACCATCATAATGCTTAGTCGCTGTTCTGCATGCTCATTTTCTTCACTTTTACAAGGAATCCTCTCCTCCTCTTCTTCTTCCTCTGCTTCTTCCATTTCCTGTGCCTAGATCACCTGTTTCTCTGTTAGATTTGTTTCTCCAGCTGATTTTTGACAACTGTCCCTATCTTGTGGCACCGCTCGTTCCAGAGAGGTGATTGTCCTGCACTGCTCTGGGTTGGAACTGAGCTCTCTTCAGGCCCTGGGGGCAATTTTGGATGCCACAACGTCAGAAAGACCTCAGGCTATTGGAGAAATGTCCAAAGGAGGGACTCAGAAAACGTGAAGGGACTGGAGGGGAAGCCATACAAAGAGTGGCTGAGGGCATTTGGTTCAGCTGCAGAGAGGACACTGAGCTCACACCTCACTTGGGACCTCTCAGCTCCTCTCAAGGGCAGCACAGGGACAGCTTTGCTCTCTGCGACCAGGGACAGGAGCCAAGGGAATGCCAGGAGCTGTGTCAGGGGACGATTAGGCTGGCTATCAGGGAAAGGTATTTTTCCTCAGAAGCTGGTCAGGCACTGAATAGGTTCTCCAGGCAATGGGCACAGCCCCAATGCTGCCAGAGATCCAGGAGCGTTTGGCCAATGCTCTCAGGGATGCAGAGGGTGGGACTGTTGGAGTGTCTGTGCAGGGCCAGGAGTTGGACTTTGACGATCCCTAGGGGTCCCTTCCAACTCAGGAAACTCTTACCATTTCCCCCTCTTTCCCCTCCTTGCATAATGCTCACAGCTTACTTTTCCACTGTATGTTCCACTTCTGAAACCTCCGCTACTTCTTTCCAGTTCAAGCACAGTTCTACTGGTTACAATCCAAAGATATACAGATTGAAAAACAACCAAAAAGAAACAGCTGTTTGGAATGTCGTGGTCTTATTTGGATCTCGAACTATGAAGTCGATTGTGCCTTGCAAGTTCTAAAAGCAAAACAACAACAAAAAACACCCACCACACCGTTTTAACATAGGGATTTGCTTTCTTCTAAGAAATCCATATCCCTTCTCAAAATGGATCTATTTCAGTAAGAGATCATCTTGAATAGATCACTTACTATCTAAAGAACCTGGAACACTCAAATCCGTAATGATAAGCCTGTTAGCCTGTCGTTTTCTGTTCCAAAGGCAAATGAATTTGCTCAAGTGCCATTTGTAACAAGGACAGAGTTCAAAGTGTGGCTCTGAGAAATGTTTTGGTTTCACTCTCCTATCTCTATCAAAAGCCCTTTCTTCAATGGCTGAAACAATACTTGATATAGTCTGAATTTTAAAGGTCATGAAAATTTTCTCAAAAGTGAAAAATTAATATAGCAGTCAGGTTTTAAACCAACGGGAATTTTTGTTTTACCTGTTTGAAGATTTCCTTCACACTAAAATGCTGGCTGATGGCTACCTAGAAGAAATCAATTCCCACAAAATGCTTCTGGGTAAGCCATTACGTCATCCATTACAATTTGCTTCAGTGTCCTGTTCCTGTCCAATTGAAGGTCCCTGTTTAAGAGACTCAAGTACGGAGAGAAATAAAATTAAATATGACTACAGTGCCTTTAAATCTAAATCGAACTTCCTGATCAAGCTCATAAAACCTTTAGGCTAAATGTTGCCATTGATCTGTTTCTACTGAACACAATCACGTCCTGGCTTGTTACAGATTAGTTTATTACAAAGAAAGAAATGCACAGAAGTTAAAATATTTTCAAAGAAGCATTTGACATCGTTTCTTTTGGATGGGGAGCCATTCCATCACTGCTTACATAAGAGGTCAAATTACTGTCTTTCATGTTAGTTCTGCACTGTGCGCAGCAGAGCCTTTCTGGTTTATTTGCCTTTGACTTGGACATAAAGCTGAGCCTTGATTCAAGAAAAATCAATATTCACACTTGTTTTCATTTACATGGACATTGGCTTGGTCTCCTAAACAAAGAGAATGATGGGGAATTTATGTAGGTGTTCAGATCGGTAACATTCTCTTTCCGCAACCTGGCATAGTATTTTCACTTGGTCTGTTACCTCTGGCTTTGTTTTAACGGCTCAAATTATTAGGAAGAGTATCAAACCTCCAGCTCCAGACACAGTCCTACTGCAATGTCTGTGAAGGTATGTGCATCTGCCCCTCAGGTCCATACTGCTCTTCTAATGTGCCCCTGATCGAGCAGGTAGGAAAGACTGTTGCATTTCCTAGATGCATTGTAAATGGTACATTCCGTAACCCCGGCTAAGCCCTGTAGCTTGGTCCCTCTCCCCTTCTGGCCATACAGGGCTGGCTGGGATCCAGTTTCTCCCCGCCACCCTTTGCAGACCCTAGAAAAGATCTCTGCCCCCTTACCTCTGTCTCTTTTTCCTTCTTTTTCTCTTTCTCCCTCTTTTCCTCGCTGTCCAGAGGAAATAAACCCCGTAAGTTCATCAGGGAAAAGAGCCTCTTTTGTTATCTTATTTACGTCCATTAGGCAAGGGCCCTGGGAGCCATCACCCTAACACCTGAGCTAGACCGGAGGAAGGGTGAAGAACCCCATTTTAGGGCTGAGAAAAAGCCTCATTTGGTGCCCTACGTGAATGGTCTCTACAGATCACCCCACGTTCGGCTGTGACTCCTATTTTCGGGATTCAAGATGCCTTGGAGCTGATAAACGAGCTTAAATTTCTTTAAGCAGCATTTTGTGCAGTTCGAAGACTTTTAAGCACGAACCGGGAGCCTGTCAGAAGCCCAGGCAGGTCGGTTCTGGACGTAGACCCACTACAGTTACTCAGACGCCTCTGCCTGCAAGAAAAAAAAAGGTGAGTGGAAGCCTCCTTTCGGGTCGGGTGGGTTCCGGGAGCTCCGCGTGGGGGTCTCACTGGTGGCATTTGGCTGGCGTGGCGCTGCTCTCGAGGAGAGACACGGCGCGGGTGTGTGCGCAGCCTGTGAGATGGCTCGGTGTGCCCTCCACCACGTGGTGTGGCGTGCGGACTGGTGGGGGCTTGACGCAGTCACCCAGGCGCAGCGGCGGGCAGGAAGCTTTGATGGGTTCTTTGCGTTTCTTGTGGGTATTTGCTGCAGCGTCGGTCCCTACGGCGACAGAAACGGCGAAATTAACATTGGCTCTGCATCCAGTAAAGCCTGAAAACCGTTGTGTACCTGGCACGGTTTAACAACTAACTCTCTTCCTGTGTTTTTAACTGTAGTGGGGTAGATATAGTGGCAAATTGTTAAACATCATGGGCTTACTGCAATCTGCCTTACAAAAGAGTATAAGAAACCAACTCAGGGAGATATTAAGTTCAGGAAATGTTTTAATATCTAAGAAAAAATTAGCCCGTTTTTCCAGCTGGCTGTCTGTTGAAAAATCTGACCTTGAATTGCAAAATATAAATTCGATTTCATTTTGGGATGAAATAGGGGATTTATTAACTTGAAAAGTGGAAAATGGAGATAAAACAGCTTCTGTATTCCTCCCCAAGTTTTTACAAATTCGGAAACTTTAAATTCAGACAGAAAACAACAGAGAGCAGCAGCAAAACTGTTCAGACTCACCTTCCCTTTACCGAAAACCCTATAACCCGGAACTGGAGGGGACCCACGGGTCTCCCTGGGGGGTGCAGGGCTCCCAGCACTGCTGTGGCTGCTCTGAGTTCCTGGGTCCTCCCCGGTATCCCGGTTCTGATAATTTTTCGAAAATTTTCAGCACTCCTTCCTTGTTCCCTTCCCCTCTGGGCAACGGCCATGTGGCTACACCTGAAGGTGTCGGGGTCCCAGATAGCTCTGGCCATGCGATACAGCTCGTAGGGGGGATCCCATGTGGTGGCAGCCACGTGTCTCCTCCTGCATCCCGCAACCCCCTTCACCCTCCGGTCCCTGCCCCTAAGCCTGTCCCCTCCCATAACCCATCCCCGCCCTTGGCTCCACTGCCCCCTCCCCCCTCCAAGACCCCGCCCTGCACAGCACCCAGCGACCCCGCCCACAGGTGTTGCAACCCTGGATCCCACCACCCCTCCCCCGCTCCAGTTTCACATTCCTTCCCTCCAAGCTGCTGGGGGGTGGGGGAGGGCAATGTAGCCCCTGCTAGTTTCGGTGGGGGTGGGGGTGGGGAGGGATCAGCTCAGAGCCCCTGCGGGACGGATGGTGTTCCCGTGGTGGCGGGGGATGGGCAGCCCCCCGGTCCAGTGGGGGGGGGATGCCCAGCCCTGAAATTCAACACCAGGAAAAAGAGTATATACCATCAGTTGCTCCTGTAGTTTATCTTGGTAAGAGGAATGGTAGAAGAAGTTATCAACCTTTGTTCTATCAAGATAAAAAAGGAAATTTGTTAATTACAGACAGAATTTGGTGGAAATAGTGACATCTCTAAAGGTATGATGAGAGCCACCTATACCTCAAATAAACTGGTTCCATATGATATCAAAGAGCTTTTCCGATGTCTGTTAACTCCTTCAGAATATGATCTATGGGAAAGCCTGTGGAAAAGATCTTTGAAAGTGCTTTTACTAGAGCTTTTAAAAAGCTCAGATGATGCAAAAGATGCTGATAATAATGACATAACATATGAACACCTATGTGGGGAAAAGGATTGGCATTGCCCCGAAAGCCAAACCAGAGTACTATCCAAGTCTGTCCTGGATAAAATATGCAATGTTGCAGAAAAGGCTTTTAATCAATAACCAACAGTAGATACTAAAGGCAGTTGTGCTAACATTAAACAGCTTGCTTCTGAGAATTTCTTACAGTTTGTGGACCGCCTTCGTGCGCAAGTGGAAAGACAGGTGTCTGATCCAGTGGTACAAGCTGAATTAATTAAAGAGATGGCTCAGAGGAATGCTAATGAAACCTGCCGTAGCGTTATTCTTGGCCTTCCCCTCGAGCCAGCACCTAGCTTAGCACAGATGATAGAAGCCTGTGCCAGGAAAGCAGAACTGCTCAGTGGACACGAGAGAAATCCAGGACTGTCACACCCAAAGACCATGGCAGCTGTAAGACCAGAAGCCAAGAAGCAACCAATGTCACCAGAGCAGCTGCCGCACATCATTTGCTTCTAGTGCAAGCAGCCAGGACACTTCGCCAGGGACTGTCCACACAACCAGAAACAGAAGAAGACCAACAAACAAAAAAACTAGCTTTACAGCGCGTACCCGCCATTAACACAATAGCGCCCTCGGCTCTCAAAGGACTCTCTCTTAATAAACAAAAAGGGCGAGGATGGGGGAGAGGGTGTGGGGATGCATGGCAATGAAAATATTAAATGTTCAATTAACAAGGTTTGGAAGCCACTAGGCCGTTTTAGGCTTGTGACTACCAAAGGTTTTCATTTCAGGTCACGTGATTGGACAGTCATTACAGTGGACTTACCTAACAGTACACAGGACGTGACGTTAAACCACATGAAACTGGACAGTGAGTGCTTTGTTGTCGGGGACACAGCCAACACACACCCAGAGATTGAGGTAGCTCCCATGACCATCAAGGGAAGCATAACTGGCCTCATTCTCCTGGCACAATGTCCTCTACCACCATATTAATGGTTGAGGGACAAATCCTTGCCCAGGCCATTCCTGTTCCACAGGAGGTCCCAGTAGTTGGAAAATCATGTGAAGTCTACTGGGCAGAAGTGGTGGGTGAGGACAATCCTTCTCTGGCATGCAACCTAACCCGTGGATGAGATCACCTCCATGTGGAGGGGGTACTGGACACAGGTGCTGATGTGACTTTCATACCCGAAAGGATGTGGCCGTCACATTGGGAACTTCAGCCTGTGGCTGGCAGAATCCAAGGTGTAGGAGGAGTAAAATTGGCAAAAATATCAAAAAGCATCGTACAAATTGAGGGGCCGGATCGAAAATTGGTTAGCATCCGTCCATTTGTTACAGACTATAAATGCCCTCTATGGGGGAGAGACACCATGTCCCAGTGGGGGGTAAAATTGATTATTCCTAAGACTCCTCGGGATTTTTAGACCCGGCTACTGTACAGCGCCCTACCCAAAAATTGAAATGGCTAGATGGTACCCCAAAGTGGGTAGCACAGTGGCCAATGAGTAAGGAAAAGCTCAGGGCGCTTGAGGAGCTTGTGGAGGAGCAATTGGCTAAAGGCCACATAGAGGAGACCACAAGTGCGTGGAATTTTCCGGTTTTTGTGATAAAGAAACCGGGGAAGGACAAGTGGAGGCTGCCCCACGACCTCCGGGAAATAAACAAAGTAATTGAGGACATGGGGTCTCTCCAACCTGGAATGCCTTCTCCAACAATGCTTCCTAGAGATTGGCAATTGGCTGTTCTAGACATCAAGGACTGTTTCTTCCCCATTCCCCTACACCCAGAGGATGCCCCACGGTTCACCTTCTCGGTTCCTACTATAAATCGAGAAGCTCCAATGAAGCGCTACCACTGGAAGATTTTGCCCCAGGGATTAAAATGTAGTCCCTCCATCTGCCAGTGGCATGTGGCCTCATTGCTGTCCCAGGTGCGTGCCCAGAGAGGGGAGGCCATCATCCTGCATTACATGGATGATGTGCTTGTGTGTGCCCCCGATAACTCTCTACTCCAAGACACACTTGACCTAGTGGTTAAAGTTTTAACCTCAGCTGTATTTGAATTGCAGGAGGACAAAGTCCAAAGGATGCCACCTTGGAAGTACCTGGGCTTGGAAATTACTGCACGGACCATTGTTCCGCAGAAATTTGAAATTAATTGTAATCCAAAAATCTTAGCAGATCTCCATTACCTGTGTGGGTCATTGAATTGGGTTAGGCCCTGGCTAGGCCTCACTAATGAGGACCTAGAACCTCTCTTCAATTTATTGAAGGGGGAGAGAGCTGCTTTCTCCCAGGGAACTGACCCCAGAGGCAAAGACTGAAATTGAAAAGGTACAAAACACTTTAGGAGAGAGGCAAGCTCACCGTTACCAGCCCGAGCTGCCCTTCAAATTCATTGTCCTAGGAAAACTGCCACATTTACACGGGTTAATAGTCCAATGGATCAAGGAGCAGAGAGAGTCACTCTTAATCATAGAGTGGGTCTTCCTCTCCCACCAAAGATCCAAAACTATCACTAAGCCACAATTGTTAATAGCTCAGCTGATTCAGAAAGCAAGGATGAGACTGTATGAACTAGCTGTTTGTGACTTCACATGTATTCACCTCCCTGTTAAACTCTCTGAGGAGGGGAGGAATTCTCCTGAAAGATTGACTAAAGAGATGTTTGAGCACTTGTTCCAGAGCAATGCCAGTCTCCAATTAGTCCTGGACAGCTACAGAGGACAAATATCAGTCCATGCCCCGTCTCACAAGCTATTTAATGAGGAATTGACCACATTCCCCGTGAGAAGAGGAGTCAGAGACCACTCAAAGCTCTCACAGTGTTCACGGATGCATCCGGGGCAAACCACAAGTCAGTGATGACTTGGAGAAATCCTCAGACTCAGCATTGGGAAGCTGATGTTGAGTTTGTGGAAGGATCACCCTAGGTAGCCGAACTGGCAGCAGTCGTGAGAGCCTTTGAGAAGTTCTCAGAGCCAATCAACTTGGTAACAGACTCAGCCTATGTAGCAGGGATAGTGTCCAGGGCGGAGCATGCAGTGCTCAGAGACATCGAGCAGCTTTTCAGGTTGCTTTCCCAACTAATTTATTTGATTTCTCATAGAGAACACCCGTTCTATGTGATGCATGTGAGATCACACACAGATTTGCCAGGCAAAATTGCAGAAGGGAACCGTCAGGCAGACAACCTTGCAACCCCACCAGAACAAGCAACCCCAGAAGAACAAGCACGCTTTCCTGACATCTTCCAACAGGCAAAGCAGAGCCTCCAGCAGTATGACCAGAATACACCAGGTCTAATGCGTCACTTCCAGCTAACACGGAGTCAGGCTCGAGCCATTGTGGTCACCTGTCCCAATTGTCAGCTGCACACCATGCCCTCCATAGGCATGGGGGTTAACCCCCGAGGTCTTGGCAGTTGTGAGGTATGGCAAGATAGCAGTCTGAATATTCCGAGAATGTCTTTCTTTCCCCAAATGAAATTCATTTTTTATGCCTATCAATCACTGAAATATAGAAGCAATTTCTACTTGGCAGGGTATTGGTTATCATTTTTGTTCTTTTCTCCCCTCATTTTCTGTAGAAGAGACAATTTTTTGTTTGTTTTTGCATGTCGTATGCTGCTTCTACTTCTGGTTTTAATTTTTACTACACAGAATGTAAAGAGAGCACTGCTGGATAATGAGAGGGCAACTGCCAAGCTGCTCTTGAATCGAACGAAATCAGAGCTTGAGAAAGAAAAATGGCATCAACTGAAATGGCAAGGGAGAGTCAAGGACTGGAAGCTCATGCAAAAGAAGTGTGTAGTTCAGAGTTTCAGGGCAGAAATGTAGCAGTCTTCTTTTGGACAATGAGCAACACAAAGTGGCTAGTGTTCACTATTGGTTTCTATCAAAGTAATACTTCATCATTTTTCTTTCTACGTGATATGACATATGATATCACATATATCATGTGATTCCATTCTACATATCTACTTTCCATCCTGCAGAGAATTTATGGCAAGTGAAGAAATACAGAATCCCCCAACTTTGAATATGGAAAAGTTGGTAAAGGAGCAGATGGTACTCAGTGAACAGAGACTGAAGTGTTTGCAATATGTCAGGTATGGCAAAGGAGGGTATAGCATAAAGGAAAACAATTGTTGCTGGAGTTAATGAAGGACTTGGCTCCAAAATGCACTTTGCTTCCTGTTAATGTGTGATTGCTAAATGCAGCAGTAAGCCAGGGTCTACATCTATTTCTGTACAGCTCTTTTGAATGGAGAAAATGCATTCTTGATTTTCAGTGCCCCAGCTACATTTAATAGGTTGCGATCAGGCTCTAAAAATGGAGGAATGCAGTAGTAAATCTTGAAACATAGTAGAATTGGGCAAAGATGGGTGGAGAGCTAGAAGTTGATGCTTTTGTCAAGGCATTTTTTCTCCATGGCGTGGGATTTTATTTGCGTAATAAATTAAGAGAGGAGTCTGGATAGAAATCTAACGTTGTGACTTTTGAATATCCATCCTGAACACAAGACACATTGGTGTGGGTGCAATGCATTACGATCTTTACAGGGAGGTTTTTTAGGGTGGATGTAGGAACAAGGTAGATGACAGTTAGTTCCTTATCAGGCAGTAAACAATTGGCCTTGAACAACAACAATCTCAGGTTTATTTTCATTGCCAAGATGGCTGTAAATAAAAGAAAGCCCAGTAGTATGGATATTCTGATTCATAATTTTATATTTGAAGTACTGACTGGTTTGTATTTTAGGATACCTGACTCTTGTTTCCTACTTTGATAGCACCTTGTTGCCTCCAACACGTGCCAAATCTGATGGAAGCGAATGGTGCAGAACTCTGGAGAATTGGAACAAAAGTTTTAGTAGGTCGGGAAATCCTGAGTACAGTCTGGAATTCAAGCATTATTTTCTTTTCTCCCGGGCAACGATGAGGCAGACAGTTGCTCTGAGAGTGCATGTTTGCTCTATTCTTTGTTCCGTGTGTTCCCACATCCCTTCTCAGTTGCTTGGAGGTGGCAGTAAGAGCCAAAGAAGCTGCCTGTGGCATGGCTTTCCTTTGGCCAGTACAAACACCTGTGCATGGTGAGATCTAGCAGGAACTGGCTCGGTTAGAATGAATCTGGGGAAAATCAAAAGTTACTTTTGACATGGATCCCTTCTCAATCATACAAAAATACTCCTTTTTAACTCTTGCAGAAGAAGAGGGGTAGTATGAGAAGATGAGGGGAAGTGTTGGAGATACTTCCTTTCTCTGTGTCCTTGCAGCATGCCTTCCCTCTGTGTGCCTACCTTCTCTTACTCCAGAGCACATCCTGTTGGCATATATGTAGCCTGTATGGTAGCAAAGAAGTTGGTAGTGATTGTAAGTACCTTGCGACTTTGAAGCATAATGATAAAGCGCTGTGTATGAAAATGTCTTGATTTCTTTGGCTGGTAGTGTCTGGTGTCTGTAGGCAAAGGTCTGTAGGCACTGCTGGGATCTGTTCCGTGTGCTGAGATTCAGCACATGGCCTCTGTCATGTTTCCATGTCACACTGCATTATGAAAGATGGGAATTTTGACTGTGGTCAGTTCCATAGCATTCAGACAGCCCTAATGTGGAGTGCGTGGAGAAAATGAGCATCCAGTATGAGCTGGTCGGGGCAAATGTCAGGAGAAAGGGCAGATGTGCAAGATGAGTGCCACAGCTTTTGGCTGTGATAGCCGTGGTCCAATGTGTCATTAGAGTAAAACATATCTGAGGATGCACAAAACACTGAGATAACAAGTGGAATTCCTTTTTAACCTCCGCCTTACTCTGTTCAAAAGTAAGCCATCTGTTTGGTTTCACAGTAGTAGTTGGTGTTTGTATTTGAAATGTGGAAAAGCCTTAACAAATGCCGGTAATGAAGGGAGTGCTGTCCTATGTGAATGTGGAAGATGCAAGGAGCCTCAGCCCTTGTGCTAAATCTCTCTTATCTTATTTCTCCCTTTGTGTCCAACCAGATGGTATTGTTTACTAATCTATTATGGCATGTAGGAGGCTGAATCTATCTCTGTCCATCACAAGAAAAGAAACACTACGTTTAGCTAGGCTCTCTGAAAGCCACACAGTATTCTTCTGTGCATGTCAATAGTTTGTTCTTCTTTTCCTTCAGATGACCCTGTTGGATATGAACATTTGCACCGCAGAAGATGCTTAACTGACGCTTCTTCCATCCACTGCCCATCTCACCTGGGCTATCGGCTAGCTCAGGGAAGCCTACGACGGTGAGTGGCCCCTCCCCGGCACCACTCTGGGAGCCGAAGAAGGGGTGTAGCAACAGCTACGCCTGCGCGAGTCGTCAGGGCGGGATAAAGAGTCGCAGGAGAGACCTTTTACGGTTCTGGGGGAAGGGATTTATTGAAGGAAGAGGTAACAGATCAGGAGGTTGGGAGGGGGAAGCGCAAAAGGCAGTTAGAATGGGTTCTACACCGGCTTAAGTACGGGGGAGGAGCAAGGGGAAGGCACAAAACTCTGGCCAATAACGGTTAACGGGGGGAGGTACAGAGGGTGGAGAAAGGGGTACATTGAACCAATAAGGCAAACCGAGGGTGGGGATACATACAATATAACCAATCATGAAGACAAGAGGGAATGCTTGACATAGAAACTTCTAGAACAAAGAGAGGGGCTACAAAGGATTGACATCCCGTGGGGCAGGGTTTAGGGTGAGGGACAGGGAAGGTTCTAAATAAAGGGGAGGGGTTTAGGATGACTGACTAGGACAAGGGCGCCAAAGGGAAAAACCATTATGCACTTAACTTAGGGGAAAGAAACTGGGATGAACCATCAACACAGAAGGAAAATTTACATTAAACAACATAACACAACACTGAACTTGTGCACTCCAACATGCTTCAGATGACTGAGAAACTAAAATGTAGGTTTGAAGAAGAAGTGGAGCACGTGGATGTACGTTTCTTTTATTTGATGACATATATTTTCATCACTCCTTGGTATTAGTCTGTTCTTCCTGTGCTCCCATCTGCAATGCCGTCTGCGTGGTAGGCTATTGATGTCACCTTAGAAAGAGGTCCATAGTGTGACAAAACACTACAAAGAAACAGTTTGGTGTGGAAGAGTTTCATGTGGAAGTGTTCATAATTCTAGTGTTTATTATTTGTAATATCAATAGATTGTATTTTTATGATCATCTCTATCAGAAACACATATGATCGGGATGAATGATGTATGGCCCAGTCTGCTCAACATCAAAATTTAGGAATAGCTGGAAATGATCTCCCAAATGTCTTCCAATCTTTTCTATACGTAAAAAAAGTCGGGCATTTGTTTCTAAAGGGAAATTCAAAATACCTACTATAAAATTGAAAATGTAATCTTTGATTTTTTGATGGGAATTTCTACTATTCAGTTGCATTCTGTCAGGTGCATTTTTGCTAACTGCTTGATTCACGCTGAATGGACAGTCCTGTCTTATGCTTGCTATCGCAACAGTGATAGAGATCACTGCTGCTTTCTGTAGAATGTGGCTGCAAGTTGCTATTACGAGATCTTGTGCAGGTCTAGAGTCTGATTGGATGTGAGGTTCTCATTGTTTCAACAACCAACTTGGGGTGGCAGTGTCAGAGGTGTTCATTATCTAGGAAGATTTACATAGGCGATGACTTTTGCTGAGGTAGCTTTCTCTTCTGGGTGTAGAATATATGAGCATAATTAACTTCCTTGAATCCTAAATAGTGGGGGCGATTTTAGTATCTACAAAGCCATTTTTACTAGCTTTTTTATGTGGCCTTAGATGATGAAAGTGATCTGGATACAATTTTAGAAAAAAGGAAAATGGTGAGCTGTGAGGAAGAGCTGAAGGAGTATTTGGAGAACACCCTTTCTTCTTGAGATCAAATTAGAACAAGGTATGAATTTTGTATTGTCAACTTAAAAGGTAGAGCATCTTTGAACATGGGTTGTACTACTTAGGCCTTGTTTTAATGCTGTTGGGTGAAGGTATGGAAAAAGAGTGCTTTTCACTTCATGTAAGAATATAGAATAATGTCCCTAGTGAACAAGGTTAAGGCAAATAATGCCCACGGTTTAGGAATGGGACAAAGGAAGACTCCTATCATTCAAAAACCATAGCACATCAGTATTACTGTGATACCATCACATCCATGCCTTATTCAGAAGGTAAAAGTAGTAGCGCAGATTCTTGGATCACCGGAATCAGGAGTTGGTCTGCACCATCATCTCTTCACTCATAGATTTGATCTCATTCAAAGTTCTAGGAACTCAGATGTTTAAGATAGCCATGCACTTGCAACTTAAAAAACCATCTAAAAATTGGTTCAATACCGCTCTCGTTCCTGAAGATCTTAGCAGCAGCTCTGAAGCCATAGAGGAAGCAGCACTGTTCACACACCCAGGAGGTCTTTACTACCTGCTCGATCAGAGGCACATTAGAAGAGCAGTATGGACCTGAGGGGCAGATGCACATACCTTCACACACCTGGCAGTGGGACTGTTGTTAGAGCTGGAGTTTGATACTCTTCCTAATAATTTGAGCTGTTAAAACAAAGCCAGAGGTAACAGACCAAGTGAAAATACAATGCCAGGTTGCGGAAAGAGAATGTTACCTATCTGAACACCTACATAAATTCCCCATCATTCTCTTTGTTTAGGAGACCAAGCCAATGTCCGTGTAAATGAAAAGAAGTGTGAATATTGATTTTTCTTGACTCAAGACTCAGCTTTATGTCCAAGTCAAAGGCAAATAAAGCAGAAAGGATCCGCTGAGCACAGTGCACAACTAACATGGAAGACAGTAATTTGACCTCTTATGTAAGCAGTGTTGGAATGGTTCCCCATCCAAAAGAAACGATGTCAAATGCTTCTTTGAAAATATTTTAACTTCTGTGCATTTCTTTCTTTGTAATAAACTAATCTGTAACAAGCCAGGACGTGATTGTGTTCAGTAGAAACAGATCAATGGCAACATTTAGCCTAAAGGTTTTATGAGCTTGATCAGGAAGTTCGAATTAGATTTAAAGGCACTGTAGTCATATTTAATTTTATTTCTCTCCGTACTTGAGTCTCTTAAACAGGGACCTTCAATTGGACAGGAACAGGACACTGAAGCAAATTGTAATGGATGACGTAATGGCTTACCCAGAAGCATTTTGTGGGAATTGATTTCTTCTAGGTAGCCATCAGCCAGCATTTTAGTGTGAAGGAAATCTTCAAACAGGTAAAACAAAAATTCCCGTTGGTTTAAAACCTGACTGCTATATTAATTTTTCACTTTTGAGAAAATTTTCATGACCTTTAAAATTCAGACTATATCAAGTATTGTTTCAGCCATTGAAGAAAGGGCTTTTGATAGAGATAGGAGAGTGAAACCAAAACATTTCTCAGAGCCACACTTTGAACTCTGTCCTTGTTACAAATGGCACTTGAGCAAATTCATTTGCCTTTGGAACAGAAAACGACAGGCTAACAGGCTTATCATTACGGATTTGAGTGTTCCAGGTTCTTTAGATAATAAGTGATCTATTCAAGATGATCTCTTACTGAAATAGATCCCTTTTGAGAAGGGATATGGATTTCTTAGAAGAAAGCAAATCCCTATGTTAAAACGGTGTGGTGGGTGTTTTTTGTTGTTGTTTTGCTTTTAGAACTTGCAAGGCACAATCGACTTCATAGTTCGAGATCCAAATAAGACCACGACATTCCAAGCAGGTGTTTCTTTTTTGGTTGTTTTTCAGTCTGTATATCCTTGGATTGTAAGCAGTAGAACTGTGCTTGAACTGGAAAAAAGTAGCGGAGGTTTCAGAAGTGGAACATATGGTGGAACGGTAAACTGAGAGTATTGTGCAAGAAGAGAAAAGAGGGGGAAATGGTAAGAGTTTCCTGAGTCGGAAGGGACCCCTAGGGATCGTCAAAGTCCAACTCCTGGCCCTTCACAGACACTCCAACAGTCCCACCCTCTGCATCCCTGAGAGCGTTGGCCAAACACTTCTGGATCTCTGGCAGCCTTGGAGCTGTGCCCATTGCCTGGGGAACCTATTCAGTGCCTGACCAGCCTCTGAGGAAAAAAACCTTTCCCTGATAGCCAGCCTAATCGTCCCCTGACACAGCTCCTGGCATTGCCTTGGCTCCTGTCCCTGGTCGCAGAGAGCGGGGAGCAAAGCATTCCCTGTGCTGCCTTTGAGGGTAGCTGAGAGGTCCCAAGTGAGGTGTGAGCTCAGTGTCCTCTCTGCAGCTGAACCAAATGCCCTCAGCCACTCTTTGTATGGCTTCCCCTCCAGCCTCTTCACTATCTCTGTGTCTCTCCTTTGGACATTTCTCCAATAGCCTGAGATCTTTCTGACGTTGTGGCATCCAAAATTGCCCCCAGGGCTTGAAGAGAGCACTGTCCCAGCCCAGACCAGAGCAGGACAATCACCTCTCTCGAGCGAGAAGTGCCACAAGATAGGGACACTTGTCAAAAATCAGCTGGAGAAACAAATCTATCAGAGAAACAGGTGATCTTGGCATAGGAAATGGAAGAAGCAGAGGAAGAAGAAGATGAAGAGAGGATTCCTTGTAAAAGTGAAGAAAATGAGCATGCAGAACAGGGACTAAGCATTATGCAGGTAAGTGAGCAAGAGAATAAGTTTGAAAGTGAAGGCAGTTTTGTGCAAAAGAAGGAGGAATAGGAAGTCTTTTTGCTGAGAATGAATAGAAAGGTATTTTCTGTTTAGTTTGTATACGAAGCGCACAGGGCTCTAGATCCTTTTGTGGGAAAATGGAGTGTGTAAAGTTGCCAATTGTTTTGGAGCGAATTTGGAGGTTTTTGGGGACTCAGGTGAATTTTGGGTAGAATTCTGGGGATTTGGGGGTTCCCAGGTGAATTATGGACGGGGGAGGGGCGATTTGGGGAGATCCAGGTGGGTTTTGAGGGGTCCCAGGTTTATTTTGGGGGAGAATTTGTGGAATTTTGGGGGATCCCGGGTAGCGAGGTTTGGGGTTGTGTTGGTTTGAAAGTAAAACCAATGCGAGACTCCAAGTAGGTAATACAATTTAACAGGAGAAAAGAGAAAAAATAAAATACATGCAATAATATAAAAGAAAAAGCCAGCAAAAAAGTCATAAATACAATCTGACACCCTCTCAGTCAGGGTGTTGATAGCAGTCCTTATAAATGGTGGCTGCAGTCCTCCTGGATGACAGATGTGGTTCAGTTGAAGCAGTGCTCCTGTAGAAGTTGCAGTTTTCCTCTGAAGATCCAGCGATGATGTGGAAAAAGGTCGAACTTTCCTTTGGGATCTAGTGGAAAGGACTGCCTTGGTGTTCCAAATCTCAGTTTTTATCTAGGTAGGAAATGTTTGGCTCCTCCCCCTGGCTGGAGCATCTCCCAATGGGATGATGTAATCTTATCAGTCACACAAGAGGACTTAATGGCCCATTAACAGAATATATCTTCTGGAGGAAGGATGGGTTGTGAAAAGTTAACAGTTATCATCCCCCTGATCTTATCAGATGGCACATCAGCAGAAGATATCTCCCACAGAGATAAGGATCACCACCCCTCCCACATTTTAACAGATGGTGATAGAATACACATTTTTGCATTGTACCCCAGGACATAATCCACCCCTTATTCTATTACCATCTACATCAGACCCAAATCAATACCCTGTTACAGATATATAATACAAAATGAAACCTTACCTACAGTTCTCACTAAAAATTAGGTCTCCTTGCAGTACACAACAGGTTTCCCCATCTTTCTGCATTACCCACCAAGTGCAAGCAGGTCCTTGAGCGAAAACAATCCCACGGATTGGTTTGCCTTTGCCTGTGGTGGGATTAATCCAAACAGTCTTTCATAAAGTACCTTTCCTGTGTGCCACAGGGACCTTGTTCCCATCCACTGTGTGCAGGGGTTCAGAGTGGGCAGGACCGGCTCGATTTTATGGATCCTCGGGTGTTAACCATCCATGTGGCTTTGGCCAAGTTCATTTCCCAATTTCTGAAGGTTCCACTACCTGGTGCTTTCAAAGTAGTCTTAAGGAGTCCATTAGACCGTTCAACTTGCCCGGCAGCTGGCGCGTGGTAAGGGATATGATATATCCATTCAATACCATGTTCTTTGGCCCAGGTGTTGATAAGGCTGTTCTTGAAATGGGTTCCCTTGTCTGATTCAATTCTCTCAGGGGTACCATGCCTCCAAAGGACTTGTTTTTCTAGGCCCAAGATGGTATTCCGGGCAGTGGCATGAGGCACAGCGTAGGTTTCTAACCATCCTGTAGTTGCTTCCACCATGCTCAGTACGTAGCGCTTGCCCAGGTGGGTTTGGGGAAGGGTGATGTAGTCAATTTTCCAGGCTTCCCCATACCTGTACTTTGACCATCGTCCACCGTACCACAGAGGCTTCACCCGCTTGGCCTGTTTGATTGCGGCACAGGTCTCGCAGTCGTGGATGACCTGTGAGATGCTGTCCATGGTAAGGTCCACCCCTCGGTCACTGGCCCATTGGTATGTTGCATCTCTCCCCTGATGACCAGAGGCATCATGGGCCCAACGAAGTAGGAATGATTCTCCCTTGTGCTGCCAGTCTAGATCTACCTGTGATACTTTCACTTTGGCGGCTCGGTCCACCTGCTCGTTGTTGTGATGCTTTTCATTAGCCCGGCTTTTGGGTACATGTGCATCCACGTGTCAAACCTTTATGGTCAATTTCTCTACTTGGGCAGCAATGTCCTGCCAAATCTCAGCTGCCCAGATGGGTTTCCCTCTGAGCTGCCACTTGGCCTTTTTCCAGCGATCCAGCCATCCCCACAGAGCATTAGCTACCATCCATGAGTCAGTGTAGAGATAAAGCCTTGGCCACTTCTCTCGTTCAGCAATATCCAAAGCCAACTGGACGGCTTTTAGCTCTGCGACCTGACTCGATCCACCTTGTCCCTCGGTAGCTTGTGCAACTTGTCGTGTGGGGCTCCATACTGCAGCTTTCCATTTCTGGTTAGTGCCTACAATTCGGCAGGAGCCATCAGTGAAGAGGGCATATCGTCTTTCAGTCTCCCGTAGCTCATTATATGGTGGGGCTTCCTCAGCACGTGCCACTTGCTCCTCTTCTTCTTCAGAAGACAATCCAAAAGTCTCACCTTCAGGCCAGTTTGTAATTATTTCCAGAATCCCAGGGCGATTTGGATTCCCAATACGGGCACGCTGAGTGATGAGGGCAATCCACTTGCTCCATGTGGTGTCAGTGGCGTGATGTGTGGAAGGCACCTTTCCCTTGAACATCCAACCCAGCACTGGTAGTCAGGGTGCCAGGAGGAGTTGTGTTTCCGTGCTAACCACCTCTGAGGCAGCTTGAACTCCTTCATAGGCGGCTGAGATCTCCTTCTCTGTGGGAGTGTAGTTGGCTTCAGATCCTTTGTAGCTTCGACTCCAGAATCCCAGTGGTCGACCCGAGTCTCACCAGGCACCTTCTGCCAAAGGCTCCAGGACAGACCATGGTTCCCAGCTACAGAGTAGAGCACGTTCTTCACATCTGGTCCCATCCTGACTGGGCCAAGGGCTACTGCATGAGCAATCTCCTGCTTGATCTGGCCAAGGCTTGCTGCTGCTCACGGCCCAGATGGAAATCCTTCCTCTTGCGTGTAACCAGGTAGAGAGGGCTCACAATCTGATTGTACTCAGGAATGTGCATTCTCCAAAAGCCTATGGCACCTAGGAAAGCTTGTATTTCCTTCTTGTTGGTAGGTGGAGACATAGAGGTGATCTTATTAATTACCTCTGTTGGGATCTGACGACGTCCATCTTGCCACTTGACTGCTAGAAACTGAATTTCCTGAGCCGGTCCCTTAACTTTACTTTGCTTAATGGCAAAAACAGCTTTCAGCAGAATCTTGACAATCTTCTCTCCTTTCTCAAAGACTTCCCCTGCTGTGCTGCCCCATACAATGATGTCATCGATATACTGTAGATGTTCGAGTGCTTCACCCTTTTCCAGTGCAGCCTGGATCAGTCCATAACATGGTGGGACTGTGCTTCCACCCCTGGGGCAGACGATTCCAGGTGTACTGCACGCCCCTCCAGGTGAAAGCAAACTGAGGCCTGCATTCTGCTGCCAGAGGAATGGAGAAAAATGCATTGGCGATGTCAGTGGTGGCGTACCACTTTGCTGCCTTGGACTCCAGCTCGTACTGGAGTTCCAGCATGTCCGGCACAGCAGTGCTCAGCGGTGGAGTCACCTCATTCAATGTACGATAGTCTACGGTCAATCTCCATTCTCCTTCAGATTTACGCACAGGCCAGATGGGGCTGTTGAAGGGTGAGTGGGTTTTGCTGTCCACCCCTTGACTCTCCAGTTTACGGATCATTTAATGGATGGGAATCACTGAGTCTCTGTCAGTACGGTATTGCCGACGGTGTACTGTTGTTCTGGCGATTGGTACCTGTTGCTCTTCAACTCTCAGTAGTCCCACAGCAGAGGGGTCATCTGCAAGACCAGGCAAGGTGTTCCGTTTTCTAATGTTGTCTGTCTCTACAGCAGCTATCCCTAAAGCCCAGCGATATCCTTTTGGGTCTTTGAAATATCCATTTCTAAGATAGTCTATGCCAAGGATGCATGGGGCCTCTGGGCCAGTCACGATGAGGTGTTTCTGCCACCTGTTCCCAGTTAAACTCACTTTGGCCTCCACTACAGTCAGCTGCTGGGATCTTCCTGTTACCCCAGAAATAGAGATGGATTCTTCTCCTACATACTTTGATGGCATCAGAGTACATTGGGCACCGGTGACAACCAAAGCCTTATGTTTTTGTGGGTCGGATGTGCCAGGCCATCGGATCCACACAGTCCAATACATCCGATTATCCTTCTCCTCTACCTGGCTAGAGGCAGGGCTCCTCTATTCCTGATCTTGGTACATGTCGCTCTCTTCCTGTAAATAGGTTCTTGAGGTCCCTTCAAGAGGATCAGTCATATAATCATTCTGATACTGTCTGGAGTTCTGTACACGAGAGACTGGAGCAGCATTGACTCTAGATGAGCTTCTTGTGGTAAGTGTCCCTCTTTTCAGCTCACGTACCCGGGCTGCTAAGGAGGAGGTGTGTTTTCCACCCCACTTCCTCATGTCTTCTCCATGCTCCTGAAGGAAAAACCAGAGGTTACCTCATGGAGTGTTTTCTCTCCCTGCCTGAGGAATGCCGGCTCCTAACGGCAGAAACTCTTGTTGGTTCTGGAGAGATCTGGTAGTTGTTTTCCTTAAGTTCTTTTTTTAGTTTCTGATGGCCCTCTTCAATCAAGCTTCGGACTTGCTCCACCAGCCTTGTTTCCACGGATGAGACATGGGTACGAAATGGGGCTGTGACAGTGTCCTCATAAATTCTTAGTTTATTGGCCAAGACACCTACCATGTCCTCACCTTCCCTCCACTGTAGTATTGGCAGGTAACGGGAATACATCTCTGGTCCAAGCCGTGCAAATCTCAACCACATCTGTGACCTGCATGTTGTAGTCTGTGCAAAGGAGACAAAGCAGAACTAACAACAATATTATGCTGTCCTTAACATCCAGCGGGAACTCAACATTTCCAAAGACTACTGAATCAGGCCGGATAGATAGGAAAAAATCATTCTTTGCCCCGCACCCCAAGGGCTGGGTGTGATTGGTAAAACCCCGGATGCAGCAACCTAGACTAGGACAAGCAAACAAAGTCGAGTATATATTCTGAATTATGTTCATTGCCTCAGAGGTTATCATGCAGTAGACATAATAGGCCAAGGAAGCAATTTTTATACCATATTCTGGTCTACACAGGAGCATTACAGCTGGCAGGTAGTTCCCCATGTGCAGAAAAATATAGAGAACAATATATAAAACTCATGTAAGCATGTTGAGAATCATGGTGAATACAAAATTGTAATACTGACCTTTCTCAGTACCCTTCGTGCCCCACGTTGGGCGCCAATAAATGTGTTGGATTGAAAGTAAAACCCGTGTGATACTCCAAGACAGTAATACAATTTAATAGGAGAAAAGAGAAAAAATAAAATACCTTCAATAATATAAAAGAAAACCCACCAACAAAGTCAGAAATAGAACCTGACACCCTCTCAGTCAGGGTGTTGGTAGTGCTGCCCGAAACCCCAAGTAAAACACAAACTAACAGAGTGTCAGTTTATGCGGTGCTTTATTCGGGGCCCGGGGACCTGCGGACTCGCGTCCAAAGTCAGGATCCCACCGGTTCCCTTTTTAGAGGGTTTTTTATACCCTTTTTACAAATGGTTTATGAGCAGAAGTACACATGCTTCTAAATAATATAGATACATTCACCTTGTAGATAGCATTTTACGTCATAAATCTTACATGGTTGCTTATCCTAGGACTATAGTGTTCTCCCCCTTAATCTCTCTTACGCCACTGCCCACCACCAGTACTTTATTTATGTTTATACTTTAACCTTATCACTAACAGTTCTGCATGCTCTGCTAAATCTTTTGAACATTATTTTCTCAGCACAGCACATTCCTAAGTTAGTTTCCCAGGGCCTACTCTGGGAAATGCAGTCTCCAAGCCTTAGCATTACTACTACTATTATGGTTTATACACTTTATATTCTAATATTCAGGATTTCTAGTCCATAGGGTAACAGTATCAGTCTGTATAAATGGTGGCTGCAGTCCTCCTGGATGACAATTGTGGTTCAGTTGAAGCAGTGCTCCTGTAGAAGGTGCAGTTTTCCTCCGAAGATCCAGCGATGATGTGGAAAAAGGTTCAACTTTGCTCTGGGATCCAGTGGAAAGGACTGCCTTGGTGTTCCAAATCTCAGTTTTTATCTAGGTAGGAAATGTTTGGCTCCTCCCCCTGGCTGGAGCATCTCCCAATGGGATGATGTAATCTTATCAGTCACACAATAGGACTTAATGGCCCATTAACAGAATCTGTCTTCTGGAGGAAGGATGGGTTGTGAAAAGCTAACGATGATCATCCCCCTGATCTTATCAGATGGCACATCAGCAGGGGATATCTCCCACAGAGATAAGGATCACCACCCCTCCCTCATTTTAACAGATGGTGATAGAATACACATTTTTGCATTGTACCCGAGGACAGGGTTGAATTTTTGGAATCTGGGGAGTCCCAGTTGAATTTTAGGGGGAATTTGTGGAATTCTAGGGATCTCAGGGTAATTTTGGGGGGAATTTGGTGAATTTTAGGGTATACATGTGAATTTTAGGGTTCTCAGGTGAGTTTTGGGGATGCCAGGCAGATATTGGTGTGAATTCTGTCGATTTTGGGGTATCCAGGTGAGCATTTGGGAGTCGTGGGAGAATTTTGGGATGAATTTGGGGGGATGCAGGTGGATTTTCCAGGGAATTTTGGTGGTTTTTGGGAGTCCCAGATGGGTCTTGGAGTGAATTTGGTGGATTTGGGCATATCTGTGTGTGTTTTGAGGGGGATTGGAGACATTTTGGGGTGAATTTGGGAGGTGTTGGGGGGACTGGGTCTTGGAGGTGATTTGAGGGATTTTGGGGGTTGCAGGTGGGATTTTGGGGTGAAGCCCTGGGATTTGGGGGTCCCCCGTGAATTTTGGGGTGAATTTGTGGAATTCTGAGAGTTGCCAGGTGAGTGCTGGGCATCCCAGGGGGACTTCGGGACAAATTTTGGGGATTTTGGGTTTCCCAGGTGAATTTCTGAGGTGAAAAGGTTCAAAGAGGTTTTTTTTTGTAAACAAGTTAAAGCCAGAAGGTTATTGAAAATTAATAGGTGTGATGCAAGTAGGTAATATGCAGACAATACACAGCGAGACAAATCATGGGAAAAATACAGTGGTAACACATGAGTGTGTGAGGATGGGATCAGTATAGCAAAGGCTCAGTTGAAGTTGAATTTGGAAAAGCATGCCAAAAATAAGAATAATAAAGGTACCTATAGGTATTTCAGTGGGAAAAGGAAGATGAAAAGAAACCTATCACACCTCCCCTATTCCCCCCCATCCCCATAAGCCGGACAGGACTAGTGACAACAGACAAGGAGAAGGCTGAAGTACTCAACAAGTGTTGGTCGCAATTTTTACTGCCAGTCACTATTTCCACATCTCTCAGGTTATTGGACTGGTGGGCTTGATTCTAAGCCATAGTAGCAGGTCAGCTTTCAGACCACTTGAGGAACCTGATCATGCAAGACCATGGGACCCACCCAGAGGCATGTCAGGGGGCTGAGAGAACTGGCAGCTGTAGTTGCTAAGGTGCTTCCTCCATCATATTTGAGAAAACAAGGCAACAAGCTGAAGTCTCCAGACACTGTGTTGTATTGACTCCAATACTCTTGGTCTTTTTTGTAAATCTTAGAGCTCTGAGTCAATTTCTGCAGAGGATTCCCAATGCAGTTTCAAAAATGGAATCTTTGTTATTGGTCCTCATGTTGATCTTGGATATTTCCATTTTCTGCGCTCCTATATATTTGAAACATTTGTAATGACTGAAAAGAAAGCTGAGATGAGGCATTATGCTCTTTCCAGTGATATAAATGGACCCGTATTCTTTTCAGACAAATATATTTTTGCTGTGTCTAAGCACATGTGCATACCTGTATTTGATTTATGTGTCCAGGTTTTGGCAATGGGGCAGCCACAGGGCCGTCTTGTGACAATGGCCCGGGTGCTGCCCTGTCCAACTTTCTACCAACTGACTCCACTTCAGGATGTCCTCCCTGCTGAGAGAAGAGGCTGGGACAGCACCTTTAGAAATGTGACTTTCTGGGGTTTTTTTTTTTGTTTTGTTTTGTTATTTTTAAAGTTACTAAAAACCTCCACCCTGATTTTTTGATGTGTTTGGTTTAGGGTTTTTTCAGTTTTGGGTGGGTTTTTCTGTGGGCTTTGTTTGTCTCTTTGGGGATTATTGTTTGGGGTTTTTTGTGTGTGTGTTTGGTCTGTCTTTTTTGTTTGTTTGTTTGTTTGTTTGTTTCTTATTATGGTTTTTTAGATTTTTTTTAAGCAAATTGATTGGAAAACTGAATAGTCCTCCACTATAGTCTCCTGGATTCACCTGAGACTCTTCCTAGGCATCTCCCTGATCCTTTTTGCAATGAGTCTCACGTCATTCTCCTGAGGAAACTCTCTGCTAATGGTTTGGATGGGTGGGCTGTTTGCTGGGTGACAAACTGGGTGATGGCCAGGCCCACAGAGTGGTGGGAAACAGAGTTCATCCAGCTGGTCCCCAAGGCTCAGTCTTGGGCCCAGTCCTGTTTAATATCTTTATCAGTGATCTGGACAAGGGGATAGAGTACACGCCCAGGAAGTTCACAGATGGTGCCAAGTTGGCTGGTAGTGTTTATTTCTTCTGGAGGACAGCAGGCTCTGCTTCTTCTTCCTCCTCTTCTGAGGTCGCTGCTCCCTCTTCATCCCTCATTAAGTGTGCTGATTTTGTCACTTGGATGAGAAAACAAACAATTTTAGCAACAATACTAGTGGCAGGGTACAAGAAAGGAAGAGTTCACATGAAATCCGCCCCCGCCCAACAACAGACAATACCTGATGGCTCCTCTGCCCAGCTTACTGACTACACCGGAACCCATTGTCCCCCAAAGATACTCCCTTCTCCCTGCCCCCAGCCATGATGTGAGATGGAATAGAATATCTAAGATTAAGATTCTCCCTATGTAACTCCATCATACTTTGATTCTGGGAAAAAAAATTTCTTGAAGTTCTCTCATTTCAGATCATTTGAATTTGAATTTGCATACTAAAAAGTCTAGCCAGAAACTCATGACAATATTAATAGCCCATTCTAGAATGTCGGAGATGATATACACTTCTTTCAAGAGCATTTGATACCACACGTGACTTCTCCAGAATTTCAATGAACAGTGGGAGTAGTCTACAAGATTCTTGCTGCCATCTGGATTTCCTGGTATTTGGCTGGTCTATGTAAGCCAAACAGCTATTCAGCAGAGGGAATATTAGTGTGATACTTGATGGTATGTGAGATGGAACACAGTAAGTTACGGCTTTTTGCATAGTGATGAAGCTGTAAGGAAAGCTCCATAATGCTCAGACAAGGAGGCTGCTGGACTTCCAGCAGCAAAGGCCCAAAACGAACCAATGAAAAGGTGTCGTTGAAAAAAAAAAGCCAGGTGGGGAGCAAAGTGATACTTAAGGGCATTTTACTGAAAGAGGAAATCTAGTGAAAAAAAAAGGCCAAGAGTGTGTCTGCCCCCGATAACTCTCTACTCCAAGACACACTTGACCTAGTGGTTAAAGTTTTAACCTCTGCTGTATTTGAATTGCAGGAGGACAAACTCCAAAGGATGCCACCTTGGAAGTACCTGGGCTTGGAAATTACTGCACGGACCATTGTTCCGCAGAAATTGGAAATTAATTGTAATCCAAAAACCTTAGCAGATCTCCATTCCCTGTGTGGGTCATTGAATTGGGTTAGGCCCTGGCTAGGCCTCACTAATGAGGACCGAGAACCTCTCTTCAATTTATTGAAGGGGGAGAGAGAGCTGCTTTATCCCAGGGAACTGACCCCAGAGGCAAAGACGGCAATCGAAAAGGTACAAAAGACTTTAGGAGAGGGGCAAGTTCGCAGTTACCATCCCCAGCTGCCCTTCAAATTCATTGTCCTAGGAAAACTGCCACACTTACACAGGTTAATATTCCAATGGATCCAGCTGCAGAGAGAGTCACTGTTAATCATAGAGTGGGTCTTCCTCTCCCACCAAAGACCCAAAACTATCACAAAGCCACAAGAGTTAATAGCTCAGCTGATTCAGAAAGCAAGGATGAGACTGTATGAAATAGCTGGTTGTGATTTCACATGTATTCACCTCCCTGTTAAACTGTCTGAGGAGGGAAGGAACTCTCCTGAAAGATTGACTAAAGAGATGTTTGAGCACTTGCTCCAGAGCAATGCCAATCTCCAATTAGCCCTGGACACCTACAGAGGACAAATATCAGTCCATGCCCCGTCTCACAAGCTGTTCAATGAGGAATTCCACCTCATTCCTCGAGAGAAGAGGAGTCGGAGACAACTCAAAGATCTCACAGTGTTCACGGATGCATTCCGGGCGTCCCACAAGTAGGTGATGACTTGGAAAAATCCCAAGACTCAGCATTGGGAGGCTGATGTTGAGTTTGTGGAAGGATCACCCCAGATAGCTGAACTGGCAGCAGTTGTGAGAGCCTTTGAGAAGTTCTCAGAGCCAATCAACTTGGTAACACTCAGCCTATGTAGAGGGGGTAGTGTCCAGAGCGGAGCAGGCAGTGCTCAGAGACATCGAGAATGAGCAGCTTTTCAGGTTGCTTTCCCAACTAATTTATTTGATTTCTCATAGAGAACACCCGTTCTATGTGATGCATGTGAGGTCACACAGAGATTTGCCAGGCGAAATTGCAGAAGGGAACCGTCAGGCAGACTCCCTTGCAACCCCAGCAGAACAAGCAACCCCAGCAGAACAAGCACGCCTTCCTGACATCTTCCAACAGGCAAAGCTGAGCCACCAGCAGTATGTCCAAAATGCGCCAGGTCTAATGCGTCAGTTCCAGCTAACACGGAGTCAGGCTCGAGCCTTTGTGGCCACCTGTCCCAACTGTCAGCTGCACACCATGCCCTCAATAGGCATGGGGGTTAGCACCCGAGGTCTAGGCAGTTGTGAGGTATGGCAGACAGACATCACACACATTCCTAGTTTCGGTCGCCTCAAATATGTGCATGTTAGCATTGACACATATTCAGGCGTAGTCTATGCCTCTGCCCACGCAGGAGAAAGGGCAATACAAGCCAAAAAACACCTAATGCAAGCCTTTTCAGTATTGGGCATCCCTAGGGGAATCTTAACTGATCAGGGCGCAGCATATAAGTCCAAGGAGTTGCTGGAATTCGTCCAGCAGTGGGGAGTGGAATATAAAACTGGCACCTCCCACTCCCCCACAGGCCAAGGTGTAGTTGAGCGAGCCAATCAGATGCTCAAGCAGGTTTTGGCTAAACAGAGCAGTTCAACTGCGTGGATGTCTCCACAGCAGAAGCTCTGCAAAGCCATGTTTACTATCAGTTTCCTGAATTGTTCATTTGAGAACATGAGTCCACCAGTGGTACGTCACTTTAACAGTGGTAAACAGTTCAAGTTATCCCAACATCCTCCAGTTTTGATTAGGGACCCAGAAACCTGGGAAATCAAAGGTCCCTATGAGCTCGTAACCTGGGGACGTGGCTACCCGTGAGTATCCACTCCCTCAGGCCCTCGGTGGATTCCCCAAACGTGGGTGAAACCATATGTCCCCAAACATCCTGCTGCAGCTGAGGTGAATGAGGTGCAGGTGGCTGCGGCTTCAAAAAGAAGACGCTGCCAGAAAAAAGAAAAAGAAATCCTCATAGAGGATGACATCCCGGCAGATAGACACCTTTAATCGGTTTTGCAATGTTTGTCTTTCCTTTTAGAGAAAAGCTTCCCTTCTCTAGGTCCTGTGAGGAACCCCATTCAAGTTGTCTTCCTGTTAACACTGAACAGTTTAGCAGCTGGATGAATCGTCCTTCAGCCACCTCAAAACATCTAGATGAACGTGGCACACACACTCCAAAATCGTGCTGCAATAAATTTTCTCCTACTACTGCACGGACATGAGTGCCAGGAAATTGAAGGACTTTGCTGTATGGATCTGACCTCGGGAGCTCCTAACATCCATGCTACCCTAATCTGAAGATTGGTTCAATGCACTGTTCAAAGGCTGGGGATTCACAGGGCAGTGGGCAAAGTCATAATTTAAATGAAACTAATATCCTTCTATCAACTTTGTAAAACAAAAAACAGGGAGATATTGCATTTCCTAGGTGGATTGTAAATGGTACATTCTGTGACCCCTGCTATGCCCTGTAGCCTGGTCCCTCTCCCCTCCTGGCCATACAGGGCTGGCTGGGATCCAGTTTCTCCCCGCCGACATTTTCAGACACTAGGAAAGATCTGTGCCCCCCGAGCTCTGTCTCTTTCTCCCTCTCTTTCTCCCTCTTTTCCTCGCTACCCACGAGAAATAAACCCTGCAACTTCATCAGGGAAAAGAGCCTCTCTTTTCATATCTTATTTAGGTCCCCGAGGCAAGGGCCCAGGAGGCTTCATTCTAAGACCTGAGTTAGACCAGAGGAAAAGGTGAAGACCCCATTTTTAGGGCCAAGAAAAAGCCTCAGCACTGCTGCTTGTGCTGCTTCTTGGTTCCCTTGCAGCCTGTTGTGGAAACATTGGCGGTCACTTCTAGGTGCCGAGTTGCACACAGCACCACAGTAAATGCCGCGGAGAAGGGAAATACAGAATGCAGAGAGGAGCTGGACGTGGCTTACGTACAATAAATAGAAGGTGAACCAAGCACTGCCTCTTCAATCTGGCCCCCTCTTCTCTGGTAGCAACTTTTTCAAGTCGGCAAAGGGAGCTGCAAGTATGTAGAATAGAGGGCAGCGAGACGCCTTGTGATATGTGCCGTTTCAGGGCTGCTGACAGAGGGCTACTTTAAGAATGCCTTCTTCTTCCTCGAGTCCTTCTCGCTTCGCTCTAGCTGCATGCAGTGCACCACAGCGAAGGTGTGAGAAAAGGCACTGCCCCAGCTTTTGCCCTTGCGTGCAACGGCTGCGTTCTACTTTTCCAAGCAGCAAGAGCACTGAGAAGTGAAAGCAATTGTGAAGAAACTCGTTGACTGCTTGTGTGGTCTTTGCTGCGCTGCGCTTGCAATCCCGGTGCCCTGAGGCTTCGTTCTTCGCCTTCATTACCATTTAAAGCAGATTTGAACCCCTTGAAGACTGGTGGGGTGAAGTTCAATATCCGTGTGATGGATTGGGAGAAGATTTCACACGCTGCCACTTCCTCACAGTAAGTACCATTACTGAAGTAGCCCCAGAAACATACACTTAGAATGCCATAGCTCTGAATCAATGTGGCCATCTTCCAGAGAAAATTAAAAATCCATGAATTCCTCAACTGATCAACACACAAAATGAACCGGATAATAGCCACAGTAACCTTGGTTATGAGACTCATGTTTAAAAAAGGCCTTGCAAATGGGAGAGATATAGCAGTGACCACATGGAGGCCAATCCAGGGTAAGCTGGACAGCATGGTGTCACCTACCACAAGCTTGGGTAATTCAAGAACTGTTTTTCCCTTTTCTACCCCTCTCTCAATGTCCTCAGGGAATGCCTCACGTTCCGGGCGCCAAAATCTGTCTTGTTTTGAAAGACAGGTATGGTGTAAGGAAAGGCAAGAGCCCCCTTCGTGAGATGCAGAATGCAACCCCCTCCCTTTTAATTATTTTAGGTCCAAATCAGAGGCCTTCAGGCAGGAGATGTGGGGATAAGAATAACAGTTCTCTACTGATATCTAACAAGGCAGAAAACAACAACAGCTATAAAAATTGACAACAGAACAGTATAACTCAGTTCCAGTCCCTTTTGGCCGCAGGCCGTCTCCCTGTGCTCAGTTACCGGTGCTGTATGGGCAGGGCAGGTCCCTCGCACTTGAAGCGGGCTGGAGTGATGATGACAGCGGCCCAGGGGTGAGAGGGATGGGGAAAGTGACTCCCCCCTCACGGTGTCGGTCGTGGTGCTGGGCAGAGTGTCCAGAGGTAGTAGGGTGAGGTGGGAGAGCAGCAGAGCTATGTCCAAAGGCAGGGAGGGTGGATCTCAGCGTTGGGGTGGCAGGGGAGATGATAGATCCGAGCATGGGGCGTCCTCTCCCTCCACGAGCCAAACGAGAGAGTTTTCCAGCCCGCTCCCGACCCCCGTCCCACCTTTCCTTTTTCCGGTTTCCCGCCCCCCCTCTCTCCACCCACCTCCCTGCGAGAGAACATTACCTTAAGGTGTGTATCCACTTAGCATAACAATGGGAGAAATTCCACAGAAAGAAAAGGGAAACATTCAACCCCCCACATTATCCACCCCTTTCTTTCTCCCATACTAATATGCTATATCAAATTAAACCGTTACATTATATATACATACATGCAGTTAGAGACATAGGCACAGTACTATAGGTATTTCACCCTAAAACAAGGTCTCCTTGGGGTATGCATCGGGTCTCTCCACTCTTTTGCATCACCGCCAGGTGCAACCTGGTCCCTGAGCGAATACAACTCCATGGATGGGATTGTCTTTGCTGGAGGCAGGATTCACCCAAGCAGTTTTTCCTAGCATACCTCTCATGTGTACCACTGTAACCTTATTTCCATCTGATATTCCCAAGGGCTCAGATTGGGCAGGGCCTGCTCGGTTAGTGGAACCTCGGGTGTTCACTAACCATGTGGCCTTTGGTAGATTAATAATTGTTAATAATAATAATAATAATAATAATAATAATAGTTTGGTAGATTAATAATAGCTCTTCAAAGTTCCCCCACCCAGTGCCTTCAAGGTGGTTTTAAGCAGGCCATTGCACGGTTCAACTTCCCCTGCCGCTGGTGCATGGTAGGGGATATGGTACACCCACTCAATGCCGTGTTCTCTAGCCCAGGTGTGTATAAGGCCGTTCTTGAAATAAGTCCCATTGTCTGACTCAATTCTCTCAGGGGTACCATGACTCCCAAGAACTTGTTTTTCCAGGCCCAAAACGGTGTTCCGAGCAGTGGCATGAGGCACAGGGTAGGTCTCTAACAATCCAGTGGTAGGTTCCACCATGGTCAGTACATAGCACTTGCCCTGGCGGGTTTGAAGCAGTGTGATGTAGTCAATCTGCCAGGCCTCTCCATACTTATATTTGGCCCATCGGCCCCCAAACCAGAGGGCCTTCACCCGCTTGGCCTTCTTGATGGCAGCACACATCTCACAGTCATGGATAACTTGAGAAATACTGTCCATGGTTAGATCAACCCCTTGGTCTCGTGCCCACTTATAGGTGGCATCTCTGCCCTGATGACCTGAGGCATCATGGCCCCATCGAGCCAGGAACAACTCTCCCTTGTGCTGCCAATCTAAATCTATCTTCGACACCTCTATCTGTGCAGCCTGATCTACCTGCTCATTGTGTCGGTGTTCCTCATTATCCCGACTCTTCGGGACATGGGCATCTATGTGACGGACTTTCACAGGCAGCTTCTCTACATGGGTGGCAATGTCTTTCCATTCATGGGCAGCCCAGATTTGTTTTCCCCTACGTTGCTAGTTAGCCTTTTTCCACCTTTCCAGCCAACCCCACAGAGCATTGGCTACCATCCATGAATCAGTGTAAAGGTAGAGTTTTGGCCACTTCTCTCTTTCAGCAATGTCCAGGGCCAGCTGAACAGCTTTGAGTTCAGCAAGTTGACTCGATCCACCTTCTCCTTCGGTAGCTTGTGCAACCCGGCGTGTGGGGCTCCATACGGCTGCTTTCCACTTCCGGTTCATCCCCACGATGCGGCAGGAACCATCAGTGAAAGGAGCATAGCTTGTTTCATCTGCTGGCAGTTGGTTATAAGGTGGGGCTTCTTCAGCCCGGGTCACTTGTTCCCGTTCCTCTTCGTTGGCAAGACCAAAGTCTTCCCCTTCCGGCCAGTTGGCAATTATCTCCAAAATCCCAGGGCGATTTGGGTTTCCAATACGGGTGCATTGTGTGATGAGGGCAATCCATTTGCTCCTTGTGGCGTCAGTGGCATGGTGGGTTGAGGGAACCTTTCCTTTGAACATCCACCCCAGCACTGGCAGTCGGGGTGCCAGGAGGATTTGTGTTTCCGTGCCAACCACCTCTGAGGCAGCTTGAACTCCTTCATAGGCGGCCAAGATCTCCCTCTCCATTGGAGTATAGTTGGCCTCGGACCCTCTGTAGCTGCAACTCCAGAATCCCAGTGGTCGGCCTCCCGTCTCACCAGGCATCTTCTGCCACAGGCTCCAGGACAGACCATGGATCCCGGCTGCAGAGTAGAGCACGTTCTTCACCTCTGGTCCCATCATAACTGGGCCAAGGGCTACTGCATGAACGATCTTCTGCTTGATCTGGGCAAAGGCTTGATGCTGCTCAGGGCCCCAGTGGAAATCGTTCTTCTTACGGGTGACCAGGTAAAGAGGGCTCCCAATCTGGCTGTACTCAGGAATATGCATTCTCCAAAAGCCTATGGCACCTACGAAGGCTTGTGTTTCCTTCTTGCTGGTTGGTGGAGACATTGCAGTGATCTTATTGATGACCTCACTGGCAATCTGGTGCCGTCCATCTTGCCACTTTACTCCCAGGAACTGGATCTCTTGGGCAGGCCCTTTGACTTTGCTCTTTTGAATGGCGAAGCCTGCTCCCAGCAGAACCTCAATGATCTTTTCTCCTTTCTGAAATACCTCCATTGTCGTGTCCCCCCACACAATGATGTCATCAATGTACTGCAGATGTTCTGGAGATCCACCCCTCTCCAGTGTAGCCTGGATCAATCCATGACAGATGGTGGGGCTGTGTTTCCACCCCCGGGGCAGTCGTTTCCACGTGTATTGCACACCCCTCCGGGTAAAAGCAAGCTGAGGCCTGCACTCTACTGACAGCGGAATGGAGAAAAACGCATTGGCGATGTCAATGGTGGCGTACCACTTGGCTGCCTTGGACTCCAGCTCGTACTGGAGTTCCAGCATGTCCGGCACAGCAGCACTCAGTGGTGGAGTCATTTCATTCAATGCACGATAGTCCCCGGTTAATCTCCATTCTCCTTCAGATTTATGCACAGGCCAGATGGGGCTGTTGAAGGGTGAGTGGGTTTTACTGACCACCTCTTGGCTCTTCAGCTCACAGATCATCTTGTGGATGGGGATCACAGCATCTCGATTCGTCCGGCCATGGTTCTCAGCAGAGTGTTCCGAGGCAGTAGGGTGAGGTGGGAGAGCAGCAGAGCTATGTCCAAAGGCAGGGAGCATGGATCTCAGCGCTGTGGTGGCAGGGGAGATGCCAGATAGGAGCACGGGGCGTCCTCTCCCTACACGGGCCAAACGAGAGAGTTTTCCATCCCACCTTTCCTTTTTCCCATTTCACCCCCCCCTCCCTCCACACACCTCCCTGGGAGAGAACATTACCTAAAGATGTAGCCAATTAGCATAACAATGGGAGAAATTCCACAGAAAGAAAATAGATGAATTCAACCCCTACAATGGAGTACACCACAGCGAAGGTGTGAGGAAGGGCACTGCCCCAGCTTTTGCCCTGGCCTGCAACGGCTGTGAGCTACTTTTCCAAGCAGCAAGGGCAATGAGAAGTGAAAGGGATTGTGAAGGAGCTCTTTGACTGCTCGTGTGCTCTTCGCTGCACTGCGCTCGCAAGCGGCTTCGTTCTTCACCTTCTGCCGTCCAGACAGAGCTCAACTCCTGGGGTCAGTTTTAGCTCTGCCCAACAGCCTGTCCTCACTTCTACGGGCAGGCACGCCCTGTTGCCTTGGCTCCTAGTGCAAAGTCCCTAGCGAGCTCTCACTCAGTGCAATGCACCCAGAAAGACGCTCTTGCTCGTCTTTCAAGGAGCGATTCCTAACAGCAGAAGCACAAACTGGATGACGAGAAGGGACAATGTAAAACACGTCTCTATCCTGGCCCATTTTCTTGTGCGATATGTTCCTCCAGGTCTTCGGTCTTTGTGAATCTCTATGTACTGTGAATGCTGCTACTTACAGCTGAGAAGGACCGTGGCGCTAGCAGCGAATACGGAGAGGGCTGAGCATGTAGTCAAGGAGCGAGAAGTGCCCCTGCAATGTGGTGCTAATAGCAGCTTCCTCGCATCTGGGGCGAGCTCCGGCCACAAGACCTTCTCGTCCTGGCAACAGATCTTTGTGAAAGGCGTAGGCGAAAAGCTTTCGTTTTCCATTTGAACTGCGAGAGAGGCAGACTGTTACACGGAGCTCTGAGAACAAAGGTGCACTCCCTAGGCGGGCTTGGGCAGAAGCAGCGTTCTCGTGCGCTTGGCTGCTGGCACACTGCTGGCTGTGTGGCCCTGCCTCAGCGGCTTCTGGCCACCAGGGTCTGAAAGCGGCGCCAGGCGTGGGCGAGGGCGGTGAATGAAGACGCACAAGTACCGTGCTTGTGTGCGCCACGTTACAGGCTACTAGGAGAGGAAGGTGGCTGCCTCTCGCTTGCCTTCCTAAGTGCCCTTAGCAGTCGGAAGGAGCAAGCTGAAGCACTGCTGCTTGTGCTGCTCCTTGGTTCCCTTGCAGCCCGCTGTGGAAACATTGGCGGTCACTTCTAGGCACCGAGTTGCAGAGAGCACCACGGTAAATGCCGCGGAGAAGGGAAATACAGAGTGCAGCGAGGAGCTGGACGTGGCTTACGTGCAATAAGTAGAAGGTGAACCTAGGCACTGCCTCTGCAATCTGGCCCTCTCTGCCCTGGTAGCAACTTTTGCAAGTCAGCAAAAGGGGCTGCGAGTGTGTAGAATGTAGGGCAGCAAGACGCCGTGTGGTATGCGCCCTTTCAGGTCTGCTTGACAGAGGGCTACTTTAAGAATGCCTTCTTCTTCCTCGCGTCCTTCTCGCTTTGCTCTAGCTACATGGATTACACCACAGCGAAGGTGTGAGGAAGGGCACTGCCCCAGCTCTTGCCTAGGCCTGCCTGTGCTGCCCGAAACCCCAAGTAAAACACAAACTAACAGAGTGTCAGTTTATGCGTTGCTTTATTCAGGGCCCGGGGACCTGCGGACTAGCGTCCCAAGTCAGGATCCCACTGATTCCCTTTTTAGAGGGTTTTTTATACCCTTTTTACAAATGGTTTATGTGCAGAAGTACACATTCTTCTATAGATACATTCACCTTGAAGATAGCATTTTGCGTCATAAATCTTACATGGTTGCTTATCTTAGGACTATAGTGTTCTCCTCCTCAATCTCTCTCTTACGCCACTGCCCACCACCAGTACTTTATTTATGTTTATACTTTAACCTTATCACTAACGGTTCTGTATGCTCTCAGCACAGCACATTCCTAAGTTAGTTTCCCAGGGCCTACTCTGGGAACTACAGTCTTCAAGCCTTAGCATTACTACTACTATTATGGTTTATACACTTTATATTCTAATATTCAGGATTTCTAGTCCATACGGTAACAACTCCCCCCTTTTGAGCATTCTTCAGAGTCTTCTGCAAGGATGCTCAATTCTTCCAAGTGATAGTTTCTAGATATGATGGTGGAGGGTTGTTTCAGGAAGTTGGTTGAATCACTTCTTTTCGAGTCAGGGCCTTCATGATTTGCCATGTGTGTGTTCCTTCTTTAGCAATTATTCCTAAAAGACATCTATACATAATCACAATTACTACAATGATTATTACAATCATTATTCCATTTTGAATAATTGAGGATAACCAACCAGAGACCTGGATTCCCAAAGAACTGAATAAAGCTCCAACCCAATTATGTTCTGCATCCTTTTGTACTTCATGTATGTTTAGTTCAATTCGCTCCAATTGACCTATATCCTTTTCTACTTCCTTCGTGACATTTGGGATATGTACACAACAGTGATCATCCCTTCCTTGTAAATATCCACAAACTCCGTGTTCCTTTAATAAGAGCAGATCTAATGCCATTCTATTCTGGATTGTCATCCTGGTTGTGGCTTGTAATTGTAGATTAAGATCTCTAAATCCCTTTTTTGTTACTGCTGCCAATCTTTCCGTCTGCTCTAGTAATTTATATAACATTTCCCGGTTTCTATATGTAGATACAGGTGCAAATAAAGATTCAAGCATCCAACTGAATTTTACACTTTCCCCTGGCTCGTGCCATTTATTCTCTAGATTTACTGCTTCGACTGTCTCAGGGCTTAATCCTCTTTTCGTCCTTTTCTCTTGGTCTTCCTTGGTTAATTTGGACTGTTTCCAAAATGGACATAAGGTTGGTATCCCTAACGTTATTTGAGTAATCGGACCACCTATCGGTAGATGTGTAGTCCATTGGCCATATCCCATTACCCAGACTGAATTTCCGGGACTTCGTACTGTGGTTGATTGACAATCTTTCTGAGCTCCTTTTAATTCTCCCGTTATTGTATGGTTGTATCTCTGACATTCACATCCCCATTTCAACAACACCCGGACAGGTACTAATCCAATTTGGGATTCTGGGGTATCACAGGTTATGACTTTACTACAGTTCCAACCTGATATTTGGGCTAGTCTGTTGTGGTGCACTGTTTCAGCTTCGAGGGCCCCTGGATGTTCCTGTTTTCTTGACCACTCGATACACCAGTGTATTGATCCGATATAACTATAGGGTTCCAGTAGGCTAGGACCCCAAATTGCTTTCCATTGCTCCCAATCTTCTTTCCCTTCTTGACACACTATCTCATGATAATAATCTACTACAGGTTTTCTCCTTTTCTGATTTACTTCAAATGTGCACCACCCAACATTTTTGTATTGACCTATTTCAGTGAATACAGAATTTGGTAATTTTAAACATTCCGATCTTTGCCCTGGGGTTGACCATTGTCTTCCATAGGTATAAACCTCTTCTACTATTCTAGTGCGATTTCGTAGCTCTCTGTGGCATTTCCTCGTTCCATTTACTATTTTTGGGGGCATTTCTCCTAATGGGATGATTCCCCACGGTATAGGGTCACTTGCTGCCTTTGGCAAGGGCAAACACGCTGTTATCGCCGTTACATTTTGCATTTTCCCAAAATCCCTAATTAATCCCACTACCAAATTCTCTTGCCCTAATTCCTGTTTCACATTTTCCATTTCTTTTGCTTGTTGGACCATTCTAGTTTCTCTCATCCTGCAAAGATTCCCTAATTTGAGAGTGCAATTGATTCTCAATGAAGGACCATCCCACATGTCAATTCTCATACTTGTGGGTGTTACTTGTATTGGATAAGAATGCCCTTTTGTCTTAAAACCCTCCGCCAAAATTTTTACATCTAAGTTCCCATAATCGAAGCTTTCCCTGATCCATACCATGCATGAAAATTGACCAACCTGAGCTTTTTGCAAGTGTGAGATCATTAGGGTAGTATTACCTTTCTGTTGTTTCATATCCCAAATTGTCACAATCCCTTCTGAAAATACCTTATTTGTAGTGATCAATTTCCATTTCATCTTTACTTCATCGAATCCAGCTCCCTGGTCATCAGAAAACAAACAGGTTAGATTTACATTTGCCCCTTGTGGTACAATCACTGTTGGTTTAGGAACAGTAACTTTAACAAAGGCATCTCCGATACGAGCAATGCTCAACATTAACATCGCAATCAAGGCCTTGCCCTGAACACCAGTTTTGTGTCGGTTAAAGGTTGGACTTCCCATCGTGACGGGACTTTCTTGATTCGGGTGTAGTGTATCCAATTGTCCATCCCTTGGACCTTTACGGTTGTGTATGTAGTCATAATCATTTGTCGGGGACCGTCCCATGTTTCTTTTAGTGGTTCCACATTCCAGTTTTTTATGTAGACTTGGTCTCCAGGCTGTATATCGTGGACGGGATTCTCCAGAGGCAAAGGTCGATTCCACTGCAACGCCCCCCGTAGTGCTGTAAGAGTCTTATTGAGAGACAAAATGTAATTTACCAGTACCTGATCTCCCACCACATTCGGGTCCCCTTTGTAAGTTGCAGCATGATAGGGTTTGCCGTATAAAATTTCATACGGACTTACTCCTACCTTGTCTCTAGGTTTGATCCTGACCCTTAACAGAGCTAAAGGTAATGCTTGAGGCCATTGTATCTTTGCTTCTTGGAAGATTTTCTTAATTTGGCCTTTTAGTGTCTGATTCATCTTTTCTACTTGTCCACTAGACTGAGGTCTCCAAGGTGTATGGAGATTCCATGTTATCCCAAGTACCTTAGCCACTTCTTGCACTATTCCTGACACAAAATGAGGTCCCCTATCTGAGGACATCCCTAGTGGGATTCCAAACCTAGGGATGATCTCTCGAAGTAAAGTTTTAATCACTTCTTTTGCTTGGTTTGTTCTACATGGGAATGCCTCTGGCCAGCCTGAGAAGGTACATACATAGACTAAAACATACTTATACCCCTGTGCTTTTGGTAATTCTGAAAAATCTATCTGCCAATAATCTCCTGGCTGTGGGCCTATTTGCAATTTTCCCATTTGCACTTGCCTACGTGTCACTGGGTTGTTCTTAATACAAACTGGACACATTGCATTGATCCTTTTGGCCATTGTTAACATCTGATTGGAGATTATTTCTTGTTTTAGAAATTGCACTAGAGCTTCTGCTCCCCAATGGCATTTGTTATGTTCAATTTCTAATATCATTTTCATTATTTTTGTTGGCAATATCACTTGTCCTACGGCAGTTACATACCATCCGGCTGCATTCTTCTTAGCTTGTACTATCCGTGCTAATTTTTCGTCTTCTGGTAGGTATACTGGTACTTTGTCCATAAAAGTTTCCGCAGGGTTGGTACGTGCTGGTAGTAACGCCATTTGGGTCCATACCTCGCGAGCAGCCTGTCTGGCTGCTCTGTCAGCCAGACGATTTCCCTGGAATCCTCTTTCTTCTCCCTGCTGGTGTCCTTTTACATGCATTACTGCTACCGCCTGGGGCTTATGTACTGCTTCCAGTAGTTGCACAATTTGTTCTCGGTGTTTGATTGACGAACCCTGTGAATTTAATATTCCTCTCTCCTTCCATAATGCCCCATGTACATGTATTACCCCAAATGCATATTTAGAATCAGTCCAAATATTTACTCTTTTCCCTTGACTCAATTCCAAGGCTCGGATGAGGGCTTGGATTTCAGCTTTTTGTGCTGATGTTCCGGGAGCCAAGGCTCTGGCTTCTATAACCTGTCTTAGAGTTACCACTGCATACCTGGCGTACCTGGTTCCATTTTCCACGAAACTAGATCCATCGGTATACAGCTCCCATTCAGGTTCGTCTAAGGGCTCATCCTTTAGATCCTTGCGGGTAGCGTATACCTGTTCGATGATCTCCACACAGTCGTGTACCAGGTTGCCTTCTTCTTGGGTGGCTCTAAGAAATTCGGCTGGATTGAGATGGTTAGTTACCTTCATTTCAACATCATCATGTTCTCTAAGGATTGCCTGGTATTGCAGCATATGGCTAGAGGAGAGCCAATGCCCCCCTTTTTGTTCCAAAACTGCTATTACCATATGTGGGACAGACACTTCCATTTTCTGCCCCATAGTTAGTTTTCTAGCTTCTTGTATCAGAAGCACTGTTGCAGCAACAGCTCTAAGGCAGCCAGGCCATCCAGCGCTTACTGGATCCAGTTGTTTTGAGAAGTATCCCACCGGGCGCTTCCATGTTCCCAATTTTTGTGTCAACACCCCAATCCCTAGTCTTTGCCTCTCATTTACATATAGTTGAAAGGGTTTTGTGAGATCTGGCAACCCTAATGCAGGTGCCTCTTTTAGAGCTTGCTTCAAGTTCTGAAATGCCTTTTCTTGTATTTTATTCCATTTAAATTCAGGATTTTTGACTGCCTCATACAGAGGTTTTGCTTTTAGTCCAAATTCTGGAATCCACAACCGACACCACCCTGCCATTCCTAAAAAGGACCTTAACTCTTGTGGATTTCGAGGTGTCGGTATAGCACATATTGCCTGGATCCGGTTCACCCCTAATTTCCGAACTCCTTGTGATATCTCGCATCCCAAATAAATGACTTGTGTTCTTACCAGCTGGGCCTTTTCTTTTGACACTCGGTATCCAGCTTGTCCGAGCATGTTGAGGAGTTCAATGCTGAGTCTTCGACAGATGTCTTCTTCTGTTGAGGCTAGAAAAATATCATCTACGTACTGTAGAAGAATAAATGAGAAAGGTGACTCCTTTACCTGGGTTAGTCTCCATTCTTCCAGTTCCCGGGCTAGTTGGTTTCCGAAGATGGTTGGAGAATTCTTGAATCCTTGTGGTAAGCGTGTCCAGGTGAGCTGCCTTTTCCGTCCTGTAGCAGGGTTTTCCCATTCGAAAGCAAAAATTTTCCTACTTTCAAATGCCAAAGGGATACAGAAGAATGCATCTTTCAAGTCAATTACTGTGAACCATTTAAATTTCTCCGAGACAGCTGTTAGCAATGTATATGGATTTGCTACTACTGGATGAATATCCTTTGTTATATTATTGATTGCCCTCAGATCTTGAACTAACCTGTACTTACCATTGGACTTCTTTACCGGAAATATGGGGGTATTGAATTCTGATTCACATTCCTGTAATATCCCTAAACTAACAAACTGATCTATTAAGGGTGCTACTCCTTTCCGAGCCTCTAGTTTCAGAGGGTACTGCCTTATCCGTACGGGTTGTGCTCCTTCCTTCAATTCCACAACTACCAGTTGTGCTGCTTTTGATTTTCCAGGAATCCCTGTTTCCCATACCCATGGTACCACAGCCTGTTCTATTTCTGTGGGGATTTCTGTTGCCTCTACTTCTTTCACTGTAAATAATTTGGCTATATTATCTTCTGGAATTTCTAATTTTACTCTTCCTTTTTCAAAGATTATTTTTGCCTCTAACATTGATAACAAATCCCTCCCCATTAATGATTCTGGGCTATTTGGCATGTGAAAAAATTGATGATCAAATTCTTTCCCCCCAAACTTTATATCCAACGGACGTAAAAATGCCCTTTCTTCCACCTGTCCTGTAACCCCTACCACCCGAATGGTAGAATCACTTAGAGGTCCTAATTTGGTGTTAATTGCAGAATATGTAGCCCCCGTATCTACTCTAAATTCCAATGGTTCCCCGTCTACTTCTAAAACTACCTTCAGATCCCGATCTAGTCAGCTTTGATTCTGGTAGCTTCCCATCATAAAGGCTTGGGCGACACCTTGTGGCCCTCCCTGAACTGCACTTGAATTATTTATCAACCCCTCCCTGCTATTCAGCCCGAATCCCATACCTTGATTAAGTGGACATTCGTTTTTCCAGTGTCCTCTGTTCTTGCACAAGGCACACTGATCCAATCCCAATCTCATTTTTCCTTGTCCCATTTGTAATTGGTTTGGGAATCCCCTTCCACCCATCGAAATTCCTCCCCTAGCCATTCCTCGCCCCCGTCCGCGCCCCCGGCCACCTCCCCACATACCATTCCCCGTTATCTGCTGTAGTACTGCCAACATACTAGCTTGTTGCTTCTTAGCAGTCTCTTTTTCCCTATTATTATACACCTTCCACGCAACTTCTAAAAGTTTATCCAAATTCCGTGTATCTTCCCCTTCTAATTTCTGCAACTTTTTCCGAATATCCTCTTGGGATTGTCCCATAAAAATTAAAGCTAGCTGCAATTTCCCTGATTCCCCTTCAATTTCTAAACTGGTATATTTTAGAGCAGTTTCCTTAAGCCTTTCTAAGAAAGCTGACGGGGACTCATTTTTCTCCTGCCTTACTGAATACAACTTGGACCAGTTTAACGTCTTAGGTATCCTGCTCCGTATTCCTTCTATCAACAATTCTTGATAAGCCTTAAGTCTATGGTAACCCCCTGTTGAATTAACATCCCACTCTGGATCCTCCCGCGGCACCAAATCATTTAATGTACCGTCCGCTATTTGCAACCTAATCATTTCTCGTGCCTTTTCCCTCACAGCTTTAAACACCATCTCTTTCTCAGTAGAGTCCATTATTGTATCCAGTAAGACCTGTAAATCATTCCAGTCTGGATTCTGTGTTTTAATCACCATTTTCACTACCCTTGCCGCCCGTTCAGGATCCTCCCGATAAGCCCCCACTGACTGCTTCCAAATTAACAAATCATTAGGAGAAAAAGGAACTTTCACTATTACTCGCTCCCCGTGGGGTCCAACCGCTTCCCGCAACGGAGCCATCAATTGTGCACCCCTTTTTCCCTTCTTCTCCCGCCCGCTACGGGTCCTTTCACATAGAGGAGTACGCGGCTTATCAACGACTTTTCCTTTCTCTAAATCCCCCCCCTTTTCTTCCCCATTCACCTCTTCGTCCAACTCACTCGGTTCACTCTCCTCCAGGGGAGGGACACTAGGTGCTACCAACAGAGAAACATCCTCCTCAGGGTCTGACAACTTAACAGAATACTCCTTCCCTTTTTGCCACCCTTTGCAGCCCGCACAACCATCTGTTGCTGTTTTTAAGACCATAATGCCACACTCCTTCTGCCATTCTGGCTTATTTTTCAAATAATAAAACAAATCAAGATACGGGATTTCTTCCCATTTCTCATTATTTTGTAAGAAGTGCATAAGAGGAGTTATAATATCAGGATTTAGAGTACCATTTCGGGGCCATTGCATACCCTCAGGTTCGTATTGGGGCCACACATGATTACAAAAATCAATCAATTTCTTTTTACTCAGTTCTTGACCAAAATTCCCCACCTTCCAATGTTGCAACAAACAGCCCAAGGGTGAATCATTCGGAATTTCCATTCCCCAACTAGCCAGAACTTTAAAGGTTTTAAAAGGCATCATAACACTCACACTCACACACTTTACTATTATTTCCACACTCACACACCCTTTACCACAATTCTTGCCTTTCTCGTCGCCGCGAGTGGCAAGTGCTGGATCTGCGCAATCACTGTTGCGTCTGACGACCAGCGCCTAGGCTTCCTTTTCCACAACCTTTAAGACGTCCTTTGCCCCCGGTGCGGGATCACCGTCCCGTCTTAATGGGTGGGCTTTCCCTTTCAATAAAGAATAAAGCACCTTGCGGGCTTACCTCACAGTCGTCCGTCAGGCGCGGGGTCGGGCACGGGTTGATGTCTCCCCAGAAATCACCTGGCGCCGGCGTGGAGTAGATCAGCTCGCGAACCGCCCCTGCCGCCACCGGAGTCCTGCCGCGGACGCCAAAACTGCTGCCCGAAACCCCAAGTAAAACACAAACTAACAGAGTGTCAGTTTATGCGTTGCTTTATTCAGGGCCCGGGGACCTGCGGACTCGCGCCCCAAGTCAGGATCCCACTGGTTCCCTTTTTAGAGGGTTTTTTTATACCCTTATTACAAATGGTTTATGTGCAGAAGTACACATTCTTCTATAGAAACATTCACCTTGAAGAAAGCATTTTGCGTCATAAATCTTACATGGTTGCTTATCTTAGGACTATAGTGTTCTCCTCCTCAATCTCTCTCTTACGCCACTGCCCACCACCAGTACTTTATTTATGTTTATACTTTAACCTTATCACTAACGGTTCTGTATGCTCTCAGCACAGCACATTCCTAAGTTAGTTTCCCAGGGCCTACTCTGGGAACTACAGTCTTCAAGCCTTAGCATTACTACTACTATTATGGTTTATACACTTTATATTCTAATATTCAGGATTTCTAGTCCATACGGTAACACCTGTGCTGCACCTTTAGCTGCACACCAAAACAATGGCATTTCTTACCCTCAAGGTAAAAAAGGCGTTCGTGTAGCCTCAGGAATGGCAAGTGCCTAGGCATAACGTAGAGAGACCACATATGAGGGAGTCTTTAGAGGATTCCTCCACCATGCTGCGGGCGTATTCTCATTCTCGTGCTGAACTGAAATGTCCGGGCATGGCAAGTCCGGCCTGCCTTGTGCAGAGAGGAACACAAATGGGGGGCTATGATCCTCTGTTCCGGAGCTCAGGTTCCGGGTGTGTGGGGCGCCATGAGCCTGCAGCAGCCGCGGAGGACACTGTGGATTGTGGATGTGGCTGGGCTGGCTGCCTGACCCCCATTGGTCTGACAGCTGCAGGAGTGGCAGCTGAACGGCATCGCCTGAGGGCCCCATGGGGGGCAGGGAGAGAGCCGGGAGTGACCGTGAGCGACAGCGGATGCGATATCCGTAGGGCCCAAAAGGCCAGCGGTGGCTTCGAGTTTCACGGGCAGGAGGCTGCTAAGGTGCTTTTAAAGCTGGAGCTTCTCTGCTCTAGGACAAACTGGGAGAGCTGTGGGTGTCCAATGTGGAGAACAGAAGGCTCCAGGGAGATCTTCAAGCCCCTTGCAGTGCCTGCTGGGGCTCCAAGATAGCTGGGGAGGGACTTTGCAAAAGGGTCTGGACTCGCAGGACAAGGGGGTATAGCTTCAAACTGCCAGGGAGCTGGGGTAAATGGGATATTGGAAAGGAATTCTTCCTTGTGTGGGTGCTGAGGCCTGGCACATGTTGCTCAAAGAGGCTGTGTGGGTGCCCCATGGCAGGAAGTGTCCAGGGCCAGGCTGGAGCGGACATGGAGCAACCTGGACTAGTGGAAAAGTGTCAGGATGTGGGAAGAAGATAATCTATCATCTCTAAGGTCGCTTCCAGTCCAAACCATGCTGGGATTCTAGGATTCATGGAAGGCCCTTTTCCAAGTGAAGTGTTGTATCTCTTGGCTCCCAGCTTGTAGTTGCCAGTTCTTCTGGAAGCAGGCCTGGCCAAGCAGCTGTGATGAGCCATGGGTTCCCAATAGGACAAGTGTGATATATTTGCAGAGAGGAAGGCTGCAGACAGATCTTCAAGGCCCAGGTAAAACAAGCAAAGGATTGAATTAAAGCCAAAGGTCGGTTGTGTTACTCCGTTTGCTGGCTGTTGAAATGGCCCCGGGTCATTTTCAACATTTCTAATTTGGATTTGTTTGAGAGAAAAATGAATGTGTTACCTCCAGCGTAGGCTCTCCAATGCAAGTCCATGTGCTCCCATCTCTTTGTTGTATATCAGGTTCTATTAACTGAAGATAGAATCATAACACACTAGTAAAACATATAGAGGTGTATTGAGCCAGCTTCAGGAGTTTTCAACTCTGCTGTTGACTTTTCTGGTAACTGCAAGCAAGGCAACAGAATCCAGTTACTCCACTTTTCCTCTCTGAGGAAAAGATTATCTTTTTTTTTTTCCTCATTTTGAAAATAGCCAAGAATGAAGAGTGTTATGTATGTGGCATGTAGGATTCATTATTTTACCTTTCTCTTCTGCTGTCTTTCGCGTACTAGTTTTTTAAATTTCTTTTGTTGCTGTTCTCCATTCAGTAGGTTTGAAAGAATTCTAATTGTTGAGATGATGGTTCTTTGAAGGCTCACTTAGCCCACCTTTTGGGTGAAGGAAAGAAGAAGACAAGGTCTTCTAAGAAGAGTAAAAAGCATACTTTAAAGAGACATTCAGAGATGTCTGCTGATGCCATGCAATTACCATGTAATCAGCAGAAATGTGTTGGAAAAACACCCATCAGTGACTTCACAAGAAAGCCACACTCAAGACAGGTAAAGAACAGAAGCATAAAACCCCAAAGATATGAAATGGACAGATTTTCATTGGGAATGAGCAACTCCTGAATTCTTGCTTCTAGAACTAGGGGCTTGTAATAAATAGACTGTCTCCTTGCCAAACATAAATTTGGTGAAATGAACTGCTCACTGCCCGTTGAAGTGCAGGGCTAGTAGACTAATATTTGCCATGGCAGGCATATTGTATGGCTTTCCTGTTAAAAAGAAATTGGTTTTGCTCATAGCAATCTAGATATGTACCCAGTCTGACAACTATTTTTTAGGCTATATTTCCAAGTAAATGGCTTCCGTGATGATGCAGTAAGTTTATGTCATGAACAGGAATGAAGTGATTGCATGCATCCTTTTTTACCCTAAGCCAGCTGCTGAATAATGAGACAGAGACTCTCACTGATGCCAAGGAGTGCCCAAGCTTTTGGGAAAAGCACTGGCCAGATAAAGCCTATTTCCACATTTCTTGCTAGCGTCTTCTTCCAAGTTCATGGGTATGTTCATCTTTTAGAGCTGTTCTAGATGTCTTTGTAGTTTACATGTACTAAATGTAGAAGGTATTACTTCCATGCTGTCTTAATAGATTTGAAATCAGGATCTAGTGAGGCTTGAATGTCTCAGAAGAAGCAACGCTGATTCTTTGAATTCTATTCTTGAATGTGAGAATGATACTTATGTAGTTAATGAATTAATTAAATCGAATTCACTTGAATGGAAAAATTGTCTTGTTCATGTAGGTTTTACTTGGGAAATTGATATTTGAGTTCTACTTTTCATTGTTGTTGCTTTTCTGTATTTTTGGATTGCACAGATAGCAGATGTACTGACCAAGTATTCTGTGAAACTGGAGGAAATGACCTTCCTCTTGGCAGCTGATGTTCACAAGCTCATTAACGCTAAGGCTATGGTAAATGTTTTACCTGGGGCAAGATAGCAGTCTGAATATTCCTAGAATGTTTTTCTTTCCCCAAATGAAATTCATTTTTTCTGCCTATCAATCACTGAAATATAGGAGAAATTTCTACTTGGCAGGGTATTGGTTATCATTTGTGTTCTTTTCTCCCCTCATTTTCTGTAGAAGAGACAATTTTTGTTTGTTTTTGCATGTCGTATGCTGCTTCTACTTCTGGTTTTATTTTTTAATACACAGAATATAAAGAGAGCACTGCTGGATAATGTGAGGGCAACTGCCGAGCTACTCTTGAATCGAATGAAATCAGAGCTTGAGAAAGAAAAATGGCATCTACTGAAATGGCAAGGGAGAGTCAAGGACTGGAAGTTCATGCAAAAGAAGTGTGTAGTTCAGAGTTTCAGGTCAGAAATTTGGCAGTCTTCTTTTGGACAATGAGCAACACAAAGCGGCTAGTGTTCACTATTGGTTTCTATCAAAGTAATACTTCATCATTTTTCTTTCTACGTGATATGACATATGATATCACATATATCATGTGATTCAATTCTACATATCTACTTTACATCCTGCAGAGAATTTATGGCAAGTGAAGAAATACAGAATCCCCCAACTGTGAATATGCAAATGAAAAAGTTGGTAAAGGAGCAGATGGTACTTGCATTTATTCATCACTGCTATGCTGCTATACAGACAGATAGTCTGTTTATGATTCAACAATTCAATGGGACATCAAGTAAACAGCAAAGCAAAACTAACTACCGAAAGCACTATAAGGGCCAGAGATTAGCTTGGATCAAAACAGGTATTCTCCTAGCATTGTTTACAAACAAGTCAGCATGTGAAATAGAAGGCACAATGTGGTTTGTGCATTGTTTTGGGCATGCCCGGAAGAAGGAAATTCTGATTTCACATATGGGAAAAGAAATGTTGACATTTGAATGAGATTGTTCGTACCCCAGAAAAGGTTGCTTTGAAAGGTTGTGGAAGTCCTGTTTGTTAACATGGCTTTACAAGTCCTTTCCACCAGGAGACAACAGCTGCAGAACATCTGGGTGTGCCAGTGCTGAGAGCACCAGCAAAGATCAAAGTGGAGAAGTTGGTGAACAATGGCAGTGGCCTGGGGGAGAGCACGTGAGCTGCTGGCTGTGGGACCAGGGGAGTCCTGACTGATTTAGGAGGCGTGTGATGGTCTGTGCCAGCAAGCAGAGTAGTGCTGTGGCCTTGGGACACTGCGAATACTGGAATTCAGTGGGGTCAATGGGCAGGCTGAGTGTCTGAGCTGCTGGAGGGACCCAATTTGCCCACATGTAAACATCCAGTCTCACTCTTGCCAGCCACAGAAAGGAGCAGGATGTGGCTGCTGGCGATGCCTGTCATGTATATGTAGTGTATATGTGTGCTATCCCAGCCTGCTGGGAGCACTTCTTTTTTGTGACTGCTTGGGCTGAGGGAGAGAAAGCAGTGGTAGTTTCTGAGGTTTTGTGTTTGCTCGAGTTTCTCAGGTTGTTTCTGGAGCCACCCAGAGTTCTCTTCCTTGAAGCATTTCAATTCCGGGTAATTTTCAAAATTTAAACTGACACAGCCCTAAGCTAGTTGATCTGACTTCAGAGCTATTCTTACGCTGAGCTGTTGGATGATCTGATCTCCTGAGATGTCTTCCATCTCAGTTTATGACCTGGTTCTTGTGAAAAGTAGGATCTTTTAGCCTGGAGAAGAGAGGTTTCTGGAGAGACAGTATTGTGGCCTTTGAATATGTAAAGAGGGTATAAGACAAATGGAGAAAGACTTTTTAGGAAGGTTTGCAGAGACAGGACAAGGGGCCATGCTGTCAAACAGACTAGGTTTAGATTGGCTAAAAGGAAAAACTTTTCTACAATGAAGCTGGTGAGACACTCAAATGGGTGTTCCAGAGAAGTTGTGGATGCCCCATCATTGAGAGTGCTCCTTATCAGTTTGGCTAGTCTAGAGCAATTTGATCGAATGTAAGATCTACCTGGCAAGGAAGTTGGACTAGATGATCTTTAATCACAGACTGTTGTACGATTCCATAAAAGACAGAAGGCAATGAAGCTCATATTTCAGATTTTGGAGCAGACATATTTATTATTTCTCACTTTTTGCATCATTGCAATGACAACTTGTTAGCTTCAGAAATGATGAGCTGAGATTGATTTCCTTCCTTAGATTCATTTTCCCTGTTATTCCTTCACTCTTGGACTTTTTTTTTTCACCAGATTTCCTCTTTCTGTAAACTGCCCTTAAGTATCACTTTGCTCCCCACTTGTTTTTTTTTTTTTTCAATGACACCTTTTCACTGGTTCGTTTTGGGCCTTTGCTGCTTGAAGTCCAGCAGCCTCCTTGTCTGAGCATTATGGAGCTTTCTTTACAGCTTCATCACTATGCAAAAAGCCATAAATTACTGTGTTCCATCTCACATACCATCAAGTATCACACTAATATTCCCTCTGCTGAATAGCTGTTTGGCTTACATAGACCAGCCAAATACCAGGAAATCCAGATGGCAGCAAGAATCGTGTAGACTACTCCCGCTGTTCATTGAAATTCTGGAGAACTCACGTGAGGTATCACATTCTCTTGAAAGAAGTGTATATCATCTCGGACACTCTGGAATGGGCTATTAATATTGTCATGAGTTTCTGGCTAGACTTTTTAGTATGCAAATTGAAATTCAAATGATCTGAAATTATAAAACTTCAAGAAATTTTTTTCCCAGAATTGAAGTATGATGGAGTTACACAGGGAGAATCTTAATCTTAGTTATTCTATTCCGACTCACATCATGGCTGGGGGCAGGGAGAAGGAAGTATATTTGGGGGACAATGGGTTCCGATGTAGCCAGTAAGCTGGGCAGAGGAGCCTTCAGGTATTGTCTGTTGTTGGGGGGGCGATTCATGTGAACTCTTCCTTTCTTGTACCCTGCCACTAGTATTGTTGCTAAAATTGTTTGTTTTCTCATCCAAGTGACAAAATCAGCACACTTAATGAGGGATGAAGAGGGAGCAGCGACCTCAGAAGAGGAGGAAGAAGAAGCAGAGCCTGCTGTCCTCCAGAAGAAATAAACACTACCAGCCAACTTTGCGTCATCTGTGAACTTCCTGGGCGTGTACTCTATCCCCTTGTCCAGATCACTGATAAAGATATTAAACAGGACTTGGCCCAAGACTGAGCCTTGGGGACCAGCTGGATGAACTCTATTTCCCACCACTCTGTAGGCCTGGCCATAACCCAGTTTGCCACCCAGCAAACAGCCCACCCATCCAAACCATTAGCAGAGAGTTTCCTCAGGAGAATGACGTGAGACTCATTGCAAAAAGGATCAGGGAGATGCCTAGGAAGAGTCTCAGGTGAATCCAGGAGACTATAGTGGAGGACTATTCAGTTTTCCAATCAATTTGCTTAAAAAAAATCTAAAAAACCATAATAAGAAACAAACAAACAAAAAAAGCAGACAAAAGAAACACACAAAAAACCCCAAACAATAATCCCCAAAGAGACAAACAAAGCCCACAAAAAACCCACCCTAAATTGAAAAAAAACTCCAAACCCAACACATCAAAAAATCAGGGTGAATGTTTTTAGTAATTTTGAAAATAATAAAACAAAAAAAAAAACCCCAGAAAGTCACATTTCTAAAGGTGCTCTCCCAACCTCTTCTCTCAGCAGGGAGTACATCCTGATGTGGAGACAGTTGGAAGAAAACGGGACAGGGCAGCACCAGGGCCATTGTCACAGGACGGCCCTGTGGCTGCCCCATTGCCAAAACCTGGACACATAAATCAAACACAGGTATGCACATGTGCTTAGACACAGCAAAAATATATTTGTCTGAAAAGAATACTGGTCCATTTATATCACTGGAAAGAGCATAATGCCTCGTCTCAGCTTTCTTTTCAGTCATTACAAATGTTTCAAAAATATAGGAGCGCAGAAAATGGAAATATCCAAGATCAACATGAGGACCAATAACAAAGATTCCATTTTTGAAACTGCATTGGGAATCCTCTGCAGAAATTGACTCAGAGCTCTAAGATTTACAAAAAAGACCACGAGTATTGGAGTCAATACAACACAGTGTCTGGAGACTTCAGCTTGTTGCCTTGTTTTCTCAAATATGATGGAGGAAGCACCTTAGGAACTACAGCTGCCAGTTCTCTCAGCGCCCTGACATGCCTTTGGGTGGGTCCCATGGTCTTGCATGCTCAGGTTCCTCAAGTGGTCTGAAAGCTGACCTGCTACTATGGCTTAGAATCAAGTCCACCAGTCCAATAACCTGAGAGATGTGGAAATAGTGACTGGCAGTAAAAATTGAGACCAACACTTGTTGAGTACTTCAGCCTTCTCCTTGTCTGTTGTCACTAGTCCTGTCCGGCTTATAGGGGTGGGGGAGAATAGGGGAGGTGTGATAGGTTTCTTTTCATCTTCCTTTTCCCTCTGAAATACATGTAGGTGCCTTTATTATTCTTATTTTTGGCATGCTTTTCCAAATTCAGCTTCAACTGAGCCTTAGCTATACTGATCCCATCCTCACACACTCATGTGTTACCACTGTATTTTCCCCATGATTTGTCTCGCTGTGTATTGTCTGCATATTCGCTATTTGCATCACATCTATTAATTTTCAATAACCTTCTGGCTTTAATTTGTTTTCAAAAAAAAACTTTTTGAAGCTTTTCACCTCAGAAATTCACCTGGGAAACCCAAAATCCCCAAAAGTCACCACGAAGTCCCCCCCTAGGATGCCCAGCACTCACCTGGCAACTCACAGAATTCCACAAATTCACCCCAAAAATCATGGGGACCACCAAATCCCAGGGCTTCACCCCAAAATCCCACCTGCAACCCCCAAAATCCCTCAAATCACCCCCAACACCCAGTCCCCCCAACACCTCCCAAATTCACCCCAAAATGTCTCCAATCCCCCTCAAAACACACACGGATACCCCAAATCAAAAAAATTTGCTCCAAGACCCATCTGGGACTATCAAAAATCACCAAATTTCCCCGAAAATCCACCTGCATCCCCCCCAGTTCATCCCAAAAGTCTCCCAAGGCTCCCAAATGCTCACCTGGATACCCCAAAATCGAAAGAATTCACCCCAAAATCTGCCTGGCATCCCCAAAACTCACCTGAGAACCCTAAAAATCACACGTATACCCTAAAATTCACCAAATTATCCCCAAAATTCCCCTCAGATCTCTAGAATTCCACAAATTCCCCCTAAAATTCAACTGGGATTCCCCACATTCTACAAATTTTCCCGAGTCCTGGGGTACAATGCAAAAATGTGTATTCTATCACCATCTGTTAAAATGTGGGAGGGGTGGTGATCCTTATCTCTCTGGGAGATATCCCCTGCTGATGTGCCATCTGATAAGATCAGGGGGATGATCATCGTTATCTTTTCACAACCCATCCTTCCTCCAGAAGACAGATTCTGTTAATGGGCCATTAAGTCCTCTTGTGTGACTGATAAGATTACATCATCCCATTGGGAGATGCTCCAGCCAGGGGGAGGAGCCAAACATTTCCTACCTAGATAAAAACTGAGATTTAGAACACCAAAGCAGTCCTTTCCACTGGATCCCAGAGGAAAGTTCGACCTTTTTCCACATCATCGCTGGATCTTCGGAGAAAAACTGCACCTTCTACAGAAGCACTACTTCAACTGAACCACATCTGTCATCCAGGAGGACTGCAGCCACCATTTATAGGGACTGCTACCAACACCCTGACTGACAGGGTGTCAGGTTGTATTTCTGACTTTGTTGGTGGTTTTTCTTCTATAGTATTGCACGTATTTTATTTTTTCTCTTTTCTCCTATAAAATTGTATGACTGACTTGGAGTATCACACGGGTTTTACTTTCAAACCAACACATTTATTGGCGCCCAACGTGGGGCACGAAGCGTACTGAGAAACGTCAGTATTACAATTTTGTATGCACCATGATTCTCAACATGCTTACATGGGTTTTATATCTTGTTCTCTATATTTTTCTGCACATGGGGAACTATCTGCCAGCTGTAATGCTCCTGTGTAGACTAGGATATGGTATAAAAATTGCTTTTTTGGCCTATTATGTCTACTGCATGATAACCTCTAAGGCAATGAACATAATTCGGAATATATACTCGACTTTGTTTGCTTGTCCTAGTCTAGGTTGCTGCATCCGGGGTTTTAAAAATCACACCCAGCCCTTGGGGGGAGGGGTAAGGAATGATTTTTTCCAATCTTTCCGGCCTGATTCGGTAGTTTTTGGAAATATTGAGTTCCCGCTGGATGCTAAGGACAGCATAATATTGTTGTTAGTTCTGCTTTGTCTCCTCTGCACACCCTACAATATGCTTAGAAATAAAACACTACATGGTGTATTGCTGCGTAATCTTGAGGAAGAGGAAAAAAGAAACAAATCCACTTCGTCCACGTCTGCACACAATGTCACAAAGAGGAGAAGAACCTAACACAAAGCAACAGTGTCCGTGTCTATGCAGACTGCCAGAGAGGAGGAAAAAGCCAAAAGCAAAGCAACAGTGTCCGTGTCTACCCAGACTGCCACAGAGGAGAAAAAAAGCCAGAAGCGCCATCAGCATCTCCACACAAACCATCACTGCACCAGCACAGCATAGTGCAGTAGCAGTTGCCCCCGTTCAGAAGAAGAAATCAAAGAGCAAATCAGTCCACATAGTGACTGATGAGGACGTGGCAGGACCTTCGCACCCAGCGGAAGAGACAGATCCAGAAATCATCACTCGCTCTCTATCCCTGGGTGAGCTGCTTGACCTGCGGAGGGAATTCACCCACCAGACAAATGAGTCCATCTTGACCTGGCTGCTCCGCATCTGGGATGCTGCAGCCAATGACACCATTCTGGATGGAAGTGAGGCCAGGAAACTGGGATCTCTGTCCCGGGATGTGGTCATTGACCAGGGGATTGGGAGAACCCAAGAAACTCTCAGCCTCTGGCGGCGACTGATGACAAGTGTGAAGGACAGATACCTTTGTAAAGAAGATCTCCAGGTGCACCAAGGAAAATGGAGCACAATAGAACAAGGTATCCGATGCCTGAGGGAATTGGCCGTGCTGGAGATCATTTTCTCAGAAGATGAGAGATTTCCTAAGAGCCCAGACTGTGTCCGGTGCATGTCACAGATGTGGTTGAGATTTGCACGGCTTGGACCAGAGATGTATTCTAGTTACCTGGCAACGCTGCAGTGGAGGGAAGGTGAGGACATGGTAGGCGTCTTGGCCAATAAACTAAGAATTTATGAGGACACTGTCACAGCCCCATTTCGTACCCATGTCTCATCCGTGGAAACAAGGCTGGTGGAGCAAGTCCGAAGCTTAAATGAAGAGGGCCATCAGAAACTAAAAAAAGAACTTAAGGAAAACAACTACCAGATCTCTCCAGAACCAACAAGAGTTTCTGCCATTAGGAGCTGGCGTTCCTCAGGCAGGGAGAGAGGACACACTCCACGAGGTAACCTCTGTTTTTTCCTTCAGAAGCATGGAGAAGACATGAGGAAGTGGGATGGAACACACACCTCCTCCTTAGCAGCCCGGGTACGTGAGCTGAAAAGAGGGACACCTACCACAAGAAGCTCATCTAGAGTCAATGCTGCTCCAGTCTCTCGTGTACAGAACTCCAGACAGTATCAGAATGATGATATGACTGATCCTCTTGAAGGGACCTTAAGAACCTATTTACAGGAAGAGAGCGACATGTACCAAGATCAGGAATAGAGGAGCCCTGCCTCTAGCCAGGTAGAGGAGAGGGATAATCGGATCTATTGGACTGTGTGGACCCGATGGCCTGGCAGATCCGACCCACAAAAACATAAGGCTTTGGTTGACACCGGCGCCCAATGTACTCTGATGCCATCAAAGTATGTAGGAGAAGAATCCATCTCTATTTCTGGGGTAACAGGAGGATCCCAGCAGCTGACTGTAGTGGAGGCCAAAGTGAGTTTAACTGGGAACAGGTGGCAGAATCACCCCATCGTGACTGGCCCAGAGGCCCCATGCATCCTTGGCATGGACTATCTTAGAAATGGATATTTCAAAGACCCAAAAGGATATCGCTGGGCCTTTGGTATAGCTGCTGTAGCGACAGATGACATTAGAAAATGGAACACCTTGCCTGGTCTTGCAGATTGACCCCTCTGCTGTGGGACTACTGAGAGTTGAAGATCAACAGGTACCAATTGCCAGAACAACAGTACACCATCGGCAATACCGTACTGACAGAGACTCGGTGATTCACATCCATGAAATGATCAGTAAACTGGAGAGCCAAGGGGTGGTCAGTAAAACCCACTCACCCTTCAACAGCCCCATCTGGCCTGTGCGTAAATCTGAAGGAGAATGGAGATTGACTGTAGACTATCGTGCATTGAATGAGGTGACTCCACCGATGAGCGCTGCTGTGCCAGACATGCTGGAACTCCAGTACGAGCTGGAGTCCAAGGCAGCAAAGTGGTACGCCACCATTGACATTGCCAATGCATTTTTCTCCATTCCTCTGGCAGCAGAATGCAGGCCTCAGGTTGCTTTCACCTGGAGGGGTGTGCAGTACACCTGGAATCGTCTGCCCCAGGGGTGGAAGCACAGTCCCACCATCTGTCATGGACTGATCCAGGCTGCACTGGAAAAGGGTGAAGCCCCCGAACATCTACAGTATATTGATGACATCATTGTATGGGGCAGCACAGAAGGGGAAGTCTTCGAGAAAGGAGAGAAGATTATCCAGATTCTGCTGAAAGCTGGTTTTGCCATTAAGCGAAATAAAGTTAAAGGACCGGCTCAGGAAATTCAGTTTCTAGGAGTCAAGTGGCAAGATAGACGTTGTCAGATCCCAACAGAGGTAATTAATAAGATCACCTCTATGTCTCCACCTACCAGCAAGAAGGAAACACACGCTTTCCTAGGTGCCATAGGCTTTTGGAGAATGCACATTCCTGAGTACAGTCAGATTGTGAGCCCTCTCTACCTGGTCACCCGCAAGAAGAACGATTTCCACTGGGGCCCTGAGCAGCAGCAAGCCTTTGCCCAGATCAAGCAGGAGATTGCTCATGCTGTAGCCATTGGCCCAGTCAGGACGGGACCAGATGTGAAGAACGTGCTCTACTCTGCAGCCGGGAACCATGGTCTGCCCTGGAGCCTTTGGCAGAAGGTGCCTGGGGAGACTCGGGGTCGACCACTGCTATTCTGGAGCAATAGCTACAAAGGATCTGAAGCCAACTACACTCCCACAGAGAAGGAGATCTTGGCCGCCTATGAAGGAGTTCAAGCTGCCTCAGAGGTGATTGGCAAAGAAACACAACTCCTCCTGGCACCCCGACTACCAGTGCTGGGTTGGATGTTCAAGGGAAAGGTGCCTTACACAAATCACGCCACTGACACCACATGGAGCAAGTGAATTGCCCTCATCACTCAGTGCGCCCGTACTGCAAATCCAAATCACACTGGGATTCTGGAAATAATTACAAATTGGCCTGAAGGTGAGACTTTTGGATTGTCTTCTGAAGAAGAAGAGGAGCAAGTGGCACGTGCTGAGGAAGCCCCACCATATAATGAGCTACGGGAGACTGAAAGACGATATGCCCTCTTCACTGATGGTTCCTGCCGAATTGTAGGCACTAACCAGAAATGGAAAGTTGCAGTACGGAGCCCCATACGAAAAGTGGCACAAGCTACCGACGGACAAGGTGGATCGAGTCAGGTCGCAGAGTTAAAAGCCGTCCAGTTGGCTTTGGATATTGCTGAATGAGAGAAGTGGCCAAGGCTTTATCTCTACACTGACTCATGGATGGTAGCTAATGCTCTGTGGGGATGGTTGGATCGCTGGAAAAAGGCCAAGTGGCAGCTCAGAGGGAAACCCATCTGGGCAGCTGAGATTTGGCAGGACATTGCTGCCCAAGTAGAGAAATTGACCATAAAGGTTTGACACGTGGATGCACATGTAGCCAAAAGCCGGGCTAATGAAGAACATCACAACAACGAGCAGGTGGGCCGAGCTGCCAAAGTGAAAGTATCACATGTAGATCTAGACTGGCAGCACAAGGGAGAATCATTCGTAGCTCATTGGGCCCATGATGCCTCTGGTCATCAGGGGAGAGATGCAACATACCGATGGGCCCGTGACCGTGGGGTGGACCTTACCATGGACAGCATCTCAGAGGTCATCCACGACTGCAAGACCTGTGCCGCAATCAAACAGGCCAAGTGGGTGAAGCCTCTGTGGTACGGTGGACGATGGTCAAAGTACAGGTATGGGGAAGCCTGGAAAATTTACTACATCACCCTTCCCCAAACCCACCAGGGCAAGCGCTACGTACTGAGCATGGTGGAAGCAACTACAGGATGGTGAGAAACCTACCCTGTGCCTCATGCCACTGCCCGGAACACCATCTTGGGCCTAGAAAAACAAGTCCTTTGGAGGCATGGTACCCCTGAGAGAATTGAATCAGACAACGGAACCCATTTCAAGAACGGCCTTATCAACACCTGGGCCAAAGAACATGGTATTGAATGGATATATCATATCCCTTACAATGTCCCACCTGCCGGGAAGGTTGAACGGTCTAATGGACTCCTTAAGACTACTTTGAAAGCACCAGGTGGTGGAACCTTCAGAAATTGGGAAATGAACTTGGCCAAAGCCACCTGGATGGTTAACACCCGAGGGTCCATCAATTGAGCCGGTCCTGCCCACTCTGAACCCCTGCACACAGTGGATGGAAACAAGGTCCCTGTGGCACACATGAAAGGTATTTTAGGAAAGACTGTTTGGATTAATCCCACCACAGGCAAAGGCAAACCAATCCGTGGGATTGTTTTTGATCAAGGACCTGGGTGCACTTGGTGGGTAATGCAGAAAGATGGGGAAACACGTTGTGTACTGCAAGGAGACCTAATTTTTAGTGAGAACTGAAGGTAAGGTTTCATTTTGGATTATATATGTGTAACAGGGTATTGGTTTGGGTATGATGTAGATGGTAATAGAATAAGGGGTGGATTATGTCCTGGGGTACAATGCAAAAATGTGTATTCTATTACCATCTGTTAAAATGTGGGAGGGGTGGTGATCCTTATCTCTGTGGGAGATATCCTCTGCTGATGTGCCATCTGATAAGATCAGGGGGATGATCATCGTTATCTTTTCACAACCCATCCTTCCTCCAGAAGACAGATTCTGTTAATGGGCCATTAAGTCCTCTTGTGTGACTGATAAGATTACATCATCCCATTGGGAGATGCTCCAGCCAGGGGGAGGAGCCAAACATTTCCTACCTAGATAAAAACTGAGATTTGGAACACCAAAGCAGTCCTTTCCACTGGATCCCAGAGGAAACTTCGACCTTTTTCCATATCATCGCTGGATCTTCAGAGGAAAACTGCACCTTCTACAGGAGCACTGCTTCAACTGAACCACATCTGTCATCCAGGACTGCAGCCACCATTTATAGGGACTGCTACCAACACCCTGACTGACAGGGTGTCAGGTTGTATTTCTGACTTTGTTGGTGGTTTTTCTTCTATAGTATTGCACGTATTTTATTTTTTCTCTTTTCTCCTATAAAATTGTATGACTGACTTGGAGTCTCGCACTGGTTTTACTTTCAAACCAACAGAACCCCAAACCTCGCTACCCAGGATCCCACAATATTCCACAAGTTCTCCCCCAAAATCAACCTGGGACCCCTCAAACTCACCTGGATCTCCCCATATCCCCCCTCCCCCCCCCCCCCAATTCACCTGGGAACCACCAAGTCCCCAGAATTCAACCCAAAATTCACCTGCGACCCCAAAAACCTCCAAATTCGCTCCAAAACAATTGGCAACTTTACACACTCCATTTTCCCACAAAAGGATCTAGAGTCCTGTGCCCTTCGTAAACAAACTAAAAGGAAATAACCTTTCTATTCATTCTCAGCAGAAAGACTTCCTATTCCTCCTCCTTTTGGACAAAACTGCCCTCACTTTCAAACTTATTCTCTTGCTCACTTACCTGCATAATGCTTAGTCCCTGTTCTGCATGCTCATTTTCTTCACTTTTACAAGGAATCCTCTCCTCACCTTCCTCTGCTTCTTCCATTTCCTGTGCCTAGATCACCTGTTTCTCTGTTAGATTTGTTTCTCCAGCTGATTTTTGACAACTGTCCCGATCTTGTGGCACTTCTCGCTCGAGAGAGGTGATTGTCCTGCTCTGGTCTGGGCTGGGACAGTGCTCTCTTCAAGCCCTGGGGGCAATTTTGGATGCCACAACGTCAGAAAGACCTCAGGCTATTGGAGAAATGTCCAAAGGAGGGACACAGAGAGAGTGAAGAGGCTGGAGGGGAAGCCATACAAAGAGTGGCTGAGGGCATTTGGTTCAGCTGCAGAGAGGACACTGAGATCACACCTCACTTGGGACCTCTTAGCTCATCTCAAGGGCAGCACAGGGACAGCTTTGCTCTCTGCTCTCTGCAACCAGGGACAGGAGCCAAGGCAATGCCAGGAGCTGTGTCAGGGGACGATTAGGCTGGCTATCAGGGAAAGGTTTTTTCCCTCAGAGGCTGGTCAGGCACTGAATAGGTTCTCCAGGCAATGGGCACAGCCCCAAGGCTGCCAGAGATCCAGGAGCGTTTGGCCAATGCTCTCAGGAATGCAGAGGGTGGGACTGTTGGAGTGTCTGTGCAGGGCCAGGAGTTGGACTTTGACGATCCCTAGGGGTCCCTTCCGACTCAGGAAACTCTCACCATTTTCCCCTCTTTCCTCTCCTTGCACAATGCTCTCAGCTTACTGTTCCACTGTATGTTCCACTTCTGAAACCTCCGCTACTTCTTTCCAGTTCAAGCACAGTTCTACTGGGTACAATCCAAAGATATACCGATTGAAAAACAACCATAAAGAAACACCTGTTTGGAATGTCGTGGTCTTATTTGGATCTTGAACTATGAAGTCGATTGTGCCTTGCAAGTTCTAAAAGCAAAACAACAACAAAAAACACCCACCACACCGTTTTAACATAGGGATTTGCTTTCTTCTAAGAAATCCATATCCCTTCTCAAAATGGATCTATTTCAGTAAGAGATCATCTTGAATAGATCACTTATTATCTAAAGAACCTGGAACACTCAAATCCGTAATGATAAGCCTGTTACCTTGTCGTTTTCTGTTCCAAAGGCAAATGAATTTGCTCAAGTGCCATTTGAAACAAGACAGAGTTGAAAGTGCGCCTCTGAGAAATGTTTTGGTTTCCCTCTCCTATCTCTATCAAAAGCACTTTCTTCAAAGGCTGAAACAATACTTGATATAGTCTGAATTTTAAAGGTCATGAAAATTTTCTCAAAAGTGAAAAATTAATGTAGCAGTCAGGTTTTAAACCAATGGGAATTTTTGTTTTACCTGTTTGAAGATTTCCTTCACACTAAAATGCTGGCTGATGGATACCTAGAAGAAATCAATTCCCACAAAATGCTTCCGGGTAAGCCATTACGTCATCCATTACAATTTGCTTCAGTGTCCCGTTCCTGTCCAATTGAAGGTCCCTGTTTAAGAGACTCAAGTACGGAGAGAAATAAAATTAAATATGACTACAGTGCCTTTAAATCTAATTCGAACTTCCTGATCAAGCTCATAAAACCTTTAGGCTAAATGTTGCCATTGATCTGTTTCTACTGAACACAATCACGTCCTGGCTTGTTACAGATTAGTTCATTACAAAGTAAATACTCAGAAGTTAAAATATTTCCAAAGAAGCATTTGACATCTTTCCTTTTGGATGGGGAACCATTCCAACACTGCTTACATAAGAGGTCAAAATACTGTCTTCCATGTTAGTTCTGCACTCTGCTCAGCGGAGCCTTTCTGGTTTATTTGCCTTTGACTTGGACATAAAGCTGAGTCTTGAGTCAAGAAAAATCAATATTCACACTTCTTTTCATTTACACGGACATTGGCTTGGTCTCCTAAACAAAGAGAATGATGGGGAATTTATGTAGGTGTTCAGATAGGTAACATTCTCTTTCTGCAACCTGGCATTGTATTTTCACTTGGTCTGTTACCTCTGGCTTTGTTTTAACGGCTCAAATTATTAGGAAGTGTATCAAACCTCCAGCTCTAACAACAGTCCCACTGCCAGGTGTGTGAAGGTATGTGCATCTGCCCCTCAGGTCCATACTGCTCTTCTAATGTGCCTCTGATCGAGCAGGTAGAAAAGACCTCCTGGGTGTGTGGACAGTGCTGCTTCCTCTATGGCTTCAGAGCTGCTGCTAAGACCTTCAGGAAGGAGAGCGGTATTGTACCAATTTTTAGATGGTTTTTGAAGTTGCAAGTGCTTGGCTATCTTAAACTTCTGAGTTCCTAGAACTTTGAATGAGATCAAATCTATGAGTGAAGAGATGATGGTGCAGACCAACTTCTGATTCCGGTGATCCAAGAATCTGCGCTACAACTTTGACCTTCTGAATAAGGAATGGATGAGATGGTATGCACAGTAATACTGATGTGCTAAGGGTTTTGAATGATAGCAGTCTTCCTTTGTCCCATTCCTAAACCGTGGGCATTATTTGCCTTAACCTTGTTCACTAGGGACATTATTCTATATTCTTACATGAAGTGAAAAGCACTCTTTCTCCATACCTTCACACAACAGCATTAAAACAAGGCCTAAGTAGTACAACCAATGTTCAAAGATGCTCTACCTTTTAAGATGACGATACAAAATTCATACCTTGTTCTAATTTGATCTCAAGAAGAAAGGGTGTTCTCCAAATACTCCTTCAGCTCTTCCTCACAGCTCACTGTTTTCCTTTTATCTAAAATTGTATCCAGATCACTTTCATCATCTAAGGCCACATAAAAAAGCTAATAAAAATGGTTTCTTCGATACTAAAATCTCCCCAACTATTTAGGATTCAAGGAAGTTAGTTATGCACATATATTCTACACCCAGAAGAGAAAGCTACCTCAGCAAAATTCATGGCCTATGAAAATCTTCCTAGATAATGAACACCTCTGACACTGCCACCCCAAGCTGCTTGTTGAAACAATGAGAACCTCACATGCAATCAGACTCTAGACCTGCACAAGATCTCGTAATAGCAACTTGCAGCTGCTTTCTACAGAAAGCAGCAGTGATCTCTATCACTATTGCCATACCAAGAATAAGACAGGACTGTCCATTCAGCGTGAATCAAGCAGTTAGCAAAAATGCACCAGACAGAATGAAACTGAAGAGTAGAAATTCCCATCTAAAAGTCAAAGATTACATTTTTAATTTTATATTAGGTATTTGGAATTTCAGAGGGCTCTTTGCATTAACAAGTCTGGTCTTTATACCACACCCTTGATTTTATGTTTCTACCTGTATGATGGCCATTTAGCCGTCTCCTTAAAATCACTCCAAAGAAAAACATTCTAGTGAACAAGTTCTTTCTAAACTGCTGGAAGGTGAAATGAATGAGTAAGAGGATATGTAACATGATAAAAGGCTGCCTGGAATTTTACGACTGGTATCCAACATGGTGTCTTGTATCTGGAGAGTAAAAAAAAGTCAGTCTCCAAGTAAACTGCTAAGAATGCAGATTATCAAAACTTCTGTTTATTCTGGCACCATAAAGCACCAAATCACATTCTATAATTTATCCCTTTAGAAACAACTGCCCGAATTTTTATATGTATAGAAAAGATTGGAAGACATTTGGGAGATCATTTCCAGCTATTCCTAAAGTCTGATCTTAAGCAGGCTGGGCCATACTTCATTCATCACTATCATATGTATTTCAGATAGAAATGATCATAAAAATACAATCTATTTATATTACAAATAATAAACACAAGAATTATGAACACTTGCACATGAAATTCTTCCACACCAAACTGTTTCTTTGGAGTGTTTTGTCACACTATGGACCTCTTTCTAAGGTGACATCAATAGCCTACCACGCAGAAGGCATTGCAGGTGGGAACACAGGAAGAACAGGCTAATTCCAAGGAGTGATGAAAATATATGTCATCAAATAAAAGAAACGTACATCCACATGCCCCACTTTTTCTTCAAACCTACATTTTAGTTTCTCAGTCATCTGAAGCATGCTGGAGTGCACAACTTCAGCATCTTCTGCTGTGCAAATGTTCATATCCAACAGGGTCATCTGAAGGAAAAGAAAAACAAATTATTGACATGCTCAGAAGAAATACTGTGTGGCTTTCAGAGAGCCTAGCTAAACCTAGTGTTTCTTTTCTTGTGATGGACAGAGATAGATTCAGCCTCCTACATGCCATATTAGATTAGTAAACAATACCATCTGGTTGGACACAAAGGGAGAAATTGTGGCAGAGGTGGAATTTCTTTCCCAAGATAAGACAGATTTAGCACAAGTACTGAGGCTCCTTGCATCTTCCACATTCACGTAGGAGAGCACTCCCTTCATTACCGGCATTTGCTACGGCTTTTCCACATTTCAAGTACAAATACCAACTACTACTGTGAAACCAAACGGATGGCTCACTTTTTGAACAGAGTAAGGCGGAGGTTAAAAAGGAATTCCACTTGTTATCTCAATGTTTTGTGCATCCTCAGACGCATTTTACTCGAATGACACATTGGACCACGGTTATCACAGCCAAAAGCTGTGGCACTCAACTTGCACATCTGCCCTTTCTCCTGACATTTGCCCTCGACCAGCTCATACTGGATGCTCATTTTCTCCACGCACTCCATATTAGGGCTGTCTGAATGATATGGAACAGACCACAGTCAAAATTCCCATTTTTCATAGTGCAGTGTGACATGGAAACATGACAGAGGCCATGTGCTGAATCTCAGCACACCAAACAGATCCCAGAAGTGCCTACAGACCTTTGCCTGCAGATACCAGATGCTACCAGCCAAAGAAATCAAGACATTTTCATACACAGCTCTTGATCATTCTGCTTCAAAGTAGCAAGGTACTTACAATCGCTACCAACTTCTTTGCTACCATACAGGCTACAAACATCTCAACAGGATGTGCTCTGGAGCAAGAGAAGGCAGACACAGAGAGGGAAGGCATGCTGCAAGGACACAGAGAAAGGAAGTATCTCCAATACTTCCCCTCTTCTTCTCATACTTCTCCTCTTCTTCTGCAAGAGTTAAAAAGGAGTATTTTTGTATGATTGAGAAGGGATCCATGTCAAAATTAACTTTTGATTTCCCCCAGATTCATTCTAACCAAGCCAGTTCCTGCTAGATCTCACCATGCACAGTTGTTTGTACTGGCCAAAGGAAAGCCATGCCACAGGCAGCTTCTTTGGCTCTTACTGCCACCTCCAAGCAACTGAGAAGGGATGTGGGAACACACGGAACAAAGAATAGAGCAAGCATGCACTCTCAAAGCAACTGTCTGCCTCATCGTTGCCCGGGAGAAAAGAAAATATTGCTTGAAGTCCAGACTGTTCCTAGGATTTCCCGACCTACCTAGACTTTTGTTTCAATTCTCCAGAGTTCTGCACCATTCGTTTCCATCAGATTTGGCACGTGTTGGAGGCAACAAGGTGCTATCAAAGTAGGAAACAAGAGTCAGGTATCCTAAAATACAAACCACTCAGTACTTCAAATATAAAATTATGAATCAGAATATCCATACTACTGGGCTCTCTTTTATTTACAGCCATCTTAACAATGAAAATAAACCTGAGATTGTTGTTGTTCAAGGCCAACTGTTTACTGCCTGATAAGGAACTAACTGTCATCTACCTTGTTCCTACATCCACTGTAAAAAACCTCCCTGTAAAGATAGTAATGCATTGCACCCACACCAATGTGTCTTGTGTTCAGGATGGATATTCAAAAGTAGCAACGTCAGATTTCTATCCAGACTCCTCTCTTAATTTATTACGCAAATAAAATCCCACGGCATGGAGAAAAAAGGCCTTGACAAAAGCACCAACTTCTATCTCTCCACCCATCTTTGCCCATTTCTACTATGTTTCAAGATTTACTTCTCCATTCCTCCATTTTTAGAGCCTGATCGCCACCTATAAAGTATGGCTGGGGCACTGAAAATCAAGAATGCATTTTCTCCATTCAAAAGAGCTGTACAGAAATAGATGTAGACCCTGCCTTACTGCTGCATTTAAGCAATCACACATTGATGGGAAGCAAAGTGCATTTTGTAGCCAAGTCCTTCATTAACTCCAGCAACAATTGTTTTCCTTTATGCTATACCCTCCTTTGCCATACCCGATATATTGCAAAGCCTTCAGTCTCTGTTCACTGAGTACCATCTGCTCCTTTATCAACTTTTCCATTTCCATATTCACAGTTGGGGGATTCTGTATTTCTTCACTTGCCATAAATTCTCTGCAGGATGGAAAGTAGATATGTAGAATGGAATCACATGATATATGTGATATCATATGTGATATCACGTAGAAAGAAATAATGATCAAGTATTACTTTGATAGAAACCAAAAGTGAACACTAGCCACTTTGTGTTGCTCATTGTCCAAAAGAAGACTGCCCCATTTCTGACCTGAAACTCTGAACTACACACTTCTTTTGCATGAACTTCCAGTCCTTGACTCTCCCTTGCCATTTCAGTTGATGCCAATTTTCTTTCTCAAGCTCTGATTTCATTCGATTCAAGAGTAGCTTGGCAGTTGCCCTCTCATTATCCAGCAGTGCTCTCTTTATATTCTGTGTATTAAAAAAATAAAACCAGAAGTAGAAGCAGCATACAACATGCAAAGACCAACAAAAAATTGTCTCTTCTACAGAAAATGAGGGGAGAAAAGAACACAAATGATAACCAATACCTTGCCAAGTAAAAATTTCTTCTATATTTCAGTGATTGAGAGGCATAAAAATTGAATTTTATTTGGGGAAAGAAAGAGATTCTAGGAATATTCAGACTGCTATCTTGCCCCAGATAAAACATTTACCATGGCCTTAGCGTTAATGAGCTTGTGAACATCAGCTGCCAAGAGGAAGGACATTTCCTCCAGTTTCACAGAATACTTGGTCAGTACATCTGCTATCTGTGCAAAGAATACAGAAAAGCAACAACAATGAAAAGTAGAACTCAAATATCAATTTCCCAAGTTAAAATCTACATGAACAAGACAATTTTTCCATTCAAGTGAATTCGATTTAATTAATTCATTAATTACATAAGTATCATTCTCACGTTCAAGAATAGAATTCAAGGAATCAACGTTGCTTCTTCTGAGACATTGAAGCCTCAGTAGATCCCAACTTCAAATCTATTAGGACGGCATGAAAGCAATACCTGCTACATTTAGTACATGTAAACTACAAAGACATCTAGAACAGCTCTAAAAGATGAACAAACCCATGAACTTTGAAGTAGACGCTAGCAAGAAATGTGGAAATAGGCTTTATCTGGCCAGTGCTTTTCCCAAAAGCTTGTGCCCTCCTTGGCATCAGTGAGAGTCTCTGTCTCATTATTCAGCAGCTGGCTTAGGGTAAAAAAGGATGCATGCAATCACTTCATTCCTGTTCATGACATAAACTTACTGCATCATCACGGAAGCCATTTACTTGGAAATATAGCCTAAAAAATAGTTGCCAGACTGGGTACATATCTAGATTGCTATGAGCAAAACCAATTTCTTTTTAACAGGAAAGCCATACAATATGCCTGCCATGGCAAATATTAGTCTACTAGCCCTGCACTTCAACGGGCAGTGAGCAGTTCATGACACCAAATTTATGTTTGGCAAGGAGACAGTTTATTTATTACAAGCCCCTAGTTCTAGAACCAAGAATTCAGGAGTTGCTCATTCCCAATGAAAATCTGTCCATTTCATACCTTTGGGGTTTTATGCTTCTGTTCTTTACCTGTCTTGAGTGTGGCTTTCTTGTGAAGTCACTGATGGGTGTTTTTCCAACACATTTCTGCTGATTACATGGTAATTGCATGGCATCAGCAGACATCTCTGAATGTCTCTTTAAAGTATGCTTTTTACTCTTCTTAGAAGACCTTGTCTTCTTCTTTCCTTCACCCAAAAGGTGGGCTAAGTGAGCCTTCAAAGAACCATCATCTCAACAATTAGAATGCTTTCAAACCTACAGAATGGAGAACAGCGAAGAAAAAAATTAAAAAAAACTAGTAGGCGAAAGACAGCAGAAGAGAAAGGTAAAATAATGAATCCTACATGCCACATGCATAACTCTCTTCATTCGAGGCTATTTTCAAAATGAGAAAAAAAAATCATCTTTCCTTCAGAGAGGAAAAGTGGAGTAACTGGATTGTGTTGCCTTGCTTACAGTTACCAGAAAAGTCAACAGCAGAGTTGAAAACTCCTGAAGCTGGCTAACTAGACCTCTAAATTTTTTGCTACTGTGTTATGATTCTGTCTTCAGTTAATAGAACCTGATGTACAACAAAGAGATGGGAGCACATGGAGATGCATTGGAGAGCCCACGCTGGAGGTAACACATTCATTTTTTACTCAAACAAATCCAAATTAGAAATGTTGAAAATGACCTGGGGCCATTTCAACAGCCAGCAAACTGACTAACACAACCAACCTTTGGCTTTTATTCAATCCTTTGCTTGTTTTACCTGGGCCTTGAAGATCTGTCTGCAGCCTTCCTCTCTGCAAATATATCACACTCGTCCAATTGAGAACCCATGGCTCATCACAGCTGCTTGGCCAGGCCTGCTTCCAGAAGAACTGGCAACTACAAGCTGGGAGCCAAGAGATACAACACTTCACTTGGAAAAGGGCCTTCCATGAATCCTAGAATCCCAGAATGGTTTGGACTGGAAGCGATCTTAGAGATAGATTATCTTCTTCCCACATCCTGACATGGGCAGGGACACTTTTCCACTAGTCCAGGTTGCTCCATGTCCGCTCCAGCCTGACCCTGGACACTTCCTGCCATGGCGATCCCACACAGCCTCTTTGAGCAACATGTACCAGGCCTCAGCACCCACACAAGGAAGAATTCCTTTCCAATATCCCATCTACCCCAGCCCTCTGGCAGTTTGGACCTATTCCCCCTTCTCCTGCGAGTCCAGACCCTTTTCCAAAGTCCCCTCCCCAGCTATCTTGGAGCCCCAGCAGGCACTGCAAGGGGCTGGAAGGTCTCCCTGGTGCCTTCTGTTCTCCACATTGGACACCCTCAGCTCTCCCAGTCTGTCCTAGAGCAGAGGAGCTCCAGCTTTCCAAGCAGCTTAGCAGCCTCCTGCCCGTGAAACTCGAAGCCACCGCTGGCCTTCCGGGCCCTACGGATATCGCTTCCGGTGTCGCTCGGGGTCACTCCCGGCTCTCTCCCCGGCCCCCATGGGGCCCTCAGGCGATGCCGCTCAGACGCCATTCCTGCCGCTGTCAGACCAACCGGGGGCGGGGGGCCAGCCCAGCCTCATCCACAATACACAGTGTCCTCGGCGGCTGCTGCGGGCTCATGGCACCCCACACACCCGGAGGCAGAGCTCCGGAATAGAGGATCATAGCCCCACATTTGTGTTCCTCTCTGCACAAGGCAGGCCAGAATTTCCATGCCCGGACTTTTCAGTTCAGCACGAGAATGCAAATACCCCTGCTCCATGTGGGAGGAATCCTGTAAAGACTCCCTCATACGTGGTCTCTCATCTTAATGCCTAGGCACTTGCCAATCCTGAGGATACACTAACACCTTTTTTACCTATCGGGGAAGAAATGCCATTGTTCTGGTGCCCGGCTAAAGGCACAGCAAAGGCAGGCCAGGCCAAATTTGGGGCAGTGCCCTTCCTCACATTTTCGCTGTGGTGTACTGAGGCTTTTGCTCTGCCCTAAAATCGGTTTCTTCACCCTTCCTCCGGTCTAGCTCAGGTGTTAGGATGAAGCCTCCAGGGCCCTTGCCTCATTGACGTAAATAAGATTACAAAAGGCGGTCTTTTCCCTGATGAAGTTGCAGGGTTTATTTCTGGTGGGTAGCTTGGAAAACAGGGAAAAGCGAAAAAGAGAAAAAGAAACAGAGGCCAGAAGGCAAAGACCTTTTCTAGGGTCTGAAAAGGGGGGCGGGGAGAAATTGGATCCCAGCCAGCCCTGTATGGCCAGGAGGGGAGAGGGACCAAGCTACAGGGCATAGCAGGGGTCACGGAAGTACCATTTACAATGCATCTAGGAAATGCAACATCTCCCCATTTTTTGTTTAACAAAGTTAAAAGAAGGATATTAGTTTCATTCAAATTATAATTTGGCCCACCACCCTGTGAGTCCCCAGCCTTTGAGCAGTCCATTGAACCAATATTCAGATTAGGGTAGCATGGATCTTAGGAGCTCTCGACGTCGGGTCCATACAGCAAAGTCCTTCAAATTCCTGGCACTCATGTCCGTGCAGTAGTAGGAGAAAATCTATAGCTGCACGATTTTGGAGTGTGTGTGCCAGGGTCACCCAGATGTTCTGACGTGGCTGAAGGACGATTCATGCAGTTGCAAAACTGTTCAGTGTTACCAGGAAGACAACTTGAATGGGGTTCCTCACAGGACCTAGAGACGGGAAGCTTTTCTCTAAAAGGAAAGACAAACATTATAAAAGCTGTCAAAAGACTCCATATGCCAGAATGTCATATTTTAGGAGGATTTCTTTTTCTTTTTTCTGGCAGTGTCTTCTTTTTGAAGCCACAGCCACCTGCTCCTCGTTCCCCTCAGTTGGAGCAGGATGTTTGGGGACATACGGTTTTACCCACATTTGGGGAATCCACCGAGGGCCTGAGGGAGTGGATACGCACGCATAGCCACGCCCCCAGGTAACGAGCTCATAGGGACCTTTGATTTCCCAGGTTTCTGGGTCCCTAATCAAAACTGGAGGATGTTGGGATAACTTGAACTATTTACCACTGTTAAAGTGACGTACCACAGGTGGACTTATGTTCTCAAATGAACAATTCAGGAAATTGATAGTAAACATGGCTGTGCAGAGCTTCTGCTGTGGAGACATCCACGCAGTTGAACTGCTCTGTTTAGCCAAAACCTGCTTGAGCATCTGATTGGCTCTCTCAACTACACCTTGGCCGGTGGGGGAGTGGGAGGTGCCAGTTTTATGTTCCACTCCCCACTGCTGGACGAATTCCAGGAACTCCTTGGACTTATATGCTGAGCCCTGATCAGTTTTCATTTCCTTAGGGATGCCCAATACTGAAAAGGCTTGCACTAGGTGTTTTTTGGCGAGCATTGCCCTTTCTCCTGCATGGGCAGAGGCATAGACTGCGCCTGAATATGTGTCAATGCGAACATGCGCATATTTGAGGCGACCAAAACTAGGAAGGTGTGAGATGTCTGTCTGCCATACCTCACAACTACCTAGACCTTGGGGGTTAACCCCCATGCCTATTGAGGGCATGGTGTGCAGCTGACAGTTGGGACAGGTGGGAACAACGGCTCGAGCCTGACTCCGTGTTAGCTGGAACTGACGCATTAGACCTGGTGTATTCTGGTGATACTGCTGGTGGCTCAGCTTTGCCTATTGGAAGATGTCAGGAAGGCGTGCTTGTTCTGCTGGGATTGCTTGTTCTGGTGGGGTTGCAAGGGAGTCTGCCTGACGGTTCCCTTCTGCAATTTTGCCTGGCAAATCTGTGTGTGATCTCACATGCATCACATAGAACGTGTGTTCTCTATGAGAAATCAAATAAATTAGTTTGGAAAGCAACCTGAAAAGCTGCTGAGCACTGCCTGTTCCACTCTGGATACTACCCCCACTACATAGGCTGTGTGTTACCAAGTTGATTGGCTCTGAGAACTTCTCAAAGGCTCTCACAACTGCTGCCAGTTCAGCTATCTGGGGTGATCCTTCCACAAACTCAACATCAGCCTCCCAATGCTGAGTCTTGGGATTTTTCCAAGTCATCACCTACTTGTGGGACGTCCCGAATGCATCCGTGAACACTGTGAGAGCTTTGAGTGGTCTCCGACTCCTCACGAGGAATGAGGTGGAATTCCTCATTGAACAGCTTGTGAGACGGGGCATGGACTGATATTTGTCCTCTGTAGGTGTCCAGGGCTAAGTGGAGACTGGCATTGCTCTGGAGCAAGTGCTCAAACATCTCTTTAGTCAATATTTCAGGAGAGTTCCTTCCCTCCTCAGACAGTTTAACAGGGAGGTGAATACATGTGAAGTCACAAACAGCTAGTTCATACAGTCTCATCCTTGCTTTCTGAATCAGCTGAGCTATCATTTCTTGTGGCTTAGTGATAGTTTTGGATTTTTGGTGGGAGAGGAAGACCCAATCTATGATTAAGAGTGACTCTCTCTGCTCCTTGATCCATTGGAATATTAACCCGTGCAAGCGTGGCAGTCTTCCTCGGACAATGAATTTGAAGGGCAGCTCGGGATGGTAACGGTGAGCTTGCCTCTCTCCTAAAGACTTTTGAACCTTTTTGATTGCAGTCTTTGCCTCTGGGGTCAGTTCCCTGGGAGAAAGCAGCTCTCTCTCCCCCTTCAATAAATTGAAGAGAGGTTCTAGGTCCTCATTAGTGAGGCCTAGCCAGGGCCTGACCCAATTCAATGACCACCCACACAGGGAATGGAGATCTGCTAAGGTTTTAGGATTACAATTAATTTCCAATTTCTGCGGAACAATGGTCCGTGCAGCAATTTCCAAGCCCAGGTACTTCCAAGGTGGCATCCTTTGGACTTTGTCCTCCTGCAATTCAAATCCAGCAGAGGTTAAAACTTTAACCACTAGGTCAAGTGTGTCTTGGAGTAGAGAGTTATCGGGGGCACACACTAGCACATCATCCATGTAATGAAGGATGATGGCCTCCCCTCTCTGGGCACGCACCTGGGACAGCAATGAGGCCACATGCCACTGGCAGATGGAGGGACTACATTTTAATCCCTGGGGAAAACCTTCCAGTGGTAGAGCTTCATTGGGGCTTCTCGATTGATGGTAGGAACCGAGAAGGCGAACCATGGGGCATCCTCTGGGTGTAGGGGAATGTGGAAGAAACAGTCCTTGATGTCTAGAACAGCCAATTGCCAATCTTTAGGAAGCATTGCTGGAGAAGGCATTCCAGGTTGGAGAGACCCCATGTCCTCAATTGCTTTGTTTATTTCCCGGAGGTCGTGGAACAGCCTCCACTTGTCCTTCCCCGGTTTCTTTATCACAAAAACTGGGAAATTCCAAGCACTTGTGGTCTCCTCTATGTGGCCTTTAGCCAATTGCTTCTCCACAAGCTCCTCAAGCGCCCTGAGCTTCTCCTTACTCATCGGCCACTGTGCTACCCACTTTGGGTATCATCTAGCCATTTCAACTTTTGGGTAGGGCGCTGTACAGTGGCCGCCTCTAAAAATCCCAAGGAGTCTCAGGAATAATCAATTTTCCCCCCCACTGGGACATGGTGTCTCTCCCCCATAGAGGGCATTTATAGTCTGTAACAAATGGACGGATGCTAGCCAATTTTCCATCCGGCCCCTCAATTTGTACGATGCTTTTTGACATTTTTGCCAATTTGACTCCTCCTACACCCTGGATTCTGCCTGCCACAGGCTGAAGTTCCCAATGTGACGGCCACATCCTCTCGGATATGATAGTCACATCAGCACCTGTGTCAAGTACCCCCTCCACATGGACGTGATCTGATCCACGGGTTAGGTTGCATGCCAGAGAAGGTTTGTCCTCACCCACCACTTCTGCCCAGTAGAATTCAGGTGATTTTCCATCTGCTGGGACCTCGGCTGGAACAGGAATGGCCTGGGCAAGGATTTGTCCCTCAACCAGGTAATATGGTGGTAGAGGACATCGTGCCAGGAGAATGAGGCCAGTTATGCTTCCCTTGATGGTCATGGGAACCACCTCAATCTCTGGGAGTGTGTGTGCTGTGTCCCCGACAACAAAGCACTCACTGTCCAGTTTCATGTGGTTTAACGTCACGTCCTGTGTACTGTTAGGTAAGTCCACTGTAATGACTGTCCAATCACGTGACCTGAAATGAAAACCTTTGGTAGTCACAAGCCTAAAACGGCCTAGTGGCTTCCAAACCTTGTTAAGTGAAAATTTAATATTTTCATTGCCATGCATCCCGACACCCTCTCTCCCATCCTCGCCCTTTTTGTTTATTAAGAGAGAGTCTTTTGCGAGTGTGGTGCCCGCACTACCCATAGCCGAGCGCGCTATTGTGTTAATGGCGGGTACGCGCTGTAAAGCTAGTTTTTCTGTTTGTTGGTCTTCTTCTGTTTCTGGTTGTGTGGACAGTCCCTGGCGAAGTGTCCTGGCTGCTTGCACTGGAAGCAGAGGATGTGCTGCAGCTGCTCTGGTGACATTGGTTGCTACTTGGCTTCTGGTGTTACAGCTGCCATGGTCTTTGGTTGTGCCAGTCCTGGATTTCTCTCGTGTCCACTGAGCAGTACAGATTTCCTGGCGCAGGCTTCTATCATCTGTGCTAAGCTAGGTGCTGGCTCTAGGGGAAGGCCAAGAATAACCCTACGGCAGGTTTCATTAGCATTCCTCTGAGCCATCTCTTTAATTAATTCAGCTTGTACCACTGGATCAGACACCTGTCTTTCCACTTGCGCACAAAGGCGGTCCACAAATTGTAAGAAATTCTCAGAAGCAAACTGTTTAATGTTAACATAACTGTTTTTAGTATCCACTGTTAGTAATTGATTAAAAGCCTTTTCTGCAACATTGCATATTTTATCTAGGACAGACTTGGATAGTACTGTGGTTTGGCTTTCGGGGCAATGCCAATCCTTTTCCCCACATAGGTGTTCATATGTTATGTCATTATTATCAGCATCTTTTGCATCATCTGAGCTTTTTAAAAGCTCTAGTAAAAGCACTTTCAAAGATCTTTTCCACAGGCTTTCCCATAGATCATATTCTGAAGGAGTTAACAGACATCGGAAAAGCTCTTTGTTATCATATGGAACCAGTTCGTTTGAGTTAACGGTGGCTCTCATCATGCCTTTAAAGATTTCACTATTTCTACCAAATTCTTTCTCTAATTTAGAAATTTCCTTTTTTATCTTGATAGGACAAAGGTTGATAACTTCTTCTCCCATTCATCTTACCAAGATAAACTACAGGAGCAACTGATGGTATATACTCTTTTTCCTGGTGTTGACTTTCAGGGCTGCCCACCCCCCCCCCCCACCAGGGGAACACCATCCGTCCCGCAGGGGCTGTGAGCTGATCCCTCCCGACCCCCACCCCCACCGGCACTGAACTCAGCAGGGGCTCCACTGCCCTCCCCCACCCCGCAGCAGCTTGGAGGGAAGGAATGTGAAACCGGAGCGGGGGAGGGGTGGTGGGATTCAGGGTTGCAACACCTGTGGGCGGGGTCGCTGGGTGCCGTGCAGGGCGGGGTCTTGGAGGGGGGAGGGGGCAGTGGAGCCGAGGGCAGGGATGGGTTATGGGATGGGACAGGCTTAGGGGCAGGGACCGGAGGGTGAAGGGGGTTGCGGGATGAAGGAGGAAACACGTGGCTGCCACCATATGGGACCCCCCATACGAGCAGTATCGCATGGCCAGAGCTATCTGGGACCCCGACGCCTTCAGGCCTAGCCACGTGGCCGTTGCCCAGAGGGGAAGGGAACAAGGAAGGAGTGCTGACAATTTTCGAAAAATTATCAGAACCGGGATACCGGGGAGGACCCAGGGACTCAGAGCAGCCACAGTCGTGCTGGGCGCCCTGCACCCCCCAGGGAGACCCGTGGATCCCCTCCAGGTCCGGGTTATAGGGTTTTCGGGAAAGGGAAGGTGAGTCTGAACCGTTTTGCTGCTGCTGTCTGTTGTTTTCTGTCTGAATTAAGTTTCCGAATTTGTAAGAAAATCGGGAGGAATACAGAAGTTGTTTTATCTCCATTTTCCACTTTTAAAGTTAATAAATCCCCTATTTCATCCCAAAATGAAATCGAATTTATATTTTGCAATTCAAGGTCAGATTTTTCAACAGACAGCCAGCTGGCAAAACGGGCTAATTTTTTGTTAGATATTAAAACATTTCCTGAACTTAATATTTCCCTTAGTTGGTTTCTTATACTCTTTTGTAATGCAGATTGCTGTAAGCCCATGATGTTTATCAATTTGCCACTATATCTACCCCACTACAGTTAAAAACACAGGAAGAGAGTTAGTTGTTAAAACGTGCCAGGTACACTATGGTTTTCAGGCTTTATTGGATGCGGAGCCGATGGTAATTTCGCCGTTTCTGTCGGTAAAACCCACGTGGTGCCTGGCCGCGTTAGGGACTGACCCCGCCGCAAAAACCCGCAAAAACTGCAAAAAAACACAAAAGAACCTCTGTGCCACCGCTTTGAAACTGATCAAAGCTGCCTGCGTGCCGCTGCGCCTGGGTGACTGCGTCCAGCCCGCCCCAGTCCGCGCGCTACACCACGTGGCCGTGGGCACACAGAGCCGGGCGCACACCGTGCACACTCCCGCGCCGTCTCTCTTCCCCAGAGCTGGGCCGCGCGGGCCAAATGCCACCGGTGAGACCCCCCCGCGGATCACCAGGAACCCACCAACCGCGAAAGGAGGCTTTCACTCACCTTTTTTTTTCTTGCAGGCAGATGCGTCTGAGTAACTGCAGTGGGTCAGCATCCAGAACCGACCTGCCTGGGCTTCTGACAGGCTCCCGGTTCGCGCTTAAAAGCCTTCAAACTGTACAAAATGCAGCTAAATGAAATTTAAGCTAGTTGATCAACTCCAAGGCTTCTCGAATCCCTAAAATAGGAGTCACAGCCGGACGTGGGGTGCTCTGTAGAGACCATCCAAGTGGGGACGCCAAATGAGGCTTTTTCTCTGCCCTAAAAATGGGGTCTTCACCTTTTCCTCCGGTCTAGCTCAGGTGTTAGGATGAAGCCTCCTGGGCCCTTTGCCTCATGGACCTAAATAAGATAACAAAAGAGGCTCTTTTCCCTGATGAAGTTGCAGGGTTTATTTCTTGTGGGTAGCAAGGAAAAGAGGGAGAAAGAGAGGGAGAAAGAGACAGAGGTCAGGGGCTACAGATCATTTCTAAGGTCTGAAAAAGCGGGCGGGGAGAAATTGGATCCCAGCCAGCCCTGTATGGCCAGGAGGGGAGAGGGACAAAGCTACAGGGCATAAGCAGGGGTAACGGAATGTACCATTTACAATGCACCTAGGAAATGCAACACAGTGCTTCAGCTTGCCCCTGTGAAAATACAATGCCAGGTTGCGGAAAGAGAATGTTACCTATCTGAACACCTACATAAATTCCCCATCATTCTCTTTGTTTAGGAGACCAAGCCAATGTCCGTGTAAATGAAAACAAGTGTGAATATTGATTTTCCTTGAATCAAGACTCAGCTTTATGTCCAAGTCAAAGGCAAATAAACCAGAAAGGCTCCGCTGAGCACAGTGCAGAACTAACATGGAAGAGAGTAATTTGACTTCTTATGTAAGCAGTGTTGGAATGGTTCCCCATCCAAAATGAAGGATGTCAAATACGCCTTTGGAAATATTTTAACTTCTGTGCATTTCTTTCTTTGTAATGAACTAATCTGTAACAAGCCAGGACGTGATTGTGTTCAGTAGAAACAGATCAATGGCAACATTTAGCCTAAAGGTTTTATGAGATTGATCAGGAAGTTCGATTTAGATTTAAAGGCACTGTAGTCATATTTAATTTTATTTCTCTCCGTACTTGAGTCTCTTAAACAGGGACCTTCAATTGGACAGGAACGGGACACTGAAGCAAATTGTAATGGATGACGTAATGGCTTACCCAGAAGCATTTTGTGGGAATTGATTTCTTCTAGGTATCCATCAGCCAGCATTTTAGTGTGAAGGAAATCTTCAAACAGGTAAAACAAAAATTCCCGTTGGTTTAAAACCTGACTGCTATATTAATTTTTCACTTTTGAGAAAATTTTCATGACCTTTAAAATTCAGACTATATCAAGTATTGTTTCAGCCATTGAAGAAAGTGCTTTTGATAGAGATAGGAGAGGGAAACCAAAACATTTCTCAGAGCCACACTTTGAACTCTGTCCTTGTTACAAATGGCACTTGAGCAAATTCAGTTGCCTTTGGAACAGAAAATGACAAGGTAACAGGCTTATCATTAGGGATTTGAGTGTTCCAGGTTCTTTAGATAGTAAGTGATCTATTCAAGATGATCTCTTACTGAAATAGATCCATTTTGAGAAGGGATATGGATTTCTTAGAAGAAAGCAAATCCCTATGTTAAAACGGTGTGGTGGGTGTTTTTTGTAGTTGTTTTGCTTTTAGAACTTGCAAGGCACAATCGACTTCAAAGTTGAAGATCCAAATAAGACCACGACATTCCAAACAGGTGTTTCTTTTTGGTTGTTTTTCAATCTGTATATTTTTGTATTGTAACCAGTAGAACTGTGCTTGAACTGGAAAGAAGTAGCGGAGGTTTCAGAAGTGGAACATACGGTGGAACAGTAAGCTGAGAGCATTGTGCAAGGAGAGGAAAGAGGGGAAAATGGTAAGAGTTTCCTGTTTCAGAAGGGACCCCTAGGGATCGTCAAAGTCCAACTCCTGGCCCTGCACAGACACTCCAACAGTCCCACCCTCTGCATCCCTGAGAGCATTGGCCAAACGCTCCTGTATCTCTGGCAGCCTTGGGGCTGTGCCCATTGCCTGGAGAACCTATTCAGTGCCTGACCAGCCTCCGAGTAAAATAGCCTTTCCCTGATAGCCAGCCTAATAGTCCCCTGACACAGCTCCTGGCATTCCCTTGGCTCCTGTCCCTGGTCGCAGAGAGCAGAGAGCAAAGCTGTCCCTGTGCTGCCCTTGAGAGGAGCTGAGAGGTCCCAAGTGAGGTGTGAGCTCAGTTTCCTCTCTGCAGCTGAACCAAATGCCCTCAGCCACTCTTTGTATGGCTTCCCCTCCAGCCTCTTCACTATCTCTGTGTCCCTCCTTTGGACATTTCTCCAATAGCCTGAGGTCTTTCTGACGTTGTGGCATCCAAAATTGCCCCCAGGGCTTGAAGAGAGCACTGTCCCAGCCCAGACCAGAGCAGGACAATCACCTCTCTCGAGCGAGAAGTGCCACAAGATAGGGACACTTGTCAAAAATCAGCTGGAGAAACAAATCTATCAGAGAAACAGGTGATCTTGGCATAGGAAATGGAAGAAGCAGAGGAAGAAGAAGATGAAGAGAGGATTCCTTGTAAAAGTGAAGAAAATGAGCATGCAGAACAGGGACTAAGCATTATGCAGGTAAGTGAGCAAGAGAATAAGTTTGAAAGTGAAGGCAGTTTTGTGCAAAAGAAGGAGGAATAGGAAGTCTTTTTGCTGAGAATGAATAGAAAGGTTTTTTCCGTTTAGCTTGTATACGAAGCGCAGAGGGCTCTAGATCCTTTTGTGGGAAAATGGAGTGTGTAAATTTGCCAATAATTTTGGAGCGAATTTGAAGGTTTTTGGGGTCCCTGGTGAATTTTGGGTTGAATTCTGGGGATTTGGGGGTTCCCAGGTGAATTGGAGGGGGGGGGGGAATCTGGGGAGATCGAGGTGAGTTTTGAGTTGTCCCAGGTTGATTTTGGGGGAGAATTTGTGGAATGTAGGGGGATCCCGGGTAGGGAGGTTTGGGGTGAATTTGTGGAATGTGAGCACTACCAGTTGAATTTTAGGGGGAATTTGTGGAATTCTAGGGATCTCAGGGGAATTTTGGGGTGAATTTGTTGAATTTTAGGGTATATATGTGAGTATAAGGGTTCTCAGGTGAGCTTTTGGGATGCCAGGAAGATTTTGTGGTATATTCTGTTGATTTTGGGGTATCCGGATAAGCATTTTGGAGTCGTGGGAGATTTTATGGATGAATTTGGGGGGATGCAGGTGGATTTTCCGGGGAATATTGGTGATTTTTGGGAGTCCCAGATGGGTCTTAAAGTGAATTTGGTGGATTTGGGGGTATCTGGATGGGTTTTGAGGTGGATTGGAGACATTTTGGGGTGAATTTGGGAGGTGTTGTGGGGACTGGGTCTTGGGGGTGATTTGAGGGATTTTGGGGGTTGTAGGTGGGATTTTGGCGTGAAGCCCTGGTATTTGGGTGTCCCCCGTGAATTTTGGGGTGAATTTGTGGAATTCTGGGAGTTGCCAGGTGAGTGCTGGGCATCCCAGGGGGGACTTGAGGGTGAATTTTGGGGATTTTGGGTTTCCCAGGTGAATTTCTGAGGAGAAAAGTTTCAAAAAGGTTTTTTTTTGAAAACAAATTAAAGCCAGAAGGTTATTGAAAATTAATAGATATGATGCAAGTAGGTAATATGCAGGCAATACACAGGGAGACAAATCATGGGGAAAATACAGTGGTAACACATGAGTGTGTGAGGATGGGATCAGTATAGCTAAGGCTCAGTTGAAGCTGAATTTGGAAAAGCATGCCAAAAATAAGAATAATAAAGGCACCTACATGTATTTCAGTGGGAAAAGGAAGATGAAAAGAAACCTATCACACCTCCCCTATTCTCCCCCACCCCTATAAGCCGGACAGGACTAGTGACAACAGACAAGGAGAAGGCTGAGGTACTCAACAAGTGTTGGTCTCAATTTTTACTGCCAGTCACTCTTTCCACATCTGTCAGGTTACTGGACTGGTGGACTTGATTCTAAGCCATAGTACCAGGTCAGCTTTCAGACCACTTGAGGAACCTGTGCATGCAAGACCATGGGACCCACCCAAAGGCATGTCAGGGCGCTGAGAGAACTGGCAGCTGTAGTTGCTAAGGTGCTTCCTCCATCATATTTGAGAAATCAAGGCAACAAGCTGAAGTCTCCAGACACTGTGTTGTATTGACTCCAATACTCTTGGTCTTTTTTGTAAATCTTAGAGCTCTGAGTCAATTTCTGCAGAGGATTCCCAATGCAGTTTAAAAATGGAATCTTTGTTATTGGTCCTCATGTTGATCTTGGATATTTCCATTTTCTGCGCTCCTATATTTTTGAAACATTTGTAATGACTGAAAAGAAAGCTGAGACGAGGCATTATGCTCTTTCCAGTGATATAAATGGACCAGTATTCTTTTCAGACAAATATATTTTTGCTGTGTCTAAGCACATGTGCATACCTGTCTTTGATTTATGTGTCCAGGTTTTGGCAATGGGGCAGCCACAGGGCCGTCCTGTGACAATGGCCCAGGTGCTGCCCGGTCCCGCTTTCTTCCAACTAGCTCCACTTCAGGATGTCCTCCTTGCTGAGGAAGAGGTTGGGACAGCACCTTTAGAAATGTGACTTTCTGGGTTTGTTTTGTTTTGTTTTGTTTTGTTATTTTTAAAGTTACTATAAACATTCACCCTAATTTTTTTATGTGTTGGGTTTGGAGGTTTTTTTTCAGTTTAGGATGGATTTTTTTGTGGGCTTTTTTGGTGGCCTTTTTTGTCTCTTTGTGGATTATTGGTTGGGGTTTTTTCTGTGTTTGTTTGGTCTGCTTTGTTTATTCATTTGTTTGTTTGTTTATTACGGTACTGTAGAGTTTTTTAAGCAAATTGATTGGAAAACTGAATAGTCCTCCACTATAGTCTCCTGGATTCACCTGAGACTCTTCCTAGGCATCTCCCTGATCCTTTTTGCAATGAGTCTCACATCATTCTCCTGAGGAAACTGTCTGCTAATGGTTTGGATGGGTGGGCTGTTTGCTGGGTGGCAAACTGGGTGATGGCCCGGCCCACAGAGTGGTGGGAAATAGAATTCATCCAGCTGGTCCCCAGGGCTCAGTCTTGGGCCCAGTCCTGTTTAATATCTTTATCAGTGATCTGGACAAGGGGATAGAGTACACGCCCAGGAAGTTCACAGTTGATGTATAGTTGGCTGTTAGAGTTTTTTTCTTCTGGAGGACAGCAGGCTCTGCTTCTTCTTCCTCCTGTTCTGAGGTCGCTGCTCCCTCTTCATCCCTCATTAAGTGTGCTGATTTTGTCACTTGGATGAGAAAACAAACAATTTTAGCAACAATACTAGTGGCAGGGTACAAGAAAGGAAGAGTTCACATGAATCCCCCCAGAACAACAGACAATACCTGATGGCTCCTCTGCCCAGCTTACTGACTCCACCGGAACACATTCTCCCCCAAAGATACTCTGTTCTCCCTGCCCCAGCCATGATGTGAGATGGAATAGAATAACTAAGATTAAGATTCTCCCTATGTAACTCCATCATACTTCGATTCTGGGAAAAAAAAATTCTTGAATTCTATCATTTCAGATCATTTGAATTTGAATTTGCATACTAAAAAGTCTAGCCAGAAACTCATGACAATGTTAATAGCCCATTCTAGAATGTCCGAGATGATATACACTTCTTTCAAGAGAATGTGATACCTCACGTGACTTCTCCAGAATTTCAATGAACAGCGGGAGTCGTCTACAAGATTCTTGCTGCCATCTGGATTTCCTGGTATTTGGCTGGACTATGAAAGCCAACCAGCTATTCAGCAGAGGGAATATTAGTGTGATACTTGATGGTATGTGAGATGGAACACAGTAATTTATGGCTTTTTGCATAGTGATGAAGCTGTAAAGAAAGCTCCATAATGCACAGACAAGGAGGGTGCTGGACTTCAAGCAGCAAAAGCCCAAAATGACCCAGTGAAAAGGTGGCGTTGAAAAAAAAAAAAAGCCAGGTGGGGAGCAAAGTGATACTTAAGGGCAGTTTACAGAAAGAGGAAATCTAGTGAAAAAGAAAGTCCAAGAGTGAAGGAATAAGAGGGAAAATGAAACTAAGGAAGGAAATCAATCTCAGGTCATCATTTCAGAAGCTAACCATTTGTCTTTGCAATGATGCATAAAATGAGAAATAATAAATATGTCTGCGCCAAAATCTGAAATATGAACTTTATTGCATTCTGTCTTTCACGGAATCATACAACAGTCTGTGATTAAAGATCATCTAGTCCAACTTCCTTGCCCAGTAGATCTTAGAGTCGATCAAATTGATCAAGACTAGCCAAACTGATAAGGAGCACTCTCGATGATGGGGCATCCACAGGTTCTCGTGGTGCTCTGCAGAGTGTCCGGAGGTAGTAGGGTGAGGTGGGAGAGCACCAGAGCCATGTCCAAAGGCAGGGAGCGTGGATCTCAGCGCTGGGGTGGCAGGGGAGATGCCAGATAGGAGCAGGAGGCGTCCTCTCCCTCCACAAGCCAAACGAGAGAGTTTTCCAGCCCACTCCCGACCCCCATCCCACCTATCCTTTTTCCGGTTTCCCCCGTCCTCCTCCCTCCACCCACCTCCCTGGGAGAGAACATTACCTTAAGGTGTAGCCACTTAGCATAACAATGGGAGAAATTCCACAGAAAGAAAAGGGAAGCATTCAACCCCCAACATTATCCACCCCTTTGTTTCTCCCATACTAATATGCTATATCAAATTAAAGCGTTACATTATATATACATACATGCAGTTAGAGACATAGGCACAGTACTATAGGTATTTCACCCTAAAACAAGGTCTCCTTGGGGTATGCATTGGGTCTGTCCACTCTTTTGCATCACCCTCCAGGTGCAACCTGGTCCCTGAGCGAATACAACTCCACGGGTGGGATTGTCTTTGCTGGAGGCAGGATTCACCCAAACAGTTTTTCCTAGCATACCTCTCATGTGTACCACTGTAACCTTATCTCCATCTGATATTCCCAAGGGTTCAGATTGGGCAAGGCCTGCTCGGTTAGTGGAACCTCGGGTGTTCACTAACCATGTGGCCTTTGGTAGATTAATCTCCCAGTTCTTCAAAGTTCCCCCACCCAGTGCCTTCAAGGTGGTTTTAAGAGGGCCATTGCACCGTTCAACTTTCCCTGCAGCTGGTGCATGGTAGGGGATATGGTACACGCACTCAATGCCGTGTTCTCTAGCCCAGGTGTGTATAAGGCCATTCTTGAAATGAGTCCCATTGTCTGACTCAGTTCTCTCAGGGGTACCATGCCTCCCAAGAACTTGTTTTTTCCAGGCCGAAGATGGTGTTCCGAGCAGTGGCATGAGGCGCAGGGTAGATCTCTAACCATCCAGTGGTGGCTTCCACCATGGTCAGTACATAGCGCTTGCCCTGGCGGGTTTGAGGCAGTGTGATGTAGTCAATCTGCCAGGCTTCTCCATACTTATATTTGGCCCATCGCCCCCCATACCAGAGGGGCTTCACCCGCTTGGCCTGCTTGATGGCAGCACATGTCTCACAGTCATGGATAACTTGAGAAATACTGTCCATGGTTAGATCCACCCCTCGGTCTCATGCCCACTTATAGGTGGCGTCTCTGCCTTGATGACCTGAGGCATCATGGGCCCATTGAGCCAGGAACAACTCTCCCTTGTGCTGTCAATCTAAATCTATCTTCGACACCTCTATTCGTGCAGCCTGATCTAACTGCTCATTGTGTCGGTGTTCCTCATTAGCCCGACTCTTGGGTGCATGGGCATCTACGTGACGGACTTTCACAGGCAGCTTCTCTACCCGGGTGGCAATATCTTTCCATTCATCGGCAGCCCAGATTGGTTTTCCCCTACGTTGCCAGTTAGCCTTTTTCCACCTTTCCAGCCAACCCCACAGAGCATTGGCTACCATCCATGAATCAGTGTAAAGGTAGAGTTTTGGCCACTTCTCTCTTTCAGCAATGTCCAGGGCCAGCTGATCAGCTTTGAGTTCAGCAAGTTGACTCGATCCATGTTCTCCTTTGGTAGCTTGTGCAACCTCTCATGTGGGGCTCCATACGGCTGCTTTCCACTTCCGGTTCATCCCCACGATGCGGCAGGAACCATCAGTGAAAAGAGCATAGCATGTTTCATCTGCTGGCAGTTGGTTATACGGTGGGGCTTCTTCAGCCCAGGTCACTTGTTCCTGTTCCTCTTCGTCGGCAAGACCAAAGTCTTCCCCTTCCGGCCAGTTGACAATTATCTCCAAAATCCCAGGGCGATTCGGGTTTCAAATACGGGCGCGTTGTGTGATGAGGGCAATCCATTTGCTCCATGTGGTGTCAGTGGCATGGTGGGTTGAGGGAACCTTTCCTTTAAACATCCACCCCAGCACTGGCAGTCGGGGTGCCAGGTGGAGTTGTGTTTCCGTGCCAACCACCTCTGAGGCAGCTTGAACCCCTTCATAGGCGGCCAAGATCTCCCTCTCCGTTGGAGTATAGTTGGCCTTGGACCCTCTGTAGCTTCGACTCCAGAATCCCAGTGGTCGGCCTCGCGTCTCACCAGGCACCTTCTGCCACAGGCTCCAGGACAGACCATGGTTCCCGGCTGCAGAGTAGAGCACGTTCTTCACCTCTGGTCCCATCATAACTGGGCCAAGGGCTACTGCATGAACGATCTTCTGCTTGATCTGGGCAAAGGCTTGATGCTGCTCAGGGCCCCAGTGGAAATCGTTCTTCTTACGGGTGACCAGGTAAAGAGGGCTCCCAATCTGGCTGTACTCAGGAATATGCATTCTCCAAAAGCCTATGGCACCTACGAAGGCTTGTGTTTCCTTCTTGCTGGTTGGTGGAGACATTGCAGTGATCTTATTGATGACCTCACTGGCAATCTGGTGCCGTCCATCTTGCCACTTTACTCCCAGGAACTGGATCTCTTGGGCAGGCCCTTTGACTTTGCTCTTTTGAATGGTGAAGCCGGCTCCCAGCAGAATCTCAGTGATTTTTCTCCTTTCTGAAATACCTCCATTGCCCTGTCCCCCCACACAATGATGTCATCAACGTACTGCAGATGTTCTGGAGATCCACCCCTCTCCAGTGTAGCCTGGATCAATCCATGACAGATGGTGGGGCTGTGTTTCCACCCCTGGGGCAGTCGGTTCCATGTGTATTGCACACCCTTCCAGGTGAAAGCAAACTGAGGCCTGCACTCTACTGCCAGAGGAATGGAGAAAAATGCATTGGTGATGTGAATGGTGGCGTACCACTTTGCTGCCTTGGACTACAGCTCGTACTGGAGTTCCAGCATGTCCGGCACAGCAGCACTCAGTGGTGGAGTTGTAAGGGTCGGTCCAAAGTTCCCCTCGATTTTGCCTCCCGACCGTCGCAAGGAGACCTCGAGGACCCCCCACCAAGGCTGACTCCGAACAATGGTTTCCTGGCCTGGCCAAGGTGGATGCTCGTGACTGTGTGCTGGTGTATGGTGCTCACTGGACTGTGCTGTCATGGCACCAACCAGAGGTAGTGTTGTACCAACTGAGGACTGCTTGACCGTACCTGTCTCCTGCAGCACCACACAATGGTCCATAAATCTTCCCACCTCTTGGCCAGAGGCCACTCGCTTTGGAGAAGGACTATAAAGAGCGACCCTCTGGAAAAGACCTTTCGAGATCTCTCCACTGATGAAGACCCATCTACCTCCTCGAGAAGACCCCTGAGATCTCCCCACGGATGAAGACTTGTCTATCGGATGACCCGTGAGGACACCCGTCTTGTCTGTTGGTAGCTATTTTCCCATCCCTTCCTTTCCTTCCCCTTTCCCTATACTTTGTTTCCTATACCTCTCCCCTCTACCGTAATTGAATTGCTGGCATTTGATGAAATGCATTGCTGTTGTTGAATAAACTGATTTTCTGCTGTTGAATAAACTGGTTTTGTCCCCTGCACTTGGCCTGTTTGCACCTTTAAGATGAAAAGAACCATCACGATCCCCGCTCTGCATTAATAGCGGATCGTGACATTAAATTGGCATCATGGACAGGATTTTCTGGCAGACAGAAGGGATGCAGGGTTGTCTGTAGTCTGTATCAGGGGAAGGAAGTCTTACTCCAGTCGCACCTAGCTGGCCACCTTGGATGGGTGAGCCTGTCTAGAAAGCAAGGGGGGTTTTTCTGATTTCCCGCAGACTGCAGACACCTTGGTGTGGAGCATCCCCAGACTCGCTTGAGGGCTCTGTCGTCAGAATTTCACAAAAGATCTACTGGTGCAAAAGGCGGGACACTGTTGTTGTTGTTGTTGTTGTTGTTGTTGTTGTTGTTGTTGTTGTTGTTGTTGTTGTTTTTTATGATGTTTGACTACTTGGTGCAGTGAAGAGACAACCTGGTGTTTTGTAACTAAGGAGTACCTCCCAAGTAGTTTGGTCTCTTCACCGACACAGGGAAGCGAAGGGGGGCACACAGCGAAAGCTGTTTCGTTGTGTGTGGTAACTTAAGCAATAGACCTTCCTGTTGTGGTTTTTACTTATCCCTTCACAAAATGACTGAGAATTCCACTGTAACAGATAAAACTGCATTTTATGCTCTATTAGCTAAGTATAGCACCAGACCGTCCCGAGGTGGGGAGGAATGGGCGAACAATAATTGGTTTAATCTGGAGAATGTGATTGATAGAATATATTCTTTGCAACATGAGTCAAAGTTCAAACTGGGCAAAAACAAAACCATGCTCTGCTCAGTTTTAGGAGCTTGTCTTACGGCAGCTATAGAAACTCGCTCTGAGTGCAGAAATGAGGAAAGAACAATTATAGACTCTCTACAAAATCTTGTTCAAATTTTGCAAAAACGATTAGATCAAGAAAGGAATGAGGACCATTTGTTGCTAGATGAAAATAATTTGTTAAAAGCTGCCTTAAGAGAAGAATGGGAGAAAAATTCAACGCAGGGTGTAACACCAAAAGAAACACAGGAAAAGGAAGCTATTCACATTAATCCAATACACTCTCAAAAAGACCTAATTTTGATGAAAAATTGTGGACAACACTGCTGCCCCAACTTGAAACCTGTGATTAAAATAGAATATGATTATATCAGTGATGCACCCCCGAGCAACCTTCTCCACAGGTTCTGGGCAGTGTACCAGAGCAAACTTCTCCACAAGTTCTGAACAATGTGCCAAATCAATCTCCTCCACAGGCTCTGGGAGTTGAACCAAAGCGGTACACCTGCACTGGGCTTTCCCAAGGGTCTGAACATTCCCCCACTTCGGCCCACCACACTTTAGCCCAGGAATTAGAAAAGATACCCAAACCTGACTATACAGCTGTCTATCAATACATTGATGATATTCTGGTGGGAGGGGATGAAATAAAAGTAGTGGGGGATACCCAACAAAAAATAATCTCTCATTTGGAAAACCCTGATTTGCAAATTTCCTCAGAGAAAATTCAAAAACGTTCTCAGGAGGTGAAGTTTTTGGGAATTTGGTGGAAAGGAAGTATGACATGTATTCCACCTGATACTCTAACCTCCCTGGATCAAATTAAATTGCCTGAATCCAGGAAAGAGATACAACAGGCTCTAGAATTATTAGTGTTCTGGAGAAAACGCATCACAGTCACTATTGAGACCCCTCCCCCTGACGGGGTGGCCCAAAGATCCTCAGTTGGGAAGTGGTATGCCCAGATAAAACATTCCTGTAACATCTTCTCAGTGATAGAATGAGCTGTAAAAAATCTGGCAATACAAGAAACTGAGAGCTTGGCAAATAGCCATGACAAACCTGCCTTGGTAAGTAAAGTAGCCACTCCTTTCTCCCCTGAACAATCAGCAAATTCTTGGTTCACTGATGCTTCTGCCAAACGAGAGGGAAAGGTGGGGAGATACAGGGCAGTAGCCCTCCCCACTTCTGCTGGTGAACAAATTATTACTGAGGGAGAAGGCAGCTCTCAGACCGGTGAGCTGACAGTTGTTTGGAGTGTTTTCCAACTTGAGGTACAGAATATCTCTCTTGTTTACAGCTACACTGACTCCTATGCTGTGTTTAAAGGAGGTACAGAGTGGCCTCCTTTTGCTGTGTTTAAAGGAGGTACAGAGTGGCCCCCTTTTCAGCAGCAAAATGATTGGGAAGTTAACAGAATTCCAGTCCACGCTACACACTGGATAGTTCCATCATTTTAATCTCCTGCCTCCTGGAGGCAGACTCTGTTTGTGTTTACTTTTCACAGAAGAACACCGAGGGACATGAAGAAGCACCCCCTTTAGTGGTGGATGACAAAAACAAGGTTTTCCCTCCTTTCATGGTGACACAAGGTGATGATGTCACAATGACTTGTAAATTAGTGGCTGGATCCCTCACCGAACCTGCATACAGTTATGGCATAGGACCTCATGGCCGGACTTTATATTGTAGAACCCAAAATCAAGACTGTTGGCTAAATCTAACTGCTATACAATTTTCCTATAAAATCATGTGTGGAAAAAAAGGATACAAAATACTGGGGGGAACTTGATGTTAATGTTGTAACACTTACTACCCAACCACCGGTTGTGTTGAGCCCTACGATTTTTCAATTTGGACCATATGTAATTAAAAACACTGGCCAACAACAAATATTGTTTAATCCGGCATGGTCTCTCAAACAAATCAAATTGCTGATGCAAAATAATGTCTCAGAAGTTCAGCCAGCTTGTTCACCCTTTCTACAGACTTCTTTTGAGGGATGGACAACCTGGTTGCGGAAACGGAATCCTTCCAAAAAACGAATGGCAAGAGACATAACCGGTGTTGTGGGAACAGGATTGGGAATTTTGAATAGCATCGATTCAGAAGTACTAATGAATAAATTGGCTACCACAGCTGGAGATGTAACCAAATTACAACGGCCCCTGCAAACAGCCTTAACAGCTTTGGGGACCCAACAGTGGTTGTTATCAAACATATTACCAAGTTGGGAAAAGGTAAATGTAAATGACCACAAATTGAAAATCGCTGCACTTGGTGCTTCACAAAATAACATCTCTTTGGCTCTCAGTTGTATCCAGGCCCAGTTGTGGATGCAGTCGGTTGCTGCTTTAATTATAAGAGAAGGTGAGAAAGGCACTTTTCCCACTGAAATTCGAAAGATAGTCTGGGACAGTGCCACTGATTTTGAAAAAGAATTCCAGTCCTGGTGGAACTTAGTAAATTTTACCTATGATCCCAGCACAAACACAGCCACAGCCTTTGTACTGACAATTCGTAATGCTTCAGTGCATTCAATATTCCCTATCATTGCATTAGGGTTGAACCATGATGGAGCTATTCACTATCCTTTCGAGCATAGGGAATGGGCCCGTCAAATTGGTGGGAGGTGGAAAACTGTCAATTTGGAAACTTGCATTGTCCGGGAACAACAAGGGTTTATTTGTGAAAGTAATGCAATCAAAGCTCAAGATATCTGCTTGGACACAGAACAGAACGTTTGCAATTTTGAAATTCATCCAAACGAGATTCCTGAAACAGTACTGGTATATGTAGGCAATGGATGTGCATGCTTTAGAACTGCTTGTGATAGTGTTTTCATAGAAAATTTGGTAGTGAATACTAAGAATCATTCAAACTTTTGTGTCTGTAACTTTACTAGGATTTCAGGATGTGATTTTTCCTATGTAGCCCCAGTTACTTCTCACCATCTTTTGCAGTCAAATTACACACTGATCCACCATCTATTGTCCACTCCAATTGGAATGAACCTCTCTCTGGTGAAGCAATTGTTGCTCCACCAAGATTTGATCGAAATTTTGGAGAAGATCAAGAAAAACGGACAGAAAACTCTAACACCTGTTCATCACAATGTGGAAAAAATACATCGTGTTTTGGAAAGGGTAAAGACAGATGCTGAACACAGGTGGTGGGATACTCTATTTGGGTGGTCACCTACTGCTACAGGTGTCCAGAACAAATTGTGTCATCCCACCATTGTTCTCTTGATTTTGGTTTTAATTGGTTTTGTTTTATCAGCAATCCTATACATTATGAGTTGGAGAATAATGAAACGGTTAGCACAATTGGCATCTGTGACAAATGTATCCAGATCGGTTACTGTTGACATCCCAAGGGTTATTGACACAAGGTTTTAAATAGGATAAAATATGATTTTTAACTAGAATTGATTGTCTTCAAATTGCAATTAAAATTGTTTAATCAAAAACTTGCTTAAAAAAAAAATTTGATTTATTTCTAATCAAAATTGAAAAAATTAAAGAATTGAACAAATTGTTTGAAATTGTTAGGAATCAAAAAATTGAATATAATTAATCTGTTTTGTTTTCGCTTTTCTCCTAATCCTTATCCTATCCACAATATTTTTCCTACTTTCCTGTCTCTGTTTTCCGGGATGTGCTACCAAATTGGATGAGTCCTGAAGACACCACAAGTGAAGACTTCACTACAACTCTACAAAGGGGCGCTCTTGACGACGATCGTGAGTCATGGGGTGATGTAAAGGTCGGTCAGAAGTTCCCCTCGATTTTGCCTCCCGACCGTCGCAAGGAGACCTCGAGGACCCCCCACCAAGGCTGACTCCGAACAATGGTTTCCTGGCCTGGCCAAGGTGGATGCACGTGACTGTGTGCTGGTGTATGGTGCTCACTGGACTGTGCTGTCATGGCACCAACCAGAGGTAGTGTTGTACCAACTGAGGACTGCTTGACCGTACCTGTCTCCTGCAGCACCACACAATGGTCCATAAATCTTCCCACCTCTTGGCCAGAGGCCACTCGCTTTGGAGAAGGACTATAAAGAGCAACCCTCTGGAAAAGACCTTTCGAGATCTCTCCACTGATGAAGACCCATCTACCTCCTCGAGAAGACCCCTGAGATCTCCCCATGGATGAAGACTCGTCTATCAGATGACCCGTGAGGACCCCTGTCTCGTCTGTTGGTAGCTATTTTCCCATCCCTTCCTTTCCTTCCCCTTTCCCTATACTTTGTTTCCTATACCTCTCCCCTCTACCGTAACTGAATTGCTGGCATTTGATGAAATGCATTGCTGTTGTTGAATAAACTGATTTTCTGCTGTTGAATAAACTAATTTTGTCCCCTGCACTTTGCCTGTTTACACCTTTAAGATCAAAAGAACCATCACGACCCCGGCTCTACATTAATGGTGGATCGTGACAGGAGTCATTTCATTCAATGCACTATAGTCCACGGTTAATCTCCATTCTCATTCAGATTTATGCACAGGCCAGATGGAGCTGTTGAAGGGTGAGTGGGTTTTACTGACCACCCCTTGGCTCTCCAGCTCATGGATCATCTTGTGGATGGGGATCACGGCAACTCGATTTGTCCGGTACTGCCGGCGGTGCACTGTTGAGGTAGCAATTGGCACCTGTTGCTGTTTCACCCTGAGGTGTCCCACTGCAGATGGGTTTTCTGATAGCCCAGGCAGAGTGTTCAACTGCTTAATGACCTCTTCCGCCACAGCAGCTATTCCAAAAGCCCACCTGAGTCCCTTTGGGTCTTTGTAATAGCCGTTCCTGAGGAAGTCTATGCCTAGGGTACATGGTGCCTCTGGGCCAGTCACAATTGGATGTTTCTGCCACTCTTTCCCAGTCAGGCTCACCTCAGCCTCCAGCAAAGTCAATTCCTGAGATCCCCCCGTAACCATGGCAATTGAAACAGGTTCCTCCCCGGCATGTCCCGATGGTATTAATGTACACTGTGAACCAGTGTCAACCAATGCACTGTGTTCCTGTGGCTCTGATGTGCCAGGCCATCGGATCCACACCGTCCAAAAGATCCGGTTTTCCCGTGCCTCTCCCTGGCTAGAGCCAGGGCCCCTCTAGCCCTGGTTATTATTTCTCTCCTGGGCATACATAGTGGAGGTTCCTTCAAGGGGATCTGACAGATCATCCTCCCTTCTGTAATACCCTGCACTTTGGTCATGGGAGGCTGAGGCTACCTTCACTTTAGTGGAGTTCCCTTTGTTGGTGTTCCCCTCCCGGAGTTGGCGCACCCGTGCTGCCAGGACAGAAGTGGGTTTCCCATCCCACCTTCTCATGTCTTCCCCGTGGTCACGTAGAAAAAAACACAGGTCAGCACGTGGGGTGTACCCTCTCTCCCTAGCTGGGGGGCGTTGGGCTCTGCTTTTGGGGTCCATGACTCGCACTGGTGCTGCACTGATCTTCCTCACCTCTTCCCTTATCTCCTTCATCTCCTCCTTAAAGTCCTCTCTGAGGTCCTTAACCACAGCAGAGACATGAGCCTGCATTGGGCCAGCCATCATACTCTGAAAATTCCTGAGCCTGTTGGCAACAGAACCCACTGTCACTTGGTTGGTATCAGCATTAATCATTGCAATAAAGGGGGTATATTGAGATGGGCCCAGGTTTGCCAGATTCCACAACCTCTGCCCTGTGCACCTGACCTTGTCAGGGTCATTGTCATGCTGTCCATCCCTCCCAAAGAGCACCTCCAGTACTGCCACTTGTCTCAGCTGTTGGATCCCTTCCTCAAGGGTATTCCAAGGCCTTCTCTGGTGGTGCTCCTGCATTCTTTCCCTGTGGACAAATCTCTCTCTCACACTCATTAAAAGTCGCTACCAGAGGGAAAGGAGACCAGTCTCCCTTACAAATACTTGGTCCACACCTGAGTCCTGGGTCAAGGCTCCCAAATTCCTTGCCTCAGTACCATCCAGTTGCACACCTGTGCCCATAAGGTCCCAGACCCGCAGTAACCAGGTTGTAAAAGGCTCACGGCCCCGTCGTACAATGTCTTTACTCAGGTTACGGAGGCTCTCGTATGACAGGGACTCGGTGATGATCTCAACTTCTGGCTCCCTTGCTGGTTGTGAGGGGCCCCCTTCCTGACCCTTATTATTTGGGTGCCTTGTTTTCATCTTAGACTTCCTAGTTTCCACAGGGGCAACTGCTGCTGCTGAGTGCCCTTGCAGTTCAGCTGGAACCTGGACAGATGTAACATCTGTGGGTCCCACTGCTGCACCATCAGAGTCTTCCCTCTTTAAGGTAGGGGGAGGGTTTCTCACCAGCTGGGAAGAGGTACTCCTTCAGCATCTGGCCCATCTCATGTATCTCCTTCGCTAGCACCCCCACCCATTATGGGTGGTTCCTTTCCAAGGTGGGCTGTGGGGCAGAGTCAAACGCTGGGTTAATATCCCTAGTCTCTGGAACAGGGTCTGGCTCTGGGGTAACCTCCCTAGTCTCTTGGACAGGATCAGGCTCTAGGGTAACATCCCCAGTCTCTGCGGTAGGTATCAGGGTCGTTATTGAAGTCAATCTCCCCTTATCTCTGAATGTTAGATAGAACAGGTTTAACAGGGATATAAGCAACACTAGCCACAGTATAATGTCATTAGCATTTAAAGCGGATTTGAACCCCTTGAAGACTGGTGGGGTGAACTACAACAACCGTGTGATGGGTTTGGAGAAGATTTCACCTGCTGCCACTTCCTCACAATAAGTACCATTATTGAAGTAGCCCCAGAAACACACACTTAGAGTGCGATAGCTCTGAATCCATGTGGCCATCTTCCAGAGAAAATTAAAAATCCATGAATTCTTCAACTGATCAACCCACAAAATGAACCTGATAATAGCCACGGTAACCTTGGTTATGAGACTCATATTTACAAAAGAGCTTGCAAATGGGAGAGATATAGCATTGACCACATGGAGGCCAATCCAGTGTAAGCTGGACAGCATGTTGTCACCTACCACAAGCTTGGGTAATCCATGAACTGTTATCCCCTTTTCTACCCCTCTCTCAATGCCCTCAGGCAATGCCTCACGTTCCGGGCACCAAAATCTGTCTTGGTTTGAAAGACAGGTATGGTCTAAGGAAAGGCAAGAGCCCCTTTCCTGAGATGCAGAGTGCAACCCCCCTCCCTTTTAATTATTTTAGGTCCAAATCAGAAGCCTTCAGGCAGGAGATGTGGGGATAAGAATAACAGTTCTCTACTGATATCTAACAAGGCAGAAAACATCAACAGCTATAAAAATTGGCAACAGAACAGAACAGTATAGCTCAGCTCCAGTCCCTTTTGGCCACAGGCCGTCTGCCTGTGCTCAGTTACCGGTGCTGTGGGGTCAGGGCAGGTCCCGTGCAGTTGAAGAGGAGTGGAGTGACGGCGGCAACGGCCCAGGGTTGAGAGGGATGGGGAAAGTGACTCCCCGCTCACGGTGTCTGTCGTGGTGCTCGGCAGAGTGTCCGGAGGTATTAGGGTGAGGTGGGAGAGCAGCAGAGGGATGCCCAATGGCGGGGAGTGTGGATCTAAACGCTGGGGTGGCAGGGGAGATGCCATATCTGAGCACGGGGCGTCCTCTCCCTCCACGAGCCAAACGAGAGAGTTTTCCAGCCCGCTCCCGACCCCCGTCCCACCTTTCCTTTTTCCGGTTTCCCCCCCGCCCCGCTCCCTCCACCCACCTCCCTGTGAGAGAACATTACCTTAAGGTGTAGCCACTTAGCATAACAATGGGATAAATGCCACAGAAAGAAAAGTGAAGAATTCGACCCCCAACAATGGAGTACACCGCAGCGAAGGTGTGAGGAAGGGCACTGGCCCAGCTTTTGCGCTGGCGTGCAACGGCTGTGTGCTACTTTTCCAAGCAGCAAGTGCACTGAGAAGTGAAAGCGATTGTGAAGGAGCTCTTTGGATGCTCGTGTGCTCTTCGCTCTTCGTCTTCTGCCGTCCATACAGTGCTGAACTCCAGCGGTCAGTTTCAGCTCTGCCCAACAGCTTGTCCTCAGTTCTGCGGGCAAGCACGCCCTGTTGCCTTGGATCCGAGTGCAAAGTCCCTAGCGAGCTCACAATCAGTGCAATGCACCCAGAAAGATGCTTTCGCTCGTCTTTCAAGGAGCGATTTCTAAGAGCAGAAGTAGCAGAAGCACAAAGTGGAAGACAAGAAGGGACAATGTAGAACACGTCTGTCCTGGCACATTTTTGTGTGCGATATGTCCCTCCAGGTCCTCGGTCCTTGCGAAGCTCTATGTACTGTGAGTGCTGCTACTTTCAGCTGAGAAGGACCATGGAGCTAGCAGCGAATTCGGAGAGCTCTGGGCACGTAGTCAGGGAGTGAGAAGTGCCCCTGCAATGCGGTGCTAATAGCAGCTTCCTCGCGGTGGGGGCGAGCTCCGGCCACAAGACCTTCTCGTCCTGGCAACAGATCTCTGTGAAGGGCATGGGCGAAAAGCTTTCGTTTTCCATATCGAACTGCGAGAGAGGCAGATTGTTGCTCGGAGCTCTGAGAACAAAGGTGCTCGCCCTAGGCGGCTTGGACAGAAGCAGCGTTCTCGAGCTCTTGGCTGCTGGCGCACTGCTGGTTGTGTGGCACTGCTTCAGCGGCTTCTGCCCTCTGGGGAGTGAAACCGGCACGAGGCATGGGCAAGGGCCGTGAACAAAATCGTACAAGTACCGTGCTTGTGTGCACTATGTTACAGGCTATTAGGAGAGGAAGGTGGCTGCCTCTCACTTGCCTTTCCAAGTGCCCTTAGCAGTCGGAAGGAGCAAGCTGAAGCACTGCTGCTTGTGCTGCTCCTTGGTTCCCTTGCAGCCCGCTGTGGAAACATTGGCGGTCACTTCTAGGTGCCAAGTTGCAGACAGCACCACGGTAAATGCCGTGGAGAAGGGAACTACCGAGTGCAGCGAGGAGCTGGACGTGGCTTATGTGCAATAAGTAGAAGGTGAACCTAGGCACTGCCTCTTCAATCTGGCCCCCTCTACTCTGGTAGCAACTTTTGCAAGTCGCAAAGGGAGCTGAGAGTATGTAGAATGGAGGGCAGCGAGATGCCGTGTGTTATGCACCCTTTCATGGCTGCTTGACAGAGGGCTACTTTAAGAACGCCTTCTTCTTCCTCGCATCCTTCTCACTTCTCTCTAGCTGCATGGAGTACACCATAGCAAAGGTGTGAGGAAGGACACTGCTCCAGTTTTTGCCCTGGCCTGCCTGTGCTGCACCTTTAGCTGCACACCAGTACAATGGCATTTCTTACCCGCAAGGTAAAAAAAGCGTTAGCGTAGCCTCAGGAATGGCAAGTGCCTAGGCATTAAGTTGAGAGACCACGTATGAGGGAGTATATAGACATTTCCTCCCCCATGGCGCTGGTGTATTCTCATGCTCGTGCTGAACTGAAAAGTCCGGGCATGGCAATTCTGGCCTGCCTTGTGCAGAGACGAACACAAATGTGGGGCTATGATCCTCTGTTCCAGAGCTCTGCTTCCTGGTGTGTGGGCTGCCATGAGCCGGCAGCACGCACCGAGGACACAGTGGATTGTGGATGAGGCTGGGATGGCCCCCGCCCTTCGTTGGTCTGACAGCGGCAGGAGTGGCATCCGACCAGCATCTCCTGAGGGCCACATGGGGGGCAGGGAGAGAGCCGAGAGTATCCCCGAGCAACACCAGAAGCAATATCTGTTGGGCCGGGAAGGCCAGCGGTGGCGTCGAGTTTCACAGGTAGGAGGCTGCTATGCTACGTTGAAAGCTGGAGCTCCTCTGCTCTAGGACAGACTGGGAGAGCTGAGGGTGTCCAATGTGGAGAACAGAAGGCACCAGGGAGACCTTTGAGCCCCTTGCAGTGCCTGCTGGGGCTCCAAGATAGCTGGGGAGGGACTTTGGAAAAGGGTCTGGACTCGCAGGACAAGGGGGAATAGCTTCAAAGTGCCAGAGGGCTGGGGTAGATGGGATATTGGAAAGGAATTCTTCCTTGTATGGGTGCTGAGGCCTGGCACATGTTGCTCAAAGAGGCTGTGTGGGAGCCCCATGGCAGGAAGTGTCCAGGGCCAGGCTGGAGCAGACATGGAGCAACCTGGACTAGTGGAAAAGTGTCCCTGCCCATGTCAGGATGTGGGAAGAAGATAATCTATCATCTCTAAGGTCGCTTCCAGTCCAAACCATTCTGGGATTCTAGGATTCATGGAAGGCCCTTTTCCAAGTGAAGTGTTGTATCTCTTGGCTCCCAGCTTGTAGTTGCCAGTTCTTCTGGAAGCAGGCCTGGCCAAGCAGCTGTGATGAGCCATGGGTTCTCAATAGGACGACTGTGATATATTTGCAGAGAGGAAGGCTACAGACAGATCTTCAAGGCCCAGGTAAAACAAGCAAAGGATTGAATAAAAGCCAAAGGTTGGTTGTGTTAGTCAGTTTGCTGGCTGTTGAAATGGCCCCAGGTCATTTTCAAATTTTCTAATTTGGATTTGTTTGAGTAAAAAATGAATGTGTTAACTCCGGCGTAGGCGCTCCAATGCATCTCCATGTGATCCCATCTCTTTGTTGTATATCAGGTTCTATTAACTGAAGACAGAATCATAACACAGTAGTAAAACATTTAGAGGTGTAGTTAGCCAGCTTCAGGAGTTTTCAACTCTGCTGTTGACTTTTCTGGTAACTGTAAGCAAGGCAACACAATCCAGTTACTCCACTTTTCCTCTCTGAGGAAAAGATGATCTTTTTATTTTCCCATTTTGAAAATAGCCTCGAATGAAGAGAGTTATGCATGTGGCATGCAGGATTCATTATTTTACCTTTCTCTTCTGCTGTCTTTCGTGTACTAGTTTTTTTTTTTGTTGGTTTTTTTTTTTTTTTTTTTTTTTTGCTGCTGTTCTCCATTCAGTCGGTTTGAAAGAATTCTAATTGTTGAGATGATGGTTCTTTGAAGGCTCGCTTAGCCCACCTTTTGGGTGAAAGAAATAAGAAGACAAAGTCTTCTAAGAAGAGTAAAAAGCATACTTTAAAGAGACATTCAGAGATGTCTGCTGATGCCATGCAATTACCATGTAATCAGCAGAAACGTGTTGGAAAAACACCCATCAGTGACTTCACAAGAAAGCCACACTCAAGACAGGTAAAGAACAGAAGCATAAAACCCCAAAGGTATGAAATGGACAGATTTTCATTGGGAATGAGCAACTCCTGAATTCTTGGTTCTAGAACTAGGGGCTTGTAATAAATAGACTGTATCCTTGACAAACGGAAATTTGGTGTAATGAACTGCTCACTGCCCGTTGAAGTGCAGGGCTAGTAGACTAATATTTGCCATGGCAGGCATATTGTATGGCTTTCCTGTTAAAAAGAAATTGGTTTTGCTGATAGCAATCTGGTTATGTACCCAGTCTGACACCTATTTTTTAGGCTATATTTCCAAGTAAATCGCTTCCGTGATGATGCTGTAAGTTTATGTCATGAACAGGAATGAAGTGATTGCATGCATCCTATTTTACCCTAAGCCAGCTGCTGAATAATGAGACAGAGAGTCTCACTGATCCCAAGGAGTACCCAAGCTTTTGGGAAAAGCATTGGGCCGATAAAGCCTATTTCCACATTTCTTGCTAGCGTCTTTTTCAAAGTTCTTGGGTTTGTTCATCTTTTAGAGCTGTTCTAGATGTCTTTGTAGTTTACATGTACTAAATATAGCAGGTATTGCTCTCATGCCGTCCTAATAGATTTGAAGTTGGGATCTACTCAGGCTTCAATGTCTCAGAAGTAGCAACGTTGATTCTTTGAATTCTATTCTTGAACGTGAGAATGATACTGATGTAGTTAATTAATTAATTAAATCGAATTCACTTGAACGGAAAAATTGTCTTGTTCATGTAGGTTTTAACTTGGGAAATTGATCTTTGAGTTGTACTTTTCATTGTTGTTGCTTTTCTGTATTCTTTGATTGCACAGACAGCAGATGTACTGTCCAAGTATTCTGTGAAACTGGAGGAAATGTCCTTCCTCTTGGCAGGTGATGTTCACAAGCTCATTAACGCTAAGGCCATGGTAAATGTTTTACCTGGGGCAAGATAGCAGTCTGAATATTGCTAGAATGTCTTTCTTTCCCCAAATGAAATTCATTTTTTCTGCCTATCAATCACTGAAATATAGAAGAAATTTCTACTTGGCAGGGTATTGGTTATCATTTGTGTTCTTTTCTCCCCTCATTTTCTGTAGAAGAGACAATTTTTTCTTTGTTTTTGCTTGTCGTATGCTGCTTCTACTTCTGGTTTTATTTTTTTAATACACAGAATGTAAAGAGAGCACTGCTGGATAATGAGAGGGCAACTTCCAAGCTACTCTTGAATCGAATGAAATCAGAGCTTGAGAAAGAAAAATGGCATCAACTGAAATGGCAAGGGAGAGTCAAGGACTGGAAGTTCATGCAAAAGAAGTGTGTAGTTCAGAGTTTCAGGTCAGAAATGGGGCAGTCTTCTTTTGGACAATGAGCAACACAAAGAGGCTAGTGTTCACTTTTGGTTTCTATCAAAGTAATACTTGATCGTTTTTCCTTTCTGTGTGATATCACGCATGGTATCACATGTATCATGTGATTCCATTCTACATATCTACTTTCCATCCTGCAGAGAATTTATGGCAAGTGAAGAAATACAGAATCCCCCAACTGTGAATATGGAAATGCAAAAGTTGATAAAGGAGCAGATGGTACTCAGTGAACAGAGACTGAAGGTTTTGCAATATATTGGGTATGGCAAAAGAGGGTATAGCATAAAGGAAAACAATTGTTGCTGGAGTTAATGAAGGACTTGGCTACAAAATGCACTTTGCTTCCTGTCAATGTGTGATTGCTAAATGCAGCGGTAAGGCAGGGACTACATCTATTTCTGTACAGTTCTTTTGAATGGAAAAAATGCATTCTTGATTTTCAGTGCCCCAGCTACACTTAATAGGTGGCGATCCAGCTCTAAAAATGGAGGAATGCAGAAGTAAATCTTGAAACATAGTAGAAATGGGCAAAGATGGGTGGAGAGCTAGAAGTTGGTGCTTTTGTCAAGGCATTTTTTCTCCATGGCGTGGGATTTTATTTGCGTAATAAATTAAGAGAGGAGTCTGGATAGAAATCTAACGTTGCTACGTTTGAATATCCATCCTGATCACAAGACGCATTGTTGTGGGTGTGATGCATTATGATCTTTACAGGGAGGTTTTCTACCGTGGATGTAGGAACAAGGTAGATGACAGTTAGTTCCTTATCGGGCAGTAAACAGTTGGCCTTGAACAACAACAATCTCAGGTTTATTTTCATTGCCAAGATGGCTGTAAATAAAAGAAAGCCCAGTAGTATGGATATTCTGATTCATAATTTTATATTTGAAGTACTGACTGGTTTGTATTTTTGGATACCTGACTCTTGTTTCCTACTTTGATAGCACCTTGTTGCCTCCAACACGTGCCAAATCTGATGGAAGCGAATGGTGCAGAACTCTGGAGAATTGAAACAAAAGTCTAGGTAGGTCGGGACATCCTAAGAATAGTCTGGAATTCAAGCAATATTTTCTTTTCTCCCTGGCAACGATGAGGCAGACAGTTGCTTTGAGAGTGCATGTTTGCTCTATTCTTTGTTCCGTGTGTTCCCACATCCCTTCTCAGTTGCTTGGAGGTGGCAGTAAGAGCCAAAGAAGCTGCCTGTGGCATGGCTTTCCATTGGCCAGTACAAACACCTGTGCATGGTGAGATCTAGCAGGAACTGGCTAGGTTAGAATGAATCTGGGGGAAATCAAAAGTTAATTTTGACATGGATCCCTTCTCAATCATACAAAAATACTCCTTTTTAACTCTTGCAGAAGAAGAGGGGAAGTATGAGAAGAAGAGGGGAAGTATTGGAGATACTTCCTTTCTCTGTGTCCTTGCAGCATGCCTTCCCTCTCTGTGTCTGCCTTCTCTTGCTCCAGAGCACATCCTGTTGGGATGTTTGTAGCCTGTATGGTAGCAAAGAAGTTGGTAGTGATTGTAAGTACCTTGCTACTTTGAAGCATAATGATCAAGAGCTGTGTATGAAAATGTCTTGATTTCTTCAGCTGGTAGTGTCTGGTGTCTGTAGGCAAAGGTCTGTAGGCACTGCTGGGATCTGTTCCGTGTGCTGGGATTCAGCACATGGCCTCTGTCATGTTTCCATGTCACACTGCACTATGAAAGATGGGAATTTTGACTGTGGTCTGTTCCATAGCATTCAGACAGCCCTAATATGGAGTGCGTGGAGAAAATGAGCATCCAGTATGAGCTGGTCGAGGGCAAATGTCAGGAGAAAGGGCAGATGTGCAAGTTGAGTGCCACAGCTTTTGGCTGTGATAGCCGTGGTCCAATGTGTCATTCGAGTAAAATGCGTCTGAAGATGCACCAAACATGGAGATAACAAGTGGAATTCCTTTTTAACCTCCGCCTTACTCTGTTCAAAAAGTAAGCCATCCGTTTGGTTTCACAGTAGTAGTTGGTATTTGTACTTGAAATGTGGAAAAGCCCTAACAAATGTCGGTAATGAAGGGAGTGCTGTCCTACGTGAATGTGTAAGATGCAAGGAGTCTCAGCCCTTGTGCTAAATCTGTCTTATCTTGGGAAAGAAATTCCACCTCTGCCTCAATTTCTCCCTTTGTATCCAACCAGATGGTATTGTTTACTAATATAACAAGGCATGTAGGAGGCTGAATCTATCTCTGTCCATCACAAGAAAAGAAACACTACGTTTAGCCAGGCTCTCTGAAAGCCACACAGTATTTCTTCTGTGCATGTCAATAATTTGTTCTTCTTTTCCTTCAGATGACCCTGTTGGATATGAACATTTGCACAGCAGAAGATGATGAAGTTGTGCACTCCAACATGCTTCAGATGACTGAGAAACTAAAATGTAGGTTTGAAGAACTAGTGGAGTACGTGGATGTATGACGTTTCTTCCACCCACTGCCCACCTCACCTGGGCTACCGGCTAGCTCCGGGAAGCCTGTGTTGGTGAGTGGCCCCTCCCCGGCACCAGTCTGGGAGCTGCAGAAGAGGCCTAGCTACAGCTCTGCCTGGGCGAGTCATCAGGGAGGGACAAAGAGGCGCAGGAGAGACCTTTTACGGTTCTGGGGGAAGGGAATTATTGAAGGAAGAGGCAACAGGTCAGGAGGTTGGGAGAGGGAACCGCAAAAAGCAGTTTGAGGGGTTCTACACAGGCTTAAGTATGGGGGAGGAGCAAGGGGAGGACACAAAACTCAGTCCAATAACGGTAAACGGGGGCAGGTACAGAAGGCGGGGAAAGAGGTACATTGAGCCAATAAGGTAAACCGAGGGTGGAGATACATACAATATAACCAATCATGAATACCAAAGGGAATGCTTGACACAGAATATTCTAGAACAAAGGGAGGGGCTACAAAGGATTGACATCCAGTGGGGCAGGGTTTAGGGTGAGGGACAGGGAAGGTTCCAGATAAAGGGGAGGGGTTAAGGATGACTGATTAGGGCAAAGGCGGGAATGGGAAAAACCATTATGTACTTAACTTAGGGGAATGAAACTGGGACCAACCATCAACACAGAAGGAATATTAACATTAAAGAAGGCAACACAACAGATGTACGTTTCTTTTATTTGATGACATATATTTTCATCACTCCTTGGGATTAGTCTGTCCTTCCTGTGCTCCCACCTGCAATGCCTACTGCGTGGTAGGCTATTGATATCACCTTAGAAGGAGGTCCATAGTGTGACAAAACACTCCAAAGAAACAGTTTGGTGTGGAAGAGTTTCACGTGGAAGTGTTCATAATTCTTGTGTTTAGTATTTGTAATATAAATAGATTGTATTTTTAGGATCATTTCTATCTGAAATACATATGATAGCGATGAATGACGTATGGCCCAGTCTGCTTAAGATCAGACGTTAGGAATAGCTGGAAATGATTTCCCAAATGTCTTCCAACCTTTTCGATACAAAAAAAAAGTCGGGCAGTTGTTTCTAAAGGGATAAATCATAGAATGTGATTTGGTGCTTTATGGTGCCAGAATAAACAGAAGTTTTGATAATCTGCATTTTTAGCAGTTTACTTGGAGACTGATTTTTTTTACTCTCCAGATACAAGACACCATGTTGGATACCAGTCGTAAAATTCCAGGCAGCCTTTTATCGTCTTACATATCCTCTTACTCATTCATTTCACCTTCCAGCAGTTTAGAAAGAACTTGTTCACTTGAATGTTTTTCTTTGGAGTGATTTTAAGGAGACGGCTAAATGGCCATAATACAGGTGGAAACATAAAATCAAGGGTGTGTTATAAAGACAGGACTTCTTAATGCAAAGAGCCCTCTGAAATTCCAAACACCTGCTATAAAATTAAAAATGTAATCTTTGACTTTTAGATGGGAATTTCGACTCTTCAGTTTCATTCTGTCAGGTGCATTTTTGCTAACTGCTTGATTCACGCTGAATGGACAGTCCTGTCTTATTCTTGGTATGGCAACAGTGATAGAGATCACTGCTGCTTTGTGTAGAAAGTGGCTGCAAGTTGCTATTACGAGATCTTGTGCAGGTCTAGAGTCTGATTGGATGTGAGGTTCTCATTGTTTCAACAAGCAGCTTGGGGCGGCAGTGTCAGAGGTGTTCATTATCTAGGAAGATTTTCATAGGTGATGAGTTTTGCTGAGGTAGCTTTCTCTTCTGGGTGTAGAATATATGTGCATAATTAACTTACTTGAATCCTAAATAGCTGGGGAGATTTTAGTATCTACGAAGCCATTTTTACTAGCTTTTTTATGTGGCCTTAGATGATGAAAGTGATCTGGATACAATTTTAGATAAAAGCAAAACGGTGAGCTGTGAGGAAGAGCTGAAGGAGTATTTGGAGAACACCCTTTCTTCTTGAGATGAAATTAGAACAAGGTATGAATTTTGTATTGTCAACTTAAAAGGAAGAGCATCTTTGAACATTGGTTGTACTACTTAGGCCTTGTTTTAATGCTGTTGTGTGAAGGTATGGAAAAAGAGTACTTTTCATTTCATGCAAGCATATAGAATAATGTCCCTACTGAACAAGACACAGCTTTATGTCCAAGTCAAAGGCCAATAAACCAGAAAGGCTCCGCTGAGCACAGTGCAGAACTAACATGGAAGAAGGTAATTTGTCCTCTTATGTAAGCAGTGTTAGAATGGTTCCGCATCCAAAAGGAATGATGTCAAATGCTTCTTTGGAAATATTTTAACTTCTGTGCATTTCTTTCTTTGTAATGAACTAATCTGTAACAAGCCAGGACATGATTCTGTTCAGTAGAAACAGATCAATGGCAACATTTAGCCTAAAGGTTTTATGAGATTGATCAGGAAGTTCGATTTAGATTTAAAGGCACTGTAGTCATATTTAATTTTATTTCTCTCCCTACTTGAGTCTCTTAAACTGGGATCTTCAATTGGACAGGAACGGGACACTGAAGCAAATTGTAATGGATGACGTAATGGCTTACCTGGAAGCATTTTGTGGGAATTGATTCCTTCTAGGTATCCATCAGCCAGCATTTTAGTGTGAAGGAAATCTTCAAACAGGTAAACAAAAATTCCTGTTGGTTTAAAACCTGACTGCTATATTAATTTTTCACTTTTGAGAAAATTTTCATGACCTTTAAAATTCAGACTATATCAAGTATTGTTTCAGCCATTGAAGAAAGTGCTTTTGATAGAGATAGGAGAGGGAAACCAAAACATTTCTCAGAGCCACACTTTGAACTCTGTCCTTGTTACAAATGGCACTTGAGCAAATTCATTTGCCTTTGGAACAGAAAACGACAAGGTAACAGGCTTATCATTATGGATTTGAGTGTTCCAGGTTCTTCAGATAGTAAGTGATCTATTCAAGATGACCTCTTACTGAAATAGATCCATTTTGAGAAGGGATATGGATTTCTTAGAAGAAAGCAAATCCCTATGTTAAAACGGTGTGGTGGGTGTTTTTTGTTGTTGTTTTGCTTTTAGAACTTGCAAGGCACAATCGACTTCATAGTTCGAGATCCAAATAAGACCACGACATTCCAAACAGGTGTTTCTTTTTACTTGTTTTTCAATCGGTATATCTTTGGATTGTAACCAGTAGAACTGTACTTGAACTGGAAAGAAGTAGCTAAGGTTTCAGAAGTGGAACATACGGTGGAACAGTATGCTGAGAGCATTGTGCAAGGAGAGGAAAGAGGGGAAAATGGTAAGAGTTTCCTGAGTCGGAAGGGACCCCTAGGGATCGTCAAAGTCCAACTCCTGGCCCTGCACAGACACTCCAACAGTCCCACCCTCTGCATCCCTGAGAGCATTGGCCAAACACACATGGATCTCTGGCAGCCTTGGGGCTGTGCCCATTGCCTGGAGAACCTATTCAGTGCCTGACCAGCCTCTGAGGAAAAAAACCTTTCCCTGATAGCCAGCCTAATCGTCCCCTGACACAGTTCCTGGCATTCCCTTGCCTCCTGTCCCTGGTCGCAGAGAGCAGAGAGCAAAGCTGTCCCTGTGCTGCCCTTGAGAGGAGCTGAGAGGTCCCAAGTGAGGTGTGAGCTCAGTTTCCTCTCTGCAGCTGAACCAAATGCCCTCAGCCACTCTTTGTATGGCTTCCCCTCCAGCCTCTTCACTATCTCTGTGTCCCTCCTTTGGACATTTCTCCAATAGCCTGAGGTCTTTCTGACGTTGTGGCATCCAAAATTGCCCCCAGGGCTTGAAGAGAGCTCAGTCCCAGACCAGAGCAGAGCAGGACAATCACCTCCCTCTAGCGAGCGGTGCCACAAGATAGGGACAGTTGTCAAAAATCAGCTGGAGAAACAAATCTAACAGAGAAACAGGTGATCTAGGCACAGGAAATGGAAGAAGCAGAGGAAGAAGAAGATGAGGAGAGGATTCCTTGTAAAAGTGAAGAAAATGAGCATGCAGAACAGGGACTAAGCATTATGCAGGTAAGTGAGCAAGAGAATAAGTTTGAAAGTGAGGGCAGTTTTGTCCAAAAGGAGGAGGAATAGGAAGTCTTTTTGCTGAGAATGAATATAAAGGTTTTTTCCGTTTAGTTTGTATATGAAGCACCCAGGGCTGTGAATCATGGTTTTAAAAAGTTAAGGTTTTTGCTAAGAGTAGAAGTAGTTTCCATGACCGAGATGTAAGTTAGGTAGATAAATGGTAGGTTAATAATTTCTAGATGCTTAGGCTAGAGCTAATTGGTATAATTATCTGCTATTACAAATTTACGTACAGAAGAACGTAAAATAAGTAAACTGCTAACCATGAGGCACGGAGCCTTGGATCGTGCCAGAGGGTCACTGAGACCTGATGAAGACTCTCCTGACTTCAGCCTTCAAGACCACTGACCCATTTCGAGACCACTGACCCAATTCAAGAGAAGAGCTGTGTATGCGTGAAGGACTAATGGGCTCATTTTAATATGGGATGGGGATGGGAGGTGCTGGGGTTATGCATATGTGTTGTATGTAAGATCTTGGGGAATAAATAGATGGCAAAGAACCTTGTTCAGGGCCGACACGCCTTTCGGAGGTGACTCCCATGCCGCCTGCCGGTGAACAAACATACCACTTTATAACCTTAATTAGTTAGAGGTTCTTTGTCCTTGATTATACAGGGTTTTTTTAATGATTCAGCTCTAGATCCGTTTGTGGGAAAATGGAGTGTGTAAAGTTGCCAATTATTTCCGAGCGAATTTGGAGGTTTTTGGGGTCCCAGGCGAATTTTGGGTAGAATTCTGGGGATTTGGGGATTCCCAGGTTAATTGGGGGGGGGGCGATTTGGGGAGATCCAGGTGAGTTTTGAGGGGTTCCAGGTTGATTTTGGAAGAGAATTTTTGGAATTTTGGGGGATCCCGGGTAGCGAGGTTTGGGGTTCTCTTGGTTTGAAAGTAAAACCAGTGCGAGACTCCAAGTCAGTAATACAATTTAATAGGAGAAAAGAGAAAAAATAAAATACATGCAATAATATAAAAGAAAAACCACCAACAAAGTCAGAAATACAACCTGACACCCTGTCAGTCAGGGTGTTGGTAGCAGTCCGTATAAATGGTGGCTGCAGTCCTACTGGATGACAATTGTGGTTCAGTTGAAGCAGTGCTCCTGTAGAAGGTGCAGTTTTCCTCCGAAGATCCAGCGATGATGTGGAAAAAATCCGACTTTCCTCTGGGATCCAGTGGAAAGGACTGCCTTGGTGTTCCAAATCTCAGTTTTTATCTAGGTAGGAAATGTTTGGCTCCTCCCCCTGGCTGGAGCATCTCCCAATGGCATGATGTAATCTTATAAGTCACACAAGAGGACTTAATGGCCCATTAACAGCATATATCTTCTGGAGGAAGGATGGGTTGTGAAAAGATAGCGATGATCATCCCCCTGATCTTATCAGATTGCACATCAGCAGGGGATATCTCCCACAGAAATAAGGATCACCACCTCTCCCACATTTTAACACATGGTCATAGAATACAAATTTTTGCATTGTACCCCAGGACAGGGGTGAATTTCTAGAATGTTGGGACTCCCAGTTGAATTTTAGGGGGAATTAGTGGAATTCTAGGGATCTCAGGGGAATTTTGGGGGGAATTTGGTGAATTTTAGGGTATACATGTGAATTTTAGGGTTCTCAGGTGAGTTTTGGGGATGCCAGGTGGATTTTGGGGTGAACACTGTCGATTTTAGGTTATCCAGCTGAGCATTTGGTAGTCGTGGGAGAATTTTGGGATGAATTTGGGGGGATGCATGTCGATTTCCCAGGGAATTTTGGTGATTTTTGGGAGTCCCAGATGGGTCTTTGAGCGAATTTGGTGGATTTGGGTGTATTTGGGTGGGTTTGAGGGGGACTGGAGACATTTTGGGGTGAATTTGGGAGGTGTTGGGGGGACTGGATCTTGGGGGTGATTTGAGGGATTTGGGGGGTTGCAGGTTGGATTTTCTGAAATACCCTGGTATTTGGGTGTCCCCCGTGAATTTTGGGGTGAATTTGTGGAATTCTGGGAGTTGCCAGGTGAGTGCTGGGCATCCCAGGGGGGACTTGAGGGTGAATTTTGGGGATTTTGGGTTTCCCAGGTGAATTTCTGAGGTGAAAACTTTCAAAAAGTTTTTTTTGAAAACAAGTTAAAGCCAGAAGGTTACTGAAAATTAAGAGATGTGATGCTCGAAGGTAATATGCAGACAATACAAAGCGAGAAAAATTATGGGATAAATACAGTGGTAACACATGAGTGTGTGAGGATGGGATCAGTATAGCTAAGGCTCAGTTGAAGCTGAATTTGGAAAAGCAGGCCAAAAATAAGAATAATAAAGGCACCTACATGTATTTCAGTGGGAAAAGGAAGATGAAAAGAAACCTATCACACATCCCCTATTCCCCCCCCCCCCCACCCCCATAAGCCAGACAGGACTAGTGACAACAGACAAGGAGAAGGCTGAAGTACTCAACAAGTGTTGGTCTCAATTTTTACTGCCAGTCACTATTTCCACATCTCTCAGGTTATTGGACTGGTGGACTTGATTCTAAGCCATAGTAGCAGGTCAGCTTTCAGACCACTTGAGGAACCTGAACATGCAAGGTCATGGGACCCAGAGGCATGTCAGGGCCCTGAGAGAACTGGCAGCTGTAGTTGCTAAGGTGCTTCCTCCATCATATTTGAGAAATCAAGGCAACCAGCTGAAGCCTCCAGACACTGTGTTGTATTGACTCCAATACTCTTGGTCTTTTTTGTAAATCTTAGAGCTCTGAGTCAATTTCTGCAGAGGATTCCCAATGCAGTTTCAAAAATGGAATCTTTGTTATTGGTCCTCATGTTGATCTTGGATATTTCCATTTTCTGCACTCCTATATTTTCGAAACATTTGTAATGACTGAAAAGAAAGCTGAGACGATGCATTATGCTCTTTCCAGTGATATAAATGGACCAGTATTCTTTTCAGACAAATATATTTTTGCTGTGTCTAAGCACATGTGCATACCTGTCTTTGATTTATGTGTCCAGGTTTTGGCAATGGGGCAGCCACAGAGCCGTCCCGTGACAATGGCCCAGGTGCTGCCCTGTCCCGCTTTCTTCCAACAGGTTCCACTTCAGGATGTCCTCCCTGCTGAGAGAAGAGGCTGGGACAGCACCTTTAGAAATGTGACTTCCTGGTTTTCTTTGTTTTGTTTTGTTATTTCTAAAGTTACTAAAAACATTAACCTTGATTATTTATGTGTTGGGTTTGGGGTTTTTTTCAGTTTTGGGTGGGTTTTTTTGTGGGCTTTTTTGGGGCTTTTTTTGTCTCTTTGGGGATTATTGGTTGGGGTTTTCTGTGTGTTTGTTTGGTCTGCTTTTTTTTTTTGTTTATTTGTTTGTTTGTTTGTTTTTTATTACGGTTTTGTAGATTTTTTTAAGCAAATTGATTGGAAAACTGAATAGTCCTCCACTATAGTCTCCTGGATTCACCTGAGACTCTTCCTAGGCATCTCCCTGATCCTTTTTGCAATGAGTCTCACATCATTCTCCTGAGGAAACTGTCTGCTAATGGTTTGGATGGGTGGGCTGTTTGCTGGGTGGCAAACTGGGTGATGGCCCGGCCCACAGAGTGGTGGGAAATAGAATTCATCCAGCTGGTCCCCAGGGCTCAGTCTTGGGCCCAGTCCTGTTTAATATCTTTATCAGTGATCTGGACAAGGGGATAGAGTACACGCCCAGGAAGTTCACAGATGACGCAAAGTTGGCTGTTAGAGTTTTTTTCTTCTGGAGGACAGCAGGCTCTGCTTCTTCTTCCTCCTGTTCTGAGGTCGCTGCTCCCTCTTCATCCCTCATTAAGTGTGCTGATTTTGTCACTTGGATGAGAAAACAAACAATTTTAGCAACAATACTAGTGGCAGGGTACAAGAAAGGAAGAGTTCACATGAATCCCCCCCCAAAAACAGACAATACCTGATGGCTCCTCTGCCCAGCTTACTGAATACACCAGAACCCGTTGTCCCCCAAAGATACTCCCTTCTCCCTACCCCAAGCAATGATGTGAGATGGAATAGAATAACTAAGATTAAGATTCTCCCTATCTAACTCCATCATACTTCGATTCTGGGAAAGAATATTTCTTGAAGTTCTATCATTTCAGATCATTTGGATTTGAATTTGCATACTAAAAAGTCTAGGCAGAAACTCATGACAATATTAATAGCCCATTCCAGAATGTCTGAGATGATATACACTTCTTTCAAGAGAATGTGATAACTCGCGTGACTTCTCCAGAATTTCAATGAACAGCGGGAGTAGTCTACAAGATTCTTGCTGCCATCTATATTTCCTGGTATTTGGCTGGTCTATGTAAGCCAACCAGCAATTCAGCAGAGGGAATATTAGTGTGATACTTGATGGTATGTGAGATGGAACACAGTAATTTATGCCTTTTTCCATAGTGATAAACCTGTAAAGAAAGCTCCATAATGCTCAGACAAGGAGGCTGCTGGACTTCAAGCAGCAAAGGCCCAAAACGAACCAGTGAAAAGGTGTCATTGGAAAAATAAAAAAAGCCAAGTGGGGAGCAAAGTGATACTTAAGGGCAGTTTACTGAAAGAGGAAATCTAGTGAAAAAAAAAGTCCAAAAGTGAAGGAAAATGAAGGAAAATGAAACTAAGGAAGGAAATCAATCTCAGCTCATCATTTCAGACGCTAACAAGTTGTCATTGCAATGATGCATAAAGTGAGAAATAATAAATATGTCTGCGCCAAAATCTGAAATATGAACTTTATTGCATTCTGTCTTTCACGGAATCATACAACAGTCTGTGATTAAAGATCATCCAGTCCAACTTCCTTGCCAGATAGATCTTACAGTCGATCAAATTGCTCAAGACTAGGCAAACTGATAAGGAGCACTCTCAGTGATGGGGCATTCACAATTTCTCTGGAACACCCGTTTGAGTGTCTCACCAGTTTCATTGTAGAAAAGGTTTTCCTTTTAGCCAATCTAAACCTAGTCTCAGTTTGAAAGCAAGGCCCCTTGTCCTGTTTCTGCAAACCTTCCTAAAAAGTCTTTCTCCATTTGTCTTATACCCTCTTTACATATTCAAGGGCCACCATACTGTCTCTCCAGAAACCTCTCTTCTCCAGGCTAAAAGAATCTACTTTTCACAAGAACCAGGTCATAAACTGAGATGGAAGACATCTCAGGAGATCAGATCATCGAACAGCTCAGCGTAAGAATAGCTCTGAAGTCAGATCAACTAGCTTAGGGCTGTGTCTGAATTTTGAAAATTACCAGGAATTGAAATGCTTCAAGGAAGAGAACTCTGGGTGGCTCCAGAAACAGCCTGAGAAACTCGAGCAAACTCGAAACCTCAGAAACTACCACTGCTTTCTCTCCCTCAGCCCAAGCAGTCACAAAGAAGAAGTGTTCCCAGCAGGCTGGGATAGCACACATATACACTACATATACATGACAGGCATCGCCAGCAGCCACATCCTGCTCCTTTCTGTGGCTGGCAGGAGTGAGACTGGATGTTTACATGTGGGCAAACTGGGTCCCTCCATCAGCTCAGACACTCAGCCTGCCCAGTGACCCCACTGATTTCCAGTATTCGCAGTGTCCCAAGGCCACAGCACTACTCCGCTTGCTGTCACAGACCATCACACGCCTCCTAAATCAGTCAGGACTCCCCTGGTCCCACAGCCAGCACCCCACTTGCTCTCCCCCGGGCCACTGCCATTGTTCACCAACTTCTCCACTTTGATCTTTGCTGGTGCTCTCAACACTGGCACACCCAGATGTTCTGTAGCTGTTGTCTCCTGGTGGAAAGGACTTGTAAAGCCATGTTAACAAACAGGACTTCCACAACCTTTCAAAGCAACCTTTTCTGGGGTATGAACAATCTCATTCAAATGTCAACATTTCTTTTCCCATATGTGAAATCAGAATTTCCTTCTTCCGGGCATGCCCAAAAAAAGGCACAAACTGCATTGTGCCTTCTTTTTCACATGCTGACTTGTTTGTAAACAATGCTAGGAGAATACCTGTTTTGATCCAAGCTCATCTCTGGCCCTTATAGTGCTTTAGGTAGTTAGTTTTGCTTTGCTATTTACTTGATGTTCCATTGAATTGTTGAATCATAAACAGACTATCTGTCTGTATAGCAGCATAGCAGTGATGAATAAGTGCAAGAGAAGGAGCAAGGTGATTGTTTGCTAGACTCTTCCTAGAAACTGAGAAATCTGTTACTTAATGCTGACCACAGCAGATGGAGGAAGCATCCTACATGATGACAAAGCAATGAAACTATAATCACTTTTATGATTACAGCCAAGGCACTGCTTTTGCCACCATAAGTGGAGTGCAGGGAATCTTAAAAGACAACACTGTAACTGTTGTCCATGCTCACTGAGAAAATAATGCTTTTACAGCGGAGCAGGTCTCACCGCAGCTAAATCATTGCTTCAACTGTACACCGCATTCAAAAAAGCCCACAAAAACACAAATGTAAGTATTTGGAACCCAACGGAATCTCGGATGGTGACATCAGCTCACTTTGGATTCTTTCCAAATTCTCAATTCCATTTTCTTCCGAGCCAATTATCCCACCTAACCTGAGATGTAATTTATGGATTTGCAACACATCTAGTTACCTTAGAATTAGATTGCCACTAGGCAAAAAGACAGAAACAAGCAGTTAATTTCAGACTGAAACCAAGAGTGTTTGAAAGAGCAATACTTGGGTGAAACTATTCTTAATAAAATCCAAACTTTTAGGACTTAGCCATGTATTTTTGGAGGGGGAAAAAGTTTTATATCCAAAAGTCCCTATGGAACAGTCACTCAGTGCAATGTGCCTGGAGAGGAGCTCTCGGTCGTCATTCAAGGAACGATTTGTCACAGCAGAGGGAGCAGGAGCACGAGATGGCCGACAAGAAGGGACAGTGAAGAACTCTCTGTCTGTCTCTGTCTCTACTCAGTGTAGAACGTCTCTGCCCTGGCACATTTTCGTGTGCGATATGTCCCTCCAGGACTTCGGTCCTTGCGAAGCTCTATGTACTGTGAGCTCTGCTACTTGCAGCTGAGAAGGACCATGGAGCTAGTAGCGAATTTGGAGAGCTTTGAGCACGTAGCCAAGGAGCGAGAAGTGCCCCTGCAATGCGGTGCTAATAGCAGCTTCCTCGCGGTGGGGGCGAGCTCCGGCCACAAGACCTTCTCGTCCTGGCAACAGATCTCTGTGAAGGGCTTAGGCAAAAAGCTTTCGTTTTCAATTCGGACAGCGAGAGAGGCAGACTGTTGCACGGAGCTCTGAGAACAACGGTGCACGTCCTAGGCGGGCTTGGGCAGAAGCAGCGTTTTCGAGTGCTTGGCTGATGGCACACTGCTGGCTGTGTGGCACCGCTTCAGCAACTTGTGTCTGCCTCTCACTTGCCTTCCGACATGACCGTAGCAGTCGAAAGGAGCAAGCTGAGACACTGTGTTGCATTTCCTAGGTGCATTGTAAATGGCACATTCCGTGGCCCCTGCTATGCCTTGTAACTTGGTCCCTCTCCCCTCCTGGCCATACAGGGCTGGTTGGGATCCAATTTCTCCTCGCCCCCCTTTTCAGACCCTAGAAAAGACCTGTACCCCCTGACCTCTGTCTCTTTCTCCCTCTCTTTCTCCCTCTTTTCCTCGTGACCCACAAGAAATAAACCCTGCAACTTCATCAGGGAAAAGAGCCTCTTTTGTTATCTTTTTAGGTCCATGAGGCAAGGGCCCAGGAGGCTTCATCCTAACATCTGAGCTAGACCGGAGGAAAAGGTGAAGACCCCATTTTTAGGTCCGAGAAAAAGCCTCAGTTGGCCCCCCAGCTTGGATGGTCTCTACAGAGCACCTCACGTCCGGCTGTGACTCCTATTTTCGGGATTCGAGTAGCCTTGGAGCTGATCAACTAGCTTAAATTTCTTTTAGCTGCTTTTTGTGCAGTTTGAAGACTTTTAAGCACAAACCGGGAGCCTGTCGGAATCCCAGGTAGGTCGGTTCTGCATGTAGACCCACTACAGTTACACAGTCGCCTCTGCCTGCAAGAAAAAAAAGGTGAGTGGAAGCCTCCTTTCGCGGCAGGTGGGTTCCCGGAGCTCTGCGGGGAGGTCTCACTGGTGGCATTTTGCAGGCGCAGCTCAGCTATCGGGAGGAAAGGTGGCGCGGGCGTGTGCACGGCATGCACGGCTCAGCAGTCCAAGGCCACGTGGTATGGCGCACGGCCTGGAGGGGGCTGGACGCAGTCACCCCAGGCGCGGAGCGGCAGGCAGGCAGCTTTGATGGGTTTCAAAGCAGTGGCACGGTGTTTTTTTTCAGTTTTTTTGCGGTTTTTGCGTTTTTTTGCGGCAGGGTCGGTCCCTACAGCGGCGCGGGGGCCACGTGGGTTTTACCGACAGAAACAGCGAAAATAACATCCGCTCCGCAGCCAGTAAAGCCTATAAACCGTGGTGTACTTCGCACGTTTTAACAACTAACTCCTTTCCTGTGTTTTTAACTGTAGTGGGGTAGATATAGTGGCAAATTGCTAAACATCATGGGCTTACAGCAATCTGCCTTACAAAAGAGTATAAGAAACCAACTAAGGGAAATATTAAATTCAGGAAATGTTTTAATATCTAATAAAAAATTAGCCTGTTTTGCCAGCTGGCTGTCTGTTGAATAAAGTGACCTTGAATTGCAAAATATGAATCCAATGTCATTTTGGCATGAAATAGGGGATTTATTAATTTTAAAAGTGGAAAATGGAGATAAAACAGCTGCTGTATTCCTCCCGATTTTCTTACAAATTCAGAAACTTTTAATTCAGACAGAAAACAACAGACAGCAGCAGCAAAACGGTTCAGACTCACCTTCCCTTTCCCCAAAACCCTATAACCCGGACCTGGAGGGGACCCACGGGTCTCCCTGGGAGACGCAGGGCACTCAGCACAGCTGTAGCTGTTCTGAGTCCCTGGGTCCCCCCCGGTATACCGGTTCTGAAAAATTTTCAAAAATTGTCAGCACTCCTTCCTTGTTCCCTTCCCCTCTGGGCCACGGCCAAGTGGCTATGTGTGTTGGGGTCGGAGTCCAAGATAGCTCTGGCCATGCGGTAGACCGCGTGGGGGGGGTCCCATATGGTGGCAGCCACCTGTCTCCTCCTTCATCCCACAAACCCCTTCACCCTCCGGTCCCTGCCCCTAACCTTGTCCCCTCCCATAACCCATCCGTGCCCTCTGTTCCACTGCCCCCTTCCCCCTCCAAGATCCCGCCCACAGGTGTTGCAACCCTGAATCCCACAACCCCTATCCCGCTCTGGTTTCACATTCATTCTATCCAAGCTGCCGCAGGGTGGGGGAGGGCAGTGGAGCCCCTGCTGGGTTCAGTGCCGGTGTGGGTGGGGGGAGGGGGATCAACTCACAGCCCCTGTGGGACGGATGGTGTCCCCTTGGTGGGGGGGGGGGGGTGGGCAGCCTCCCGGGCCGGGTGGGGGGGGGCGTGATGCCCAGCCCTGAAAGTCAACACCAGAGAAAAGAGTATATACTATCAGTTGCTCCTGTAGTTTATCTCGGTAACAGAAATGTTAGAAGAAGTTATCAACCTTTGTCCTACCAAGATAAAAAGAAATTTGTAAAGTACAGAAAGAATTTGGTAGAAATAGTGAAATCTTTAAAGGCATGATGAGAGCCACCTTTAACTCAAACGAACTGGTTCCATATGATATCAAAGAGCTTTTCCGATGTTTGTTAACTCCTTCAGAATATGATCTATGGGAAAGCCTGTGGAAAAGATCTTTGAAAGTGCTTTTACTAGAGCTTTTAAAAAGCTCAGATGATGCAAAAGATGCTGATAACAATGACATAACATATGAACACCTATGTGGGGAAAAGGATTGGCATTGCCCCGAAAGCCAAACCAGAGTACTATCCAAGTCTGTCCTGGATAAAATATGCAATGTTGCAGAAAAGGCTTTTAATCAATTACCAACAATAGATTCTAAAGGCAGTTATGTTAACATTAAACAGTTTGCTTCTGAGAATTTCTTACAGTTTGTGGACCGCCTTCGTGCGCAAGTAGAAAGACAGGTGTCTGATCCAGTGGTACAAGCTGAATTAATTAAAGAGATGGCTCAGAGGAATGCTAATGAAACCTGCCGTAGGGTTATTCTTGGCCTTCCCCTAGAGCCAGCACCTAGCTTAGCACAGATGATAGAAGCCTGCGCCAGGAAATCTGTACTGCTCAGTGGACACAAGAGAAATCCAGGACTGGCACAACCAAAGACCATGGCAGCTGTAACACCAGAAGCCAAGAAGCAACCAATGTCACCAGAGCAGCTGCAGCACATCCTCTGCTTCCAGTGCAAGCAGCCAGGACACTTTGCCAGAGACTGTCCACACAAGCAGAAACAGAAGAAGGCCAACAAACAAAAAAACTAGCTTTACAGCGCATATCCGCCATTAACACAATAGCGCGCTCGGCTATAAATGCGGCGGGCTCCACACTCCCAAAGGATTCACTCTTAATAAACAAAAAGGGGGAGGATGGGACAGAGGGTGTGGGGATGCATGGCAATCAAAAGATTAAATGTTCAATTAACAAGGTTTGGAAGCCACTAGGCCGTTTTAGGCTTGTGACTACCAGAGGTTTTCATTTCAGGTCACCTGATTGGACAGTCATTACAGTGGACTTACCTAACAGTACACAGGACGTGATGTTAAACCACATGAAACTGGACAGTGAGTGCTTTGTTGTCGGGGACACAGCACACACACTCCCAGAGACTGAGGTGGTTCCCATGACCATCAAGGGAAGCATAACTAGCCTCATTCTCCTGGCACGATGTCCTCTACCACCATATTACCTGGCTGAGGGACAAATCCTCGCCCAGGCCATTCCTGTTCCAGTGGAGGTCCCAGCAGATGGAAAATCACCTGAAGTCTACTGGGCAGAAGTGGTGGGTGAGGACAAAGCTTCTCTGGCATGCAACCTAACCCGTGGATCAGATCACCTCCATGTGGAGGGGGTACTGGACACAGGTGCTGATGTGACTTTCATACCCGAAAGGATGTGGCCGTCACATTGGGAACTTCAGCCTGTGGCTGGCAGAATCCAAGGTGTAGGAGGAGTAAAATTGGCAAAAATATCAAAAAGCATCGTACAAATTGAGGGGCCGGATGGAAAATTGGCTAGCATCCGTCCATTTGTTAAAGACTATAAATGCCCTCTATGGGGGAGAGACACCATGTCCCAGTGGGGGGTAAAATTGATTATTCCTAAAACTCCTCGGGACTTTTAGAGGCGGCCACTGTAGAGCGCCCTACCAAAAAATTGAAATGGCTAGATGATACCCCAAAGTGGGTAGCACAGTGGCCGATGAGTAAGGAGAAGCTCAGGGCGCTTGAGGAGCTTGTGGAGGAACAATTGGCTAAAGGCCACATAGAAGAGACCACAAGTGCGTGGAATTTTCCGGTTTTTGTGATAAAGAAACCGGGAAAGGACAAGTGGAGGCTGTTCCATGACCTCCTGGAAATAAAGAAAGTAATTGAGGACATAGGGGCCTCTCCAACCTGGAATGCCTTCTCCAACAGTGCTTCCTAGAGATTGGCAATTGGCTGTTCTAGACATCAAGGACTGTTTCTTCCACATTCCCCTACACCCAGAGGATGCCACCCGGTTCACCTTCTCGGTTCCTACCATCAATCGAGAAGCCCCAATGAAGCGCTACCACTGGAAGGTTTTTCCCCAGGGATTAAAATGTAGTCCCTCCATCTGCCAGTGGCATGTGGCCTCATTGCTGTCCCAGGTGCGTGCCCAGAGAGGGGAGGCCATCATCCTTCATTACATGGATGATGTGCTAGTGTGTGCCCCCGATAACTCTCTACTCCAAGACAGACTTGACCTAGTGGTTAAAGTTTTAACCTCTGCTGGATGTGAATTGCAGGAGGACAAAGTCCAAAGGATGCCACCTTGGAAGTACCTGGGCTTGGAAATTACTGCACGGACCATTGTTCGGCAGAAATTGGAAATTAATTGTAATCCAAAAACCTTAGCAGATATCCATTCCCTGTGTGGGTGGTCATTGAATTGGGTCAGGCCCTGGCTAGGCCTCACTAATGAGGACCTAGAACCTCTCTTCAATTTATTGAAGGGGGAGAGAGAGCTGCTTTCTCCTAGGGAACTGACCCCAGAGGCAAAGACGGCAATCAAAAAGGTACAAAAGACTTTAGGAGAGAGGCAAGCTCACCGTTACCAGCCCGAGCTGCCCTTCATATTCATTGTCCGAGGGAAACTGCCTCGCTTACATGGGTTAATATTCCAATGGATCAAGGAGCAGAGAGAGTCACTCTTAATCATAGAGTGGGTCTTCCTCTCCCACCAAAGATCCAAAACTATCACTACGCCACAAGAGTTAATAGCTCAGCTGATTCGGAAAGCAAGGATGAGACTGTATGAACTAGCTGTTTGTGACTTCACCTGTATTCACCTCCCTGTTAAACTGTCTGAGGAGGGAAGGAGCTCTCCTGAAAGATTGACTAAAGAGATGTTTGAGCACTTGCTCCAGAGCAACGCCAGTCTCCAATTAGCCCTGGACAGCTACAGAGGACAAATATCAGTCCATGCCCCGTCTCACAAGCTGTTTAATGAGGAATTCCACCTCATTCCTCGTGAGGAGTCGGAGACCACTCAAAGCTCTCACAGTGTTCACGGATGCATCCGGGGCGTCGTACAAGTTGGTGATGACTTGGAGAAATCCTCAGACTCAGCATTGGGAAGCTGATGTTGAGTTTGTGGGAGGATCACCCCAGATAGCTAAACTGGCAGCAGTCCTGAGAGCCTTTGAGAAGTTCTCAGAGCCAATAAACTTGGTAACAGACTCAGCCTATGTAGAGGGGGGTAGTGTCCAGAGCGGAGCAGGCAGTGCTCAGAAACATCGAAAATGAGCAGCTTTTCAGGTTGCTTTCCAAACTAATTTATTTGATTTCTCATAGAGAACACCCGTTCTATGTGATGCATGCGAGATCACACACAGATTTGCCAGGCAAAATTGCAGAAGGGAACCGTCAGGCAGACTCCCTTGCAACCCCAGCAGAACAAGCAACCCCAGCAGAACAAGCACGCCTTCCTGTCATCTTCCAACAGGCAAAGCTGAGCCACCAGCAGTATCACCAGAATACACCAGGTCTAATGCGTCAGTTCCAGCTAACACGGAGTCAGGCTCGAGCCATTGTGGCCACCTGTCCCAACTGTCAGCTGCACACCATGCCCTCAATAGGCATGGGGGTAAACCCCCGAGGTCTAGGTAGTTATGAGGTATGGCAGACAGACATCTCACACCTTCCTAGTTTTGGTCGCCTCAAATATGCGCATGTTCGCATTGACACATATTCAGGCGCAGTCTATGCCTCTGCCCATGCAGGAGAAAGGGCAATGCTCGCCAAAAAACACCTAGTGCAAGCCTTTTCAGTATTGGGCATCCCTAAGGAAATGAAAACTGATCAGGGCGCAGCATATAAGTCCAAGGAGTTCCTGGAATTCATCCAGCAGTGGGGAGTGGAACATAAAACTGGCACCTCTCACTCCCCCACAGGCCAAGGTGTAGTTGAGCGAGCCAATCAGACGCTCAAGCAGGTTTTGGCTAAACAGAGCAGTTCAACTGTGTGGATGTCTCCACAGCAGAAGCTCTGCTAAGCCATGTTTACTATCAGTTTCCTGAATTGTTCATTTGAGAAGATGAGTCCACCTGTGGTACGTCACTTTAACAGTGGTAAACAGTTCAAGTTATCCCAACATCCTCCAGTTTTGATTAGGGACCCAGAAACCTGGGAAATCAAAGGTCCCTATGAGCTCGTTACCTGGGGGCGCGGCTATGCATGTGTATCCACTCCCTCAGGCCCTCGGTGGATTCCCCAAATGTAGGTAAAACCGTATGTCCCCAAACATGCTGCTCCAACTGAGGGGAACGAGGAGCAGGTGGCTGTGGCTTCAAAAAGAAGACGCTGCCAGAAAAAAGAAAAAGATATCCTCCTAAAGGATGACATTCCAGCATATAGAGTCTTTTAACAGGTTTTATAATGTTTGTCTTTCCTTTTAGAGAAAAGCTTCCCTTCTCTAGGTCCTGTGATGAACCCCATTCAAGTTGTCTACCTGTTAACACTGAACAGTTTAGCAGCTGCATGAATCGTCCTTCAGCCACATCAAAACATCTAGAAGAACCTGGCACACACACTCCAGAATCGTGCGGGCATAGATTTTCTCCTACTACTGCACGGACATGAGTGCCAGGAATTTGAAGGACTTTGCTGTATGGACCTGACCTCAAGAGCTCCTAACATCCATGCTACCCTAATCTGAAGATTGGTTCAATGGACTGTTCAAAGGCTGGGGATTCACAGGGTGGTGGGCAAAGTCATAATTTAAATGAAACTAATATCCTTCTTTCAATTTTTTTAAAACAAAAAACGGGGAGATATTGCATTTCCTAGGTGCATTGTAAATGGCACATTCCGTGACCCCTGCTATGCCCTGTAACTTGGTCCCTCTCCCCTCCTGGCCATACAGGGCTGGCTGGGATCCAATTTCCCCCCCCCCCCCCCCCTTTTCAGACCCTAGAAAAGATCTGTACCCCCTCACCTCGTTCGCTTTCTCACTCTCTTTCTCCCTCTTTTCCTTGCGACCCACGAGAAATAATCCCTGCCACTTCATCAGGGAAAAAAGCCTCTTTTGTTATCTTATTTAGGTCCCTGAGGCAAGGGCCCAGGAGGCTTCATCCTAACACCTGAGCTAGACCGGAGGAAAAGGTGAAGACCCCATTTTTAGGGCCGAGAAAAAGCCTCAGCACTGCTGCTTGTGCTGCTCCTTGGTTCCCTTGCAGCCCGCTGTTAAAACATTGGCGGTCACTTCTAGGCGCCGAGTTGCAGAGAGAACCACGGTAAATGCCGCGGAGAAGGGAAATGCAGAGTGCAGCGAGGAGCTGTACGTGGCTTATGTGCAATAAGTAGAAGGTGAACCTAGGCACTGCCTCTTCAGTCTGGCCCCCTCTGCTGTGCTAGCAACTTTTGCAAGTCAGCAAAGGGAGCTGCAAGTATGTAGAATGGAGGGCAGTGAGACACCGTGTGTTATGCGCCCTTTCGGGGCTGCTTGAGAGAGGACTACTTTAAGATCGCCTTCTTCTTCATCGCATGGAGTACACCACAGCGAAGGTGTGAGGAAGGCCACTGGCCCAGCTTTTGCCCTGGCGTGCAACGGCTGTGTGCTACTTTTCCAAGCAGCAAGAGCACTGTGAAGTGAAAGCGATTGTGAAGGAGCTCTTTGGCTGCTCGTGTGCTCTTCACTGCACTGCTCCCACAAGCCCGGTGCCATGCGGCTTCGTTTTTCGCCTTCTGCCGTCCGGACAGAGCTGAACTCCAGCGCTCAGTTTCAGCTCTGCCCAACAGCTTGTCCTCAGTTCTGGGGGCAAGCAAGCCCTGTTGCCTTGGCTCCTAGTGCAAAGTCCCCAGCAAGCTCTCACTCAATGCAATTCACCGGGAAAGACGCTCTCGCTCGTCTTTCAAGGAGCCATTCCTAACAGCAGAAGCAGCAGAAGTTCAAACTGGATGACGAGAAGGGACAATGTAGAACACGTCTCTGTCCTGGCACATTTTCGTGGGCTATATATCCCTCCAGGTCCTCCGTCCATGTGAAGCTCTAAGTACTGTGAGCGCTGCTACTTGCAGCTGAGAAGGACCGTGGAGCTAGCAGCGAATTCGGAGAGCGCTGAGCGCGTAGTCAAGGAGCGAGAAGTGCCCCTGCAATGCGGTGCTAATAGCAGCGTCTTTGCGTCAGGGGCTGTAAGGTTCGGTCCGAAGTTCCCCTCGATTTTGCCTCCTGACCGTCTCAAGGAGACCTCGAGGACCCCCACACGGGCTGACTCTGAACAATGGTTTCCTGGCCCGGCCAAGGCGGATGCTCGTGACTGTGTGCTGGTGTATTGTGTTCACGGGGCTGTGCTGTCATGGCACCAACCATAGGTTGTGTTGTACCACCATCTGAGGAGTGCTTGACCGTACCTGTCTCCTGCAGCACCACACAATGGTCCATAAATCTTCCCACCTCTTGGCCAGAGGCCACTCGCTTTGGAGAAGGACTATAAAAGAGCGATCCTCTGAGAAAGACCCTTTGATATCTCTCCACTGATGAAGACCCATCTACCCCCTGGAGAAGACCCCTGAGATCTCCCCACGGACGAAGACTCGTCTATCGGATGACCCGTGAGGACGCCCGTCTCGTTTGTTGGTAGCTATTTCCCCATCCCTTTCTTTCCTTCCCCTCTCCCTATACTTTGTTTCCTATACCTGCTACGGCTTTTTCCCGGCCCAAAACAGAGTCTTTCACCCTCCTCCGGTCTAGCTCAAGTGTTAAAATAAAATTCCCCTGGGCCCTAGCCACAAAGACGTAGTTAAGATATCAAAAGAGGCTCTTTCCCCTGATAAAGTTACAGATTTATTTCTCGTGGGTAGTGAATGAAAAGGGAAGGGAAAAGAGCGGGGGAAGAGAGAGAAAAGAGGGGGAAGGACAGGGTAAAAGCGTGGGGGGGGAAAAGAGAACGGGGGAAGAGAAAAAGCGTGGGGGAAGAGAGTGAGGGAAAAAGGGGAGGCACGGGGGAAGGGCGCTTGGGGGGAAAAAGAGAGCGAGGTCAGTGGGTCCTGACCTTTTCTAGGGTCTGGAAAGGAGGGGGCGGGGAGAAATTGGATCCCAGCCAGCTCTGTGTGGCCAGGAGGGGAGAGGGACCAAGATACAGGGTACAGCAGGGGTCACGGGATGTACCATTTACAATGTATCTAGGAAACGCAACATCTCCCCGTTTTTTGTTTAACAAAGTTGAAAGAAGGATATTGGTATCATTCAAATTACGATTTTGCCCACCACTTGTAGCTGGTGGGAGGGTTAGATTGTTTCAAGTCTTTCATTTCTATGTGATTGACTACTGAGGTAGAGGGAATGAGACTATGAATAGCCTTGAAAACCAAGTGACGTAGGATCCCCAATGCCATTATTACAAGGAAAAGAATAACAAAATTAACATAATTGTTTTGACTATAGATGTCCACCACCCTGTGAGTCCCCAGCCTTTGAACAGTCCATTGAACCAATCTTCAGATTCTTGCTTCACTTGTCCGATTAAGTTGTTCATGTTTCGGGGGGCAGCATGGATGTTAGGAGCTTTCGAGGTCAGGTCCATACAGCAAAGTCCTTCAAATTCCTGGCACTCATGTCCGTGTAGTAGCAAGAGAAAATCTATTTTCTTGTTGGAGCATCTGTGCCAGGGTCACCCAGGTGTTCTGACGTGGTTGAGGGACAATCCATGCAGGTGCTAGACTGTTCAGTGTTAGCAGGAAGACAGCTTGGATGGGGTTCATCACGGGACTGAGAGAAGAGAAGGTTTTCTCTAGAAGGAAAAACATACATTATAAAACCTATTAAAAGTCTCTATTTGCCGGAATGCCACCTTCTATGAGGATTTCTTTTCCTTTTTTTTCTGCAGCGTCTTCTTTTTGAAGCCACTGCTACCTGCTCCTCGTTCTCCTCAGTTGGAGCAGGATGTTTGGGAACAAAGGGTTTCAGCCACTTTTGGGGAATGCACCGAGGGCCTGAGGGAGTGGATACGCACGCATAGCCACGCCCCCAGGTAACAAGCTCATAGGGACCTTTGATTTCCCAGGTTTCTGGGTCCCTAATCAAAACTGGAGGATGTTGGGATAACTTGAATTGTTTACTACTGTTGAAGTGACGTACCACAGGTGGACTCATGTTTTCAAATGAACAATTTAGGAAATTGATAGTAAACATGGCTTTGCAGAGCTTCTGCTGTGGAGACAACCACACAGTTGAACTGCTCTGTTTAGCCAAAACCTGTTTGAGTGTCTGATTGGCTCGCTCCACTATACCTTGGCCTGTGGGGGAGTGGGAGGTGCCAGTTTTATGTTCCACTCCCCACTGCTGGACGAATTCCAGGAACTCCTTGGACTTATACGCTGCGCCCTTATCAGTTTTGATTTCCTTAGGGATCCCCAACACTGAAAAGGCTTGCACTAGGTGTTGTTTGGCATGCATAGCCCTTTCTCCTGCATGGGCAGAGGCATAGACTGCGCCTGAATATGTGTCAATGCTTACATGAACATATTTGAGGCGACCAAAACTAGGAATGTGTGTGATGTCTGTCTGCCATATCTCACAACTGCCAAGACCTCGGGGGTTTACCCCCATGCCTATTGAGGGCATGGTGTGCAGCTGACAGTTGGGACAGGTGGCCACAATGGCTCGAGCCTGACTCCGTGTTAGCTGGAACTGACGCATTAGACCTGGTGTATTCTGGTGATACTGCTGGTGGCTCAGCTTTGCCTGTTGGAAGATGACAGGAAGGCGTGCTTGTTCTGCTGGGGTTGCTTGTTCTGGTGGGGTTGCAAGGGAGTCTGCCTGACGGTTCCCTTCTGCAATTTTGCCTGGCAAATCGGTGTGTGATCCCACATGCATCACATAGAACGGGTGTTCTCTATGAGAAATCAAATAAATTAGTTTGGAAAGCAACCTGAAAAGCTGCTCATTTTCGATGTTTCTGAGCACTGCCTGCTCCGCTCTGGACACTACCCCCCTCTACATAGGCTGAGTCTGTTACCAAGTTTATTGGCTCTGAGAACTTCTCAAAGGCTCTCAGGACTGCTGCCAGTTTAGCTATCTGGGGTGATCCTCCCACAAACTCAACATCAGCTTCCCAATGCTGAGTCTGAGGATTTCTCCAAGTCATCACCAACTTGTACGACGCCCCGGATGCATCCGTGAACACTGTGAGAGCTTTGAGTGGTCTCCGACTCCTCACGAGGAATGAGGTGGAATTCCTCATTAAACAGCTTGTGAGACGGGGCATGGACTGATATTTGTCCTCTGTAGCTGTCCAGGGCTAATTGGAGACTGGCGTTGCTCTGGAGCAAGTGCTCAAACATCTCTTTAGTCAATCTTTCAGGAGAGCTCCTTCCCTCCTCAGACAGTTTAACAGGGAGGTGAATACAGGTGAAGTCACAAACAGCTAGTTCATACAGTCTCATCCTTGCTTTCCGAATCAGCTGAGCTATTAACTCTTGTGGCGTAGTGATAGTTTTGGGTCTTTGGTGGGAGAGGAAGACCCAATCTATGATTAAGAGTGACTCTCTCTGCTCCTTGATCCATTGGAATATTAACCCATGTAAGCGAGGCAGTTTCCCTCGGACAATGAATATGAAGGGCAGCTCGGGCTGGTAACGGTGAGCTTGCCTCTCTCCTAAAGTCTTTTGTACCTTTTTGATTGCCGTCTTTGCCTCTGGGGTCAGTTCCCTGGGAGAAAGCAGCTCTCTCTCCCCCTTCAATAAATTGAAGAGAGGTTCTAGGTCCTCATTAGTGAGGCCTAGCCAGGGCCTGACCCAATTCAATGACCACCCACACAGGGAATGGATATCTGCTAAGGTTTTTGGATTACAATTAATTTCCAATTTCTGCCGAACAATGGTCCGTGCAGTAATTTCCAAGCCCAGGTACTTCCAAGGTGGCATCCTTTGGACTTTGTCCTCCTGCAATTCACATCCAGCAGAGGTTAAAACTTTAACCACTAGGTCAAGTCTGTCTTGGAGTAGAGAGTTATCGGGGGCACACACTAGCACATCATCCATGTAATGAAGGATGATGGCCTCCCCTCTCTGGGCACGCACCTGGGACAGCAATGAGGCCACATGCCACTGGCAGATGGAGGGACTACATTTTAATCCCTGGGGAAAAACCTTCCAGTGGTAGCGCTTCATTGGGGCTTCTCGATTGATGGTAGGAACCGAGAAGGTGAACCGGGTGGCATCCTCTGGGTGTAGGGGAATGTGGAAGAAACAGTCCTTGATGTCTAGAACAGCCAATTGCCAATCTCTAGGAAGCACTGTTGGAGAAGGCATTCCAGGTTGGAGAGGCCCCTATGTCCTCAATTACTTTCTTTATTTCCAGGAGGTCATGGAACAGCCTCCACTTGTCCTTTCCCGGTTTCTTTATCACAAAAACCGGAAAATTCCACGCACTTGTGGTCTCTTCTATGTGGCCTTTAGCCAATTGTTCCTCCACAAGCTCCTCAAGCGCCCTGAGCTTCTCCTTACTCATCGGCCACTGTGCTACCCACTTTGGGGTATCATCTAGCCATTTCAATTTTTTGGTAGGGCGCTCTACAGTGGCCGCCTCTAAAAGTCCCGAGGAGTTTTAGGAATAATCAATTTTACCCCCCACTGGGACATGGTGTCTCTCCCCCATAGAGGGCATTTATAGTCTTTAACAAATGGACGGATGCTAGCCAATTTTCCATCCGGCCCCTCAATTTGTACGATGCTTTTTGATATTTTTGCCAATTTGACTCCTCCTACACCCTGGATTCTGCCTGCCACAGGCTGAAGTTCCCAATGCGACGGCCACATCCTTTCGGGTATGATAATCACATCAGCATCCGTGTCCAGTACCCCCTCCACATGGAGGTGATCTGATCCACGGGTTAGGTTGCATGCCAGAGAGGGCTTGTCCTCACCCACCACTTCTGCCCAGTAGACTTCAGGTGATTTTCCATCTACTGGGACCTCCTGTGGAACAGGAATGGCCTGGGCAAGGATTTGTCCCTCAGCCAGGTAATATGGTGGTAGAGGACATCGTGCCAGGAGAATGAGGCTAGTTATGCTTCCCTTGATGGTCATGGGAACCACCTCAATCTCTAGGGGTGTGTGTGCTGTGTCACCGACAACAAAGTACTCACTGTCCAGTTTCATGTGGTTTAACGTCACGTCCTGTGTACTGTTAGGTAAGTCCACTGTTATGACTGTCCAATCAGGTGACCTGAAATGAAAACCTCTGGTAGTCACAAGCCTAAAACGGCCTAGTGGCTTCCAAACCTTGTTAACTGAACATTTGATATTTTCATTGACAGTCATCCCCACACCCTCTATCCCATCCTCCCCCTTTTTGTTTATGAAGAGAAAGTCTTTTGCGAGTGTGGAGCCCGCAGTTTTTATAGCCGAGCGCGCTATGGTGTTAATGGCGGGTACGCGCTGTAAAGCTAGTTTTTTTGTTTGTTTGTTTTCTTCTGTTTCTGGTTGTGTGGACAGTCCCTGGCGAAGTGTCCTGGCTGCTTGCACTGGAAGCAGATCATGTGCTGCAGTTGCTCTGGTGACACTGGTTGCTTCTTGGCTTCCGGTGTCACAGCTGCCACGGTTCTTGGGTGTGCCAGTCCTGGATTTCTTTCGTGTCCACTGAACAGTTCTGCTTTTCTGGCGCAGGCTTCAATCATCTGTGCTAGGCTAGGTGCTGGCTCCAGGGGAAGGCCAAGGATAACCCTACGGCAGGTTTCATTAGCATTCCTCTGAGCCATTTCTTTAATTAATTCAGCTTGTAATACTGGATCAGACACCTGTCTTTCCACTTGCATACGAAGGCGGTCCACAAACTGTAAGAAACTCTCAGAAGTAAACTGTTTAATGTTAATATGACTGCCTTTAGTATCTACTGTTGGTAATTGATTAAAGGCTTTTTCTGCAGCATTGCATATTTTATCTAGGACAGACTTAGATAGTACTCTGGTTTGGTTTTCAGGGTGTCCTAGGGTGATGTTATGGTGTTTCTATCTCCAATCGTGTGTCCTGATTATGTTTGGTATTATGTCCTGTGCTTCCAGGACTGAGTCTGAGAGTGAAGCTTTGTTTTGTCTTGTTATCAGCCGGCTCACCTCCCCCATGGTCTATGTTTAGGAGAGGTTTTAGCTCGGCTTGCTTGCTTGCTTGCTTGCTTGCTTGCTTGCCTGCTTGCTCGCTTCTGCCTTTTTCTTTCCTTCGCTTTGCCCTTGCTTTCTGCTTATTAGTTAGTTCAGCTAGGCAGTCCAACTTTTTCCCTGGACTGTTTTCTCTTCCACCCCGTTCCCTCCCTCTCCTGGATACCATCTGAACGGACGGGGACCTGGGAACCCCAAGAAACACCGGGAGGCTACACTTTGTCACCTGCAGCAGTCATCCCCAGCGCCAGAGACTGATAACTGAGCGACCACTCGCCAGAGAGACTGAGTTTGTCATCCCTTCAGAACGGTGAAAGAGTTTTTTTGTCAGCTGGTGTTGTCTTTTTTCCCTGTGCTGGGGAGTGTCTTGCTTGTTAAATAAACAGGTTTTTTTCTCCCACTCTTCTCCGAGGAAATTCTTCCCGAACCCGGTGGGGTGGGGGGGGAGGAGTCGTGGGGTTTGCTGTCTGGGGGCTCCTTCTGGAGGTTTCCCCCCAAATTTGCCCAAAACCAGGACAAATAAATTGGCGCCCAACTCGAGGCTCGAGAAAGTGGGAAAAAAACCCTGTTCTAATAATAATAATTTGGTTCAAATTCTTTTGTGTTGGTATAGAGCAGTTATTGGCTATGTTGTTGGAATTCATGTCTTTTGGGGTGGAGGCCTGCATGGGATTTTGGTCCCTAGGGTTTTTTGAAGTCTTAATACCTTTGTGGTCCCTGGGTTTATTTGCTTATCCAGAAATAGCTCCGGTATTGTCCCTAATGCGTAGTTTCTGTAGCAGAGGGGCATTGACCAAAATATCCATCGGGCTGGGCTTGGTTTTAATGGCCTGCAGGAGATTTATAAAGGTGCTGGAATCTGTTCCAGGAATGTATGGTTCTTGGTTGTGGTTGTGCACTCAGTTTGTTAGAGGAGAAGCAGGGGATGAGGCTTTTCAGCCTTTGTTCTCCTTCTTCTCCTCTGAATTTGTTACATCCTTATTAGAGAATGTTCAGTTCCCCCTGAGTGTTAAAGAGACCATCTTTCTGGTGTTTAATATAGTAAGCTTTCTCTATACAGTCTGCAGTTTCTCTAGAATGAGAGCTGAGATTTCTAGAGGGGCTGAGACCCTTGACCCCAGAGTAGAGCCAGGCGTGAGGAATCCTGAATGGTGTGGGAAATGGGAGGATATGGGCCAAATCTTAAAGGAATTTTCTGACCCTACATCCTGGGATTTTCCATGTGAACAAATTCAGAACCCAGCTGAGGTAGCAAAGTACCTGAAAGAGAAGTGCCATGGTAATTCTAAGGAGAAGAAGATCATTGCAGTGAGCTGGGCCCTGGCATATGCTTACCGTACCCTGCTAGATACTGTAGGGCAGCAGACAAAGGGGGACAGGCAGATAAATCAGCCACTATCCCAGTCACTCAGGCTGCAGCCAACACCCCAGGCTCGAGGCCAACAACTACACCAGACAGTGAGCCTAAGCCAGCAGCTAAACCTGTCAGTAAGCCTCAACCAATGGCTGTTGCTACCAGCACGAGAAGTGGAAAGTGCACAGACAAGACTGATCGACCAGTGGATGATGATGATGATGATGCAGGAGAAGGACCCTCGACGCCTCCTGACATAAAACCAGGAGTCAAAGCAACTGGTAAAAGATCAGAGGCCAATATTGAGTCTTTTTCCCTAAAGGACCTCCGTGGCCTAAGAAAGGATTACACCCGACGACCTGATGAGTCTATAATTAGTTGGTTGGTCCGTCTTTGGGATGCTGCAGGCGAGGCTACAATTCTGGATGGCACTGAAGCCAGGCATTTGGGATCCCTGTCACATGATCCTGTCATCGACCAAGGAATGATGAGAGGGCCTAACCCTCACAGCCTCTGGGCACGGGTCCTGGACAGTGTAGCACAAAGATACCTGTGTGCAGATGATCTTTATATGCAGCAGACCCACTGGAAGACGATAGAACAAGGGATCCAACGCCTGAGAGAAATGGCAGTGGCAGAGATTATCTTCTCAGATGACATAACAACTAGGAATCCGGACTTGGTACCATGTACATCTGTGATGTGGCGAAAACTTGTACGACTTGGGCCCCATGAATACGCTTCTGCTTTGGCAATAATGAAGCGGGACGAGAGGGATGAGACCGTGCTTGATATGGCAAAGAAGCTCCGAGCATATGCAGATGCTGTGCATGGCCCAACACATGCCAGAATTGCAGCTGTGGAAACACGTCTGCAGAAATTAGAAGACAAGATAGAGGAGAATCATAAAAGACTCAGGGAGGAGATTAAAGAGGACCTTCTCCAAATCTCAGCAGTACAAATTAGAGGCCCTGGTATCCAACGCAGACGTTCCCCTGATGGGGAGAGGAGGTACACCCCACGAGCTGAGCTGTGGTTCTTCCTACGTGATTGCGGAGAAAACATGAGGAGATGGGATGGAAAATCTACTGCTGCTCTGGCACAACGGGTGCGTGAATTGAAGGAAGGCAAGACCCAAAGAGGAAGTTCCACCAAAAGGAGAGCAGCTCCAGTTGCCCGTAGCCAAGCTGCCAAGTATGATGATGATGATATATCTGATCCCCTTGAAGGAACCTCTAAGACATATGCCCAAGGAAAGAAGGATAAACAGGCTTAGAGGGGCCCTGCCTCTAGCCAGGGAGAGGCGAGGGAAAATCGTGTCTTCTGGACTGTGTGGATTCGTTGGCCTGGCACATCGGAACCACAAAAGTATAAAGCTTTGGTTGATACTGGTGCCCAATGCACATTAGTCCCATCAAGATATGTGGGGGCAGAATCTGTTTCTATTGCTGGTGTGACAGGTGGATCACAGGACTTTACCTTGGTGGAAGCTGATGTGAGCTTGACTGGACATGAATGGAAAAAACATCCTATTGTGACTGGCCCAGAGGCCCCATGCATTTTGGGCATAGATTACCTCCGAAGGGGGTATTTTAAAGATCCAAAAGGATTCAGGTGGGCATTTGGGATAGCAACTGTGGTGACAGAGGGCATCCAGCAATTGAACACCTTGTCTGGACTGTCTGAGAATCCAAGTACTGTAGGACTTCTGAAAGGAGAAGAGCAAAAGGTACCAATTGCCACTTCCATAGTGCATCGCCGACAATACAGAACAACTCGAGATGCCGTGGTTCCCATCCAAAAAATGATCCGTGAGCTGGAGAGCCAAGGGGTGGTCAGCAAAACCCACTCACCCTTCAACAGCCCCATCTGGCCTGTACGTAAATCTGAAGGAGAATGGAGACTGACCGTAGACTATCGTGCATTGAATGAGGTGACTCCACCACTGAGCGCTGCCGTGCCGGACATGCTGGAACTGCAGTACGAGCTGGAGTCCAAGGCAGCAAAGTGGTACGCCACTATCGATATCGCCAATGCATTTTTCTCCATTCCTCTGGCAGCAGAGTGCAGGCCTCATTTCGCTTTCACATGGAGGGGAGTGCAGTACACCTGGAATCGACTGCCCCAGGGGTGGAAGCACAGTCCTACTATCTGCCATGGACTGATCCAGACTACACTAGAAAAAGGTGAGGCTCCAGAACATTTACAATATATTGATGATATCATTGTGTGGGGGAACACAGCAGCAGAAGTGTTCAAGAAAGGAGAGAGAATCATCCAAATCCTCCTGGAAGCCGGCTTCGCCATCAAGAAGAGTAAAGTTAAGGGACCTGCTCGAGAGATCCAGTTCCTGGGAGTGAAGTGGCAAGATGGACGGCGTCAGATTCCTACTGATGTCATCAACAAAATCACAGCTATGTCCCCACCAACCAACAAGAAGGAGACACAAGCTTTCTTAGGCGCCATAGGTTTTTGGAGGATGCACATTCCTGAGTACAGTCAGATTGTGAGCCCTCTTTACCTGGTCACCCGCAAGAAGAACGATTTCCATTGGGGCCCTGAGCAGCAACAAGCTTTTGCCCAGATAAAGCAGGAAATTGCTCATGCAGTAGCCCTTGGCCCAGTCAGGACAGGACCAGATGTGAAGAACGTGCTCTACTCTGCAGCCGGGAACCATGGTCTGTCCTGGAGCCTGTGGCAGAAGGTGCCTGGTGAGACTCGAGGCCGACCATTAGGATTTTGGAGTCGGAGCTACAGAGGGTCTGAAGCTAACTACACCCCAACAGAGAAGGAGATCTTGGCTGCCTACGAAGGGGTCCAAGCAGCCTCAGAGGTGGTTGGCACAGAAGCACAACTCCTCCTGGCACCCCGACTGCCAGTGCTGGGGTGGATGTTCAGAGGAAAGGTTCCCTCAACCCACCATGCCACCAGTGCTACATGGAGCAAGTGGATTGCCCTCATTACACAGCGCACCCGGATTGGAAAACTGAATCGCCCTGGGATTTTGGAAGTAATTACAAATTGGCCTGAAGGTGAAAGTTTTGGTGTCACAGATGAGGAACAAGAACCAGTGACACGGGCTGAAGAAGCTCCACCATATAACCAACTGCCAGCAGAGGAAACACGCTATGCTCTATTCACCGACGGTTCCTGTCGCATTGTGGGGATGAATCGGAGGTGGAAAGCAGCCGTATGGAGCCCCACGCGACGGGTAGCAGAGGCCACTGAAGGAGAGGGTGGATCCAGTCAACTTGCTGAACTCAAAGCGGTTCAACTGGCCTTAGACATTGCTGAAAGAGAGAAGTGGCCAAAGCTTTACCTTTATACCGATTCATGGATGGTAGCCAATGCTCTGTGGGGATGGTTGGAGAGATGGAAAGAGGCTAACTGGCAGCGTAGAGGAAAACCAATTTGGGCTGCCGAAGAGTGGAAAGATATCGCTACCCGGTTAGAGAAATTACCTGTGAAGGTTCGCCATGTAGATGCCCATGTTCCCAGAAGTAGGGCTAATGAAGAGCAGAAAAACAATCAGCAGGTAGATCAGGCTGCAAAGATAGGGGTGTCGAAGATAGACCTTGATTGGGAACACAAGGGAGAGTTGTTCCTGGCTCGATGGGCCCATGATGCCTCAGGTCATCAGGGCAGAGATGCCACATATAAGTGGGCACGAGACCGAGGGGTGGATCTAACCATGGACAGTATTTCTCAAGTTATCCATGACTGTGAGACATGCGCTGCCATCAAGCAAGCCAAGCGGGTGAAGCCCCTCTGGTATGGGGGGCGGTGGTCCAAGTACAAGTATGGAGAGGCCTGGCAGATTGATTACATCACACTGCCTCAAACCCGCCAGGGCAAGCGCTATGTACTGACCATGGTGGAAGCCACCACTGGATGGTTGGAGACCTACCCTGTGTCTCACGCTACAGCCCGTAACACCATCCTGGGCCTGGAAAAGCAGGTCCTTTGGAGGCATGGCACCCCTGAGAGGATTGAGTCAGACAATGGGACTCATTTCAAGAATAGCCTTATCAACACTTGGGCTAGGGAACATGGCATTGAGTGGGTGTACCATATCCCCTACCATGCACCAGCTGCAGGGAAGGTGGAAAGGTACAATGGACTGTTAAAAACCACCTTGAGAGCATTGGGTGGGGGATCATTCAAAAACTGGGAGCAGCATTTAGCAAAGGCCACTTGGTTAGTTAACACCCGGGGTTCCACCAACCGAGCGGGCCCTGCCCAGTCTAAGTCCCTGAATATAGTAGATGGAGACAAAGTCCCAGTGGCACATATCAGAGGTTTGTTAGGGAAGGCAGTTTGGATCAATTCTGCCCCGAGTACAGACAAACCCATTCGTGGGATTGTCTTTGCTCAAGGACCAGGTTGTACATGGTGGGTAATGCAGAGAGATGGAACAACACGATGTGTGCCTCAGGGAGATCTGATTGTGGGGTGAGGCAGCATGAGACAGAAGGAAATGTGTCCGAATAAGTGAAAGATGGAAATTTCTACTTGCTGAAGTTTTTACATGCTGTTTAGTATGTTCACGATATGGAGATAAGGGGTGGAATGTCCTAGGGTGATGTTATGGTGTTTCTATCTCCAATCGTGTGTCCTGATTATGTTTGGTATTATGTCCTGTGCTTCCAGGACTGAGTCTGAGAGTGAAGCTTTGTTTTGTCTTGTTATCAGCCGGCTCACCTCCCCCATGGTCTATGTTTAGGAGAGGTTTTAGCTCGGCTTGCTTGCTTGCTTGCTTGCTTGCTTGCTTGCCTGCTTGCTTGCCTGCTTGCTCGCTTCTGCCTTTTTCTTTCCTTCGCTTTGCCCTTGCTTTCTGCTTATTAGTTAGTTCAGCTAGGCAGTCCAACTTTTTCCCTGGACTGTTTTCTCTTCCACCCCGTCCCCTCCCTCTCCTGGATACCATCTGAACGGACGGGGACCTGGGAACCCCAAGAAACACCGGGAGGCTACACTTTGTCACCTGCAGCAGTCATCCCCAGCGCCAGAGACTGATAACTGAGCGACCACTCGCCAGAGAGACTGAGTTTGTCATCCCTTCAGAACGGTGAAAGAGTTTTTTTGTCAGCTGGTGTTGTCTTTTTTCCCTGTGCTGGGGAGTGTCTTGCTTGTTAAATAAACAGGTTTTTTTCTCCCACTCTTCTCCGAGGAAATTCTTCCCGAACCCGGTGGGGTGGGGGGGGAGGAGTCGTGGGGTTTGCTGTCTGGGGGCTCCTTCTGGAGGTTTCCCCCCAAATTTGCCCAAAACCAGGACACAGGGCAATGCCAATTTTTCCCCACATAGGTGTTCATATGTCATATCATTATTATCAGCATCTTTTGCATCATCTGAGCTTTTTAAAAGCTCTAGTAAAAGCACTTTCAAAGATCTTTTCCACAGGCTTTCCCATAGATCATATTCTGAAGGAGTTAACAGACATCGGAAAAGCTCTTTGATATCATATGGAACCAGTTCGTTTGAATTAAAAGTGGCTCTCATCATGCCTTTAAAGATTTCACTATTCCTACCAAACTCTCTTTGTACTTTACAAATTTCTTTTTTATCTTGGTAGGACAAAGGTTGATAACTTCTTTTTCCGTTTCTCTTACCAAGATAAACTACAGGAGTAAGTGATGGTACATACTCTTTCTCCTGGTGCTGACTTTCAGGGTTAGGTATTCCCCCCCACCGGGCCTGGGAGGCTGCCCACCCCCCCCCACCACGGGAGCACCATCCATCCCCCAGGGGCTGTGAGCTGATCCCTCCCCACCCCCACCGCCACCGCCACTGAACCCAGCAGGGGCTCCATTGCCCTCCCCCACCCCGCAGCAGCTTGGAGGGAAGGAATGTGAAACCGGAGAGGGGGAGGGGTGGTGGAATTTAGGGTTGCAACACCTGTGGGCGGGGTCGCCAGGTACAGTGCAGGACAGGGTCTTGGAGGGGGGAGGGGGCGGTGGAGCCCAGGGCAGGGATGGGTTATGGGAGGGGACAGGCTTAGGGGCTGGGACCAGAGGGTGAAGGGGGTTGCGGGATGAAGGAGGAGACACGTGGCTGTCACCATATCGGCCCCCCCCCACTCCCTGAACCGCATGTCCAATGCTATCTGGGACCCCTATCCTGACCTTTCCAGATACGGCCACGTGTTCATGGCCCGGAGGGGAAGGGAACAAGGAAGGAGAACAGTTACAGCCGTGCTGAGCATGCTGCATTTCCAAGGGAGACCCTAGGGTGCTTTCCAGGTTATGGTTATTGGGATTTTTGGAAAGGGAAGGTGAGCTTGAATCATTTTGCTGCTGCTGTCTGTTGTTTTCTGTCTGAATTAAAACTTTCCGAATTTGTAAGAATATCGGAAGGAATACAGAGGCAGTTTTATCTCCATTTTCTACTTTTAAAGTTAATAAATCCCCTATTTCATCCCAAAATGAAATCGAATTTATATTTTGCAATTCAAGGTCAGATATTTCAACAGACAGCCAGCTGGCAAAACGGGCTAGTTTTTTATTAGATATTAAAACATTTCCTGAACTTAGTATTTCCTTGAGTTGTTTTGTTATACTCTTTTGTAAGGCAGATTGCTGTATCCCCATAGGGTTAGAAATTTGCACTATATCTACCCCACTACAGTTAAAACACAGGAAAGGAGTTAGTTGTTAAGACGTACACCACGGTTTTCAGGCTTTACTAGATGCGGAACCGATGTTAATTTCGCCGTTTTTTGTCAGCAAAACCTATGTGTGGCGCCCGCGTTGCTGTAGGGACCGACCCCGCCGCAAACACCCGTAAAAACCGCAAAAACGCAAAAAAAACTCCCTGTGCCCCAGCTTTGAAACCGATCAAAGCTGCCTGCCTGCTGCGCCGCGCCTGGCGTGGCCGCGTCCAGCCCCCCCCAGCCCCCGCGCCGCACCACGTGGCCACGAGCTGTTGAGCCGCGCACGCTGCAAACACGCCCGCGCCGCCTCTGCTCCCGAGAACAGCGCCGGGCCGACAAAATGCCACCGGTGAGACCCCCCCGCGGAGCTCCGGGAACCCCCGCCGCAAAGGAAGGCTTAACTCACCTTTTCTCTTGCAGGCAGAGACGTCTGTGTAACGGTAGTGGATCCACGTCCTGAACCGACCTTTCTGGGACTGACAGGCTGCCGGTTCGTGCTGAAAAGTCTTCGAACTGCACAAAATGCAGCTTAAAGAAATTTGAGCTAGTTGATCAGCTCCTATGCTGGTCGAATCCCGAAAATAGGAATCACAGCGAAACGTGGGTGCTTTAAAGAAACCAACCACGTGGAGCGCCAACTGTAAAGGCTTTTTCCTCGGCCTAAACAGAGTCTTTCACCCTCCTCCGGTCTAGCTCAAGTGTTAAAGTAAAATTCCCCTGGGCCCTAGCCACAAAGACGTAGTTAAGATATCAAAAGAGGCTCTTTCCCCTGATAAAGTTACAGGTTTATTTCTCGTGGGTAGTGAGTGAAAAGGGAAGGGAAAAGAGCGGGGGAAGAGAGAGAAAAGAGGGGGAAGGACAGGGTAAAAGCGTGGGGGGGGAAAAGAGAACGGGGGAAGAGAAAAAGCGCGGGGGAAGAGAGTGGGGGAAAAAGGGGAGGCACGGGGGAAGAGCGCTTGGGGGGAAAAAGAGAGCGAGGTCAGCGGGTCCTGACCTTTTCTCGGGTCTGGAAAGGGGGGGGCGGGGAGAAATTGGATCCCAGCCAGCTCTGTGTGGCCAGGAGGGGAGAGGGACCAAGATACAGGGCACAGCAGGGGTCACGGGATATACCATTTTCAATGTATCTAGGAAACGCAACATATACCTCTCCCCCTTACCGTAACTGAGTTGTTTGCATTTGATTAAATGCATTGCTGTTGTTGAATAAACTGATTTTCTGCTGTTGAATAAACTGATTTTGTCCCCTGCACTTTGCCTGTTTGCACCTTTAAGATCAAAAGAACCATCATGACTCCCGCTCTGTATTAATAGCGGATCGTGACATTAAATTGGCGTCACGGACAGGATATTCTGACAGACAGAAGGGATGCAAGGTTGTCTGTAGTCTGTATCAGGGGAAGGAAGTCTTACTCCAGCCGCACCTAGCTGGCCACCTTGGATGGGTGAGCCTGTCTAGAAAGCAAGGGGGGGGGGTTCTGATTTCCCGCAGACTGCAGACACCTTGGTGTGGAGCATCCCCAGACTCGCTTGAGGGCTCTGTAGTCAGAATTTCACAAAAGATCTACTGGTGCAATAGGCGGGACACTGTTGTTGTTGTTGTTGTTGTTGTTGTTGTTTATGATGTTTTTGATACTTGGTGTAGTGAAGAGACAACCTGGTGTTTTATAACTAAGGAGTGCCTCCCAAGTAGTTTGGTCTCTTCACCCGCACAGGGAAGCGAAGGGGGGCACACAGCAAAAGCTGTTTCGTTGTGTGTGGTAACTTAAGCAATAGACTGCCCTGTTGTGGTTTTTACTTATCCCTTCACAAAATGACTGAGAATTCCACTGTAACAGATAAAGCTGCATTTTATGCTCTATTAGCTAAGTATAGCGCCAGACCGTCCCAAGGTGGGGACGAATGGGCGAACAATAATTGGCTTAATCTGGAGAATGTGATTGATAGAATATATTCTTTGCAACATGAATCAAAGTTCAAACTGGGCAAAAATAAAACCATACTCTGCTCAGTTTTGGGAGCTTTTCTTACGGCAGCCATAGAAAATCGCTCTAAGCGAGTTAGTGAAGAAAGTACAATTATAGATTCTTTGCAAAATCTTGTTCAAATTCTGCAAAAACAATTAGATCAAGAAAGGAATGAGAACCGTTTGTTGCGAGATGAAAATCATTTGCTACAGGCTGCCCTAAGAGAAGAAAGTACCAAAAGAGTAAAGCAGAATGAAACACACGCAGAAACAGAAGAGAAGGAGATTGTTCACATTAATCAAATTTATCCCCAAAAGGAGTTAACTATAATGCCAAATCTTGGGGAACACTGCTGTTTTAAGTTGAGACCTATGGTTAAAACACAATATACTTATCTTGGTCCTGATGATTTTGAACCAAACATTTCTACAAAAGAAATCCCATATTCTGCCACTGAATAAGCAAAACTGACAAAGGAATATGGGCGACTCCCTCATGAAACAGAGACTGAATATGTATTTCGAGTGTCTCTTACTGGGGGAGATGAGATTAAATTATCAGAAAGTGAAGCTAGTGGGTATTGGGGACATGGGGTCTTCTTAACAACCGGAGATAAGAGCTACCCATGGTCCTTGACCCAACGTGCAGCTTTTTGGGCCAGGGGGCTTAACCCCCTGGAAAGGGGAGACCCTATAGCTTTAGTTGGTACTCCCGACCAACTTTTGGAAAACATTCACAAAGCTGCTTGCCTGCAAATGATACATGAGAGAAAACTGACTACCACCTATGAATCACCTATGCAATTGCCTGTAATGCCTGAAATCATGACCCCTTTAATTGGTGGTCTCCCAGAAACACTCAAATCTACCGCAATTCTCCTTCAAAAAACTATCGCATCCTTGACACCTGTAGAAAGATTAGATCGATTTCTTGGAAACTCACGTGAGCGATCTGGTTCCGTGGACTCTTTCCCTCCCTATGAATCCCCCTCTAGACGGGCTCCAGAATTTCCTGACAATAACCGTAAAGTTTGGACATTGAGCGAAGTTGCAGAGGAATTTTTGAATTACAGCAGGAAATATGGACCCGTAAAAGTCCCAGAGGATAAAGTGGAGAAAACTAAAGGTGTTAGACACATTGTTTCTCCTAGTGATAAGCCAGAAAAGGGGAAATTGAATACTCCCCGTCATTACTGGTGGTCGTTGGGGCTAAAGAAACAAATTCCTAAAGATGTTATGGATGGCTTACCACTTGACAAGTTGATAAAAATTGTTGTGAATTGGCATTGCCCTAAGATCCTTACATCAAACTCTCCTACTGTCCAGCCTAGTGCACCTCCTCCTCCACCGGTTGTGGTCAGTGAGTCAAACTTAACCCCTCCACAGATTCTGGGCAGTGAGCCAAATCAATCTCCTCCACAGGTTCTGAGAGCTGAGTCAGAGTTTCCTCCTTCTCAGTTTTTGGGAATGGAACTGAAATGGCTTCAGAAGCAGGGAAACTAGAAACCCCGTCTCTTGTGGGTGGGCAGAGGCACGGGGCGGGGGGGGGGGGAACTGGTTATTTATTAGAACACTCACCAGAAATCCTAATACTGGGGACCTCCTGATAACAGCAATGGTTGGCCCTAAAAGGTCACCTGTTACCTTTGTGGTTGACACTGGAGCCCAAATTTCTGCACTAAGAAGAAAAGCTGGGCAGAAATGTGGAGTTGTTCCAACAAGGAGACAATGCTTTGTTCTCAATGCCTTGGGGACCACAGAAGCTATGGATATAGCTCTGATAAAAATCTTACTACCTGGAGAGGAGAATTTGTTACTTATCAAAATTGTAATTGGAGATATTCCAAATGATTTATTGGGAATGGATGTCCTTGCTGGAAGACAGTGGGAAGACGAGGAGGGTTGTCTCTGGTCCTTTGGCACACCACGTTTTAATATTAATCTGCTTCAATCCACACCTTCCTTACCTTTCCGTAAAATTACTAATGTGAAACAATACCCACTTCCCACTGGTGCCAAAGAAGGAATCAAGCCAGTTATTCAGGACCTGAGAGATCAGGGAGTGATAATTGACACTCATTCTCCCTTTAACTCTCCAGTGTGGCCAGTCCGTAAACCTAACGGAAAGTGATGGCTGACAGTAGATTTTCGCAGACTAAATGCAAACACAGATCCTCTCACAGCAGCTGTCCCAAATTTAGCTGAACTTATAACTTCAATTCAGGAGAAGGCTCATACAATCATGGCAACTATAGATGTCAAAGACATGTTCCTTATGATACCTATACAGCCAGAAGACATGGACTGTTTTGCCTTCACATGGGAAGGACAGCAATACACCTTCACTAGGCTTCCTCAAGGGTACAAACACTCCCCTACTCTAGCCCACCATGCTTTAGCACAGGAATTAGAAAAGATACCCAAACCTGACAATGTAGCTGTCTATCAATACATTGATGATGTTCTGGTGGGGGGAGATGAAATAGAAGTAGTGGGGGATAGCCAACAGAAAATAATCTCTCATCTGGAAAGCCTTGACTTACAAATTCCCCCAGAGAAAATTCAGAAACCTTCTCAGGAGGCTAAGTTTTTGGGGATTTGGTGGAAAGGAGGTATGACATGCATTCCACCTGATACCCTAACCTCCCTAGATCAAATTAAAATGCCTGGATCCAGGAAAGAGCTTCAACAAGCTCTAGGATTATTAGTGTTTTGGAGAAAACACATCCCTGATTTTTCAATTATTGCTAGACCTCTTTATGACTTGCTGAGGAAAAGGGTAAAATGGGATTGGACTCCTTCTCAGGAGGAAGCATTACAACTGCTGATTTTTGAAGCAACTGCACATCAAGCTCTAGGCCCTATTCATCCCACAGATCCTTTCCAGGTAGAATGGGGATTTGCCACCTCGGGATTGTCAGTGCACATATGGCAACGAGGCCCAGAAGGCCCTACAAGGCCTGTTGGTTTTTATTCACGTGGTTTTAAAGATGCTGGAAAAAGATACACTACCTGGGAAAAGGGGCTTTTTGTTGTCAGCATAGCTCTCATAGAAGTGGAGAAAATTACATGTCAGCAACCAATTGTATTAAGAGGCCCTTTTAAAGTTATTAAAACAGTCACCAGCGGGACCCCTCCCCCTGACGGGGTGGCCCAGAGATCCTCAGTTAGGAAGTGGTATGCCCAGATAGAGCATTACTGTAACATCTTCTCTGTAACAGAAGGAGCTGTAAAAAATCTGGCTATACAAGAAACTGAGAACTTGGCTAGCAGCCACGATAAACCTGCCTCAGTAATTAAAGTGGCCCCTCCTTTCTCCCCTGAACAATCAGTGAATTCTTGGTTTACTGATGCTTCTGCTAAACGAGATGGAAAGGTGTGGAAATACAGGGCCGTAGCTCTCCATACTTCATCTGGTGAACGAATTATTACCGAGGGAGAAGGCAGTGCTCAGGTTGGTGAGCTGATTGCTGTATGGAGTGTTTTCAAGCATGAGGTACATAATACCTCTCTTGTTTGTATTTACACTGACTCCTATGCTGTGTTTAAAGGATGTACAGAGTGGCTTCCTTTCTGGCAGCAAAATGATTGGGAAGTTAACAGGATCCCAGTATGGCATAAGGAAAAATGGCAAGAAATTCTAGATATAGCCAATCAAGGAAACTTTGCTGTGGGGTGGGTGGCTTCTCATCAGACAGATGGAAATTTGGCTGGTGAGTGGAATAATGCTGCTGATGAGTTAGCAAGACTAAGTCCCCTGGAAAAGGAACAAATTACAGAGGATTGGGAGCACCTGCTAGAATGGCTGCATATAAAAAGACAACACACAGGTGCGAAAGATTTGTACAAAGAAGCCCTTGCTCGTGGCTGGCCTGTCACCAGGGAAATGTGTAAAACATGCATATCAGCTTGTGAACAATGCCGCAGACGACTAGAAAGGCATCCTTTGGAAGATGACCCTTTGCACTTAAGGAAAGGTAAAGGCTTATGGGACGCGTGGCAGGTAGATTATATCGGTCCATTTAAGAAGTCTGGTGGTAAACATTTCGTGCTGGTAGGAGTGGAAATAATATCAGGGTTAGCTCAAGCTGAAGCCTTTAACAGAGCTACGGGAGAAAACACTGTTAAGGCATTACAAGAATGGTTTGGAACTTTTCCAAAGCCACAGGAGATTCAATCTGATAATGGGTCTCATTTTACTGCTAAAGTAGTACAGGAATGGGCAAGGGAGGAAGGAATAAAGTGGACTTTTCACACCCCCTATTACCCTCAAGCCAACGGGATTGTAGAAAGGACAAATGGTCTTCTGAAGCGACTCCTAAAACCACATGAGGGAAGTTGGGATCTTCGATTACGGCAAGCTGTAAAAGGTATAAATGATAGATGGGGGGTAAACGGGTGTCCCAAAATAACTGCTTTTTGTCCAAAAGCCCCAAGCATCATTCCTGCACTACAGGGACCTAAGGATCCTAAAAATCCTGCCCATTACCCTGGGCAACCTGTTTTAGTAAATCTCCCTACTGTAGGAGAAGTACCACTGGTACTAAAAACTCCTCTGAATAAATATGCATGGGTAGCCACCAATGCTCTGGGAAAGGAGCATCGGATAAGTACCCGTTGGATGGTTCCATCATTTTGACCTCCTGCCTCTTGGTGGCAGACTCTGTTGTGTTTACTTTTCACAGAAGAACGCCCAGGGACATGGGAACCGGACAAACCATGATCACCTTTTTGATACTTCTCTGTATCCTACCACAACACCATGGCCAAAACTCGGCCGAGTGGCCGTGGTCTGAAGCTTCCATCAGATATACCAGTGCTTTAGGACCCTACCCCAGAGATCGTCACCCAAGCCTTGCGACCGTAGTACTGCACGATTCTGAGGTATACCGTTCAAGTGACTGGGGTTGGGACAAAAAGGACTGGGCTAGGGTACTAATAGGAACAATTGGTGAAGAAATCAAGGTAAGATGCAGAAAAGTGGAGAAATCCCTTCATGAGAAAGCCACTACCATTGCAATCGCCGGGAATTACTTAAAATCAGATATAACTAGTAGCTTGCACCCTAACATCACGGCGAGTCTCTGCCCCACGACAGTATGGACATGTAAAAAGCAAGTCCCCCTAATACTGTGCTGTGGCCAAAGGAAGGTTGGTAACTATACCTTGGACCCTGACGCCAACAACGTCGAAGTTACAAAGCTTTGTGCGGGTGAACTTACTGACTGTTGGCATAATTTTACTTTAACCAGACCAACCTATGTAACATGCTCCTGGCAGAATAACACAACAGATTGGTCCAGCTTGAAAGGTCTGACCTATAGGTTCAAAATAAATGCCATAGAAAAACCCACACTGACCGCAGTAGTTGCATACCATGGTGTAAGCACCCCCTTAGTGTTGGATGACAAAAACAAGGTTTTCCCTTCTTTCGTGGCGACGCAAGGTGATGAAGTCGCAATAACTTGTAAATTAGTGGCTGGATCCCTCACCGAACATGCATACAGTTATGGCATAAGACCCCATGGCCGGACTTTATATTGTAGAACCCAAAATCAAGACTGTTGGCTAAATTTAACTGCTAGACAATTTTCCTATAAAGTCATGTGTGGAAAAAACAATACAAAATACGGGGGGGAACTTGATGTTAATGTTGTAACACCTACCACCCAACCACCGGATGTGTTGAGCCCTACGATTTTTCAATTTGGGCCATACGTAATTAGAAAAACTGGCCAACAACAAATATTGTTTAATCCGGCATGGTCTCTCAAACAAATCAAATTGCTGATGCAAAATAATGTCTCAGACGTTCAGCCAGCTTGTTCACCCTTTCTACAGACTTCTTTTGAGGGATGGACAACCTGGTTGCGGAAACCGAATCCTTCCAAAAAACGAATGGAAAGAGACATAACCGGTGTTGTGGGAACAGGATTGGGAATTTTGAATAGCATCGATTCAGAAGTACTAATGAATAAATTGGCTACCACAGCTGGAGATGTAACCAAATTACAACGGCCCCTGCAAACAACCTTAACAGCTTTGGGGACTCAACAGTGGTTGTTATCAAACATATTACCAAGTTGGGAAAAGGTAAATGTAAATGACCACAAATTGATAATCGATGCACTTGGTGCTACACAAAATAACATCTCTTTGGCTCTCAGTTGTATCCAGGCCCAGTTGTGGATGCAGTTGGTTGCTGCTTTAATTATAAGAGAAGGTGAGGAAGGCACTTTTCCCACTGAAATTCGAAAGATAGTCTGGGACAGTGCCACTGATCTTGAAAAGGAATTCCAGTCCTGGTGGAACTTAGTAAATTTTACCTATGATCCAAGCACAAACACAGCCACAGCCTTTGTACTGACTATACATAATGCTTCAGTGCATTCAATATTCCCCATCATTGCATTAGGGTTGAACCATGACGGAGCTATTCTCTATCCTTTCGAGCATAGGGAATGGGCCCGTCAAATTGGTGGGAGGTGGCAAACTGTCAATTTGGAAACTTGCATTGTCCGGGAACAACAAGGGTTTATCTGTGAAAGTAATGCAATTAGAGCTCAAGATATCTGCTTGGACACAGAACAGAACGTTTGCAATTTTGAAATTCACCTAAACGAGATTCGTGAAACAGTACTGGTATATGTAGGCAATGGATGTGCATGCTTTAGAACTGCTTGTGATAGTGTTTTCATAGAAAATTTGGTAGTGAATACTAAGAATCATTCAAACTTTTGTGTCTGTAACTTTACTAGGATTTCAGGAAGTGATTTTTCCTATGTAGCCCCAGTTACTTCTCACCATCTTTTGCAGTCAAATTACACACTGATCCACCATCTATTGCCCACTCCAATTGGAATGAACCTCTCTCTGGTGAAGCAATTGATGCTCCACCAAGATTTGATCGAAATTTTGGAGAAGATCAAGAAAAACGGACAGAAAACTCTAACACCTGTTCATCACAATGTGGAAAAAATACATCGTGTTTTGGAAAGGGTAAAGACAGATGCTGAACACAGGTGGTGGGATACTCTATTTGGGTGGTCACCTACTGCTACAGGTGTCCAGAACAAATTGTGTCATCCCACCATTGTTCTCTTGATTTTGGTTTTAATTGGTTTTGTTTTATCAGCAATCCTATACATTATGACTTGGAGAATAATGAAACGGTTAGCACAATTGGCATCTGTGACAAATGTATCCAGATCGGTTATTGTTGGCATCCCTAGGGTTATTGACACAAGGTTTCAAATAGGATAAAATATGATTTTTAACTAGAATTGATTATCTTCAAATTGCAATTAAAATTGTTTAATCAAAATTTTGCTTTAAAAATTTGATTTATTTCTAATCAAAAATTGAAAAATTAAAGACTTGAACAAATTGTTTAAGATTGATAGTAATCAAAAATTGAATATAATTGATCTGTTTTGTTTTCCTTTTTTCTCCTTTTCCTTATCCTGTCCCTTATCTTTTTCCTACTTTCCTGTCTCTGTTTTCCGGGATATGCTACCAACTTGGACGAGTCCTGAAGACACCACAACTGAAGACTCCACCACGACTGTACAAAGGGGTGCTCTTGACGACGATCGTGAGTCACGGCGTGGTGTAAGGGTCAGTCCGAAGTTCCCCTCGATTTTGCCTCCCAACCGTCGCAAGGAGACCTCGAGGACCCCCACCCGGGCTGACTCTGAACAATGGTTTCCTGGCCCGGCCGAGGAGGATGCTCGTGACTGTGTGCTGGTGTATTGTGTTCACTGGGCTGTGCTGTCATGGCACCAACCAGAGGTTGTGTTGTACCACCAGCTGAGGACTGCTTGACCATACCTGTCTCCTGCAGCACCACACAATGGTCCATAAATCTTCCCACCTCTTGGCCAGAGGCTACTCGCTTTGGAGAAGCACTATAAAAGAGCGGTCCTCTGAGAAAGACCCTTTGAGATCTCTCCACTGATGAAGACCCGTCTACCCCCTGGAGAAGACCCCTGAGATATCCCCACGGACGAAGACTCGTCTATCGGATGACCCGTGAGGACGCCCGTCTCGTTTGTTGGTAGCTATTTTCCCATCCCTTCCTTTCCTTCCCCTTTCCCTATACTTTGTTTCCTATACCTCTCCCCCTTACCGTAACTGAGTTGTTGGCATTTGATGAAATGCATTGCTGTTGTTGAATAAACTGATATTCTGCTGTTGAATTAACTGCTTTTGTCCCCTGCACTTTGCCTGTTTGTACCTTTAAGATCAAGAGAACCATCATGACTCCTGCTCTGTATTAACAGCGGATCGTGACGGGGCGAATTCCGGCCACAAGACCTTCTCGTCCTGGCAACAGATCTCTGTGAAGGGCGCAGGCAAAAGGCTTTCATTTTCCATTTGAACTGCAAGAGAGGTAGACTGTTGCACGGAGCTCTGAGAACAAAGGTGCTCGCCCTAGCTGGGCTTGGGCAGAAGCAGCGTTCTCGAGCGCTTGGCTGCAGGCATACTGGTGGCTGTGTGGCGCCGCTTCAGCGGCTTCTGACCTCCGGGGAGCGAAAGCGGCGCCAGGCATGGGCGAGGGCTGTGAACGAAGCCTCTCAAGTACCATGCTTGTGTGCACCATGTTACAGGCTACTAGGAGAGGAAGGTGGCTGCCTCTCGCTTGCCTTCCCACATGACCCTAGCAGTCGAAAGGAGCAAGCTGAAGCTCTGCTGCTTGTGTTGCTCCTTGGTTCCACTTGCAGCAGGCTGTGGACACATTGGCAGTCACTTCTAGGCTCCGAGTTGCAGAGAGCACCACGATAAATGCCGCGGAGAAGGGAAATACAGAGTGCAGCGAGGAGCTGTACGTGGCTTACGTGCAATAAGTAGAAGGTGAACCTAGGCACTGCCTCTTCAATCTGGCCCCCTCTGCTCTGGTAGCAACTTTTGCAGGTCGGCAAAGGGAGCTGCGAGTATGTAGAATGGAGGGCAGCAAGACGCCGTGTGTTATACGCCCTTTCAGGGCTGCTTGACAGAGGGCTACTTTAAGAAGGCCTTCTTCTACCTGTCGTCCTTCTCTCTTCGCTCTAACTGCATGGAGTACACCACAGCTAAGTTGTGAGGAAGGGCACTGCCCCAGCTTTTCCCCTGGCCTGCTTGTGCTGTGCCTTTAGCTGCGCACCAGGACAATGGCATTTCTTACCCGCAATGCAAAAGAGGCGTTACTGTAGCCTCAGAAATGGCAAGGGCCGAGGCATTTAGTTGATAGTCGGCGTCTGAGCATTCTTTGACGTTTCCTCCCCCAGTGCGGAGGTGTATTCTCATGCTCGTGCTGAACTGAAAGGTCCGGGCATGGCAGTTCTGGCCTGCCTTGTGCAGAGATGAACACAAATGTGGGGCTATGATCCTCAGTTCCGAAGCTCTGCTTCCGGGTTTGTGGGCCGCCATGAGCCCGCAGCAGCCGCCGCGGACACTGTGGATTGTGGAGGAGGATGGGCTGGCCTCCCGCCCCCCGTTGGTCTGAGAGCGGCAGGAGTGGCGTCCGAGCGGCATCTCCCGAGGGCCCCATGGGGGGCGGGGAGAGAGCCGGGAGTGACCCCGAGCGACACCAGAAGCGATATCCGTAGGACCGGAAGGCCTGCGGTGTCGTCGAGTTTCATGGGTAGAGGGCTGCTAAGCTGCTTGGAAAGGTGGAGCTCCTCTGCTCTAGTGACGTTTCTTCCACCCGCTGCCCACCACACCTGGGCTACCGGCTAGCTCTGGGAAGCCTACATCGGTGAGTGGCCCCTCCCCGGCACCACTCTGGGAGCCGCAGAAGGGGTGTAGCAACAGCTACGCCTGGGCGAGTCGTAAGGGAGGGATAAAGAGTCGCAGGAGAGACTTTTTACGGTTCTGGGGTAAGGGATTTTTTGAAGGAAAAGTTTACAAGTCCGGAGGTTGGGAGGGGGAACCGCAAAAGGCAGTTAGAATGGGTTCTACACCAGCTTAAGTACGGGGAGGAGCAAGGGGAAGGCACAAAACTCTGGCCAATAACGGGAAATGGGGGGAGGTACAGAAGGTGGGGAAAGGGGTACATTGAGCCAATAAGGCAAACCGAGGGTGGGGATACATACAATATAACCAATCATGAATACAAGAGGGAATGCTTGACACAGAAACTTCTAGAACAAAGGGAGGGGCTACAAAGGATTGACATCCCATGGGGCAGGGTTTAGGGTGGGCGACAGGGAAGGTTCCCGATAAAGGGGAGGGGTTTAGGATGACTGACTAGGACAAGGGCAGGAAAGGGAAAAACCATTATGCACTTAACTTAGGGGAAAAAAACTGGGATGAACCATCAACACAGAAGGAAAATTAACATTAAACAACATAACACAACACTCTAGGACAGACTGGGAGAGCTGAGGGTGTCCAATGTGGAGAACAGAAGGCACCAGGGAGACCTTTGGGCCCCTTGCAGTGCCTGCTCGGGCTCCAAGATAGCTGGGGAGGGACTTTGGAAAAGGGTCTGGACTCGCCGGAAAAGGGGGAATAGCTTCAAAGTGCCAGAGGTCTGGGGTAGATGGGATATTGGAAAGGAATTCTTCCTTGTGTGGGTGCTGAGGCCTTGCACATCTTGCTCAAAGAGGCTGTGTGGGAGCCCCATGGCAGGAAGTGTCCAAGGCCAGGCTGGAGCAGACATGGAGCAACCTGGACTAGTGGAAAAGTGTCCCTGCCCATGTCAGGATGTGGGAAGAAGATAATCTATCTCTAAGGTCGCTTCCAGTCCAAACCACTCTGGGATTCTAGGATTCATGGAAGGCCCTTTTCCAAGTGAAGTGTTGTATCTCTTGGCTCCCAGCTTGTAGTTGCCAGTTCTTCTGGAAGCCGGCCTGGCCAAGCAGCTGTGATGAGCCATGGGTTCTCAATAGGACGACTGTGATATATTTGCAGAGAGGAAGGCTGCAGACAGATCTTCAAGGCCCAGGTAAAACAAGCAGAGGATTGAATAAAAGCCAAAGGTTGGTTGTGTTAGTCAGTTTGCTGGCTGTTGAAATGGCCCCAGGTCATTTTCAACGTTTCTAATTTGGATTTGTTTGAGTAAAAAATGAATGTGTTACCTCCAGCGTAGGCTCTCCAATGCATCTCCATGTGCTCCCATCTCTTTGTTGTATATCAGGTTCTATTAACTGAAGACAGAATCATAACACAGTAGTAAAACATTTAGAGGTGTAGTTAGCCAGCTTCAGGAGTTTTCAACTCTGCTGTTAACTTTTCTGGTAACTGTAAGAAAGGCAACACAATCCAGTTACTCCACTTTTCCTCTCTGTGGAAAAGATGATTTTTTTTTTTATTTTTTCATTTTAAAAATAGCCTCGAATGCAGAGAGTTATGCATGTGGCATGTAGGATTCATTATTTTACATTTCTCTTCTGCTGTCTTTCGCGCACTAGTTTTTTTACATTTTTTTGCTGCTTTTCTCCATTCAGTAGGTTTGAAAGAATTCTAATTGTTGAGATGATGGTTCTTTGAAGGCTCACTTAGCCCACCTTTTGGGTGATGGAAAGAAGAAGACAAGGTCCTCTAAGAAGAGTAAAAAGCATACTTTAAAGAGACATTCAGAGATGTCTGCTGATGCCATGCAATTACCGTGTAATCAGCAGAAATGTGTTGGAAAAACACACCTCAGTGACTTCACAAGAAAGCCACACTCAAGACAGGTAAAGAACAGAAGCATAAAACCCCAAAGATATGAAATGGACAGATTGTCATTGGGAATGAGCAACTCCTGAATTCTTGGTTCTAGAACTAGGGGCTTTGTCTTGGTTTGAAAGAGAGATATTTTTTAAGAAAGGCAAGAGCATCCTTCCTGAGATGCAGAATGCAACCCCACCCCTATTAATTATTTTAGTTTTAAATCAGAGGCTTTCCTGCCGGAGATGTGGAGATAAGGATAACAGTTCTTTACTGGTATCTAACAAGGCATAAAACACCAACAGCGATAGAAATTGACAACAGAACAGAACAGTATAGCTCAGTTCCAGTCTCTTTTGGCAGCAGGCCGTCTCCCTGCACTCAGTTACTGGTGCTGTGGGGGCAGGGCAGGTCCCGCGCAGTTGAAGAGGGCTGGGTGATGGCAGGAGCAACCTAGGGTGAGAGGGATGGGAAAGTGACTCCCCCTGCATGGCGTCGGTCGTGATGCTCAGCAGACTGTCCGATGGTAGTAGGGTGAGGCGGGAGAGCAGCAGAGCGATGTCCAACAGCAGGGAACGTGGATCTCAGCGCTGGAGTGGCAGGGGAGATGCCAGATCGAAGCCCGGGCTGTCCTCCCACTCCACGAGCCAGGCGAGAGAGCCCGCCCGCTCCAGACCCCCAGTCGCACGTATCCTTTTCCGGTTCCCCCTCTCCCCCTCCACCGACCCCCGCTACGAGAGAACATTATCTATGGTTTATGCGTGTGTTATGCATCCTTTCAGGGCTGGTGACAGGGGGCTACTCTAAGAACGCCTTCTTCTCCCTCGCATCGTGCTCGCTTCGCTCTAGCTGCATGCAGTACACCACAGCGAAGGTGTGAGGAAGGCCACGGCCCCAGCTTTTGCCCTGGCGTGCAACAGCTGGGTGCTACTTTTCCAAGCAGCAAAAGCACTAAGAAGTGAAAGCGATTGTGAAGGAGATCTTTGGCAGCTCGTGTGCTCTTCGCTGCTCTGCGCTCGCAAGTGGCTTCGTTCTTCACCTTCTGCCTTCCGGACAGGGCTGAACTCCAGCGGTCAGTTTCTGCCCTGCCCATCAGCTTGTCCTCAGTTCTGCGGGCAAGCACGCCCTGTTGCCTTGGCTCCGAGTGCAATGTCCCTAGTGAGCTGTCACTCAGTGCAATGCACCCAGAAAGACGCTCTCGCTCATCTTTCAAGGAGCGATTCCTAACAGCAGAAGCAGCAGAAGCACAAACTGGATGACTAGAAGGGACAATGTAGAACACGTCTTTGTACTGACATATTTTAGTGTGTGATATGTTCCTCCAGGTCCTCGGTACATGCGAAGCTCTATGTACTGTAAGCACTGCTACTTGCAGCTGTGAGGGACCGTGGAGCTAGCAGCGAATTTGGAGAGCGCGGAGCACGTAGTCAAGGAGCGAGAAGTGCCCCTGCAATGCGGTGCTAATAGCAGCTTCCTCGCGGCGGGTGAGAGCTCTGGCCACAAAACCTTCTCGTCCTGGCAACAGATCTCTGTGAAGGGCATAGGCAAAAAGCTTTCGTTATCAATTTGAACGGCAAGAGAGGCAGACTGTTGCACGGAGCTCGGAGAACACAGGTGCACTCCCTAGGCGGGCTTGGGCAGAAGCAGCGTTCTCGAGCGCTTGGCTGCCGGCACACCGCTGGCTGTGTGGCGCCGCTTCAGCGGTTTCTGGTCGCTGAGAAGTGAAAGCGGAGCCAGGCATGGGCGAGGGCGGTGAACGAAGCTGCACAAGTACCGTGCTTGTTTGCACCATGTTACAGGCTACTAGGAGAGTTAGGTGGCTGCCTCTCACTTGCCTTCCCAAGTGCCCTTAGCAGTCGGAAGGGGCAAAATGAAGCACTGCTGCTTGTGCTGCTCCTTGGTTCCCTTGCAGCCCGCTGTGGAAACATTGGTGGTCACTTCTAGGCTCCGAGTTGCAGACAGCACCACGGTAAATGCCGCGGAGAAGGGAAATACAGAGTGCAAGGAGGAGCTGGACGTGGCTTACGTGCAATAAGTAAAAGGTGAACCTAGGTACTGCCGCTTCTATTTGGCCCCCTCAGTTTTGGTAGCAACTTTTGCAGGTCGGCAAAGGGAGCTGCGAGTATGTAGAATGGAGGGCAGCGAGACGCCATGTGATATGCGCCCTTTCAGGGCTGCTTGACAGAGGGCTACTTTAAGAACGCCTTCTTCTTCCTCGCGTCCTTCTCTCTTCGCTCTAGCTGCAGGGAGAACAGCACAGCAAAGGTGTGAGGAAGGGCACTGCCCCAGCTTTTGCCCTGGCCTACCTGTGCTGCGCCTTTAGCTGCACACCAGTACAATGGCATTTCTTACCTGCAAGGTAAAAAAGGTGTTACTGTAGCCTCAGGATTGGCAAGTGCCTAGACATTAATTTGAGTGACCACGTATGAGGGAGTCTTTAGCGGTTTTCTCCCCCATGGCGCAGGTGTATTCTCATTCTCGTCCTGAACTTAAAAGTCCGGGCATGGCAATTTTGGCCCGCCTTGTGCAGAGACGAACGCAAATGTGTGGCTATTATCCTCTGTTCTGGGCCTCTGTGTTATAAATGAGAGACAAAAGTCTCGATATTCCTCAAAATTTTGGATTGCTTTATTTGATATAGAACGAGCAAGCAGCGCGCTGGGGAACATGAGGGGTCACCGCCCACTCCACCCTCCACCGAACCTTGGTTTGCAGCCTCTTCTTGTACTGTGGTTCCTCGTTGTAATCAATAATTTTTGGGATTCTTTTGCTGTCATAATTTTCCAGGTAAGCAGTGGTGGTCGAATAAACATCCTTACACAAATTCACAAAGCCTCCGGGCGATAATCAGTCACAGATAGCCATCTGGTCCTTGTAGATAACCACCAGAGAAGTTCTGGAAGTCTGGTCCTTGAGATAAGCAGTATTGATCAGACAAAGACAGGAAGGGCTTTTTGGGTGGTTCGATTTTGAAAGCTGGTAGCCGATACAACTTATTTAATAAACATAACATAATATAACATAATGTAATGTAACATAATACAACATAATATAACATAACAAGGTGATTTTAAACAGAATTTTTAAATCATATAATTTCCTTTATGAAGTGTCCATGCTTCACTTCAGAGCTTAGTATTCTGGTTTATGCAAACCCCAATGCTTTTGTGATTAACACGAATCTTTTATCAATTGTCACAATTTCCCCACTTCTCTTTTTTTATCCCATTGATTCGTGTTCTGGTTTCAAATTTTGTCAGTACCTCTTGTACTGTCATTAATTTTGTTGCCTTCTCAGGGTCTATTGGTATTGTACAACTTGCATTCCTTGAACCACCTACTGGATTAGTCGAATGAAGCATGGAACAAGACAAGGGATGAACAGTAGTCCTAATAATGCACATGTTAACATAAATCCTAATTTCTTCCACCAAGTTTCCCCCAACAGGTTATTCCACCAATTATCATTAAGCATAGAGTTCCCGGTTTGTACAGGTACATGGGCTATTCGTTTTATTTGTTCTGCAATTTTAGTAATTACTTCACCATCTTCATCAATTTCTAAGCAGCATTCAGAATTCTTAAACTTTCCACACACTCCCCCTTCTTCAGCTAACAGATAGTCTAGAGCCAGTCGGTTTTGATATACTGCTGCTCTAGTTTGGGTAAGTTGTTTAGCTATCAATTCCATTGCTCAGGCTGTCCGGTTTGAAGTAATTTCTACCACGGCTTGTAGCCTGATAATTCTATTTAGCATATAAATTGGAGTGCGATAGCCCCAGCTCCCATCCTGAGCCCAGGTAGCTGGTCCATAATATTCAATAATTCGTTCTGGGGGCCATTCATCATCCTTCCATATTTGTGTTCCCCCTATGTCTGTGCTCCTTTTATTTCGATACAAAGTTTCATACAAGGGAACTCCTAACACTCTATTACCCTTTTCCTTTGGTAATGTAAAAAACTCAGGCTGGATAATCCCTAGAGTACGTCCCTCTCCATCTTTTTGGTAGGGTATTATAAGCTTTTTTCCCACAGATCCAAAATATTCCATCTGGGGCTTTCCAGCTTAGTTTAACTGATTCAGGTTGTTGCCAATAGGTCCTTACACTTTTTACTTCTTCATATGGGTTGGGTCTATTTTTATTATACCAGCATAGTCCTGTAAAATTGTTCTTTATACAGTTACCTTTACTTAACTTTCCCCAATATCCTTCTGGAGCTTTGGGCCACCAAGACTGTTTACTTGCATTTGTAATTGGGATAGTCTTACAGGGGGTGTGCCTCACATATTGGGTAAAGTTAGTTCCCTGACATGTTATACATACCTCTCCTATTACCTCATGACTTAGAACCCACCCTTCAGGTCTATTGACTCCCCTCGATATTTCCGTTTGATTCCACTGTAACAACTGCTCTGGGCCCAATCCCTCCTCCCTCCATGGCCATTGTTCACTCATTTGCATTCCTCCACAGATCCAACAGTGAGTTCAGTTCAGTTCAGTAGTGATTTCTTTCATTAATTCTACAAATAAATTTTTCCCCAAGGTGGGTAAGTCCCATTCGCTGAGTTGTTGTTTTATTTTCTCATACAAGTTAAAATTTCTCCCATGGTTTGTCTTTGTTCCTTTGAACACCTTAGTTATATTTTTTATCAATTCTTCCTTCTAGTGTGCCTGGTGAGACTCGGGGTCGACCACTGGGATTCTGGAGTAGAAGCTACAAAGGATCTGAAGCCAACTACACTCCCACAGAGAAGGAGATCTTGGCCGCCTATGAAGGAGTTCAAGCTGCCTCAGAGGTGATTGGCACAGAAACACAACTCCTCCTGGCACCCCGACTACCAGTGCTGGGTTGGATGTTCAAGGGAAAGGTGCCTTCCACACATCACGCCACTGACACCACATGGAGCAAGTGGATTGCTCTCATCACTCAGCGCGCCCGTATTGGGAATCCAAATCGCCCTGGGATTCTGGAAATAATTACAAACTGGCCTGAAGGTGAGACTTTTGGATTGTCTTCTGAAGAAGAAGAGGAGCAAGTGGCACGTGCTGAGGAAGCCCCACCATATAATGAGCTACCGGAGGCTGAAAGACGATATGCCCTCTTCACTGATGGTTCCTGCCGAATTGTAGGCACTAACCAGAAATGGAAAGCTGCAGTATGGAGCCCCACACGACAAGTTGCACAAGCTACCGAGGGACAAGGTGGATCGAGTCAGGTCGCAGAGCTAAAAGCCGTCCAGTTGGCTTTGGATATTGCTGAACGAGAGAAGTGGCCAAGACTTTATCTCTACACTGACTCATGGATGGTAGCTAATGCTCTGTGGGGATGGCTGGATCGCTGGAAAAAGGCCAACTGGGAGCGCAAAGGGAAACCCATCTGGGCAGCTGAGATTTGGCAGGACATTGCTGCCTGAGTAGAAAAATTGACCATAAAGGTTCAACACGTGGATGCACATGTACCCAAAAGCCGGGCTAATGAAGAACATCACAACAACGAGCAGGTGGACCTAGCTGCCAAAGTGAAAGTATCACAGGTGGATCTAGACTGGCAGCACAAGGGAGAATCATTCCTAGCTCGTTGGGCCCATGATGCCTCTGGTCATCAGGGGAGAGATGCGACGTACCGATGGGCCTGTGACCAAGGGGTGGACCTTACCATGGACAGTATCTCACAAGTCATCCACGACTGCGAGACCTGTGCCGCAATCAAACAGGCCAAGCGGGTGAAGCCTCTGTGGTATGGTGGACGATGGTCAAAGTACAGGTATGGGGAAGCCTGGAAAATTGACTACATCACCCTTCCCCAAACCCGCCAGGGCAAACGCTACGTACTGACCATGGTGGAAGCAACTACAGGATGGTTAGAGACCTACCCTGTGCCTCATGCCACTGCCCGGAACACCAACTTGGGCCTAGAAAAACAAGTCCTTTGGAGGCATGGTACCCCTGAGAGAATTGAATCAGACAACGGAACCCATTTCAAGAACGGCCTTATCAACACGTGGGCCAAAGAACATGGCACTGAATGGATATATCATATTCCTTACCATGCGCCAGCTGCCGGGAAAGTTGAACGGTGTAATGGACTCCTTAAGACTACTTTGAAAGCACTTGGTGGTGGAACCTTCAGAAATTGGGAAATGAACTTGGCCAAAGCCACCTGGATGGTTAACACCCGAGGGTCCATCAATCGAGCCGGTCCTGCCCACTCTGAACCCCTGCACACAGTGGATGGGGACAAGGTCCCAGTGGTACACATGAAAGGTATTTTAGGAAAGACTGTTTGGATTAATCCCACCACAGGCAAAGGCAAACCAATCCGTGGGATTGTTTTTGCTCAAGGACCTGGTTGCACTTGGTGGGTAATGCAGAACGATGGGGAAACACTTTGTGTACCGCAAGGAGACCTACTTTTTAGTGAGAACTGTATGTAAGGTTTCATTTTGTATTATATATCTGTAACAGGGTATTGGTTTGGGTGTGATGTAGATGGTAATAGAATAAGGGGTGGATTATGTCCTGGGGTACAATGCAAAAATGTGTATTCTATCACCATCTGTTAAAATGTGGGAGGGGTGGTGATCCTTATCTCTGTGGGAGATATCCTCTGCTGATGTGCCATCTGATAAGGTCGGGGGATGATCATCGTTATCTTTTCACAACCCATCCTTCCTCCAGAAGATATATTCCGTTAATGGGCCATTAAGTCCTATTGTGTCACTGATAAGATTACATCACCCCATTGGGAGATGCCCCAACCAGGGGCAGGAGCCAAGCCTTTCCTACCTAGATAAAAAACTGGGGTTTGGGACCGGAGGGCAGACCTTTCTACTGGATCCAGGAGGAAAGTCGGACCTTTTTCCACATCATCGCTGGATCTTCGGAGGAAAACTGCACCTTCTACAGGAGCACTGCTTCAACAGAACCACATCCGTCATCCAGGAGGACTGCAGCCACCATTTATAGGGACTGCTACCAACACCCTGACTGACAGGGTGTCAGGTTGTATTTCTCACTGTGTTGGTGGTTGTTTCTTTTATATTATTGCATGTATTTTATTTTTTTCTCTTTTCTCCTATTAAATTGTATTACTGACTTGGAGTCTTGCACTGGTTTTACTTTCAAACCAACACACATGTCCACTTCAAAGAGTATCTTACGCAATAACTAGACTGTAGAAAGATAGATCTTAGATGAACCAATAGAATTACTATTAACATATATACGTCTTTTGTGTAACCAATCGTACTCTTTGTAACAAACTCTAAGTAACCACTGAAAACGTATAAAAATCATCTCTTTGTTAAAAATAAAGACTCTGCTCTTTGCATTCATATTGAGTGCGTGTTATTGATTCCTGTTCTCCAGCATGAAGACCCCAGCAAACACTGCTTACATAAGAGGCCACATTACTGTCTTCCATGTGAGTTCTGCACTGTGCTCAGCTGAGCCTTTCTGGTTTATTGGCCTTTGATTTGGCCAGAAAGCTGAGCCTTGATTCAAGAAATATCAATATTCACAGTTGTTTTCATTTACATGGACATTGGCTTGGTCTCCTAAACAAAGAGAATGATGGGGAATTTATTTAGGTGTTCAGATAGGTAACATTCTCTTTCCGCAAGCTGGCATTGTATTTTCAATTAGCCTGTTACCTCTGGCTTTGTTTTAACGGCTCAAATTATTAGGAAGAGTATCAAACCTCCAGCTGTAACCACAGTCCCACTGCGAGGTGTGTGAAGGTATGTGCATCTGCCCCTCAGGTCCATACTGCTCTTCTAATGTGCCTCTAATCGAGCAGGTAGGAAAGACTGTTGCATTTCCTAGATGCATTGTAAATGGTACATTCCGTGACCCCTGCTATGCCCTGTAGCTTGGTCCCTCTCCCCTGCTGGCCATACAGGGCTGGCTGGGATCCAATTTCTCCCCGCCCGCTTTTTCAGACCTTAGAAATGATCTGTAGCCCCTGACCTCTGTCTCATTCTCTCTTGCTCCCTCTTTTCCTCACTACCCACGAGAAATAAACCCTGTAACTTCATCAGGGAAAAGAGCCTCTTTTGTTATCTAATTTACATCCATGAGGCAAGGGCCCCGGGAGCCATCACCCTAACACCTGAGCTAGACCGGAGGAAGGGCGAAGAACCCCATTTTAGGGCTGAGAAAAAGCCTCAGTTGGCGCCCAACTTGAATGGTCTCTACAGAGCACACCACGTCCGGCTGTGACTCCTATTTTCAGGATTCAAGAAGCCTTGGAGCTGATAAACTAGCTTAACTTTCTTTAACCTGCATTTTGTGCAGTTCGATGACCTTTAAGCACGAACTGGGAGCCTGTCAGAAGCCCAGGCAGGTCGGTTCTGGAGGTAGACCCACTACAGTTACTCAGATGCCTCTGCCTGCAAGAAAAAAAAAAGGTGAGTGGAAGCCTCCTTTCACGGCGGGTGGGCTCCTGGACTTCCACGGGGGGTTCTCACCGGTGGCATTTGGCCGGTGCGGCACAGCTCTCGAGGAGAGAGACAGCGCGGGCGTGTGCTCAGTGTGCCTGCGGCCACGTGGTATGGCGCACGGACTGGGGGGGGCTGGACGCAGTCACCCCAGGCGCGGAGCGGCAGGCAGGCAGCTTTGATGGGTTTCAAAGCAGTGGCACGGTGGGTTTTTTGCGGTTTTTTGCTGTTTTTGCGGGTTTTTGCGGCGGGGTCGGTCCCTATAGCGCTGCGGGTGCCACGTGGGTTTTACCGACAGAAACGGAGAAATTAACATCGGCTCCGCATCCAGTAAAGCCTGAAAACCGTAGTGTACCTGGCACGTTTTAACAACTAACTCTCTTCCTGTGTTTTTAACTGTAGTGGGGTAGATATAGTGGCAAATTGTTAAACATCATGGGCTTACAGCAATCTGCCTTACAAAAGAGCATAAGAAACCAACTAAGGGAAATATTAAGTTCAGGAAATGTTTTAATATCTAACAAAAAATTAGCCCGTTTTGCCAGCTGGCTGTCTGTTTAAAAATCTGACCTTGAATTGCAAAATATGAATTCGATTTCATTTTGGGATGAAATAGGGGATTTATTAACTTTAAAATGGAAAATGGAGATAAAACAGCTTCTGTATTCCTCCCAATTTTCTTACAAATTCGGAAACTTAATTCAGACAGAAAACAACAGACAGCAGCAGCAAAACGGTTCAGACTCACCTTCCCTTTTCCCAAAACCTTATAACCCGGACCTGGAGGGGACTGACGGGTCTCCCTGGGGGGTGCAGTCCCCCAGCACGGCTGTGGCTGCTCTGAGTCCCTGGGTCCTCCCCGGTATCCCAGTTCTGATAATTTTTCGAAAATTGTCAGCACTCCTTCCTTGTTCCCTTCCCCTCTGGGCAACAGCCACGTGGCTACGCCTGAAGGTGTCGGGGTCCCAGATAGCTCCGGCCATGCGATACAGCCCGTAGGGGGGGTCCCATATGGTGGCAGCTACGTGTTTCCTCCTTTATTGCGAAACCCCCTTCACCCTCCGGTCTTAGCCCCTAAGCCTGTCCCCTCCCATAACCCATCCCCGCCCTCGGCTCCACTGTCCCCTCCCCCCTCCAAGACACTGCCCTGCTCGGCACCCAGCGATCCCGCCCACAGGTGTTGCAACCCTGGATCCCAGCACCCCTCCCCCGCTACGGTTTCACATTCCTTCCCTCCAAGCTGCTGCGGGGTGGGGGAGGGCAGTGGAGCCCCTGCTGAGTTCAGTGCTGGTGGGGGTGGCGGTGGGGGTGGGGAGGGATCAGCTCACAGCCCCTGCGGAACGGATGGTGTTCCCCTGGTGGCGGGGGGTGGGCAGCCTCCGGGTTCGGGTGGGGGGGGGATGCCCAGCCCTGAAAGTCAACACCAGGAAAAAGAGTATATATCATCAGTTTCTCCTGTAGTTTATCTTGGTAAGAGGAATGGTAGAAGAAGTTATCAACCTTTGTCCTATCAAGATAAAAAAGGAAATTTGTAAATTAGAGAAAGAATTTGGTAGAAATAGTGAAATCTTTAAAGGCATGATGAGAACCACCTTTACCTGAAACGAACTGGTTCCATATGATATCAAAGAGCTTTTCCGATGTCTGTTAACTCCTTCAGAATATGATCTATGGGAAAGCCTGTGGAAAAGATCTTTGAAAGTGCTTTTACTAGAGCTTTTAAAAAGCTCAGATGATGCAAAAGATGCTGATAATAATGACATATGAACACCTATGTGGGGAAAAGGATTGGCATTGCCCCGAAAGCCAAACCAGAGTACTATCCAAGTCTGTCCTGGATAAAATATGCAATGTTGCAGAAAAGGCTTTTAATCAATTACCAACAGTAGATACTAAAGGCAGTTATGTTAACATTAAACAGTTTGCTTCTGAGAATTTCTTACAGTTTGTGGACCGCCTTCGTGCGCAAGTGGAAAGACAGGTGTCTGATCCAGTGGTACAAGCTGAATTAATTAAAGAGATGGCTCAGAGGAATGCTAATGAAACCTGCCGTAGGGTTATTTTTGGCCTTCCCCTCGAGCCAGCACCTAGCTTAGCACAGATGATAGAAGCCTGCGCCAGGAAAGCAGAACTGCTCAGTGGACACGAGAGAAATCCAGGACTGGCACACCCAAAGACCATGGCAGCTGTAACACCAGAAGCCAAGAAGCAACCAATGTCACCAGAGCAGCTGCAGCACATCCTCTGCTTCCAGTGCAAGCAGCCAGGACACTTTGCCAGAGACTGTCCACACAACCACAAACAGAAGAAGACCAACAAACAAAAAAACAGCTTTACAGTGCGTATCCGCCATTAACTCAATAGCGCGCTCTGCTATAAATGCTGCGGTCCCCACACTCCCAAAGGACTCTCTCTTAATAAGGAAAAAGGAGGAGGATGGGATAGAGGGTGTGGGGATGCATGGCAATGAAAATATTAAATGTTCAGTTAACAAGGTTTGGAAGCCACTAGGCCGTTTTAGGCTTGTGACTACCAAAGGTTTTCATTTCAGGTCACCTGATTGGACAGTCATTACAGTGGACTTACCTAACAGTACACAGGACGTGATGTTAAACCACATGAAACTGGACAGTGAGTGCTTTGTTGTCGGGGACACAGCACACACACCCCCAGAGATTGAGGTAGCTCCCATGACCATCAAGGGAAGCATAACTGGCCTCATTCTCCTGGCACGATGTCCTCTACCACCATATTACCTGGTTGAGGGATAAATCCTTGCCCAGGCCATTCCTGTTCCACAGGAGGTCCCAGTAGATGGAAAATCACCTGAAGTCTACTGGGCAGAAGTGGTGGGTGAGGACAAGCCCTCTCTGGCATGTAACCTAACCCGTGGATCAGATCACCTCCATGTGGAGGGGGTACTGGACACGGGTGCTGATGTGATTATCATACCCGAAAGGATGTGGCCGCCACATTGGGAACTTCAGCCTGTGGCAGGCAGAATCCAGGCTGTAGGAGGAGTCAAATTGGCAAAAATATCAAAAAGCATCGTACAAATTTAGGGGCCGGATGGAAAATTGGCTAGCATGCGTCCATTTGTTACAGACTATAAATGCCCTCTATGGGGAAGAGACACAATGTCCCAGTGGGGGGTGAAATTGATTATTCCTAAGACTCCTTGGGATTTTTAGAAGCGGCCACTGTGGGGCGCCCTACCCAAAAGTTGAAATGGCTAGATGATACCCCAAAGTGGGTAGCACAGTGGCCGATGAGTAAGGAGAAGCTCAGGGCGCTTGAGGAGCTTGTGGAGGAGCAATTGGCTAAAGGCCACATAGAGGAGACCACAAGTGCATGGAATTTCCCAGTTTTTGTGATAAAGAAACCGGGGAAGGACAAGTGGAGGCTGCTCCACGACCTCTGGGAAATAAACAAAGTAATTGAGGACTTGGGGTCTCTCCAACCTGGAATGCCTTCTCCAACAATGCATCCCAGAGATTGGCAATTGGCTGTTCTAGACATAAAGGACTGTTTCTTCTATATTCCCCTACACCCAGAGGATGCCCCACGGTTCTCCTTCTCGGTTCCTACCATCAATCGAGAAGCCCCAATGAAGCACTACCACTGGAAGGTTTTGCCCCAGGGATTAAAATGTAGTCCCTCCATCTGCCAGTGCCATGTGGCCTCATTGCTGTCCCAGGTGCGTGCCCAGAGAGGGGAGGCCATCATCCTTCATTACATGGATGATGTGCTTGTGTGTGCCCCCGATAACTCTCTACTCCAAGACACACTTGACCTAGTGGTTAAAGTTTTAACCTCTGCTGGATGTGAATTGCAGGAGGACAAAGTCCAAAGGATGCCACCTTGGAAGTACCTGGGCCTGGAAATTACTGCACGGACCATTGTTCCGCAGAAATTGGAAATTAATTGTAATCCAAAAACCTTACCAGATCTCCATTCCCTGTGTGGGTCATTGAATTGGGTTATGCCCTGGCTTGGTCTCACTAATGAGGACCTAGAACCTCTCTTCAATTTATTGAAGGGGGAGAGAGAGCTGCTTTCTCCCAGGGAACTGACCCCAGAGGCAAAGACTGCAATCAAAAAGGTACAAAAGACTTTAGGAGAGAGGCAAGCTCACCGTTACCAGCCCGAGCTGCCCTTCATATTCATTGTCCGAGGGAAACTGCCTCGCTTACACGGGTTAATATTCCAATGGATCCAGGGGCAGAGAGAGTCACTCTTAATCATAGAGTGGGACTTCCCCTCCCACCAAAGATCCAAAACTATCACTATGCCACAAGAGTTAATAGCTCAGCTGATTCGGAAAGCAAGGATCAGACTGTATGAACTAGCTGTTTGTGACTTCACACGTATTCACCTCCCAGTCAAACTGTCTGAGGAGGGAAGGAACTCTCCTGAAAGATTGACTAAAGAGATGTTTGAGCACTTGCTCCAGTGCAATGCCAGTCTCCAATTAGCCCTGGACACCTACAGAGGACAAATATCAGTCCATGCCCCCTCTCACAAGCTGTTCAATGAGGAATTCCACCTCAATCCTCGTGAGGAGTCGGAGACCACTCAAAGCTCTCACAGTGTTCACGGATGCATCTGGGGCATCCCACAAGTCGGTGATGACTTGGAGAAATCCTCAGACTCAGCATTGGGAAGCTGATGTTGAGTTTGCGGCGGGGTCACCCCAGGTAGCTGAACTGGCAGCAGTCGTGAGAGCCTTTGAGAAGTTCTCAGAGCCAATAAACTTGGTAACAGACTCTGCCTATGTAGCGGGGGTAGTATCCAGGACGGAGTAGGCAGTGCTCAGAGACATCGAGAATGAGCAGCTTTTCAGGTTGCTTTCCAAACTAATTTATTTGATTTCTCATAGAGAACACCCGTTCTATGTGATGCATGTGAGATCACACACAGATTTGCCAGGCAAAATTGCAGAAGGGAACCGTCAGGCAGACTCCCTTGCAACCCCACCAGAACAAGCAACCCCAGCAGAACAAGCACGCCTTCCTGTCATCTTCCAACAGGCAAAGCTGAGCCACCAGCAGTATCACCAGAATACACCAGGTCTAATGCGTCAGTTCCAGCTAACACGGAGTCAGGCTCGAGCCATTGTGGCCACCTGTCCCAACTGTCAGCTGCACACCATGCCATCAATAGGCATGGGGTTAACCCCCGAGGTCTTGCCAGTTGTGAAGTATGGCAGACAGACATCACACACATTCCTAGTTTTGGTCGCCTCAAATGTTAGCATTGACACCTATTCAGGCACAGTCTATGCCTCTGCCCATGCAGGAGAAAGGGCAGTGCAGGCCAAACAACACCTAGTGCAAGCCTTTTCAGTATTGGGGATCCCTAAGGAAATGAAAACTGATCAGGGCGCAGCGCATAAGTCCAAGGAGTTCCTGGAATTCGTCCAGCAGTGGGGAGTGGAACATAAAACTGGCACCTCCCACTCCCCCACAGGCCAAGGTATAATTGAATGAGCTAATCAGACACTCAAGCAGGTTTTGGCTAAACAGAGCAGTTCAACTGCATGGATGTCTCCACAGCAGAAGCTCTGCTAAGCCATGTTTACTATCAGTTTCCTGAATTGTTCATTTGAGAAGATGAGTCCACCTGTGGTACGTCACTTTAACAGTGGTAAACAGTTCAAGCTATCCCAACATCCTCCAGTCTTGATTAGGGACCCAGAAACCTCGGAAGTCAAAGGTCCCTATGAGCTCATTACCTGGGGGCGTAGCTATGTGTGCATATCCACTCCCTCAGGCCCTCGGTGGATTCCCCAAATGTGGGTGAAACCGTATGTTCCCAAACATCCTGCTCCAATTGAGGGGAACGAGGAGCAGGTGGCTGTGGCTTCAAAAAGAAGACGCCGCCAGAAAAAAGGAAAAAAATCCTCATAGAGGGTGGCATTCTTGCAGATAGAGACTTTTAACAGGTTTTATAATGTTTGTCTTTCCTTTTAGAAAAAAGCTTCTCTTCTCTCAGTCCTGTAATGAACCCCATCCAAGCTGCCTTCCTGTTAACACTGAACAGTCTGGCAGCTGCATGGATCGTCCCTCAACCACTTCAGAACATCTGGGTGACCCTGGCACAAACGCTCCAACAAGAAAACATGTCTGTCCACAGCAGCAACAGCAAACCCTATGTCCACCTGCCTGGCAGGAATCCCATTGAAGGCTGGAGAATATTCAGCCAGTTTTAAAACACACTTGTCCAATGAAATTCCTTAGTCACACACCATTTCATCACACAAAAATCATAGACAGCAAGCTGGGGTAAGTAAGAACCCCATAGAGGAGTTGCTGCCAAATTTGCCCAAATCAACTCACTAACCCCAAGAACTAGAGCTGTTAGGTTCCTACCCAGCACAATATTGCATTCACTTTAGGATCTTCCCAAAACCTTCTAGCATAAAGGAATTCCACAACATAACGCAATATCGTGGGGAATTCACTGCCAAAAGGTGGTGCAATACTATAAGCCATATTGCAGCTGACACCCCAACTTATTCAAGCCCCAAAAGCCTCCCTAAGGGATTGTTCTTAATTTGTGGAGACCGGGCGTGGGCAGGGATTCCTTCTCGGCTCTTAGGAGGGCCATGCACCTTCGGTCAGTTGTCCCTGTTGGCACCCAACAAAACCTTAATAAACCATTGGACTCACAAAAACAAATCAGGTAATAAAATCCAAAAAAGAAGTGCAGACAATTTGGACCCAAACTGTGATTCTGAAATTTTCCATTGGGCCAAGTCCAAAAGAATTGCTGTGTCCCTGTTTCTTCCGTGGGTTGCAGCAACTAAAGCTCTAGGCGAATTGGGCCACCTAAAGTGTTGGGCAGTCAAACAAGCAAACTTAACATGCACCGCAATCGGCTCCCTCCTAGAAGACGAGGAAATTACCAGGCAGGCCACAGTACAAAATCATGCTGCTATAGATTTTCTCTTGCTACTGCACGGACATGAGTGCCAGGAATTTGAAGGACTTTGCTGTATGGACCTGACCTCGAGAGCTCCTAACATCCATGCTGCCCTCCGAAACATGAACAACTTGATCGGACAAGAGAAACAAGAATCTGAAGATTGGTTCAATGGACTGTTCAAAAGCTGGGGACTCACAGGGTGGTGGACATCTATAGTCGAAACAATTATGTTAGTTTTTGTTATTCTTTTCCTTGTAATAACGGCGTTCGGGATCCTACGTCACTTAGTTTTCAAGGCTATTAATGGTCTCATTCCCTCTACCTCAGTAGTCAATCACATAGAAATGAAAAACTTAGAACAATCTAACCCTCCGACCAACTGCAAGTGGTGGGCAACATTATAATTTGAATGAAACTAATATCCTTCTTTCAACTTTGTTAAACAAAAAAACGGGGAGATGTTGCATTTCCTAGATACATTGTAAATGGTACATTCCATGACCCCTGCTGTGCCCTGTATTTTGGTCCCTCTCCCCTCCTGGCCATACAGGCCTGGCTGGGATCCAATTTCTCCCCGCCCCCCTTTCCTGAGCCTAGAAAAGGTCGGTACCCCCTGGTCTCTGTCTCTTTTTCCCCTCTTTTCTCCCCCTCCCTCTTTTCCTCGCTACCCATGAGAAATAAACCCTGTAACTTCATTAGGGAAAAGAGCCTCCTTTGTTATCTTATTTACGTCCATTAGGCAAGGGCCCAGGGAAACTTCACCCTAACACCTGAGCTAGACTGGAAGAAAGGTGAAAAACCCCATTTTAGGGCCAAGTAAAAGCCTCATGATGGAGTTGCCCATATTCCTTTGTCAGTTTTGCTAATTCAGTGGCAGAATATGGGATTTCTTTGTAGAAATATTTGGTACAAAATCATCAGGACCAAGATAAGTATATTGTGTTTTAAACATAGGTCTCAACTTCGGACAGCAGTGTTCCCCAAGATTTTTCATTATAGTTAACTCCTTTTGGGGATAAATTTGATTAATGTGAACAATCTCCTTCTCTTCTGTTTCTGCGTGTGTTTCATTCTGTCTTACTTTTTTGGTACTTTCTTCTCTTAGGGCAGCCTGTAGCAAATGTTTTTCATCTCGCAACAAACGGTTCTCATTCCTTTCTTGATCTAATTGTTTTTGCAGAATTTGAACAAGATTTTGCAAAGAATCTATAATTGTACTTTCTTCACTAACTCGCTTAGAGCGATTTTCTATGGCTGCCGTAAGAAAACCTCCCAAAACTGAGCAGAGTATGGTTTTATTTTTGCCCAGTTTGAACTTTGATTCATGTTGCAAACAATATATTCTATCAGTCACATTCTCCAGATTAAACCAATTACCGTTCGCCCATTCCTCCCCACCTTGGGACAGTCTGGCGCTATATTTAGTTAATAGAGCATAAAATGCAGCTTTATCTGTTACGGAGGAATTCTCAGTCATTTTGTGAAGGGATAAGTAAAAACCACAACAGGGCGGTCTATTGCTTAAGTTACCACACACAATGAAACAGCTTTCGCTGTGTGCCCCCCTTCACGGGGGATGAGACCAAATTACTTGGGAGGCACTCCTTAGTTACAAAACACCAGGTTGTCTCTTCACTACACCAAGTATCAAAAACATCATAAAAAACAACAACAACAACAACAACAACAACAGTGACCCGCCTTTTGCACCAGTAGATCTTTTGTGAAATTCTGTCGACAGAGCCCTCAAGCGAGTCTGGGCATGCTCTACACCAAGGTGTCTGCAGTCTGCGGGAAATCAGAAACCCCCCCCTTGCTTTCTAGACAGGCTAACCCATCCAAGGTGGCCAGCTAGGTGTGGCTGGAGTAAGACTTCCTTCCCCTGATACAGACTACAGACAACCTTGCATCCCTTCTGTCTGTCAGAATAACCTGTACATGACACCAATTTAATGTCACCATCCGCTATTAATACAGAGCGGGGGTCATGATGGTTCTTTTGATCTTAAAGGTGCAAACAGGCAAAGTGCAGGGGACAAAATCAGTTTATTCAACAGCAGAAAATCAGTTTATTCAACAACGGCAATGCATTTCATCAAATGCCAACAACTCAGTTACGGTAAGGGGGAGAGGTATAGGAAACAAAGTATAGGGAGAGGGGAAGGAAAGAAAGGGATGGGAAAATAGCTACCAACAGAAGAGACAGGCATCCTCAGGGGTCATCCGATAGACGAGTCTTCGTCCGTGGGGAGATCTCAGGGGTCTTCTCCAGGGGGTAGACAGGTCTTCATCAGTGGAGAGATCTCAAAGGGTCTTTCTCAGAGGATCGCTCTTTTATAGTCCTTCTCCAAAGCAAGTGGCCTCTGGCCAAGAGGTGGGAAGATTTATGGACCATTGTGTGGTGCTGCAGGAGACAGGTACGGTCAAGAACTCTTCAGTTGGTGGTACAACACAAACTCTGGTTGGAATCGCTCCTTGAAAGACGAGCGAGAGCGTGCATTGCATTGAGAGAGAGCTGGCTAGGGACTTTGCACTCGGAGCCAAGGCATCAGGGCGTGCTTGCCCGCAGAACTGAGGACAAGCTGTTGGGCTGAGTTGAAACTGACCGCTGGAGTTGAGCTCTGTCTGGATGGCAGAAGGCGAAGAACGAAGCCACAGGGCACTGAGCTGGCGAGAGCAGTGCAGCAAAGAGCACACGAGCAGCCAAATAGCTCCTTCACAATCACTTTCACTTCTCAGTGCTCTTGCTGCTTGGAAAAGTGGCACACAGCCATTGCACGGCAGGGCAAAAGCTGGGGCAGTGCCCTTCCTCACACCTTTGTTGTGGTGTACTCCATGCAGCTAGAGCGAAGCAAGAAGGACGCGAGGAAGAAGAAGGCGTTCTTAAAGTAGCCCTCTGTCAAGCAGTGCTGAAAGGGCGCATAACACACGGCGTCTCGCTGCCCTCTCTTCTACATACTTGCAGTGCCCTTTGCATACTTGCAAAAGTTGCTACCAAGACTGAGGGCGCCAGATTGAAGAGGCAGTGCCTAGGTTCACCTTCTATTATTGCACGTAAGCCACGTCCAGCTCCTTTCTGTATTTCCCTTCTCCGTGGCATTTACCGTGGCGCTGTCTGCGACTCGGAGCCTAGAAGTGACCGCCAATGTTTCCACAACAGGCTGCAAGGGAAGAAAGGAGCAGCCCAGGCAGCAGTGTTTCAGCTTGCTCCTTCTGTCTGCTAAGGGCACTTGGGAACCCAAGCGAGAGGCAGCCACCTTCCTCTCCTAGTAGCCTGTAACGTGGTGCACACAAGCACAGTACTTGTGCTTCTTCGTTCACCTCCCTCGCCCACTCCTGGCTCCCCTTTCACTCCCCGGCGGCCAGAAGCAACACTCTGCCTCTCTCGCAGTTCGAATGGAAAACGAAAGCTTTTCGCCTACGCCCTTCACAGAGATCTGTTGCCAGGAAGTGAAGGTCTTGTGGCAGGAGCTCGCCGCCGCAGCAAGGAAGCTGCTATTAGCACCGCATTGCAGGGGCACTTCTCGCTCCTTGACTACTTGCTCAGCGCTCTCCAAATTCGCTGCTAGCTCCACTGTCGTTCTCAGCTGCAAGTAGCAGCGCTCACAGTACATAAAGCTTCGCAAGGACCAAAGTCCTGGAGGGACATATCGCACACGAAAATGTGCCAGGGCAGAGACGTGTTCTACATTGTCCCTTCTCGTCATCCAGCTTGTGCTCCTGCTGCCTCTGCTGTGACAAATCGTTCCTTGAAAGACGAACGAGAGCTCCTTTCCAGGCACACTGCACTGAGTGAGAGCTCCCCAGGGACTTTTGGATGTAAAACTTTTTCCACCTCCAAAAATACATGGGTAAGTCCTACAAGATTTGGTTTTATTAAGAATAATTTCGTCCAAGTATTTCTGTTCTAAACACCCTTGGTTTCAGTCTGAAATTAACTGCTTCTTTCTGTCTTTTTGCCTAGTGGCAATCTAATTCTAAGGTAACTAGATGTGTTGGAAATCCATAAATTACATCTCAGGTTAGGTGGGATAATTGGCTAGGAAGAAAATGGAATTGAGAATTTGGAAAGAATCCAAAGTGAGCTGATGTCACCATCCGAGATTCCCTTGGGTTCCAAATCCTTTCATTTGTGTTTTCATGGGCTTTTTTGAAGGCGGTGTACAGTTGAAGCCATGATTTAGCTGCGGTGAGACCTGCTCCGCTGTAAAAGCATTATTTTGTCAGTGAGCATGGACAACAGTTACAGTGTTGTCTTTTAAGATTCCCTGCACTCCACTTATGGTGGCAAAAGCAGTGCCTTGACTGTAATCATAAAAGTGATTACAGTTTGATTGCTTTGACATCATGTAGGATGCTTCCTCCATCTCCTGTGGTCAGCATTAAGTAAGAGATTTCTCAGTTTCTAGGAAGAGTCTAGCAAACAATCACCTTGCTCCTTCTCTTGCATTTATTCATCACTGCTATGCTGCTATACAGACAGATAGTCTGTTTATGATTCAACAATTCAACGGGACATCAAGTAAATAGCAAAGCAAAACTAACTGCCGAAAGCAATATAAGGACCAGAGATTAGCTTGGATCAAAACAGGTATTCTCCTAGCATTGTTTACAAAGAAGTCAGCATGTTGTTGGAGGTTGAACTCTTCCCTTTTCTTTCAGTGGAATTTTCTCCCATTGTTATGCTAAGTAATTGTGGCTACACCTTGAAACGACAGATAATGTTCTCTCGTAGGGGGGTGGCTGGAGGGGGAGGCGGGGGGAACCGGAAAAGGAAAGGTGGGATGGGGGGTCTGGAGCAGGGCTCTCTCTCTAGCTTGGCTCGGGAGTGGGAGGACAACCTGGGCTCCGCTCTGGCATCTTCCTCTGCCATCCCAGCACTGAGATCCACGCTCCCTGCCTTTGGACATCGCTCTACTGCTCTCCCAGCTCACCCTACTATCTCCGGACACTCTGCTGAGCACCACGACCGACACCGTGAGGGGGAGTCACTTTCCCCATCCCCTCTCACCCCTGGGCCGCGGCCGCCATCACCCAGCCCTCTTCAACTGTGCGGGACCTGCCCTGCCCCCACAGCACTGGTAACAGCACAGGGAGACGGCCTGTGGCCAGAAGGGACTGGAGCGGAGCTAGAATGTTCTGTCGCCAATTTTTATAGCTGTGGTTGTTTTCTGCCTTGTTAGATACCAGTAAAGAACTGTTATTCTTATCCCCATATCTCCTGCCTGAACGCGTCTGAATTGGACCTAAAATAATTAAAAGGGAGGGGGGTTGCACTCTGCATCGCAGAAAAGGGGCTCCTGCCTTTCCTTAGACCATACCTGTCTTTCAAACCAAGACACATTTGAAACAGAAGGCGCAATGTAGTTTGTGCCTTGTTTTGGGCTTGCCCGGAAGAAGGAAATTCTGATTTCACATATGGGAAAAGAAATGTTGACATTTAAATGAGATTGTTCATACCCCAGGAAAGGTTGCTTTGAAAGGTTGTGGAACTCCTGTTAGGAAACATGGCTTTACAAGTCCTTTCCACCAGGAGACAACAGCTGCAGAACATCTGGGTGTGCCAGTGTTGAGAGCACCAGCAACGATCAAATTGGAGAAGTTGGTGAACAATGGCAGTGGCCCGGGGGAGAGCAAGTGGGGTGCTGGCTGTGGGACCAGGGGAGTCCTGACTGATTTAGGAGGCGTGTGATGGTCTGTGCCAGCAAGTGGAGTAGTGCTGTGGCCTTGGGACACTGCGAATACTGGAAATCAGTGGGGTCACTGGGCAGGCTGAGTGTCTGAGCTGATGGAGAGACCCAGTTTGCCCACATGTAAACATCCAGTCTCACTCCTGCCAGCCACAGAAAGGAGCAGGATGTGGCTGCTGGCGATGCCTGTCATGTATATGTAGTGTATATGTGTGCTATCCCAGCCTGCTGGGAACACTTCTTCTTTGTGACTGCTTGGGCTGAGGGAGAGAAAGCAGTGGTAGTTTCTGACGTTTCGAGTTTGCTCGAGTTTCTCAGGCTGTTTCTGGAGCCACCCAGAGTTGTCTTCCTTGAAGCATTTCAATTCCTGGTAATTTTCAAAATTCAAACAGACACAGCCCTAAGCTAGTTGATCTGACTTCAGAGCTATTCTTACGCTGAGCTGTTGGATGATCTGATCTCCTGAGATGTCTTCCATTTCAGTTTATGACCTGGTTCTTGTGAAAAGTAGGATCTATTAGCCTGGAGAAGAGAGGTTTCTGGAGAGACAGTATGGCGGCCTTTGAATATGTAAAGAGGGTATAAGACAAATGGAGAAAGACTTTTTAGGAAGGTTTGCAGAGACAGGACAAGGGGCCTTGCTTTCAAACTGAGACTAGGTTTAGATTGGCTAAAAGGAAAAACTTTTCTACAATGAAGCTTGTGAGCCACTCAAACGGGTGTTCCAGAGAAATTGTGAATGCCCCATCACTGAGAGTGCTCCTTATCAGTTTGCCTAGTCTTGAGCAATTTGATCGACTGTAAGATCTATCTGGCAAGGAAGTTGGACTGGATGATCTTTAATCACAGACTGTTGTATGATTCCGTGAAAGACAGAATGCAATAAAGTTCATATTTCAGATTTTGGCGCAGACATATTTATTATTTCTCACTTTATGCATCATTGCAATGACAACTTGTTAGCGTCTGAAATGATGAGCTGAGATTGATTTCCTTCCTTAGTTTCATTTTCCTTCATTTTCCTTCACTTTTGGACTTTTTTTTTCACTAGATTTCCTCTTTCAGTAAACTGCCCTTAAGTATCACTTTGCTCCCCACCTGGCTTTTTTTTTTCAATGACACCTTTTCACTGGTTCGTTTTGGGTCTTTGCTGCTTGAAGTCCAGCAGCCTCCTTGTCTGAGCATTATGGAGCTTTCTTTACAGGTTTATCACTATGGAAAAAGGCATAAATTACTGTGTTCCATCTCACATACCATCAAGTATCACACTAATATTCCCTCTGCTGAATAGCTGGTTGGCTTACATAGACCAGCCAAATACCAGGAAATCCAGATGGCAGCAAGAATCTTGTAGACTACTCCCGCTTTTCATTTAAATTCTGGAGAAGTCACGTGAGGTATCACATTCTCTTGAAAGAAGTGTATATCATCTCAGACATTCTAGAATGGGCTATTAACATTGTCATGAGTTTCTGGCTAGACTTTTTAGTATGCAAATTCAAATTCAAATGATCTGAAATGATAGAACTTCAAGAAATATTCTTTCCCAGAATCGAAGAATGATGGAGTTAGATAGGGAGAATCTTAATCTTAGTTATTCTATTCCATCTCACATCATGGCTGGGGGCAGGGAGAAGGGAGTATCTTTGGGGGACAATGGGTTCTGGTGTAGTCAGTAAGCTGGGCAGATGAGCCATCAGGTATTGTCTGTTTTTGGGGGGGGATTCATGTGAACTCTTCCTTTCTTGTACCCTGCCACTAGTATTGTTGCTAAAATTGTTTGTTTTCTCATCCAAGTGACAAAATCAGCACACTTAATGAGGGATGAAGAGGGAGCAGGGACCTCAGAACAGGAGGAAGGAGAAGCAGAGCCTGCTGTCCTCCAGAAGAAAAAAAACACTACCAGCCAACTTTGGATCATCTGTGAACTTCCTGGGCGTGTACTCTATCCCCTTGTCCAGATCACTGATAAAGATATTAAACAGGACTGGGCCCAAGACTGAGCCTTGGGGACCAGCTCTATGAACTCTATTTCCCACCACTCTGTGGCCCTGGCCATCACCCAGTTTTCCACCCAGCAAACAGCCCACCCATCCAAACCATAAGCACACAGTTTCCTCAGGAGGATGATGTGAGACTCATTGCAAAAAGGATCAGGGAGATGCCTAGGAAGAGTCTCAGGTGAATCCAGGAGACTATAGTGGAGGACTATTCAGTTTTCCAATCAATTTGCTTAAAAAACTCTACAAAAACGTAACAAACAAACAAACAAACGAACAAACAAAGCAGACCAAACAAACACAGAAAAAACAGCAACCAATAACCCCCAAAGAGACAAAAAAGGCCCCAAAAAAAGCCCACAAAAAAACCCACCCAAAACTGAAAAAAACCTCCAAACCTAACAGATCAATAAATTAGAGTGAATGTTTTTAGTAACTTTAAAAATAACAAAACATAACAAAACAAACCCAGAAAGTCACATTTCTAAAGGTGCTGCCCCAACCTCTTCTCTCAGCAGGGAGGACATCCTGAAGTGGAGCCTGTTGGAAGAAAGCGGGACAGGGCAGCACCTGGCCCATTGTCACAGGACGGCCCTGTGGCTGCCCCATTGCCAAAACCTGGACACATAAATCAAACACAGGTATGCACATGTGCTTAGACACAGCAAAAATATATTTGTCTGAAAAGAACACTGGTCCATTTATATCACTGGAAAGAGCATAATGCCTCGTCTCAGCTTTCTTTTCAGTCATTGCAAATGCTTCGAAAATATAGGAGTGCAGAAAATGGAAATATCCAAGATCAACATGAGGACCAATAACAAAGATTCCATTTTTGAAACTGCATTGGGAATCCTCTGCAGAAATTGACTCAGATCTCTAAGATTTACAAAAAAGACCAAGAGTATTGGAGTCAATACAACACAGTGTCTGGAGACTTCAGCTGGTTGCCTTGATTTCTCAAATATGATGGAGGAAGCACCTTAACAACTACAGCTGCCAGTTCTCTCAGGGCCGTTTAATGCCTCTGGGTGGGTCCCATGGTCTTGCATGTTCAGGTTCCTCAAGTGGTCTGAAAGCTGACCTGCTACTATGGCTTAGAATCAAGTCCACCAGTCCAATAAGCTGACAGATGTGGAAAGAGTGACTGGCAGTAAAAATTCAGACCAACACTTGTTGAGTACCTCAGCCTTCTCATTGTCTGTTGTCACTAGTCCTGTCTGGCTTATGGGGGTGGGGGGGAATAGGGGAGGTGTGATAGGTTTCTTTTCATCTTCCTTTTCCCACTGAAATACATGTAGGTGCCTTTATTATTCTTATTTTTGGCATGCTTTTCCAAATTCAGCTTCAACTGAGACTTAGCTATACTGATCCCATCCTCACACACTCATGTGTTACCACTGTATTTTTCCCATGATTTGTCTCGCTGTGTGTTGTCTGCATATTACCTACTTGCATCACATCTATTAATTTTCAGTAACCTTCTGGCTTTAATTTGTTTTCAAAAAAAAACCTTTTTGAAACTTTTCTCCTCAGAAATTCACCTGGGAAACCCAAAATCCCCAAAATTCACCCCTGGGATGCCCAGCACTCCCCTGGCAACTCCCAGAATTCCACAAATTAACCCCAAAATTAACGGGGGACCCAAAAATCCCAGGGCTTCACCCAAAAATCCCACCTGCAACCCCCAAAATCCCTCAAATCACCCCCAACACCCAGTCCCACCAACACCTCCCAAATTCACCCCAAAATGTCTCCAATCCACCTTGAAACCCTCCCAGATACCCCTAATTCCATCAAATTCACTTTAAGACCCATCTGGGACTCCCAAAAATCACCAAAATTCCCTGGAAAATCCACCTGCATCCCTCCAAATTCATCCATAAATTCTCCCATGACTCCCAAATGCTTACCTGGATACCCCAAAATCGAGTGGATTCACACCAAAATTTTCCTGGCATCCCCAAAACTCACCTGAGAACCCTAAAATTGACATGTATACCCTAAAATTCACCAAATTCCCCGCAAAATTCCCCTGAGTTCCCTAGAATTCCACAAATTCTCCTTAAAATTCAACTGGGAGTCCTCACATTCCACAAAGTCACCCCAAACCTCGCTACCCGGTATCCCCCAAAATTCCACAAATTCTCCCCCAAAATCAACCTGGGACCGCTCAAAACTCACCGGGATCTCCCCAGATTTCCCCCCCCCCAATTCACCTGGGAACCCCCACATCCCCAGAATTCTACCCGAAAATTCACCTGGGACCCCAAAAACCTTTAAATTCGCCCCATAATGACCAGCAACTTTACATACTCCATTTTCCCACAAAAGGATCTAGAGCCCTGGGTGCTTCATATACAAACTAAACGGAAAAAAAACTTTCTATTCATTCTCAGCAAAAAGAATCCCTATTCCTCCTTCTTTTGGACAAAACTGCCCTCACTTTCAAACTTATTCTCTTGCTCACTTACCTGCATAATGCTTAGTCCCTGTTCTGCATGCTCATTTTCTTCACTTTTACAAGGAATCCTCTCCTCATCTTCTTCTTCCCCTGCTTCTTCCATTTCCTGTGCCTAGATCACTTTTCTCTATTAGATTTATTTCTCCAGCTGATTTTTGAGAACTGTCTCTATATTGTGGCACTGCTCACTCGAGAGAGCTTGATTGTCCTGCTCTGCTCTCGGCTGGGACTGCGCTTTCTTCAAGCCCTTTAGGTAATTTTGGATGCCACAATGTCAGAAAGACCTCAGGCTATTGGAGAAATGTCCAAAGGAGGGACACAGAGATAGGGAAGAGGCTGGAGGGGAAGCCATACAAAGAGTGGCTGAGGGCATTTGGTTCAGCTGCAGAGAGGACACTGAGCTCACACCTCACTTGGGACCTCTCAGCTCCCCTTAAGGGCAGCACAGGGACAGCTTTGCTCTCTGCTCTCTGCGACCAGGGACAGGAGCCAAGGGAATGCCAGGAGCTGTGTCAGGGGACGATTAGGCTGGCTATCAGGGAAAGGTTTTTTCCCTCAGAGGCTGGTCAGGCACTGAATAGGTTCTCCAGGCAATGGGCACAGCCCCAAGGCTGCCAGAGATCCAGGAGTGTTTGGCCAATGCTCTCAGGGATGCAGAGGGTGGGACTGTTGGAGTGTCTGTGCAGGGCCAGGAGTTGGACTTTGACGATCCCTAGGGATCCCTTCCGACTCAGGAAACTCTTACCATTTTCCCCTCTTTCCTCTCCTTGCACAATGCTCTCAGCTTACCGTTCCACCTTATGTTCCACTTCTGAAACCTCCGCTACTTCTTTCCAGTTCAAGCACAGTTCTACTGGTTACAATCCAAAGATATACCGATTGAAAAACAACCAAAAAGAAACACCTGTTTGGAATGTCGTGGTCTTATTTGGATCTCGAACTATGAAGTCGATTGTGCCTTGCAAGTTCTAAAAGCAAAACAACAACAAAAAACACCCACCACACCGTTTTAACATAGGGATTTGCTTTCTTCTAAGAAATCCATATCCCTTCTCAAAAGGGATCTATTTCAGTAAGAGGTCATCTTGAAAAGATCACTTACTATCTAAAGAACCTGGAACACTCAAATCCGTAATGATAAGCCTGTTACCTTGCCGTTTTCTGTTCCAAAGGCAAATGAATTTGCTCAAGTGCCGTTTGTAACAAGGACAGAGTTGAAAGCGTGGCTCTGAGAAATGTTTTGGTTTCCCTCTCCTATCTGTATCAAAAGCACTTTCTTCAATGGCTGAAACAATACTTGAAATAGTCTGAATTTTAAAGGTCATGAAAATTTTCAAAAAAGTGAAAAATTAATATAGCAGTCATGTTTTAAAACAACAAGAATTTTTGTTTTACCTGTTTGAAGATTTCCTTCACACTAAAATGCTGGCTGATGGACACCTAGAAGAAATCAATTCCCAGAAAATGCTTCCGGGTACGCCATTACGTCATCCATTACAATTTGCTTCAGTGTCCCGTTCCTGTCCAATTGAAGGTCCCCGTTTAAGAGACTCAAGTACGGAGAAAAATAAAATTAAATATGACTACAGTGCCTTTAAATCTAAATGGAACTTCCTGATCAAGCTCATAATACCTTTAGGCTAAATGTTGCCATTGATCTGTTTCTACAGAACACAATAACGTCCTGGCTTGTTACAGATTAGTTCATTACAAAGAAAGAAATGCACAGAAGTTAAAATATTTCCAAAGAAGCATTTGACATCCTTCCTTTTGGATGCGGAAACATTCCAACACTGCTTAGATAAGAGGTCAAATTACTGTCTTCCATGTTAGTTCTTCACTGTGCTCAGCGGAGCCTTTCTGGTTTATTTGCCTTTGACTTGGACATAAAGCTGAGTCTTGATTCAAGATAAATCAATATTCACACTTGTTTTCATTTACACGGACATTGGCTTGGTCTCCTAAACAAAGAGAATGATGGGGAATTTATGTAGGTGTTCAGATAGGTAACATTCTCTTTTCGCAACCTGGCATTGTATTCTCACTTGGTCTGTTACTCTGGCTTTGTTTTAACGGCTCAAATTATTAGGAAGAGTATCAAACCTCCAGCTCTAACCACAGTCCCACTGCGAGGTGTGTGAAAGTATGTGCATCTGCCCCTCAGGTCCATACTGCTCTTCTAATGTGGCTCTGATGGAGCAGGTAGGAAAGACCTCCTGGGTGTGTGAACAGTGCTGCTTCCTCTATGGCTTCAGAGCTGCTGCTAAGATCTTCAGGAAGGAGAGCGGTATTGTACCAATTTTTAGATGGCTTTTAAAGTTGCAAGTGCTTGGCTATCTTAAACGTCTGAGTTCCTAGAACTTTGAATGAGATCAAATCTATGAGTGAAGAGATGATGGTGCAGACCACATTTCAAGTACAAATATCAACTACTACCGTGAAACCAAACGGATGGCTTACTTTTTGAACAGAGTAAGGTGGAGGTTAAAAAGGAATTCCACTTGTTATCTCAATGTTTGGTGCATCCTCAGACGCATTTTACTCGAATGACAGATTGGACCACGGCTATCACAGCCAAAAGCTGTGGCACTCAACTTGCACATCTGCCCTTTCTCCTGACTTTTGCCCTCGACCAGCTCATACTGGATGCTCATTTTCTCCACGCACTCCACATTAGGGCTGTCTGAATGCTATGGAACAGACCACAGTCAAAATTCCCATTTTTCATAGTGCAGTGTGACATGGAAACATGACAGAGGCCATGTGCTGAATCTCAGCACGCCGAACAGATCCCAGCAGTGCCTACAGACCTTTGCCTACAGACACCAGACACTACCAGCCAAAGAAATCAAGCCATTTTCATACACAGCTCTTTATCATTATGCTTCAAAGTAGCAAGGTACTTACAATCGCTACCAACATCTTTGCTACCATACAGGCTACAAACATCCCAACAGGATGTGCTCTGGAGCAAGAGAAGGCAGACACAGAGAGGGAAGGCATGCTGCAAGGACACAGAGAAAGGAAGTATCTCCAATACTTCCCCTCTTCTTCTCATACTTCCCCTCTTCTTCTGCAAGAGTTAAAAAGGAGTATTTTTGTATGATTGAGAAGGGATCCATGTCAAAATTAACTTTTGATTTCCCCCAGATTCATTCTAACCTAGCCAGTTCCTGCTAGATCTCACCATGCACAGGTGTTTGTACTGGCCAAAGGAAAGCCATGCCACAGGCAGCTTCTTTGGCTCTTACTGCCACCTCCAAGCAACTGAGAAGGTATGTGGGAACACACGGAACAAAGAATAGAGCAAGCATGCACTCTCAAAGCAACTGTCTGCCTCATCGTTTCCAGGGAGAAAAGAAAATATTGCTTGAATTCCAGACTGTTCTTAGGATTTCCCGGCCTACCTAGACTTTTGTTTCAATTCTCCAGAGTTCTGCACCATTGGCTTCCATCAGATTTGGCATGTGTTGGAGGCAACAGGGTGCTATCAAAGTAGGAAACAAGAGTCAGGTATCCTAAAATACAAACCAGTCAGTACTTCAAATATAAAATTATGAATCCGAATATCCATACTACTGGGCTTTCTTTTATTTACAGCCATCTTGGCAATGAAAATAAACCTGAGATTGTTGTTGTTCAAGGCCAACTGTTTACTGCCCGATAAGGAACTAACTGTCATCTACCTTGTTCCTACATCCACGGTAGAAAACCTCCCTGTAAAGATCGTAATGCATTGCACCCACACCAATGCGTCTAGTGTTCAGGATGGATATTCAAACGTAGCAACCTTAGATTTCTATCCAGACTCCTCTCTTAATTTATTACGGAAATAAAATCCCATGCCATGGAGAAAAAAGGCCTTGACAAAAGCACCGACTTCTAGCTCTCCACCCATCTTTGCCCATTTCTACTATGTTTCAAGATTTACTTCTGCATTCCTCCATTTTTAGAGTTTGATGGCCATCTATTAAGCGTAGCTGGGGCACTGAAAATCAAGAATGCATTTTTTCCATTCAAAAGAACTGTACAGAAATAGATGTAGTCCCTGCCTTACCGCTGCATTTAGCAATCACACAATGACAGGAAGCAAAGTGCATTTTGTAGCCAAGTCCTTCATTAACTCCAGCAACAATTGTTTTCCTTTATGCTATACCCTCTTTTGCCATACCCAATATATTGCAAAACCTTCAGTCTCTGTTCACTGAGTACCATCTGCTCCTTTATCAACTTTTGCATTTCCATATTCACAGTTGGGGGATTCTGTAATTCTTCACTTGCCATAAATTCTCTGCAGGATGGAAAGTAGATATGTAGAATGGAATCACATGATATATGTCATATCATACGTGATATCAAGTAAAAAAAAAAATGATCAAGTATTACTTTGATAGAAACCAAAAGTGAACACTAGCCACTTTGTGTTGCTCATTGTCCAAAAGAAGACTGCCAAATTTTTGACCTGAAACTCTGAACTACACACTTCTTTTGCATGAGCTTCCAGTCCTTGATTCTCCCTTGCCATTTCAGTTGATGCCATTTTTCTTTCTCAAGCTCTGATTTCATTCGATTCAAGAGTAGCTTGGCAGTTGCCCTCTCATTATCCAGCAGTGCTCTCTTTACATTCTGTGTATTAAAAAATAAAACCAGAAGTAGAAGCAGCATACGACATGCAAAAACAAACAAAAAATTGTCTCTTCTACAGAAAATGAGGCGAGAAAAGAACACAAATGATAACCAATACCCTGCCAAGTAGAAATTTCTTCTATATTTCAGTGATTGATAGGCAGAAAAAATGAATTTCATTTGGGGAAAGGAAGACATTCTAGGAATATTCAGACTTCTATCTTGCCCCAGGTAAAACATTTACCATGGCCTTAGCGTTAATGAGCTTGTGAACATCAGCTGCCAAGAGGAAGGACATTTCCTCCAGTTTCACAGAATACTTGGTCAGTACATCTGCTATCTGTGCAATCAAAGAATACAGAAAAGCAACAACAATGAAAAGGAGAACTCAAATATCAATTTCCCAAGTTAAAATCTACATGAACAAGACAATTTTTCCATTCAAGTGAATTCTATTTAATTAATTCATTAACTACATCGGTATCATTCTCACATTCAAGAATAGAATTCAAAGAATCAACGTTGCTTCTTCTGAGACATTGAAGCCTCAGTAGATCCCAACTTCAAATCTATTAGGACGGCATGAAAGCAATACCTGCTACATTTAGTACATGTAAACTACAAAGACATCTAGAACAGCTCTAAAAGATGAACAAACCCATGAACTTTGAAGGAGACGCTAGCAAGAAATGTGGAAATAGGCTTTATCTGCCCAGTGCTTTTCCCAAAAGCTTGGGCACTCCTTGGCGTCAGTGAGAGTCTCTGTCTCATTATTCAGCAGCTGGCTTAGGGTAAAAAAGGATGCATGCAATCACTTCATTCCTGTTCATGACATAAACTTACTGCATCATCATGGAAGCCATTTAGTTGGAAATATAGCCTAAAAAATAGGTGTCAGACTGAGTACATAGCTAGATTGCTATGAGCAAAACCAATTTCTTTTAACAGGAAAGCCATACAATATGCCTGCCTTGGCAAATATTAGTCTACTAGCCCTGCACTTCAACGGGCAGTGAGCAGTTCATTACACCCAATTTTACGTTTGGCAAGGAGACAGTCTATTTATTACAAGCCCCTAGTTCTAGAACCAAGAATTCGGGAGTTGCTCATTCCCAATGAAAATCTGTCCATTTCAGACCTTTGGGGTTTTATGCTTCTGTTCTTTACCTGTCTTGAGTGTGGCTTTCTTGTGAAGTCACTGATGGGTGTCTTTACAACACATTTCTGCTGATTACACAGTAATTGCATGGCATCAGCAGTCATCTCTGAATGTCTCTTTAAAGTATGCTTTTTACTCTTTTTAGAGGACCTTGTCTTCTTATTTCCATCACCCAAAAGGTGGGCTAAGTGAGCCTTCAAAGAACCATCATCTCAACAATTAGAATTCTTTCAAACCTACTGAATGGACAACAGCCACAAAAAAAATTTAAAAAAACTAGCCCGCCAAAGACAGCAGAAGAGAAAGGTAAAATAATGAATCCTACATGCCACATGCATAACTCTCTTCAAACGAGGCTATTTTAAAAATGAGAAAAAAAAAAAAAAAGATCATCTTTTCCTCAGAGAGGAAAAGTGGAGTAAGTGGATTGTGTTGCCTTGCTTACAGTTACCAGAAAAGTCAACAGCAGAGTTGAAAACTCCTGAAGCTGGCTAACTACACCTCTAAATATTTTACTACTGTGTTATGATTCTGTCTTCAGTTAATAGAACCTGATATACAACAAAGAGATGGGAGTACATGGAGATGCATTGGAGAGCCCACGCTGGAGGTAACACATTCATTTTTTACTCAAACAAATCCAAATTAGAAATGTTGAAAATGACCTGGGGCCATTTCAACAGCCAGCAAACTGACTAACACAACCAACCTTTGGCTTTTATTCAAGCCTTTGCTTGTTTTACCTGGGCCTTGAAGATCTGTCTGCAGCCTTCCTCTCTGCAAATATATCACAGTCGTCCTATTGAGAACCCATGGCTCATCACAGCAGCTTGGCGGGGCCGGCTTCCAGAAGAACTGGCAACTACAAGCTGGGAGCCAAGAGATACAACACTTCACTTGGAAAAGGGCCTTCCATGAATCCTAGAATCCCAGAGTGGTTTGGACTGGAAGCGACCTTAGAGATAGATTATCTTCTTCCCACATCCTGACATGGGCAGGGACACTTTTCTACTAGTCCAGGTTGCTCCATGTCTGCTCCAGCCTGGCCCTGGACACTTCCTGCCATGGGGCACCCACACAGCCTCTTTGAGCAACATGTGCCAGGCCTCAGCACCCACACAAGGAAGAATTCCTTTCCAATATCCCATCTACCCCAGCCCTCTGGCACTTTGAAGCTATTCCCCCTTGTCCTGCGAGTCCAGACCCTTTTCCAAAGTCCCTCCCCAGCTATCTTGGAGCCCCAGCAGGCACTGCAAGGGGCTCGAATGTCTTCCTGGAGCCTTCTGTTCTCCAGATTGGACACCCTCAGCTCTCCCAGTCTGTCCTAGAGCAGAGGAGCTCAAGCTTTCAAAGCAGCTTAGCAGCCTCCTACCCGTGAAACTCGATGCCACCGCTGGCCTTTTGGGTCCTACGGATATCACTTCAGGTGTCGCTCGGGGGCACTACCGGCTCTCTACCCACACCCCATGGGGCCCTCATGTGATGCCGCTCAGACGACACTCCTGCCGCTGTCATACCAACGCCTAGGGCGTGCACCTTTGTTCTCAGAGCTCCGTGCAACAGTCTGCCTTTCTCTCAGTTCGAATGGAAAACGAAAGCTATTTGCCTACGCCCTTCACAGAGATCTGTTGCCAGGACGAGAAGGTCTTTGTTTGGAGTTTGCCCCCTCCGCGAGGAAGCTGCTATTAGCACCGCATTGCAGGGGCGCTTCTCGCTCCTTTAATACGTGCTCAGCGCTGTCCAAATTCGCTGCTAGCTCCACGGTCCTTCTCAGCTGCAAGTAGCAGCGTTCACAGTACATAGAGCTTCGCATGAACTGAGGACCTGGAGGGACATATTGCACAGGAAAATGTGCCAGGAGAGAGACGTGTACTACATCATCCCGAATCGTCATCCAGTTTGTGCTTCTGCTGATTCTGCTCTTTGAAATCGCACCTTGAAAGACGAGCGCAAGCATCTTTCCGGGTGCATTGCACTGAGTGAGAGCTCGCTAGGGACTTTGCACTCGGATCCAAGGCAACAGGGCGTGCTTTCCCGCAGAACTGAGGACAAGCTGTTGGGCAGAACTGAATCTGACCGCTGAAGTTCAGACCTGTCTGGATGGCAGAAGGCGAAGAACGAAGCCACAGGACACCGGGCTTTTGAGCGCCGTGCAGCAAAGAGGACAAGAGCACTGAAAGAGCTACTTCACAACCACTTTCACTTCTCAGTGCTCTTGCTGCTTGGAAAAGTAGCACACAGCCGTTGCACGCCTTGGCAAACGCTGGAGCAGTGGCCTTCCTCACACCTTCGCTGTGGTGTACTCCATGCAGGTAGAGCGAAGCGAGAAGCACGCGAGGAAGAAGAAGGCATTCTTAAAGTAGCCCTCTGTCAAGAAGCCCTGAAAGGGCGCATAACGCATGGCGTCTCGCTGCCCTCCATTCTACATACTCGCAGCTCGCTTTGCCGACTTGCAAAAGTTGCTACTAGAGCAGAGGGGGCCAGATTGAAGAGGCAGTGCCTAGGTTCACCTTCTACTTATTGCACGTAAGCCACGTCCAGCTCCTCGCTGCACTCTGTATTTCCCTTCTCCGCGGCATTCACCGTGGTGCTCTCTGCAACTTGGCGTCTAGAAGTGACCGCCAATATTTCCACAGCGGGCTGCAAGGGAACCAAGGAGCAGCACAAGCAGCAGTGCTTCAGCTTGCTCCTTCCAACTGCTAAGGGCACTTGGGAAGGCAAGTGTGAGGCAGCCACCTTCCTCTCCTAGTAGCCTGTATCATGGTGCACACAAGCACAGGACTTGTTCGGCTTCGTTCACCGCCCTCGCCCATGCCTGGCGCCGCTTTCACGATCCACTATTAATACAGAGCGGGAGTCATGATGGTTCTTTTGATCTTAAAGGTGTAAACAGGCAAAGTGCAGGGGACAAAATCAGTTTATTCAACAGCAGAAAATCAGTTTATTCAACAACAGCAATGCATTTCATCAAATGCCAACAACTCACTTACGGTAAGGGGGAGAGGTATAGGAAACAAAGTATAGGGAGAGGGGAAGGAAGGAAAGGGATGGGAAAATAGCTACCAACAGACGAGACGGGCGTCCTCCCGGGTCATCCGATAGATGAGTCTTCGTCCGTGGGGAGATCTCAGGGGTCTTCTCCAGGGGGTAGACGGGTCTTCATCAGTGGAGAGATCTCAAAGGGTCTTTCTCAGAGGATCGCTCATTTATAGTCCTTCTCCAAAGCGAGTGGCCTCTGGCCAAGAGGTGGGAAGATTTATGGACCATTGTGTGGTGCTGCAGGAGACAGGTACGGTCAAGCACTCCTCAGATGGTGGTACAACACAATCTCTGGTTGGTGCCCTGAGAGCACAGTCCAGTGAACACAATACACCAGCACACAGTCACGAGCATCCACCTTGGCTGGGCCAGGAAACCATTGTTCAGAGTCAGCCTGGGTGGGTGCCCTCTAGTTCTCCTTGCGACGGTCGGGAGGCAAAATCGAGGGGAACTTCGGACCGACCCTTACACAAACCCGTGACTCATGATCGTCGTCAAGAGCACCCCTTTGCAGAGTCGTTGTGGAGTCTTCAGTTGTGGTGTCTTCAGGACTCGTCCAAGTTGGTAGCATATCCAGGAAAACAGAGACAGGAAAGTAGGAAAAAGATAAGGGACAGGATAAGGAAAAGGAGAAAAAAGGAAAACAAAACAGATCAATTATATTCAATTTTTGATTACTAACAATCTTAAACAATTTGTTCAAGTCTTTAATTTTTCAATTTTTGATTAGAAATAAATCAAATTTTTAAAGCAAAATTTTGATTAAACAATTTTAATTGCAATCTGAAGATAATCAATTCTAGTTAAAAATCATATTTTATCCTATTTAAAACCTTGTGTCAATAACCCTAGGGATGCCAACAGTAACCGATCTGGATACATTTGTCACAGATGCCAATTGTGCTAACCGTTTCATTATTCTCCAACTCATAATGTATAGGATTGCTGATAAAACCAATTAAAACCAAAATCAAGAGAACAATGGTGGGATGACACAATTTGTTCTGGACACCTGTAGCAGTAGGTGACCACCCAAATAGAGTATCCCACCACCTGTGTTCAGCATCTGTCTTTACCCTTTCCAAAACACGATGTATTTTTTCCACATTGTGATGAACAGCTATTAGAGTTTTCTGTCCGTTTTTCTTGATCTTCTCCAAAATTTCGATCAAATCTTGGTGGAGCATCAATTGCTTCACCAGAGAGAGGTTCATTCCAATTGGAGTGGGCAATAGATGGTGGATCAGTGTGTAATTTGACTGCAAAAGATGGTGAGAAGTAACTGGGGCTATATAGGAAAAATCACATCCTGAAATCCTAGTAAAGTTACAGACACAAAAGTTTGAATGATTCTTAGTATTCACTACCAAATTTTCTATGAAAACACTATCACAAGCAGTTCTAAAGCATGCACATCCATTGCCTACATATACCAGTACTGTTTCACGAATCTCGTTTAGGTGAATTTCAAAATTGCAAACGTTCTGTTCTGTGTCCAAGCAGATATCTTGAGCTCTAATTGCATTACTTTCACAGATAAACCCTTGTTGTTCCCGGACAATGCAAGTTTCCAAATTGACAGTTTGCCACCTCCCACCAATTTGACGGGCCCATTCCCTATGCTCGAAAGGATAGAGAATAGCTCCGTCATGGTTCAACCCTAATGCAATGATGGGGAATATTGAATGCACTGAAGCATTATGTATAGTCAGTACAAAGGCTGTGGCTGTGTTTGTGCTGGGATCATAGGTAAAATTTACTAAGTTCCACCAGGACTGGAATTCCTTTTCAAGATCAGTGGCACTGTCCCAGACTATCTTTCGAATTTCAGTGGGAAAAGTGCCTTCCTCACCTTCTCTTATAATTAAAGCAGCAACCAACTGCATCCACAACTGGGCCTGGATACAACTGAGAGCCAAAGAGATGTTATTTTGTGTAGCACCAAGTGCATCGATTATCAATTTGTGGTCATTTACATTTACCTTTTCCCAACTTGGTAATATGTTTGATAACAACCACTGTTGAGTCCCCAAAGCTGTTAAGGTTGTTTGCAGGGGCCGTTGTAATTTGGTTACATCTCCAGCTGTGGTAGCCAATTTATTCATTAGTACTTCTGAATCGATGCTATTCAAAATTCCCAATCCTGTTCCCACAACACCGGTTATGTCTCTTTCCATTCGTTTTTTGGAAGGATTCGGTTTCCGCAACCAGGTTGTCCATCCCTCAAAAGAAGTCTGTAGAAAGGGTGAACAAGCTGGCTGAACGTCTGAGACATTATTTTGCATCAGCAATTTGATTTGTTTGAGAGACCATGCCGGATTAAACAATATTTGTTGTTGGCCAGTTTTTCTAATTACGTATGGCCCAAATTGAAAAATCGTAGGGCTCAACACATCCGGTGGTTGGGTGGTAGGTGTTACAACATTAACATCAAGTTCCCCCCAGTATTTTGTATTGTTTTTTCCACACATGACTTTATAGGAAAATTGTCTAGCAGTTAAATTTAGCCAACAGTCTTGATTTTGGGTTCTACAATATAAAGTCCGGCCATGGGGTCTTATGCCATAACTGTATGCATGTTCGGTGAGGGATCCAGCCACTAATTTACAAGTTATTGCGACTTCATCACCTTGCGTCGCCACGAAAGGAGGGAAAACCTTGTTTTTGTCATCCAACACTAAGGGGGTGCTTACACCATGGTATGCAACTACTGCGGTCAGTGTGGGTTTTTCTATGGCATTTATTTAGAACCTGTAGGTCAGACCTTTCAAGCTGGACTCATCTGTTGTGTTATTCTGCCAGGAGCATGTTACATAGGTTGGTCTGGTTAAAGTAAAATTATGCCAACAGTCAGTAAGTTCATCCGCACAAAGCTTTGTAACTTTGACGTTGTTGGCGTCAGGGTCCAAGGTATAGTTACCAACCTTCCTTTGGCCACAGCACAGTATTAGGGGGACTTGCTTTTTACATGTCCATACTGTCTTGGGGCAGAGACTCGCCGTGATGTTAGGGTGCAAGCTACTAGTTATATCTGATTTTAAGTAATTCCCGGCGATTGCAATGGTAGTGGCTTTCTCATGAAGGGATTTCTCCACTTTTCTGCATCCTACCTTGATTTCTTCACCAATTGTTCCTATTAGTACCCTAGCCCAGTCCTTTTTGTCCCAACCCCAGTCACTTGAACGGTATACCTCAGAATCGTGCAGTACTACGGTCGCAAGGCTTGGGTGACGATCTCTGGGGTAGGGTCCTAAAGCACTGGTATATCTGATGGAAGCTTCAGACCACGGCCACTCGGCCGAGTTTTGGCCATGGTGTTGTGGTAGGATACAGAGAAGTATCAAAAAGGTGATCATGGTTTGTCCGGTTCCCATGTCCCTGGGCGTTCTTCTGTGAAAAGTAAACACAACAGAGTCTGCCACCAAGAGGCAGGAGGTTAAAATGATGGAACAATCCAACGGGTACTTATCCGATGCTCCTTTCCCAGAGCATTGGTGGCTACCCATGCATATTTATTCAGAGGAGTTTTTAGTACCAGTGGTACTTCTCCTACAGTAGGGAGGTTTACTAAAACAGGTTGCCCAGGGTAATGGGCTGGATTTTTAGGATCCTTAGGTCCCTGTAGTGCAGGAATGATGCTTGGGGCTTTTGGACAAAAAGCAGTTATTTTGGGACACCCGTTTACCCCCCATCTATCATTTATACCTTTTACAGCTTGCCATAATCGAAGATCCCAACTTCCCTCATGTGGTTTTAGGAGTCGCTTCAGAAGACCATTTGTCCTTTCTACAATCCCGTTGGCTTGCGGGTAATAGGGGGTGTGAAAAGTCCACTTTATTCCTTCCTCCCTTGCCCATTCCTGTACTACTTTAGCAGTAAAGTGATACCCATTATCAGATTGAATCTCCTGTGGCTTTGGAAAAGTTCCAAACCATTCTTGTAATGCCTTAACAGTGTTTTCTCCCGTAGCTCTGTTAAAGGCTTCAGCTTGAGCTAACCCTGATATTATTTCCACTCCTACCAGCACGAAATGTTTACCACCAGACTTCTTAAATGGACCGATATAATCTACCTGCCACGCATCCCATAAGCCTTTACCTTTCCTTAAGTGCAAAGGGTCATCTTCCAAAGGATGCCTTTCTAGTCGTCTGTGGTATTGTTCACAAGCTGATATGCATGTTTTACACATTTCCCTGGTGACAGGCCAGCCACGACCAAGGGCTTCTTTGTACAAATCTTTCGCACCTGTATGTTGTCTTTTTATATGCAGCCATTCTAGCAGGTGCTCCCAATCCTCTGTAATTTGTTCCTTTTTCAGGGGACTTAGTCTTGCTAACTCATCTGCAGCATTATTCCACTCACTAGCTAAATTTCCATCTGTCTGATGAGAAGCCACCCACCCCACAGCAAAGTTTCCTTGATTGGCTATATCTAGAATTTCTTGCCATTTTTCCTTATGCCATACTGGGATCCTGTTAACTTCCCAATCATTTTGCTGCCAGAAAGGAAGCCACTCTGTACATCCTTTAAACACAGCATAGGAGTCAGTGTAAATACAAACAAGAGAGGTATTATGTACCTCATGCTTGAAAACACTCCATACAGCAATCAGCTCACCAACCTGAGCACTGCCTTCTCCCTCAGTAATAATTCGTTCACCAGATGAAGTATGGAGAGCTACTGCCCTGTATTTCCACACCTTTCCTTCTAGTTTAGCAGAAGCATCAGTAAACCAAGAATTCACTGATTGTTCAGGGGAGAAAGGAGGGGCCACTTTAATTACTGAGGCAGGTTTATCGTGGCTGCTAGCCAAGTTCTCAGTTTCTTGTATAGCCAGATTTTTTACAGCTCCTTCTGTTACAGAGAAGATGTTACAGTAATGCTCTATCTGGGCATACCACTTCCTAACTGAGGATCTCTGGGCCACCCCGTCAGGGGGAGGGGTCCCGCTGGTGACTGTTTTAATAACTTTAAAAGGGCCTCTTAATACAATTGGTTGCTGACATGTAATTTTCTCCACTTCTATGAGAGCTATGCTGACAACAAAAAGCCCCTTTTCCCAGGTAGTGTATCTTTTTTCAGCATCTTTAAAACCACGAGAATAAAAACCAACAGGCCTTGTAGGGCATTCTGGGCCTCGTTGCCATATGTGCACTGACAACCCCGAGGTGGCAAATCCCCATTCTACCTGGAAAGGATCTGTGGGATGAATAGGGCCTAGAGCTTGATGTGCAGTTGCTTCAAAAATCAGCAGTTGTAATGCTTCCTCCTGAGAAGGAGTCCAATCCCATTTTACCCTTTTCCTCAGCAAGTCATAAAGAGGTCTAGCAATAATTGAAAAATCAGGGATGTGTTTTCTCCAAAACACTAATAATCCTAGAGCTTGTTGAAGCTCTTTCCTGGATCCAGGCATTTTAATTTGATCTAGGGAGGTTAGGGTATCAGGTGGAATGCATGTCATACCTCCTTTCCACCAAATCCCCAAAAACTTCGCCTCCTGAGAAGGTTTCTGAATTTTCTCTGGGGGAATTTGTAAGTCAAGGCTTTCCAGATGAGAGATTATTTTCTGTTGGCTATCCCCCACTACTTCTATTTCATCTCCCCCCACCAGAACATCATCAATGTATTGATAGACAGCTACATTGTCCGGTTTGGGTATCTTTTCTAATTCCTGTGCTAAAGCATGGTGGGCTAGAGTAGGGGAGTGTTTGTACCCTTGAGGAAGCCTAGTGAAGGTGTATTGCTGTCCTTCCCATGTGAAGGCAAAACAGTCCATGTCCTCTGGCTGTATAGGTATCATAAAGAACATGTCTTTGACATCTATAGTTGCCGTGATTGTATGAGCCTTCTCCTGAATTGAAGTTATAAGTTCAGCTAAATTTGGGACAGCTGCTGTGAGAGGATCTGTGTTTGCATTTAGTCTGCGAAAATCTACTGTCAGCCTCCACTTTCCGTTAGGTTTACGGACTGGCCACACTGGAGAGTTAAAGGGAGAATGAGTGTCAGTTATCACTCCCTGATCTCTCAGGTCCTGAATAACTGGCTTGATTCCTTCTTTGGCACCAGTGGGAAGTGGGTATTGTTTCACATTAGTAATTTTACGGAAAGGTAAGGAAGGTGTGGATTGAAGCAGATTAATATTAAAACGTGGTGTGCCAAAGGACCAGAGACAACCCTCCTCGTCTTCCCACTGTCTTCCAGCAAGGACATCCATTCCCAATAAATCATTTGGAATATCTCCAATTACAATTTTGATAAGTAACAAATTCTCCTCTCCAGGTAGTAAGATTTTTATCAGAGCTATATCCATAGCTTCTGTGGTCCCCAAGGCATTGAGAACAAAGCATTGGCTCCTTGTTGGAACAACTCCACATTTCTGCCCAGCTTTTCTTGTTAGTGCAGAAATTTGGGCTCCAGTGTCAACCACAAAGGTAACAGGTGACCTTTTAGGGCCAACCATTGCTGTTATCAGGAGGTCCCCAGTATTAGGATTTCTGGTGAGTGTTCTAATAAATAACCAGTTCCCCCCTCCCCCCCATCCCTCTGCCCACCCATGAGAGACGGGGTTTCTAGTTTCCCTGCTTCTGAAGCCGTTTCAGTTCCATTCCCAAAAACTGAGAAGGAGGAAACTCTGACTCAGCTCTCAGAACCTGTGAAGGAGATTGATTTGGCTCACTGCCCAGAATCTGTGGAGGGGTTAAGTTTGACTCACTGACCACAACCGGTGGAGGAGGAGGTGCACTCGGCTGGACAGTAGGAGAGTTTGATGTAAGGATCTTAGGGCAATGCCAATTCACAACAATTTTTATCAACTTGTCAAGTGGTAAGCCATCCATAACATCTTTAGGAATTTGTTTCTTTAACCCAAACGACCACCAGTACTGACGGGGAGTATTCAATTTCCCCTTTTCTGGCTTATCACTAGGAGAAACAATGTGTCTAACACCTTTACTTTTCTCCACTTTATCCTCTGGGACTTTTACGGGTCCATATTTCCTGCTGTAATTCAACAATTCCTCTGTAACTTCGCTCCATGTCCAAACTTTACGGTTATTGTCAGGAGATTCTGGAGTCCGTCTAGAAGGGGATTCATAGGGAGGGAAAGAGTCCACGGAACCAGATCGTTCACGTGAGTTTCCAAGAAATCGATCTAATCTTTCTACAGGTGTCATGGATGCGATAGTTTTTTGAAGGAGAATTGTGGTAGATTTGAGTGTTTCTGGGAGACCACGAATTAAAGGGGTCATGATTTCAGGCATTACAGGCAATTGCATAGGTGATTCATAGGTGGTAGTCAGTTTTCTCTCGTATCATTTGCAGGCAAGCAGCTTTGTGAATGTTTTCCAAAAGTTGGTCGGGAGTACCAACTAAAGCTATAGGGTCTCCCCTTTCCAGGGGGTTAAGCCCCCCGGCCCAAAAAGCTGCACGTTGGGTCAAGGACCATGGGTAGCTCTTATCTCCGGTTGTTAAGAAGACCCCATGTCCCCAATACCCACTAGCTTCACTTTCTGATAATTTAATCTCATCTCCCCCAGTAAGAGACACTCGAAATACATATTCAGTCTCTGTTTCATGAGGGAGTCGCCCATATTCCTTTGTCAGTTTTGCTAATTCAGTGGCAGAATATGGGATTTCTTTTGTAGAAATGTTTGGTTCAAAATCATCAGGACCAAGATAAGTATATTGTGTTTTAATCATAGGTCTCAACTTCGGACAGCAGTGTTCCCCAAGATTTTTCATTATAGTTAACTCCTTTTGGAGATAAATTTGATTAATGTGAACAATCTCCTTCTCTTCTGTTTCTGCGTGTGTTTCATTCTGCTTTACATTTTTGGTACTTTCTTCTCTTAGGGCAGCCTGTAGCAAATGATTTTCATCTCGCAACAAACGGTTCTCATTCCTTTCTTGATCTAATTGTTTTTGCAGAATTTGAACAAGATTTTGAAAAGAATCTATAATTGTACTTTCTTCACTAACTCGCTTAGAGCGATTTTCTATGGCTGCCGTAAGACAAGCTCCCTAAACTGAGCAGAGTATGGTTTTATTTTTGCCCAGTTTGAACTTTGATTCATGTTGCAAACAATATATTCTATCAGTCACATTCTCCAGATTAAACCAATTACTGTTCGCCCATTCCTCCCCACCTTGGGACGGTCTGGCGCTACACTTATCTAATAGAGCATAAAATGCAGCTTTATCTGTTACGGTGGAATTCTCAGTCATTTTGTGAAGGGATAAGTAAAAACCACAACAGGGCGGTCTATTGCTTAAGTTACCACACAGCGAAACAGCTTTCGCTGTGTGCCCCCCTTCACTTCCCTGTGCAGGTGAAGAGACCAAACTACTTGGGAGGCACTCCTTAGTTACAAAACACCAGGTTGTCTCTTCACTACACCAAGTATCAAAAACATCATAAAAAACAACGTGTTCTACATTGTCCCTTCTCGTCATCCAGTTTGTGCTTCTGCTGCTTCTGCTGTTAGGAATCGCTCCTTCAAAGATGAGCGAGAGCGTCTTTCTGGGTGCATTGCACTGAGTGAGAGCTCGCTAGGGACTTTGCACTCGGAGCCAAGGCAACAGGTCGTGCTTGCCCACAGAACTGAGGACAAGCTGTTGGGCAGACCTGAAACTGAGCCCTGGAGTTCCGCTCTGTCCGGACGGCAGAAGGCAAAGGACGAAGCCGATTCCCAGTGCCGTGCAGCAAAGAGCACATGAGCAGTCAAAGAGCCCCTTCAAAATCGCATTCATTTCTCAGTGCTCTTGCTGCTTGGAAAAGTAGCACACAGCCGTTGCACGCCAGTGCCCTTCCTCACACCTTCGCTGTGGTGTACTCCATTGTTGGGGGTTGAATGCTTCCCTTTTCTTTCTGTGGAATTTCTCCCCTTGTTATGCTAAGTGGCTGCACCTTAAGGTAATGTTCTCTTGCAGGGAGGTGGGTAGAGGGAGGGGAGGGGGAAACCGGAAAATGAAAGGTGGGACGGGGGTCGGGAGCAGGCTGGAAAACTCTCTCCTTTGGCTCGTGGAGGGAGAGGACGCCCCGTGCTCGGATTTGGCATCTCCCCTGCCACCCCAGCTCTGAGATCCATGCTCCCTGCCGTTGGACATCCCTCTAATGCTCTCCCACCTCACCCTACTACCTCCGGACACTCTGCCGAGCACCACGACCGACACCGTAAGTGGGGAGTCACTTTCCCCATCCCTCTCACCCCTGGGCCGCTGTCATCATCACTCCAGCCCTCTTCAACTGCGCGGGACCTGCCCTGCTCCCACAGCACCGGTAACTGAGCACAGGGAGACGGCCTGCGGCCAAAAGGGACTGGAACTGAGTTACACTGTTCTGTTCTGTTGTCAATTTTTATAGCTGTTGTTGTTTTCTGCCTTGTTAGATAACAGTAAAGAACTGTTATTCTTATCCCCACATCTCCTGCCTGAAGGCCCCTGATTTGGACCTGAAATAATTAAAAGGGAGGGGGGTTGCACTCTGCATCGCAGGAAAGGGGCTCTTGCCTTTCCTTAGACCATACCTGTCTTTCAAACAAGACAGATTTTGGCGCCCGGAACGTGAGGCATTGCCTGAGGGCATTGAGAGAGGGTTAGAAAAGGGCATAACAGTTCTTGAATTACCCAAGCTTGTGGTAGGTGACACCATGCTGTCCAGCTTACCCTGGATTGGCCTCCATGTGGTCACTGCTATATCTCTCCCATTTGCAAGGTCTTTTTTAAACATGAGTCTCATAACCAAGGTTACTGTGGCTATTATCCGGTTCATTTTGTGGGTTGATCAGTTGAGGAATTAATGGATTTTTAATTTTCTCTGGAAGATGGCCACATGGATTCAGAGCTATCGCACTCTAAGTGTGTGTTTCTGGGGCTACTTCAATAATGGTACTTACTGTGAGGAAGAGGCAGCAGGTGAAATCTTCTCCCAACCCATCACACAGTTTTTGAAGTTCACCCCACCAGTCTTCAAGGGCTTCAAATCCGCTTTAAGTGCTAATGAAGGCAAAGAAGGAAGCCACAGGGCACCGGGCTTGCGAGGACAGTGCAGCAAAGAGAACATGAGCAGCCAAAGAGCTCCTTCATAATCGCTTTCACTTCTCAGCGCTCCTGCTGCTTGGAAAAGTAGTACACAGCTGTTGCAAGCCAATGGAAAAGCTGGCGCAGTGCCGTTCCTCACTCCTTCTCTGTGGTGTACTCCATGCAGGTAGAGCGAAGCGAGAAGGACGCGAGGAAGAAGAAGGCGTTCTTAAAGTAGCCCCCTGTCAGCAGCCCTGCAAGGGTGCATAACACACGGCGTCTCGCTGCCCTCCATTCTACATACTCTCAGCTCCCTTTGCTGACTTGCAAAAGTGGCTGCCAGAACTGAGGGGGCCAGATTGAAGAGGCAGTGCCTAGGTTCACCTTCAACTTATTGCAGGTAAGCCATGTGCAGCTCCTCCTTGCAGTCTGTATTTCCCTTCTCGGTGACATTTACCGTGGTGCTGTGGGCAACTCGGAGCCTAGAAGTGACCGCCAATGTTTCCACAGCGGGCTGCAAGGGAACCAAGGAGCAGCACAAGCAGCAGTGCTTCACCTTTCTCCTTCCGACTGCTAAGGGCACTTGGGAACCCAAGCGAGAGGCAGCCACCTTCCTCTCCTAGTAACCTGTAACGTGCTGCACACAAGCATGGTACTTGTGCTGCTTCGTTCACCGCTCTCACACATGCCTGGCGCCTCTTTCACTCCCCGGCGGCCAGAAGCCTCTGAAGCGGCTCCACGCAGCCAGCAGTGTGCCTGCAGCCAAGCGCTCGAGAACGCTGCCTCTGCCCAAGCCCGCCTATTGCGTGCACCTTTTTTCTCCGAACTCCTTGCAACAGTCTGCCTCTCTCGCAGTTCGAATGGAAAACGAAAGCTTTTCGCCTACGCCCTTCACAGAGATCTGTTGCCAGGAAGAGAAGGTCTTGTGGCAGGAACTCGCCCCTGCCGCGGGGAAGCTGCTATTAGCACGGCATTGCAGGGGCACTTCTCGCTCCTTGACTACGTGCTCACCGCTCTCTGAATTCGCTGCTAGCTCCACTGTCGTTCTCAGCTGCAAGTAGCAGCGCTCACAGTACATAAAGCTTCACAAGGACCAAAGTCCTGGAGGGACATATCGCATACGAAAATGTGCCAGGGCAGAGACGTTCTACACTGAGTAGAGACAGAGACAGACAGAGAGTTCTACACTGCCCCTTTTCGTCAACCATCTTGTGCTCTGGGTGCCTCTGCTGTGACAAATCGTTCCTTGAATGACGGGCGAGAGCGCCTCTCCAGGCATATTGCACTGAGTGAGAGCTCCCTAGGGACTTTTGGGTGTAAAACTTTTTCCACCTCCAAAAATACATGGATAAGTCCTAAAAGTTTTGGTTTTGTTAAGAATAGTTACTTCCAAATATTGCTGTTCCAAACACCCTTGGTTTCAGTCTGAAATTAACTGCTTCTTTCTGTCTTTTTGCATAGTGGCAATCTAATTCAAAGGTAACTAGATGTGTTGGAAATCCATAAATTACATCTCAGATTAGGTGGGATAATTGGCTGGGGAGAAAAAGGAATTGAGGATTTGGAAAGAATCCAAAGTGCGCTGATGCCACCATCTGAGATTCCCTTGGGTTCCAAATCCTTTCATTTGTGTTTTTGTGGGCTTTTTTGAAGGCGGTGTACAGTTGAAGCCATGATTTAGCTGCGGTGAGACCTGCTCCGCTGTAAAAGCATTATTGCATGGACAACAGTTACAGTGTCGTCTTTTAAGATTCCCTACACTCCACTTATGGAGGCAAAAGCAGTGCCTTGACTTTAATCATAAAAGTGATTACAGTTTGATTGCTTTGACATCATGTAGGATGCTTCCTCCATCTGCTGTGGTCAGCATTAAGTAACAGATTTCTCAGTTTCTGGGAAGAGTCTAGCAAACAATCACCTTGCTCCTTCTCTTGCATTTATTCATCACTGCTATGCTGCTGACAGATAGTGAGTATATGATTCAACAATTCAATGCGACATCAAGTAAATAGCAAAGCAAAACTAACTACCGAAAGCACTATAAGGGCCAGAGATGAGCTTGGATCAAAACAGGTATTCTCCTAGCATTGTTTACAAACAAGTCAGCATTTGAAACAGAAGGCGCAATGTAGTTTGTGCCTTGTTTTGGGCATGCCCGGAAGAAGGAAATTCTGATTTCACATATGGGAAAAGAAATGGTGACATTTAAATGAGATTGTTCATACCCCAGGAAAGGTTGCTTTGAAAGGTTGTGGAACTCCTGTTAGGAAACATGGCTTTACAAGTCCTTTCCACCAGGAGACAACAGCTGCAGAACATCTGGGTGTGCCAGTGTTGAGAGCACCAGCAAAGATCAAAGTGGAGAAGTTGGTGAACAATGGCACTGGCCCGGGGGAGAGCAAGTGGGGTGCTGGCTGTGGGACCAGGGGTGTCCTGACTGATTTAGGAGGCGTGTGATGGTCTGTGCCAGCAAGCGGAGTAGTGCTGTGGCCTTGGGACACTGCGAATACTGGAAATCAGTGGGGTCACTGGGCAGGCTGAGTGTCTGAGCTGCTGGAGGGACCCAGTTTGCTCACATGTGAACATCCAGTCTCACTCTTGCCAGCCACAGAAAGGAGCAGGATGCGGCTGCTGGCGATGCCTGTCGTGTATATGTTGTGTGCATGTGTGCTATCCTAGCCTGCTGGGAACACTTCTTCTTTGTGACTGCTTGGGCTGAGGGAGAGAAAGCAGTGGTAGTTTCTGAGGTTTCGAGTTTGCTCGAGTTTCTCAGGCTGTTTCTGGAGCCACCCATAGTTCTCTTCCTTGAAGCATTTCAATTCCTGGTAATTTTCAAAATTCAGACACAGCCCTAAGCTAGTTGATCTGACTTCAGAGCTATTCTTACGCTGAGCTGTTGGATGATCTGATCTCCTGAGATGTCTTCCATCTCAGTTTATGATCTGGTTCTTGTGAAAAGTAGGATCTTTTAGCCTGGAGAAGATAGGTTTCTGGACAGACAGTATGGTGGCCATTGAATATTTAAAGAGGGTATAAGACAAATGGAGAAAGACTTTTTAGGAAGGTTTGCAGAGACAGGACAAGGGGCCATGCTTTCAAACTGAGACTAGGTTTAGACTGGCTAAAAGGAAAAACTTTTCTACAATGAAGCTGGTGAGACACTCAAATGGGTGTTCCAGAGAAGTTGTGGATGCCCCATCATTGAGAGTGCTCCTTATCAGTTTGGCTAGTCTAGAGCAATTTGATCGAATGTAAGATCTACCTGGCAAGGAAGTTGGACTGGATGATCTTTAATCACAGACTGTTGTATGATTCCATGAAAGACAGAATGCAATAAAGTTCATAATTCAGATTTTGGCGCAGACATATTCATTTTTTCTCACTTATTATCAGCATCTTTTGCATCATCTGAGCTTTTTAAAAGCTCTAGTAAAAGCACTTTCAAAGATCTTTTCCACAGGCTCTCCCATAGATCATATTCTGAAGGAGTTAACAGACATCGGAAAAGATCTTTGATATCATATGGAACCAGTTTTTTTGAGTTAAAGGTGGCTCTCATCATGCCTTTAAAGATTTCACTATTTCTACTAAATTCTCTCTGTACTTTACAAATTTCCTTTTTTGTCTTGATAGGACAAAGGTTGATAACTTCTACCATTCCTCTTACCAAGATAAACTATAGGAGCAACTGATGGTATATACTCTTTTTCCTGGTGTTGACTTTCAGGGCTGGACATCCCCCCCCCACCCGGACTGGGAGGCTTCCCACCCCCCTCCCGCCCCCATCACGGGGACACCATCCGTTCCGCAGGGGCTGTGAGCTGATCCCTCCCCACCCCACCGGCACTGAAGTCAGCAGGGGCTCCACTGCCCTCCCCCACCCCGCAGCAGCTTGGAGGGAAGGAATGTGAAACCGTAGCGGGGGAGGGGTGCTGGGATCCAGGGTTGCAACACCTGTGGGCGGGGTCGCTGGGTGCCGTATAGGGCTGGGTCTTGGAGGGGGGAGGGGGCAGTGGAGCCGAGGGCAGGGATGGGTTATGGGAGGGGACAGTCTTAGGGGCAAAGAACGGAGGGTGAAGAGAGTTGTGGGATTAAGGAGGAAACACGTAGCTGCCACCATATGGGACCCCCCCTACGGGCTGTATCGCATGGCCGGAGCTATCTGGGACCCCTACACCTTCAGGCGTAGCCACGTGGCCGTTGCCCAGAGGGGAAGGGAACAAGGAAGGAGTGCTGACAATTTTCGAAAAATTATCAGAACTGGGATACCGGGGAGCACCCAGGGACTCAGAGCAGCCACAGCAGTGCTGGGAGTCCTGCACCCCCCAGGGAGTCCCGTGGGTCCCCTCCAGGTCCGGGTTATAGGTTTTTCGGGAAAGGGAAGGTGAGTCTGAACCGTTTTGCTGCTGCTCTCTGTTGTTGTCTGTCTGAATTAAAAGTTTCCGAATTTGTAAAAAATTCAGGAGGAATACAGAAGCTGTTTTATCTCCATTTTCCACTTTTAAAGTTAATAAATCCCCTATTTCATCCCAAAATGAAATCGAATTTATATTTTGCAATTCAAGGTCAGATTTTTCAACAGCCAGCTGGCAAAACAGGCTAACTTTTTCTTAGATATTAAAACATTTCCTGAACTTAATATCTCCCTGAGTTGGTTTCTTATACTCTTTTGTAAGGGAGATTGCTGTAAGCCCATGATGTTTAGCAATTTTCACTATATCTACCCCACTACTGTTGAAAATACAGGAGGAGAGTTAGTTGTTAAACCGTGCCAGGTACACTATGGTTTTCAGGCTTTACTGGATGCCGACCCGATGTTAATTACGTTAATTTAGCCTGCGCCGCTATAAAGACCTACCCCGCAGCAAAAACCCGCAAAAACCCACAAAAACCGCAAAAAACCGCAAAAAAACCTCCGTGCCACCTCTTTGAAACCGATCAAAGCTTCCTGCCTGCTGCCGCGCCTGGGTGACTGCGTCCAGCCCCCACCAGTCCGCACAGCACACCACGTGGTCGCGGGCACACCGAGCCGTCGCGCAGGCCACGCACACGCCCGCGCCGTGTCTCTCCTTGAGAGCGGCGCCATGCCAGCCAAATGCCAGCAGTGAGACCCCCATGCGGAGCTCCAGGAGCTCACCCGCCTCTAAAGGAGGCTTCCACTCACCTTTTTTTTTCTTGCAGGCAGAGGCATCTGAGTAACTGTAGTGGGTCTACCTCCAGAACCGACCTGCCTGGGCTTCTGACAGGCTCCCGGTTCGTGCTTAAAAGTCTTCGAAATGCACAAAATGCAGCTAAAAGAAATTTAAGTTAGTTGATCAGCTCCAAGGCTTCTTGAATCCCGAAAATAGGAGTCACAGCCGAATGTGGGGTGCTCTGTAGAGACCATTCACGTAGGGAGCCAACAGAGGCTTTTTCTCGGCCCTAAAATGGGGTTCTTCTCCTTACCTCCGGTCTAGCTCAGGTGTTAGGGTGATGGCTCCCGGGGCCCTTGCCTCATGGACGTAAATGAGATAACAAAAGAGGCTCTTTTCCCTGATGAATTTAGAGGGTTTATTTCTCGTGAGTAGCGAGGAAAAGAGGGAGCAAGAGAAAAAGAGGGAAAAAGAGACAGAGGTCAGGGGGCGCAGATCTTTTCTAGGGTCTGCAAAGGGTGGGGGTGAGAAACTGGATCCCAGCCAGCCCTGTATGGCCAGGAGGGGAGAGGGACCAAGCTACAGGGCATAGCAGGGGTCATGGAAGGTACCATTTACAATGCATCTAGGAAATGCAACAGTCTTTCCTACCTGCTCGATCAGGGGCACATTGGAAGAGCAGTATGGACCTGAGGGGCAGATGCACATACCTTCACACACCTCGCACTGGGACTATGGTTAGAGCTGGAGGTTTGATACTCTTCCTAATAATTTGAGCCGTTAAAACAAAGCCAGAGGTAACAGACCAAGTGAAAATACTATGCCAGGTTGCGGAAAGAGAATGTTACCTATCTGAACAACTACATAAATTCCCCATCATTCTCTTTGTTTAGGAGACCAAGCCAATGTCGTGTAAATGAAAACAAGTGTGAATATTGATTTTTCTTGAATCAAAACTCAGCTTTACGTCCAAGTCAAAGGCAAATAAACCAGAAAGGCTCCGCTGAGCACAGTGCAGAACTAACATGGAAGACAGTAATTTGACCTCTTATGTAAGCAGTGTTGGAATGGTTCCCCATCCAAAAGGAAGGATGTCAAATGCTTCTTTGGAAATATTTTAACTTCTGTGCATTTCTTTCTTTGTAATGAACTAACCTCTAACGAGCCAGGACGTGATTGTGTTCAGTAGAAACAGATCAATGGCAACATTTAGCCTAAAGGTTTTATGAGATTGATCAGGAAGTTCGATTTAGATTTAAAGGCACTTTAGTCATATTTAATTTTATTTCTCTCCGTACTTGAATCTCTTAAACAGGGACCTTCAATTGGACAGGAACGGGACACTGAAGCAAATTGTAATGGATGACGTAATGGCGTACCCGGAAGCATTTTGTGGGAATTTATTTCTTCTAGGTATCCATCAGCCAGCATTTTAGTGTGAAGGAAATCTTCAAACAGGTAAAACAAAAATTCACGTTTGTTTAAAACCTGACGGCTATATTAATTTTTCCCTTTTGAGAAAATTTTCATGACCTTTAAAATTCAGACTATATCAAGTATTGTTTCAGCCATTGAAGAAAGTGCTTTTGATACAGATAGGAGAGGGAAACCAAAACATTTCTCAGAGCCACACTTTTAACTCTGTCCTTGTTACAAACGGCACTTGAGCAAATTCATTTGCCTTTGGAACAGAAAACGGCAGGGTAACAGGCTTATCATTACGGATTTGAGTGTTCCAGGTTCTTTAGATAGTAAGTGATCTTTTCAAGATGACCTCTTACTGAAATATATCCCTTTTGAGAAGGGATATGGATTTCTTAGAAGAAAGCAAATCCCTATGTTAAAACGGTGTGGTGGGTGTGTTTTGTTGTTGTTTTGCTTTTAGAACTTGCAAGGCACAATCGACTTCATAGTTCGAGATCCAAATAAGACCACGACATTCCAAACAGGTGTTTCTTTTTGGTTGTTTTCAATCGGTATATCTTTGGATTGTAACCAGTAGAACTGTGCTTGAACTGGAAAGAAGTAGCGGAGGTTTCAGAAGTGGAACATAAGGTGGAACGGTAAGCTGAGAGCATTGTGCAAGGAGAGGAAAGAGGGGAAAATGGTAAGAGTTTCCTGAGTCGGAAGGGACCCCTAGGGATCGTCAAAGTCCAACTCCTGGCCCTGCACAGACACGCCAACAGTCCCACCCTCTGCAACCCTGAGAGCATTGGCCAAACGCTCCTGTATCTCTGGCAGCCTTGGGGCTGTGCCCATTGCCTGGAGAACCTATTCAGTGCCTGACCAGCCTCTGAGGAAAAAAACCTTTCCCTGATAGCCAGCCTAATCGTCCCCTGACACAGCTCCTGGCAGACCCTTGGCTCCTGTGTCTGATAGCAGAGAGCAGAGAGCAAAGTTGTCCCTGTGCTGCCCTTGAGAGGAGCTGAGAGGTCCCAAGTGAGGTGTGAGCTCAGTGTACTCTCTGCAGCTGAACCGAATGCCCTCAGCCACTCTTTGTATGGCTTCCCCTCCAGCCTCTTCACTATCTCTGTGTCCCTCCTTTGGACATTTCTCCAATAGCCTGAGGTCTTTCTGACGTTGTGGCATCCAAAATTGCCCCCAGGGCTTGAAGAGTGTGCAGTCCCAGCCCAGAGCAGAGCAGGACAATCACCTCTCTCGAGCGAGCGGTGCCACAAGATAGGGACAGTTGTCAAAAATCAGCTGGAGAAACAAATCTAACAGAGAAACAGGTGATCTTGGCACAGGAAATGGAAGAAGCAGAGGAAGAAGAAGGAGAGGATTCCTTGTAAAAGTGAAGAAAATGAGCATGCAGAACAGGGACCAGGCATTATGCAGGTAAGTGAGCAAGAGAATAAGTTTGAAAGAGAAGGCACTTTTGTCCAAAAGAAGTAGATATAGGAAGTCTTTTTGCTGAGAAGGAATATAAAGGTTTTTTCCGTTTAGTTTGTATATGAAGCACCCAGGGCTCTGAATCATGTTTTTAAAAAGTTAAGATTTTTGCTAAGAGTAGAAGTAGTTTCCGTGACCAAGATCTAAGTTAGGTAGTGTCCTGGTTTTGGGCAAATTTGGGGGAAAACGTCCAGAAGGAGCCCCCAGACAGCAAACCCCACGACTCCTCCCCCCCCACCACCGGGTTCGGGAAGAATTCCCTCAGAGAAGAGTGGGAGAAAAAACCTGTTTATTTAACAAGCAAGACACTCCCCAGCACAGGGAAAAAAAAAAAAACAACACCAGCTGTAAAAAAAAACTCTTTCACCGTTCTGAAGGGATGACAAGTTCAGTCTCTCCGGCGAGTGGTCGCTCATTTATCAGTCTCCGGTGCTGGGGATGACTGCTGCAGGTGACAAAGTGTAGACTCCCGGTGTTTCTTGGGGTTTCCCAGGTCCCCGTCCAGAACAGGTTCAGATGGTATCCAGGAGAGGGAGGGAACGGGGTGGAAGAGAAAACAGTCCAGGGAAAAAGTTGGACTGCCTAGCTGAACTAACTAATAAGCAAAAAGTAAGGGCAAAGCGAAGGAAAGAAAAAGAGGCAGAAGCGAGCAAGCAGGCAAGCCGAGCTAAAACCTCTCCTAAACATAGACCATGGGGGAGGTGAGCCGGCTGATAACAAGACAAAACAAAGCTTCACTTTCAGAGTCAGTCCTGGAAGCACAGGACATAATACCAAACATAATCAGAACACACGATTGGAGATACAAACACCATAACATCACCCTAGGACATTCCACCCCTTATCTCCATATCGTGAACATACTAAACAGCATGTAAAACTTCAGCAAGTATAAATTTCCATCTTTCACTTACTCGGACACATTTTCTTCCATCTCACTTGCTCAAACCTTCGACACTTACACATTTCCTTCTATCTCACTTGCTCAGACCTTTGACAGTTACACATTTCCTTCTGTCTCATGCTGCCTCACCCCACAATCAGATGTCCCTGAGGTACACATCGTGTTGTTCCATCTCTCTGCATTATCCACCATGTACAACCTGGTCCTTGAGCAAAGACAATCCCACGAATGGGTTTGTCTGTACTCGGGGCAGAATTGATCCAAACTGCCTTCCCTAACAAACCTCTGATATGTGCCTCTGGGACTTTGTCTCCATCTACTATATTCAGGGACTCAGACTGGGCAGGGCCTGCTCCGTTGGTGGAACCTCGGGTGTTAACTAACCAAGTGGCCTTTGCTAAATGCTGCTCCCAGTTTTTGAAAGATCCCCCACCCAATGCTCTCAAGGTGGTTTTTAACAGTCCATTGTACCTTTCCACTTTCCCTGCAGCTGGTGCATGGTAGGGGATATGGTACACCCACTCAATGCCGTGTTCCCTAGCCCAGGTGGTGATAAGGCTATTCTTGAAATGAGTCCCATTGTCTGACTCAATCCTCTCAGGGGTACCATGCCTCCAAAGGACCTGCTTTTCAAGGCCCAGGATGGTGTTACGGGCTGTAGCGTGAGACACAGGGTAGGTTTCCAACCATCCAGTGGTGGCTTCTACCATGGTGAGCACGTAGCGCTTGCCTTGGCGTGTCTGGGGCAGTGTGATGTAATCAATCTGCCAGGCCTCCCCATACTTGTACTTGGACCACCGCCCCCCATACCAGAGGGGCTTCACCCGCTTGGCTTGCTTGATGGCAGCGCACGTCTCACAATCATGGATAACTTGAGAAGTACTGTCCATGGTTAGATCCACCCCTCGGTCTCGTGCCCACTTATAGGTGGAATCTCTACCCTGGTGGCCTGAGGCATCATGGGCCCATCGTGCTAGGAACAACTCTCCCTTGTGTTCCCAATCAAGGTCTATCTTCGACACCCCTATCTTTGCAGCCTGATCTACCTGCTGATTGTTTTGCTGCTCTTCATTAGCCCTACTTCTGGGAACATGGGCATCTACATGGTGAACCTTCACAGGTAGTTTCTCTAACCGGGTAGCGATATCTTTCCACTCTTCGGCAGCCCAAATTGGTTTTCCTCTACGCTGCCAGTTAGCCTCTTTCCATCTCTCCAACCATCCCCACAGAGCATTGGCTACCATCCATGAATCGGTATAAAGGTAAAGCTTTGGCCACCTCTCTCTTTCTGCAATGTCTAAGGCCAGTTGAAACGCTTTGAGTTCAGCAAGTTGACTGGATCCACCCTCTCCTTCAGTGGCCTCTGCTACCCGTCGTGTGGGGCTCCATACAGCTGCTTTCCACCTCCGATTCATCCCCACAATGCGACAGGAACCATCGGTGAATAGAGCATAGCGTGTTTCCTCTGCTGGCAGTTGGTTATATGGTGGAGCTTCTTCAGCCCGTGTTCTTGCTCCTCATCTGTGACACCAAAACTTTCACCTTCAGGCCAATTTGTAATTACTTCCAAAATCCCAGGGCGCTTCAGTTTTCCAATCTGGGCGCGCTGTGTAATGAGGGCAATCCACTTGCTCCATGTAGCGCTGGTGGCATGGTGGGTAGAGGGAACCTTTCCTCTGAACATCCACCCCAGCACCGGTAGTCGGGGTGCCAGAAGGAGTTGTGCTTCTGTGCCAACCACCTCTGAGGCTGCTTGGACCCCTTCATAGGCGGCCAAGATCTCCTTCTCTGTTGGGGTGTAGTTAGCTTCAGACCCTCTGTAGCTCCGACTCCAAAATCCTAATGGTCGGCCTCGAGTCTCACCAGGCACCTTCTGCCACAGGCTCCAGGACAGACCATGGTTCCCGGCTGCAGAGTAGAGCACGTTCTTCACATCTGGCCCCGTCCTGACTGGGCCAAGGGCTACTGCATGAGCAATTTCCTGCTTTATCTGGGCAAAAGCTTGTTGCTGCTCAGGGCCCCAATGGAAATCGTTCTTCTTGCGGGTAACCAGGTAAAGAGGGCTCACGATCTGACTGTACTCAGGAATGTGCATCCTCCAAAAACCTATGGCGCCTAAGAAAGCTTGTGTCTCCTTCTTGTTGGTTGGTGGGGACATAGCTGTGATTTTGTTGATGACATCAGTAGGAATCTGACGCCGTCCATCTTGCCACTTCACTCCCAGGAACTGGATCTCTCGAGCAGGTCCCTTAACTTTACTCTTCTTGATGGCGAAGCTGGCTTCCAGGAGGATTCGGATGATTCTCTCTCCTTTCTTGAACACTTCTGCTGCTGTGTTCCCCCACACAATGATATCATCAATATATTGTAAATGTTCTGGAGCCTCACCCTTTTCTAGTGTAGTCTGGATCAGTCCATGGCAGATGGTAGGACTGTGCTTCCACCCCTGGGGCAGTCGATTCCAGGTGTACTGCTCTCCCCTCCATGTGAAAGCAAACTGAGGCCTGCATTCTGCTGCCAGAGGAATGGAGAAAAATGCATTGGCAATATCTATAGTGGCGTACCACTTTGCTGCCTTGGACTCCAGCTCGTACTGCAGTTCCAGCATGTCCGGCACAGCAGCACTCAGTGGTGGAGTCACCTCATTCAATGCACGATAGTCTACGGTCAATCTCCATTCTCCTTCAGATTTACGCACAGGCCAGATGGGGCTGTTGAAGGGTGAGTGGGTTTTGCTGACCACCCCTTGGCTCTCCAGCTCACCGATCATTTTATGGATGGGAACCACAGCATCTCGAGTTGTTCTGTATTGTCGGCGATGCGCTATGGAAGTGGCAATTGGTACCTTTTGCTCTTCTCCCTTCAGAAGTCCTACTGTGTTTGGATTCTCAGACAGTCCAGACAAGGTGTTCAATTGCTGGATGCCCTCTGTCACCACAGCTGCTATCCCAAATGCCCACCTGAATCCTTTTGGATCTTTAAAATACCCCCTGTTGCGTTTCCTAGATACATTGTAAATGGTACATCCCGTGACCCCTGCTGTGCCCTGTATCTTGGTCCCTCTCCCCTCCTGGCCACACAGAGCTGGCTGGGATCCAATTTCTCCCCGCCCCCCCTTTCCAGACCCTAGAAAAGGTCAGGACCCGCTGACCTCGCTCTCTTATCCCGCACTTCTCTTTTTCCCCCCACTCTCTTCCCCCGCGCTTTTTCTCTTCCCCCGTTCTCTTCCCCCCCCCACGCTTTTACCCTGTCCTTCCCCCTCTTTTCTCTCTCTTCCCCCGCTCTTTTCCCTTCCCTTTTCACTCACTACCCACGAGAAATAAACCTGTAACTTTATCAGGGGAAAGAGCCTCTTTTGATATCTTAACTACGTCTCTGTGGCTAGGGCCCAGGGGAATTTCACCCTAACACTTGAGCTAGACCGGAGGAAGGGTGAAAGACCCTGTTTTGGGCCGAGAAAAAGCCTTACACCCCCTTCGGAGGTAATCTATGCCCAAAATGCATGGGGCCACTGGGCCAGTCACAATAGGATGTTTTTTCCATTCATGTCCAGTCAAGCTCACATCAGCTTCCACCAAGGTAAAGTCCTGTGATCCACCTGTCACACCAGCAATAGAAACAGATTCTGCCCCCACATATCTTGATGGGACTAATGTGCATTGGGCACCAGTATCAACCAAAGCTTTATACTTTTGTGGTTCCGATGTGCCAGGCCAACGAATCCACACAGTCCAGAAAACATGATTTTCCCTCGCCTCTCCCTGGCTAGAGGCAGGGCCCCTCTAAGCCTGTTTATCCTTCTTTCCTTGGGCATATGTCTTAGAGGTTCCTTCAAGGGGATCAGACATATCATCATCATCATCATCATACTTGGCAGCTTGGCTACGGGCAACTGGAGCTGCTCTCCTTTTGGTGGAACTTCCTCTTTGAGTCTTGCCTTCCTTCAATTCACGCACCCGTTGTGCCAGAGCAGCAGTAGATTTTCCATCCCATCTCCTCATGTTTTCTCCGCAATCACGTAGGAAGAACCACAGCTCAGCTCTTGGGGTGTACCTCCTCTCCCCATCAGGGAACGTCTGCGTTGGATACCAGGGCCTCTAATTTGTACTGCTGAGATTTGGAGAAGGTCCTCTTTAATCTCCTCCCTGAGTCTTCTATGATTCTCCTCTATCTTGTCTTCTAATTTCTGCAGACGTGTTTCCACAGCTGCAATTCTGGCATGTGTTGGGCCATGCACGGCATCTGCATATGCTCGGAGCTTCATCGCCATATCAAGCACGGTCTCATCCCTCTCGTCCTGCTTCATTATTGCTAAAGCAGAAGCGTATTCATGGGGCCCAAGCCACACAAGTTTTCGCCACATCACAGATGTACACGGTACCAAGTCCGGATTCCTAGTTGTTATGTCATCTGAGAAGATAATCTCTGCCACTGCCATTTCTCTCAGGCGTTGGATCCCTTGTTCTATTGTCTTCCACTGGGTCTGCTGCATATAAAGATCGTCTGCACACAGGTATCTTTGTGCTACACTGTCCAGGACCCGTGCCCAGAGGCTGTGAGGGTTAGGCCCCCTCATCATTCCTTGGTCAGTAACTGGATCATGTGACACAGTTCCCAAATGCCTGGCTTCAGTGCCATCCAGAATTGTAGCCTCGCCTGCAGCATCCCAAAGATGGACTAGCCAACTAATTATAGATTCATCAGGTCGTCGGGTGTAATCCTTTCTCAGGCCACGAAGGTCTTTCAGAGATAGGGACTCAATATTGGCCTCTGATCTTGTACCAGTTGCTTTGACTCCTGGTTTTATGTCAGGAGGCGTCGAGGGTCCTTCTCCTGCATCATCATCATCATCGTCATCCACTGGTCGATCAGTCTTGTCTGTGCACTTTCCACTTCTCGTGCTGGTAGCAACAGCCATTGGTTGAGGCTTACTGACAGGTTTAGCTGCTGGCTTAGGCTCACTTTCTGGTGTAGTTGTTGGCCTCGAGCCTGGGGTGTTGGCTGCAGCCTGAGTGACTGGGATAGTGGCTGATTTATCTGCCTGTCCCCCTTCCTCTGTCTGCTGCCCTACAGTATCTAGCAGGGTACGGTAAGCATATGCCAGGGCCCAGCTCACTGCAATGATCTTCTTCTCCTTAGAATTACCATGGCACTTCTCTTTCAGGTACTTTGCCACCTCAGCTGGGTTCTGAATTTGTTCACATGGAAAATCCCAGGATGTAGGGTCAGAAAATTCCTTTAAGATTTGGCCCATATCCTCCCATTTCCCACACCACTCAGGATTTCTCACGCCTGGCTCTACTCTGGGGTCAGGGGTCTCAGCCCCTCTAGAAATCTCAGCTCTCATTCTAGAGAAACTGCAAACTGTATAGAGAAAGCTTACCATATTAAACACCAGAAAGATGGTCTCTTTAACATTTAGGGGAAACTGAACATTCTCTAATAAGGATGTAACAAATTCAGAGGAGAAGAAGGAAAACAAAGGCTGAAAAGCCTCATCCCCTGCTTCTCCTCTAACAAACTGAGTACACAACCACAACCAAGAACCATACATTCCTGGAACAGACTCCAGCACCTTTATAAATCTCCTGCAGGCCATTAAAACCAAGCCCATCCAGATGGATATTTTGGTCAATGCCCCTCTGCTACAGAAACTACGTGTTAGGGACAATACCGGAGCTATTTCTGGATAAGCAAATAAACCTAGGGACCACAGAGGTATTAAGACCTCAAAAAACCCTAGGGACCAAAAACCCATGCAGGCCTCCACCCCAAAAGACATGAATTCCAACAACATAGCCAATAACTGCTCTATACCAACACAAAATAATTTGAACCAAATTATTATTAGAACAGGTTTTTTTTCCCACTTTCTCAAGCCCCGAGATGGGCGCCAATATATATTTGTCCTGGTTTTGGGCAAATTTGGGGGAAAACCTCCATAAGGAGCCCCCAGACAGCAAACCCCACGACTCCTCCCCCCCCACCACCGGGTTCGGGAAGAATTCCCTCAGAGAAGAGTGGGAGAAAAAACCTGTTTATTTAACAAGCAAGACACTCCCCAGCACAGGGAAAAAGACAACACCAGCTGACAAAAACCTCTTTCACCGTTCTGAAGGGATGACAAGTTCAGTCTCTCCGGCGAGTGGTCGCTCATTTATCAGTCTCCGGTGCTGGGGATGACTGCTGCAGGTGACAAAGTGTAGACTCCCGGTGTTTCTTGGGGTTTCCCAGGTCCCCGTCCAGAACAGGTTCAGATGGTATCCAGGAGAGGGAGGGAACGGGGTGGAAGAGAAAACAGTCCAGGGAAAAAGTTGGACTGCCTAGCTGAACTAACTAATAAGCAAAAAGCAAGGGCAAAGCGAAGGAAAGAAAAAGAGGCAGAAGCGAGCAAGCAGGCAAGCAAGCAAGCCGAGCTAAAACCTCTCCTAAACATAGACCATGGGGGAGGTGAGCCGGCTGATAACAAGACAAAACAAAGCTTCACTTTCAGAGTCAGTCCTGGAAGCACAGGACATAATACCAAACATAATCAGAACACACGATTGGAGATACAAACACCATAACATCACCCTAGGACAGTTTTAAAGAGCGATGCGTTCTTTCAACAATTGCTTGATCCGTGGAAGAATGAGCGATACCTAAAACATGTCGAACACCCCAATCCATCAAAAAATCAGACAATCTTTTGGCCTTATATGCTGGGCCATTGTCAGTTTTTATCTCCTGAGGCACACCCAATGAAGCAAAAGCTTGCAAAAAATGTTGACACACCTGGTTAGCTGTCTCCCCTGTATGAAGGGAGGCATAAACTGCACCTGAAAAAGTGTCCACTGACACATGGATGTTTTTAAACTTCCCAAATGATGGGTACTTAGTAATATCTGTTTGCCACAATTCAAGGCTGTGTAACCCTCGTGGATTGACTGCTCCTGTGGAGACAGGAGGTTGCACCAATTGACAGTCAAGACAGGCACTTATAATTGCCTTCGCCTGATCTTTAGAAAGGTGAAAGGTCCGCACAAGTGCTTGAGCATTTTGGCGAAAGAAGGCATGACTCAATTTTGCTTGCTCAAAAATGTTGGGCAAAGTATTAACAACAGCCACTGTCAGCTCATCAGCCCTAGCATTCCCTTCTGCCAGAAATCCTGGAAGTGAAGAATGAGCCCTAATATGGGAAACAAAATATGGATTAGTTCTATTTTGCAAGAGAGTATAAAGACATGCAAGGTATCGATATAAATCATCATTATCGACATCTTTTAGAATTGATCCCTCTATTCTTTTTACTATATTTGCTACATATGCAGAATCTGTGATCAAATTAAAAGGCTCTGGAAAAAGTTGAAACGTTCTAACTACAGCTGCTAACTCCACAACTTGATGTGAACCTTCCACTGACTGAATATCTGACTCCCAGTCTTTAGTTTTTTCGTTTTGCCACGTAATAACTGACTTATGGGTTCTCCCTGAACCATCAGTAAACACTAATAGCTTCCAGAGGCACTTGACTTAAAATGGGCTTTTCCCTAAAATTTAATTTTGCTTGCAATAACTTGTGACTTGGGAAATGTATAGAACAAATACCCGAAAACTTTAACAACACAATCTGCAAATCCTCTGACTTTTGCAATGCCCAATCAAAATACTCTCTCCTCAAAGGCAAGTAGATTATGGTAAAATCCCGACCTGCAATGGCCATTAACCTTTCCCTGGCTCTAATTACAATCTGAGCCAACATTTCCATCTTGGTAAAAATTGTCTTGGGAGACCTAGAAGATAAAAAAACCCATTCTATTATCAACAAAGGGTCCCCTTTCAGAACGTCCCACTGAAATATCAGTCCATATAACTGTTTGTTTCCCCCCAAAATTGCAAGAAAATAAGGCAATGAATGCACACGTTGATGAGCTTGTCTAGATTGAAGGGCTTCAGTGACCTTTTCAAGGGCTTTCTGAGCTTCAGGTGTCAAAGATCTCGGAGAAGTGATGTCACAATTCCCTCTAAGCAAGTCAAAAACCGGAGCAAGTTCATCATTGGTAATCCCTAAAGTAACTCTGATCTAGTTGATTTCCCCCAAAAGTTGCTGCAGATCTTGTAAGGTGTTGACCTTAGTTTGGAGCTGAATTTTCTGAGTCTTGATGGAATGCTCTGTCATTCTCGACCTTAAATACTTCCATGGTGAAGTATTCTTTCAGTGGAGATTTCAAGTCCTGCTTCCTGAGCTGCTGCAACAACATTATCACAAACCTCTTTTACTTCCTTTTGAGTCGAAGCTGAAATAAGTAAATCGTCCATGTAATGTAAAATCATTGCTCGAGGATGCTTTTGCTGCACAGGGGCCAAAGCCTGAGCCACAAACCATTGACATATAGTAGGAGAGTTCTTCCTTCCATGTGGCAGAACCACCCAGTGGTATCTTTGCAGGGGTTCTTGTCTGTTGATACTTGCAATAGAAAAAGCAAACCGTGGAGCGTCATCTGGATGAAGTGGGATATTGAAAAAACAGTCTTTTAAGTCAATAATAACAAGAGGCCAGTCTCTCAGGATCATTGAGAGCGAAGGGAGACCCGGTTGTAGTGGTCCCATGTCTTCTATTACCTCATTGATCTTCCTGAGGTCTTGAAGCAGCCTCCAGGCACCAGATGCTTTCTTGCGAATGACAAACACTGGTGAATTCCACGGACTGTTCGTCACTCTAATGTGGCCTTTTCGTAGTTGTTCTCTAATCAGTTCTTTAAGAGCACTCAATTTCTCTTCCTCCAGAGGCCATTGACTCACCCATACAGGATTATTAGTTTTCCAGGATAATTTTGGAGTGATAAATGCTGTCATGGCTTTTCACAAAAATCCACTTCCAGCCTTGCTCCCCACTGAGACAGCAGGTCCCTTCCCCAGGCTGTGATGGGTCTTTGCACCACAAAGGGACAGATGGCCACTGTCTTCCCCGCTGGTCCTCTGACTGTGATCATGTATTCACTTCGTTGACAAACAGTGGCCCCTCCGATACCTGTAATAGGATCTAAAGGAGTAATTAAAGTCCAGTCCTTTGGCCAAAGCAAATAAGAAATCACTGTAACATCAGCACCAGTGTCCAGGAGACCTGTAATTTCAATAGTTTTGTTATTATGAGTTAGGCTGCAAGTCAGTTTTGGTCGGTTGCGGCCTATATGTTCCACCCAAAAAACATGAGAAGCTGTATTCATGTTCCCAGTTGACATCCGCTGACCTTCAACAAGCTGCTCCTCTATATTAGGTGGCAAAGCAACAGCTGTAGCTATTGGAGTTCCTGCTGGAATGGCAAGTGGAAGGCACCAGGCTTGAACTAAAACTGTCAATTCTTCATTACAATTTGCTGAAACAATAGTTGGAAAAACCACAAGTCCCAAAATACGATTCCTTTCTTTACCTATAATTAGAAAATCTTGTCTCCTTTGTGAAGTTCCCGTCACTCCTGTAGAAACAACTTCATGACAATTCTGTAAAAAGCAGGTTAATTTGGAAGTTGCCAGCTCGCATTGTGCCCCTGGGGGTAAAAGGGTGGGATCGTTGGGTAACTGACTGGCCACCCAGGGTATGATGGGGCCGGATAATTCATGTATCCTGCCCCAGGGAAGCCTCCTGGCTGCTGGAAAGCCACTATTTGTTTCGGCACGCGGTGGGGGGCACTCACTCTCCCGTTTCCCGTCAACAGATTCCCTTCAATATCATATTTAGAACGGCATTGGCTAGCTTGATGCTTCCCCTTTCTGCATCTTGGGCAATGACCAGTTGACTTCAAGCTCTCTGCTGGCTCTGGGCAATTCTTTATCAAATGTCCTGATTTTCCACATCTATAACATGATCCTTTAGAAGCACCATCTTTCTGAAACTTATTATTTTGCAAAAGTGCTGAACTAAGATTATCAAGAGCCTTTGCAAGGTAATCATTATTCTCTTTAAGTTTTTCCCCAATCTTCTCTCCCATAGTATCTGCTTGAAGAGTAGCTATACGTTGGGGAGTGCCAATCTTACTGCAAGCCTCTAGCATCCGTGAGAGATCGGGGTTAGAATCTGGCAGGCTTTGAATAACTTTTTTTACACTCACTATTAGCATTCGTGAAAGCAAGAGTTTGAAGCATCAGTGTACGGATTCTATCATCTTCACATTGCCTGTCCAGGGCCTGTGATAGGCGGTCAACAAATGTTGCATAGGGTTCTGTTGGCCCTTGTTTAATTTGCACAAAATCTCCCTCTGGGGTCCCTGCTGGCTGAGTCAGAAGCAAGGCTTTGCAGGCAGCCCTCTTAATATCATTGAGCACTGCTCTAGGCAAATCTACTGCCTGGTCTTCAGTTCTATCATGTGGGGCTTCTCCTGCTAAATCTGCCAGTGTAAACTGAGCATTGGGACCCCCAGCATATCCTTCAATTAATTGATTTAAAAACCTTTTCCACCTTCCTTCCCACAAAATTAATTGTGATTCCATCAACAATGCTCCAGCAATACAACGGCAATCATGCGGTGTCAAATCCACACTGTTAAACATTCCTCTCAATAATTGCCTAAAATATGGTGAGCCCAATCCATCCTCCTTCAATACCTTCCTCAGCTCCTTAACATCTTGATGATCTATTGGTTCCCATCTAGGGTTCGCTCCTCCTCTGCCGTATCTAACAGGCAGAGCTAATAACGGTTCAGTAGCTAAATTAAAATCTTTCTCTTTAATTGCTTGGTGCCTCATTGCTGTCCAATTTACAGAAACATGCTGTGGAGTCTTTGACTGAGAATCCTCAGGCTTAAAAACAGACGAACTTCTTTCCCCGTTTGAGTTTTCTGGCTTTGATGTTGGAACCTCTGATCTCCCTGGAACGGGACAATCAACTCCTCTCTTTTTCTCAACAGCCCACTGATCTTCCCTCTCACCCTCAATAACGCCGTCCTGCCCCTCCTCCCTCCAATTCCCCCTCTTCTTTGCCAACTCTGCCTCATCTATGGGTAGAGAAGGAGGGTTGTCCCATGCAGGCACAGAAACCGCAGCCCCGCGGCTACGCGGTGGGGGGGGAGGGGGGATCCCGATCTCCCGATCACATTGCCGGTCCGGCTGGGGGCGGGGACCGGCAACTCCGTCTCCGTAGGTGCACAATGAACACAGCAACGCGGGGCCGGTTGGGGACCAGCAGGCGCAGAAGAGGCGACGGCTGCCCGACGCAAAGGACTGACGTCATGAGGCAGCACTTGTTCGAAAACTTCCGCGCTGTCCCGATAAGTATGCAGAGATGGAAAACCCCCCGAACGCGCTCCCGAATCCAAACTCACGGCATAAGGTATGAAAGCCGACTGAGTCATTTGTGGAAAAGGCCCGTAAAATGCAGCAAAGCCGGCATCGTCCCGGCGCAAGGTAGAAAAAAACGGCGGCGCAGCTACCGTTAAAGGAAGCGGCCCGCACGGCCGGTACCTAGCACCGGCAGTCATGCCGTAAAAATCGCGACGTGCTTCCAGCGCAGCCAAAACTGGCGCTGCCGCTCGACTCAACCGCGGAGGGGAGGGAAACTGACAATCACACGAATCCCCGACACTGGAACCCGGTACAGGACCCGCAGCTCTTTCGCCCTCGAAACTCCGTTCGGGGGCCGGTGGGACAGAACCAGGTCCCGCACTCGCAAAACAGGTCTCACTGTGTAACAATCGTGGCGGCGAGACCCCGAGATCGCATTCAGGGCCATCCTCCCTAGCTGCAGGAGACCGCGGTGGGGTGGCTGCCCGAGATCGCGGTGGGGGGGGCTCGGTTCCAGAATTTCCCTCAAAGGCTCGCAAGGGCATCACAGAAGGGAGAGAGGAAACCTCTGTATCGACAAGATTATGCATTAACAGAGAATCACTAACATACTTCCAAGTTGGTAACAGCAACGGGGCTGTCTTATCACCTCGAGTAACATCTTCAAAAAGCTTAACTCCTATCTGATCCCAATAAGAAGCACTTAAGGCAGAATCAAGATCTATATCAGGAAACACACTATGAGCATATACTAAAAGCTCTTTCACCTTTTTTTCAGAAAGGTTAAAACCATGCTTTCTTAACAAGAATTTTAAGTAATCAAAGACATATTTCTGCTCTTTTGGCATATTATTTCGCATTTCTCTAATTCTAAATGGCACTACTCTTCACCCCAAAGCTCACCTCAATATAAGACAGGCGATGAGAAGGTCCAGACCCAGCCCCCTTCGTCCACCTTTTAGGGGTGCTTGCTCCTCTCAGCAACCGGTGGGGTGTCCAGCCTTCTTCTTGCCACACTCAAATGAGGGTTCCAGGGAGGCCCGACAGTAGATATAAAGCCTTGCAAAGCAAAGCGAAAGCACGGCACCAAACACGGGGCACCAAATGTGAGGTTTCTGGGGACCTCCGGGTGCCTCTTGTGCACCCACACTGTCTGGCTACTTCTTCTTTTATGTAAAAAGCAAATCGGCTAATAGTAGCTGTAAAGTTATTTATTGCAGAAACACATCAGTCTCAAATGCAGTCAAAGCTAACAAAGTCCATTCCAGGTTCTAGCTCAAAGTCCCAAACAGAAGCAGAAGCACCCCGTGGTCCCAGCAGGGCCGGAGGAGCCGGGCAGCTCCTATCTTCTTCTCGGGTCTTGATTTCAGCGGCGAAAACAAAAGCAGAGCAAAAGCTGTGGCATAAAAGCAATGGCTAAAAGCAATGTCTCTTTCCAAGCCTCTTCTTTTATAGAAACTTAGGAGCAAACTAAGACGTAGAATCGGACCAGACTCGGACCACTACTTCTTAACCTATTAGAATTCTAATTTCTTAACACGCCAAGCTATGTAAAAATTACGGTCATGGCCTATCTTGTTCTAACTGAAAAATGTCAGCAATTTTCTTAACTCTAACTCTATTATGTCTAAAGCTAAGTTCTTGGAGCCTTGAAGAAAACACTAGCATGTTTTTCAACCTTCACTAAAACATGTACTACTTCTTAGGCATCTAAGACCTTTTGCTCACTAAAAGCACTTAAAACTTATTCCATTTACTTACTTATTTTCTTTATCTTATGTTATAGCTGAAGTCTACACCTCTGCCTTATAAGTAAGAGGCCGAATATACTTCAATCCATCCAAAGGTTTCAACTCAATACCAGCATTGTGATCTCTCCCTGAAGGATTCAGAGAAACTCCTGACTTACTGACTCCAACAGTGGAGCACACAAGCACGGTACTTGTGCGGCTTTGTTCACCGCCCTCGCCAAGTCTGGCGCTGCTTTCGCTCCCCGGCGGCCAAAAGCCGCTGAAGCGGCGCCACACAGCCAGTAGTGTGCCGGCAGCCAAGCGCTCGAGAACGCAGCTCCTGCCCAAGCCGGCCTAGGGCGTGCACCTTTGTTCTCAGAGCTCCGTGCAACAGTCTGCCTCTCACAGTTCGAATGGAAAACGAAAGCTTTTCGCCTACGCCCTTCACAGAGATCTGTTACCAGGACGAGAAGATCTTGCAGCCGGAGCTCGCCGCCGCCGCGAGGAAGCTGCTATTAGCACCGCATTGCAGGGGCACTTCTCGCTCCTTGACTATGTGCTCAGCGCTCTCCGAATTCGCTGCTAGCTCCACGGTCCTTCTCAGCTGCAAGTAGCAGCGCTCACAGTACATAGAGCTTCGCGTGGACAGAGGACCTGGAGGGACATATCGCACACGAAAATGTGCCAGGACAGAGACGTGTTCTACATTGTGCCTTCTCGTCATCCAGTTTGTGCTTATGATGCTTCTGCTGTTAGGAATCGCTCCTTCAAAGACGAGCGAGAGCGTCTTTCTGGGTGCATTGCACTGAGTGACAGCTCGCTATGGGCTTTGCACTCGGAGCCAAGGCAACAGGGCGTGCTTGCCCGCAGAACTGAGGACAAGCTGTTGGGCAGAACTGAAACTGAGCGCTGGAGTTCAGCTTTGTCCAGAAGGCAGAAGGCGAAGAACGAAGCCGTTTGCGAGCGCAGTGCAGAGAAGAGCACACGAGCAGTCAAAGAACTCCTTCACAATCGCTTTCACTTCTCAGTGCTCTTGCTTCTTGGAAAAGTAGCACACAGCCATTGCACGCCAGGGCAAAAGCTGGGCCAGTGGCCTTCCTCACACCTTCACTGTGGTGTACTCCATGCAGCTAGAGCGAAGCGAGAAGGATGAGAGGAAGAAGAAGGCGTTCTTAAAGTAGCCCCCTGTCAGCAGCCCTGAAAGGGCGCATAACATGCATAAACAATAGATAATGTTCTCTCGTAGGGGGGTGGGTGGAGACGGAGGGGGCAACCGGAAAAGGAAAGGTGGGACAAGGGGTGCGGAGCGGGCGGGCTCTCTCGCCTGGCTCGTGGAGTGAGAGGACACCCTGGGCTCCGATCTGGCATCTCCCCTGCCACCCCAGCGCTGAGATCCACGTTCCCTGCCGTTGGACATCGCTCTGCTGCTCTCCTACCTCACCCTACTACCACCGGACACTCTGCTGAGCACCAGGACAGACACCGTGCGGGGGGAGTTACTTTCCCATCCCTCTCACCCTGGGTTGCTGCCGCCATCACCCAAGCCTCTTCAACTGCACGGGACCTGCCGTGCCCCCACAGCACGGGTAACTGAGCACACGGAGATGGACTGTGGCCAAAACGGACTGGAACTGAGACATACTGTTCTGTTCTGTTGTCAATTTTTATAGCTGTTGTTGTTTTATGTCTTGTTAGATATCAGTAAAGAACGGTTATCCTTATCCCCACATCTCCTCACCTAAGGCCTCTGATTTAAAACTAAAATAATTAAAAGGGAGGGGGTTGTATTCTGCATCTCAGGAAGGGGGCTCTTGCCTTTGCTTAGGAAATACCTCTCTTTCAAACCAAGACAAAGCCTCCAGTTCTAGAACCAAGAATTCAGGAGTTGCTCATTCTCAATGAAAATCTGTCCATTTCATACCTTTGGGGTTTTATGCTTCTGTTCTTTACCTGTCTTGAGTGTGGCTTTCTTGTGAAGTCACTGATGGGTGTTTTTCCAACACATTTCTGCTGATTACAAGGTAATTGCAACGCATCAGAAGACTTCTCTGAATGTCTCTTTAAAGTATGCTTTTTACTCTTCTTAGAGGACCTTGTCTTCTTCTTTCCTTCACCCAAAAGGTGGGCTAAGTGAGCCTTCAAAGAACCATCATCTCAACAATTAGAATTCTTTCAAACCTACTGAATGGAGAACAGCGACAAAAAAAAATTTAAAAAAACTAGTACGCAAAAGATAGCAGAAGAGAATGGCAAAATAATGAATCCTACATGCCACATGAATAACTCTCTTCATTCGAGGCTATTTTCAAAATGAGGAAAAAAAAAAAAAAAGATCATCTTTTCCTCAGAGAGGAAAAGTGGAGTAAGTGGATTGTGTTGCCTTGCTTACAGTTACCAGAAAAGTCAACAGCAGAGTTGAAAACTCCTGAAGCTGGCTAACTACACCTCTAAATATTTTACTACTGTGTTATCATTCTGTCTTCAGTTAATAGAACCTGATATACAACAAAGAGATGGGAGCACATGGAGATGCATTGGAGAGCCTACGCTGGAGGTAACACATTCATTTTTTACTCAAACAAATCCAAATTAGAAACGTTGAAAATGACCTGGGGCCATTTCAACAGCCAGCAAACTAACACAACCAACCTTTGGCTTTTATTCAAGCCTTTGCTTGTTTTACCTGGGCCTTGAAGATCTGTCTGCAGCCTTCCTCTCTGCAAATATATCACACTCGTCCAATTGAGAACCCATGGCTCATCACAGCTGCTTGGCCAGGCCTGCTTCCAGAAGAACTGGTGTCCTGGTTTTGGGCAAATTTGGGGGAAAACCTCCAGAAGGAGCCCCCAGACAGCAAACCCCACGACTCCTCCCCCCCCACCCCACCGGGTTCGGGAAGAATTTCCTCGGAGAAGAGTGGGAGAAAAAACCTGTTTATTTAACAAGCAAGACACTCCCCAGCACAGGGAAAAAAGACAACACCAGCTGACAAAAAAACTCTTTCACCGTTCTGAAGGGATGACAAACTCAGTCTCTCTGGCGAGTGGTCGCTCAGTTATCAGTCTCTGGCGCTGGGGATGACTGCTGCAGGTGACAAAGTGTAGCCTCCCGGTGTTTCTTGGGGTTCCCAGGTCCCCGTCCGTTCAGATGGTATCCAGGAGAGGGAGGGGACGGGGTGGAAGAGAAAACAGTCCAGGGAAAAAGTTGGACTGCCTAGCTGAACTAACTAATAAGCAGAAAGCAAGGGCAAAGCGAAGGAAAGAAAAAGGCAGAAGCGAGCAAGCAGGCAAGCAAGCAGGCAAGCAAGCAAGCAAGCAAGCAGGCAAGCAAGCAGGCAAGCCGAGCTAAAACCTCTCCTAAACATAGACCATGGGGGAGGTGAGCCGGCTGATAACAAGACAAAACAAAGCTTCACTCTCAGACTCAGTCCTGGAAGCACAGGACATAATACCAAACATAATCAGGACACACGATTGGAGATAGAAACACCATAACATCACCCTAGGACATTCCACCCCTTATCTCCATATCGTGAACATACTAAACAGCATGTAAAAACTTCAGCAAGTAGAAATTTCCATCTTTCACTTATTCGGACACATTTTCTTCCATCTCACTTGCTCAAACCTTCGACACTTACACATTTCCTTCTATCTCACTGTCTGGTGTAGTTGTTGGCCTCGAGCCTGGGGTGTTGGCTGCAGCCTGAGTGACTGGGATAGTGGCTGATTTATCTGCCTGTCCCCCTTCCTCTGTCTGCTGCCCTACAGTATCTAGCAGGGTACGGTAAGCATATGCCAGGGCCCAGCTCACTGCAATGATCTTCTTCTCCTTAGAATTACCATGGCACTTCTCTTTCAGGTACTTTGCCACCTCAGCTGGGTTCTGAATTTGTTCACATGGAAAATCCCAGGATGTAGGGTCAGAAAATTCCTTTAAGATTTGGCCCATATCCTCCCATTTCCCACACCATTCAGGATTCCTCACGCCTGGCTCTACTCTGGGGTCAGGGGTCTCAGCCCCTCTAGAAATCTCAGCTCTCATTCTAGAGAAACTGCAGACTGTATAGAGAAAGCTTACTATATTAAACACCAGAAAGATGGTCTCTTTAACACTCAGGGGGAACTGAACATTCTCTAATAAGGATGTAACAAATTCAGAGGAGAAGAAGGAGAACAAAGGCTGAAAAGCCTCATCCCCTGCTTCTCCTCTAACAAACTGAGTGCACAACCACAACCAAGAACCATACATTCCTGGAACAGATTCCAGCACCTTTATAAATCTCCTGCAGGCCATTAAAACCAAGCCCAGCCCGATGGATATTTTGGTCAATGCCCCTCTGCTACAGAAACTACGCATTAGGGACAATACAGGAGCTATTTCTGGATAAGCAAATAAACCCAGGGACCACAAAGGTATTAAGACTTCAAAAAACCCTAGGGACCAAAATCCCGTGCAGGCCTCCACCCCAAAAGACATGAATTCCAACAACATAGCCAATAACTGCTCTATACCAACACAAAAGAATTTTAACCAAATTATTATTATTAGAACAGGGTTTTTTCCCACTTTCTCGAGCCTCGAGTTGGGCGCCAATTTATTTGTCCTGGTTTTGGGCAAATTTGGGGGAAAACCTCCAGAAGGAGCCCCCAGACAGCAAACCCCACGACTCCTCCCCCCCCACCCCACCGGGTTCGGGAAGAATTTCCTCGGAGAAGAGTGGGAGAAAAAACCTGTTTATTTAACAAGCAAGACACTCCCCAGCACAGGGAAAAAAGACAACACCAGCTGACAAAAAAACTCTTTCACCGTTCTGAAGGGATGACAAACTCAGTCTCTCTGGCGAGTGGTCGCTCAGTTATCAGTCTCTGGCGCTGGGGATGACTGCTGCAGGTGACAAAGTGTAGCCTCCCGGTGTTTCTTGGGGTTCCCAGGTCCCCGTCCGTTCAGATGGTATCCAGGAGAGGGAGGGGACGGGGTGGAAGAGAAAACAGTCCAGGGAAAAAGTTGGACTGCCTAGCTGAACTAACTAATAAGCAGAAAGCAAGGGCAAAGCGAAGGAAAGAAAAAGGCAGAAGCGAGCAAGCAGGCAAGCAAGCAGGCAAGCAAGCAAGCAAGCAAGCAGGCAAGCAAGCAGGCAAGCCGAGCTAAAACCTCTCCTAAACATAGACCATGGGGGAGGTGAGCCGGCTGATAACAAGACAAAACAAAGCTTCACTCTCAGACTCAGTCCTGGAAGCACAGGACATAATACCAAACATAATCAGGACACACGATTGGAGATAGAAACACCATAACATCACCCTAGGACAACTGGCAACTACAAGCTGGGAGCCAAGAGATGCAACACTTCACTTGGAAAAGGGCCTTCCATGAATCCTAGAATCCCAGAAGGGTTTGGACTGGAAGCGACCTTAGAGATAGATTATCTTCTTCCCACATCCTGACATGGGCAGGGACACTTTTCCACTAGTCCAGGTTGCTCCATGTCTGCTCCAGCCTGGACCTGGACACTTCCTGCCATGGGGCTCCCACACAGCCTCTTTGAGCAACATGTGCCAGGCCTCAGCACCCACACAAGGAAGAATTCCTTTCCAATATCCCATCTACCCCAGCCCTCTGGCAGTTTGAAGCTATTCCCCCTTGTCCTACGAGACAACACCCTTTTCCAAAGTCCCCTCCCCAGCTATCTTGGAGCCCCAGCAGGCACTGCAAGGGGCTCAAAGGTCTCCCTGGAGCCTTCTGTTCTCCAGATTGGACACCCTCAGCTCTCCCAGTCTGTCCTAGAGCAGAGGAGCTCCAGCTTTCAAAGCAGCTTAGCAGCCTCCTACCCGTGAAACTCGACGCCACCGCTGGCCTTCCGGGCACTACGGATATCGCTTCCGGTGTCGCTTGGGCTCACTCCCGGCTCTCTCCCCGCCCCCCATGGAGCCCTCAGGCGATGCCGCTCCGACGCCACTCCTGCCGCTGTTTGACCAACGGGGGGCAAGGGGCCAGCCCAGCCTCATCCACAATCCACAGTGTCCTCGGCGGCTGCTGCTGGCACATGGCGCCCCACACACCCGGAAGCAGAGGTCCGGAACAGAGGATCATAGCCCCACATTTGTGTTTGTCTCTGCACAACAGAGGTAAGACTTGCCATGCCCAGACTTTTCAGTTCAGCACGAGAATGAGCATTCACCTGCGCCATGGGGGAGGAAACCTCTAAAGACCGCTCATACATGGTCTTTCAACTTAATGCCTAGGCACTTGCCATTCCTGAGGCCACACTAATGCCTCTTTTGCCTTGCGGGTAAGAAATGCCATTGTTCTGGTGCGCTACTAAAGGCGCAGCACAGGTAGGCCAGGCCAAAAGCTGGCGCAGTGCCCTTACTCACACCTTCGCTGTGGTGTTCTCCATGCAGGTAGAGGAAAGCGAGAAGGACGCGAGGAAGAAGAAGGCATTCTTAAAGTAGCCCTCTGTCAGCAGCCCTGAAAGGGCGCATAATACATGGCTTTTCGCTGCCCTCCATTCTACATACTCGCAGCTGCCTTTGCCGACTTGCAAAAGTTGCTACCAGAGCAGAGGGGGCCAGATTGAAGAGGCAGTGCCTAGGTTCACCTTCTACTTATTGCACGTAAGCCACGTCCAGCTCCTCCCTGCACTCTGCATTTCCCGTCTCCGCGGCATTTACCGTGGTGCTGTGTGCAACTCGGCACCTAGAAGTCACCGCCAATGTTTCCACAGCGGGCTGCAAGGGAACCAAGGAGCAGCACAAGCAGCAGTGCTTCAGCTTGCTCCTTCCGACTGCTAAGGGCACTTGGGAAGGCAAGCGAGAGGCAGCCACCTTCCTCTCCTAGTAGCCTGTAACGTGGTGCACACAAGCACGGTACTTGAGAGGCTTCGTTCACAGCCCTCGCCCATGCCTGGCGCCGCTTTCGCTCCCCGGAGGTCAGAAGCCGCTGAAGCGGCGCCACACAGCCACCAGTATGCCTGCAGCCAAGCACTCGAGAACGCTGCTTCTGCCCAAGCCCAGCTAGGGCGTGCACCTTTGTTCTCAGAGCTCCGTGCAACAGTCTGCCTCTCTCGCAGTTCGAATAGAAAATGAAAGCTTTTCGCCTACACCGTACACAGAGATCCATTTCCAGGACTAGAAGGTCTTATGGCCGGAGCACGCCCCCGCTGCGAGGAAGCTGCTATTAGCACCGCATTGCAGGGGCACTTCTCGCTCCTTAACTACGTGCTTAGTGCTCTCCGAATTCGCTGCCAGCTCCTCGGTCCTTCTCAGCTGCAAGTAGCAGAGCTCACAGTACATAGAGCTTCGCATGGACAGAGGACTTGGAGGGACACATCGCACACGAAAATGTGTCAAGACAGAGACGTGTTCTACATTGTGCCTTCTCGTCATCCAGTTTGTGCTTCTGCTGCTTCTGCTGTTAGGAATCGCTCCTTGAAGGATGAGTGAGAGCGTCTTTCTGGGTGCATTGCACTGAGTGAGAGCTCGCTATGGGCTTTGCACTTGGAGCCAAGGCAACAGGGTGTGCTTGCCCGCAGAACTGAGGACAAGATGTTGGGCAGAGCTGACGCTGAGCGCTGGAGTTCAGCTCTGTCCCGAAGGCAGAAGGCAAAGAACGAAGCCGCTTGCGAGCGCAGTGCAGCGAAGAGCACACAAGCAGACAAAGAGTTCCTTCAGAATCGCTTTCACTTCTCAGGGCTCTTGCTGCTTGGGAAACTAGAACACAGCCGTTGCATGCCAGGGCAAAAGCTGGGCCAGTGCCCTTCCTCACACCTTCCCTGTGGTGTACTCCATTGTTGGGGGTTGAATGCTTCCCTTTTCTTTCTCTGGAATTTCCTCCCTTGTTATGCTAAGTGGCTGCATCTTAAGGTAATGTTCTCTAGCAGGGAGGTGAGTGGAGGGAGGGGGGGGTGAAACCGGAAAAAGGGAAGTCGGGACTGGGTTGGGAGCGGGCTGGAAAACTCACTCCTTTGGCTCGTGGAGGGAGAGGACGCCCCGTGCTCGGATCTAACAACTCCCCTGCCACCCCAGCGCTGAGATCCATGCTCCCTGCCTTTGGACATCGCTCTGCTGCTCTCCCACCTCACCCTACTACCTCCGGACACTCTGCCGGGCACCACGACCGACACCGTGAGGGGGGAGTCAGTTTCCCCATCCCTCTCACCCCTGGACCACTGCCGCCATCACTCCAGCCATCTTCGACTGCGTGGGACCTGTCCTGCCCACAACACCGGTAACTGAGCGCAGGGAGACGGCCTGAGGCCAAAAGGGACTGGAGCTGAGCTATACTGTTCTGTTCTGTTGTCAATTTTTATAGCTGTTGTTGTTTTTTGCCTTGTTAGATAACAGTAAAGAACTGTTATTCTTATCCCCACATCTCCTGCCTGAAAGCCTCTGATTTGGACCTAAAATAATTAAAAGGGATGGGGTTGCATTCTGCATTTTAGGAAGGGGGCTCTTGCCTTTCCTTAGACCATACCTGTCTTTCAAACCAAGACAGGGACTCATTGCAAAAAGGATCAGGGAGATGCCTAGGAAGAGTCTCAGGTGAATCCAGGAGACTATAGTGGAGGACTATTCAGTTTTCCAATCACTTTCCTTAAAAAACTCTACAAAACTGTAATAAAAAAACAAACAAAACAAACAAACAAACAAACAAAAAAAGCAGGCCAAACAAACACACAAAAAACCCCAACCAAGAATCCCCAAAGAGACAAAAAAAGCCCCAAAAAATGCCCACAAAAAACCCAACCAAAACTGAAAAAAACCCCCAAACCCAACACATGAAAAAATCAGGGTGAAGGTTTTTAGTAACTTTAAAGATAACAAAACAAAACAAAAAAAAAAAACAAAAAAAGAAACAGAAAGTCACATTTCTAAAGGTGCTGTCCCAGCCTCTTCTTTCAGCAGGGAGGACATCCTGAAGTGGAGCCGGTTGGAAGAATGCGGGACAGGGCAGCACCCGGGGCATTGTCACAGGACGGCCCTGTGGCTGCCCCATTGCCAAAACCTGGACACATAAATCAAACACAGGCATGCACATGTGCTTAGAGACAGCAAAAATATATTTGTCTGAAAAGAACTCTGGTCCATTTATATCACTGGAAAGAGCATAATGCCTCGTCTCAGCTTTCTTTTCAGTCATTACAAATGTTTCGAAAATATAGGAGTGCAGAAAATGGAAATATCCAAGATCAACATGCGGACCAATAACAAAGATTCCATTTTTGAAACTGCATTGGGAATCCTCTGCAGAAATTGACTCAGAGCTCTAAGATTTACAAAAAAGACCACGAGTATTGGAGTCAATACAACACAGTGTCTGGAGACTTCAGCCTGTTGCCTTGTTTTCTCAAATATGATGGAGGAAGCACCTTAGCAACTACAGCTGCCAGTTCTCTCCGGGCCCTGACATGCCTCTGGGTGGGTCCCCTGGTCCTGAATGCTCAGGTTCCTCAAGTGGTCTGAAAGCTGACCTGCTACTATGGCTTAGAATCAAGCCCACCACTCCAATAACCTGAGAGATGTGGAAATAGTGACTGGCAGTAAAAATTGAGACCAACACGTGTTGAATTCTTCAGCCTTCTCCTTGTCTGTGGTAACCAGTCCTATCTGGCTTATGGGGGTGGGGGGGGGGGGGGAACAGGGGAGGTGTGATAGGCTTCTTTTCATCTTCCTTTTCCCACTGAAATACCCGTAGGTGCCTTTATTATTCTTATTTTTGGCATGCTTTTCCAACTTCAGCTTCAACTGAGCCTTAGCTGTACTGATCCCATCCTCACACACTCATGTGTTACCACTGTATTTTTCCCATGATTTGTCTCGCTGTGTGTTGTCTGCATATTACCTACTTGCATCACATCTATTAATTTTCAGTAACCTTCTGGCTTTAATTTGTTTTCAAAAAAAAACCTTTTTGAAACTTTTCTCCTCAGAAATTCACCTGGGAAACCCAAAATCCCCAAAATTCACCCCGAAGTCCCCCCTGGGATGCCCAGCACTCACCTGGACACCACCCGAATTCCACAAATTCACCCCAAAATTCACGGGGGACCCCAGAATCCCAGGGCTTCACCCCCAAATCCAACCTGCAACCCCCAAAATCCCTCAAATCACCCCCAACACCCAGTTCCCCCAACACCTCCCAAGTTCACCCCAAAATGTCTCCAATCCCCCTCCAAACCCACCCAGATACGCCCAAATCTACCAAATTCACTCCAAGACCCAGCAGGAAGTCCCAAAAATCACCAGAATTCCCCTGAAAATCCACCTGCATCCCCTCAAATTCATCCCAAAATTCTCCCATGACTCCCAAATGCTCACCTGGATACCCCAAAATCGACAGAATTCAGTCCAAAATCCGCCTGGGACCCCAAAAACCTCCAAATTCGCTCCATAATGATTGGCAATTTTACACACTCCATTCATCCACAAAAGGTTCAAGAGCCCTGTGCGCTTCATATACAAACTAAACGGAAAAACCTTTCTATTCATTCTCAACAAAATGACTTCCTATTCCTGCTTCTTTTGGACAAAACTGCCTTCACTTTCAAACTTATTCTCTTGCTCACTTACCTGCATAATGCTTAGTCCCTGTTCTGCATGCTCATTTTCTTCACTTTTACAAGGAATCCTCTCCTCATCTTCTTCTTCCTCTGCTGCTTCCATTTCCTGTGCCTAGATCACCTGTTTCTCTGTTAGATTTGTTTCTCCAGCTGATTTTTGACAACTGTCCCGATCTTGTGGCACCGCTCGCTCGAGAGAGGTGATTGTCCTGCTCTGCTCTGGGCTGGGACTGTGCTCTCTTCAAGCCCTGGGGGCAATTTTGGATGCCACAACATCAGAAAGACCTCAGGCTATTGGAGAAATGTCCAAAGGAGGGACACAGAGATAGTGAAGAGGCTGGAGGGGAAGCCATACAAAGAGTGGCTGAGGGCATTCGGTTCAGCTGCAGAGAGTACACTGAGCTCACACCTCACTTGGGACCTCTCAGCTCCTCTCAAGGGCAGCACAGGGACAACTTTGCTCTCTGCTCTCTGCGACCAGGGACAGGAGCCAAGGGAATGCCAGGAGCTGTGTCAGGGGACGATTAGGCTGGCTATCAGGGAAAGGCTTTTTTCCTCAGAGGCTGGTCAGGCACTGAATAGGTTCTCCAGGCAATGGGCACAGCCCCAAGGCTGCCAGAGATCCAGGAGCGTTTGGCCAATGCTCTCAGGGATGCAGAGGGTGGGACTGTTGGAGTGTCTGTGCAGGGCCAGGAGTTGGACTTTGACGATCCCTAGGGGTCCCTTCCGACTCAGGAAACTCTTACCATTTCCCCCTCTTTCCTCTCCTAGCACAATGCTCTCAGCTTACCGTTCCACCGTATGTTCCACTTCTGAAACCTCCGCTACTTCTTTCCAGTTCAAGCACAGTTCTACTGGTTACAATCCAAAGATATACCGATTGAAAACAACCAAAAAGAAACACCGGTTTGGAATGTCGTGGTCTTATTTGGATCTCGAACTATGAAGTCGATTGTGCCTTGCAAGTTCTAAAAGCAAAACAACAACAAAACACACCCACCACACCGTTTTAACATAGGGATTTGCTTTCTTCTAAGAAATCCATATCCCTTCTCAAAAGGGATATATTTCAGTAAGAGGTCATCTTGAAAAGATCACTTACTATCTAAAGAACCTGGAACACTCAAATCCGTAATGATAAGCCTGTTACCTTGTCGTTTTCTGTTCCAAAGGCAAATGAATTTGCTCAAGTGCCGTTTGTAACAAGGACAGAGTTGAAAGTGTGGCTCTGAGAAATGTTTTGGTTTCCCTCTCCTATCTGTATCAAAAGCACTTTCTTCAATGGCTGAAACAATACTTGATATAGTCTGAATTTTAAAGGTCATGAAAATTTTCTCAAAAGTGAAAAATTAATATAGCCGTCAGATTTTAAACAAACGGGAATTTTTGTTTTACCTGTTTGAAGATTTCCTTCACACTAAAATGCTGGCTGATGGATACCTAGAAGAAATCAATTCCCACAAAATGCTTCCGGGTACGCCATTACGTCATCCATTACAATTTGCTTCAGTGTCCCGTTCCTGTCCAATTGAAGGTCCCTGTTTAAGAGACTCAAGTACAGAGAGAAATAAAATTAAATTTGACTACAGTGCCTTTAAATCTAAATCGAACTTCCTGATCAATCTCATAAGACCTTTAGGCTAAATGTTGCCATTGATCTGTTTCTACTGAACACAATCACGTCCTGGCTTGTTACAGATTAGTTCATTACAAAGAAAGAAATGCACAGAAGTTAAAATATTTCCAAAGAGGCATTTGACATCCTTCCTTTTGGATGCGGAACCATTCCAACACTGCTTACATAAGAGGTCAAATTACTGTCTTCCATGTTAGCTGTGCACTGTGCTCACAGGATCCTTTCGGTTTTATTGGCCTTTGACTTGGACATAAAGCTGAGTCTTGATTCAAGAAAAGTCAATATTCACACTTGTTTTCATTTACACGGACATTGGCTTGGTCTCTTAAACAAAGAGAATGATGGGGAATTTATGTAGTTGTTCAGATAGGTAACATTCTCTTTCCGCAACCTGGCATTGTATTTTCACTTGGTCTGTTACCTCTGGCTTTGTTTTAACGGCTCAAATTATTAGGAAGAGTATCAAACCTCCAGCTCTAACCACAGTCCCAGTGCGAGGTGTGTGAAGGTATGTGCATCTGCTCCTCATGTGCATACTGCTCTTCTAATGTGCCTCTGATCGAGCAGGTAGGAAAGACTGTTGCATTTCCTAGATGCATTGTAAATGGTACATTCCGTGACCCCTGCTATGCCTTGTAGCTTGGTCCCTCTCCCCTCCTGGCCATAAAGGGCTGGCTGGGATCCAGTTTCTCACCCCCACCCTTTGCAGATCCTAGAAAAGATCTGTGCCCCCTGAGCTCTGTCTCTTTTTCTCTTGCTCCCTCTTTTTCTCGCAACCCACGAGAAATAAACCCTGTAACTTCATCACAGAAAAGTGCCTCTTTTCTTATCTTATTTACGTCCATGAGGCAAGGGCCCCGGGAGCCATCACTCTAACACCTGAGCTAGACCGGAGGAAGGGTGAAGAACCCCATTTTAGGGCCGAGAAAATGCCTCAGTTGGCACCCAACGTGAATCGTCTCTACAGAGCACCCCATGTTCGGCTGTGACTCCTATTTTCAGGATTCAAGAAGCCTTGGAGCTGATCAACTAGCTTAAATTTCTTTTAGCTGCATTTTGTGCATTTCGAAGACTTTTAAGCACGAACCGGGAGCCTGTCAGAAGCCCAGGCAGGTCGGTTCTGGACATAGACCCAGTGCAGTTACTCAGACGCCTCTGCCTGCAAGAAAAAAAAGGTGAGTGGAAGCCTCCTTTCGCGGTGGGTGGGTTCCTGGAGCTCCGCGGGGGGGTCTCACCGGTGGCATTTGGCCGGCGCGGCACAGCTCTCGGGAGGAAAGGTGGCGCGGGCGGGTGCACGGCGTGCGCCCGGCTCGATGTGCCCAAGGCCACGTGGTGTGGCACACGGACTGGGGGGGGGCTGGACGCAATCACCCAGGTGCAGCAGCAGGCAGGCAGCTTTGATCGGTTTCAAAGCGGTGGCACAGAGGTTCTTTTGCTGTTTTTTGCGGTTTTTGCGGGTTTTTGCGGCTGGGTCGGGCCCTACAGCGTTGCAGGCACCATGTGGGTTTTAAAGACAGAAACGGCGAAATTAACATTGGCTCCGCATACAGTAAAGCCTGAAAGCCGCAGTGTACCTGGCACATTTTAACAACTACCTCTCTTCCTGTGTGTTTTAACTGTAGTGGGGTAGATATAGTGGCAAATTGCTAAACATCATGGGCTTACAGCAATCTGCCTTACAAAAGAGTATAATAAACCAACTAAGGGAAATATTAAGTTCAGGAAATGTTTTAATATCTAAGAAAAAATTAGCCCGTTTTGCCAGGTGGTTGTCTGTTGAAAAATCTGACCTTGAATTGCAAAATATAAATTCCATTTCATTTTGGGACGAAATAGCGGATTTATTAACTTTAAAAGTGGAAAATGGAGATAAAACAACTTCTGTATTCCTCCCTATTTTCTTACAAATTCGGAAACTTTTAATTCAGACAGAAAACAACAGACAGCAGCAGCAAAACGGTTCAGACTCACCTTCCCATTCCCGAAAACCCTATAATCCGGACCTGGAGGGGACCCACGGGTCTCCCTGAGGGGTGCAGTCGCCCAGCACGACTGTGGCTGCTCTGAGTCCCTGGGTCCTCCCCGGTATCCCGGTTCTGAAAAATTTTTGAAAATTGTCAGCCCTTCTTCCTTGTTCCCTTCCCCTCTGGGCAACGGCCACGTGGCTACGCCTGAAGGTGTCGGGGTCCCAGATAGCTCCGGCCATGCAATACAGCCCGTAGGGGGGGTCCCATATGGTGGCAGCTACGTGTTTCCTCCTTAATCCCACAACTCTCTTCACCCTCCGTTCTTTACCCCTAAGACTGTCCCCTCCCATAACCCATCCCTGCCCTCGGCTCCACTGCCCCCTCCCCCCTCCAAGACCCAGCCCTATACGGCACCCAGCGACCCCGCCCACAGGTGTTGCAACCCTGGATCCCAGCACCCCTCCCCCGCTACGGTTTCACATTCCTTCCCTCCAAGCTGCTGCGGGGTGGGGGAGGGCAGTGGAGCCCCTGCTGACTTCAGTGCCGGTGGGGGTGGGGGTGGGGAGGGATCACCTCACTGCCCCTGCGGGACGAATGATGTCCCTGTGATGGGGGCGGGAGGGGGGTGGGCAGCCTCCCCGGCCGGGTAGGGGGGGAATGCCCAGCCCTGAAAGTCAACACCAGGAAAAAGAGTATATACCATCAGTTGCACCTGTAGTTTATCTTGGTAAGAGGAATGGTAGAAGAAGTTTTCAACCTTTGTCCTATCAAGATAAAAAAGGAAATTTGTAAAGTACAGAGAGAATTTAGTAGAAATAGTGAAATCTTTAAAGGCATGATGAGAGCCACCTTTAACTCAAACAAACTGGTTCCATATGATATCAAAGATCTTTTCCGATGTCTGTTAACTCCTTCAGAATATGATCTATGGGAGACCCTGTGGAAAAGATCTTTGAAAGTGCTTTTACTAGAGCTTTTAAAAAGCTCAGATGATGCAAAAGATGCTGATAATAATGACATAACATATGAACACCTATGTGGGGAAAAGGATTGGCATTGCCCCGAAAGCCAAACCAGAGTACTATCCAAGTCTGTCCTGGATAAAATATGCAATGTTGCAGAAAAGGCTTATAATCAATTACAAACAGTAGATACTAAAGGCAGTTATATTAACATTAAACAGTTTACTTCTGAGAGTTTCTTACAGTTTGTGGACCGCCTTCGAACGCAAGTAGAAAGACAAGTGTCTGATCCAGTATTACAAGCTGAATTAATTAAAGAGATGGCTCAGAGGAATGCTAATGAAACCTGCCGTTGGGTTATTTTTGGCCTTCCTCTCGAGCCAGCACCTAGCTTAGCACAGATGATAGAAGCCTGCGCCAGGAAAGCAAAACTGCTCAGTGGACAGGAGAGAAATCCAGGACTGGCACACCCAAAGACCATGGCAGCTGTAACACCAGAAGCCAAGTAGCAACCAATGTCACCAGAGCAGCTGCAGCACATCATCTGCTTCCAGTGCAAGCAGCCAGGACACTTCGCCAGAGACTGTCCACACGACCAAAAACAGAAGAAGACGAACAAACAAAAAACTCGCTTTACATCGCGTACCCGCCATTAACACAATAGCGCGCTCGGTTATTAATACTGCGGGCTCCACACTCGCAAAAGACTCTCTCTTAATAAACAAAAAGGGGGAGGCTGGGATAGAGGGTGTGGGGATGCATGGCAATGAAAATATTAAATGTTCAATTAACAAGGTTTAAAAGCCACTAGGCTGTTTTAGGCTTGTGACTACCAAAGGTTTTCACTTCAGGTCACCTGATTGGACAGTCATTACAGTGGACTTACCTAACAGTACACAGGACGTGATGTTAAACCACATGAAACTGGACAGGGAGTGCTTTGTTGTCGGGGACACAGCACACACACCCCCAGAGATTGAGGTAGCTCCCATGACCATCAAGGGAAGCATAACTGGCCTCATTTTCCTGGCACGATGTCCTCTACCACCATATTACCTGGCTGAGGGACAAATCCTTGCCCAGGCCATTCCGGTTCCAGCGGAGGTCCCAGTAGATGGAAAATCACCTGAAGTCTACTGGGCAGAAGTGGTGGGTGAGGACAAACCTTCTCTGGCATGCAACCTAACCCGTGGATCAGATCACCTCCATGTGGAGGGGGTACTGGACACAGGTGCTGATGTGACTATCATACCCGAAAGGATGTGGCCGTCACATTGGGAACTTCAGCCTGTGGCAGGCAGAATCCAAGGTGTAGGAGGAGTAAAATTGGCAAAAATATCAAAAAGCATCATACAAATTGAGGGGCCGGATGGAAAATTGGCTAGCATCCGTCCATTTGTTACAGACTATAAATGCCCTCTATGGGGGAGAGACACCATGTCCCAGTGGGGGGGAAAATTGATTATTCCTAGGACTCCTCGGGATTTTTAGAGGCGGCCACTGTAGAGCGCCCTACCCAAAAGTTGAAATGGCTAGATGATACCCCAAAGTGGGTAGCACAGTGGCCGATGAGTAAGGAGAAGCTCAGGGTGCTTGAGGAGCTTGTGGAGGAGCAATTGGCTAAAGGCCACATAGAGGAGACCACAAGTGCGTGGAATTTTCCGGTTTTTGTGATAAAGAAACCGGGGAAGGACAAGTGGAGGCTGCTCCGCGACCTCCGGGAAATAAACAAAGTAATTGAGGACATGGGGTCTCTCCAACCTGGAATGCCTTCTCCAACAATGCTTCCTAAAGATTGGCAATTGGCTGTTCTAGACATCAAGGACTGTTTCTTCCACATTCCCCTACACCCAGAGGATGCCCCAAGGTTTCCCTTCTCGGTTCCTACCATCAATCGAGAAGCCCCAATGAAGCGCTACCACTGGAAAATTTTGCCCCAGGGATTAAAATGTAGTCCCTCCATCTGCCAGTGGCATGTGGCCTCATTGCTGTCCCAGGTGCGTGCCCAGAGAGGGGAGGCCATCATCCTTCATTACATGGATGATGTGCTAGTGTGTGCCCCCGATAACTCTCTACTCCAAGACACACTTGACCTAGTGGTTAAAGTTTTAACCTCTGCTGTATTTGAACTGCAGGAGGGCAAAGTCCAAAGGATGCCACCTTGGAAGTACCTGGGCTTGGAAATTACTGCACGCACCATTGTTCCGCAGAAATTGGAAATTAATTGTAATCCTAAAACCTTAGCAGATCTCCATTCCCTGTGTGGGTGGTCATTGAATTGGGTCAGGCCCTGGCTAGGCCTCACTAATGAGGACCTAGAACCTCTCTTCAATTTATTGAAGGGGGAGAGAGAGCTGCTTTCTCCCAGGGAACTGACCCCAGAGGCAAAGACGGCAATCAAAAAGGTACAAAAGACTTTAGGAGAGAGGCAAGCTCACCGTTACCAGCCCGAGCTGCCCTTCAAATTCATTGCCTCAGGAAAACTGCCACACTTACACAGGTAAATATTCCAATGGATCCAGGGGCAGAGAGAGTCACTCAATCATAGAGTGGGTCTTCCTCTCCCACCAAAGATCCAAAACTATCACTACGCCACAAGAGTTAATAGCTCAGCTGATTCGGAAAGCAAGGATCAGACTGTATGAACTAGCAGTTTGTGACTTCACATGTATTCACCTCCCAGTCAAACTGTCTGAGGAGGGAAGGAACTCTCCTGAAAGATTGACTAAAGAGATGTTTGAGCACTTGCTCCAGAGCAATGCCAGTCTCCAATTAGCCCTGGACAGCTACAGAGGACAAATATCAGTCCATGCCCCGTCTCACAAGCTGTTTAATGAGGAATTCCACCTCAATCCTCGTGAGGAGTCGGAGACCACTCAAAGCTCTCACAGTGTTCACGGATGCATCTGGAGCATCCCACAAGTCGGTGATGACTTGGAGAAATCCTCAGACTCAGCATTGGGAAGCTGATGTTGAGTTTGCGGCGGGGTCACCCCAGGTAGCTGAACTGGCAGCAGTTGTGAGAGCCTCTGAGAAGTTCTCAGAGCCAATCAACTTGGTAAGAGACTCAGCCTATGTAGCGGGGGTAGTGTCCAGGACGGAGTAGGCAGTGCTCAGAGACATCGAGAATGAGCAGCTTTTCAGGTTGCTTTCCAAACTAATTTATTTGATTTCTCATAGAGAACACCCGTTCTATGTGATGCATGTGAGATCACACACAGATTTGCCAGGCAAAATTGCAGAAGGGAACCGTCAGGCAGACTCCCTTGCAACCCCACCAGAACAAGCAACCCCAGCAGAACAAGCACGCCTTCCTGACATCTTCCAACAGGCAAAGCTGAGCCACCAGCAGTATCACCAGAATACACCAGGTCTAATGCGTCAGTTCCAGCTAACACGGAGTCAGGCTCGAGCCATTGTGGCCACCTGTCCCAACTGTGAGCTGCACACCATGCCATCAATAGGCATGGGGGTTAACCCCCGAGTTCTTGGCAGTTGTGAGGTATGTCAGACAGACATCACACACATTCCTAGTTTCGTTCGCCTCAAATATGTGCATGTTAGCATTGACACATATTCAGGCACAGTCTATGCCTCTGCCCACACAGGAGAAAGGGCAATGCACGCCAAAAAACACCTAATGCAAGCCTTTTCAGTATTGGGGATCCCTAGGGGAATCTTAACTGATCAGGGCGCAGCATATAAGTCCAAGGAGTTCCTGGAATTCATCCAGCAGTGGGGAGTGGAACATAAAACTGGCACCTCCCACTCCCTTACAGGTCAAGGTGTAGTTGAGCGAGCCAATCAGATGCTCAAGCAGGTTTTGGCTAAACAGAGCAGTTCAACTGCGTGGATGTCTCCAAAGCAGAAGCTCTGCAAAGCCATGTTTACTATCAGTTTCCTGAATTGTTCATTTGAGAACATGAGTCCACCTGTGGTACGTCACTTTAACAGTGGTAAACAGTTCAAGTTATCCCAACATCCTCCAGTTTTGATTAGGGACCCAGAAACCTGGGAAATCAAAGGTCCCTATGAGCTCATTACCTGGGGGCGTGGCTATGCCTGAGTATCTACTCCCTCAGGCTCTCGGTGGATTCCCCAAATGTGGGTAAAACCGTATGTCCCCAAACATCCTGCTCTAACTGAGGGGAACGAGGAGCAGGTGGCTGTGGCTTCAAAAAGAAGACGCTGCCAGAAAAAAGAAAAAGAAATCCTCCTAAAGGATGACATTCTGGCAGATAGAGTCTTTTAACAGGTTTTATAATGTTTCTCTTTCCTTTTAGAGAAAAGCTTCCCTTCTCTAGGTCCTGTGAGGAACCCCATTCAAGTTGTCTTCCTGTTAACACTGAACAGTTTAGCAGCTGCATGAATCATCCTTCAGCCATGTCCGAACATCTGGGTGACCCTGGCACACACACTCCAAAATCGTGCTGCTACAGATTTTCTCCTACTACTGCAGGGACACGAGTGACAGGAATTTGAAGGACTTTGCTGTATGGACCTAACCTCGAAAATTCCTAACATCCATGCTACCCTAATCTGAAGATTAGTTCAATGGACTGTTCAAAAGCTGGGGACTCACAGGGTGGTGGGCCAAATCATAATTTGAATGAAACTAATATCCTTCTTTCAACTATGTTAAACAAAAAATGGGGAGATGTTGCATTTCCTAGATGCATTGCAAATGGTACTTTCTGTGACCCCTGCTATGCCCTGTAGCTTGGTCCCTCTCCCCTTCTAGCAATACAGGGCTGGCTGGGATCCACTTTCTCCCCGCCCCCCTTTTCAGACCCTAGAAAAGACCTGAGCCCCCTGACCTCTGTTTCTTTTTCTCTTTTTCTCTTTCTCCCTCTTTTCCAAGCTACCCACGAGAAATAAACCCGGCAACTTCATCAGGGAAAAGAGCCCCTTTTGTTATCTTATTTACATCAATGAGGCAAGGTCCCTGGAGGCTTCATCCTAACACCTGAGCTAGACCGGAGGAAGGGTGAAGAACCCGATTTTAGGGCAGAGCAAAAGCCTCAGTACACCACAGCAAAGGTGTGAGGAAGGGCACTGCCCCAACTTTTGGCCTGGCCTGCCTTTGCTGCACCTTTAGCCGCACACCAGAACAATGGCATTTCTTACCCTCAAGGTAAAAAAGGCGTTAATGCCTAGTCACTTGCCAATCCTGAGGATACACTAAGATGAGAGACCACGTATGAGGGAGTCTTTAGAGGTTTCCTCCCACATGGCGCAGGTGTATTCTCATTCTCGTGCTGAACTGAAAAGCCCGGCAAGGCAATTCTGGCCTGCCTTGTGCAGAGACGAACACAAATGTGGGGCTATGATCCTCTGTTCCGGACCTCTGCTTCCGTGTGTGTGGGGCGTCATGAGCCTGCAGCAGCCGCGGAGGACACTGTGGATTGTGGATGAGGCTGGGCTGGCCCCCCGGGTCCCGTTGGTCTGAGAGCAGCAGGAGTGGCATCGGAGCAGCATCGCCTGAGGGCCCCATGGGGGGCGGGGAGAGAGCCGGGAGTGACCCCGAGTGACACCTGAAGCGATATCCGTAGAGCCCCGAAGGCCAGCGGCGGCATTGAGTTTCACGGGTAGGAGGCTGCTAAGCTGCTTTGAAAGCTGGAGCTCCTCTGCTCTAGGACAGACAGGGAGAGCTGAGGGTGTCCAATGTGGAGAACAGAAGGCACCAGGGCGGCCTTCAAGCCCCTTGCAGTGCCTGCTGGGGCTCCAAGATAGCTGGGGAGGGACTTTGGAAAAGGGTCTGGACTCGCAGGACAAGGGGGTATAGCTTCAAACTGCCAGAGGGCTGGGGTAGATGGGATATTGGAAAGGAATTCTTCCTTGTGTGGGTGCTGAGGCCTGGCACATGTTGCTCAAAGAGGCTGTGTGGGAGCCCCATGGCAGGAAGTGTCCAGGGCCAGGCTGGAGTAGACATGGAGCATCCTGGACTAGTGGAAAAGCGTCCCTGCCCATGTCAGGATGTGGGAAGAAGATAATCTATCATCTCTAAGGTTGCTTCCAGTCCAAACCCTTCTGGGATTCTAGGATTCATGGAAGGCCCTTTTCCAAGTCAAGTGTTGTATCTCTTGGCTCCCAGTTTGTAGTTGCCAGTTCTTCTGGAAGCAGGCCTGGCCAAGTAGCTGTGATGAGCCATGGGTTCTCAATTGGACGAGTGTGATATATTTGCAGAGAGGAAAACTGCAGACAGATCTTCAAGGCCCAGGTAAAACAAGCAAAGGCTTGAATAAAAGCCAAAGGTTGGTTGTGTTAGTCAGTTTGCTGGCTGTTGAAATGGCCCCAGGTCATTTTCAACATTTCTAATTTGGATTTGTTTGAGTAAAAAATGAATGTGTTACCTCCAGCGTAGGCTCTCCAATGCATCTCCATGTGCTCCCATCTCTTTGTTGTATATCAGGTTCTATTAACTGAAGACAGAATCATAACACAGTAGTAAAACATTTAGAGGTGTAGTTAGCCAGCTTCAGGAGTTTTCAACTCTGCTGTTGACTTTTCTGGTAACTGTAAGAAAGGCAACACAATCCAGTTACTCCACTTTTCCTCTCTGAGGAAAAGATGATCTTTTTTTTTTTTTCCTCATTTTGAAAATAGCCTCGAATGAAGAGAGTTATTCACGTGGCATGTAGGATTCATTATTTTACCTTTCTCTTCTGCTGTCTTTTGCGTACTAGGTTTTTAAAATTTTTTTTTTTGTGGCTGTTGTCCATTCAGTAGGTTTGAAAGAATTCTAATTGTTGAGATGATGGTTCTTTGAAGGCTCACTTAGCCCACCTTTTGGGTGAAGGAAAGAAGAAGACAAGGTCCTCTAAGAAGAGTAAAAAGCATACTTTAAAGAGACATTCAGAGATGACTGCTGATGTCATGCAATTACTGTGTAATCAGCAGAAATGTGTTGTAAAGACACCCATCAGTGACTTCACAAGAAAGCCACACTCAAGACAGGTAAAGAACAGAAGCATAAAACCCCAAAGGAATTAAATGGACAGATTTTCATTGGGAATGAGCAACTCCTGAATTCTTGGTTCTAGAACTAGGGCCTTGTAATAAATAGACTGTCTCCTTGCCAAACGTAAAATTGGGTGTAATGAACTGCTCACTGCCCGTTGAAGTGCAGGGCTAGTAGACTAATATTTGCCATGGCAGGCATATTGTATGGCTTTCCTGTTAAAAAGAAATTAGTTTTGGTCGTAGCAATCTAGATATGTACCCAGTCTGACACCTATTTTTTAGGCTATATTTCCAAGTAAATGGCTTCGATGATGAAGCAGTAAGTTTATGTCATGAACAGGAATGAAGTGATTGCATGCATCCTTTTTACCCCAAGCCAGCTGCTGAATAATGAGGCAGAGACTCTCACTGACGCCAAGGAGTGCCCAAGCTTTTGGGAAAAGCACTGGGCAGATAAAGCCTATTTCCACATTTCTTGCTAGCGTCTCCTTCAAAGTTCATGGGTTTCTTCATCTTTTAGGGCTGTTCTAGATGTCTTTGTAGTTTACATGTACTAAATGTAGCAGATATTGCTTTCATGCCGTCCTAATTGATTTGAATTTGGGATCTACTCAGGCTTCAATGTCTCAGAAGAAGCAACGTTGATTCTTTGAATTCTGTTCTTGAATGCGAGAATGATACCGATGTAGTTAATGAATTAATTAAATCGAATTCACTTGAATGGAAAAATTGTCTTGTTCATGTAGGTTTTAACTTGGGAAATTGATATTTGAGTTCTACTTTTCATTGTTGTTGCTTTTCTGTATTCTTTGATTGCACAGATAGCAGATGTACTGACCAAGTATTCTGTGAAACTGGAGGAAATGTCCTTCCTCTTGGCAGCTGATGTTCACAAGCTCATTAACGCTAAGGCCATGGTAAATGTTTTACCTGGGGCAAGATAGCAGTCTGAATATTCCTAGAATGTCTTCCTTTCCCCAAATGAAATTCATTTTTTCTGCCTATCAATCACTGAAATATAGAAGAAATTTCTACTTGGCAGGGTATTGGTTTTCATTTGTGTTCTTTTCTCGCCTCATTTTCTGTAGAAGAGACAATTTTTTGTTTGTTTTTGCATGTCGTATGCTGCTTCTACTTCTGGTTTTATTTTTTAATGCACAGAATATAAAGAGAGCACTGCTGGATAATGAGAGGGCAACTGCCAAGCTACTCTTGAATAGAATGAAATCAGAGCTTGAGAAATAAAACTGGCATCAACTGAAATGGCAAGGGAGAGTCAAGGACTGGAAGCTCATGCAAAAGAAGTGTGTAGTTCAGAGTTTCAGGTCAGAAATGTGGCAGTCTTCTTTTGGACAATGAGCAACACAAAGTGGCTAGTGTTCACTTTTGGTTTCTATCGAAGTAATACTTGATGATTTTTTCTTTCTACGTGATATCACATATGAATGCAGTAGTAAATCTTGAAACATAGTTGAAATGGGCAAAGATGGGTGGAGAGCTAGAAGTCGGTGCTTTTGTCAAGGCCTTTTTTCTCCATGGCATGGGATTTTATTTCCGTAATAAATTAAGAGAGGAGTCTGGATAGAAATCTAACGTTGCTACGTTTGAATATCCATCCTGAACACAAGATGCATTGGTGTGGGTGCAATGCATTACGATCTTTACAGGGAGGTTTTCTACCGTGGATGTAGGAACAAGGTAGATGACAGTTAGTTCCTTATCGGGCAGTAAACAGTTGGCCTTGAACAACAACAATCTCAGGTTTATTTTCATTGCCAAGATGGCTGTAAATAAAAGAAAGCCCAGTAGTATGGATATTCGGATTCATAATTTTATATTTGAAGTACTGACTGGTTTGTATTTTAGGATACCTGACTCTTGTTTCCTACTTTGATAGCACCTTGTTGCCTCCAACACGTGCCAAATCTGATGGAAACGAATGGTGCAGAGCTCTGGAGAATTGAAACAAAAGTCTAGGTATGTCGGGAAATCCTGAGAACAGTCTGGAATTCAAGAAATATTTTCTTTCCTCCCTGGCAACGATGAGGCAGACAGTTGCTTTGAGAGTGCATGCTTGCTCTATTCTTTGTTCCGTGTGTTCCCACATACCTTCTCAGTTGCTTGGAGGTGGCAGTAAGAGCCAAACAAGCTGCCTGTAGCATGGCTTTCCTTTGGCCAGTACAAACACCTGTGCATGGTGAGATCTAGCAGGAACTGGCTAGGTTAGAATGAATCTGGGGGAAATCAAAAGTTAATTTTGACATGGATCCCTTCTCAATCATACAAAAATACTCCTTTTTAACTCTTGGAGAAGAAGAGGGGAAGTATGAGAAGAAGAGGGGAAGTATTGGAGATACTTCCTTTCTCTGTGTCCTTGCAGCATGCCTTCCCTCTCTGTGTCTGCCTTCTCTTGCTCCAGAGCACATCCTGTTGGGATGTTTGTAGCCTGTATGGTAGCAAAGAAGTTGGTAGCGATTGTAAGTACCTTGCTACTTTGAAGCATAATGATAAAGAGCTGTGTATGAAAATGTCTTGATTTCTTTGGCTGGTAGTGTCTGGTGTCTGTAGGCAAAGGTCTGTAGGCACTGCTGGGATCTGTTCCGTGTGCTGAGATTCGCACATGGCCTCTGTCATGTTTCCATGTCACACGGCACTATGAAAGATGGGAATTTTCACTGTGGTCTCTTCCATAGCATTCAGACAGCCCTAATGTGGAGTGCGTGGAGAAAATGAGCATCCAGTATGAGCTGGTCGAGGGCAAATGTCAGGAGAAAGGACAGATGTGCAAGTTGAGTGCCACAGCTTTTGGCTGTGATAGCCGTGGTCCAATGTGTCTTTCGAGTAAAATGCGTCTGAGGATGCACCAAACATTGAGATAACAAGTGGAATTCCTTTTTAACCTCTGCCTTACTCTGTTCAAAAAGTAAGCCATCCGTTTGGTTTCACGGTAGTAGTTGATATTTGTACTTGAAATGTGGAAAAGCCGTAACAAATGCCGGTAATGAAGGGAGTGCTGTCCTACATTGTAGAGAGCCTGGTGCAGGAATAGCTGGAAGAAAAAGGCCATAGTCAGATCAACTTAGTAAAGCTAGCAAAGTGGGCCTCAGTCTCAGGAATACAGTGTCCTTGAGATAAGGAAGGCACGCAGAATTGAGAAAAACATGAATGCCGAAGTGCTTAGCTAAGCAGCACATCTAGACCAATAATGAGCTCAGATTTTGCACTATGCATGAGCTAATTAAGCACAGTACTTAAGCACCACTCTGCGTATCAATAAACGAGACTTTGCTGATGACCATATGGTGTCCGCGTCTCCCTTCTCCGACAAATGGTGAACCCCGACGTGCCTCCGTCGCTGAAAAAGAAAACGGGGGAGAACGCGCCACGGTCGGTGAAGTAGAGTTGGGGCCTGCTGCAACCGGGTCGGTGTCAAACGACGTAGGGAAGACACCCCCAGGAGCCATAAAGGTGGTCCTGGGCCATACGTGCTGCCGAAGCCGGAGAGTTGCAACAGCGCTGACGACAAAAAATGGACAGGCAAGCAGCATATGATTTATTTTTAGTACATATAGATAAGTTAGGGTTAAAAGAGATTAATCCCAGGAAGGACATACCGGGGTTGTTAGTCTGGGGTTATGCTAAAGGTTTATTCTCTAATCCTCACACCGTGCATGATTTAAATGAGTGGCGTAAGTTAGGGGATGCACTGTGGGAGGCGGTATTAGAGGATGATAAAACAGCAAAAAAGCTGGGAAAGATCTGGTGGGTAGTTCATAACGCACTACTGAAGCAGCAGGCGGAGAGAAGGGCGGCTCGGGAGGCAGTAGAGGCATATAAAAGAAATGCTCAGTATGGCGATAATGAGCCCCGAGCACCCAGCACGACCAGAGTAGAAATACCTATCTCTGGGGAGACAGCAGGAATGACAGACATGGCTAGCTGCGCTTGGCCCTCGGCACCTCCCTTAGAAGAGCTTGAGGAGGATTCCGCCGCGGCGGCGGAGACAATTGCAGAAGGCGAAGTAACCCCGCCTTCCGAGGACGAAGGGCCCCAGACCGGCGGCGAAAAATCCCCTTGCCGGTCTGAGCCCAGCGTCCCTAAGCCCGCCGTGGAGCCAGCTCCGGTCCCTAGGGCGGAAAGCGACCTGTGGGAGGAGATGGCAAGACGGCGGGGGGAGGCATGGAGTATGCTAGCCAGACACGGCTTGGAGACTGGGGACGAGAGCGCTGTTGACGCAGCGAAAGCCTGGGTTTTCCCCGTCACGTATACACAGGGAATAAACCAACAAGGACAAGCCGTCCAAGTGGGAGCATATTCGCCTCCCGACTGGAAGCTGCTAGCCCAGCTAAGACAGACAGTGAGTCAGTTTGGTTTCCGGAGCGAGCCAGCTAAGCAGATGCTAGATTTCTTGTTTGATACATACCTGCTGTTGCCAAATGATATGAGAAGTATAGTGAAACTGATTTTCACGCAACATCAGCAGTTGCTATTTAACGCCCACTGGCAAGCTCTTGTTCAGGAGTCAGTTGCAGCACAGAGGGGCCCGGAAGATCCGTTAGCTGAAATTACCATAGACGAACTAATGGGATTAGGTCAATACCGCAAGACAGAGGCTCAAATAATTTCGGGACCCGACAAGGTTAGGGAAGCCATGCATCTAGTAAGGAGTGCCATCAATCAGGTCAAAGATAGCTCAGGCATACCCATGTATATGGGGATAAAACAGGGAAGAAATGAATCCTTTAGGGACTTTGTAGATAAGGCTGCTACTGCTATTGAAAAGGCAGGAGTCCCAAAGTATATGAGAGGGGCGCAGGTTTTTTTGGTTAATGCACTAAAAGAATTAGGCTTGGGACTGCAGAAACAAGCCAAGTCCACACAGTCACAGGTGTTAGCCGCTCTTGCTCCGCTCCGTGCTTCTACGGCGGCCCCGGCCACATCGAGCGACCACCGGCCTCCCTCGGCGCGCTGCTACAGATGCGGGTGGATGCGGCGCGGCCCGACAGGCGCCGCCGATCAACCCCCGGCGGCCGCCGCCATATTGGCCCCGGTCACAAGTAGCCGCCGTGACACCAGCGCCATCTCCTGTCTACAACCAGCCACAACAGGGAGCCTGGGACTCGACCTGGCAGCCGCAGTAAAAACATCTTTGATAACAGCTCGCCCCGTCAAAGTCCCAACTGGAGTTTATGGCCTGATAAATATCAAAGGACAAGCTCATGGAGGACTAATAGTGGGACGCTCGTCAAGCTCCATTGTAGGACTGTTTGTGCTACCAGGTGTCATCGATGCAGACTACACGGGAGAAATACAAATAATGGTTTATACTCCTTTTCCTCCTCTGACAATTGAGGCAGGTCAGCGTATTGCTCAATTTATTCCACTTCCACAGTTGAGCCGGAGTGTTCAACCACAAAGACAAACCCCACGTGGAGACCAAGGATTCGGATCATCAGGTATTGCTATGCTCACAATGGATCTCCATACCAGACCCAAAAAGAAGGTGAAACTAACCTATGCAGGAGAGACAATAGAAATGATGGGACTCCTAGACACTGGGGCAGATACCAGCATTGTCTCACCAGAAAAATGGCCCCACAACTGGCCATCACTGCAAACCACGGATACCGTGACGGGCGTCGGAGGGTTCACCCTCGCCAGAAAAACTCCTCCAGTAAGGGTCACTATAGATGGGCAAGATTTGGTAACTGTGTTGTCCGTAGTTGCGTTACCACCATCGGTACATTGCTTGATTGGAAGGGACATTTTGGCTCAAATGGGGGTCGTTTTATCCAACGAGCACCCTTTGGGGTAATTGCCATTGCTTGGATTTTCCTGATCCCAATCACCTGGACTACCAATGAACCGGTAATGGTTAAGCAATGGCCTCTAAAAAGGGAAAGTCTAATACAAGCACATCAACTCGTAAAAGAACAATTCCAACAAGGACATTTGAAACTCTCGACAAGCCCATGGAACACGCCAATTTTTGTGATCAAAAAGAAGTCAGGAAAATATCGTCTTCTGCACGATTTAAGAGCAGTAAATGATCAGATGGAGGCGATGGGGGCATTACAGCCAGGCCTCCCCAACCCAGCAATGCTCCCACAGCATTGGCCTCTTCTGATCATTGATCTAAAGGACTGCTTCTTCACTATAGCCTTACACCCTCAAGATACTAAAAGATTTGCGTTCACCCTACCAGCAATAAACAGAGAAGAACCTGATAAACGATATGAATGGACTGTTCTTCCACAAGGAATGAAGAACTCGCCTACCCTGTGCCAACTGTATGTTGATGCCGCATTACAACCATTGAGGATACAATGGCCCAACACAATTATTTATCATTATATGGATGATATCCTCTTTGCTCAAGAATCAGCATTTACAGACACTCAGATGCAAGAGATTCAAAGCACCCTAGCAAAGGCATCCCTCATAATAGCTCAAGAAAAAATACAGCGATCCACACCATGGAAGTACTTAGGGTGGTCTATCACAGGCCAAATCGTACGGCCACAGAAGCTCCAGCTTGCAACAAAGATCACCACTCTAAATGAGGCACAGCGACTGCTAGGAGATCTGCAATGGTTCAAGCCGATTGTTGGGATACCCAACTCCTTGCTAGACTCCCTCAGGCCACTACTTAAAGGGACTGACCCAACCGCACCCGTAACCATGACCCCGCAACAACATGAAGCCCTCAAGGGTATTATACGCTGCATCAATGAGAGGTTTGTCTCCCGCCAAGATATCTCCTCGCCCATCGATCTTACCATCTGGAGTACTGCCAACCACCTACTCGGTGCACTCACACAGCTACAAAAGAAAACGGGGGAGACACGGGTTTGGAACACTTTGGGTCCCTGCTAGGTGGGTGAAGCCCATTCTAGATGACCGAACTGGTGGAAAGATTCCTGAGGAGGCGGCTGGCTCCAGTCGACCAAGAGCGGATCCAGCAGAGGTTGACGGTGACCTTACGGCCCTATTTACAGAAGTTGGGACGCTATAACAGCGCTGCCCGTGAGGCGCTAAGGCAGCCACCACCGAATTGGGCTGATTGGATTGAGAGCCACGTCCACCAAGAAGAACAGCCTCTCAGCAGCCGTCCTTGTTGTGCGTGTGGGGGGTCATGGTGTGAAGCCTGGGTAGCCCTAAAGTGCGGGGGCTGTGGGGACTGCTCGTAGGTGGAACAGAGAGCAGTGTTTAGTTTGTGGTGCTGGAAGTGTCAAAGTGACGACCTAAGAAATTCAAATTGGGGTCGGGCCCTAGAAAAAGAAGCAGGAGTGCCATATGCCCAGGTACGAAACCTATACGAGACACCAGAACAGCTCCTGTTAGCTTGGGCCCGGTGGGAACTTACCAACTGGATTAAGAGGCAGCACATCTATGCAAATTCGCACATTATCGCTGCAAGATGCAGACATAAAGTCCCACACCTACCTTGGCCTCGGGTAGGACCAATTAAGCCCGGTACAGACCCAGAGGAGGTATTAAATCAAAGTATAGAAAAGGTGAAACAACTGCAGATAACAGGGAGCAATACAGGGCGTAAAAAGAATAGGCCGCCAAAGAAATCAAAATGATGATCATTACACTGCTTATGCTTGCTAACTTTGCTGGCACAAAATCTTTTCCAATGCAGCATGCACCTCGGGAGAACGTATGGGTAACATTCGCTAACATAACAAAGCAAGAATCAATCTGCTTAAGTCTAGAGGGAGTACAAAATCCTTTTAAAACCTGCCTAGTAAGGTTGCCAGTATGGTTACAAGGAGTTCAAGGAAATGTGCTGCATGAATTTATCTAACCACTCTGAGTCCATCCACAAAAAGATACAAAACATGCAGCAGAAATTACACAACCTAAAAGAAGAAGATGGTTGGGGCATTGACGAGTGGTTAAAAAGCCTAGGTCTTGGGGGATGGATTCGAACCGTTATTAAGTATGCTATTATGGTGTTAGGTATATTCTTGTGCTTAGCTTTATTGCTACCTTGCTTGATAACTTGCTTACAAAATTTTATTCAAAAGACTGTTAGCAAAGCTTGGCATGCCACTCTTTTAGCTCAAAAAGAAAACGGGGGAAGTGTAGAGAGCCTGGTGCAGGAATAGCTGGAAGAAAAAGGCCATAGTCAGATCAACTTAGTAAAGCTAGCAAAGTGGGCCTCAGTCTCAGGAATACAGTGTCCTTGAGATAAGGAAGGCACGCAGAATTGAGAAAAACATGAATGCCGAAGTGCTTAGCTAAGCAGCACATCTAGACCAATAATGAGCTCAGATTTTGCACTATGCATGAGCTAATTAAGCACAGTACTTAAGCACCACTCTGCGTATCAATAAACGAGACTTTGCTGATGACCATATGGTGGCCGCGTCTCCCTTCTCCGACACTACGTGAATGTGGAAGATGCAAGGAGCCTCAGCCCTTGTGCTAAATCTGTCTTATCTTGGGAAAGAAATTCCACCTCTGCCTCAATTTCTCCCTTTGTGTCCAACCAGATGGTATTGTTTACTAATCTAATATGGCATGTAGGAGGCTGAATCTATCTCTGTCCATCACAAGAAAAGAAACACTACGTTTAGCCAGGCTCTCTGAAAGCCACACAGTATTTCTTCTGTGGATGTCAATAATTTGTTCTTCTTTTTCTTCAGATGACCCTGTTGGATATGAACATTTGCACAGCAGAAGATGCTGAAGTTGTGCACTCCAGCATGCTTCAGAAGACTGAGAAACTAAAATGTAGGTTTGAAGAAGAAGTGGAGCACGTGGATGTACGTTTCTTTTATTTGATGACATATATTTTCATCACTCCTTGGGATTAGTCTGTTCTTCCTGTGCTCCCACCTGCAATGCCTTCTGCGTGGTAGGCTATTGATGTCACCTTAGAAAGAGGTCCATAGTGTGACAAAACACTCCAAAGAAACGGTTTGGTGTGGAAGAGTTTCATGTGGAAGTGTTCATAATTCTTGTGTTTATTATTTGTAATATAAATAGATTGTATTTTTATGATCATTTCTATCTGAAATACATATGATAGCGATGAATGACGTATGGCCCTGTCTGCTTAAGATCAGACTTTAGGAATAGCTGGAAATGATCTCCCAAATGTCTTCCAATCTTTTGTATACATAAAAAAAGTCGGGCAGTTGTTTCTAAAGGGATAAATTATAGAATGTGATTTGGTGCTTTATGGTGCCAGAATAAACAGAAGTTTTGATAATCCGCATTCTTAGCAGTTTACTTGGAGACTGATTTTTTTTACTCTCCAGATCGAAGACGCCATGTTGGATACCCGTCGTAAAATTCCAGGCAGCCTTTTATCATGTTGCATATCCTCTTACTCATTCATTTCACCTTCCAGCAGTTTAGAAAGAACTTGTTCACTTGAATGTTTTTCTTTGGAGTGATTTTAAGGAGACGGCTAAATGGCCATCATACAGGTAGAAACATAAAATCAAGGGTGTGCTATAAAGACAGGACTTCTTAATGCAAAGAGCCCTCTGAAATTCCAAATACCTGCTATAAAATTAAAAATGTAATCTTTGACTTTTAGATGGGAATTTCTACTCTTCAGTTTCATTCTATCAGGTGCATTTTTGCTAACTGCTTGATTCACGCTGAATGGACAGTCCTGTCTTATTCTTGGTATGGCAACAGTGATAGAGATCACTGCTGCTTTCTGTAGAAAGTGGCTGCAAGTTGCTATTATGAGATCTTGTGCAGGTCTAGAGTCTGATTGGATGTGAGGGTCTCATTGTTTCAACAAGCAACTTGGGGTGGCAGTGTCAGAGGTGTTCATTATCTAGGAAGATTTTCATAGGCGATGAGTTTTGCTGAGATAGCCTTCTCTTCTGGGTGTAGAATATATGTGCATAATTAACTTCCTTGAATCCTAAATATTTGGGGAGATTTTAGTAGCTACGAAACCATTTTTACTAGCTTTTTTATGGGGCCTTAGATGATGAAAGTGATCTGGATACAATTTTAGAAAAAAGGAAAACGGTGAGCTGTGAGGAAGAGCTGAAGGATTATTTGGAGAACACCCTTTGTTCTTGAGATCAAATTAGAACAAGGTATGAATTTTGTATCGTCAACTTAAAAGGTAGAGCATCTTTGAACATTGGTTGTACTACTTAGGCCTTGTTTTAATGCTGTTGTGTGAAGGTATGGAAAAAGAGTGCTTTTCACTTCATCTAAGAATATAGAATAATGTCCCTAGTGAACAAGGTTAAGGCAAATAATGCCCACGGTTTAGGAATGGGACAAAGGAAGACTGCTATCATTCAAAAACCAGAGCACATCAGTATTACTGTTCATACCATCACATCCATGCCTTATTCAGAAGGTAAAAGTAGTAGTGCAGATTCTTGGATCACCGGAATCAGAAGTTGGTCTGCACCATCATCTCTTCACTCATAGATTTGATCTCATTCAAAGTTCTAGGAACTCAGATGTTAAAGATAGCCAAGAACTTGCAACTTTAAAAATCATCTAAAAATCGGTACAATACCGGTCTCCTTCCTGAAGATCTTAACAGCAGCTCTGAAGCCATAGAGGAAGCAGCACTGTTCACACACCCAGGAGGTCTTTCCTCCCTGCTCGATCTGAGGCACATTAGAAGAGCAGTATGGACCTGAGGGGCAGATGCACATACCTTCACACACCTCGCAGTGGGACTGTGGTTACAGCTGGAGGTTTGATACTCTTCCTAATAATTTGAGCCGTTAAAACAAAGCCAGAGGTAACAGACCAAGTGAAAATACAATGTCAGGTTGCGGAAAGAGAATGTTACCTATCTGAACACCTACATAAATTCCCCATCATTTTCTTTGTTTAGGAGACCAAGCCAATGTCCGTGTAAATAAAAACAAGTGTGAATATTGATTTTTCTTGAATCAAGACTCAGCTTTATGTCCAAGTCAAAGGCCAATAAACCAGAAAGGCTCCTCTGAGCACAGTGCACAGCTAACATGGAAGACAGTAATTTGACCTCTTATGTAAGCAGTGTTGGAATGGTTCCGCATCCAAAAGGAAGGATGTCAAATGCCTCTTTGGAAATATTTTAACTTCTGTGCATTTCTTTCTTTGTAACGAACTAATCTGTAACAAGCCAGGACGTTATTGTGTTCGGTAGAAACAGATCAATGGCAACATTTAGCCTAAAGGTATAATGAGCTTGATCAGGAAGTTCCATTTAGATTTAAAGGCACTGTAGTCAAATTTAATTTTATTTCTCTCTGTACTTGAGTCTCTTAAACAGGGACCTTCAATTGGACAGGAACGGGACACTGAAGCAAATTGTAATGGATGATGTAATGGCTTACCCGGAAGCATTTTGTGGGAATTGATTTCTTCTAGGTGTCCATCAGCCAGCATTTTGGTGTGAAGGAAATCTTCAAACAGGTAAAACAAAAATTCCCGTTTGTTTAAAACCTGACGGCTATATTAATTTTTCACTTTTGAGAAAATTTTCATGACCTTTAAAATTCAGACTATATCAAGTATTGTTTCAGCCATTGAAGAAAGTGCTTTTGATAGAGATAGGAGAGGGAAACCAAAACATTTCTCAGAGCCGCACTTTCAACTCTGTCCTTGTTACAAACGGCACTTGAGCAAATTCATTTGCCTTTGGAACAGAAAACGACAAGGTAACAGGCTTATCATTACGGATTTGAGTGTTCCAGGTTCTTTAGATAGTAAGTGATATCTTCAAGATGATCCCTTAATGAAATAGATCCATTTTGAGAAGGGATATGGATTTCTTAGAAGAAAGCAAATCCCTATGTTAAAACGGTGTGGTGGGTGTTTTTTGTTGTTGTTTTGCTTTTAGAACTTGCAAGGCACAATCGACTTCATAGTTCGAGATCCAAATAAGACCACGACTTTCCAAACAGGTGTTTCTTTTTGGTTGTTTTTCAATCGGTATATCTTTGGATTGCAACCAGTAGAACTGTGCTTGAACTGGAAAGAAGTAGCGGAGGTTTCAGAAGTGGAACATACGGTGGAACGGTAAGCTGAGAGCATTGTGCAAGGAGAGGAAAGAGGGGAAAATGGTAAGACTTTCCTGAGTCGGAAGGGACCCCTAGGGATCGTCAAAGTCCAACTCCTGGCCTTGCACAGACACTCCAACAGTCCCACCCTCTGCATCCCTGAGAGCATTGGCCAAACGCTCCTGGATCTCTGGCAGCCTTGGGGCTGTGCCCTATGCCTGGAGAACCTATTCAGTGCCTGACCAGCCTCCGAGTAAAATAGCCTTTCCCTGATAGCCAGCCTAATAGTCCCCTGACACAGCTCCTGGCATTCCCTTGGCTCCTGTCCCTGGTCGCAGAGAGCAGAGAGCAAAGTTGTCCCTGTGCTGCCCTTGAGAGGAGCTGAGAGGTCCCAAGTGAGGTGTGAGCTCAGTGTACTCTCTGCAGCTGAACCAAATGCCTTCAGCCACTCTTTGTATGGCTTCCCCTCCAGCCCCTTCACGGTCTCTGTGTCCCTCCTTTGGACATTTCTCCAATAGCCTGAGGTCTTTCTGACGTTGTGGCATCCAAAATTGCCCCCAGGGCTTAAAGAGAGCACTGTCCCAGCCCAGACCAGAGCAGGACAATCACCTCTCTCGAGCGAGAGGTGCCACAAGATAGGGACAGTTGTCAAAAATCAGCTGGAGAAACAAATCTAACAGAGAAACAGGTGATCTAGGCACAGGAAATGGAAGCAGCAGAGGAAGAAGAAGATGAGGAGAGGATTCCTTGTAAAAGTGAAGAAAATGAGCATGCAGAACAGGGACTAGGCATTATGCAGGTAAGTGAACAAGAGAATAAGTTTGAAAGTGAAGGCAGTTTTGTCCAAAAGAAGGAGGAATGGGAAGTCTTTTTGCTGAGAATGAATAGAAAGTTTTTTTCCGTTTCATTTATATATGAAACACCCAGGGCTCTGAATCATGTTTTTAAAAAGTTAAGATTTTTGCTAAGAGTAGAAGTGGTTTCCATGACCAAGATGTAAGTTAGGTAGGTAAATGGTGGGTTAATAATTATTCGATACTTAGGCTAGAGGTAATTGGTATAATTATCTGCTATTATAAATTTACGTACAGAAGAACGTAAAAAAAGTAAACTGCTAACCATGAAGCACGGAGCTTTGGATCGTGCCAGAGTGTCACTGAGACCTGATGAAGACTCTCCTGACTTCATCCTTCGAGACCACTGACCCAATTCAAGAGAAGAGCTGTGCACGCGTGAAGGACTAATTGGCTCATTTTAATATGGGATGGGAGGTGCTGGGCTTATGCATACGTATTGTATGTAAGATCTTGGGGAATAAATAGATGGCAAAGAACCTTGTTCAGGGCCGTCACGCCTTTCGGAGGTGTCTCCCGTGCCGCCCGCATGTGAATAAACATACCACTTTCTAACTTTAATTAGTTAGTCATTATACCAGGATTTTTAAAGATTCAGCTCTAGATCCTTTTGTGGGAAAATGGAGTGTGTAAAGTTGCCAATAATTTTGGAGCGAATTTGGAGGTTTTTGGGGTAACAGGTGAATTTTGGGATGAATTCTGGGGATTTGGGCATTCCCAGGTGAATGGGGGGGGGGATTTGCGGAGATCCAGATGAGTTTTGAGGGGTCCCAGGTTGATTTTGGGGGAGAATTTGTGGAATTTTGGGGGATCCCGGGTAGCAAGGTTTGGGGTTGTGTTGGTTTGAAAGTAAAAGCAGTGCGAGACTCCAAGTCACTAATAAAATTTAATAGGAGAAAAGAGAAAAAATAAAATACATGCAATAATATAAAAGAAAAAACCACCAACAAAGTCAGAAATACAACCTGACACCCTGTCAGTCAGGGTGTTGGTAGCAGTCCGTATAAATGGTGGCTGCAGTCCTCCTGGATGACAGATGTGGTTCAGTTGAAGCAGTGCTCCTGTAGAAGGTGCAGTTTTCCTCCGAAGATCCAGCGATGATGTGGAAAAAATCCGACTTTCCTCTGGGATCCAGTGGAAAGGACTGCCTTGGTGTTCCAAATCTCAGTTTTTATCTAGGTAGGAAATGTTTGGCTCCTCCCCCTGGCTGGAGCATCTCCCAATGGCATGATGTAATCTTATAAGTCACACAAGAGGACTTAATGGCCCATTAACAGCATATATCTTCTGGAGGAAGGATGGGTTGTGAAAAGATAACGATGATCATCCCCCGACTTTATCAGATGGCACATCAGCAGAGGATATCTCCCACAGAGAAAAGGATCACCACCCCTCCCACATTTTAACAGATTGTGATAGAATACACACTTTTGCATTCTACCCCAGGACAGGGGTGAATTTGTGGAATGTGGGGAGTCCTGGTTGAATTTTAGGGGGAATTTGTGGAATTCTAGTGATCTGAGGGGAATTTTGGGGGGAATTTGGTGATTTTAGGGTTCTCAGGTGAATTTGAAGGTTCTCAGGTGAGTTTTGGCGATGCCAGGCAGATTTTGGGGTGAATTCTGTCGATTTTGGGGTATCCAGATGAGCATTTGGGAGTCTTGGGAGAATTTTGGGATGAATTTGGGGGGATGCATGTCGATTTTCCAGGGAATTTTGGTGATTTTTGGGAGTCCCAGACGGGTCTTGGAGTGAATTCGGTGGATTTGGGGGTATCTGGGTGGGTTTTGGCAGGGATTGGAGACAATTTGAGGTGAATTTGGGAGGTGTTGGGGGGACTGGATCTTGGGAGTGATTTGAGGGATTTTGGGGGTTGCAGGTGGGATTTTGGGGTGAAGCCCTAGGATTTGGCCGTCCTCCGTGAATTTTGGGGGGAATTTGTGGAATTCTGGGAGTTGCCAGGTGAGTGCTGGGCATCCCAGGGGGGACTTCAGGGTGAATTTTGGGGATTTTGGGTTTCCCAGGTGATTTTCTGAGGTGAAAAGGTTCAAAAAGGTTTATTTTGAAAACAAGTTAAAGACAGAACGTTATTGAAAATTAATAGATGTGATGCAAATGGGTAATATGCAGACAATACACAGTGAGACAAATCATGGTAAAAATACAGTGGTAACACATGAGTGTGTGAGGATGGGATCAGTATAGCTAAGGCTCAGTTGAAGCTGAAGTTGGAAAAGCATGCCAAAAATAAAAATAATAAAGGCACCTACGGGTATTTCAGTGGGAAAAGGAAGATGAAAAGAAGCCTATCACACCTCCCCTATTCCCCCCCCACCCCCATAAGCCAGACAGGACTAGTGACAACAGACAAGGAGAAGGCTGAGGTACTCAACAAATGTTGGTCTCAATTTTTACTGCCAGTCACTATTTCCACATTGGTCAGGTTATTGGACTGGTGGACTTGATTCTAAGCCATAGTAGCAGGTCAGCTTTCAGACCACTTGAGGAACCTGAGCATTCAGGACCAGGGGACCCACCCAGAGGCATGTCAGGGCCCTGAGAGAACTGGCAGCTGTAGTTGCTAAGGTGCTTCCGTCATCATATTTGAGAAATCAAGGCAACCGGCTGAAGCCTCCAGACACTGTGCTGTATTGACTCCAATACTCTTGGTCTTTTTTGTAAATCTTAGAGCTCTGAGTCAATTGCCCCAGAGGATTCCCAATGCAGTTTCAAAAATGGAATCTTTGTTATTGGTCCGCATGTTGATCTTGGATATTTCCATTTTCTGCACTCCTATATTTTCGAAACATTTGTAATGACTGAAAAGAAAGCTGAGATGAGGAATTATGCTCTTTCCAGTGATATAAATGGACCAGAGTTCTTTACAGACAAATATATTTTTGCTGTCTCTAAGCACATGTGCATACCTGTGTTTGATTTATGTGTCCAGGTTTTGGCAATGGGGCAGCCACAGGGCCGTCCTGTGACAATGCCCCGGGTGCTGCCCTGTCCCGCATTCTTCCAACCGGCTCCACTTCAGGATGCCCTCCCTGCTGAAAGAAGAGGCTGGAACAGCACCTTTAGAAATGTGACTTTCTGTTTCTTTTTTTGTTTTTTTTTTTTTTGTTTTGTTTTGTTATCTTTAAAGTTACTAAAAACCTTCACCCTGATTTTTTCATGTGTTGGGTTTGGGGGTTTTTTTCAGTTTTGGTTGGGTTTTTTGTGGGCATTTTTTGGGGCTTTTTTTGTCTCTTTGGGGATTCTTGGTTGGGGTTTTTTGTGTGTTTGTTTGGCCTGCTTTTTTTGTTTGTTTGTTTGTTTGTTTTGTTTGTTTTTTATTACAGTTTTGTAGAGTTTTTTAAGGAAAGTGATTGGAAAACTGAATAGTCCTCCTCTATAGTCTCCTGGATTCACCTGAGACTCTTCCTAGGCATCTCCCTGATCCTTTTCGCAATGAGTCCCTGTCTTGGTTTGAAAGACAGGTATGGTCTAAGGAAAGGCAAGAGCCCCCTTCCTAAAATGCAGAATGCAACCCCATCCCTTTTAATTATTTTAGGTCCAAATCAGAGGCTTTCAGGCAGGAGATGTGGGGATAAGAATAACAGTTCTTTACTGTTATCTAACAAGGCAGAAAACAACAACAGCTATAAAAATTGACAACAGAACAGAACAGTATAGCTCAGCTCCAGTCCCTTTTGGCCTCAGGCCGTCTCCCTGCGCTCAGTTACCGGTGTTGTGGGCAGGACAGGTCCCACGCAGTCGAAGATGGCTGGAGTGATGGCGGCAGTGGTCCAGGGGTGAGAGGGATGGGGAAACTGACTCCCCCCTCACGGTGTCAGTCGTGGAGCTCGGCAGAGTGTCTGGAGGTAGTAGGGTGAGGTGGGAGAGCAGCAGAGCGATGTCCAAAGGCAGGGAGCATGGATCTCAGCGCTGGGGTGGCAGGGGAGTTGTTAGATCCGAGCACGGGGCGTCCTCTCCCTCCACGAGCCAAAGGAGTGAGTTTTCCAGCCCGCTCCCAACCCAGTCCCGACTTCCCTTTTTCCGGTTTCACCCCCCCCTCCCTCCACTCACCTCCCTGCTAGAGAACATTACCTTAAGATGCAGCCACTTAGCATAACAAGGGAGGAAATTCCAGAGAAAGAAAAGGGAAGCATTCAACCCCCAACAATGGAGTACACCACAGGGAAGGTGTGAGGAAGGGCACTGGCCCAGCTTTTGCCCTGGCATGCAACGGCTGTGTTCTAGTTTCCCAAGCAGCAAGAGCCCTGAGAAGTGAAAGCGATTCTGAAGGAACTCTTTGTCTGCTTGTGTGCTCTTCGCTGCACTGCGCTCGCAAGCGGCTTCGTTCTTTGCCTTCTGCCTTCGGGACAGAGCTGAACTCCAGCGCTCAGCGTCAGCTCTGCCCAACATCTTGTCCTCAGTTCTGCGGGCAAGCACGCCCTGTTGCCTTGGCTCCAAGTGCAAAGCCCATAGCGAGCTCTCACTCAGTGCAATGCACCCAGAAAGACGCTCTCACTCATCCTTCAAGGAGCGATTCCTAACAGCAGAAGCAGCAGAAGCACAAACTGGATGACGAGAAGGCACAATGTAGAACACGTCTCTGTCTTGACACATTTTCGTGTGCGATGTGTCCCTCCAAGTCCTCTGTCCATGCGAAGCTCTATGTACTGTGAGCTCTGCTACTTGCAGCTGAGAAGGACCGAGGAGCTGGCAGCGAATTCGGAGAGCACTAAGCACGTAGGTAAGGAGCGAGAAGTGCCCCTGCAATGCGGTGCTAATAGCAGCTTCCTCGCAGCGGGGGCGAGCTCCGGCCCTAAGACCTTCTAGTCCTGGCAATGGATCTCTGTGTACGGTGTAGGCGAAAAGCTTTCATTTTCTATTCGAACTGCGAGAGAGGCAGACTGTTGCACGGAGCTCTGAGAACAAAGGTGCACGCCCTAGCTGGGCTTGGGCAGAAGCAGCGTTCTCGAGAGCTTGGCTGCAGGCATACTGGTGGCTGTGTGGCGCCGCTTCAGTGGCTTCTGACCTCCGGGGAGCGAAAGCGGCGCCAGGCATGGGCGAGGGCTGTGAACGAAGCCTCTCAAGTACCGTGCTTGTGTGCACCACGTTACAGGCTACTAGGAGAGGAAGGTGGCTGCCTCTCGCTTGCCTTCCCAAGTGCCCTTAGCAGTCGGAAGGAGCAAGCTGAAGCACTGCTGCTTGTGCTACTCCTTGGTTCCCTTGCAGCCCGCTGTGGAAACATTGGCGGTGACTTCTAGGTGCCGAGTTGCACACAGCACCACGGTAAATGCCGCGGAGACGGGAAATGCAGAGTGCAGGGAGGAGCTGGACGTGGCTTACGTGCAATAAGTAGAAGGTGAACCTAGGCACTGCCTCTTCAATCTGGCCCCCTGTGCTCTGGTAGCAACTTTTGCAAGTCGGCAAAGGCAGCTGCGAGTATGTAGAATGGAGGGCAGCGAAAAGCCATGTATTATGCGCCCTTTCAGGGCTGCTGACAGAGGGCTACTTTAAGAACGCCTTCTTCTTCCTCGCGTCCTTCTCGCTTTCCTCTACCTGCATGGAGAACACCACAGCGAAGGTGTGAGTAAGGGCACTGCGCCAGCTTTTGGCCTGGCCTACCTGTGCTGCGCCTTTAGTAGCGCACCAGAACAATGGCATTTCTTACCCGCAAGGCAAAAGAGGCATTAGTGTGGCCTCAGGAATGGCAAGTGCCTAGGCATTAAGTTGAAAGACCATGTATGAGCGGTCTTTAGAGGTTTCCTCCCCCATGGCGCAGGTGTATGCTCATTCTCGTGCTGAACTGAAAAGTCTGGGCATGGCAAGTCTTACCTCTGTTGTGCAGAGACAAACACAAATGTGGGGCTATGATCCTCTGTTCCGGACCTCTGCTTCCGGGTGTGTGGGGCGCCATGAGCCCGCAGCAGCCGCCGAGGACACTGTGGATTGTGGATGAGGCTGGGCTGGCCCCTTGCCCCCCGTTGGTCAAACAGCGGCAGGAGTGGCGTCGGAGCGGCATCGCCTGAGGGCTCCATGGGGGGCGGGGAGAGAGCCGGGAGTGAGCCCAAGCGACACCGGAAGCGATATCCGTAGTGCCCGGAAGGCCAGCGGTGGCGTCGAGTTTCACGGGTAGGAGGCTGCTAAGCTGCTTTGAAAGCTGGAGCTCCTCTGCTCTAGGACAGACTGGGAGAGCTGAGGGTGTCCAATCTGGAGAACAGAAGGCTCCAGGGAGACCTTTGAGCCCCTTGCAGTGCCTGCTGGGGCTCCAAGATAGCTGGGGAGGGGACTTTGGAAAAGGGTGTTGTCTCGTAGGACAAGGGGGAATAGCTTCAAACTGCCAGAGGGCTGGGGTAGATGGGATATTGGAAAGGAATTCTTCCTTGTGTGGGTGCTGAGGCCTGGCACATGTTGCTCAAAGAGGCTGTGTGGGAGCCCCATGGCAGGAAGTGTCCAGGTCCAGGCTGGAGCAGACATGGAGCAACCTGGACTAGTGGAAAAGTGTCCCTGCCCATGTCAGGATGTGGGAAGAAGATAATCTATCTCTAAGGTCGCTTCCAGTCCAAACCCTTCTGGGATTCTAGGATTCATGGAAGGCCCTTTTCCAAGTGAAGTGTTGCATCTCTTGGCTCCCAGCTTGTAGTTGCCAGTTCTTCTGGAAGCCGGCCTGGCCAAGCAGCTGTGATGAGCCATGGGTTCTCAATTGGACGAGTGTGATATATTTGCAGAGAGGAAGGCTGCAGACAGATCTTCAAGGCCCAGGTAAAACAAGCAAAGGCTTGAATAAAAGCCAAAGGTTGGTTGTGTTAGTTTGCTGGCTGTTGAAATGGCCCCAGGTCATTTTCAACGTTTCTAATTTGGATTTGTTTGAGTAAAAAATGAATGTGTTACCTCCAGCGTAGGCTCTCCAATGCATCTCCATGTGCTCCCATCTCTTTGTTGTATATCAGGTTCTATTAACTGAAGACAGAATGATAACACAGTAGTAAAATATTTAGAGGTGTAGTTAGCCAGCTTCAGGAGTTTTCAACTCTGCTGTTGACTTTTCTGGTAACTGTAAGCAAGGCAACACAATCCACTTACTCCACTTTTCCTCTCTGAGGAAAAGATGATCTTTTTTTTTTTTTTTCCTCATTTTGAAAATAGCCTCGAATGAAGAGAGTTATTCATGTGGCATGTAGGATTCATTATTTTGCCATTCTCTTCTGCTATCTTTTGCGTACTAGTTTTTTTAAATTTTTTTTTGTCGCTGTTCTCCATTCAGTAGGTTTGAAAGAATTCTAATTGTTGAGATGATGGTTCTTTGAAGGCTCACTTAGCCCACCTTTTGGGTGAAGGAAAGAAGAAGACAAGGTCCTCTAAGAAGAGTAAAAAGCATACTTTAAAGAGACATTCAGAGAAGTCTTCTGATGCGTTGCAATTACCTTGTAATCAGCAGAAATGTGTTGGAAAAACACCCATCAGTGACTTCACAAGAAAGCCACACTCAAGACAGGTAAAGAACAGAAGCATAAAACCCCAAAGGTATGAAATGGACAGATTTTCATTGAGAATGAGCAACTCCTGAATTCTTGGTTCTAGAACTGGAGGCTTTGTCTTGGTTTGAAAGAGAGGTATTTCCTAAGCAAAGGCAAGAGCCCCCTTCCTGAGATGCAGAATACAACCCCCTCCCTTTTAATTATTTTAGTTTTAAATCAGAGGCCTTAGGTGAGGAGATGTGGGGATAAGGATAACCGTTCTTTACTGATATCTAACAAGACATAAAACAACAACAGCTATAAAAATTGACAACAGAACAGAACAGTATGTCTCAGTTCCAGTCCGTTTTGGCCACAGTCCATCTCCGTGTGCTCAGTTACCCGTGCTGTGGGGGCACGGCAGGTCCCGTGCAGTTGAAGAGGCTTGGGTGATGGCGGCAGCAACCCAGGGTGAGAGGGATGGGAAAGTAACTCCCCCCGCACGGTGTCTGTCCTGGTGCTCAGCAGAGTGTCCGGTGGTAGTAGGGTGAGGTAGGAGAGCAGCAGAGCGATGTCCAACGGCAGGGAACGTGGATCTCAGCGCTGGGGTGGCAGGGGAGATGCCAGATCGGAGCCCAGGGTGTCCTCTCACTCCACGAGCCAGGCGAGAGAGCCCGCCCGCTCCGCACCCCTTGTCCCACCTTTCCTTTTCCGGTTGCCCCCTCCGTCTCCACCCACCCCCCTACGAGAGAACATTATCTATTGTTTATGCATGTTATGCGCCCTTTCAGGGCTGCTGACAGGGGGCTACTTTAAGAACGCCTTCTTCTTCCTCTCATCCTTCTCGCTTCGCTCTAGCTGCATGGAGTACACCACAGTGAAGGTGTGAGGAAGGCCACTGGCCCAGCTTTTGCCCTGGCGTGCAATGGCTGTGTGCTACTTTTCCAAGAAGCAAGAGCACTGAGAAGTGAAAGCGATTGTGAAGGAGTTCTTTGACTGCTCGTGTGCTCTTCTCTGCACTGCGCTCGCAAACGGCTTCGTTCTTCGCCTTCTGCCTTCTGGACAAAGCTGAACTCCAGCGCTCAGTTTCAGTTCTGCCCAACAGCTTGTCCTCAGTTCTGCGGGCAAGCACGCCCTGTTGCCTTGGCTCCGAGTGCAAAGCCCATAGCGAGCTGTCACTCAGTGCAATGCACCCAGAAAGACGCTCTCGCTCGTCTTTGAAGGAGCGATTCCTAACAGCAGAAGCATCATAAGCACAAACTGGATGACGAGAAGGCACAATGTAGAACACGTCTCTGTCCTGGCACATTTTCGTGTGCGATATGTCCCTCCAGGTCCTCTGTCCACGCGAAGCTCTATGTACTGTGAGCGCTGCTACTTGCAGCTGAGAAGGACCGTGGAGCTAGCAGCGAATTCGGAGAGCGCTGAGCACATAGTCAAGGAGCGAGAAGTGCCCCTGCAATGCGGTGCTAATAGCAGCTTCCTCGCGGCGGCGGCGAGCTCCGGCTGCAAGATCTTCTCGTCCTGGTAACAGATCTCTGTGAAGGGCGTAGGCGAAAAGCTTTCGTTTTCCATTCGAACTGTGAGAGGCAGACTGTTGCACGGAGCTCTGAGAACAAAGGTGCACGCCCTAGGCCGGCTTGGGCAGGAGCTGCGTTCTCGAGCGCTTGGCTGCCGGCACACTACTGGCTGTGTGGCGCCGCTTCAGCGGCTTTTGGCCGCCGGGGAGCGAAAGCAGCGCCAGACTTGGCGAGGGCGGTGAACAAAGCCGCACAAGTACCGTGCTTGTGTGCTCCACTGTTGGAGTCAGTAAGTCAGGAGTTTCTCTGAATCCTTCAGGGAGAGATCACAATGCTGGTATTGAGTTGAAACCTTTGGATGGATTGAAGTATATTCGGCCTCTTACTTATAAGGCAGAGGTGTAGACTTCAGCTATAACATAAGATAAAGAAAATAAGTAAGTAAATGGAATAAGTTTTAAGTGCTTTTAGTGAGCAAAAGGTCTTAGATGCCTAAGAAGTAGTACATGTTTTAGTGAAGGTTGAAAAACATGCTAGTGTTTTCTTCAAGGCTCCAAGAACTTAGCTTTAGACATAATAGAGTTAGAGTTAAGAAAATTGCTGACATTTTTCAGTTAGAACAAGATAGGCCATGACCGTAATTTTTACATAGCTTGGCGTGTTAAGAAATTAGAATTCTAATAGGTTAAGAAGTAGTGGTCCGAGTCTGGTCCGATTCTACGTCTTAGTTTGCTCCTAAGTTTCTATAAAAGAAGAGGCTTGGAAAGAGACATTGCTTTTAGCCATTGCTTTTATGCCACAGCTTTTGCTCTGCTTTTGTTTTCGCCGCTGAAATCAAGACCCGAGAAGAAGATAGGAGCTGCCCGGCTCCTCCGGCCCTGCTGGGACCACGGGGTGCTTCTGCTTCTGTTTGGGACTTTGAGCTAGAACCTGGAATGGACTTTGTTAGCTTTGACTGCATTTGAGACTGATGTGTTTCTGCAATAAATAACTTTACAGCTACTATTAGCCGATTTGCTTTTTACATAAAAGAAGAAGTAGCCAGACAGTGTGGGTGCACAAGAGGCACCCGGAGGTCCCCAGAAACCTCACATTTGGTGCCCCGTGTTTGGTGCCGTGCTTTCGCTTTGCTTTGCAAGGCTTTATATCTACTGTCGGGCCTCCCTGGAACCCTCATTTGAGTGTGGCAAGAAGAAGGCTGGACACCCCACCGGTTGCTGAGAGGAGCAAGCACCCCTAAAAGGTGGACGAAGGGGGCTGGGTCTGGACCTTCTCATCGCCTGTCTTATATTGAGGTGAGCTTTGGGGTGAAGAGTAGTGCCATTTAGAATTAGAGAAATGCGAAATAATATGCCAAAAGAGCAGAAATATGTCTTTGATTACTTAAAATTCTTGTTAAGAAAGCATGGTTTTAACCTTTCTGAAAAAAAGGTGAAAGAGCTTTTAGTATATGCTCATAGTGTGTTTCCTGATATAGATCTTGATTCTGCCTTAAGTGCTTCTTATTGGGATCAGATAGGAGTTAAGCTTTTTGAAGATGTTACTCGAGGTGATAAGACAGCCCCGTTGCTGTTACCAACTTGGAAGTATGTTAGTGATTCTCTGTTAATGCATAATCTTGTCGATACAGAGGTTTCCTCTCTCCCTTCTGTGATGCCCTTGCGAGCCTTTGAGGGAAATTCTGGAACCGAGCCCCCCCCACCGCGATCTCGGGCAGCCACCCCACCGCGGTCTCCTGCAGCTAGGGAGGATGGCCCTGAATGCGATCTCGGGGTCTCGCCGCCACGATTGTTACACAGTGAGACCTGTTTTGCGAGTGCGGGACCTGGTTCTGTCCCACCGGCCCCCGAACGGAGTTTCGAGGGCGAAAGAGCTGCGGGTCCTGTACCGGGTTCCAGTGTCGGGGATTCGTGTGATTGTCAGTTTCCCTCCCCTCCGCGGTTGAGTCGAGCGGCAGCGCCAGTTTTGGCTGCGCTGGAAGCACGTCGCGATTTTTACGGCATGACTGCCGGTGCTAGGTACCGGCCGTGCGGGCCGCTTCCTTTAACGGTAGCTGCGCCGCCGTTTTTTTCTACCTTGCGCCGGGACGATGCCGGCTTTGCTGCATTTTACGGGCCTTTTCCACAAATGACTCAGTCGGCTTTCATACCTTATGCCGTGAGTTTGGATTCGGGAGCGCGTTCGGGGGGTTTTCCATCTCTGCATACTTATCGGGACAGCGCGGAAGTTTTCGAACAAGTGCTGCCTCATGACGTCAGTCCTTTGCGTCGGGCAGCCGTCGCCTCTTCTGCGCCTGCTGGTCCCCAACCGGCCCCGCGTTGCTGTGTTCATTGTGCACCTACGGAGACGGAGTTGCCGGTCCCCGCCCCCAGCCGGACCGGCAATGTGATCGGGAGATCGGGATCCCCCCTCCCCCCCCACCGCGTAGCCGCGGGGCTGCGGTTTCTGTGCCTGCATGGGACAACCCTCCTTCTCTACCCATAGATGAGGCAGAGTTGGCAAAGAAGAGGGGGAATTGGAGGGAGGAGGGGCAGGACGGCGTTATTGAGGGTGAGAGGGAAGATCAGTGGGCTGTTGAGAAAAAGAGAGGAGTTGATTGTCCCGTTCCAGGGAGATCAGAGGTTCCAACATCAAAGCCAGAAAACTCAAACGGGGAAAGAAGTTCGTCTGTTTTTAAGCCTGAGGATTCTCAGTCAAAGACTCCACAGCATGTTTCTGTAAATTGGACAGCAATGAGGCACCAAGCAATTAAAGAGAAAGATTTTAATTTAGCTACTGAACCGTTATTAGCTCTGCCTGTTAGATACGGCAGAGGAGGAGCGAACCCTAGATGGGAACCAATAGATCATCAAGATGTTAAGGAGCTGAGGAAGGTATTGAAGGAGGATGGATTGGGCTCACCATATTTTAGGCAATTATTGAGAGGAATGTTTAACAGTGTGGATTTGACACCGCATGATTGCCGTTGTATTGCTGGAGCATTGTTGATGGAATCACAATTAATTTTGTGGGAAGGAAGGTGGAAAAGGTTTTTAAATCAATTAATTGAAGGATATGCTGGGGGTCCCAATGCTCAGTTTACACTGGCAGATTTAGCAGGAGAAGCCCCACATGATAGAACTGAAGACCAGGCAGTAGATTTGCCTAGAGCAGTGCTCAATGATATTAAGAGGGCTGCCTGCAAAGCCTTGCTTCTGACTCAGCCAGCAGGGACCCCAGAGGGAGATTTTGTGCAAATTAAACAAGGGCCAACAGAACCCTATGCAACATTTGTTGACCGCCTATCACAGGCCCTGGACAGGCAATGTGAAGATGATAGAATCCGTACACTGATGCTTCAAACTCTTGCTTTCACGAATGCTAATAGTGAGTGTAAAAAAAGTTATTCAAAGCCTGCCAGATTCTAACCCCGATCTCTCACGGATGCTAGAGGCTTGCAGTAAGATTGGCACTCCCCAACGTATAGCTACTCTTCAAGCAGATACTATGGGAGAGAAGATTGGGGAAAAACTTAAAGAGAATAATGATTACCTTGCAAAGGCTCTTGATAATCTTAGTTCAGCACTTTTGCAAAATAATAAGTTTCAGAAAGATGGTGCTTCTAAAGGATCATGTTATAGATGTGGAAAATCAGGACATTTGATAAAGAATTGCCCAGAGCCAGCAGAGAGCTTGAAGTCAACTGGTCATTGCCCAAGATGCAGAAAGGGGAAGCATCAAGCTAGCCAATGCCGTTCTAAATATGATATTGAAGGGAATCTGTTGACGGGAAACGGGAGAGTGAGTGCCCCCCACCGCGTGCCGAAACAAATAGTGGCTTTCCAGCAGCCAGGAGGCTTCCCTGGGGCAGGATACATGAATTATCCGGCCCCATCATACCCTGGGTGGCCAGTCAGTTACCCAACGATCCCACCCTTTTACCCCCAGGGGCACAATGCGAGCTGGCAACTTCCAAATTAACCTGCTTTTTACAGAATTGTCATGCAGTTGTTTCTACAGGAGTGACGGGAACTTCACAAAGGAGACAAGATTTTCTAATTATAGGTAAAGAAAGGAATCGTATTTTGGGACTTGTGGTTTTTCCAACTATTGTTTCAGCAAATTGTAATGAAGAATTGACAGTTTTAGTTCAAGCCTGGTGCCTTCCACTTGCCATTCCAGCAGGAACTCCAATAGCTACAGCTGTTGCTTTGCCACCTAATATAGAGGAGCAGCTTGTTGAAGGTCAGCGGATGTCAACTGGGAACATGAATACAGCTTCTCATGTTTTTTGGGTGGAACATATAGGCCGCAACCGACCAAAACTGACTTGCAGCCTAACTCATAATAACAAAACTATTGAAATTACAGGTCTCCTGGACACTGGTGCTGATGTTACAGTGATTTCTTATTTGCTTTGGCCAAAGGACTGGACTTTAATTACTCCTTTAGATCCTATTACAGGTATCGGAGGGGCCACTGTTTGTCAACGAAGTGAATACATGATCACAGTCAGAGGACCAGCGGGGAAGACAGTGGCCATCTGTCCCTTTGTGGTGCAAAGACCCATCACAGCCTGGGGAAGGGACCTGCTGTCTCAGTGGGGAGCAAGGCTGGAAGTGGATTTTTGTGAAAAGCCATGACAGCATTTATCACTCCAAAATTATCCTGGAAAACTAATAATCCTGTATGGGTGAGTCAATGGCCTCTGGAGGAAGAGAAATTGAGTGCTCTTAAAGAACTGATTAGAGAACAACTACGAAAAGGCCACATTAGAGTGACGAACAGTCCGTGGAATTCACCAGTGTTTGTCATTCGCAAGAAAGCATCTGGTGCCTGGAGGCTGCTTCAAGACCTCAGGAAGATCAATGAGGTAATAGAAGACATGGGACCACTACAACCGGGTCTCCCTTCGCTCTCAATGATCCTGAGAGACTGGCCTCTTGTTATTATTGACTTAAAAGACTGTTTTTTCAATATCCCACTTCATCCAGATGACGCTCCACGGTTTGCTTTTTCTATTGCAAGTATCAACAGACAAGAACCCCTGCAAAGATACCACTGGGTGGTTCTGCCACATGGAATGAAGAACTCTCCTACTATATGTCAATGGTTTGTGGCTCAGGCTTTGGCCCCTGTGCAGCAAAAGCATCCTCGAGCAATGATTTTACATTACATGGACGATTTACTTATTTCAGCTTCGACTCAAAAGGAAGTAAAAGAGGTTTGTGATAATGTTGTTGCAGCAGCTCAGGAAGCAGGACTTGAAATCTCCACTGAAAGAATACTTCACCATGGAAGTATTTAAGGTCGAGAATGACAGAGCATTCCATCAAGCCTCAGAAAATTCAGCTCCAAACTAAGGTCAACACCTTACAAGATCTGCAGCAACTTTTGGGGGAAATCAACTAGATCAGAGTTACTTTAGGGATTACCAATGATGAACTTGCTCTGGTTTTTGACTTGCTTAGAGGGAATTGTGACATCACTTCTCCGAGATCTTTGACACCTGAAGCTCAGAAAGCCCTTGAAAAGGTCACTGAAGCCCTTCAATCTAGACAAGCTCATCAACGTGTGCATTCATTGCCTTATTTTCTTGCAATTTTGGGGGGAAACAAACAGTTATATGGACTGATATTTCAGTGGGACGTTCTGAAAGGGGACCCTTTGTTGATAATAGAATGGGTTTTTTTATCTTCTAGGTCTCCCAAGACAATTTTTACCAAGATGGAAATGTTGGCTCAGATTGTAATTAGAGCCAGGGAAAGGTTAATGGCCATTGCAGGTCGGGATTTTACCATAATCTACTTGCCTTTGAGGAGAGAGTATTTTGATTGGGCATTGCAAAAGTCAGAGGATTTGCAGATTGTGTTGTTAAAGTTTTCGGGTATTTGTTCTATACATTTCCCAAGTCACAAGTTATTGCAAGCAAAATTAAATTTTAGGGAAAAGCCCATTTTAAGTCAAGTGCCTCTGGAAGCTATTAGTGTTTACTGATGGTTCAGGGAGAACCCATAAGTCAGTTATTACGTGGCAAAACGAAAAAACTAAAGACTGGGAGTCAGATATTCAGTCAGTGGAAGGTTCACATCAAGTTGTGGAGTTAGCAGCTGTAGTTAGAACGTTTCAACTTTTTCCAGAGCCTTTTAATTTGATCACAGATTCTGCATATGTAGCAAATATAGTAAAAAGAATAGAGGGATCAATTCTAAAAGATGTCGATAATGATGATTTATATCGATACCTTGCATGTCTTTATACTCTCTTGCAAAATAGAACTAATCCATATTTTGTTTCCCATATTAGGGCTCATTCTTCACTTCCAGGATTTCTGGCAGAAGGGAATGCTAGGGCTGATGAGCTGACAGTGGCTGTTGTTAATACTTTGCCCAACATTTTTGAGCAAGCAAAATTGAGTCATGCCTTCTTTCGCCAAAATGCTCAAGCACTTGTGCGGACCTTTCACCTTTCTAAAGATCAGGCGAAGGCAATTATAAGTGCCTGTCTTGACTGTCAATTGGTGCAACCTCCTGTCTCCACAGGAGCAGTCAATCCACGAGGGTTACACAGCCTTGAATTGTGGCAAACAGATATTACTAAGTACCCATCATTTGGGAAGTTTAAAAACATCCATGTGTCAGTGGACACTTTTTCAGGTGCAGTTTATGCCTCCCTTCATACAGGGGAGACAGCTAACCAGGTGTGTCAACATTTTTTGCAAGCTTTTGCTTCATTGGGTGTGCCTCAGGAGATAAAAACTGACAATGGCCCAGCATATAAGGCCAAAAGATTGTCTGATTTTTTGATGGATTGGGGTGTTCGACATGTTTTAGGTATCGCTCATTCTTCCACGGATCAAGCAATTGTTGAAAGAACGCATCGCTCTTTAAAACTGTCCTAGGGTGATGTTATGGTGTTTGTATCTCCAATCGTGTGTTCTGATTATGTTTGGTATTATGTCCTGTGCTTCCAGGACTGACTCTGAAAGTGAAGCTTTGTTTTGTCTTGTTATCAGCCGGCTCACCTCCCCCATGGTCTATGTTTAGGAGAGGTTTTAGCTCGGCTTGCTTGCTTGCCTGCTTGCTCGCTTCTGCCTCTTTTTCTTTCCTTCGCTTTGCCCTTGCTTTTTGCTTATTAGTTAGTTCAGCTAGGCAGTCCAACTTTTTCCCTGGACTGTTTTCTCTTCCACCCCGTTCCCTCCCTCTCCTGGATACCATCTGAACCTGTTCTGGACGGGGACCTGGGAAACCCCAAGAAACACCGGGAGTCTACACTTTGTCACCTGCAGCAGTCATCCCCAGCACCGGAGACTGATAAATGAGCGACCACTCGCCGGAGAGACTGAACTTGTCATCCCTTCAGAACGGTGAAAGAGGTTTTTGTCAGCTGGTGTTGTCTTTTTCCCTGTGCTGGGGAGTGTCTTGCTTGTTAAATAAACAGGTTTTTTCTCCCACTCTTCTCTGAGGGAATTCTTCCCGAACCCGGTGGTGGGGGGGGAGGAGTCGTGGGGTTTGCTGTCTGGGGGCTCCTTATGGAGGTTTTCCCCCAAATTTGCCCAAAACCAGGACAAATATATATTGGCGCCCATCTCGGGGCTTGAGAAAGTGGGAAAAAAAACCTGTTCTAATAATAATTTGGTTCAAATTATTTTGTGTTGGTATAGAGCAGTTATTGGCTATGTTGTTGGAATTCATGTCTTTTGGGGTGGAGGCCTGCATGGGTTTTTGGTCCCTAGGGTTTTTTGAGGTCTTAATACCTCTGTGGTCCCTAGGTTTATTTGCTTATCCAGAAATAGCTCCGGTATTGTCCCTAACACGTAGTTTCTGTAGCAGAGGGGCATTGACCAAAATATCCATCTGGATGGGCTTGGTTTTAATGGCCTGCAGGAGATTTATAAAGGTGCTGGAGTCTGTTCCAGGAATGTATGGTTCTTGGTTGTGGTTGTGTACTCAGTTTGTTAGAGGAGAAGCAGGGGATGAGGCTTTTCAGCCTTTGTTTTCCTTCTTCTCCTCTGAATTTGTTACATCCTTATTAGAGAATGTTCAGTTTCCCCTAAATGTTAAAGAGACCATCTTTCTGGTGTTTAATATGGTAAGCTTTCTCTATACAGTTTGCAGTTTCTCTAGAATGAGAGCTGAGATTTCTAGAGGGGCTGAGACCCCTGACCCCAGAGTAGAGCCAGGCGTGAGAAATCCTGAGTGGTGTGGGAAATGGGAGGATATGGGCCAAATCTTAAAGGAATTTTCTGACCCTACATCCTGGGATTTTCCATGTGAACAAATTCAGAACCCAGCTGAGGTGGCAAAGTACCTGAAAGAGAAGTGCCATGGTAATTCTAAGGAGAAGAAGATCATTGCAGTGAGCTGGGCCCTGGCATATGCTTACCGTACCCTGCTAGATACTGTAGGGCAGCAGACAGAGGAAGGGGGACAGGCAGATAAATCAGCCACTATCCCAGTCACTCAGGCTGCAGCCAACACCCCAGGCTCGAGGCCAACAACTACACCAGAAAGTGAGCCTAAGCCAGCAGCTAAACCTGTCAGTAAGCCTCAACCAATGGCTGTTGCTACCAGCACGAGAAGTGGAAAGTGCACAGACAAGACTGATCGACCAGTGGATGACGATGATGATGATGATGCAGGAGAAGGACCCTCGACGCCTCCTGACATAAAACCAGGAGTCAAAGCAACTGGTACAAGATCAGAGGCCAATATTGAGTCCCTATCTCTGAAAGACCTTCGTGGCCTGAGAAAGGATTACACCCGACGACCTGATGAATCTATAATTAGTTGGCTAGTCCATCTTTGGGATGCTGCAGGCGAGGCTACAATTCTGGATGGCACTGAAGCCAGGCATTTGGGAACTGTGTCACATGATCCAGTTACTGACCAAGGAATGATGAGGGGGCCTAACCCTCACAGCCTCTGGGCACGGGTCCTGGACAGTGTAGCACAAAGATACCTGTGTGCAGACGATCTTTATATGCAGCAGACCCAGTGGAAGACAATAGAACAAGGGATCCAACGCCTGAGAGAAATGGCAGTGGCAGAGATTATCTTCTCAGATGACATAACAACTAGGAATCCGGACTTGGTACCGTGTACATCTGTGATGTGGCGAAAACTTGTGTGGCTTGGGCCCCATGAATACGCTTCTGCTTTAGCAATAATGAAGCAGGACGAGAGGGATGAGACCGTGCTTGATATGGCGATGAAGCTCCGAGCATATGCAGATGCCGTGCATGGCCCAACACATGCCAGAATTGCAGCTGTGGAAACACGTCTGCAGAAATTAGAAGACAAGATAGAGGAGAATCATAGAAGACTCAGGGAGGAGATTAAAGAGGACCTTCTCCAAATCTCAGCAGTACAAATTAGAGGCCCTGGTATCCAACGCAGACGTTCCCTGATGGGGAGAGGAGGTACACCCCAAGAGCTGAGCTGTGGTTCTTCCTACGTGATTGCGGAGAAAACATGAGGAGATGGGATGGAAAATCTACTGCTGCTCTGGCACAACGGGTGCGTGAATTGAAGGAAGGCAAGACTCAAAGAGGAAGTTCCACCAAAAGGAGAGCAGCTCCAGTTGCCCGTAGCCAAGCTGCCAAGTATGATGATGATGATGATGATATGTCTGATCCCCTTGAAGGAACCTCTAAGACATATGCCCAAGGAAAGAAGGATAAACAGGCTTAGAGGGGCCCTGCCTCTAGCCAGGGAGAGGCGAGGGAAAATCATGTTTTCTGGACTGTGTGGATTCGTTGGCCTGGCACATCGGAACCACAAAAGTATAAAGCTTTGGTTGATACTGGTGCCCAATGCACATTAGTCCCATCAAGATATGTGGGGGCAGAATCTGTTTCTATTGCTGGTGTGACAGGTGGATCACAGGACTTTACCTTGGTGGAAGCTGATGTGAGCTTGACTGGACATGAATGGAAAAAACATCCTATTGTGACTGGCCCAGTGGCCCCATGCATTTTGGGCATAGATTACCTCCGAAGGGGGTGTAAGGCTTTTTCTCGGCCCAAAACAGGGTCTTTCACCCTTCCTCCGGTCTAGCTCAAGTGTTAGGGTGAAATTCCCCTGGGCCCTAGCCACAGAGACGTAGTTAAGATATCAAAAGAGGCTCTTTCCCCTGATAAAGTTACAGGTTTATTTCTCGTGGGTAGTGAGTGAAAAGGGAAGGGAAAAGAGCGGGGGAAGAGAGAGAAAAGAGGGGGAAGGACAGGGTAAAAGCGTGGGGGGGGGAAGAGAACGGGGGAAGAGAAAAAGCGCGGGGGAAGAGAGTGGGGGGAAAAAGAGAAGTGCGGGATAAGAGAGCGAGGTCAGCGGGTCCTGACCTTTTCTAGGGTCTGGAAAGGGGGGGCGGGGAGAAATTGGATCCCAGCCAGCTCTGTGTGGCCAGGAGGGGAGAGGGACCAAGATACAGGGCACAGCAGGGGTCACGGGATGTACCATTTACAATGTATCTAGGAAACGCAACAGGGGGTATTTTAAAGATCCAAAAGGATTCAGGTGGGCATTTGGGATAGCAGCTGTGGTGACAGAGGGCATCCAGCAATTGAACACCTTGTCTGGACTGTCTGAGAATCCAAACACAGTAGGACTTCTGAAGGGAGAAGAGCAAAAGGTACCAATTGCCACTTCCATAGCGCATCGCCGACAATACAGAACAACTCGAGATGCTGTGGTTCCCATCCATAAAATGATCGGTGAGCTGGAGAGCCAAGGGGTGGTCAGCAAAACCCACTCACCCTTCAACAGCCCCATCTGGCCTGTGCGTAAATCTGAAGGAGAATGGAGATTGACCGTAGACTATCGTGCATTGAATGAGGTGACTCCACCACTGAGTGCTGCTGTGCCGGACATGCTGGAACTGCAGTACGAGCTGGAGTCCAAGGCAGCAAAGTGGTACGCCACTATAGATATTGCCAATGCATTTTTCTCCATTCCTCTGGCAGCAGAATGCAGGCCTCAGTTTGCTTTCACATGGAGGGGAGTGCAGTACACCTGGAATCGACTGCCCCAGGGGTGGAAGCACAGTCCTACCATCTGCCATGGACTGATCCAGACTACACTAGAAAAGGGTGAGGCTCCAGAACATTTACAATATATTGATGATATCATTGTGTGGGGGAACACAGCAGCAGAAGTGTTCAAGAAAGGAGAGAGAATCATCCGAATCCTCCTGGAAGCCAGCTTCGCCATCAAGAAGAGTAAAGTTAAGGGACCTGCTCGAGAGATCCAGTTCCTGGGAGTGAAGTGGCAAGATGGACGGCGTCAGATTCCTACTGATGTCATCAACAAAATCACAGCTATGTCCCCACCAACCAACAAGAAGGAGACACAAGCTTTCTTAGGCGCCATAGGTTTTTGGAGGATGCACATTCCTGAGTACAGTCAGATCGTGAGCCCTCTTTACCTGGTTACCCGCAAGAAGAACGATTTCCATTGGGGCCCTGAGCAGCAACAAGCTTTTGCCCAGATAAAGCAGGAAATTGCTCATGCAGTAGCCCTTGGCCCAGTCAGGACGGGGCCAGATGTGAAGAACGTGCTCTACTCTGCAGCCGGGAACCATGGTCTGTCCTGGAGCCTGTGGCAGAAGGTGCCTGGTGAGACTCGAGGCCGACCATTAGGATTTTGGAGTCGGAGCTACAGAGGGTCTGAAGCTAACTACACCCCAACAGAGAAGGAGATCTTGGCCGCCTATGAAGGGGTCCAAGCAGCCTCAGAGGTGGTTGGCACAGAAGCACAACTCCTTCTGGCACCCCGACTACCGGTGCTGGGGTGGATGTTCAGAGGAAAGGTTCCCTCTACCCACCATGCCACCAGCGCTACATGGAGCAAGTGGATTGCCCTCATTACACAGCGCGCCCGGATTGGAAAACTGAAGCGCCCTGGGATTTTGGAAGTAATTACAAATTGGCCTGAAGGTGAAAGTTTTGGTGTCACAGATGAGGAGCAAGAACACGGGCTGAAGAAGCTCCACCATATAACCAACTGCCAGCAGAGGAAACACGCTATGCTCTATTCACCGATGGTTCCTGTCGCATTGTGGGGATGAATCGGAGGTGGAAAGCAGCTGTATGGAGCCCCACACGACGGGTAGCAGAGGCCACTGAAGGAGAGGGTGGATCCAGTCAACTTGCTGAACTCAAAGCGTTTCAACTGGCCTTAGACATTGCAGAAAGAGAGAGGTGGCCAAAGCTTTACCTTTATACCGATTCATGGATGGTAGCCAATGCTCTGTGGGGATGGTTGGAGAGATGGAAAGAGGCTAACTGGCAGCGTAGAGGAAAACCAATTTGGGCTGCCGAAGAGTGGAAAGATATCGCTACCCGGTTAGAGAAACTACCTGTGAAGGTTCACCATGTAGATGCCCATGTTCCCAGAAGTAGGGCTAATGAAGAGCAGCAAAACAATCAGCAGGTAGATCAGGCTGCAAAGATAGGGGTGTCGAAGATAGACCTTGATTGGGAACACAAGGGAGAGTTGTTCCTAGCACGATGGGCCCATGATGCCTCAGGCCACCAGGGTAGAGATTCCACCTATAAGTGGGCACGAGACCGAGGGGTGGATCTAACCATGGACAGTACTTCTCAAGTTATCCATGATTGTGAGACGTGCGCTGCCATCAAGCAAGCCAAGCGGGTGAAGCCCCTCTGGTATGGGGGGCGGTGGTCCAAGTACAAGTATGGGGAGGCCTGGCAGATTGATTACATCACACTGCCCCAGACACGCCAAGGCAAGCGCTACGTGCTCACCATGGTAGAAGCCACCACTGGATGGTTGGAAACCTACCCTGTGTCTCACGCTACAGCCCGTAACACCATCCTGGGCCTTGAAAAGCAGGTCCTTTGGAGGCATGGTACCCCTGAGAGGATTGAGTCAGACAATGGGACTCATTTCAAGAATAGCCTTATCACCACCTGGGCTAGGGAACACGGCATTGAGTGGGTGTACCATATCCCCTACCATGCACCAGCTGCAGGGAAAGTGGAAAGGTACAATGGACTGTTAAAAACCACCTTGAGAGCATTGGGTGGGGGATCTTTCAAAAACTGGGAGCAGCATTTAGCAAAGGCCACTTGGTTAGTTAACACCCGAGGTTCCACCAACGGAGCAGGCCCTGCCCAGTCTGAGTCCCTGAATATAGTAGATGGAGACAAAGTCCCAGAGGCACATATCAGAGGTTTGTTAGGGAAGGCAGTTTGGATCAATTCTGCCCCGAGTACAGACAAACCCATTCGTGGGATTGTCTTTGCTCAAGGACCAGGTTGTACATGGTGGATAATGCAGAGAGATGGAACAACACGATGTGTACCTCAGGGACATCTGATTGTGGGGTGAGGCAGCATGAGACAGAAGGAAATGTGTAACTGTCAAAGGTCTGAGCAAGTGAGATAGAAGGAAATGTGTAAGTGTCGAAGGTTTGAGCAAGTGAGATGGAAGAAAATGTGTCCGAGTAAGTGAAAGATGGAAATTTATACTTGCTGAAGTTTTACATGCTGTTTAGTATGTTCACGATATGGAGATAAGGGGTGGAATGTCCTAGGGTGATGTTATGGTGTTTGTATCTCCAATCGTGTGTTCTGATTATGTTTGGTATTATGTCCTGTGCTTCCAGGACTGACTCTGAAAGTGAAGCTTTGTTTTGTCTTGTTATCAGCCAGCTCACCTCCCCCATGGTCTATGTTTAGGAGAGGTTTTAGCTCGGCTTGCCTGCTTGCTCGCTTCTGCCTCTTTTTCTTTCCTTCGCTTTGCCCTTACTTTTTGCTTATTAGTTAGTTCAGCTAGGCAGTCCAACTTTTTCCCTGGACTGTTTTCTCTTCCACCCCGTTCCCTCCCTCTCCTGGATACCATCTGAACCTGTTCTGGACGGGGACCTGGGAAACCCCAAGAAACACCGGGAGTCTACACTTTGTCACCTGCAGCAGTCATCCCCAGCACCGGAGACTGATAAATGAGCGACCACTCGCCGGAGAGACTGAACTTGTCATCCCTTCAGAACGGTGAAAGAGTTTTTTTTGACAGCTGGTGTTGTTTTTTTTTTTTCCCCTGTGCTGGGGAGTGTCTTGCTTGTTAAATAAACAGGTTTTTTCTCCCACTCTTCTCTGAGGGAATTCTTCCCGAACGCGGTGGTGGGGGGGGAGGAGTCGTGGGGTTTGCTGTCTGGGGGCTCCTTCTGGACGTTTTCCCCCAAATTTGCCCAAAACCAGGACACTACCTAACTTAGATCTTGGTCACGGAAACTACTTCTACTCTTAGCAAAAATCTTAACTTTTTAAAAACATGATTCAGAGCCCTGGGTGCTTCATATACAAACTAAACGGAAAAAACCTTTATATTCCTTCTCAGCAAAAAGACTTCCTATATCTACTTCTTTTGGACAAAAGTGCCTTCTCTTTCAAACTTATTCTCTTGCTCACTTACCTGCATAATGCCTGGTCCCTGTTCTGCATGCTCATTTTCTTCACTTTTACAAGGAATCCTCTCCTTCTTCTTCCTCTGCTTCTTCCATTTCCTGTGCCAAGATCACCTGTTTCTCTGTTAGATTTGTTTCTCCAGCTGATTTTTGACAACTGTCCCTATCTTGTGGCACCGCTCACTCGAGAGAGCTTGATTGTCCTGCTCTGCTCTGGGCTGGGACAGTGCTCTCTTCAAGCCCTGGGGGCAATTTTGGGTGCCACAACGTCAGAAAGACCTCAGGCTATTGGAGAAATGTCCAAAGGAGGGACACAGAGATAGTGAAGAGGCTGGAGGGGAAGCCATACAAAGAGTGGCTGAGGGCATTCGGTTCAGCTGCAGAGAGTACACTGAGCTCACACCTCACTTGGGACCTCTCAGCTCCTCTCAAGGGCAGCACAGGGACAACTTTGCTCTCTGCTCTCTGCGACCAGGGACAGGAGCCAAGGGAATGCCAGGAGCTGTGTCAGGGGACGATTAGGCTGGCTATCAGGGAAAGGCTTTTTTCCTCAGAGGCTGGTCAGGCACTGAATAGGTTCTCCAGGCAATGGGCACAGCCCCAAGGCTGCCAGAGATCCAGGAGCGTTTGGCCAATGCTCTCAGGGATGCAGAGGGTGGGACTGTTGGAGTGTCTGTGCAGGGCCAGGAGTTGGACTTTGACGATCCCTAGGGGTCCCTTCCGACTCAGGAAACTCTTACCATTTCCCCCTCTTTCCTCTCCTAGCCCAATGCTCTCAGCTTACCGTTCCACCGTATGTTCCACTTCTGAAACCTCCGCTACTTCTTTCCAGTTCAAGCACAGTTCTACTGGTTACAATCCAAAGATATACAGATTGAAAAACAACCAAAAAGAAACACCTGTTTGGAATGTCGTGGTCTTATTTGGATCTCGAACTATGAAGTCGATTGTGCCTTGCAAGTTCTAAAAGCAAAACAACAACAAAACACACCCACCACACCGTTTTAACATAGGGATTTGCTTTCTTCTAAGAAATCCATATCCCTTCTCAAAAGGGATATATTTCAGTAAGAGGTCATCTTGAAAAGATCACTTACTATCTAAAGAACCTGGAACACTCAAATCCGTAATGATAAGCCTGTTACCTTGTCGTTTTCTGTTCCAAAGGCAAATGAATTTGCTCAAGTGCCGTTTGTAACAAGGACAGAGTTGAAAGTGTGGCTCTGAGAAATGTTTTGGTTTCCCTCTCCTATCTGTATCAAAAGCACTTTCTTCAATGGCTGAAACAATACTTGATATAGTCTGAATTTTAAAGGTCATGAAAATTTTCTCAAAAGTGAAAAATTAATATAGCCGTCAGGTTTTAAACAAACGGGAATTTTTGTTTTACCTGTTTGAAGATTTCCTTCACACTAAAATGCTGGCTGATGGATACCTAGAAGAAATCAATTCCCACAAAATGCTTCCGGGTACGCCATTACGTCATCCATTACAATTTGCTTCAGTGTCCCGTTCCTGTCCAATTGAAGGTCCCTGTTTAAGAGACTCAAGTACGGAGAGAAATAAAATTAAATTTGACTACAGTGCCTTTAAATCTAAATCGAACTTCCTGATCAAGCTCATTATATCTTTAGGCTAAATGTTGCCATTGATCTGTTTCTACTGAACACAATAACGTCCTGGCTTGTTACAGATTAGTTCATTACAAAGAAAGAAATGCACAGAAGTTAAAATATTTCCAAAGAAGCATTTGACATCCTTCCTTTTGGATGGGGAACCATTCCAACACTGCTTACATATGAGGTCAAATTATTGTCTTCCATGTTAGTTCTGCTCTGTGCTCAGCGGAGCCTTTCTGTTTTATTTTCCTTTGACTTGGACATAAAGCTGAGTCTTGATTCAAGGAAAATCAATATTCACACTTGTTTTCATTTACACGGACATTGGCTTGGTCTCTTAAACAAAGAGAATGATGGGGAATTTATGTAGGTGTTCAGATAGGTAACATTCTCTTTCCGCAACCTGGCATTGTATTTTCACTTGGTCTGTTACCTCTGGCTTTGTTTTGACGGCTCAAATTATTAGGAAGAGTATCAAACCTCCAGCTCTAACCACAGTCCCAGTGCGAGGTGTGTGAAGGCATGTGCATCTGCCCCTCAGGTCCATACTGCTCTTCTAATATGCCTCTGATGGATCATGTAGGAAAGACCTCCTGTGTGTGAAAAGTGCTGCTTCCTCTATGGCTTCAGAGCTGCTGCTAAGATGTTCAGGAAGGAGAGCGGTATTGTACCAATTTTTAGATGGCTTTTAAAGTTGCAAGTGCTTGGCTATCTTAAACGTCTGAGTTCCTAGAACTTTGAATGAGATCAAATCTATGAGTGAAGAGATGATGGTGCAGACCAACTTCTGATTCCGGTGATCCAAGAATCTGCGCTACTACTTTTACCTTCTGAATAAGGCATGGATGTGATGGTATGAACAGTAATACTGATGTGCTATGGTTTTTGAATGATAGCAGTCTTCCTTTGTCTCATTCCTAAACCGTGGGCATTATTTGCCTTAACCTTGTTCACTAGGGACATTATTCTATATTCTTAGATGAAGTGAAAAGCACTCTTTTTCCATACCTTCACACAACAGCATTAAAACAAGGCCTAAGTAGTACAACCAATGTTCAAAGATGCTCTTCCTTTTAATTTGACGATACAAAATTCATGCCTTGTTGTCATTTGATCTCAAGAAGAAAGGGTGTTCTCCAAATAATCCTTCAGCTCATCCTCACAGCTCACCGTTTTCCTTTTTTCTAAAATTGTATCCAGATCACTTTCATCATCTAAGGCCCCATAAAAAAGCTAGTAAAAATGGTTTCGTAGCTACTAAAATCTCCCCAAATATTTAGGATTCAAGGAAGTTAATTATGCACATATATTCTACACCCAGAAGAGAAGGCTACCTCAGCAAAACTCATCGCCTATGAAAATCTTCCTAGATAATGAACACCTCTGACACTGCCACCCCAAGTTGCTTGTTGAAACAATGAGACCCTCACATCCAATCAGACTCTAGACCTGCACAAGATCTCATAATAGCAACTTGCAGCCACTTTCTACAGAAAGCAGCAGTGATCTCTATCACTGTTGCCATACCAAGAATAAGACAGGACTGTCCATTCAGCGTGAATCAAGCAGTTAGCAAAAATGCACCTGATAGAATGAAACTGAAGAGTAGAAATTCCCATCTAAAAGTCAAAGATTACATTTTTAATTTTATAGCAGGTATTTGGAATTTCAGAGGGCTCTTTGCATTAAGAAGTCCTGTCTTTATAGCACACCCTTGATTTTATGTTTCTACCTGTATGATGGCCATTTAGCCGTCTCCTTAAAATCACTCCAAAGAAAAACATTCAAGTGAACAAGTTCTTTCTAAACTGCTGGAAGGTGAAATGAATGAGTAAGAGGATATGTAACATGATAAAAGGCTGCCTGGAATTTTACGACGGGTATCCAACATGGCGTCTTCGATCTGGAGAGTAAAAAAAATCAGTCTCCAAGTAAACTGCTAAGAATGCGGATTATCAAATCTTCCATTTATTCTGGCACCATAAAGCACCAAATCGCATTCTATGATTTATCCCTTTAGAAACAACTGCCCGACTTTTTTTTTGTATCGAAAAGATTGGAAGACATTTGGGAAATCATTTCCAGCTATTCCTAAAGTCTGATCTTAAGCAGACTGGGCCATCCGTCATTCATCGCTATCATATGCATTTCAGATAGAAATGATCATAAAAATACAATCTATTTATATTACAAATACTAAACACAAGAATTATGAACACTTCCACGTGAAACTCTTCCACACCAAACGGTTTCTTTGGAGTGTTTTGTCACACTATGGACCTCCTTCTAAGGTGATATCAATAGCCTACCACGCAGTAGGCATTGCAGGTGGGAGCACAGGAAGGACAGACTAATCCCAAGGAGTGATGAAAATATATGTCATCAAATAAAAGAAACGTACATCTGTTGTGTTGCCTTCTTTAATGTTAATATTCCTTCTGTGTTGATGGTTGGTCCCAGTTTCATTCCCCTAAGTTAAGTAAATAATGGTTTTTCCCATTCCCGCCTTTGCCCTAATCAGTCATCCTAACCTCCTCCACTTTATCTGGAACCTTCCCTGTCCCTCACCCTAAACCCTGCCCCACTGGATGTCAATCCTTTGTAGCCCCTCCCTTTGTTCTAGAATATTCTGTGTCAAGCATTCCCTTTGGTATTCATGATTGGTTATATTGTATGTATCTCCACCCTCGGTTTACCTTATTGGCTCAATGTACCTCTTTCCCCGCCTTCTGTACCTGCCCCCGTTTACCGTTATTGGACAGAGTTTTGTGCCCTCCCCTTGCTCCTCCCCCGTACTTAAGCCTGTGTAGAACCCCTCAAACTGCTTTTTGCGGTTCCCTCTCCCAACCTCCTGACCTGTTGCCTCTTCCTTCAATAATTCCCTTCCCCCAGAACCGTAAAAGGTCTCTCCTGCGCCTCTTTGTCCCTCCCTGATGACTCGCCCAGGCGTAGCTGTAGCTAGGCCTCTTCTGCGGCTCCCGGAGTGGTGCCGGGGACGGGCCACTCACCAACGCAGGCTTCCCGGAGCTAGCGGGTAGCCCAGGTGAGGTGGGCAGTGGGTGGAAGAAACGTCATACATCCACGTACTCCACTAGTTCTTCAAACCTACATTTTAGTTTCTCAGTCATCTGAAGCATGTTGGAGTGCACAACTTCAGCATCTTCTGCTGTGCAAATGTTCATATCCAACAGGGTCATCGGAAGGAAAAGAAGAACAAATTATTGACATGCACAGAAGAAATACCGATTTCATGTAGGACAGCACTCCCTTCATTACCGACATTTGTTAGGGCTTTTTCACATTTCAAGTACAAATACCAACTACTGCTGTGAAACCAAACGGATGGCTTACTCTTTGAACAGAGTAAGGCGGAGGTTAAAAAGGAATTCCACTTGTTATCTCAATGTTTGGTGCATCCTCAGACGCATTTTACTCGAAAGACACATTGGACCACGGCTATCACAGCCAAAAGCTGTGGCACTCAACTTGCACATCTGTCCTTTCTCCTGACATTTGCCCTCGACCAGCTCATACTGGATGCTCATTTTCTCCACGCACTCCATATTACGACATTCTGAATGCTATGGAACAGACCACAGTCAAAATTCCCATCTTTCATAGTGCAGTGTGACATGGAAACATGACAGAGGCCATGTGCTGAATCTCAGCACACCGAACAGATCCCAGCAGTGCCTACAGACCTTTGCCTACAGACACCAGACACTACCAGCCAAAGAAATCAAGACATTTTCATACACAGCTCTTTATCATTATGCTTCAAAGTAGCAAGGTACTTACAATCGCTACCAACTTCTTTGCTGCCATACAGGCTACAAACATCCCAACAGGATGTGCTCTGGAGCAAGAGAAGGCAGACACAGAGAGGGAAGGCATGCTGCAAGGACACAGAGAAAGGAAGTATCTCCAATACTTCCCCTCTTCTTCTCATACTTCCCCTCTTCTTCTCCAAGAGTTAAAAAGGAGTATTTTTGTATGATTGAGAAGGGATCCATGTCAAAATTAACTTTTGATTTCCCCCAGATTCATTCTAACCTAGCCAGTTCCTGCTAGATCTCACCATGCACAGGTGTTTGTACTGGCCAATGGAAAGCCATGCCACAGGCAGCTTCTTTGGCTCTTACTGCCACCTCCAAGCAACTGAGAAGGTATGTGGGAACACACGGAACAAAGAATAGAGCAAGCATGCACTCTCAAAGCAACTGTCTGCCTCATTGTTGCCAGGGAGGAAAGAAAATATTGCTTGAATTCCAGACTGTTCTTAGGATGTCCCGACGTACCTGGACTTTTGTTTCAATTCTCCAGAGTTCTGCACCATTCGCTTCCATCAGATTTGGCACGTGTTGGAGGCAACAAGGTGCTATCAAAGTAGGAAACAAGAGTCAGGTATCCTAAAATACAAACCAGTCAGTACTTCAAATATAAAATTATGAATCCGAATATCCATACTACTGGGCTTTCTTTTATTTACAGCCATCTTGGCAATGAAAATAAACCTGAGATTGTTGTTGTTCAAGGCCAACTGTTTACTGCCCGATAAGGAAATAACTGTCATCTACCTTGTTGCTACATCCACGGTAGAAAACCTCCCTGTAAAGATCGTAATGCATTGCACCCACACCAATGTGTCTTGTGATCAGGATGGATATTCAAACGTAGCAACGTTAGATTTCTATCCAGACTCCTCTCTTAATTTATTACGCAAATAAAATCCCACACCATGGAGAAAAAATGCCTTGACAAAAGCACCAACTTCTAGCTCTCCACCCATCTTTGCCCATTTCTACTACGTTTCAAGATTTACTTCTGCATTCCTCCATTTTTAGAGTTTGATGGCCATCTATTAAGCGTAGCTGGGGCACTGAAAATCAAGAATGCATTTTTTCCATTCAAAAGAACTGTACAGAAATAGATGTAGTCCCTGCCTTACCGCTGCATTTAGCAATCACACAATGACAGGAAGCAAAGTGCATTTTGTAGCCAAGTCCTTCATTAACTCCAGCAACAATTGTTTTCCTTTATGCTATACCCTCTTTTGCCATACCCAATATATTGCAAAACCTTCAGTCTCTGTTCACTGAGTACCATCTGCTCCTTTATCAACTTTTGCATTTCCATATTCACAGTTGGGGGATTCTGTAATTCTTCACTTGCCATAAATTCTCTGCAGGATGGAAAGTAGATATGTAGAATGGAATCACATGATATATGTCATATCATACGTGATATCAAGTAAAAAAAAAAATGATCAAGTATTACTTTGATAGAAACCAAAAGTGAACACTAGCCACTTTGTGTTGCTCATTGTCCAAAAGAAGACTGCCAAATTTTTGACCTGAAACTCTGAACTACACACTTCTTTTGCATGAGCTTCCAGTCCTTGATTCTCCCTTGCCATTTCAGTTGATGCCATTTTTCTTTCTCAAGCTCTGATTTCATTCGATTCAAGAGTAGCTTGGCAGTTGCCCTCTCATTATCCAGCAGTGCTCTCTTTACATTCTGTGTATTAAAAAATAAAACCAGAAGTAGAAGCAGCATACGACATGCAAAAACAAACAAAAAATTGTCTCTTCTACAGAAAATGAGGCGAGAAAAGAACACAAATGATAACCAATACCCTGCCAAGTAGAAATTTCTTCTATATTTCAGTGATTGATAGGCAGAAAAAATGAATTTCATTTGGGGAAAGGAAGACATTCTAGGAATATTCAGACTGCTATCTTGCCCCAGGTAAAACATTTACCATGGCCTTAGCGTTAATGAGCTTGTGAACATCAGCTGCCAAGAGGAAGGACATTTCCTCCAGTTTCACAGAATACTTGGTCAGTACATCTGCTATCTGTGCAATCAAAGAATACAGAAAAGCAACAACAATGAAAAGGAGAACTCAAATATCAATTTCCCAAGTTAAAATCTACATGAACAAGACAATTTTTCCATTCAAGTGAATTCGATTTAATTAATTCATTAACTACATAAGTATCATTCTCACATTCAAGAACAGAATTCAAAGAATCAACGTTGCTTCTTCTGAGACATTGAAGCCTCAGTAGATCCCAACTTCAAATCTATTAGGACGGCATGAAAGCAATACCTGCTACATTTAGTACATGTAGACGACAAAGACATCTAGAACAGCTCTAAAAGATGAACAAACCCATGAACTTTGAAGGAGACGCTAGCAAGAAATGTGGAAATAGGCTTTATCTGCCCAGTGCTTTTCCCAAAAGCTTGGGCACTCCTTGGCGTCAGTGAGAGTCTCTGTCTCATTATTCAGCAGCTGCCTTAGGGTAAAAAAGGATGCATGCAATCACTTCATTCCTGTTCATGACATAAACTTACTGCATCATCATGGAAGCCATTTGCTTGGAAATATAGACTAAAAATAGGTGTCAGACTGGGTACATATCTAGATTGCTATGAGCAAAACCAATTTCTTTTTAACAGGAAAGCCATACAATATGCCTTCCATGGCAAATATTAGTCTACTAGCCCTGCACTTCAACGGGCAGCGAGCAGTTCATTACACCAAATTTACGTTTGGCAAGGAGACAGTCTATTTATTACAAGCCCCTAGTTCTAGAAGCAAGAATTCAGGAGTTGCTCATTCCCAACGAAAATCTGTCCATTTCAGACCTTTGGGGTTTTATGCTTCTGTTCTTTACCTGTCTTGAGTGTGGCTTTCTTGTGAAGTCACTGATGGGTATTTTTCCAACACATTTCTGCTGATTACACGGTAATTGCATGGCATCAGCAGTCATCTCTGAATGTCTCTTTAAAGTATGCTTTTTACTCTTCTTAGAGGACCTTGTCTTCTTCTTTCCTTCACCCAAAAGGTGGGCTAAGTGAGCCTTCAAAGAACCATTATCTCAACAATTAGAATTCTTTCAAACCTAATGAATGGAGAACAGCAAAAAAAAAAAATTAAAAAAACTAGTAGGTGAAAGACAGCAGAAGAGAAAGGTAAAATAATGAATCCTACATGCCACATGCATAACTCTCTTCATTCGAGGCTATTTTCAAAATGAGTAAACAAAAAGAAATCATCTTTTCCTCAGAGAGGAAAAGTGGAGTAAGTGGATTGTGTTGCCTTGCTTACAGTTACCAGAAAAGTCAACAGCAGAGTTGAAAACTCCTGAAGCTGGCTAACTACACCTCTAAATGTTTTACTACTGTGTTATGATTCTGTCTTCAGTTAATAGAACCTGATATACAACAAAGAGATGGGAGCACATGGAGATGCATTGGAGAGCCTACGCTGGAGGTAACACATTCATTTTTTACTCAAACAAATCCAAATTAGAAATGCTGAAAATGACCTGGGGTCATTTCAACAGCCAGCAAACTGACTAACACAACCAACCTTTGGCTTTTATTCAAGCCTTTGCTTGTTTTACCTGGGCCTTGAAGATCTGTCTGCAGCCTTCCTCTCTGCAAATATATCACAGTCGTCCTATTGAGAAGCCATGGCTCATCACAGCTGCTTGGCCAGGCCTGCTTCCAGAAGAACTGGCAACTACAAGCTGGGAGCCAAGAGATACAACACTTCACTTGGAAAAGGGCCTTCCATGAATCCTAGAATCCCAGAAGGGTTTGGACTGGAATCGACCTTAGAGATGATAGATTATCTTCTTCCCACATCCTGACATGGGCAGGGACACTTTTCCACTAGTCCAGGTTGCTCCATGTCCGCTCCAGCCTGGCCCTGGACACTTCCTTCCATGGGGCTCCCACACAGCCTCTTTGAGCAACATGTGCCAGGCCTCAGCACCCACACAAGGAAGAATTCCTTTCCAATATCCCATCTACCCCAGCCCTCTGGCAGTTTGAAGCTATTCCCCCTTGTCCTGCTTGTCCAGACCCTTTTCCAAAGTCCCTCCCCAGCTATCTTGGAGCCCCAGCAGGCACTGCAAGGGGCTTGAAGGCCGCCCTGGAGCCTTCTGTTCACCAGATTGGACACCCACAGCTCTCCCAGTCTGTCCTAGAGCAGAGGAGCTCCAGCTTTCAAAGCATCTTAGCAGCCTCCTCCCCGTGAAACTCGTTGCCACCGCTGGCCTTCGGGGCCCTACGGATATCGCTTCTGGTGTCGCTTGGGGTCACTCCCTGCTCTCTCCCCGCCCCCAATGGGCCCCTCAGGCGATGCTGCTCAGATGCCACTCCGGCCGCTGTCAGACCAACTGCACTTGGAGCCAAGGCAACAGGGCGTGCTTGCCCGCAGAACTGAGGACAAGATGTTGGGCAGAGCTGACGCTGAGCGCTGGAGTTCAGCTCTGTCCCGAAGGCAGAAGGCAAAGAACGAAGCCGCTTGCGAGCGCAGTGCAGCGAAGAGCACACAAGCAGACAAAGAGTTCCTTCAGAATCGCTTTCACTTCTCAGGGCTCTTGCTGCTTGGGAAACTAGAACACAGCCGTTGCATGCCAGGGCAAAAGCTGGGCCAGTGCCCTTCCTCACACCTTCCCTGTGGTGTACTCCATTGTTGGGGGTTGAATGCTTCCCTTTTCTTTCTCTGGAATTTCCTCCCTTGTTATGCTAAGTGGATGCATCTTAAGGTAATGTTCTCTAGCAGGGAGGTGAGTAGAGGGAGGGGGGGTGAAACCGGAAAAAGGGAAGTCGGGACTGGGTCGGGAGCGGGCTGGAAAACTCACTCCTTTGGCTCGTGGAGGGAGAGGACGCCCCGTGCTCGGATCTAACAACTCCCCTGCCACCCCAGCGCTGAGATCCATGCTCCCTGCCTTTGGACATCGCTCTGCTGCTCTCCCACCTCACCCTACTACCTCCGGACACTCTGCCGGGCACCACGACCGACACCGTGAGGGGGGAGTCAGTTTCCCCATCCCTCTCACCCCTGGAGCACTGCCGCCATCACTCCAGCCATCTTCGACTGCGTGGGACCTGTCCTGCCCACAACACCGGTAACTGAGCGCAGGGAGACGGCCTGAGGCCAAAAGGGACTGGAGCTGAGCTATACTGTTCTGTTCTGTTGTCAATTTTTATAGCTGTTGTTGTTTTCTGCCTTGTTAGATAACAGTAAAGAACTGTTATTCTTATCCCCACATCTCCTGCCTGAAGGCCTCCGATTTGGACCTAAAATAATTAAAAGGGACAGGGTTGCATTCTGCATTTTAGGAAGGGGGCTCTTGCCTTTCCTTAGACCATACCTGTCTTTCAAACCAAGACAGGGACTCATTGCAAAAAGGATCAGGGAGATGCCTAGGAAGAGTCTCAGGTGAATCCAGGAGACTATAGTGGAGGACTATTCAGTTTTCCAATCACTTTCCTTAAAAAACTCTACAAAACTGTAATAAAAAAACAAACAAAACAAACAAACAAACAAAAAAAACCAGGCCAAACAAACACACAAAAAAACCCTACCAAGAATCCCCAAAGAGAAAAAAAAAGCCCCAAAAAATGCCCGCAAAAAAACCAACGAAAACTGAAAAAAAAACAAAAAAAAAACAAAAAAAGAAACAGAAAGTCACATTTCTAAAGGTCCTGTCCCAGCCTCTTCTCGCAGCAGGGAGGACATCCTGAAGTGGAGCCGGTTGGAAGAATGCGGGACAGGGCAGCACCCGGGGCATTGTCACAGGACGGCCCTGTGGCTGCCCCATTGCCAAAACCTGGACACATAAATCAAAAACAGGTATGCACATGTGCTTAGACGCAGCAAAAATATATTTGTCTGAAAAGAACACTGGTCCATTTATATCACTGGAAAGAGCATAACGCCTCATCTCAGCTTTCTTTTCAGTCATTACAAATGTTTCAAAAATATAGGAGTGCAGAAAATGGAAATATCCAAGAGCAACATGAGGACCAATAACAAAGATTCCATTTTTGAAACTGCATTGGGAATCCTCTGCAGAAATTGACTCAAAGCTCTAAGATTTACAAAAAAGACCAAGAGTATTGGAGTCAATACAGCACAGTGTCTGGAGGCTTCAGCTGGTTGCCTTGATTTCTCAAATATGATGGATGAAGCACCTTAGCAACTACAGCTGCCAGTTCTCTCAGGGCCCTGACATGCCTCTGGGTGGGTCCCCTGGTCCTGAATGCTCAGGTTCCTCAAGTGGTCTGAAAGCTGACCTGCTACTATGGCTTAGAATCAAGCCCACCATTCCAATAACCCGAGAGATGTGGAAATAGTGACTGGCAGTAAAAATTGAGACCAACACATGTTGAGTACCTCAGCCTTCTCCTTGCCTGTTGTCACTAGTCCTGTCTGACTTATGGGGGTGGGGGAGAATCGGGGAGGTGTGATAGGTTTCTTTTCATCTTCCTTTTCCCACTGAAATACCCGTAGGTGCCTTTATTATTCTTATTTTTGGCATGCTTTTCCAAATTCAGCTTCAGCTGAGCCTTAGCTGTATAGATCCCGTCCTCACACACTCATGTGTTACCACTCTATTTTTCCCATGATTTGTCTCACTGTGTATTGTCTGCATATTACCTGCCTGCATAACATCTATTAATTTTCAATAACCTTCGGGCTTTAACTTGTTTTCAAAATCAACCTTTTCGAACGTTTTCACCTCAGAAAATAACCTGGGAAATGGAAAATCCCCAAAATTCTCCCCGAAGTCCCCCCTGGGATTCCCAGCACTCACCTGGCAACTCCCAGAATTCCACAAATTCAACCCTAAATACACGGGGGACCACCAAATCCCTGGGCTTCAGCCCAAAATCCCACCTGCAACCCCCAAAGTCCCTCAAATCACCCCCAAGACCCAGTCCTTCCAACACCTCCCAAATTCACCCCAAAATGTCTCCAATCCCCCTCAAAACAAACCCAGATACCTCCAAATCCACCAAATTCACTCAAACACCCATCTGGGACTCCCAAAAATCACCAAAATTCCCCGGAATACCCACCTGCATGCCCCCAAATTCATCCCAAATGAATCTGGTTCTTCGGAGGAAAACTGCACCTTCTACAGGAGCACTGCTTCAACTGAACCACATCTGTCATCCAGGAGAACTGCAGCCACCATTTATACGGAATGCTACCAACACCCTGACTGACAGGGTGTCAGGTTGTATTTCTGCCTTTGTTGGTGTTTTTTTCTTTTATATTATTGCATGTATTTTATTTCTTCTCTTTTCTCCTATTAAACTCTATTACTGACTTGGAGTCTTGCACTGGTTTTACTTTCAAACCAACACAACCCCAAACCTCGCTACCCGGGATCGCCCAAAATTCCACAAATTCTCCCCCAAAATCAACCTGGGACCCCTCAAACTCACCTGGATCTCCCCAACCCCCCCCCCCCCCCCCCAATTCACCAGGGAACCCCAAATCCCCAGCATTCAACCCAAAATTCACCGGGGACCCCAGAAACCTCCAAATTCGCTCCAAAATGATTGGCAATTTTACACACTCCATTCACCCACAAAAGGATCTAGAGCCCTGTGCGCTTCGTATACAAACTAAACGGAAAAAAACTTTCTATTCATTCTCAGCAAAAATACTTCCTATATCTACTTCTTTTGGACAAAAGTGCCTTCTCTTTCAAACTTATTCTCTTGCTCACGTACCTGCATAATGCTTAGTCCCTGTTCTGCATGCACATTTTCTTCACTTTTACAAGGAATCCTCTCCTCATCTACTTCTTCCTCTGCTTCTTCCATTTCCTGCGCCAAGATCACCTGTTTCTCTGTTAGATTTGTTTCTCCAGCTGATTTTTGACAACTGTCCCTATCTTGTGGCACCTCTCGCTCGAGAGAGGTGATTGTCCTGCTCTGGTCTGGGCTGGGACAGTGCTCTCTTTAAGCCCTGGGGGCAATTTTGGATGCCACAACGTCAGAAAGACCTCAGGCTATTGGAGAAATGTCCAAAGGAGGGACACAGAGACCGTGAAGGGGCTGGAGGGGAAGCCATACAAAGAGTGGCTGAAGGCATTTGGTTCAGCTGCAGAGAGTACACTGAGCTCACACCTCACTTGGGACCTCTCAGCTCCTCTCAAGGGCAGCACAGGGACAACTTTGCTCTCTGCTCTCTGCGACCAGGGACAGGAGCCAAGGGAATGCCAGGAGCTGTGTCAGGGGACGATTAGGCTGGCTATCAGGGAAAGGCTTTTTTCCTCAGAGGCTGGTCAGGCACTGAATAGGTTCTCCAGGCAATGGGCACAGCCCCAAGGCTGCCAGAGATCCAGGAGCGTTTGGCCAATGCTCTCAGGGATGCAGAGGGTGGGACTGTTGGAGTGTCTGTGCAGGGCCAGGAGTTGGACTTTGACGATCCCTAGGGGTCCCTTCCGACTCAGGAAACTCTTACCATTTCCCCCTCTTTCCTCTCCTAGCACAATGCTCTCAGCTTACCGTTCCACCGTATGTTCCACTTCTGAAACCTCCGCTACTTCTTTCCAGTTCAAGCACAGTTCTACTGGTTACAATCCAAAGATATACAGATTGAAAAACAACCAAAAAGAAACACCTGTTTGGAATGTCGTGGTCTTATTTGGATCTCGAACTATGAAGTCGATTGTGCCTTGCAAGTTCTAAAAGCAAAACAACAACAAAACACACCCACCACACCGTTTTAACATAGGGATTTGCTTTCTTCTAAGAAATCCATATCCCTTCTCAAAAGGGATATATTTCAGTAAGAGGTCATCTTGAAAAGATCACTTACTATCTAAAGAACCTGGAACACTCAAATCCGTAATGATAAGCCTGTTACCTTGTCGTTTTCTGTTCCAAAGGCAAATGAATTTGCTCAAGTGCCGTTTGTAACAAGGACAGAGTTGAAAGTGTGGCTCTGAGAAATGTTTTGGTTTCCCTCTCCTATCTGTATCAAAAGCACTTTCTTCAATGGCTGAAACAATACTTGATATAGTCTGAATTTTAAAGGTCATGAAAATTTTCTCAAAAGTGAAAAATTAATATAGCCGTCAGGTTTTAAACAAACGGGAATTTTTGTTTTACCTGTTTGAAGATTTCCTTCACACTAAAATGCTGGCTGATGGATACCTAGAAGAAATCAATTCCCACAAAATGCTTCCGGGTACACCATTACGTCATCCATTACAATTTGCTTCAGTGTCCCGTTCCTGTCCAATTGAAGGTCCCTGTTTAAGAGACTCAAGTACGGAGAGAAATAAAATTAAATTTGACTACAGTGCCTTTAAATCTAAATCGAACTTCCTGATCAAGCTCATTATATCTTTAGGCTAAATGTTGCCATTGATCTGTTTCTACTGAACACAATAACGTCCTGGCTTGTTACAGATTAGTTCATTACAAAGAAAGAAATGCACAGAAGTTAAAATATTTCCAAAGAAGCATTTGACATCCTTCCTTTTGGATGGGGAACCATTCCAACACTGCTTACATAAGAGGTCAAATTACTGTCTTCCATGTTAGTTCTGCACTGTGCTCAGCGGAGCCTTTCTGGTTTATTTGCCTTTGACTTGGACATAAAGCTGAGTCTTGATTCAAGAAAAATCAATATTCACACTTGTTTTCATTTACACGGACATTGGCTTGGTCTCTTAAACAAAGAGAATGATGGGGAATTTATGTAGGTGTTCAGATAGGTAACATTCTCTTTCCGCAACCTGGCATTGCATTTTCACTTGGTCTGTTACCTCTGGCTTTGTTTTAACGGCTCAAATTATTAGGAAGAGTATCAAACCTCCAGCTCTAACCATAGTCCCAGTGCGAGGTGTGTGAAGGTATGTGCATCTGCCCCTCAGGTCCATACTGCTCTTCTAATGTGCCCCTGATCGAGCAGGTAGGAAAGACTGTTGCATTTCCTAGATGCATTGTAAATGGTACATTCCATGACCCCTGCTATGCCCTGTAGCTTGGTCCCTCTCCCCTCCTGGCCATACAGGGCTGGCTGGGATCCAGTTTCTCACCCCCACCCTTTGCAGGCCCTAGAAAAGATCTGTGCCCCCTGACCTCTGTCTCTTTTTCCCACTTTTTCTCTTGCTCCCTCTTTTCCTCGCTACTCACGAGAAATAAACCCTCTCAATTCATCAGGGAAAAGAGCCTCTTTTGTTATCTCATTTACGTCCATGAGGCAAGGGCCCCGGGAGCCATCACCCTAACACCTGAGCTAGACCGGAGGTAAGGCGAAGAACCCCATTTTAGGGCCGAGAAAAAGCCTCTGTTGGCTCCCTACGTGAATGGTCTCTACAGAGCACCCCACATTCGGCTGTGACTCCTATTTTCAGGATTCAAGAAGCCTTGGAGCTGATCAACTAACTTAAATTTCTTTTAGCTGCATTTTGTGCATTTCGAAGACTTTTAAGCACAAACCGGGAGCCTGTCAGAAGCCCAGGCAGGTCGGTTCTGGAGGTAGACCCACTACCGTTACTCAGATACCTCTGCCTGCAAGAAAAAAAAAGGTGAGTGGAAGCCTCCTTTCGAGGCGGGTGAGCTCCTGGAGCTCCGCATGGGGGTCTCACTGCTGGCATTTGGCTGGCATGGCGCGGCTCTCAAGGAGAGACACGGCGTGGGCGTGTGCGTGGCCTGCGCGACGGCTCGGTGTGCCCGCGACCACGTGGTGTGCTGTGCGGACTGGTGGGGGCTGGACGCAGTCACCCAGGCGCGGCAGCAGGCAGGAAGCTTTGATCGGTTTCAAAGAGGTGGCACGGAGGTTTTTTTGCGTTTTTTTGCGGTTTTTGTGGGTTTTTGCTGCGGGGTCGGTCTTTATAGCGGCGCAGGCTAAATTAACGTAATTAACGTCGGGTCGGAATCCAGTAAAGCCTGAAAACCGTAGTGTACCTGGCACGGTTTAACAACTAACTCTCCTCCTGTGTTTTCAATAGTAGTGGGGTAGATATAGTGAAAATTGCTAAACATCATGGGCTTACAGCAATCTGCCTTACAAAAGAGTATAAGAAACCAACTCAGGGAGATATTAAGTTCAGGAAATGTTTTAATATCTAAGAAAAAGTTAGCCTGTTTTGCCAGCTGGCTGTTGAAAAATCTGACCTTGAATTGCAAAATATAAATTCGATTTCATTTTGGGATAAAATAGGGGATTTATTAACTTTAAAAGTGGAAAATGGAGATAAAACAGCTTCTGTATTCCTCCTGAATTTTTTACAAATTCGGAAACTTTTAATTCAGACAGACAACAACAGAGAGCAGCAGCAAAACGGTTCAGACTCACCTTCCCTTTCCCCAAAACCCTATAACCCGGACCTGGAGGGGACCCACGGGACTCCCTGGGGGGTGCAGGACTCCCAGCACTGCTGTGGCTGCTCTGAGTCCCTGGGTCCTCCCCGGTATCCCGGTTCTGATAATTTTTCGAAAATTGTCAGCACTCCTTCCTTGTTCCCTTCCCCTCTGGGCAACGGCCACGTGGCTACGCCTGAAGGTGTAGGAGTCCCAGATAGCTCCGGCAATGCGATACAGCCCGTAGGGGGGGTCCCATATGGTGGCAGCCACGTGTCTCCTCCTTCATCCCGCAACCCCCTTCACCCTCCGGTCCCTGCCCCTAAGCCTGTCCCCTCCCATAACCCATCCCCGCCCTCGGCTCCACTGCCCCCTCCCCCCTCCAAGACCCAGCCCTATACGGCACCCAGCGACAACGCCCACAGGTGTTGCAACCCTGGATCCCAGCACCCCTCCCCCGCTACGGTTTCACATTCCTTCCCTCCAAGCTGCTGCGGGGTGGGGGAGGGCAGTGGAGCCCCTGCTGAGTTCAGTGCCGGTGGGGTGGGGCGGGATCAGCTCACAGCCCCTGCGGAACGGATGGTGTCCCCGTGGTGGGGGGGGGGGGGGGTAGGCAGCCTCCCAGTCAGGGTGGGGGGGGGATGTCCAGCCTTGAAAGTCAACACCAGGAAAAGAGTATATACCATCAGTTGCTCCTATAGTTTATCTTGGTAAGAGGAATGGTAGAAGTTATCAACCTTTGTCCTATCAAGATAAAAAAGGAAATTTGTAAAGTACAGAGAGAATTTAGTAGAAATAGTGAAATCTTTAAAGGCATGATGAGAGCCACCTTTAACTCAAACAAACTGGTTCCATATGATATCAAAGATCTTTTCCGATGTCTGTTAACTCCTTCAGAATATGATCTATGGGAGAGCCTGTGGAAAAGATCTTTGAAAGTGCTTTTACTAGAGCTTTTAAAAAGCTCAGATGATGCAAAAGATGCTGATAATAAGTGAGAAAAAATGAATATGTCTGCACCAAAATCTGAATTATGAACTTTATTGCATTCTGTCTTTCATGGAATCATACAAAAGTCTGTGATTAAAGATCATCCAGTCCAACTTCCTTGCCAGGTAGATCTTACAGTCGATCAAATTGCTCTAGACTAGCCAAACTGATAAGGAGCACTCTCAATGATGGGGCATCCACAACTTCTCTGGAACAACCGTTTGAGTGTCTCACCAGCTTCATTGTAGAAAAGTTTTTCCTTTTAGCCAGTCTAAACCTAGTCTCAGTTTGAAAGCATGGCTCCTTGTCCTGTCTTTGCAAACCTTCCTAAAAAGTCTTTCTCCATTTGTCTTATACCCTCTTTAAATATTCAATGGCCACCATACTGTCTGTCCAGAAACCTATCTTCTCCAGGCTAAAAGATCCTACTTTTCACAAGAACCAGATCATAAACTGAGATGGAAGACATCTCAGGAGATCACATCATCCAACAGCTCAGCATAAGAATAGCTCTGAAGTCAGATCAACTAGCTTAGGGCTGTGTCTGAATTTTGAAAATTACCAGGAATTGAAATGCTTCAAGGAAGAGAACTCTGGGTGGCTCCAGAAACAGCCTGAGAAACTCGAGCAAACTCGAAACCTCAGAAACTACCACTGCTTTCTCTCCCTCAGCCCAAGCAGTCACAAAGAAGAAGTGTTCCCAGCAGGCTGGGATAGCACACATGCACACAACATATACACGACAGGCATCGCCAGCAGCCGCATCCTGCTCCTTTCTGTGGCTGGCAAGAGTGAGACTGGATGTTCACATGTGAGCAAACTGGGTCCCTCCAGCAGCTCAGACACTCAGCCTGCCCAGTGACCCCACTGAATTCCAGTATTCGCAGTGTCCCAAGGCCACAGCACTACTCCGCTTGCTGGCACAGACCATCACACGCCTCCTAAATCAGTCAGGACACCCCTGGTCCCACAGCCAGCACCCCACTTGCTCTCCCCCAGGCCACTGCCATTGTTCACCAACTTCTCCACTTTGATCTTTGCTGGTGCTCTCAACACTGGCACACCCAGATGTTCTGCAGCTGTTGTCTCCTGGTGGAAAGGACTTGTAAAGCCATGTTTCCTAACAGGAGTTCCACAACCTTTCAAAGCAACCTTTCCTGGGGTATGAACAATCTCATTTAAATGTCAACATTTCTTTTCCCATATGTGAAATCAGAATTTCCTTCTTCCGGGCAAGCCCAAAACAAGGCACAAACTACATTGTGCCTTCTGTTTCACATGTGTCTTGGTTTGAAAGACAGGTATGGTCTAAGGAAAGGCAGGAGCCCCTTTTCTGCGATGCAGAGTGCAACCCCCCTCCCTTTTAATTATTTTAGGTCCAATTCAGACGCGTTCAGGCAGGAGATATGGGGATAAGAATAACAGTTCTTTACTGTTATCTAACAAGGCAGAAAACAACAACAGCTATTAAAATTGGCGACAGAACAGTCTAGCTCCGCTCCAGTCCCTTCTGGCCGCAGGCCGTCTCCCTGTGCTGTTACCAGTGCTGTGGGGGCAGGGCAGGTCCCACACAGGTGAAGAGGGCTGGGTGATGGCGGCCGCGGCCCAGGGGTGAGAGGGGATGGGGAAAGTGACTCCCCCTCACGATGTCGGTCGTGGTGCTCAGCAGAGTGTCCGGAGATAGTAGGGTGAGCTGGGAGAGCAGTAGACCGATGTCCAAAGGCAGGGAGTGTGGATCTCAGTGCTGGGATGGCAGAGGAAGATGCCAGAGCGGAGCCCAGGTTGTCTTCCCACTCCCGAGCCAGGCGAAAGAGAGAGCCCTGCTCCAGACCCCCCATCCCACCTTTCCTTTTCCGGTTCCCCCCGCCTCCCCCTCCAGCCACCCTCCTACTAGAGAACATTATCTGTCGTTTCAAGGTGTAGCCACAATTACTTAGCATAACAATGGGAGAAAATTCCACTGAAAGAAAAGGGAAGAGTTCAACCTCCAACAACATGCTGACTTCTTTGTAAACAATGCTGGGAGAATACCTGTTTTGATCCAAGCTCATCTCTGGTCCTTATATTGCTTTCGGCAGTTAGTTTTGCTTTGCTATTTACTTGATATCCCGTTGAATTGTTGAATCATAAACAGACTATCTGTCTGTATAGCAGCATAGCAGTGATGAATAAATGCAAGAGAAGGAGCAAGGTGATTGTTTGCTAGACTCTTCCTAGAAACTGAGAAATCTGTTACTTAATGCTGACCACAGGAGATGGAGGAAGCATCCTACATGATGTCAAAGCAATCAAACTGTAATCACTTTTATGATTACAGTCAAGGCACTGCTTTTGCCACCATAAGTGGAGTGCAGGGAATCTTAAAAGACGACACTGTAACTGTTGTCCATGCTCACTGACAAAATAATGCTTTTACAGCAGAGCAGGTCTCACCGCAGCTAAATCATGGCTTCAACTGTACACCGCCTTCAAAAAAGCCCACAAAAACACAAATGAAAGGATTTGGAACCCAAGGGAATCTCGGATGGTGACATCAGCTCACTTTGGATTCTTTCCAAATTCTCAATTCCATTTTCTTCCTAGCCAATTATCCCACCTAACCTGAGATGTAATTTATGGATTTCCAACACATCTAGTTACCTTAAAATTAGATTGCCACTAGGCAAAAAGACAGAAAGAAGCAGTTAATTTCAGACTGAAACCAAGGGTGTTTAGAACAGAAATACTTGGACGAAATTATTCTTAATAAAACCAAATCTTTTAGGACTTACCCATGTATTTTTGGAGGTGGAAAAAGTTTTACATCCAAAAGTCCCTAGGGAGCTCTCACTCAGTGCAATGTGCCTGGAAAGGAGCTCTCGTTCGTCTTTCAAGGAACGATTTGTCACAGCAGAGGCAGCAGGAGCACAAGCTGGATGACGAGAAGGGACAATGTAGAACACGTCTCTGCCCTGGCACATTTTCGTGTGCGATATGTCCCTCCAGGACTTTGGTCCTTGCGAAGCTTTATGTACTGTGAGCGCTGCTACTTGCAGCTGAGAACGACAGTGGAGCTAGCAGCGAATTCGGAGAGCGCTGAGCACGTAGTCAAGGAGCGAGAAGTGCCCCTGCAATGCGGTGCTAATAGCAGCTTCCTCGCTGCGGCGGCGAGCTCCGGCCACAAGACCTTCACGTCCTGGCAACAGATCTCTGTGAAGGGCGTAGGCGAAAATCTTTCGTTTTCCATTCGAACTGCGAGAGAGGCAGAGTGTTGCTTCTGGCCGCCGGGGAGTGAAAGGGGAGCCAGGAGTGGGCGAGGGAGGTGAACGAAGAAGCCCAAGTACTGTGCTTGTGTGCACCACGTTACAGGCTACTAGGAGAGGAAGGTGGCTGCCTCTCGCTTGGGTTCCCAAGTGCCCTTAGCAGACGGAAGGAGCAAGCTGAAACACTGCTGCCTGGGCTGCTCCTTTCTTCCCTTGCAGCCTGTTGTGGAAACATTGGCGGTCACTTGTAGGCTCCGAGTCGCAGACAGCACCACGGTAAATGCCACGGAGAAGGGAAATACAGCAAGGAGCTGGACGTGGCTTACATGCAATAATAGAAGGTGAACCTAGGCACTGCCTCTTCAATCTGGCGCCCTCAGTCTTGGTAGCAACTTTTGCAAGTATGCAAAGGGCACTGCAAGTATGTAGAAGAGAGGGCAGCGAGACGCCGTGTGTTATGCGCCCTTTCAGCACTGCTTGACAGAGGGCTACTTTAAGATCGCCTTCTTCTTCCTCGCGTCCTTCTCGCTTCGCTCTAGCTGCATGGAGTACACCACAACAAAGGTGTGAGGAAGGGCACTGCCCCAGCTTTTGCCCTGCCGTGCAACGGCTGTGTGCTACTTTTCCAAGCAGCAAGAGCACTGAGAAGTGAAAGTGATTGTGAAGGAGCTATTTGGCTGCTCGTGTGCTCTTTGCTGCACTGCTCTCGCCAGCTCAGTGCCCTGTGGCTTCGTTCTTCACCTTCTGCCATCCAGACAGAGCTCAACTCCAGCGGTCAGTTTCAGCTCTGCCCAACAGCTTGTCCTCAGTTCTGCGGGCAAGCACGCCCTGTTGCCTTGGCTCCGAGTGCAAAGTCCCTAGCCAGCTCTCTCTCAATGCAATGCACCCTGAAAGACGCTCTCGCTCGTCTTTCAAGGAGCGATTCCAACCAGAGTTTGTGTTGTACCACCAACTGAAGAGTTCTTGACCGTACCTGTCTCCTGCAGCACCACACAATGGTCCATAAATCTTCCCACCTCTTGGCCAGAGGCCACTTGCTTTGGAGAAGGACTATAAAAGAGCGATCCTCTGAGAAAGACCCTTTGAGATCTCTCCACTGATGAAGACCTGTCTACCCCCTGGAGAAGACCCCTGAGATCTCCCCAGGGACGAAGACTCGTCTATCGGATGACCCCTGAGGATGCCTGTCTCTTCTGTTGGTAGCTATTTTCCCATCCCTTTCTTTCCTTCCCCTCTCCCTATACTTTGTTTCCTATACCTCTCCCCCTTACCGTAACTGAGTTGTTGGCATTTGATGAAATGCATTGCCGTTGTTGAATAAACTGATTTTCTGCTGTTGAATAAACTGATTTTGTCCCCTGCACTTTGCCTGTTTGCACCTTTAAGATCAAAAGAACCATCATGACCCCCGCTCTGTATCAATAGCGGATGGTGACATTAAATTGGTGTCATGTACAGGTTATTCTGACAGACAGAAGGGATGCAAGGTTGTCTGTATCAGGGGAAGGAAGTCTTACTCCAGCCACACCTAGCTGGCCACCTTGGATGGGTTAGCCTGTCTAGAAAGCAAGGGGGGGGTTTCTGATTTCCTGCAGACTGCAGACACCTTGGTGTGGAGCATGCCCAGACTCGCTTGAGGGCTCTGTCGACAGAATTTCACAAAAGATCTACTGGTGCAAAAGGCGGGACACTGTTCTTGTTGATGTTGTTGTTTTTTATGATGTTTTTGATACTTGGTGTAGTGAAGAGACAACCTGGTGTTTTGTAACTAAGGAGTGCCTCCCAAGTAGTTTGGTCGCATCCCCCGTGAAGGGGGGCACACAGCGAAAGCTGTTTCGTTGTGTGTGGTAACTTAAGCAATAGACCGCCCTGTTGTGGTTTTTACTTATCCCTTCACAAAATGACTGAGAATTCCTCCATAACAGATAAAGCTGCATTTTATGCTCTATTAACTAAATGTAGCGCCAGACTGTCCCAAGGTGGGGAGGAATGGGCGAACAGTAATTGGTTTAATCTGGAGAATGTGACTGATAGAATATATTCTTTGCAACATGAATCAAAGTTCAAACTGGGCAAAAATAAAACCATACTCTGCTCAGTTTCCGAGCTTGTCTTACGGCAGCCATAGAAACTCGCTCTAAGCGAGTTAGTGAAGAAAGTACAATTATAGATTCTTTGCAAAATCATGTTCAAATTCTGCAAAAACAATTAGATCAAGAAAGGTATGAGAACCATTTTTTGTGAGTTTAAAATCATTTGCTACAGGCTGCCCTAAGAGAAGAAAGTACCAAAAAAGTAAAGCAGAATGAAACACACACAGAAACAGAAGAGAAGGAGATTGTTCACATTAATCAAATTTATCCCCAAAAGGAGTTAACTATAATGAAAAATCTTGGGGAACACTGCTGTCCGAAGTTGAGACCTATGTTTAAAACACAATATACTTATCTTGGTCCTGATGATTTTGTACCAAATATTTCTACAAAGAAATCCCATATTCTGCCACTGAATTAGCACAACTGACAACGGAATATGGGCAACTCCATCATGAGGCTTTTACTTGGCCCTAAAATGGGGTTTTTCACCTTTCTTCCAGTCTAGCTCAGGTGTTAGGGTGAAGTTTCCCCGGGCCCTTGCCTAATGGACTTAAATAAGATAACAAAGGAGGGTCTTTTCCCTAATGAAGTTACAGGGTTTATTTCTCATGGGTAGCGAGGAAAAGAGGGAGGGGGAGAAAAGAGGGGAAAAAGCGACAGAGACCAGGGGGTACCGACCTTTTCTAGGCTCAGGAAAGGGGGGCGGGGAGAAATTGGATCCCAGCCAGGCCTGTATGGCCAGGAGGGGAGAGGGACCAAAATACAGGGCACAGCAGGGGTCACGGAATGTACCATTTACAATGTATCTAGGAAATGCAACATCTCCCCTTTTTTTTGTTTAACAAAGTTGAAAGAAGGATATTAGTTTCATTCAAATTATGAGGTTGCCCACCACTTGCAGTTGGTCGGAGGGTTAGATTGTTCTAAGTTTTTCATATCTATGTGATTGACTACTGAGGTAGAGGGAATGAGACCATTAATAGCCTTGAAAAGTAAGTGACGTAGGATCCCGAACGCCGTTATTACAAGGAAAAGAATAACAAAAATTAACATAATTGTTTTGACTATAGATGTCCACCACCCTGTGAGTCCCCAGCTTTTGAACAGTCCATTGAACTAATCTTCAGATTCTTGTTTCACTTGTCCGATCAAGTTGTTCATGTTTCGGAGGGCAGCATGGATGTTAGGAGCTCTCGAGGTCAGGTCCATACAGCAAAGTCCTTCAAATTCCTGGCACTCATGTCCGTGCAGTAGCAAGAGAAAATCTATAGCAGCACGATTTTGTAGTGTGGCCTGCCTCGTAATTTCCTCGTCTTCTAGGAGGGAGCCAATTGTGGTGGATGTTAAGTTTGCTTGTTTGACTACCCAACACTTTAGGTGGCCCAATTCGCCTAGAGCTTTAGTTGCTGCAACCCACGGAAGAAACAGGGACACAGCAATTCTTTTGGACTTGGCCCAATGGAAAATTTCAGAATCACAGTTTGGGTCCAAATTGTCTGCACTTCTTTTTTGGATTTTATTACCTGATTTGTTTTTGTGAGTCCAAAGGTTTATTAAGGTTTTGTTGGGTGCCAACAGGGACAACTGACCGAAGGTGCATGGCCCTCCTAAGAGCCGAGAAGGAATCCCTGCCCACGCCCGGTCTCCACAAATTAAGAACAATCCCTTAGGGAGGCTTTTGGGGCTTGAATAAGTTGGGGTGTCAGCTGCAATATGGCTTATAGTATTGCACCACCTTTTGGCAGTGAATTCCCCACGATATTGCGTTATGTTGTGGAATTCCTTTATGCTAGAAGGTTTTGGGAAGATCCTAAAGTGAATGCAATATTGTGCTGGGTAGGAACCTAACAGCTCTAGTTCTTGGGGTTAGTGAGTTGATTTGGGCAAATTTGGCAGCAACTCCTCTATGGGGTTCTTACTTACCCCAGCTTGCTGTCTATGATTTTTGTGTGATGAAATGGTGTGTGACTAAGGAATTTCATTGGACAAGTGTGTTTTAAAACTGGCTGAATATTCTCCAGCCTTCAATGGGATTCCTGCCAGGCAGGTGGACATAGGGTTTGCTGTTGCTGCTGTGGACAGACATGTTTTCTTGTTGGAGCGTTTGTGCCAGGGTCACCCAGATGTTCTGAAGTGGTTGAGGGACGATCCATGCAGCTGCCAGACTGTTCAGTGTTAACAGGAAGACAGCTTGGATGGGGTTCATTACAAGACTGAGAGAAGAGAAGCTTTTTTCTAAAAGGAAAGACAAACATTATAAAACCTGTTAAAAGTCTCTATCTGCCGGAATGCCACCCTCTATGAGGATTTTTTTCCTTTTTTCTGGCGGCGTCTTCTTTTTGAAGCCACAGCCACCTGCTCCTCGTTCCCCTCAATTGGAGCAGGATGTTTGGGAACATACGGTTTCACCCACATTTGGGGAATCCACCGAGGGCCTGAGGGAGTGGATATGCACACATAGCTACGCCCCCAGGTAATGAGCTCATAGGGACCTTTGACTTCCCAGGTTTCTGGGTCCCTAATCAAGACTGGAGGATGTTGGGATAGCTTGAACTGTTTACCACTGTTAAAGTGACGTACCACAGGTGGACTCATCTTCTCAAATGAACAATTCAGGAAACTGATAGTAAACATGGCTTAGCAGAGCTTCTGCTGTGGAGACATCCACGCAGTTGAACTGCTCTGTTTAGCCAAAACCTGCTTGAGTGTCTGATTAGATCATTCAATTATACCTTGGCCTGTGGGGGAGGGGGAGGTGCCAGTTTTATGTTCCACTCCCCACTGCTGGATGAATTCCAGGAACTCCTTGGACTTATGCGCTGCGCCCTGATCAGTTTTCATTTCCTTAGGGATCCCCAATACTGAAAAGGCTTGCACTAGGTGTTGTTTGGCCTGCACTGCCCTTTCTCCTGCATGGGCAGAGGCATAGACTGTGCCTGAATAGGTGTCAATGCTAACATTTGAGGCGACCAAAACTAGGAATGTGTGTGATGTCTGTCTGCCATACTTCACAACTGGCAAGACCTCAGGGGTTAACCCCCATGCCTATTGATGGCATGGTGTGCAGCTGACAGTTGGGACAGGTGGCCACAATGGCTCGAGACTGACTCCGTGTTAGCTGGAACTGAGGCATTAGACCTGGTGTATTCTGGTGATACTGCTGGTGGATCAGCTTTGCCTGTTGGAAGATGTCAGGAAGGCGTGCTTGTTCTGCTGGGGTTGCTTGTTCTGGTGGGGTTGCAAGGGAGTCTGCCTGATGATTCCCTTCTGCAATTTCGCCTGGCAAATCTGTGTGTGACCTCACATGCATCACATATAATGGGTGTTCTCTATGAGAAATCAAATAAATTAGTTTGGAAAGCTACCTGAAAAGCTGCTCATTCTGGATGTCTCTGAGCACTGCCTGCTCTGCCGGGGACGCTACCCCTGCTACATAGGCTGAGTCTGTTACCAAGTTTATTGGCTCTGAGAATTTCTCAAAGGCTCTCACGACTGCCGCCAGTTCGGCTACCTGGGGTGATCCCTCCACAAACTCAACATCAGCTTCCCAATGCTGAGTTTGAGGATCTCTCCAAGTCATCACCAACTTGTGGGACGCCCCAGATGCATCCGAGAACACTGTGAGAGCTTTGAGTGGTCTCCGACTCCTCACGAGGAATGAGGTGGAATTCCTCATTAAACAGCTTGTGAGACGGGGCATGGACTGATATTTGTCCTCTATAGCTGTCCAGGGCTAATTGGAGACTGACGTTGCTCTGGAGCAAGTGCTCAAACATCTCTTTAGTCAATCTTTCAGGAGAGTTCCTCACCTCCTTAGACAGTTTTACTGGGAGGTGAATACATGTGAAGTCACAAACAGCTAGTTCATACAGTCTCATCCTTGCTTTCTGAATCAGCTGAGGTATTAACTCTTGTGGCTTAGTGATAGTTATGGATCTTTGGTGGGAGGGGATGTCCCACTCTATGATTAAGAGTGACTCTCTCTGCCCCTGGATCCATTGGAATATTAACCCGTGTAAGCGAGGCAGTTTTCCTCGGACAATGAATTTGAAGGGCAGCTCGGGCTGGTAACGGTGAGCTTGCCTCTCTCCTAAGGTCTTTTGTACCTTTTCAATTGCAGTCTTTGCCTCTGGGGTCAGTTCCCTGGGAGAAAGCAGCTCCCTCTCCCCTTTCAATAAATTGAAGAGAGGTTCTAGGTCCTCATTAGTGAGGCCTAGCCAGGGCATAACCCAATTCAATGACCCACACAGGGAAGGGAGATCTGCTAAGGTTTTTGGATTACAATTAATTTCCAATTTCTGCGGAACAATGGTCCATGCAGTAATTTCCAAGCCCAGGTACTTCCAAGGTGGCATCCTTTGGACTTTGTCCTCCTGCAATTCACATCCAGCAGAGGATAAAACTTTAACCACTAGGTCAAGTCTGTCTTGGAGTAGAGAGTTATCGGGGGCACACACTAGCACATCATCCATATAATGAAGGATGATGGCCTCCCCTCTCTGGGCACTCACCTGGGACAGCAATGAGGCCACATGCCACTGGCAGATGGAGGGACTACATTTTAATCCCGGGGCAAAACCTTCCAGTGGTAGCGCTTCATTGGGGCTTCTCGATTGATGGTAGGAACCGAGAAGGAGAACCGTGGGACATCCTCTGTGTGTAGGGGAATGTAGAAGAAACAGTCCTTTATGTCTAGAACAGCCAATTGCCTATCTCTCGGATGCATTGTTGGAGAAGGCATTCCAGGTTGGAGAGACCCCGTGTCCTCAATTACTTTGTTTATTTCCCAGAGGTCGTGGAGCAGCCTCCACTTGTCCTTCCCCGGTTTCTTTATCACAAAAACTGGGAAATTCCATGCACTTCTGGTCTCCTCTATGTGGCCTTTAGCCAATTGCTCCTCCACAAGCTCCTCAAGCGCCCTGAGCTTTTCCTTACTCATCGGCCACTGTGCTACCCACTTTGGGGTATCATCTAGCCATTTCAACTTTTGGGTAGGGCGCCCCACAGTGGCCGCTTCTAAAAATCCCAAGGAGTCTTAGGAATAATCAGTTTCACCCCCCACTGGGACATGGTGTCTCTTCCCCATAGAGGGCATTTATAGTCTGTAACAAATGGACGCATGCTAGCCAATTTTCCATCCGGCCCCTCAATTTGTATGATGCTTTTTGATATTTTTGCCAATTTGACTCCTCCTACAGCCTGGATTCTGCCTGCCACAGGCTGAAGTTCCCAATGTGGCGGCCACATCCTTTCGGGTATGATAGTCACATCAGCACCTGTGTCCAGTACCCCCTCCAAATGGAGGTGATCTGATCCACGGGTTAGGTTGCATGCCAGAGAAGGTTTGTCCTCACCCACCACTTCTGCCCAGTAGACTTCAGGTGATTTTCCATCTACGGGGACGTCCGCTGGAACAGGCATGGCCTGGGCAAGGATTTATCCCTCAACCAGGTAATATGGTGGTAGAGGACATCGTGCCAGGAGAATGAGGCCAGTTATGCTTCCCTTGACGGTCATGGGAGCTACCTCAGTCTCTGGGGGTGTGTGTGCTGTGTCCCCGACAACAAAGCACTCACTGTCCAGTTTCATGTGGTTTAACATCACGTCCTGTGTACTGTTAGGTAAGTCCACTGTAATGACTGTCCAATCAGGTGACCTGAAATGAAAACCTTTTGTAGTCACAAGCCTAAAACGGCCTAGTGGCTTCCAAACCTTGTTAATTGAACATTTAATCTTTTGATTGCCATGCATCCCCACACCCTCTATCCCATCCTCCTCCTTTTTGTTTATTAAGAGAGAGTCCTTTGGGAGTGTGGAGTCTGCAGCATTTATAGCAGAGCGCGCTATTGAGTTAATGGCAGATACGCACTGTAAAGCTGGTTTTTTTGTTTGTTGGTCTTCTTCTGTTTCTGGTTGTGTGGACAGTCTCTGGCAAAGTGTCCTGGCTGCTTGCACTGGAAGCAGAGGATGTGCTGCAGCTGCTCTGGTGACATTGGTTGCTTCTTGCCTTCTGGTGTTACAGCTGCCACGGTCTTTGGGTGTGCCAGTCCTGGATTTCTCTCGTGTCCACTGAGCAGTTCTGCTTTCCTGGTGCAGGCTTCTATCATCTGTGCTAAGCTAGGTGCTGGCTCGAGGGGAAGGCCAAGAATAACCCTACGGCAGGTTTCAATAGCATTCCTCTGAGCCATCTCTTTAATTAATTCAGCTTGTACCACTGGATCAGACACCTGTCTTTCCACTTGCGCACGAAGGCAGTCCACAAACTGTAAGAAATTCTCAGAAGCAAACTGTTTAATGTTAACATTACTGCCTTTAGTATCTACTGTTGGTAATTGATTAAAAGCCTTTTCTGCAACATTGCAAATTTTATCCAGGACAGACTTGGATAGTACTCTGGTTTGGCTTTCGGGGCAATGCCAATCCTTTTCCCCACATAGGTGTTCATATGTCATTATTATCAGCATCTTTTGCATCATCTGAGCTTTTTAAAAGCTCTAGTAAAAGCACTTTCAAAGATCTTTTCCACAGGCTTTCCCATAGATCATATTCTGGAGGAGTTAACAGACATCGGAAAAGCTCTTTGTTATCATATGGAACCAGTTCGTTTGAGTTAACGGTGGCTCTCATCATGCCTTTAAAGATTTCACTATTTCTACCAAATTCTTTCTCTAATTTAGAAATTTCCTTTTTTATCTTGATAGGACAAAGGTTGATAACTTCTTCTACCATTCCTCTTACCAAGATAAACTACAGGAGAAACTGATGATATATACTCTTTTTCCTGGTGTTGACTTTCAGGGCTGGGCATCCCCCCCCACCCGAACCGGGAGGCTGCCCACCCCCCGCCTCCAGGGGAACACCATCCGTTCCACAGGGGCTGTGAGCTGATCCCAACCCACCCCCACCGCCACCCCCACCAGCACTGAACTCAGCAGGGGCTCCACTGCCCTCCCCCACCCCGCAGCAGCTTGGAGGGAAGGAATGTGAAACCAGAGCGGGGGAGGGGTGGTGGGATCCAGGGTTGCAACACCTGTGGGCGGGATCGCTGGGTGCCGAGCAGGGCGGTGTCTTGGAGGGGGGAGGGGACAGTGGAGCCGAGGGCGGGGATGGCTTATGGGAGGGGACAGGCTTAGGGGCTAAGACCGGAGGGTGAAGGGGGTTTCGCAATAAAGGAGGAAACACGTAGCTGCCACCATATGGGACCCCCCCTACGGGCTGTATCGCATTGCCGGAGCTATCTGGGACCCCGACACCTTCAGGCGTAGCCACGTGGCTGTTGCCCAGAGGGGAAGGGAACAAGGAAGGAGTGCTGACAATTTTCGAAAAATTATCAGAACTGGGATACCGGGGAGGACCCAGGGACTCAGAGCAGCCACAGCCGTGCTGGGGGACTGCACCCCCCAGGGAGACCCGTCGGTCCCCTCCAGGTCCTGGTTATAGGGTTTTGGGAAAAGGGAAGGTGAGTCTGAACCGTTTTGCTGCTGCTGTCTGTTGTTTTCTGTCTGAATTAAGTTTCCGAATTTGTAAGAAAATCGGGAGGAATACAGAAGTTGTTTTATCTCCATTTTCCATTTTAAAGTTAATAAATCCCCTATTTCATCCCAAAATGAAATCGAATTTATATTTTGCAATTCAAGGTCAGATTTTTCAACAGACAGCCAGCTGGCAAAACGGGCTAATTTTTTGTTAGATATTAAAACATTTCCTGAACTTAATATTTCCCTTAGTTGGTTTCTTATACTCTTTTGTAAGGCAGATTGCTGTAAGCCCATGATGTTTATCAATTTCCCACTATATCTACCCCACTACAGTTAAAAACACAGGAAGAGAGTTAGTTGTTAAAACGTGCCAGGTACACTACGGTTTTCAGGCTTTACTGGATGCAGAGCCGATGTTAATTTCTCCGTTTCTGTCGGTAAAACCCACGTGGCACCCGCAGCGCTATAGGGACCGACCCCGCCGCAAAAACCCGCAAAAACAGCAAAAAACCGCAAAAAACGCACCGTGCCACTGCTTTGAAACCCATCAAAGCTGCCTGCCTGCCGCTCCGCGCCTGGGGTGACTGCGTCCAGCCCCCCCCAGTCCGTGCACCATACCACGTGGCCGCAGGCACACTGAGCACACGCCCGCGCCGTCTCTCTCCTCGAGAGCTGTGCCGCACCGGCCAAATGCCACAGGTGAGAACCCCCCGTGGAAGTCCAGAAGCCCACCCGCCGTGAAAGGAGGCTTCCACTCACCTTTTTTTTTCTTGCAGGCAGAGGCATCTGAGTAACTGTAGTGGGTCTACGTCCAGAACCGACCTGCCTGGGCTTCTGACAGGCTCCCAGTTCGTGCTTAAAGGTCATCGAACTGCACAAAATGCAGGTTAAAGAAAGTTAAGCTAGTTTATCAGCTCCAAGGCTTCTTGAATCCTGAAAATAGGAGTCACAGCCGGACGTGGTGTGCTCTGTAGAGACCATTCAAGTTGGGCGCCAACTGAGGCTTTTTCTCAGCCCTAAAATGGGGTTCTTCGCCCTTCCTCCGGTCTAGCTCAGGTGTTAGGGTGATGGCTCCTGGGGCCCTTGCCTCATGGATGTAAATTAGATAACAAAAGAGGCTCTTTTCCCTGATGAAGTTACAGGGTTTATTTCTCGTGGGTAGCGAGGAAAAGAGGGAGCAAGAGAGAATGAGACAGAGGTCAGGGGGCACAGATATTTTCTAGGGTCTGAAAAGGGGGGCTGGGAGAAATTGGATCCCAGCCAGCCCTGTATGGCCAGGAGGGGAGAGGGACCAAGCTACAGGGCATAGCAGGGGTCACGGAATGTACCATTTACAATGCATCTAGGAAATGCAACAGTCTTTCCTACCTGCTCGATTAGAGGCACATTAGAAGAGCAGTATGGACCTGAGGGGCAGATGCACATACCTTCACACACCTCGCACTGGGACTATGGTTAGAGCTGGAGGTTTGATACTCTTCCTAATAATTTGAGCCGTTAAAACAAAGCCAGAGGTAACAGGCTAAGTGAAAATGCAATGCCAGCTTGCGGAAAGAGAATGTTACCTCTCTGAACACCTACATAAATTCCCCATCATTCTCTTTGTTTAGGAGACCAAGCCAATGTCCGTGTAAATGAAAACAAGTGTGAATATTGATTTTTCTTGAATCAAGACTCAGCTTTCTGGCCAAATCAAAGGCCAATAAACCAGAAAGGCTCCGCTGAGCACAGTGCAGAACTAACATGGAAGACAGTAATTTGGCCTCTTATGTAAGCAGTGTTTGCTGGGGTCTTCATGCTGGAGAACAGGAATCAATAACACGCACTCAATATGAATGCAAAGAGCAGAGTCTTTATTTTTAACAAAGAGATGATTTTTATACGTTTTCAGTGGTTACTTAGAGTTTGTTACAAAGAGTACGATTGGTTACACAAAAGACGCATATATGTTAATAGTAATTCTATTGGTTCATCTAAGATCTATCTTTCTACAGTCTAGTTATTGCGTAAGATACTCTTTGAAGTGGACATGTGTGTTGGTTTGAAAGTAAAACCAGTGCAAGACTCCAAGTAAGTAATACAATTTAATAGGAGAAAAGAGAAAAAAATAAAATACATGCAACAATATAAAAGAAACAACCACCAACACAGTCAGAAATACAACCTGACACCCTGTCAGTCAGGGTGTTGGTAGCAGTCCCTATAAATGGTGGCTGCAGTCCTCCTGGATGACGGATGTGGTTCTGTTGAAGCAGTGCTCCTGTAGAAGGTGCAGTTTTCCTCCGAAGATCCAGCGATGATGTGGAAAAAGGTCCGACTTTCCTCTGGGATCCAGTGGAAAGGTCTGCCCTCCGGTCCCAAACCCCAGTTTTTTATCTAGGTAGGAAAGGCTTGGCTCCTGCCCCTGGCTGGGGCATCTCCCAATGGGGTGATGTAATCTTATCAGTGACACAATAGGACTTAATGGCCCATTAACGGAATATATCTTCTGGAGGAAGGATGGGTTGTGAAAAGATAACGATGATCATCCCCTGACCTTATCAGATGGCACATCAGCAGAGGATATCTCCCACAGAGATAAGGATCACCACCCCTCCCACATTTTAACAGATGGTGATCGAATACACATTTTTGCATTGTACCCCAGGACATAATCCACCCCTTATTCTATTACCATCTACATCATACCCAAACCAATACCCTGTTACAGATATATAATACAAAATGAAACCTTACATACAGTTCTCACTAAAAATTAGGTCTCTTTGCGGTACACAACGTGTTTCCCCATCTTTCTGCATTACCCACCAAGTGCAACCAGGTCCTTGAGCAAAAACAATCCCACGGATTGGTTTGCCTTTGCCTGTGGTGGGATTAATCCAAACAGTCTTTCCTAAAATACCTTTCATGTGTACCACTGGGACCTTGTCCCCATCCACTGTGTGCAGGGGTTCAGAGTGGGCAGGACCGGCTCGATTGATGGACCCTCGGGTGTTAACCATCCAGGTGGCTTTGGCCAAGTTCATTTCCCAATTTCTGAAGGTTCCACCACCAAGTGCTTTCAAAGTAGTCTTAAGGAGTCCATTACACCGTTCAACTTTCCCGGCAGCTGGCGCATGGTAAGGAATATGATATATCCATTCAATGCCATGTTCTTTGGCCCACGTGTTGATAAGGCCGTTCTTGAAATGGGTTCCGTTGTCTGATTCAATTCTCTCAGGGGTACCATGCCTCCAAAGGACTTGTTTTTCTAGGCCCAAGTTGGTGTTCCGGGCAGTGGCATGAGGCACAGGGTAGGTCTCTAACCATCCTGTAGTTGCTTCCACCATGCTCAGTACGTAGCGTTTGCCCTGGCGGGTTTGGGGAAGGGTGATGTAGTCAATTTGCCAGGCTTCCCCATACCTGTACTTTGACCATCGTCCACCATACCACAGAGGCTTCACCCGCTTGGCCTGTTTGATTGCGGCACAGGTCTCGCAGTCGTGGATGACTTGTGAGATACTGTCCATGGTAAGGTCCACCCCTTGGTCACGGGCCCATCGGTACGTCGCATCTCTCCCCTGATGACCAGAGGCATCATGGGCCCAACGAGCTAGGAATGATTCTCCCTTGTGCTGCCAGTCTAGATCCACCTGTGATACTTTCACTTTGGCAGCTAGGTCCACCTGCTCGTTGTTGTGATGTTCTTCATTAGCCCGGCTTTTGGGTACATGTGCATCCACGTGTTGAACCTTTATGGTCAATTTTTCTACTCAGGCAGCAATGTCCTGCCAAATCTCAGCTGCCCAGATGGGTTTCCCTTTGCACTCCCAGTTGGCCTTTTTCCAGCGATCCAGCCATCCCCACAGAGCATTAGCTACCATCCATGAGTCACTGTAGAGATAAAGCCTTGGCCACTTCTCTCGTTCAGCAATATCCAAAGCCAACTGGACGGCTTTTAGCTCTGCGACCTGACTCGATCCACCTTGTCCCTCGGTAGCTTGTGCAACTTGTCGTGTGGGGCTCCATACTGCAGCTTTCCATTTCTGGTTAGTGCCTACAATTCGGCAGGAACCATCAGTGAAGAGGGCATATCGTCTTTCAGCCTCCGGTAGCTCATTATATGGTGGGGCTTCCTCAGCACGTGCCACTTGCTCCTCTTCTTCTTCAGAAGACAATCCAAAAGTCTCACCTTCAGGCCAGTTTGTAATTATTTCCAGAATCCCAGGGCGATTTGGATTCCCAATACGGGCGCGCTGAGTGATGAGAGCAATCCACTTGCTCCATGTGGTGTCAGTGGCGTGATGTGTGGAAGGCACCTTTCCCTTGAACATCCAACCCAGCACTGGTAGTCGGGGTGCCAGGAGGAGTTGTGTTTCTGTGCCAATCACCTCTGAGGCAGCTTGAACTCCTTCATAGGCGGCCAAGATCTCCTTCTCTGTGGGAGTGTAGTTGGCTTCAGATCCTTTGTAGCTTCTACTCCAGAATCCCAGTGGTCGACCCCGAGTCTCACCAGGCACACTAGAAGGAAGAATTGATAAAAAATATAACTAAGGTGTTCAAAGGAACAAAGACAAACCATGGGAGAAATTTTAACTTGTATGAGAAAATAAAACAACAACTCAGCGAATGGGACTTACCCACCTTGGGGAAAAATTTATTTGTAGAATTAATGAAAGAAATCACTACTGAACTGAACTGAACTCACTGTTGGATCTGTGGAGGAATGCAAATGAGTGAACAATGGCCATGGAGGGAGGAGGGATTGGGCCCAGAGCAGTTGTTACAGTGGAATCAAACGGAAATATCGAGGGGAGTCAATAGACCTGAAGGGTGGGTTCTAAGTCATGAGGTAATAGGAGAGGTATGTATAACATGTCAGGGAACTAACTTTACCCAATATGTGAGGCACACCCCCTGTAAGACTATCCTAATTACAAATGCAAGTAAACAGTCTTGGTGGCCCAAAGCTCCAGAAGGATATTGGGGAAAGTTAAGTAAAGGTAACTGTATAAAGAACAATTTTACAGGACTATGCTGGTATAATAAAAATAGAGCCAACCCATATGAAGAAGTAAAAAGTGTAAGGACCTATTGGCAACAACCTGAATCAGTTAAACTAAGCTGGAAAGCCCCAGATGGAATATTTTGGATCTGTGGGAAAAAAGCTTATAATACCCTACCAAAAAGATGGAGAGGGACATGTACTCTAGGGATTATCCAGCCTGAGTTTTTTACATTACCAAAGGAAAAGGGTAATAGAGTGTTAGGAGTTCCCTTGTATGAAACTTTGTATCGAAATAAAAGGAGCACAGACATAGGGGAAACACAAATATGGAAGGATGATGAATGGCCCCCAGAACGAATTATTGAATATTATGGACCAGCTACCTGGGCTCAGGATGGGAGCTGGGGCTATCGCACTCCAATTTATATGCTAAATAGAATTATCAGGCTACAAGCCGTGGTAGAAATTACTTCAAACCGGACAGCCCGAGCAATGGAATTGATAGCTAAACAACTTACCCAAACTAGAGCAGCAGTATATCAAAACCGACTGGCTCTAGACTATCTGTTAGCTGAAGAAGGGGGAGTGTGTGGAAAGTTTAAGAATTCTGAATGCTGCTTAGAAATTGATGAAGATGGTGAAGTAATTACTAAAATTGCAGAACAAATAAAACGAATAGCCCATGTACCTGTACAAACCTGGAACTCTATGCTTAATGATAATTGGTGGAATAACCTGTTGGGGGAAACTTGGTGGAAGAAATTAGGATTTATGTTAACATGTGCATTATTAGGACTACTGTTCATCCCTTGTCTTGTTCCATGCTTCATTCGACTAATCCAGTAGGTGGTTCAAGGAATGCAAGTTGTACAATACCAATAGACCCTGAGAAGGCAACAAAATTAATGACAGTACAAGAGGTACTGACAAAATTTGAAACCAGAACACGAATCAATGGGATAAAAAAAGAGAAGTGGGGAAATTGTGACAATTCATAAAAGATTCGTGTTAATCACAAAAGCATTGGGGTTTGCATAAACCAGAATACTAAGCTCTGAAGTGAAGCATGGACACTTCATAAAGGAAATTATATGATTTAAAAATTCTGTTTAAAATCACCTTGTTATGTTATATTATGTTGTATTATGTTACATTACATTATGTTATATTATGTTATGTTTATTAAATAAGTTGTATCGGCTACCAGCTTTCAAAATCGAACCACCCAAAAAGCCCTTCCTGTCTTTGTCTGATCAATACTGCTTATCTCAAGGACCAGACTTCCAGAATTCTCTGGTGGTTATCTACAAGGACCAGATGGCTATCTGTGACTGATTATCACCCGGAGGCTTTGTGAATTTGTGTAAGGATGTTTATTCGACCACCACTGCTTACCTGGAAAATTATGACAGCAAAAGAATCCCAAAAATTATTGATTACAACGAGGAACCACAGTACAAGAAGAGGCTGCAAACCAAGGTTCGGTGGAGGGTGGAGTGGGCGGTGACCCCTCATGTTCCCCAGCGCGCTGCTTGCTCGTTCTATATCAAATAAAGCAATCCAAAATTTTGAGGAATATCGAGACTTTTGTCTCTCATTTATAACACAGAGGCCCAGAACAGAGGATAATAGCCACACATTTGTGTTCGTCTCTGCACAAGGCGGGCCAAAATTGCCATGCCCGGACTTTTAAGTTCAGGACGAGAATGAGAACACACCTGCGCCATGGGGGAGAAAACCGCTAAAGACTCCCTCATACGTGGTCTCTCAAATTAATGTCTAGGCACTTGCCAATCCTGAGGCTACATTAACACCTTTTTTACCTTGCAGGTAAGAAATGCCATTGTACTGGTGTGCAGCTAAAGGCGCAGCACAGGCAGGCCAGGGCAAAAGCTGGGGCAGTGCCCTTCCTCACACCTTTGCTGTGCTGTTCTCCCTGCAGCTAGAGCGAAGTGAGAAGGACGCGAGGAAGAAGAAGACATTCTTAAAGTAGCCCTCTGTCAAGCAGCCCTGAAAGGGCGCATATCACATGGCGTCTCGCTGCCCTCCATTCTACATACTCGCAGCTCCATTTGCCGACCTGCAAAAGTTGCTACCAAAACTGAGGGGGCCAAATAGAAGCGGCAGTACCTAGGTTCACCTTTTACTTATTGCACGTAAGCCACGTCCAGCTCCTCCTTGCACTCTGTATTTCCCTTCTCCGCGGCATTTACCGTGGTGCTGTCTGCAACTCGGAGCCTAGAAGTGACCACCAATGTTTCCACAGCGGGCTGCAAGGGAACCAAGGAGCAGCACAAGCAGCAGTGCTTCATTTTGCTCCTTCCGACTGCTAAGGGCACTTGGGAAGGCAAGTGAGAGGCAGCCACCAAACTCTCCTAGTAGCCTGTAACATGGTGCAAACAAGCACGGTACTTGTGCAGCTTCGTTCACCGCCCTCGCCCATGCCTGGCTCCGCTTTCACTTCTCAGCGACCAGAAACCGCTGAAGCGGCGCCACACAGCCAGCGGTGTGCCGGCAGCCAAGCGCTCGAGAACGCTGCTTCTGCCCAAGCCCGCCTAGGGAGTGCACCTTTGTTCTCCGAGCTCCGTGCAACAGTCTGCCTCTCTCGCCGTTCGAATTGAAAACGAAAGCTTTTTGCCTACGCCCTTCACAGAGATCTGTTGCCAGGACGAGAAGGTTTTGTGGCCAGAGCTCTCACCCGCCGCGAGGAAGCTGCTATTAGCACCGCATTGCAGGGGCACTTCTCGCTCCTTGACTACGTGCTCCGCGCTCTCCAAATTCGCTGCTAGCTCCGCGGTCCCTCTCAGCTGCAAGTAGCAGTGCTTACAGTACATAGAGCTTCGCATGTACCGAGGACCTGGAGGAACATATCACACACGAAAATATGTCAGTACAAAGACGTGTTCTACATTGTCCCTTCTAGTCATCCAGTTTGTGCTTCTGCTGCTTCTGCTGTTAGGAATCGCTCCTTGAAAGACGAGCGAGAGCGTCTTTCTGGGTGCATTGCACTGAGTGACAGCTCACTAGGGACATTGCACTCGGAGCCAAGGCAACAGGGCGTGCTTGCCCGCAGAACTGAGGACAAGCTGATGGGCAGGGCAGAAACTGACCGCTGGAGTTCAGCCCTGTCCGGAAGGCAGAAGGCGAAGAACGAAGCCACTTGCGAGCGCAGAGCAGCGAAGAGCACACGAGCTGCCAAAGATCTCCTTCACAATCGCTTTCACTTCTCAGTGCTTTCGCTGCTTGGAAAAGTAGCACCCAGCTGTTGCACGCCAGGGCAAAAGCTGGGGCCGTGGCCTTCCTCACACCTTCGCTGTGGTGTACTGCATGCAGCTAGAGCGAAGCGAGTACGATGCGAGGGAGAAGAAGGCGTTCTTAGAGTAGCCCCCTGTCACCAGCCCTGAAAGGACGCATAACACACGCATAAACCATAGATAATGTTCTCTCGTAGCGGGGGTGGGTGGAGGGGGAGGGGGGGAACCGGAAAAGGAAACGTGGGACTGGGGGTCTGGAGCGGGCGGGCTCTCTCGCATCGCTGGTGGAGTGGGAGGACAGCCCGGGCTTCGATCTGGCATCTCCCCTGCCACTCCAGCGCTGAGATCCACGTTCCCTGCTGTTGGACATCGCTCTGCTGCTCTCCCACCTCACCCTACTACCATCGGACAGTCTGCTGAGCATCACGACCGACGCCATGCAGGGGGAGTCACTTTCCCATCCCTCTCACCCTAGGTTGCTCCTGCCATCACCCAGCCCTCTTCAACTGCGCGGGACCAGCCCTGCCCCCACAGCACCAGTAACTGAGTGCAGGGAGACGGCCTGCTGCCAAAAGGGACGGGAACTGAGCTATACTGTTCTGTTCTGTTGTCAATTTCTGTCGCTGTTGATGTTTTGCGCCTTGTTAGATACCAGTAAAGAACTGTTATCCTTATCTCCACATCTCCGGCAGGAAGGCCTCTGATTTAAAACTAAAATAATTAAAAGGGAGGGGGGTTGCATTCTGCATCTCAGGAAGGATGCTCTTGCCTTTCTTAAAAAATATCTCTCTTTCAAACCAAGACAAAGCCCCTAGTTCTAGAACCAAGAATTCAGGAGTTGCTCATTCCCAATGACAATCTGTCCATTTTATGCTTCTGTTCTTTACCTGTCTTGAGTGTGGCTTTCTTGTGAAGTCACTGAGGGGTGTTTTTCCAACACATTTCTGCTGATTTCACGGTAATTGCATGGCATCAGCAGACATCTCTGAATGTCTCTTTAAAGAATGCTTTTCACTCTTCTTAGAGGACCTTGTCTTCTTCTTTCCATCACCCAAAAGGTGGGCTAAGTGAGCCTTCAAAGAACCATCATCTCAACAATTAGAATTTTTTCAAACCTACTGAATGGAGAAAAGCAGCAAAAAATGTAAAAAAACTAGCACGCGAAAGACAGCAGAAGAGAAAGGTAAAATAATGAATCCTACATGCCACATGCATAACTCTCTTCATTCCAGGCTATTTTCAAAATGAAAAAATAAAAAAAAAATCATCTTTTCCTCAGAGAGGAAATTTGGAGTAACTGGATTGTGTTGCCTTTCTTACAGTTACCAGAAAAGTTAACAGCAGAGTTGAAAACTCCTGAAGCTAGCTAACTACACCTCTAAATGTTTTACTACTGTGTTATGATTCTGTCTTCAGTTAATAGAACCTGATATACAACAAAGAGATGGGAGCACATGGAGATGCATTGGAGAGCCTACGCTGGAGGTAACACATTCATTTTTTACTCAAACAAATCCAAATTAGAAAATTTGAAAATGACCTGGGGCCATTTCAACAGCCAGCAAACTGACTAACACAACCAACCTTTGGCTTTTATTCAATCCTTTGCTTGTTTTACCTGGGCCTTGAAGATCTGTCTGCAGCCTTCCTCCCTGCAAATATATCACACTCGTCCAATTGAGAACCCATGGCTCATCACAGCTGCTTGGCCAGGCCTGCTTCCAGAAGAACTGGCAACTACAAGCTGGGAGCCAAGAGATACAACACTTCACTTGGAAAAGGTCCTTCCATGAATCCTAGAATCCCAGAATGGTTTGGACTGGAAGCGACCTTAGAGATAGATTATCTTCTTCCCACATCCTGACATGGGCAGGGACACTTTTCCACTAGTCCAGGTTGCTCCATGTCTGCTCCAGCCTGGCCTTGGTCACTTCCTGCCATGGGGCTCCCACACAGCCTCTTTGAGCAACATGTGCAAGGCCTCAGCACCCACACAAGGAAGAATTCCTTTCCAATATCCCATCTACCCCAGACCTCTGGCACTTTGAAGCTATTCCCCCTTGTCCTGCGAGTCCAGACCCTTTTCCAAAGTCCCTCCCCATCTATCTTGGAGCCCCAGCAGGCACTGCAAGGGGCTCAAAGGTCTCCCTGGTGCCTTCTGTTCTCCACATTGGACACCCTCAGCTCTCCCAGTCTGTCCTAGAGTGTTGTGTTATGTTGTTTAATGTTAATTTTCCTTCTGTGTTGATGGTTCATCACAGTTTTTTTCCCCTAAGTGCATAATGGTTTTTCCCTTTCCTGCCCTTGTCCTAGTCAGTCATCCTAAACCCCTCCCCTTTATCGGGAACCTTCCCTGTCCCCCACCCTAAACCCTGCCCCATGGGATGTCAATCCTTTGTAGCCCCTCCCTTTGTTCTAGAAGTTTCTGTGTCAAGCATTCCCTCTTGTATTCATGATTGGTTATATTGTATGTATCCCCACCCTCGGTTTGCCTTATTGGCTCAATGTACCCCTTTCCCCACCTTCTGTACCTCCCCCCATTTCCCGTTATTGGCCAGAGTTTTGTGCCTTCCCCTTGCTCCTCCCCCGTACTTAAGCTGGTGTAGAACCCATTCTAACTGCCTTTTGCGGTTCCCCCTCCCAACCTCCGGACTTGTAAACTTTTCCTTCAATAAATCCCTTCCCCCAGCACCGTAAAAAGTCTCTCCTGCGACTCTTTATCCCTCCCTGACGACTCGCCCAGGCGTAGCTGTTGCTACACCCCTTCTGCGGCTCCCAGAGTGGTGCCGGGGAGGGGTCACTCACCGATGTAGGCTTCCCAGAGCTAGCCGGTAGCCCAGGTGTGGTGGGCAGCGGGTGGAAGAAACGTCACTAGAGCAGAGGAGCTCCACCTTTCCAAGCAGCTTAGCAGCCCTCTACCCATGAAACTCGACGACACCGCAGGCCTTCCGGTCCTACGGATATTGCTTCTGGTGTCGCCCGGCGTCACTCCCGGCTCTCTCCCTGCCCCCCATGTGGCCCTCGGGAGATGCCGCTCGGACGCCACTCCTGCCGCTCTCAGACCAACGGGGGGCGGGAGGCCAGCCCAGCCTCCTCCACAATCCACAGTGTCCGCGGCGGCTGCTGCGGGCTCATGGCGGCCCACAAACCCGGAATCAGAGCTTTGGAACTGAGGATCATAGCCCCACATTTGTGTTCATCTCTGCACAAGGCAGGCCAGAACTGCCATGCCCGGACCTTTCAGTTCAGCACGAGCATGAGAATACACCTCCGCACTGGGGGAGGAAACGTCAAAGAATGCTCAGACGCCGACTATCAACTAAATGCCTCGGCCCTTGCCATTTCTGAGGCTACAGTAACGCCTCTTTTGCATTGCGGGTAAGAAATGCCATTGTCCTGGTGCGCAGCTAAAGGCACAGCACAAGCAGGCCAGGGGAAAAGCTGGGGCAGTGCCCTTCCTCACAACTTAGCTGTGGTGTACTCCATGCAGTTAGAGCGAAGAGAGAAGGACGACAGGTAGAAGAAGGCCTTCTTAAAGTAGCCCTCTGTCAAGCAGCCCTGAAAGGGCGTATAACACACGGCGTCTCGCTGCCCTCCATTCTACATACTCGCAGCTCCCGTTGCCGACTGGCAAAAGTTGCTACCAGAGCAGAGGGGGCCAGATTGAAGCGGCAGTGCCTAGGCTCACCTTCTACTTATTGCACGTAAGCCATGTCCAGCTCCTCCTTGCACTCTGTATTTCCCTTCTCCGCGGCATTTATCGTGGTGCTCTCTGCAACTTGGAGCCTAGAAGTGACTGCCAATGTGTCCACAGCCTGCTGCAAGTGGAACCAAGGAGCAACACAAGCAGCAGAGCTTCAGCTTGCTCCTTTCGACTGCTAGGGTCATGTGGGAAGGCAAGCGAGAGGCAGCCACCTTCCTCTCCTAGTAGCCTGTATCGTAGTGCACACAAGCACGGTACTTGTGCGGCTTTGTTCACAGTCCTCGCCCACTCCTGGCGCAGCTTTCACTCCCCCGCGGCCAGAAGCCGCTGAAGCGGCCCCACAGAGCCAGCGATGCCGGCAGTCAAGCACTAGAGAATGCTGCTTCTGCCCAAGCCCGCCTAGGGCGTGCACCTTTGTTCTCAGAGCTCCGTGCAACAGTCTACCTCTCTTGCAGTTCAAATGGAAAATGAAAGCCTTTTGCCTGCGCCCTTCACAGAGATCTGTTGCCAGGACGAGAAGGTCTTGTGGCCGGAATTCGCCCCATCACGATCCGCTGTTAATACAGAGCGGGAGTCATGATGGTTCTCTTGATCTTAAAGGTACAAACAGGCAAAGTGCAGGGGACAAAATCAGTTTATTCAACAGCAGAAAATCAGTTTATTCAACAACAGCAATGCATTTAATCAAATGCAAACAACTCAGTTACGGTAAGGGGGAGAGGTATAGGAAACAAAGTATAGGGAGAGGGGAAGGAAAGAAAGGGATGGGGAAATAGCTACCAACAAACGAGACGGGCGTCCTCACGGGTCATCCGATAGACGAGTCTTCGTCCGTGGGGAGATCTCAGGGGTCTTCTCCAGGGGGTAGACAGGTCTTCATCAGTGGAGAGATCTCAAAGGGTCTTTCTCAGAGGACCGCTCTTTTATAGTGCTTCTCCAAAGCAAGTAGCCTCTGGCCAAGAGGTAGGAAGATTTATGGACCATTGTGTGGTGCTGCAGGAGACAGGTACGGTCAATCAGTCCTCAGCTGGTGGTACAAGACAACCTCTGGTTGGTGCCATGACAGCACAGTCCAGTGAACACAATACACCAGCACACAGTCATGAGCATCCGCCTTGGCCGGGCCAGGAAACCATTGTTCAGAGTCAGCCCGGGTGGGGGTCCTCGAGGTCTCCTTGCGACGGTTGGGAGGCAAAATCGAGGGGAACTTCGGACTGACCTTTACACCACCCCGTGACTCACGATCGTCGTCAAGAGCACCCCTTTGTACAGTCGTGGTGGAGTCTTCAGTTGTGGTGTCTTCAGGACTCGTCCAAGTTGGTAGCATATCCCGGAAAACAGAGACAGGAAAGTAGGAAAAAGATAAGGGACAGGATAAGGAAAAGGAGAAAAAAGGAAACCAAAAAAGTTCAATTATATTCAATTTTTGATTACTAACAATCTTAAACAATTTGTTCAAGTCTTTAATTTTTCAATTTTTGATTAGAAATAAATCAAAATTTTAAAGCAAAATTTTGATTAAACAATTTTAATTGCAATTTGAAGATAATAAATTCTAGTTAAAAATCATATTTTATCCTATTTGAAACCTTGTGTCAATAACCCTAGGGATGCCAACAATAACCGATCTGGATACATTTGTCACAGATGCCAATTGTGCTAACCGTTTCATTATTCTCCAACTCATAATGTATAGGATTGCTGATAAAACCAATTAAAACCAAAATCAAGAGAACAATGGTGGGATGACACAATTTGTTCAGGACACCTGTAGCAGTAGGTGACCACCCAAATAGAGTATCCCACCACCTGTGTTCAGCATCTGTCTTTACCCTTTCCAAAACACCATGTATTTTTTCCACATTGTGATGAACAGCTATTAGAGTTTTCTGTCCGTTTTTCTTGATCTTCTCCAAAATTTCGATCAAATCTTGGTGGAGCATCAATTGCTTCACCAGAGAGAGGTTCATTCCAATTGGAGTGGGCAATAGATGGTGGATCAGTGTGTAATTTGACTGCAAAAGATGGTGACAAGTAACTGGGGCTACATAGGAAAAATCACATCCTGAAATCCTAGTAAAGTTACAGACACAAAAGTTTGAATGATTCTTAGTATTCACTACCAAATTTTCTATGAAAACACTATCACAAGCAGTTCTAAAGCATGCACATCCATTGCCTACATATACCAGTACTGTTTCAGGAATTTCGTTTGGATGAATTTCAAAATTGCAAACGTTCTGTTCTGTGTCCAAGCAAATATCTTGAGCTCTGATTGCATTACTTTCACAGATAAACCCTTGTTGTTCCCGGACAATGCAAGTTTCCAAATTGACAGTTTGCCACCTCCCACCAATTTGACGGGCCCATTCCCTATGCTCGAAAGGATAGAGAATAGCTCCGTCATGGTTCAACCCTAATGCAATGATGGGGAATATTGAATGCACTGAAGCATTATGTATAGTCAGTACAAAGGCTGTGGCTGTGTTTGTGCTGGGATCATAGGTAAAATTTACTAAGTTCCACCAGGACTGGAATTCCTTTTCAAGATCAGTGGCACTGTCCCAGACTATCTTTCGAATTTCAGTGGGAAAAGTGCCTTCCTCACCTTCTCTTATAATTAAAGCAGCAACCGACTGCATCCACAACTGGGCCTGGATACAACTGAGAGCCAAAGAGATGTTATTTTGTGTAGCACCAAGTGCATCGATTTTCAATTTGTGGTCATTTACATTTACCTTTTCCCAACTTGGTAATATGTCTGATAACAACCACTGTTGAGTCCCCAAAGCTGTTAAGGTTGTTTGCAGGGGCCGTTGTAATTTGGTTACATCTCCAGCTGTGGTAGCCAATTTATTCATTAGTACTTCTGAATCGATGCTATTCAAAATTCCCAATCCTGTTCCCACAACACCGGTTATGTCTCTTGCCATTCGTTTTTTGGAAGGATTCCATTTCCGCAACCAGGTTGTCCATCCCTCAAAAGAAGTCTGTAGAAAGGGTGAACAAGCTGGCTGAATGTCTGAGACATTATTTTGCATCAGCAATTTGATTTGTTTGAGAGACCATGCCGGATTAAACAATATTTGTTGTTGGCCAGTTTTTCTAATTACGTATGGCCCAAATTGAAAAATCGTAGCGCTCAACACAACTGGTGGTTGGGTGGTAGGTGTTACAACATTAACATCAAGTTCCCCCCAGTATTTTGTATTGTTTTTTCCACACATGACTTTATAGGAAAATTGTATAGCAGTTAAATTTAGCCAACAGTCTTGATTTTGGGTTCTACAATATAAAGTCTGGCCATGGGCTCCTATGCCATAACTGTATGCAGGTTCGGTGAGGGATCCAGCCACTAATTTACAAGTTATTGCGACTTCATCACCTTGCGTCACCACGAAAGGAGGGAAAACCTTGTTTTTGTCATCCAACACTAAGGGGGTGCTTACACCATGGTATGCAACTACTGCGGTCAGTGTGGGTTTTTCTATGGCATTTATTTTGAACCTATAGGTCAGACCTTTCAAGCTGGACTCATCTGTTGTGTTATTCTGCCAGGAGCATGTTACATAGGTTGGTCTGGTTAAAGTAAAGTTATGCCAACAGTCAGTAAGTTCATCCGCACAAAGCTTTGTAACTTCGACGTTGTTGGCGTCAGGGTCCAAGGTATAGTTACCAACCTTCCTTTGGCCACAGCACAGTATTAGGGGGACTTGCTTTTTACATGTCCATACTGTCGTGGGGCAGAGACTCGCCGTGATGTTAGGGTGCAAGCTACTAGTTATATCTGATTTTAAGTAATTCCCGGCGATTGCAATGGTAGTGGCTTTCTCATGAAGGGATTTCTCCACTTTTCTGCATCCTACCTTGATTTCTTCACCAATTGTTCCTATTAGTACCCTAGCCCAGTCCTTTTTGTCCCAACCCCAGTCACTTGAACGGTATACCTCAGAATCGTGCAGTACTACGGTCGCAAGGCTTGGGTGACGATCTCTGAGGTAGGGTCCTAAAGCACTGGTATATCTGATGGAAGCTTCAGACCACGGCCACTCGGCCGAGTTTTGGCCATGGTGTTGTGGTAGGATACAGAGAAGTATCAAAAAGGTGATCATGGTTTGTCCAGTTCCCATGTCCCTGGGCGTTCTTCTGTGAAAAGTAAACACAACAGAGTCTGCCACCAAGAGGCAGGAGGTCAAAATGATGGAACAATCCAACGGGTACTTATCCGATGCTCCTTTCCCAGAGCATTGGTGGCTACCCATGCATATTTATTCAGAGGAGTTTTTAGTACCAGTGGTACTTCTCCTACAGTAGGGAGATTTACTAAAACAGGTTGCCCAGGGTAATGGGCTGGATTTTTAGGATCCTTAGGTCCCTGTAGTGCAGGAATGATGCTTGGGGCTTTTGGACAAAAAGCAGTTATTTTGGGACACCCGTTTACCCCCCATCTATCATTTATACCTTTTACAGCTTGCCGTAATCGAAGATCCCAACTTCCCTCATGTGGTTTTAGGAGTCGCTTCAGAAGACCATTTGTCCTTTCTACAATCCCGTTGGCTTGAGGGTAATAGGGGGTGTGAAAAGTCCACTTTATTCCTTCCTCCCTTGCCCATTCCTGTACTACTTTAGCAGTAAAGTGAGACCCATTATCAGATTGAATCTCCTGTGGCTTTGGAAAAGTTCCAAACCATTCTTGTAATGCCTTAACAGTGTTTTCTCCCGTAGCTCTGTTAAAGGCTTCAGCTTGAGCTAACCCTGATATTATTTCCACTCCTACCAGCACAAAATGTTTACCACCAGACTTCTTAAATGGACCGATATAATCTACCTGCCACGCGTCCCATAAGCCTTTACCTTTCCTTAAGTGCAAAGGGTCATCTTCCAAAGGATGCCTTTCTAGTTGTCTGCGGCATTGTTCACAAGCTGATATGCATGTTTTACACATTTCCCTGGTGACAGGCCAGCCACGAGCAAGGGCTTCTTTGTACAAATCTTTCGCACCTGTGTGTTGTTTTTTATATGCAGCCATTCTAGCAGGTGCTCCCAATCCTCTGTAATTTGTTCCTTTTCCAGGGGACTTAGTCTTGCTAACTCATCAGCAGCATTATTCCACTCACCAGCCAAATTTCCATCTGTCTGATGAGAAGCCACCCACCCCACAGCAAAGTTTCCTTGATTGGCTATATCTAGAATTTCTTGCCATTTTTCCTTATGCCATACTGGGATCCTGTTAACTTCCCAATCATTTTGCTGCCAGAAAGGAAGCCACTCTGTACATCCTTTAAACACAGCATAGGAGTCAGTGTAAATACAAACAAGAGAGGTATTATGTACCTCATGCTTGAAAACACTCCATACAGCAATCAGCTCACCAACCTGAGCACTGCCTTCTCCCTCAGTAATAATTCGTTCATCAGATGAAGTATGGAGAGCTACTGCCCTGTATTTCCACACCTTTCCTTCTCGTTTAGCAGAAGCATCAGTAAACCAAGAATTCACTGATTGTTCAGGGGAGAAAGGAGGGGCCACTTTAATTACTGAGGCAGGTTTATCGTGGCTGCTAGCCAAGTTCTCAGTTTCTTGTATAGCCAGATTTTTTACAGCTCCTTCTGTTACAGAGAAGATGTTACAGTAATGCTCTATCTGGGCATACCACGTCTTAACTGAGGATCTCTGGGCCACCCCGTCAGGGGGAGGGGTCCCACTGGTGACTGTTTTAATAACTTTAAAAGGGCCTCTTAATACAATTGGTTGCTGACATGTAATTTTCTCCACTTCTATGAGAGCTATGCTGACAACAAAAAGCCCCTTTTCCCAGGTAGTGTATCTTTTTCCAGCATCTTTAAAACCACGTGAATAAAAACCAACAGGCCTTGTAGGGCCTTCTGGGCCTCGTTGCCATATGTGCACTGACAATCCCGAGGTGGCAAATCCCCATTCTACCTGGAAAGGATCTGTGGGATGAATAGGGCCTAGAGCTTGATGTGCAGTTGCTTCAAAAATCAGCAGTTGTAATGCTTCCTCCTGAGAAGGAGTCCAATCCCATTTTACCCTTTTCCTCAGCAAGTCATAAAGAGGTCTAGCAATAATTGAAAAATCAGGGATGTGTTTTCTCCAAAACACTAATAATCCTAGAGCTTGTTGAAGCTCTTTCCTGGATCCAGGCATTTTAATTTGATCTAGGGAGGTTAGGGTATCAGGTGGAATGCATGTCATACCTCCTTTCCACCAAATCCCCAAAAACTTCGCCTCCTGAGAAGGTTTCTGAATTTTCTCTGGGGGAATTTGTAAGTCAAGGCTTTCCAGATGAGAGATTATTTTCTGTTGGCTATCCCCCACTACTTCTATTTCATCTCCCCCCACCAGAATATCATCAATGTATTGATAGACAGCTACATTGTCAGGTTTGGGTATCTTTTCTACTTCCTGTGCTAAAGCATGGTGGGCTAGAGTAGGGGAGTGTTTGTACCCTTGAGGAAGCCTAGTGAAGGTGTATTGCTGTCCTTCCCATGTGAAGGCAAAACAGTCCATGTCTTCTGGCTGTATAGGTATCATAAGGAACATGTCTTTGACATCTATAGTTGCCATGATTGTATGAGCCTTCTCCTGAATTGAAGTTATAAGTTCAGCTAAATTTGGGACAGCTGCTGTGAGAGGATCTGTGTTTGCATTTAGTCTGCGAAAATCTACTGTCAGCCTCCACTTTCCGTTAGGTTTACGGACTGGCCACACTGGAGAGTTAAAGGGAGAATGAGTGTCAATTATCACTCCCTGATCTCTCAGGTCCTGAATAACTGGCTTGATTCCTTCTTTGGCACCAGTGGGAAGTGGGTATTGTTTCACATTAGTAATTTTATGGAAAGGTAAGGAAGGTGTGGATTGAAGCAGATTAATATTAAAACGTGGTGTGCCAAAGGACCAGAGACAACCCTCCTCGTCTTCCCACTGTCTTCCAGCTAGGACATCCATTCCCAATAAATCATTTGGAATATCTCCAATTACAATTTTGATAAGTAACAAATTCTCCTCTCCAGGTAGTAAGATTTTTATCAGAGCTATATCCATAGCTTCTGTGGTCCCCAAGGCATTGAGAACAAAGCATTGGCTCCTTGTTGGAACAACTCCACATTTCTGCCCAGCTTTTCTTGTTAGTGCAGAAATTTGGGCTCCAGTGTCAACCACAAAGGTAACAGGTGACCTTTTAGGGCCAACCATTGCTGTTATCAGGAGGTCCCCAGTATTAGGATTTCTGGTGAGCGTTCTAATAAATAACCAGTTCCCGCCTCCCCCCCATCCCTCTGCCCACCCATGAGAGACGGGGTTTCTAGTTTCCCTGCTTCTGAAGCCGTTTCAGTTCCATTCCCAAAAACTGAGAAGGAGGAAACTCTGACTCAGCTCTCAGAACCTGTGAAGGAGATTGATTTGGCTCACTGCCCAGAATCTGTGGAGGGGTTAAGTTTGACTCACTGACCACAACCGGTGGAGGAGGAGGTGCACTCGGCTGGACAGTAGGAGAGTTTGATGTAAGGATCTTAGGGCAATGCCAATTCACAACAATTTTTATCAACTTGTCAAGTGGTAAGCCATCCATAACATCTTTAGGAATTTGTTTCTTTAACCCCAACGACCACCAGTACTGACGGGGAGTATTCAATTTCCCCTTTTCTGGCTTATCACTAGGAGAAACAATGTGTCTAACACCTTTAGTTTTCTCCACTTTATCCTCTGGGACTTTTACGGGTCCATATTTCCTGCTGTAATTCAAAAATTCCTCTGCAACTTCGCTCAATGTCCAAACTTTACGGTTATTGTCAGGAAATTCTGGAGTCCGTCTAGAGGGGGATTCATAGGGAGGGAAAGAGTCCACGGAACCAGATCGCTCACGTGAGTTTCCAAGAAATCTATCTAATCTTTCTACAGGTGTCATGGATGCGATAGTTTTTTGAAGGAGAATTGCGGTAGATTTGAGTGTTTCTGGGAGACCACGAATTAAAGGGGTCATGATTTCAGGCATTACAGGCAATTGCATAGGTGATTCATAGGTGGTAGTCAGTTTTCTCTCATGTATCATTTGCAGGCAAGCAGCTTTGTGAATGTTTTCCAAAAGTTGGTCGGGAGTACCAACTAAAGCTATAGGGTCTCCACTTTCCAGGGGGTTAAGCCCCCCGGCCCACAAAGCTGCACGTTGGGTCAAGGACCATGGGTAGCTCTTATCTCTGGTTGTTAAGAAGACTCCATGTCCCCAATACCCACTAGCTTCACTTTCTGATAATTTAATCTCATCTCCCCCAGTAAGAGACACTCGAAATACATATTCAGTCTGTGTTTCATGAGGGAGTCGCCCATATTCCTTTGTCAGTTTTGCTAATTCAGTGGCAGAATATGGGATTTCTTTTATAGAAATGTTTGGTTCAAAATCATCAGGACCAAGATAAGTATATTGTGTTTTAACCATAGGTCTCAACTTCAAACAGCAGTGTTCCCCAAGATTTTTCATTATATTTAACTCCTTTTGGGGATAAATTTGATTAATGTGAACAATCTCCTTCTCTTCTGTTTCTGCATGTGTTTCATTCTGCTTTACTTTTTTGGTACTTTCTTCTCTTAGGGCAGCCTGTAGCAAATGATTTTCATCTCGCAACAAACGGTTCTCATTCCTTTCTTGATCTAATTGTTTTTGCAGAATTTGAACAAGATTTTGCAAAGAATCTATAATTGTACTTTCTTCACTAACTCGCTTAGAGCGATTTTCTATGGCTGCCGTAAGAAAAGCTCCCAAAACTGAGCAGATCATGGTTTTATTTTTGCCCAGTTTGAACTTTGATTCATGTTGCAAAGAATATATTCTATCAATCACATTCTCCAGATTAAGCCAATTATTGTTCGCCCATTCCTCCTCACCTTGGGACGGTCTGGCGCTATACTTAGCTAATAGAGCATAAAATGCAGCTTTATCTGTTACAGTAGAATTCTCAGTCATTTTGTGAAGGGATAAGTAAAAACCACAACAGGGAGGTCTATTGCTTAAGTTACCACACACAACGAAACAGCTTTTGCTGTGTGCCCCCCTTCGCTTCCCTGTGCGGGTGAAGAGACCAAACTACTTGGGAGGCACTCCTTAGTTACAAAACACCAGGTTGTCTCTTCACTACACCAAGTATCAAAAACATCATAAAAAACAACACCAACAACAACAACACCAACAACAACAGTGTCCCGCCTATTGCACCAGTAGATCTTTTGTGAAATTCTGACTACAGAGCCCTCAAGCGAGTCTGGGGATGCTCCACACCAAGGTGTCTGCAGTCTGCGGGAAATCAGAAACCCCCCCCCTTGCTTTCTAGACAGGCTCACCCATCCAAGGTGGCCAGCTAGGTGCGGCTGGAGTAAGACTTCCTTCCCCTGATACAGACTACAGACAACACTGCATCCCTTCTGTCTGTCAGAATATCCTGTCCGTGACGCCAATTTAATGTCACGATCCGCTATTAATACAGAGCAGGAGTCATGATGGTTCTTTTGATCTTAAAGGTGCAAACAGGCAAAGTGCAGGGGACAAAATCAGTTTATTCAACAGCAGAAAATCAGTTTATTCAACAACAGCAATGCATTTAATCAAATGCAAACAACTCAGTTACGGTAAGGGGGAGAGGTATAGGAAACAAAGTATAGGGAGAGGGGAAGGAAAGAAAGGGATGGGGAAATAGCTACCAACAAACGAGACGGGCGTCCTCACGGGTCATCGGATAGACGAGTCTTTGTCCGTGGGGAGATCTCAGGGGTCTTCTCCAGGGGGTAGATGGGTCTTCATCAGTGGAGAGATCTCAAAGGGTCTTTCTCAGAGGACCGCTCTTTTATAGTCCTTCTCCAAAGCGAGTGGCCTCTGGCCAAGAGGTGGGAAGATTTATGGACCATTGTGTGGTGCTGCAGGAGAAAGGTACGGTCAAGCAGTCCTCAGCTGGTGGTACAACACAACCTCTGGTTGGTGCCATGACAGCACAGCCCAGTGAACACAATACACCAGCACACAGTCATGAGCATCTGCCTTGGCCGGGCAAGGAAACCATTGCTCAGAGTCAGCCCGGGTGGGGGTCCTCGAGGTCTCCTTGAGACGGTCGGGAGGCAAAATCGAGGGGAATTTCCGACCTACCCTTACAGCCCCTGACGCAAGGACGCTGCTATTAGCACCGCATTGCAGGGGCACTTCTCGCTCCTTGACTACGCGCTCAGCGCTCTCCGAATTCGCTGCTAGCTCCACGGTCCTTCTCAGCTGCAAGTAGCAGCGCTCACAGTACTTAGAGCTTTGCATGGACGGAGGACCTGGAGGGATATATAGCCCACGAAAATGTGCCAGGACAGAGACGTGTTCTACATTGTCCCTTCTCGTCATCCAGTTTGAACTTCTGCTGCTTCTGCTGTTAGGAATGGCTCCTTGAAAGACAAGCGAGAGCGTCTTTCCCGGTGAATTGCATTGAGTGAGAGCTTGCTGGGGACTTTGCACTAGGAGCCAAGGCAACAGGGCTTGCTTGCCCGCAGAACTGAGGACAAGCTGTTGGGCAGAGCTGAAACTGAGCGCTGGAGTTCAGCTCTGTCCGGACGGCAGAAGGCGAAAAACGAAGCCGCAGGGCACTGGGCTTGTGGGAGCAGTGCAGTGAAGAGCACACGAGCAGCCAAAGAGCTCCTTCACAATCGCTTTCACTTCACAGTGCTCTTGCTGCTTGGAAAAGTAGCACACAGCCGTTGCACGCCAGGGCAAAAGCTGGGCCAGTGCCCTTCCTCACACCTTCGCTGTGGTGTACTCCATGCGATGAAGAAGAAGGCGATCTTAAAGTAGTCCTCTCTCAAGCAGCCCGGAAGGGGCGCATAACACACGGTGTCTCACTGCCCTCCATTCTACATACTTGCAGGTCCCTTTGCTGGCTTGCAAAAGTTGTTAGCACAGCAGAGGGGGCCAGACTGAAGAGGCAGTGCCAAGGTTCACCTTCTACTTATTGCACGTAAGCCACGTCCAGCTCCTCCTTGCACTCTGCATTTCCCTTCTCCGCGGCGTTTATCGTGGTGCTCTCTGCAACTCGGCGCCTAGAAGTGACCGCCAATGTTTCCACAGCGGGCTGCAAGGGAACCAAGGAGCAGCACAAGCAGCAGTGCTGAGGCTTTTTCTCGGCCCTAAAAATGGGGTCTTCACCTTTTCCTCCGGTCTAGCTCAGGTGTTAGGATGAAGCCTCCTGGGCCCTTGCCTCAGGGACCTAAATAAGATAACAAAAGAGGCTTTTTTCCCTGATGAAGTGGCAGGGTTTATTTCTCGTGGGTCGCAAGGAAAAGAGGGAGAAAGAGAGCGAGAAAGCGAACGCGGTGAGGGGGTACAGATCTTTTCTAGGGTCTGAAAAGGGAGGCGAGGAGAAATTGGATCCCAACCAGCCCTGTATGGCCAGGAGGGGAGAGGGACCAAGTTACAAGGCATAGCAGGGGCCACGGAAGGTACCATATACAATGCACCTAGGAAATGCAACACAGTGTCTCAGCTTGCTCCTTTCGACTGCTACGGTCATGTCGGAAGGCAAGTGAGAGGCAGACACAAGTTGCTGAAGCGGTGCCACACAGCCAGCAGTGTGCCAACAGCCAAGCACTCGAAAACGCTGCTTCTGCCCAAGCCCGCCTAGGACGTGCACCGTTGTTCTCAGAGCTCCGTGCAACAGTCTGCCTCTCTCGCTGTCCGAATTGAAAACGAAAGCTTTTTGCCTACGCCCTTCACAGAGATCTGTTGCCAGGACGAGAAGGTCTTGTGGCCGGAGCTCGCCCCCACCGCGAGGAAGCTGCTATTAGCACCGCATTGCAGGGGCACTTCTCGCTCCTTGACTACGTGCTCAAAGCTCTCCAAATTCGCTGCTAGCTCCATGGTCCTTCAAAGCTGCAAGTAGCAGAGCTCACAGTACATAGAGCTTCGCAAGGACCGAAGTCCTGGAGGGACATATCGCACACGAAAATGTGCCAAGGCAGAGACGTTCTACACTGAGTAGAGACAGAGACAGACAGAGAGTTCTACACTGTCCCTTCTTGTCGGCCATCTCGTGCTCCTGCTCCCTCTGCTGTGACAAATCGTTCCTTGAATGACGACCGAGAGCTCCTCTCCAGGCACATTGCACTGAGTGACTGTTCCATAGGGACTTTTGGATATAAAACTTTTTCCCCCTCCAAAAATACATGGATAAGTCCTAAAAGTTTGGGGATTATTAAGAATAGTTTCACCCAAGTATTGCTCTTTCAAACACTCTTGGTTTCAGTCTGAAATTAACTGCTTGTTTCTGTCTTTTTGCCTAGTGGCAATCTAATTCCAAGGTAACTAGATGTGTTGCAAATCCATAAATTACATCTCAGGTTAGGTGGGATAATTGGCTCGGAAGAAAATGGAATTGAGAATTAGGAAAGAATCCAAAGTGAGCTGATGTTACCATTCGAGATTCCCTTGGGTTCCAAATACTTTCATTTGTGTTTTTGTGGGCTTTTTTGAATGCGGTGTATAGTTGAAGCCATGATTTAGCTGCGGTGAGACCTGCTCCGCTGTAAAAGCATCATTTTCTCAGTGAGCATGGACAACAGTTACAGTGTTGTCTTTTAAGATTCCCTGCACTCCACTTATGGTGGCAAAAGCAGTGCCTTGGCTGTAATCATAAAAGTGATTATAGTTTCATTGCTTTGTCATCATGTAGGATGCTTCCTCCATCTCCTGTGGTCAGCATTAAGTAACAGATTTCTCAGTTTCTAGGAAGAGTCTAGCAAACAATCACCTTGCTCCTTCTCTTGCACTTATTCATCACTGCTATGCTGCTATACAGACAGGTAGTCTGTTTATGATTCAACAATTCAATGGAACATCAAGTAAATAGCAAAGCAAAACTAACTACCTAAAGCACTATAAGGGCCAGAGATTAGCTTGGATCAAAACAGGTATTCTCCTAGCATTGTTTACAAAGAAGTCAGCATGTGAAAAAGAAGGCACAATGCAGTTTGTGCCTTTTTTTGGGCATGCCCGGAAGAAGGAAATTCTGATTTCACATATGGGAAAAGAAATGTTGACATTTGAATGAGATTGTTCATACCCCAGAAAAGGTTGCTTTGAAAGGTTGTGGAAGTCCTGTTAGGAAACATGGCTTTACAAGCCCTTTCCACCAGGAGACAACAGCTGCAGAACATCTGGGTGTGCCAGTGTTGAGAGCACCAGCAACGATCAAAGTGGAGAAGTTGGTGAACAATGGCAGTGGCCCGGGGGAGAGCAAGTGGGGGCTGGCTGTGGGACCAGGGGTGTCCTGACTGATTTAGGAGGCGTGTGATGGTCTGTGCCAGCAAGCGGAGTAGTGCTGTGGCCTTGGGACACTGCGAATACTGGAAATCAGTGGGGTCACTGGGCAGGCTGAGTGTCTGAGCTGCTGGAGGGACCCAGTTTGCCCACATGTAAACATCCAGTCTCACTCCTGCCAGCCACAGAAAGGAGCAGGATGTGGCTGCTGGCGATGCCTGTCATGTATATGTAGTGTATATGTGTGCTATCCCAGCCTGCTGGGAACACTTCTTCTTTGTGACTGCTTGGGCTGAGGGAGAGAAAGCAGTGGTAGTTTCTGAGGTTTCGAGTTTGCTCGAGTTTCTCAGGCTGTTTCTGGAGCCACCCAGAGTTGTCTTCCTTGAAGCATTTCAATTCCTGGTAATTTTCAAAATTCAAACAGACACAGCCCTAAGCTAGTTGATCTGACTTCAGAGCTATTCTTCCGCTGAGCTGTTGGATGATCTGATCTCCTGAGATGTCTTCCATCTCAGTTTATGACCTGGTTCTTGTGAAAAGTAGGATCTTTTAGCCTGGAGAAGAGAGGTTTCTGGAGAGACAGTATGGTGGCCTTTGAATATGTAAAGAGGGTATAAGACAAATGGAGAAAGACTTTTTAGGAAGGTTTGCAGAGACAGGACAAGGGGCCATGCTTTCAAACTGAGACTAGGTTTAGATTGGCTAAAAGGAAAACCTTTTCTACAAGGAAGCTGGTGAGACACTCAAACGGGTGTTCCAGAGAAGTTGTGGATGCCCCATCATTGAGAGTGCTCCTTATCAGTTTGCCTAGTCTTGAGCAATTTGATCTACTGTAAGACCTACCTGGCAAGGAAGTTGGACTAGATGATCTTTAATCACAGACTGTTGTATGATTCCGTGAAAGACAGAATGCAATAAAGTTCATATTTCAGATTTTGGCGCAGACATATTTATTATTTCTCACTTTATGCATCATTGCAATGACAACTTGTTAGCTTCTGAAATGATGAGCTGAGATTGATTTCCTTCCTTAGTTTCATTTTCCCTGTTATTCCTTCACTCTTGGCCTTTTTTTTTCACTAGATTTCCTCTTTCAGTCAACTGCCCTTAAGTATCACTTTGCTCCCCACCTGGCTTTGTATTTTTTCAACGCGACCTTTTCACTGGTTCGTTTTGGGCCTTTGCTGCTTGAAGACCAGCAGCCCCCTTGTCTGAGCATTATGGAGCTTTCTTTACAGGTTTATCACTATGGAAAAAGGCATAAATTACTGTGTTCCATCTCACATACCATCAAGTATCACACTAATATTCCCTCTGCTGAATAGCTGGTTGGCTTACATAGACCAGCCAAATACCAGGAAATATAGATGGCAGCAAGAATCTTGTAGACTACTCCCGCTGTTCATTGAAATTCTGGATAAGTCACGCGAGGTATCACATTCTCTTGAAAGAAGTGTATATCATCTCGGACATTCTAGAATGGGCTATTAATATTGTCATGAGTTTCTGCCTAGACTTTTTAGTATGCAAATTCAAATTCAAATGATCTGAAATGATAGAACTTCAAGAAATATTCTTTCCCAGAATCGAAGTATGATGGAGTTAGATAGGGAGAATCTTAATATTAGTTATTCTATTCCATCTCACATCATTGCTTGGGGTAGGGAGAAGGGAGTATCTTTGGGGGACAACGGGTTCTGGTGTATTCAGTAAGCTGGGCAGAGGAGCCATCAGGTATTGTCTGTTGTTGGGGGGGGATTCATGTGAACTCTTCCTTTCTTGTACCCTGCCACTAGTATTGTTGCTAAAATTGTTTGTTTTCTCATCCAAGTGACAAAATCAGCACACTTAATGAGGGATGAAGAGGGAGCAGCGACCTCAGAACAGGAGGAAGAAGAAGCAGAGCCTGCTGTCCTCCAGAAGAAAAAAACACTACCAGCCAACTTTGCGTCATCTGTGAACTTCCTGGGCGTGTACTCTATCCCCTTGTCCAGATCACTGATAAAGATATTAAACAGGACTGGGCCCAAGACTGAGCCTTGGGGACCAGCTGGATGAACTCTATTTCCCACCACTCTGTGGGCTGGGCCATCACCCAGTTTGCCACCCAGCAAACAGCCCACCCATCCAAACCATTAGCAGACAGTTTCCTCAGGAGAATGATGTGAGACTCATTGCAAAAAGGATCAGGGAGATGCCTAGGAAGAGTCTCAGGTGAATCCAGGAGACTATAGTGGAGGACTATTCAGTTTTCCAATCAATTTGCTTAAAAAAATCTACAAAACCGTAATAAAAAACCAAACAAACAAACAAACAAACAAACAAAAAAAAAAGCAGACCAAACAAACACAGAGAAAACCCCAACCAATATTCCCCAAAGAGACAAAAAAAGCCCCAAAAAAGCCCACAAAAAAACCCACCCAAAACTGAAAAAAACCCCAAACCCAACACATAAAAAATCAAGGTTAATGTTTTTAGTAACTTTAGAAATAACAAAACAAAACAAAGAAAACCAGGAAGTCACATTTCTAAAGGTGCTGTCCCAGCCTCTTCTCTCAGCAGGGAGGACATCCTGAAGTGGAACCTGTTGGAAGAAAGCGGGACAGGGCAGCACCTGGGCCATTGTCACGGGACGGCTCTGTGGCTGCCCCATTGCCAAAACCTGGACACATAAATCAAACACAGGTATGCACATGTGCTTAGACACAGCAAAAATATGTTTGTCTGAAAAGAACACTGGTCCATTTATATCACTGGAAAGAGCATAATGCCTCGTCTCAGCTTTCTTTTCAGTCATTGCAAATGCTTCGAAAATATAGGAGTGCAGAAAATGGAAATATCCAAGATCAACATGAGGACCAATAACAAAGATTCCATTTTTGAAACTGCATTAGGAATCCTCTGCAGAAATTGACTCAGAGCTCTAAGATTTACAAAAAAGTCCAAGAGTATTGGAGTCAGTGCAACACAGTGTCTGGAGACTTCAGCTGGTTGCCTTGATTTCTCAAATATGATGGAGGACGCACCTTAGCAACTACAGCTGCCAGTTCTCTCAGGGCCCTGACATGCCTCTGGGTGGGTCCCATGGTCTTGCATGCTCAGGTTCCTCAAGTGGTCTGAAAGCTGACCTGGTAATATGGCTTAGAATCAAGTCCACCAGTCCAATAACCTGAGAGATGTGGAAATAGTGACTGGCAGTAAAAATTGAGACCAACACTTGTTGAGTACTTCAGCCTTCTCCTTGTCTGTTGTCACTAGTCCTGTCTGGCTTATGGGGGTGGGGGGGGAATAGGGGATGTGTGATAGGTTTCTTTTCATCTTCCTTTTCCCACTGAAATACCCGTAGGTGCCTTAATTATTCTTATTTTTGGCCTGCTTTTCCAAATTCAGCTTCAACTGAGCCTTAGCTATACTGATCCCATCCTCACACACTCATGTGTTACCACTGTATTTTTCCCATGATTTGTCTCGCTGTGTGTTGTCTGCATATTACCTACTTGCATCACATCTATTAATTTTCAGTAACCTTCTGGCTTTAATTTGTTTTCAAAAAAAAACTTTTTGAAACTTTTCTCCTCAGAAATTCACCTGGGAAACCCAAAATCCCCAAAATTCACCCTGAAGTCCCCCCTGGGATGCCCAGCACTCACCCTGCAACTCCCAGAATTCCACAAATTCACCCCAAAATTCACGGGGGACACCCAAATACCAGGGTATTTCAGAAAATCCAACCTGCAACCCCCAAAATCCCTCAAATCACCCCCAAGATACAGTCCCCCCAACACCTCCCAAATTCACCCCAAAATGTCTCCAGTCCCCCTCAAACCCACCCAAATACCCCCAAATCCACCAAATTCACTCCAAGACCCATCTGGGACTCCCAAAAATCACCAAAATTCCCTGGGAAATCGACATGCATCCCCCCAAATTCATCCCAAAATTCTCCCACGACTACCAAATGCTCAGCTGGATAACCTAAAATCGACAGTGTTCACCCCAAAATCCACCTGGCATCCCCAAAACTCACCTGAGAACCCTAAAATTCACATATATACCCTAAAATTCACCAAATTCCCCCCAAAATTCCTCTGAGATCCCTAGAATTCCACTAATTCCCCCTAAAATTCAACTGGGAGTCCCAACATTCTAGAAATTCACCCCTGTCCTGGGGTACAATGCAAAAATTTGTATTCTATGACCATGTGTTAAAATGTGGGAGAGGTGGTGATCCTTATCTCTGTGGGAGATATCCCCTGCTGATGTGCAATCTGATAAGATCAGGGGGATGATCATCGCTATCTTTTCACAACCCATCCTTCCTCCAGAAGATATATTCTGTTAATGGGCCATTAAGTCCTATTGTGTGACTGATAAGACTACATCATCCCATTGGGAGATGCTCCAGCCAGGGGGAGGAGCCGAACATTTCCTACCTAGATAAAAACTGAGATTTGGAACACCAAGACAGTCCTTTCCACTGGATCCCAGAGGAAGGTTGATCCTTTTTCCACATCATCGTTGGATCTTCGGAGGAAAACTGCACCTTCTACAGGAGCACTGCTTCAACTGAACCACAATTGTCATCCAGGAGGACTGCAGCCACCATTTATACGGACTGCTACCAACACCCTGACTGACAGGGTGTCAGGTTGTATTTCTGACTTTGTTGGTGGTTTTTCTTTTATATTATTGCATGTATTTTATTTTTTCTCTTTTCTCCTATTAAATTGTATTACTGACTTGGAGTCTCGCACTGGTTTTACTTTCAAACCAAGAGAACCCCAAACCTCGCTACCCGGGATCCCCCAAAATTCCAAAAATTCTCTTCCAAAATCAACCTGGGACCCCTCAAATCTCACCTGGATCTCCCCAAACCCCCCCCCCCCAATTAACCTGGGAACCCCCAAATCCCCAGAATTCTACCCAAAATTCACCTGGGACCCCAAAAACCTCCAAATTCGCTCAGAAATAATTGGCAACTTTACACACTCCATTTCCCCACAAACGGATCTAGAGCTGAATCATTAAAAAAACCCTGTATAATCAAGGACAAAGAACCTCTATCTAATTAAGGTTATAATAAGGTTATTAAGGTTTGTTCACCGGCAGGCGGCATGGGAGTCACCTCCGAAAGGCGTGTCGGCCCTGAACAAGGTTCTTTGCCATCTATTTATTCCCCAAGATCTTACATACAATACATATGCATAACCCCAGCACCTCCCATCCCCATCCCATATTAAAATGAGCCCATTAGTCCTTCACGCGTACACAGCTCTTCTCTTGAATTGGGTCAGTGGTCTCGAAATGGGTCAGTGGTCTTGAAGGATGAAGTCAGGAGAGTCTTCATCAGGTCTCAGTGACCCTCTGGCACGATCCAAGGCTCCGTGCCTCATGGTTAGCAGTTTACTTATTTTACGTTCTTCTGTACGTAAATTTGTAATAGCAGATAATTATACCAATTAGCTCTAGCCTAAGCATCTAGTAATTATTAACCAACCATTTATCTACCTAACTTACATCTTGGTCATGGAAACTACTTCTACTCTTAGCAAAAACCTTAACTTTTTAAAAACGTGATTCACAGCCCTGGGTGCTTCATATACAAACTAAACGGAAAAAAACCTTTCCTTTCATTCTCAGCAAAAAGACTTCCTATTCCTCCTCCTTTTGGACAAAACTGCCCTCACTTTCAAACTTATTCTCTTGCTCACTTACCTGCATGATGCTTAGTCCCTGTTCTGCATGCTCATTTTCTTCACTTTTACAAGGAATCCTCTCCTCATCTTCTTCTTCCTCTGCTTCTTCCATTTCCTGTGCCTAGATCACCTGTTTCTCTGTTAGATTTGTTTCTCCAGCTGATTTTTGACAACTGTCCCTATCTTGTGGCACCGCTCGCTCGAGAGAGGTGATTGCCCTGCTCTGCTCTGCGCTGGGACTGCGCTCTCTTCAAGCCCTGGGGGCAATTTTGGATGCCACAACGTCAGAAAGACCTCAGGCTATTGGAGAAATGTCCAAAGGAGGGACACAGAGATAGTGAAGAGGCTGGAGGGGAAGCCATACAAAGAGTGGCTGAGGGCATTTGGTTCAGCTGCAGAGAGGACACTGAGCTCACACCTCACTTGGGGCCTCTCAGCTCCCCTCAAGGGCAGCACAGGGGCAGCTTTGCTCTCTGCTCTCTGCGACCAGGGACAGGAGGCAAGGGAATGCCAGGAGCTGTGTCAGGGGACGATTAGGCTGGCTATCAGGGAAAGGTTTTTTTCCTCAGAGGCTGGTCAGGCACTGAATAGGTTCTCCAGGCAATGGGCACAGCCCCAAGGCTGCCAGAGATCCATGTGTGTTTGGCCAATGATCTCAGGGATGCAGAGGGTGGGACTGTTGGAGTGTCTGTGCAGGGCCAGGAGTTGGACTTTGACGATCCCTAGGGGTCCCTTCCGACTCAGGAAACTCTTACCATTTCCCCCTCTTTCCCCTCCTTGCACAATGCTCTCAGCTTACTGTTCCACCGTATGTTCCACTTCTGAAACCTTAGCTACTTCTTTCCAGTTCAAGTACAGTTCTACTGGTTACAATCCAAAGATATACAGATTGAAAAACAAGCAAAAAGAAACACCTGTTTGGAATGTCGTGGTCTTATTTGGATCTCGAACTATGAAGTCGATTGTGCCTTGCAAGTTCTAAAAGCAAAACAACTACAAAAAAACACCCACCACACCGTTTTAACATAGGGATTTGCTTTCTTCTAAGAAATCCATATCCCTTCTCAAAATGGATCTATTTCAGTAAGAGGTCATCTTGAATAGATCACTTACTATCTGAAGAACCTGGAACACTCAAATCCATAATGATAAGCCTGTTACCGTGTCGTTTTCTGTTCCAAAGGCAAATGAATTTGCTCAAGTGCCGTTTGTAACAAGGACTGAGTTGAAAGTGTGGCTCTGAGAAATGTTTTGGTTTCCCTCTCCTATCTCTATCAAAAGCACTTTCTTCAACGGCTGAAAAAATACTTGATATAGTCTGAATTTTAAAGGTCATGAAAATTTTCTCAAAAGTGAAAAATTAATATAGCAGTCAGGTTTTAAACCAACGGGAATTTTTGTTTACCTGTTTGAAGATTTCCTTCACACTAAAATGCTGGCTGATGGATACCTAGAAGGAATCAATTCCCACAAAATGCTTCCAGGTAAGCCATTACGTCATCCATTACAATTTGCTTCAGTGTCCCGTTCCTGTCCAATTGAAGATCCCATTTTAAGAGACTCAAGTAGGGAGAGAAATAAAATTAAATATGACTACAGTGCCTTTAAATCTAAATCGAACTTCCTGATCAATCTCATAAAACCTTTAGGCTAAATGTTGCCATTGATCTGTTTCTACTGAACAGAAACATGTCCTGGCTTGTTACAGATTAGTTCATTACAAAGAAAGAAATGCACAGAAGTTAAAATATTTCCAAAGAAGCATTTGACATAATTCCTTTTGGATGCGGAACCATTCTAACACTGCTTACATAAGAGGACAAATTACCATCTTCCATGTTAGTTCTGCACTGTGCTCAGCGGAGCCTTTCTGGTTTATTGGCCTTTGACTTGGACATAAAGCTGTGTCTTGTTGAGTAGGGACATTATTCTATATGCTTACATGAAATGAAAAGTACTCTTTTTCCATACCTTCACACAACAGCATTAAAACAAGGCCTAAGTAGTACAACCAATGTTCAAAGATGCTCTTCCTTTTAAGTTGAGAATACAAAATTCATACCTTGTTCTAATTTCATCTCAAGAAGAAAGGGTGTTCTCCAAATACTCCTTCAGCTCTTCCTCACAGCTCACCGTTTTCCTTTTTTCTAAAATTGTATCCAGATGACTTTCATCATCTAAGGCCACATAAAAAAGATTGTAAAAATGGTTTCGTAGCTACTAAAATCTCCGCAACTATTCAGGATTCAAGGAAGTTAATTATGCACATATATTCTACACCCAGAAGAGAAAGCTACCTCAGCAAAACTCATCGCCTATGAAAATCTTCCTAGATAATGAACACCTCTGACACTGCCACCCCAAGTTGCTTGTTGAAACAATGAGAACCTCACATCCAATCAGAATCTAGACCTGCACAAGATCTCGTAATAGCAACTTGCAGCCACTTTCTACAGAAAGCAGCAGTGATCTCTATCACTGTTGCCATACCAAGAATAAGACAGGACTGTCCATTCAGCGTGAATCAAGCAGTTAGCAAAAATGCACCGGACAGAATGAAACTGAAGAGTCGAAATTCCCATCTAAAAGTAAAAGATTACATTTTTAATTTTATAGCAGGTATTTTGAATTTCAGAGGGCTCTTTGCATTAAGAAGTCCTGTCTTTATAACACACCCTTGTTTTTATGTTTCCACCTGTATTATGGCCATTTAGCAGTCTCCTTAAAATCACTCCAAAGAAAAACATTCAAGTGAACAAGTTCTTTCTAAACTGCTGGAAGGTGAAATGAATGAGTAAGAGGATATGTAAGATGATAAAAGGCTGCCTGGAATTTTACGACTGGTATCCAACATGGCGTCTTCTATCTGGAGAGTAAAAAAAATCAGTCTCCAAGTAAACTGCTAAGAATGCGGATTATCAAATCTTCCGTTTATTCTGGCACCATAAAGCACCAAATCGCATTCTATGATTTATCCCTTTAGAAACAACTGCCCGACATTTTTTTGTATCGAAAAGATTGGAAGACATTTGGGAAATCATTTCCAGCTATTCCTAAAGTCTGATCTTAAGCAGACTGGGCCATACGTCATTCATCGCTATCATATGTATTTCAGATAGAAATGATCATAAAAATACAATCTATTTATATTACAAATACTAAACACAAGAATTATGAACACTTCCACGTGAAACTCTTCCACACCAAACTGTTTCTTTGGAGTGTTTTGTCACACTATGGACCTCCTTCTAAGGTGATATCAATAGCCTACCACGCAGTAGGCATTGCAGGTGGGAGCACAGGAAGGACAGACTAATCCCAAGGAGTGATGAAAATATATGTCATCAAATAAAAGAAACGTACATCTGTTGTGTTGCCTTCTTTAATGTTAATATTCCTTCTGTGTTGATGGTTGTTCCCAGTTTCATTCCCCTAAGTTAAGTAAATAATGGTTTTTCCCATTCCCGCCATTGCCCTAATCAGTCATCCTAACCTCCTCCACTTTATCTGGAACCTTCCCTGTCCCTCACCCTAAACCCTGCCCCACTGGATGTCAATCCTTTGTAGCCCCTCCCTTTGTTCTAGAATATTCTGTGTCAAGCATTCCCTTTGGTATTCATGATTGGTTATATTGTATGTATCTCCACCCTCGGTTTACCTTATTGGCTCAATGTACCTCTTTCCCCGCCTTCTGTACCTGCCCCCGTTTACCGTTATTGGACAGAGTTTTGTGCCCTCCCCTTGCTCCTCCCCCATACTTAAGCCTGTGTAGAACCCCTCAAACTGCTTTTTGCGGTTCCCTCTCCCAACCTCCTGACCTGTTGCCTCTTCCTTCAAAAATTCCCTTCCCCCAGAACCGTAAAAGGTCTCTCCTGTGCCTCTTTGTCCCTCCCTGATGACTCGCCCAGGCGTAGCTGTAGCTAGGCCTCTTCTGCGGCTCCCGGAGTGGTGCCGGGGAGGGGCCACTCACCAACGCAGGCTTCCCGGAGCTAGCGGGTAGCCCAGGTGAGGTGGGCAGTGGGTGGAAGAAACGTCATACATCCACGTACTCCACTAGTTCTTCAAACCTACATTTTAGTTTCTCAGTCATCTGAAGCATGTTGGAGTGCACAACTTCAGCATCTTCTGCTGTGCAAATGTTCATATCCAACAGGGTCATCTGAAGGAAAAGAAGAACAAATTATTGACATGTACAGAAGAAATACTGTGTGGCTTTCAGAGAGCCTGGCTAAAGGTAGGGTTTCTTTTCTTGTGGTGGACAGAGATAGATTCAGCCTCCTACATGCCATGTTATATTAGTAAACAATACCATCTGGTTGGATACAAAGGGAGAAATTGAGGCAGAGGTGGAATTTCTTTCCCAAGATAAGACAGATTTAGCACAAGGGCTGAGACTCCTTGCATCTTACACATTCACGTAGGACAGCACTCCCTTCATTACCGACATTTGTTACGGCTTTTCCACATTTCAAGTACAAATACCAACTACTGCTGTGAAACCGAACGGATGGCTTACTTTTTGAACAGAGTAAGGCAGAGGTTAAAAAGGAATTCCACTTGTTATCTCAATGTTTGGTGCATCTTCAGACGCATTTTACTCTAATGACACATTGGACCATGGCTATCACAGCCAAAAGCTGTGGCACTCAACTTGCACATCTGTCCTTTCTCCTGACATTTGCCCTCGACCAGCTCATACTGGATGCTCATTTTCTCCACGCACTCCACATTAGGGCTGTCTGAATGCTATGGAACAGACCACAGTCAAAATTCCCATCTTTCATAGTGCAGTGTGACATGGAAATATGACAGAGGCCATGTGCTGAATCTCAGCACACGGAACAGATCCCAGCAGTGCCTACAGACCTTTGCCTACAGACACCAGACACTACCAGCCGAAGAAATCAAGACATTTTCATACACAGCTCTTGATCATTATGCTCCAAAGTAGCAAGGTACTTACAATCGCTACCAACTTCTTTGCTACCGTACAGGCTACTAACATCCCAACAGGATGTGCTCTGGAGCAAGAGAAGGCAGACACAGAGAGGGAAGGCATGCTGCAAGGACACAGAGAAAGGAATTATCTCCAATACTTCTCCTCTTCTTCTCATACTTCCCCTCTTCTTCTGCAAGAGTTAAAAAGGAGTATTTTTGTATGATTGAGAAGGGATCCATGTCAAAATTAACTTTTGATTTCCCCCAGATTCATTCTAACCAAGCCAGTTCCTGCTAGATCTCACCATGCACAGGTGTTTGTACTGGCCAAAGGAAAGCCATGCCACAGGCAGCTTCTTTGGCTCTTACTGCCACCTCCAAGCAACTGAGAAGGTATGTGGGAACACACGGAACAAAGAATAGAGCAAACATGCACTCTCAAAGCAACTGTCTGCCTCATCGTTGCCAGGGAGAAAAGAAAATATTGCTTGAATTCCAGACTGTTCTTAGGATGTCCCGACGTACCTGGACTTTTGTTTCAATTCTCCAGAGTTCTGCACCATTCGATTCCATCAGATTTGGCACGTGTTGGAGGCAACAAGGTGCTATCAAAGTAGGAAACAAGAGTCAGGTATCCTAAAATACAAACCACTCAGTACTTCAAATATAAAATTATGAATCTGAATATCCATACTACTGGGCTTTCTTTTATTTACAGCCATCTTGGCAATGAAAATAAACCTGAGATTGTTGTTGTTCAAGGCCAACTGTTTACTGCCCGATAAGGAACTAACTGTCATCTACCTTGTTCCTACATCCACCGTAAAAAACCTCCCTGTAAAGATCATAATGCATTGCACCCACACCAATGCGTCTTGTGTTCAGGATGGATATTCAAACGTAGCAACGTTAGATTTCTATCCAGACTCCTCTCTTAATTCATTATGCAAATAAAATCCCACACCATGGAGAAAAAATGCCTTGACAAAAGCACCAACTTCTAGCTCTCCACCCATCTTTGCCCATTTCTACTATGTTTCAAGATTTACTTCTACATTCCTCCATTTTTAGAGTTTGATGGCCACCTATTAAGCGTAGCTGGGGCACTGAAAATCAAGAATGCATTTTCTCCATTCAAAAGAGCTGTACAGAAATAGATGTAGACCCTGCCTTACTGCTGCATTTACCAATCACATTTTGACAGGAAGCAAAGTGCATTTTGTAGCCAAGTCCTTCATTAACTCCAGGAACAATTGTTTTCCTTTATGCTATACCCTCTTTTGCCATACCCAATATATTGCAAAACCTTCAGTCTCTGTTCACTGAGTACCATCTGCTCCTTTATCAACTTTTCCATTTCCATATTCACAGTTGGGGGATTCTGTATTTCTTCACTTGCCATAAATTCTCTGCAGGATGGCAAGTAGATATGTAGAATGGAATCACATGATACATGTGATACCATGCGTGATATTTCATAGAAAGGAAAAACGATCAAGTATTACTTTGGTAGAAACCAAAAGTGAACACTAGCCTCTTTGTGTTGCTCATTGTCCAAAACAAGACTGCCACATTTCTGACCTGAAACTCTGAACTACCCACTTCTTTTGCATGAGCTTCCAGTCCTTGACTCTCCCTTGCCATTTCAGTTTGTGCCATTTTTCTTTGTCAAGCTCTGATTTAATTCGATTCAAGAGAAGCTTGGCAGTTGCCCTCTCATTATCCAGCAGTGCTCTCTTTACATTCTGTGTATTAAAAAATAAAACCAGAAGTAGAAGCAGAATACGACAAGCAAAAACAAACAAAAAATTGTCCCTTCTACAGAAAATGAGGGGAGAAAAGAACACAAATGATAACCAATACCTTGCCAAGTAGAAATTTCTTCTATATTTCAGTGATTGATAGGCAGAAAAAATGAATTTCATTTGGGGAAAGAAAGACATTCTAGCAATATTTAGACTGCTATCTTGCCCCAGGTAAAACATTTACCATGGCCTTAGCGTTAATGAGCTTGTGAACATCACCTGCCAAGAGGAAGGACATTTCCTCCAGTTTCACAGAATACTTGGTCAGTCCATCTGCTGTCTGTGCAAACAAAGAATACAGAAAAGCAACAACAATGAAAAGTACAACTCAAAGATCAATTTCCCAAGTTAAAACCTACATGAACAAGGCAATTTTTCCATTCAAGTGAATTCGATTTAATTAATTCATTAACTACATAAGTATCATTCTCACGTTGAAGAATAGAATGCAAAGAATCAACGTTGCTTCTTCTGAGACATTGAAGCCTGAGTAGATCCCAACTTCAAATCTATTAGGACGGCATGAGAGCAATACCTGCTACATTTAGTACATGTAAACTTCAAAGACATCCAGAACAGCTCTAAAAGATGAACAAACCCATGAACTTTGAAAAAGACGCTAGCAAGAAATGTGGAAATAGGCTTTATTGGCCCAATGCTTTTCCCAAAAGCTTGGGCACTCCTTGGGATCACTGAGAGTCTCTGTCTCATTATTCAGCAGCTGGCTTAGGGTAAAAAAGGATGCATGCAATCACTTCATTCCTGTTCATGACCTAAACTTACTGCATCATCACGGAAGCGATTTACTTGGAAATATAGCCTAAAAAATAGGTGTCAGACTGGGTACATAACCAGATTGCTATCAGCAAAACCAATTTCTTTTTAACAGGAAAGCCATACAATATGCCTGCCATGGCAAATATTAGTCTACTAGCCCTGCACTTCAACGGGCAGTGAGCAGTTCATTACACCAAATTTCCGTTTGGCAAGGAGACAGTATATTTATTACAAGCCCCTAGTTCTAGAACCAAGAATTCAGGAGTTGCTCATTCCCAATGAAAATCTATCCATTTCATACCTTTGGGGTTTTATGCTTCTGTTCTTTACCTGCCTTGAGTGTGGCTTTCTTGTGAAGTCACTGATGGGTGTTTTTCCAACACGTTTCTGTTGATTACATGGTAATTGCATGGCATCAGCAGACATCTCTGAATGTCTCTTTAAAGTATGCTTTTTACTCTTCTAAGAAGACCTTGTCTTCTTCTTTCTTTCACCCAAAAGGTGGGCTAAGCGAGCCTTCAAAGAACCATCATCTCAACAATTAGAATTCTTTCAAACTGACTGAATGGAGAACAGCAGCAAAAAAAATGTAAAAAAACTAGTACGCGAAAGACAGCAGAAGAGAAAGGTAAAATAATGAATCCTACATGCCACATGCATAACTCTCTTCATTCCAGGCTATTTTCAAAATGAGAAAAAAAAAAGAAAAAAGATCATCTTTTCGTCAGAGAGGAAAAGTGGAGTAACTGGATTGTGTTGCCTTGCTTACAGTTACCAGAAAAGTCAACAGCAGAGTTGAAAACTCCTGAAGCTGGCTAACTACACCTCTAAATGTTTTACTACTGTGTTATGATTCTGTCTTCAGTTAATAGAACCTGATATACAACAAAGAGATGGGATCACATGGAGATGCATTGGAGAGCCTACGCCGGAGTTAACACATTCATTTTTTACTCAGACTAATCCAAATTAGAAAATTTGAAAATGACCTGGGGCCATTTCAACAGCCAGCTAACTGATTAACACAACCAGCCTTTGGCTATTATTCAATCCTTTGCTTGTTTTACCTGGGCCTTGAAGATCTGTCTGCAGCCTTCCTCTCTGCAAATATATCACAGTTGTCCTATTGAGAACCCATGGCTCATCACAGCTGCTTGGCCAGGCCTGCTTCCAGAAGAACTGGCAACTACAAGCTGGGAGCCAAGAGATACAACACTTCACTTGGAAAAGGGCCTTCCATGAATCCTAGAATCCCAGCATGGTTTGGACTGGAAGCGACCTTAGAGATGATAGATTATCTTCTTCCCACATCCTGACATGGGAAGGGACACTTTTCCACTAGTCCAGATTGCTCCATGTCTGCTCCAGCCTGGACCTGGACACTTCCTGCCATGGGGCTCCCACACAGCCTCTTTGAGCAACATGTGCCAGGCCTCAGCACCCACACAAGGAAGAATTCCTTTCCAATATCCCATCTACCCCAGCCCTCTGGCACTTTGAAGCTATTCCCCCTTGTCCTGCGAGTCCAGACCCTTTTCCAAAGTCCCTCCCCAGCTATCTTGGAGCCCCAGCAGGCACTGGAAGGGGCTCAAAGGTCTCCCTGGTGCCTTCTGTTCTCCACATTGGACACCCTCAGCTCTCCCAGTCTGTCCTAGAGCAGAGGAGCTCCAGCTTTCAACGCAGCATAGCAGCCTCCTACCTGTGAAACTCGACGCCACCGCTGGCCTTCCCGGCCCAACAGATATTGCTTCTGGTGTTGCTCGGGGATACTCTCGGGTCTCTCCCCGCCCCCCATGTGGCTCTCAGGAGATGCTGGTCGGATGCCACTCCTGCCGCTGTCAGACCAACGAAGGGCGGGGGCCATCCCAGCCTCATCCACAATCCACTGTGTCCTCGGTGCGTGCTGCCGGCTCATGGCAGCCCACACACCAGGAAGCAGAGTTCTGGAACAGAGGATCATAGCCCCACATTTGTGTTCGTCTCTGCACAAGGCAGGCCAGAATTGCCATGCCCGGACTTTTCAGTTCAGCACGAGCATGAGAATACACCAGCGCCATGGGGGAGGAAATGTCTATATACTCCCTCATACGTGGTCTCTCAACTTAATGCCTAGGCACTTGCCATTCCTGAGGCTACGCTAAAGCTTTTTTTACCTTGCGGGTAAGAAATGCCATTCTACTGGTGTGCAGCTAAAGGTGCAGCACAGGCAGGCCAGGGCAAAAACTGCAGCAGTGTCCTTCCTCACACCTTTGCTGTGGTGTACTCCATGCAGCTAGAGAGAAGTGAGAAGGATGCGAGGAAGAAGAAGGCGTTCTTAAAGTAGCCCTCTGTCAAGCAGCCATGAAAGGGTGCATAACACACTGCGTCTCGCTGCCCTCCATTCTACATACTCGCAGCTCCCTTTGCGACCTTGCAAAAGTTGCTACCAGAGTAGAGGGGGCCAGATTGAAGAGGCAGTGCCTAGGTTCACCTTCTACTTATTGCACGTAAGCCACGTCCAGCTCCTCCTTGCACTCGGTAGTTACCTTCTCCACGGCATTTACTGTGGTGCTCTCTGCAACTTGGCACCTAGAAGTGACCGCCAATGTTTCCACAGCGAGCTGCAAGGGAACCAAGGAGCCGCACAAGCAGCAGTGCTTCAGCTTGCACCTTCGGACTGCTAAGGGCACTTGGAAAGGCAAGCGAGAGGCAGCCACCTTCCTCTCCTAATAGCCTGTAACATAGTGCACACAAGCACGGTACTTGTACGATTTTGTTCAAGGCCCTTGCCCATGCCTCGTGCCGCTTTCACTCCCCAGAGGGCAGAAGCCGCTGAAGCGGTGCCACACAACCAGCCGTGTGCCAGCAGCCAAGAGCTCGAGAACGCTGCTTCTGTCCAAGCCGCCTAGGGCGAGCACCTTTGTTCTCAGAGCTCCGTGCAACAATCTGCCTCTCTCGCAGTTCGATATGGAAAACGAAAGCTTTTCGCCCATGCCCTTCACAGAGATCTGTTGCCAGGACGAGAAGGTCTTGTGGCCGGAGCTCGCCCCTGATGCGAGGAAGCTGCTATTAGCACCGCATTGCAGGGGCACTTCTCACTCCCTGACTACGTGCCCAGAGCTCTCCGAATTCGCTGCTAGCTGCATGGTCCTTCTCAGCTGAAAGTAGCAGCGCTCACAGTACATAGAGCTTCGCAAGGACCGAGGACCTGGAGGGACATATCGCACACAAAAATGTGTCAGGACAGAGACGTGTTCTACGTTGTCCCTTCTTGTCTTCCACTTTGTGCTTCTGCTACTTCTGCTCTTAGAAATCGCTCCTTGAAAGACGAGCGAAAGCATCTTTCTGGGTGCATTGCACTGAGTGTGAGCTCGCTAGGGACTTTGCACTCGGAGCCAAGGCAACAGGGCGTGCTTGCCCTCAGAACTGAGGACAAGCTGTTGGGCAGACCTGAAACTGACCGCTGGAGTTCAACACTGTATGGACGGCAGAAGACGAAGAGCGAAGAGCACACGAGCATCCAAAGAGGTCCTTCACAATCGCTTTCACTTCTCAGTGCACTTGCTGCTTGGAAAAGTAGCACACAGCCGTTGCACGCCAGGGCAAAAGCTGGGCCAGTGCCCTTCCTCACTCCTTCGCTGCGGTGTACTCCATTGTTGGGGGTCGAATTCTTCACTTTTCTTTCTGTGGCATTTATCCCATTGTTATGCTAAGTGGCTACACCTTAAGGTAATGTTCTCTCACAGGGAGGTGGGTGGAGGGAGCGGGGCGGGGGGGAAACCGGAAAAAGGAAAGGTGGGACGGGGGTCGGGAGCGGGCTGGAAAACTCTCTCGTTTGGCTCGTGGAGGGAGAGGACGCCCCGTGCTCAGATATGGCATCTCCCCTGCCACCCCAGCGTTTAGATCCACACTCCCCGCCATTGGACATCCCTCTGCTGCTCTCCCACCTCACCCTAATACCTCCGGACACTCTGCCTAGCACCACGACAGACACCGTGAGGGGGGAGTCACTTTCCCCATCCCTCTCAACCCTGGGCCGCTGCCGCCGTCACTCCACTCCTCTTAAACTGCACGGGACCTGCCCTGACCCCACAGCACCGGTAACTGAGCACAGGCAGACGGCCTGTGGCCAAAAGGGACTGGAGCTGAGCTATACTGTTCTGTTGCCAATTTTTATAGCTGTTGATGTTTTCTGCCTTGTTAGATATCAGTAGAGAACTGTTATTCTTATCCCCACATCTCCTGCCTGAAGGCTTCTGATTTGGACCTAAAATAATTAAAAGGGAGGGGGGTTGCACTCTGCATCTCAGGAAAGGGGCTCTTGCCTTTCCTTAGACCATACCTGTCTTTCAAACCAAGACAGATTTTGGTGCCCGGAACGTGAGGCATTGCCTGAGGGCATTGAGAGAGGGGTAGAAAAGGGGATAACAGTTCATGGATTACCCAAGCTTGTGGTAGGTGACAACATGCTGTCCAGCTTACACTGGATTGGCCTCCATGTGGTCAATGCTATATCTCTCCCATTTGCAAGCTCTTTTGTAAATATGAGTCTCATAACCAAGGTTACCGTGGCTATTATCTGGTTCATTTTGTGGGTTGATCAGTTGAAGAATTCATGGATTTTTAATTTTCTCTGGAAGATGGCCACATGGATTCAGAGCTATCGCACTCTAAGTGTGTGTTTCTGGGGCTACTTCAATAATGGTACTTATTGTGAGGAAGTGGCAGCAGGTGAAATCTTCTCCAAACCCATCACAAGGTTGTTGTAGTTCACCCCACCAGTCTTCAGGGGGTACAAATCCGCTTTAAATGCTAATGACATTATACTGTGGCTAGTGTTGCTTATATCCCTGTTAAACCTGTTCTATCTAACATTCAGAGATAAGGGGAGATTGACTTCGATAACGACCCTGATACCTACCGCAGAGACTCGGGATGTTACCCCAGAGCCTGATCCTGTCCAAGAGACTAGGGAGGTTACCCCAGAGCCTGACCCTGTTCCAGAGACTAGGGATATTAACCCAGAGTTTGACTCTGCCCCACAGCCCACCTTGGAAAGGAACCACCCATAAGGGGTGGGGGTGCTAGCGAAGGAGATACATGAGATGGGCCAGATGCTGAAGGAGTACCTCTTCCCAGCTGGTGAGAAACCCTCCCCCTGCCTTAAAGAGGGAGACTCTGATGGTGCAGCAGTGGGACCCACAGACGTTACATCTGTCCAGGTTCCAGCTGAACTGCAAGGGCACTCAGCAGCAGCAGTTGTCCCTGTGGAAACTAGGAAGTCTAAGATGAAAACAAGGCACCTAGATAATAAGGGTCAGGAAGGGGGACCCTCACAACCAGCAGGGGAGCCTGAAGTTGAGATCATCACCGAGTCCCTGTCATACGAGAGTCTCCGTAACCTGCGAAAAGACATTGTACGACGGGGCCATGAGCCTTTTACAACCTGGTTACTGCGGGTCTGGGACCTTATGGGTACAGGTGTGCAACTGGATGGTACTGAGGCAAGGAATTTGGGAGCCTTGACCCAGGACTAAGGTGTGGACCAAGTATTTGTAAGGGAGACAGGTCTCCTTTCCCTCTGGGAGCGACTTGTAATGAGTGTGAGAGAGAGATTTGTCCACAGGGAAAGAATGCAGGAGCACCACCAGAGAACGCCTTGGAATACCCTTGAGGAGGGGATCCAACAGCTGAGAGAAGTGGCAGTACTGGAGGTGCTCTTTGGGAGGGATGGACAGCATGACAATGACCCTGACAAGGTCAGGTGCACAGGGCAGAGGTTGTGGAATCTGGCAAACCTGGGCCCATCTCAATATACCCCCTTTATTGCAATGATTAATGCTGATACCAACCAAGTGACAGTGGGTTCTGTTGCCAACAGGCTCAGGAATTTTCAGAGTATGATGGCTGGTCCAATGCAGGCTCATGTCTCTGCTGTGGTTAAGGACCTCAGAGAGGACTTTAAGGAGGAGATGAAGGAGATAAGGGAAGAGGTGAGGAAGATCAGTGCAGCACCAGTGCGAGTCATGGACCCCAAAAGTAGAGCCCAACGCCCCCCAGCTAGGGATAGAGGGTACACCCCACGTGCTGACCTTTGGTTTTTTCTACGTGACCACGGGGAAGACATGAGAAGGTGGGATGGGAAACCCACTTCTGTCCTGGCAACTCAGGGAGGGGAACACCAACAGAGGGAACTCCACTAAAGTGAAGGTAGCATCAGCCTCCCATGACCAAAGTGCAGGGTATTACAGAAGGGAAGATGATCTGTCAGATCCCCTTGAAGGAACCTCCACTATGTATGCCCAGGAGAGAAATAATAACCAGGGCTAGAGGGGCCCTGCCTCTAGCCAGGGAGAGGCACGGGAAAACCGGATCTTTTCGATGGTGTGGATCCGATGGCCTGGCACATCAGAGCCACAGGAACACAGTGCATTGGTTGACACTGGTTCACAGTGTACATTAATACCATCGGGACATGCCGGGGAGGAACCTGTTTCAATTGCCATGGTTACGGGGGGATCTCAGGAATTGACTTTGCTGGAGGCTGAGGTGAGTCTGACTGGGAAAGAGTGGCAGAAACATCCAATTGTGACTGGCCCAGAGGCACCATGTACCCTAGGCATAGACTTCCTCAGGAACGGCTATTACAAAGACCCAAAGGGACTCAGGTGGGCTTTTGGAATAGCTGCTGTGGCGGCAGAGGTCATTAAGCAGTTGAACACTCTGCCTGGGCTATCAGAAAACCCATCTGCAGTGGGACACCTCAGGGTGAAACAGCAACAGGTGCCAATTGCTACCTCAACAGTGCACCGCCGGCAGTACCGGACGAATCGAGTTGCCGTGATCCCCATCCACAAGATGATCCATGAGCTGGAGAGCCAAGGGGTGGTCAGTAAAACCCACTCACCCTTCAACAGCCCCATCTGGCCTGTGCATAGATCTGAATGAGAATGGAGATTAACCGTGGACTATCGTGCATTGAATGAAATGACTCCTGTCACGATCCACCATTAATGTAGATCCGGGGTGGTGATGGTTCTTTTGATCTTAAAGGTGTAAACAGGCAAAGTGCAGGGGACAAAATTAGTTTATTCAACAGCAGAAAATCAGTTTATTCAACAACAGCAATGCATTTCATCAAATGCCAACAATTCAATTACGGTAGAGGGCAGAGGTATAGGAAACAAAGTATAGGGAAAGGGGAAGTAAAGGAAGGGATGGGAAAATAGCTACCAACAGACGAGATGGGTGTCCTCACGGGTCATCCAATAGACGAGTCTTCGTCCGTGGGGAGATCTCAGGGGTCTTCTCGAGGAGGTAGATGGGTCTTCATCAGTGGAGAGATCTCGAAAGGTCTTTTCCAGAGGGTTGCTCTTTATAGTCCTTCTCCAAAGCGAGTGGCCTCTGGCCAAGAGGTGGGAAGATTTATGGACCATTGTGTGGTGCTGCAGGAGACAAGTACGGTCAAGCAGTCCTCAGTTGGTACAACACTACCTCTGGTTGGTGCCATGACAGCACAGTCCAGTGAGCACCATACACCAGCACACAGTCACGAGCATCCACCTTGGCCAGGCCAGGAAACCATTGTTCGGAGTCAGCCTCGGTGGGGGGTCCTCGAGGTCTCCTTGCGACGGTCGGGAGGCAAAATCGAGGGGAACTTTGGACTGACCCTTACAACTCCACCACTGAGTGCTGCTGTGCTGGACATGCTGGAACTCCAGTACGAGCTGTAGTCCAAGGCAGCAAAGTGGTACGCCACCATTCACATCACCAATGCATTTTTCTCCATTCCTCTGGCAGTAGAGTGCAGGCCTCAGTTCGCTTTCACCTGGAGGAGTGTGCAATACACGTGGAACCGACTGCCCCAGGGGTGGAAACACAGCCCCACCATCTGTCATGAATTGATCCAGGCTACACTGGAGAGGGGTGGATCTCGAGAACATCTGCAGTACGTTGATGACATCATTGTGTGGGGGGACAGGGCAATGGAGGTATTTCAGAAAGGAGAAAAGATCACTGAGATTCTGCTGGGAGCCGGCTTCACCATTCAAAAGAGCAAAGTCAAAGGGCCTGCCCAAGAGATCCAGTTCCTGGGAGTAAAGTGGCAAGATGGACGGCACCAGATTCCCAGTGAGGTCATCAATAAGATCACTGCAATGTCTCCACCAACCAGCAAGAAGGTAACACAAGCCTTCGTAGGTGCCATAGGCTTTTGGAGAATGCACATTCCTGAGTACAGCCAGGTTGTGAGCCCTCTTTACCTGGTCACCCGCAAGAAGAACAATTTCCACTGGGGCCCTGAGCAGCAGCAAGCCTTTGCCCAGATCAAGCAGGAGATTGCTCATGCAGCAGCCCTTAGCCCAGTCAGGAAGGGACCAGAGGTGAAGGACGTGCTCTACTCTGCAGCCGGGAACCATGGTCTGTCCTGGAGCCTGTGGCAGAAGGTGCCTGGTGAGACGCGAGGCCGACCACTGGGATTCTGGAGTCGAAGCTACAGAGGGTCCAAGGCCAACTATACTCCAACGGAGAGGGAGATCTTGGCCGCCTATGAAGGAGTTCAAGCTGCCTCAGAGGTGGTTGGCACTGAAACACAACTCCTCCTGGCACCCCGACTGCCAGTGCTGGCGTGGATGTTTAAAGGAAAGGTTCCCTCAACCCACCCTGCCACTGACGCCACATGGAGCAAATGGATTGCCCTCATCACACAACACGCCCGTATTTGATACCCGAATCGCCCTGGGATTTTGGAGATAATTGCCAACTGGCCGGAAGGGGAAGACTTTGGTCTTGCCGACGAAGAGGAACAGGAACAAGTCATCCGGGCTGAAGAAGCCCCACCGTATAACCAACTGCCAGCAGATGAAACATGCTATGCTCTTTTCACTGATGGTTCCTGCCGCATCGTGGGGATGAACCGGAAGTGGAAAGCAGCCGTATGGAGCCCCACATGACAGGTTGCACAAGCTACCGAAGGAGAAGGTGGATCGAGTCAACTTGCTGAACTCAAAGCTGATCAGCTGGCCCTGGACATTGCTGAAAGAGAGAAGTGGCCAAAACTCTACCTTTACACTGATTCATGAATGGTAGCCAATGCTCTGTGGGGTTGGCAGGAAAGGTGGAAAAAGGCTAACTGGCAACGTAGGGGAAAGCCAATCTGGGCTGCCGATGAATGGAAAGACATTGCCACCCGGGTAGAGAAGCTGCCTGTGAAAGTCCGTCACGTAGATGCCCATGTCCCGAAGAGTCGGGATAATGAGGAACACCGACACAATGAGCAGGTAGATCAGGCTGCACAGATAGAGGTGTCGAAGATAGATTTAGATTGGCAGCACAAGGGAGAGTTGTTCCTGGCTCGATGGGCCCATGATGCCTCAGGTCATCAGGGCAGAGATGCCACATATAAGTGGGCATGAGACCAAGGGGTGGATCTAACCATGGACAGTATTTCTCAAGTTATCCATGACTGTGAGAGGTGCTCTGCCATCAAGCAGGCCAAGCCGGTGAAGCCCCTCTGGTATGGGGGGCGATGGGCCAAATATAAGTATGGAGAGGCCTGGCAGATTGACTACATCAAACTGCCTCAAACCCGCCACGGCAAGTGCTATGTACTGACCATGGTGGAAGCCCCCACTGGATGGTTAGAGACCTCCCCTGTGCCTCATGCCACTGCTCGGACCACCATCTTCGGCCTGGAAAAACAAGTTTTTTGGAGGCATGGTAGCCCTGAGAGAACTGAGTCAGACAATGGGACTCATTTCAAGAACAGCCTTATACACGCCTGGGCTAGAGAACACGGCATTGAGTGGGTGTACCATACCCCCTACCATGCACCAGCTGCAGGGAATGTTGAACGGTGCAATGGCCTGCTTAAAACCACCTTGAAGGCACTGGGTGGGGGAACTTTGAAGAAATGGGAGATTAATCTACAAAAGGCCACATGGTTAGTGAACACCCGAGGTTCCACTAACCGAGCAGGCCCTGCCCAATCTGAGCCCTTGGGAATATCAGATGGAGATAAGGTTCCAGTGGTACACATGAGAGGTATGCTAGGAAAAACTGTTTGGGTGAATCCTGCCTCCAGCAAAGACAATCCCATCCGTGGAGTTGTATTCGCTCAGGGACCAGGTTGCACCTGGCGGGTGATGCAAAAGAGTGGAGAGACCCGATGCATACCCCAAGGAGACCTTGTTTTAGGGTGAAATACCTATAGTACTGTGCCTATGTCTCAAAGTGCATGTATGTATATATAATATAACGGTTTAATTTGATATAGCATATTAGTATGGAAGAAACAAAGGGGTTGATAATGTTGGGGGTTGAATGCTTCCCTTTTCTTTCTGTGGAATTTCTCCCATTGTTATGCTAAGTGGCTACACATTAAGGTAATGTTCTCTCACAGGGAGGTGTGTGGAGGGGGGGGGGAAGCAAAAAAAAGGAAAGGTGGGACGGGGGTCTGGAGCAGGCTGGAAAACTCTCTCGTTTGGCTCGTGGAGGGAGAGGACGCCCCATGCTCAGATATGGCATCTCCCCTGCCACCCCAGCGTTTAGATCCACACTCCCCGCCATTGGACATCCCTCTGCTGCTCTCCCACCTCACCCTAATACCTCCGGACACTCTGCCTAGCACCACGACAGACACCGTGAGGGGGGAGTCACTTTCCCCATCCCTCTCAACCCTGGGCCGCTGCCGCCGTCACTCCACTCCTCAACTGCGCAGGACCTGCCCTGACCCCACAGCACCGGTAACTGAGCACAGGCAGACGGCCTGTGGCCAAAAGGGACTGGAGCTGAGCTATACTGTTCTGTTCTGTTGCCAATTTTTACACCTGTTTTTTTTTTTTCTGCCTTGTTCGATATCAGTAAAGAACTGTTACCCTTATCCCCACACCTCCTGCCTGAATGCTTCTGATTTGGACCTAAAATAATTAATAAGGACGGGGTTGCACTCTGCATCTCAGGAAAGGGGCTCTTGCCTTTCCTTAGACCATACCTGTCTTTCAAACCAAGACAGATTTTGGTGCCCGGAACGTGAGGCATTGCCGGAGGGCATTGAGAGACGAGTAGAAAAGGGGATAACAGTTCTTGGATTACCCAAGCTTGTGGTAGGTGACACCATGCTGTCCAGCTTACACTGGATTGGCCTCCATGTGGTCACTGCTATATCTCTCCCATTTGCAAGGCCTTTTTTAAATATGAGTCTCACAACCAAGGTTACCGTGGCTATTATCTGGTTCATTTTGTGGGTTGATCAGTTGAGGAATTCATGGATTTTTAATTTTCTCTGGAAGATGGTGTCCTAGGGTGATGTTATAGTGTTTGTATCTCCAATCGTGTGTTCTGATTATGTTTGGTATTATGTCCTGTGCTTCCAGGACTGACTCTGAAAGTGAAGCTTTGTTTTGTCTTGTTATCAGCCAGCTCACCTCAACCATGGTCTATGTTTAGGAGAGGTTTTAGCTCGGCTTGCTTGCTTGCCTGCTTGCTTGCCTGCTTGCTCGCTTCTGCCTCTTTTTCTTTCCTTCGCTTTGCCCTTGCTTTTTTGCTTATTAGTTAGTTCAGCTAGGCAGTCCAACTTTTTCCCTGGACTGTTTTCCACCCCGTCCCCTCCCTCTCCTGGATGCCATCTGAATCTGTTCTGGACGGGGACCTGGGAAGCCCCAAGAAACACTGAGAGTCTACACTCTGTCACCTGCAGCAGTGATTCCCCAGCGTCAGAGACTGATAACTGAGCGACCACTCGCCGGAGAGACTGAGTTTGTCATCCCTTCAGAACGGTGAAAGAGTTTTTTTGTCAGCTGGTGTTGGTTTTTTTTCCCTGTGCTGGGGAATGTCTTGCTTGTTAAATAAACAGGTTTTTTTTCTCCCACCCGGCGGTGGGGGGCGGAGGAGTCGTGGGGTTTGCTGTCTGGGGACTCCTTCTGGAGGTTTTCCCCCAAATTTGCCAAAGCCCAGGACAGATGGCCACATGGATTCAGAGCTATTGCACTCTAAGTGTGTGTTTATGGGGCTACTTCAATAATGGTACTTATTGTGAGGAAGCGGCAGCCGGTGAAATCTTCTCCCAACCCATCACACAAATTTTGAAGTTTACCCCACCAGTCTACAACGTGTTCAAATCGGCTTTAAATGCTAATGAAGGAGAAGAACGAAGCCGCAGGGCACCGGGATTGCTAGCGCCACACAGCGAAGAGCACACGAGCATCCAAATAGGTCCTTCACAATCGCTTTCACTTCTCAGTGCTCTTGCTGCTTGGAAAAGTAGCACACAGCTGTTGCACGCCAGGGCAAAAACTGGGGCAGTGCCCTTCCTCACACCTTCGCTGTGGTGTACTCCATGCAGCTAGAGCGAAGCGAGAAGGACGCGAGGAAGAAGAAGGCGTTCTTAATGTAGCCCTCTGGCAAGCAGCCATGAAAGGGCGCATGACACACGTCGTCTCACTGCCCTCCATTCTACATACGCGCAGCTCCCTTTGCCGACTTGCAAAAGTTGCTAAAAGAGCAGAGGGGGCCAGATTGAAGCAGTGCCTAGGTTCACCTTCTACTTATTGCACGTATGTCACGTCCAGCTCCTCGCTGCATTCGGTAGTTCCCTTCTCCACGGCATTTACTGTGGCGCTGTGTGCAACTCGGTGCCTAGAAGTGACCGCCAATGTTTCCACAGCGGGCTGCAAGGGAACCAAGGAGCAGCACAAGCAGCAGTGCTTCAGCTTGCTCCTTTTGACTGCTAAGGGCACTTGGGAAGGCAAGCGAGAGGCAGCCACCTTCTTCTCCTAATAGCCTGTAACATGCTGCACACAAGCACGGTACTTGCGCGGCTTCATTCACCGCCCTCGCCCATGCCTGGCGCCGCTTTCACTCCATGGCGGCCACAAGCCGCTGAAGCGGCGCCACACAGCCAGCGGTTTGCCAGCAGCCAAGCGCTTGAGAATTCTGCTTCTGCCCAAGCCAGCCTAGGGCGTGCCCCTTTGTTCTCAGAGCTCCGTGCAACAGTCTGCCTCTCTCGCAGTTCGAATGCAAAACAAAAGCTTTTCGCCTACGCCCTTCACAGAAATCTGTTGCCAGGACGAGAATGTCTTGTGGCCGGAACCCGCCCCCGCCGCGAGGAAGCTGCTATTAGCACCGCATTGCATGGGCACTTCTCACTCCTTGATTACGTGCTCAGAGCTCTCCGAATTCACTGCTAGCTCCAAGGTCCTTCTCAACTGCAAGTAGCAGCACTCACAGTATGTAGCGCTTCGCAAGGACCGAGGACCTGGAGGGACATATCGCACACAAATATGTGTCAGGACAGAGACGTGTTCTACATCGTCCCTAATTGTCATCCAGTTTGTGCTTCTGCTGCTTCTGCTCTTAGGAATCGCTCCTTGAAAGACGAGCGAGAGTGTCTTTCTGGGTGCATTGCACTGAGTGTGAGCTCGCTAGGGACTTTGCACTCGGAGCCAAGGCAACAGGGCGTGCTTGCCCGCAGAACTGAGGACAAGATCTTGGGCAGAGCTGAAACTGACCACTGGAGTTCAGCTCTGTCCAGAAGGCACAAGACGAAGAACAAGGCCGCACGGCGCCGGGCTTGGGAGCGCCGTGCAGCGAAGCGCACACGAGCAGTCAAAGAGCTCCTTCACAATCGCTTTCACTTCTCAGTGCTCTTGCTGCTTGGAAAAGTAGCACACAGCCGTTGCACGCCAGGGCAAAAGCTGGGGCAGTGCCCTTCCTCACACCTTCGCTGTGGTGTACTCCATGCAGCTTGAGCAAAGCGAGAAGGACGCGTGGAAGAAGAAGGCGTTCTTAAAGTAGCCCTCTGTCAGCAGCCATGAAAGGGCGCATGACTCACGGCGTCTCCCTGCCCTCCATTCTACATACGCGCAGCTCCCTTCGACGACGTGCAAAAGTTGCTACCAGAGCAGAGGGGGCCAGATTCGAGAGGCACTTGCTAGGTTCACCTTCAAGTAGCAGCGCTCACAATACATAGAGCTTCGCAAGGACCAATGACTTGGAGGGACATATCGCACGCGAAAATGTGCCAGGGCAGAGACGTTCCACACTGAGTAGAGACAGAGACAGACAGTTCTACACTGCCCCTTCTCGTCGACCATCTTGTGCTCCTGCTCCCTCTGCTGTGACAAATCGTTTTTTGAATGACGAGCGAGAGTGCCTCTCCAGGCACATTGCACTGAGTTAGAGCTCCCTAGGGACTTCTGCATGTAAAGCTTTTTCCTCCTCCAAAAATACATGGCTAAGTCCTAAAAGTTTTGGTTTTATTAAGAATAGTTATGTCCAAGTATTGCTGTTCTGAACACCCTTGGTTTCAGTCTGAAATTAACTGCTTCTTTCTGTCTTTTTGCCTAGTGGCAATCTAATTCTAAGGTAACTAGATGTGTTGGAAATCCATAAATTACATCTTAGGTTAGGTGGGACAATTGGCTCGGAAGAAAATGTAATTGAGAATTTGGAGAGAATCCAAAGTGAACTGATGTCACCATCCGAGATTCCCTTGGGTTCCAAATCCTTTTATTTGTGTTTTTGTGGGCTTTTTTGAAGGCGGTGTACAGTTGAAGCCATGATTTACCTGCGGTGAGACCTGCTCCACTGTAAAAGCATTATTTTCTCAGTGAGCATGGACAACAATTACAGTGTCCTCTTTTAAGATTCCCTGCATGTTTTGTTATTATGTTTAATGTTAATTTTCCTTCTGTGTTGATGGTTCATCCCAGTTTCTTTCCCCTAAGTTAAGTGCATAATGGTTTTTCCCTTTCCCGCCCTTGTCCTAGTCAGTCATCCTAAACCCCTCCCCTTTATCTGGAACCTTCCCTGTCCCTCACCCTAAACCCTGCCCCACAGGATGTCAATCCTTTGTAGCCCCTCCCTTTGTTCTAGAAGTTTCTGTGTCAAGCATTCCCTCTTGTATTCATGACTGGTTATATTGTATGTATCACCACCCTCGGTTTGCCTTATTGGCTCAATGTACCCCTTTCCCCACATTCTGTACCTCCCCCCGTTTCCCATTATTGGCCAGAGTTTTGTGCCATCCCCTTGCTCCTCCCCCGTACTTAAGCCGGTGTAGAACCCTTTCTAACTGCCTTTTGCGGTTCCCCCTCCCAACCTCCGGACTTGTAAACTTTTCCTTCACTAAATCCCCCATAACTGTAAAAGGTCTCTCCTGTGACTCTTTATCCCTCCCTGACGACTCGCCCAGGCGTAGCTGTTGCTACACCCCTTCTGCGGCTCCCGGAGTGGAGCCGGGGAGGGGCCACTCACCGACGCAGGCTTCCCAGAGCTAGCCGGTAGCCCAGGTGTGGTTGGCAGCGTGTGGAAGAAACGTCACCTGCACTCCACTTATGGTGGGAGAAGCAGTGCCTTGACTGTAATCATAAAAGTGATTACAGTTTCATTGCTTTGACATCATGTAGGATGTTTCCTCCATCTCCTGTGGTCAGCATTAAGTAACAGATTTCTCAGTTTCTAGGAAGAGTCTAGCAAACAATCACCTTGGTCCTTCTCTTGCATTTATTCATCTCTGCTATGCTGCTATACAGACAGTTTATGATTCAACAATTCAATGGAACATCAAGTAAATAGCAAAGCAAAACTAACTACCTAAAGCACTATAAGGGCCAGAGATGAGCTTGGATCAAAACAGGTATTCTCCTAGCATTGTTTACAAACAAGTCAGCATGTGAAAAAGAAGGCACAATGCAGTTTGTGCCTTTTTTTGGGCATGCCCTGAAGAAGGAAATTCTGATTTCACATATGGGAAAAGAAATGTTGACATTTGAATGAGATTGTTCATACCCCAGAAAAGGTTGCTTTGAAAGGTTGTGGAAGTCCTGTTAGGAAACATGGCTTTACAAGTCCTTTCCACCAGGAGACAACAGCTGCAGGACATCTGGGTGTGCCAGTGTTGAGAGCACCAGCAACGATCAAAGTGGAGAAGTTGGTGAACAATGGCAGTGGCCCGGGGGAGAGCAAGTGGGGGCTGGCTGTGGGACCAGGGGTGTCCTGACTGATTTAGGAGGCGTGTGATGGTCTGGGCCAGCAAGAGGAGTAGTGCTGTGGCCTTGGGACACTGCGAATACTGGAAATCAGTGGGGTCACTGGGCAGGCTGAGTGTCTGAGCTGCTGGAGGGACCCAGTTTGCTCACATGTAAACATCCAGTCTCACTCCTGCCAGCCACAGAAAGGAGCAGGATGTGGCTGCTGGCGATGCCTGTCATGTATATGTAGTGTATAGGTGTGCTATCCCAGCCTGCTGGGAACACTTCTTCTTTGTGACTGCTTGGGCTGAGGGAGAGAAAGCAGTGGTAGTTTCTGAGGTTTCGAGTTTGCTCGAGTTTCTCAGGCTGTTTCTGGAGCCACCCAGAGTTGTCTTCCTTGAAGCATTTCAATTCCTGGTAATTTTCAAAATTCAAACAGACACAGCCCTAAGCTAGTTGATCTGACTTCAGAGCTATTCTTACGCTGAGCTGTTGGATGATCTGATCTCCTGAGATGTCTTCCATCTCAGTTTATGACCTGGTTCTTGTGAAAAGTAGGATCTTTTAGCCTGGAGAAGAGAGGTTTCTGGCGAGACAGTATGGTGGCCTTTGAATATGTAAAGAGGGTATAAGACAAATGGAGAAAGACTTTTTAGGAAGGTTTGCAGAGACAGGACAAGGGGCCATGCTTTCAAACTGAGACTAGGTTTAGATTGGCTAAAAGGAAAACCTTTTCTACAAGGAAGCTGGTGAGACACTCAAACGGGTGTTCCAGAGAAGTTGTGGATGCCCCATCATTGAGAGTGCTCCTTATCAGTTTGCCTAGTCTTGAGCAATTTGATCTACTGTAAGACCTACCTGGCAAGGAAGTTGGACTAGATGATCTTTAATCACAGACTGTTGTATGATTCCGTGAAAGACAGAATGCAATAAAGTTCATATTTCAGATTTTGGCGCAGACATATTTATTATTTCTCACTTTATGCATCATTGCAATGACAACTTGTTAGCTTCTGAAATGATGAGCTGAGATTGATTTCCTTCCTTAGTTTCATTTTCCCTGTTATTCCTTCACTCTTGGCCTTTTTTTTTCACTAGATTTCCTCTTTCAGTCAACTGCCCTTAAGTATCACTTTGCTCCCCACCTGGCTTTGTATTTTTTCAACGCGACCTTTTCACTGGTTCGTTTTGGGCCTTTGCTGCTTGAAGACCAGCAGCCCCCTTGTCTGAGCATTATGGAGCTTGCTTTACAGCTTCATCACTATGCAAAAAGCCTTAAATTACTGTGTTCCATCTCAGATACCATCAAGTATCACACTAATATTCCCTCTGCTAAACAGCTGGTTGGCTTACATAGACCAGCCAAATACCAGGAAATCCAGATGGCAGCAAGAATCTTGTAGACTACTCCCGCTGTTCATTGAAATTCTGGAGAAGTCACGTGAGGTATCACATTCTCTTGAAAGAAGTGTATATCATCTCAGACATTCTAGAATGGGCTATTAATATTGTCATGTGTTTCTGCCTAGACTTTTTAGTATGCAAATTCAAATTCAAATGATCTGAAATGATAGAACTTCAAGAAATATTCGTTCCCAGAATCGAAGTATGATGGAGTTACATAGGGAGAATCTTAATCTTAGTTATTCTATTCCATCTCACATCATTGCTTGGGGTAGGGAGAAGGGAGTATCTTTGGGGGACAGTGGGTTCCGGGGTAGTCAGTAAGCTGGGCAGAGGAGCCATCAGGTATTGTCTGTTGTTGGGGGGGGATTCATGTGAACTCTTCCTTTCTTGTACCCTGCCACTAGTATTGTTGCTAAAATTGTTTGTTTTCTCATCCAAGTGACAAAATCAGCACACTTAATGAGGGATGAAGAGGGAGCAGCGACCTCAGAACAGGAGGAAGAAGAAGCAGAGCCTGCTGTCCTCCAGAAGAAAAAAACACTACCAGCCAACTTTGCATCATCTGTGAACTTCCTGGGCGTGTACTCTATCCCCTTGTCCAGATCACTGATAAAGATATTTAACAGGACTGGGCCCAAGACTGAGCCTTGGGGACCAGCTGGATGAACTCTATTTCCCACCACTCTGTGGCCCTGGCCATCACCCAGTTTTCCACCCAGCAAACAGCCCACCCATCCAAACCATAATCAGACAGTTTCCTCAGGAGAATGATGTGAGGCTCTTTGCAACAAGGATCAGCGAGATGCCTAGGAAGAGTCTCAGGTGAATCCAGGAGACTATAGTGGAGGACTATTCAGTTTTCCAATCAATTTGCTTAAAAAACTCTAAAAAACCCTAATAAAAAACCAACCAACCAAACAAAAAAATCAGACCAATCAAACACACAAAAAACCCCAACCAATAATCCCCAAAGAGACAAAAAAGCCCACAAAAAAACCCACCCTAAACTGAAAAAAATCTCCAAACCCAACACATCAAAAAATCAGGGTGAAGGTTTTTAGTAACTTTAAAAATAACAAAACAAAACAAAAAAAACCAGAAAGTCACATTTCTAAAGGTGCTGTCCCAGCCTCTTCTCTCATGAGGGAGGACATCCTGAAGTGGAGCCTGTTGGAAGAAAGCGGGACGGGGCAGCACCATTGTCACAGGACGGCCCTGTGGCTGCCTCATTGCCAAAACCTGGACACATAAATCAAACACAGTTATGCACATGTGCTTAGACACAGCAAAAATATATTTGTCTGAAAAGAATACTGGTCCATTTATATCACTGGAAAGAGCATAATTCCTCGTCTCAGCTTTCTTTTCAGTCATTACAAATGCTTCGAAAATATAGGAGTGCAGAAAATGGAAATATCCAAGATCAACATGAGGACCAATAACAAAGATTCCATTTTTGAAACTGCATTGGGAATCCTCTGCAGAAATTGACTCAAAGCTCTAAGATTTACAAAAAAGACCAAGAGTATTGGAGTCAGTGCAACACAGTGTCTGGAGGCCTCAGCTGGTTGCCTTGATTTCTCAAATATGATGGATGAAGCACCTTAGCAACTACAGCTGCCAGTTCTCTCAGGGCCCTGACAGGCCTCTGGGTGGGTCCCATGGTCTTGCATGCTCAGGTTCCTCAAGTGGTCTGAAAGCTGACCTGGTACTATGGCTTAGAATCAAGTCCACCAGTCCAATAACCTGAGAGATGTGGAAATAGCGACTGGCAGTAAAAATTGAGACCAACATTTTTGAGTACCTCAGCCTTCTCCTTGTCTGTTGTCACTAGTCCTGTCTGGCTTATGGGGGTGGGGGGGAATAGGGGGGAGGTGTGAGAGGTTTCTTTTCATCTTCTTTTTCCCACTGAAATACCCGTAGGAGCCTTTATTATTCTTATTTTTGGCATGCTTTTCCAACTTCAACTTCAACTGAGCCTTAGCTATACTGATCCCATCCTCACACACTCATGTGTTACCACTGTATTTTTCCCATGATTTGTCTCTCTGTGTATTGTCTGCATATTACCTTATTGAATCACATCTATTAATTTTCAATAACCTTCTGGCTTTAACTTGTTTTCAAAAAAAACTTTTTTCAACATTTTCACCTCAGAAATTCACCTGGGAAACCCAAAATCCCCAAAATTCAACCCGAAGTCCCTCCTGGGATGCCCTGCACTCACCTGGCAACTTCCAAAATTCCACAAATTCACCCCAAAATTCACGGGGGACCCCCAAATCCCAGGGCTTCACCCCAAAATTCCACCTGCAACCCCTAAAATCCCTCAAATCACCCCCAAGACCCAGTCCCCCCAACACCTCCCAAATTCACCCCAAAATCTCTCCAATACCCCTCAAAACCCACCCAGATACCCCCAAATCCACCAAATTCACTCCAAGACCCACCTGGGACTCCCAGAAATCACAAAAATTCCCCGGAAAATCCACCTGCATCCCCCAAATTCATCCCAAAATTCTCCCATGACTCCCAAAAGCTCACCTGGATACCCCAAAATCGACAGAATTCACCCCAAAATCTTCCTGGCATCCCCAAAACTCACCTGAGAACCCTAAAATTCACATGTATACTCTAAAATTCACCAAATTACCCCCAAAATTCCCCTGAGATCCCTAGAATTCCACAAATTCCCCCTAAAATTCAACTGGGACTCCCCACATTCCACAAATTCACCCCTGTCCTGGGGTACCATGCAAAAATGTGTATTCTATCACCATCTGTTAAAATGTGGGACGGGTGGTGATCCTCATCTCTGTGGGAGATATCCCCTGCTGATGTGCCATCTGATAAGATCAGGGGGATGGTCATCATTATCTTTTCACAACCCATCCTTCCTCCAGAAGATATATTCTGTTAACGGGCCATTAAGTCCTATTGTGTGACTGATAAGATTACATCATCCCATTGGGAGATGCTCCAGCCAGGGGGAGGAGCCAAACATTTCCTACCTAAATAAAACTGAGATTTGGAACACCAAGGCAGTCCTTTCCACTGGATCCCAGAGGAAAGTGTGACCTTTTTCCACATCATCGCTGGATCTTCGGACCAAAACTGCACCTTCTACAGGAGCACTGCCTCAACTGAACCACATCTGTCATCCAGGACTGCAGCCACCATTTACACGGATTGATACCAACACCCTGACTGACAGGGTGTCAGGTTGTATTTCTGACTTTGTTGGTGGTTTTTTCTTTTGTATTATTGCAGGTATTTTATTTTTTCTCTTTTCTCCTATTAAATTGTAGTACTGACTTGGAGTCTCGCATTGGTTTTACTTTCAAACCAACACAACCGCAAACCTCGCTACCCGGGATCCCCCAAAATTCAACAAATTCTCCCCCAAAATCAAACTATCTCTATCAAAAGCCCTTTCTTCAATGGCTGAAACAATACTTGATATAGTCTGAATTTTAAAGGTCATGAAAATTTTCTCAAAAGTGAAAAATTCATATAGCAGTCAGGTTTTAAACCAATGGGAATTTTTGTTTTACCTGTTTGAAGATTTCCTTCACACCAAAATGCTGGCTGATGGATACCTAGAAGAAATCAATTCCCACAAAATGCTCCCGGGTTAGCCATTACGTCATCCATTACAATTTGCTTCAGTGTCCCGTTCCTGTCCAATTGAAGGTCCCTGTTTAAGAGACTGAAGTACGGAGAGAAATAAAATTAAATATGACTACAGTGCCTTTAAATCTAAATCGAACATCCTGATCCATCTCATAAAACCTTTAGGCTAAATGTTGCCATTGATCTGTTTCTACTGAACACAATCACGTCCTGGCTTCTTAGAGATTAGTTCATTACAAAGAAAGAAATGCACAGAAGTTAAAATATTTCCAAAGAAGCATTTGACATCCTTCCTTTTGGATGGGGAACCATTCCAACACTGCTTACATAAGAGGTCAAATTACTGTCTTCCATGTTAGTTCTGCACTGTGCTCAGCGGAGCCTTTCTGGTTTATTTGCCTTTGACTTGGACATAAAGCTGAGTCTTGATTCAAGAAAAATCAATATTCACACTTGTTTTCATTTACACGGACATTGGCTTGATGGGGAATTTATGTAGGTGTTCAGATAGGCAACATTTTCTTTCTGCAACCTGGCGTTGTATTTTCACTTGGCCTGTTACCTCGGGCTTTGTTTTAACGGCTCAAATTATTAGGAAGAGTATCAAACATCCAGCTCTAACCACAGTCCCACTGCGAGGTGTGTGAAGGTATGTGCGTCTGCCCCTCAGGTCCATACTGCTCTTCTAATCTGCCTCTGATCGAGCAGGTAGAAAAGACCTCCTGGGTGTGTGAACAGTTCTGCTTCCTCTATGGCTTCAGAGCTTCTGCTAAGATCTTCAGGAAGGAGAGCGGTATTGTACCAATTTTTAGATGGTTTTTAAAGTTACAAGTGCTTGGCTATCTTAAACTTCTGAGTTCCTAGAACTTTGAATGAGATCAAATCTATGAGTGAAGAGATGATGGTGCAGACCAACTTCTGATTCCGGTGATCCAAAAATCTGCGCTACTCCTTTAACCTTCTGAATAAGGCATGGATGTGATGGTATGCACAGTAATACTTATGTGCTATGGTTTTTGAAAGACAGCAGTCTTCCTTTGTCCCATTCCTAAACCGTGGGCATTATTTGCCTTAACCTTGTTCAGTAGGGACATTATTCTATATTGTTACATGAAGTGAAAAGCACTCTTTCCATACCTTCACACAACAGCATTAAAACAAGGCCTAAGTAGTACAACCAATGTTCAAAGATGCTCTACCTTTTAAGTTGACAATACAACATTCATACCTTGTTCTAATTTGATCTCAAGAAGAAAGGGTGTTCTCCAAATACTCCTTCAGCTATTCCTCAGAGCTCACCGTTTTCCTTTTTTCTAAAATTGTATCCAGATCACTTTCATCATCTAAGGCCACATAAAAAAGCTAGTAAAAATGGTTTCGTAGATACTAACATCTCCCCAACTATTTAGGATTCAAGGAAGTTAATTATGCACATATATTCTACACCCAGAAGAGAAAGCTACTTCAGCAAAACTCATCGCCTATGAAAATCTTCCTAGATAATGAACACCTCTGACACTGCCACCCCAAGTTGGTTGATGAAACAATGAGAACCTCACATCCAATCAGACTCTAGACCTGCACAAGACCTCGTAATAGCAACTTGAAGCCACTTTCTACAGAAAGCAGCAGTGATCTCTATCACTGTTGCCATACCAAGAATAAGACAAGACTGTCCATTCAGCGTGAATCAAGCAGTTAGCAAAAATGCACCTGACAGAATGAAACTGAAGAGTAGAAATTCCCATCTAAAAGTCAAAGATTACATTTTTAATTTTATAGCAGGTATTTTGAATTTCAGAGGGCTCTTTACATTAAGAAGTCCTGTCTTTATAGCACACCCTTGTTTTTATGTTTCTACCTGAATTATGGCCATTTAGCCGTCTCCTAAAAATCACTCCAAAGAAAAACATTCAAGTGAACAAGTTCTTTCTAAACTGCTGGAAGGTGAAATGAATGAGTAAGAGGATATGTAACATGATAAAAGGCTGCCTGGAATTTTACGACTGGTATCCAACATGGCGTCTTCTATCTGGAGAGTAAAAAAAATCAGTCTCCAAGTAAACTGCTAAAAATGCAGATTATCAAAACTTCTGTTTATTCTGGCACCATAAAGCACCAAATCACATTCTATAATTTATCCCTTTAGAAACAATTGCCCGACTTTTTTTATATATAGAAAAGATTGGAAGACATTTGGGAGATCATTTCCAGCTATTCCTAAAGTCTGATCTTAAGCAGACTGGGCCATACGTCATTCATCGCTATCATATGTATTTCAGATAGAAATGATAGTAAAAATGCAATCTATTTATATTACAAATAATATACACAAGAATTATGAACACTTCCACACCAAACTGTTTCTTGGGAGTGTTTTGTCACACTATGGACCTCATTCTAAGGTGACATCAATAGCCTTCCAGGCAGAAGGCATTGCAGGTGGGAGCACAGGAAGAACAGACTAACCCAAGGAGTGATGAAAATGTATGTCATCAAATAAAAGAAATGTACATCTGTTGTGTTGCGTCGTTTAATGTTAATATTCCTTCTGTGTTGATGGTTGGTCCCATTTTCCTTCCCCTAAGTACATAATGTTTTTTCCCTTTCCCACCTTTTCCCTAGTCAGTCATCCTAAACCCCTCTCCTCTATCTAGAACCTTCCCTGTCCCTCACCCTAAACCCTGCCCCACTGGATGTCAATCCTTTGTAGCCCCTCCCTTTGTTCTAGAAGTTTCTGTGTCAAGCATTCCCTTTTGTATTCATGATTGGTTATATTGTATGTATCCCCACCCTCGGTTTGCCTTATTGGCTCAATGTACCCCTTTCCCCTCCTTCTGAACCTCCCCCCGTTAACCGTTATTGGCCCTCCCCTTGCTCCTTCCCCGTACTTAAGCCTGTGTAGAACCCCTCAAACTGCCTTTTGCGGTTCCCTATCCCAACCTCCTGACCTGTTGCCTCTTCCTTCAATAAATCCCTTCCCCCAGAACCGTAAAATGTCTCTCCTGTGCCCCTTTGTCCCTCCCTGACGACTTGCCCAGGCGTAGCTGTTGCTACACGTCTTCTGCAGCTCCGAGAGTGGTGCTGGGCAGGGGCCACTCACCGACGCAGGCTTCCCGGAGCTAGCCGGTAGCCCAGGTGAGGTGGGCAGTGGGTGGAAGAAACGTCAGTTTGGCGCTCACCGGGGGGCCACTTCTCCGGTGACCCCACGAAGAGCCTCTTAGATCTGAGGATCAGAGGCTTTGGACGTTGACTACTCTGGTCGAAGCAGGCCAGGTCAGCAGCGCTCCCGGGGAGAAGGTGGCAAACCTCTGCGCCCGGAGGACCACTTTCGAGGGAGGGACCTCCTGTTGCAGCTCCTGTTCCAGAGGCCAACAGAGCCGGTAAGTATCCCCCAAGGAGGTGCAGGGCGGCTTACCATTAGGCGGGGCGGGGTGTGCCGCCCTAGGTGTGGGGGCTCGTAAAAACACCCCTTCCTTTAGTCCCTGAGGGTGGGGAACTCACTGGCCCTGGGACCTTTATTCTCAGTTGTTTCGGTTTTCTTTTGCTGCAGTGGGAGAGTGAGTTCTGCTGTGTGGGTACGAGGCACACCATAATGGGTGCAAAGCTGTCCACACAGCAGCGGGAGATGTTTTTCCAAGTTGTGGGTACCCTGGAGGGAGGGAAAAATAAGTTTTCACGGGTTCGTTAAAGAAGTTCATAAAATGGCTTGCTTCCCAATTCCCCGTGGTGTCACCCCAGCAAATGGAGTCGGTGCAATTTTGGGAACTAGTAGGACAAAGGCTCATGGCGTTGAGCAATCAGGACAACACCTCCGTGGATCGGCTTTTCAGTTTACACATTCAAATACGTAGAGCTGTAAAAGAAAAGGCGGGGGGCGCGCGCCCTGCCCCGCCCCTCCAGGATAGGGGGGGGAAGGGAAGCAAGCCATCCCAGGTTCCCCCAGTTGTTCCCCCCTCTCCTAACCCTCGTTCCAATCCCTCTTCCCCTGCATCGGGGGATCCGAGACGGGCAGCTCGGGAACAATCGCAGACCAGCCCGGCCAGGGAGACCAGCCGCTGCTCGCCTGGCCCCTCTCGGTCCTCCCGATACCCTAGCCGGTGCGGCAAGGCTCCAGCCCTCAGGGAGCCTTCCCCTAATCCCTCTTCCAGCAGTTCCGTGTCTCCCAGTTGCACCCCGAGTTCTACCCTGAAACCTGTTTTAAAGAGTTGTAAAGTTTGTAAATGTACCCCGAAACCCTCCCCCGCTCCTACCCCAGGCTCTACCCCAAAACCCCCAAAGTCAGTCAGGTTCCAGTCATCCCCCCCGGAGCCACAAAATGGCCTCCTGGACTCCGGCGCACAAGATGGCGCCGGCCACGTGGCGCGGCCGGTCCCTTTTGCTCTGGATCCTTTTACTTCCCAGAATCCCTTCCTCATTGATCCTTACCCTCCTCCGACTGTGGCTCCGCCCCCTACATGGTGTCCCAACCCCTTTCTGTTCCCGCCTCCTTCCCCAAGTCCTGCCCCTGTCTCCTCCCACGGGAGGGGTGTTCCTCCTCCCCAGGCTCCTCCTCGTCCTCCTCCTAAAACTCCTCCTCTTACTCCACCCCCAGAGAGGCGGCCCCCGAGCTCAACAGGTCCCACCCATCACCATGAATGTTGCCAGTGTTCTGGCTCCTCCTCGGTAAGCGGTCCTGCCCCTCCGCTTCCGACTTCCGATTCCCACGCCCCTCCTTCCGGTTCCCACGCTCCGGAAACGGAAGTGACAGGCCAGGGGATCGGAACCCGGAACCGGAGACCACACTCATTGCCGCTCCGGTTTTTTATTCTTGGCAAAGGGGTATTCCAAATTGGCGGCCATTTGAATACTCCCATAAAAAGGAGCTCTGCAGGGCACAGAAGGAGTTCGGGAGAAAGAGCGAATATTTTAAAGGCTTATTGGAAGCTACTTTCTCCTCCAATATCTTGGTCCCTAGCGGCTTGAAAGGATTGTTTAAATGTCTCCTCCTATCAATTGAATACAGATTGTGGGAGGACACATGGAAAAGGATGCTAGGGGAACTGCTGCCGGAGCTCTTACAGACCCCCGAGTGCGCCATTGACGCAGACAAAAAACCGATCACGATGGCTCATTTGTGAGGCGAAGGGCAGTGAAAACAAAAATGAGGCGGGCCGCGAGGGGGACCTTGGGGTGGTCAAAACTAATACCAGATGTGACATTCCCACCGGATCCGACATTTACCAAACACGACGAATAGCGCCAGTGTGGACTCCTCGTCCTCCCCTGAGCTTGGCCCTGACAGATAACACTTATTTTGAAACACAGGACTGGCGGTTGGTGTCGGTGAAGCCCACATCACCGGGTTTGTTCGCCGGACTCGACTGCACGTATGCCGTGCTTCGGGATACAAAGTGTACCCCTCCGGAGATTGAAATCGTGCCGCAGACACAGCTTTTGTGTCCGGACCGTTTCTCTCTCCTGGCACGGTGCATCCAGCCACCATACTTCCTGCCAAAGGAACAACTAGTAGCGCAGGCGATTCCAGTGCCCAACACCACCGTGGCGAAACCGGCTAATCCCTGCGTCTATTGGGCGGAAGTCATTGGTGAGGATAAACCAATCATTGGATGCGGACTCCTTCGGGGTGAAGACTACTTTTACCTCGACGGACTCTTCGATACAGGCGCAGATGTGACAATTATACCAACTGAGAATTGGCCGTCACATTGGGAGTTGCAACCCGTGGCTGTCAGAATACAAGGAGTCAGGGAGGCCCAATTGGCTCAGCAGTCAAAAAGCGTAATTAAAATTGAGGGACCTGAAGGGCAGGTGGCTAATGTCCTCCCTTTTGTTATGGAGTATAAAGCTCCCCTGTGGGGCAGAGATGCCATGTCGCAATGGGGTGTTCGTATTGAGATCCCGAAAACCCCGCGGGATTTTTCTTAGCTGCCACTGTGGAGCGCCCTGTCCAGAAACTGAATTGGCTATCTGATGAACCAGTATGGATAGATCAGTGGTCGCTTGACAAACAGAAATTGCAGGCGCTCAACGAAATCGTGGAGGAGCAGTTAGCCAAAGGTAACATCGAGCCAACCTGGAGCCCTTGGAATTCTCCGGTCTTCGTCATCAAAAAGCCGGGGAAGGACAAGTGGCAGCTCCTTCACGACCTTCGTGAAATAAATAAAAAGATAGAAGACATGGGGTCTCTGCAACCAGGTATGCCCTCACCCTCAATGCTGCTGCAAAATTGGAATCTGGCAGTCCTAGATATCAAGGATTGTTTTTTCCAAATTCCCCTCGACCCCGAGGATGCACCACGGTTTGCCTTCTCGGTTCCATCCATCAACCGGGAAGGCCCAATGAGGTGCTTCCATTGGCGGGTACTGCCTCAGGGAATGAAGAACAGCCCCAGTATCTGTCAATAGTACATGGCCTCATTGCTGTCTCCTGTCCGTGCCAAGGCAGAGGAGGCCGTCATCCTGCACTATATGGATGACGTGCTAATTTGTGCCCCCACGGACGACATACTGCAGTATGTCCTTGACCTTGTCATCGAGGTTTTGATCTCTGCAGGGTTTGAGCTCCAGAAGGAGAAAGTTCAGAGGATGCCCCCATGGAAGTATCTCGGGCTCCAAATTACCAGCAGGACTATTGTCCCACAGAAATTGGCAATTAACACCAAGCCAAAAACCCTTGCGGATTTCCACCAGCTGTGTGGGTCATTGAATTGGGTCAGACCCTGGCTAGGATTGACCACCGAGGACCTAGCTTCCTTTTTCCATTTATTGAAAGGGGGAGATGAGTTACTTTCTCCTAGGGTGCTGACCCCAGATGCGAGGGCAGCTCTGGAAAAGGTAGAGAAGGCGATGGGGACGAGACAAGCCCATCGCTACCTGCTGAACCTGCAATTTGAGTTTATTATCCTGGGACGGCTGCCGCACCTCCACGGCCTCATTTACCAGTGGGACCAGGACCAGAGGGACCCCCTCTTGATTACAGAGTGGGTGTTCCTCAGTCATCAGAGGTCCAAAAGTATCACCAGGCCACAGGAGCTGATGGCGCAGCTGATCAGGAAGGCCAGGGCCCGTTTGCGAGAGCTGGCGGGTTGCGATTTTGCGTTCATCCGAGTACCACTTGCCTTATCATCAGGCAAGCTGACTAAGGAGGTTTTGGAGCATTTGCTCCAGGAGAATGAGACTCTTCTCTTTGCCCTTGATAGCTACACAGGACAAACATCTGTCCACCACCAAAGTCATAAATTATTGAATTCAAATTTCAATCTGGTCCCGAAAGAAAATTTGAGCCGGGTGCCACTCAAAGCTCTAACTGTTTTTACAGACGCATCTGGGGCTTCGCACAAGTCAGTCATGACTTGGAAGAACACCCAGACTCAGCAGTGGGAGGCAGATGTTAAGGTTGTTGAGGGTTCCCCTCAAATTGCTGAGTTAGATGCAGTCGTTAGAGCTTTTGAGAGGTTCTCAGAGCCACTTAATTTGGTTACAGATTCGGCCTATGTGGCGGGTGTGGTGTCAAGGGCAGAGAACGCTGTTTTGAAAGAAGTCTCTAATCTGAACCTCCACGGTCTGCTCTCGAAGCTGATATATGCTGTCTCCCACCGAGAGCATCCGTACTTCGTGATGCACGTAAGATCGCACACAGACCTGCCAGGCTTTATCGCCTAGGGTAACCAGAGAGGGGACACCCTGGCGGCACCAGCTGATATGGCCAGGATTCCTGATATTTACCAACAGGCAAAGCTGAGCCATCAGAAATTCCATCAGAATGCGCCTGGCTTGGTATGGCAATTCCAACTAAGCCGTGACCAGGCCAAGGACATTGTGGCCACATGTCCCCAGTGCCAGAAGCTTGGGGTGCCAACCCTGAGCTCTGGCATCAATCCTAGAGGCCTGGAGAGCTGTGAGTTATGGCAGATTGATGTCACCCACATTCCGCAGTTCGGCAGGTTGAAATATGTGCATGTGAGTGTGGACACCATTTCCGGGGCAGTCTTCGCTTCTGCCCACACAGGGGAGAAGGCCAAGGACGTACAGAAACACCTTGTACAGGCCTTCTCTGTGTTGGGGATCCCAAGGGAATTGAAATCGGACAATGGCCCAGCATATGCTTCCATGGCCTTCTGGGAGTTCCTGCAGAGGTGGGGAATCAAACATAAGACTGGCATCCCGTTATTCCCCCGCAGGTCAGGGCATGGTTGAGCGCACCCACCAAACGCTCAAACGGGTCCTGGAGCAGCAACAGGGCGATACTCAATTCGATACACCTCATACTAAATTGCATAAAGCCCTTTTTACCATCAACTTTCTTAACTGCTCCTTCGAAGTGCTGAGTCCTCCCATTCTGAGGCACTTCACGAACTCTTCATCATTACGGTTGAGAAAACACCCTCCTGTGATGGTGAAGAACCCGGAGACCGGTAAAACGGAGGGCCCACATGAGTTAGTCACCTGGGGTCGTGGGTACGCTTGCGTATCCACGCCCTTTGGTTTGAGGCGGGTCCCTCAAAGGTGGGTCCGGCCCTATACTACCAGTCAGGGACATCTGTCAGGGCCAACCTCCGGAGATGTCAAATATGCAGCGCTTTGTCGTCACCGGCGCACCTCCCTGGAACACCAAGGGTCCCCCAGAGGGCGGGACAGCCCCTTCTCCAAGTTGTTTCCTCCCCCTGAAGTTCAGGACCTATTTGAGTAACCCATTCCCTTTTCCTGTTCTGTTTTAGTCAGCCACACGGAGCCCCAGGATGTGGTATGCCCTTGTCATCTGGGCGTGCCTCTGCCAGTCTTCGGTGGAGTGGATAGTCCTGCAGCCAAGGAAGAATGTGTGGGTCACCCTGGCCCAGGCCATGCAGCAGGACCATCTCTGCTTATCAATTGCGGCAACAGGGAACCCACTTTCAACCTGCATGGTGGGGATCCCATTTCAGCCCGAAGAATATCCCAAGACAATCATCAACATGCGGGATGATTTTAACCCCCAGTGGTGGCACCCCTCCTATGCCTCCTATCCTATGACCAACCCCCTATGGGTGTGGGGGGAGTGGTCTAAAGACCTTCCCAAAGCACCCGAGGAACCTCAGGAATTAGAGTTACTTGGTTCAGCCCCATCCCCTTTTTGTGTTCAGAATCATTATAGATGGTCCAACCCCGAATCATACCTAAACGTTATCCAACCCAACCTTGACTATAGAGCTGCCGCGTGGTGCAATGCCACCGCCCAGATTGAGGGGACCCCTCTAGACCAACCTCGTCAGCTAGGTAAGGGGGTCTTCTTGATCTGTGGCCACCGGGTGTGGGCAGGCATCCCCTCTCGCCTGATAGGAGGGCTGTGCACCCTTGGACGACTGACCCTGTTTTCGCCTAACCGTACCCAAATTTCAAATTGGAAATCTAAAACCACAAAATCGGCAATCCAAAAGAGAGAAGCTCATAATTTAGACGAAAATTGCAATGCAGATGTTTTTCGTTGGTCTAAGTCCAAAAGAGTTGCTGTCTCCGTCTTTTTACCGTGGGTGGCAGTGGCTAAAGCCCTAGGTGAATTGGGCCGCCTAGAGTGCTGGGTAGCGAAACAGGCAAACCTTACGTCAGCGGCCTTAAGCGACCTCCTAGCAGATGAGGAAATTACCAGGCAGGCGACCCTACAAAATCGGGCAGCAATAGATTTCCTGTTGCTTGCGCATGGCCACGGCTGCGAGGACTTCAAAGGCCTCTGCTGTCTCAACTTGTCATCTCGGAGCAGCAGTGTCCACTCCAAGATACAGCAAATACAAGGTCTTGTCACGAACATCAAGGAGGAATCCGAAGACTGGCTGAGAAACATCTTTAAAATCTGGGGACTTTCGGGTTGGCTGGCTTCAGTTGTCAAAACCATTATTTCTATTGTCCTTGTTATTATTCTCATTTGTATTGCTATCCCCCTTAAGACCTTAGTTGTCCGCAGCATCTCCCCATCACCCCAAGTTAACCGCGCAGAGGTGGGGCCTATCCTGGATTGGGATCTCGAAGATCCCCCAAATGGTGAAGACATGAAAGCAGTTGAGGAAGAGAAGGATGGGCTCACCTCTGGCGAGGACTTTGAAAATGACACTTCTGTTTAAAAAGAAAGGGGGAGATGTAGTGTTGTGTTGTTTAATGTTAATTTTCCTTCTGTGTTGATGGTTGGTCCCAGTTTCGTTCCACTAAGTTAAGTACATAATGGTTTTTCCCTTTCCCACCTTTGCCTTAGTCAGTCATCTTAAACCCCTCCCCTTTCTCTGGAACCTTCCCTGTCCCTCACCCTAAACCCTGCCCCACTGGATGTCAATCCTTTGTAGCCCCTCCCTTTGTTCTAGAAGTTTCTGTGTCAAGCATTCCCTTTTGTATTCATGATTGGTTATATTGTATGTATCCCCACCCTCGGCTTACCTTATTGGCTCAATGTACCCCTTTCCCCGCCTTCTGTACCTCCCCCCATTAACCGTTATTGGCCAGAGTTTTCTGCCCTCCCCTTGCTTCTCCCCCGTACTTAAGCCTGTGTAGAACCCCTCAAACTGCCTTTTGCAGTTCCCTCTCCCAACCTCCTGACCTGTTGCCTCTTCCTTCAATAAATCCCTTCCCCCATAAGCGTAAAAGGTCTCTCCTGCGCCTCTTTGTCCCTCCCTGACGACTTGCCCAGGCGTAGCTGTTGCTACACCTCTTCTGCAGCTCCGAGAGTGGTGCCGGGGAGGGGCCACTCACCGACGCAGGCTTCCCGGAGCTAGCCGGTAGCCCAGGTGAGGTGGGCAGTGGGTGGAAGAAACGTCATACATCCACGAGCTCCACTTCTTCTTCAAATCTACATTTTAGTTTCTCAGTCGTCTGAGGCATGTTGTAGAGCACAACTTCAGCATCTTCTGCTGCGCAAATGTTCATATCCAACAGGGTCATCTGAAGGAAAAGAAGAACAAATTATTGACATGCACCGAAGAAATACTGTGTGGCTTTCAGAGAGCCTGGCTAAAGGTAGGGTTTCTTTTCTTGTGATGGACAGAGATAGATTCAGCCTCCTACATGCCATATTAGATTAGTAAACAATACCATCTGGTTGGACACAAAGGGAGAAATTGAGACAGTGGTGGAATTTCTTTCCCAAGAAAAGACAGATTTAGCACAAGGGCTGAGGCCCCTTGCATCTTCCACTTTCACGTAGGACAGCACTCCCTTCATTACCGGCATTTGTTACAGCTTTTCCACATTTCAAGTAAAAATACTAACTACTACTGTGAAACCAAACGGATGGCTCACTTTTTGAACAGAGTAAGGCGGAGGTTAAAAAGGAATTCCACTTGTTATCTCAATGTTTGGCGCATCCTCAGATGCATTTTACTCTAATGACACATTGGACCACGGCTATCACAGCCAAAAGCTGTGGCACTCAACTTGCACATCTGCCCTTTCTCCTGACATTTGCCCTCGACCAGCTCATACTGGATGCTCATTTTCTCCACACACTCCACATTAGGGCTGTCTGAATGCTATGGAAGCGACCACAGTCAAAATTCCCATCTTTCATAGTGCAGTGTGACATGGAAACATGACAGAGGCCATGTGCTGAATCTCAGCACACGGAACAGATCCCCGCAGTGCCTACGGACATTTGCCCACAGACACCAGATACTACCAGCGATAGAAATCAAGACATTTTCATACACAGCTCTTTATCATTATGCTTCAAAGTAGCAAGGTACTTACAATCGCTACCAACTTCTTTGCTACCGTACAGGCTACTAACATCCCAACAGGATGTGCTCTGGAGCAAGAGAAGGCAGACACAGAGAGGGAAGGCATGCTGCAAGGACACAGAGAAAGGAAGTATCTCCAATACTTCCCCTCTTATTCTCCAAGAATTAAAAAGACTATTTTTGCGTGATTGAGAAGGGATCCATGTCAAAATTAACTTTTGATTTCCCCCAGATTCATTCTAACCAAGCCAGTTCCTGCTAGATCTCACCATGCACAGGTGTTTGTACAGGCCAAAGGAAAGCCATGGCACAAGCAGCTTCTTTGGCTCTTACTGCCACCTCCAAGCAACTGAGAAGGTATGTGGGAACACACGGAACAAAGAATAGAGCAAGCATGCACTCTCAAAGCAACTGTCTGCCTCATCGTTGCCAGGGAGAAAAGAAAATATTGCTTGAATTCCAGACTGTTCTTAGGATGTCCCGACGTACCTGGACTTTTGTTTCAATTCTCCAGAGTTCTGCACCATTCGCTTCCATCAGATTTGGCACGTGTTGGAGGCAACAAGGTGCTATCAAAGTAGGAAACAAGAGTCAGGTATCCTAAAATACAAACCACTCAGTACTTCAAATATAAAATTATGAATCTGAATATCCATACTACTGGGCTTTCTTTTATTTACAGCCATCTTGGCAATGAAAATAAACCTGAGATTGTTGTTGTTCAAGGCCAACTGTTTACTGCCCGATAAGGAACTAACTGTCATCTACCTTGTTCCTACATCCACCGTAAAAAACCTCCCTGTAAAGATCATAATGCATTGCACCCACACCAATGCGTCTTGTGTTCAGGATGGATATTCAAACGTAGCAACGTTAGATTTCTATCCAGACTCCTCTCTTAATTTATTACGCAAATAAAATCCCACGCCATGGAGAAAAAATGCCTTGACAAAAGCACCAACTTCTAGCTCTCCACCCATCTTTGCCCATTTCTACTATGTTTCAAGATTTACTTCTGCATTCCTCCATTTTTAGAGTTTGATGGCCACCTATTAAGTGTAGCTGGGGCACTGAAAATCAAGAATGCATTTTCTCCATTCAAAAGAGCTGTACAGAAATAGATGTAGACCGTGCCTTACTGCTGCATTTAGCAATCACACAATGACAGGAAGCAAAGTGCATTTTGTAGCCAAGTCCTTCATTAACTCCAGGAACAATTGGTTTCCTTTATGCTTTACCCTCTTTTGCCATACCGGATATATTGCAAAACCTTCAGTCTCTGTTCACTGAGTACCATCTGCTCCTTTATCAGCTTTTCCATTTCCATATTCACAGTTGGGGGATTCTGTATTTCTTCACTTGCCATAAATTCTCTGCAGGATGGAAAGTAGATATGTAGAATGGAATCACATGATACATGTGATATCATACGTGATATCACGTAGAAAGAAAAAATGATCAAGTATTACTTTGATAGAAACCAAAAGTGAACACTAGCCACTTTATGTTGCTCATTGTCCAAAAAAAGACTGCCAAATTTCTGACCTGAAACTCTGAACTACACACTTCTTTTGCATGAGCTTCCAGTCCTTGACTCTCCCTTGCCATTTCAGTTGATGCCATTTTTCTTTCTCAAGCTCTGATTTCATTCGATTCAAGAGTAGCTTGGCAGTTGCCCTCTCATTATCCAGCAGTGCTCTGTTTATATTGTGCATTAAAAAATAAAACCAGAAATAGAAGCAGAATACGACATGCAAAAACAAACAAAAAATTGTCTCTTCTACAGAAAATGAGGCGAGGAAAGAACACAAATGATAACCAATACCCTGCCAAGTAGAAATTTCTTCTATATTTCAATGAATGATAGGCAGAAAAAATGAATTTCATTTGGGGAAAGCAAGACATTCTAGGAATATTCAGACTGCTATCTTGCCCCAGGTAAAACATTTACCATGGCCTTAGCGTTAATGAGCTTGTGAACATCAGCTGCCAAGAGGAAGGACATTTCCTCCAGTTTCACAGAATACTTGGTCAGTACATCTGCTATCTGTGCAAACAAAGAATACAGAAAAGCAACAACAATGAAAAGGAGAACTCAAATATCAATTTCCCAAGTTAAAATCTTCATGAACAAGACAATTTTTCCATTCAAGTGAATTCGATTTAATTAATTCATTAACTACATAAGTATCATTCTCACGTTCAAGAACAGAATTCAAAGAATCAACGTTGTTCTTCTGAGACATTGAAGCCTGAGTAGATCCCAACTTCAAATCTATTAGGACGGCATGAAAGCAATACCTGCTACATTTAGTACATGTAGACTACAAAGACATCTTGAACAGCTCTAAAAGTTGAACAAACCCATGAACTTTGAAGGAGACGCTAGCAAGAAATGTGGAAATAGGCTTTATCTGCCCAGTGCTTTTCCCAAAAGCTTGGGCACTCCTTGGTGTCAGTGAGAGTCTCTGTCTCATTATTCAGCAGCTGGCTAAGGGTAAAAAAAGGATGCATGCAATCACTTCATTCCTGTTCATGACATAAACTTACTGCATCATCGCAAAAGCCATTTACTTGGAAATATAGCCTAAAAAATAGGTGTCAGACTGGGTACATATCTAGATTGCTATGAGCAAAACCAATTTCTTTTTAACAGGAATGCCATACAATATGTCTGCCATGGCAAATATTAGTCTACTAGCCCTGCACTTCAACGGGCAGTGAGCAGTTCATTACACCAAATTTCCGTTTGGCAAGGAGACAGTCTATTTATTACAAGCGCCTAGTTCTAGAACCAAGAATTCAGGAGTTGCTCATTCCCAATGAAAATCTGTCCATTTCATACCTTTGGGGTTTTATGCTTCTGTTCTTTACATGTCTTGAGTGTGACTTTCTTGTGAACTCACTGATGGGTGTTTTTCCAATACATTTCTGCTGATTACACAGTAATTGCATGGCATCAGCAGACATCTCTGAATGTGTCTTTAAAATATGCTTTTTACTCTTCTTAGAGGACCTTGTCTTCTTCTTTCCTTCACCCAAAAGGTGGGCTAAGTGCGCCTTCAAAGAAGCATCATCTCAACAATTAGAATTCTTTCAAACCTACTGAATGCAGAAGAGCGACAAAAAAATTTACAAAAAACTAGCACGCGAAAGGCAGCAGAAGAGAAAGGTAAAATAATGAATCTTATATGCCACATTCATAACTCTCTTCATTCGAGGCTATTTTCAAAACGAGAAAAAAAAAATCATCTTTTCGTCAGAGAGGATATTTGGAGTAACGGGATTGTGTTGCCCTGCTTACAGTTACCAGAAAAGTCAACAGCAGAGTTGAAAACACCTGAAGCTGGCTAACTACACCTCTAGATGTTTTTCTACTGTGTTATGATTCTGTCTTCAGTTAATAGAACCTGATATACAACAAAGAGATGGGAGCACATGGAGATGCATTGGAGAGCCTACGCTGGAGGTAACACATTCATTTTTTACTCAAACAAATCCAAATTAGAAATGTTGAAAATGAACTGGGGCCATTCCAACAGCCAGCACACTGACTAACACAACCAACCTTTGGCTTTTATTCAATCCTTTGCGTGTTTTACCTGGGCCATAAAGATCTGTCTGGAGCCTTCCTCTGCAAATATATCACAGTCATCCTATTGAGAACCCATGGCTCATCACAGCTGCTTGGCGGGGCCTGCTTCCAGAAGAATTGGCAACTACAAGCTGGGAGCCAAGAGATACAACACTTCCCTTGGAAAAGGTCCTACCATGAATCCTGGAATCCCAGAATGGTTTGGACTGGAAGCAACCTTAGAGATGATAGATTATCTTCTTCCCACATCCTGACATGGGCAGGGACACTTTTCCACTAGTCCAGGTTGCTCCATATCCACTCCAGCCTGGCCCTGGACACTTCCTGCCATGGGGCTCACACACAGCCTCTTTGAGCAACATGTGCAAGGCCTCAGCACCCACACAAGGAAGAATTCCTTTCCAATATCCCATCTACCCCAGCCCTCTGGCAGTTTGGAGCTATTCCCCCTTCTCCTGCTAGTCCAGACCCTTTTCCAAAGTCCCTCCCCAGGTATCTTGGAGCCCCAGGAGGCACTGCAAGGGGCTCGAAGGTCTCCCTGGAGCCTTCTGTTCTCCACATTGGACACCCTCAGCTCTCCCAGTATGTCCTAGAGCAGAGGAGCTCCAGCTTTCAAAGCAGCTTAGCAGACTCCTACCCGTGAAACTCAGTGCCACCGCAGGTGTTCCGGGCCCTACGGATATCACTTCCGGTGTCGCTCAGGGGCACCCCGGGCTCTCTCCCCGCCCCCCATGGGGCCCTCAGGCAATGCCGCTCAGACAACCCTCCTGCCGCTCTTAGAGCAACGAGGGGCAGGGACCCAGCCCAGCTTCAGCCGCAATCCACAGTGTCCTCGGCGGCTGCTGTGGGCTCATGGCGGCTCGCACACGCAGAAGCAGAGGTCCGGAACAGAGGATCATAGCCCCACATTTGTGTTCGTCTCTGCACTAGGCAGGCCAGAATTGCCATGCACGGACTTTTCAGTTCAGCACGAGAATGAGAATAGACCAGCACCATGGGGGAGGAAATCTCTAAAGACTCTTTCATACTTGGTCACTCACTGCCTAGGCACTTTCCATTCCTGAGGCTACACTAACGCCTTTTTTACCTAGTGGGTAAGAAATGCCATTGTTCTGGTGTGCAGCTAAAGGCGCAGCAGAGGCAGGCCAGGCCAAAACTGGGGCAGTGCCCTTCCTCACTCCTTCACTGTGGTGTACTCCATGCAGCTAGAGCAAAGCAAGAAGGACGCGAGAAAGAAGAAGGCGTTCTTAAAGTAGCCCTCTGTCAGCAGCCCTGAAAGGGTACATAACACATGGTGTCTCGCTGCCCTCCATTCTACATACTCGCAGCTCCCTTTGCCTACTTGCAAAAGTTGCTACCAGAGCAGAGGGGGCCAGATTGAAGAGGCAGTGCCTAGGTTCACCTTCTACTTATTGCACGTAAGCCCCCTCCAGCTCCTCGCTGCACTCTGTATTTCCCGTCTCCGCGGCATTTACCGTGGTGCTGTCTGCAACTCGGAGCCTAGAAGTGACCACCAATGTTTCCCCAGCGGGCTGAAAGGGAACCAAGGAGCAGCACAGGCAGCAGTGCTTCAGCTTGCTCCTTCTGTCAGCTAAGGGCACTTGGGAAGGCAAGTGAGAGGCAGCCACCTTCCTCTCCTAGTAGCCTGTAACATAGTGCACACTAGCACGGTACTTGTGCGGCTTCGTTCTCAGCCCTCACCCACTATATGATCCACTGTTAATACAGAGCGGGGGTCATGATGGTTCTTTTGATCTTAAAGGTGCAAACAGGCAAAGTGCAGGGGACAAAATCAGTTTATTCAACAGCAGAAAATCAGTTTATTCAACAACAGCAATGCATTTCATCAAATGCCAACAACTCAGTTACGGTAAGGGGGAGAGGTATAGGAAACAAAGTATAGGGAAAGGGGAAGGAAAGGAAGGGATGGGAAAATAGCTACCAACAGACGAGACAGGGGTCCTCACGGGTCATCCGATAGACGAGTCTTCATCCGTGGGGATATCTCAGGGGTCTTCTCGAGGAGGTAGATGGGTCTTCATCAGTGGAGAGATCTCGAAAGGTCTTTTCCAGAGGGTTGCTCTTTATAGTCCTTCTCCAAAGCGAGTGGCCTCTGACCAAGAGGTGGGAAGATTTATGGACCATTGTGTGGTGCTGCAGGAGACAGGTACTGTCAAGCACTCCTCAGTTGGTGGTACAACACAAACTCTGGTTGGTGCCATGACAACACAGTCCAGTGAACAAAATACACCAGCACACAGTCACGAGCATTCACCTTGGCCAGGCCAGGAAACCATTGTTCAGAGTCAGCCTCGGTGGGGGGTCCTAGAGGTCTCCTTGCAACGGTCGGAAGGCAAAATCGAGAGGAACTTCGGACAGACACTTACAGCCCCCGACGCGAGGACACTGCTATTAGCACCGCATTGCAAGGGCACTTCTCGCTCCTTGACTACGTGCTCAGGGCTCTCCGAGTTCGCTGCTAGCTCCACGGTCCTTCTCAGCTGCTCACTCAGCAGCACTGACAGTACATAGAGCTTTGCATGGACCGAGGACCTGGAGGGAGATATCGCACACGAAAATGTGCCGGGACAGAGACGTGTTCTACATTGTCCCTTCTCGACACCCAGTTTGTGCTTCTGCTGCTTCTGCTGTTAGGAATCGCTCCTTGAAAGACGAGCGAGAGCGTCTTTCTGGGTGCATTGCACTGAGTGAGAGCTCGCTAGGGACTTTGCACTCCGAGCCAAGGCAACAGGGCGTGCTTGCCCGCAGAACTGAGGACAAGCTGTTGGGCAGAGCTGAAACTGACCGCTGGAGTTCAGCTCTGTCCGGACGGCAGAAGGTGAAGAACGAAGCCGTTTGCGAGCGCAGTGCAGCGAAGAGCACACGAGCAGCCAAAGAGCTCCTTCAAACTCGCTTTCACTTCTCAGTGCTCTTGCTGCTTGGAAAAGTATCACACAACCATTGCACGCCAGGGCAAAAGCTGGGGCAGTGCCCTTCCTCACACCTTCGCTGTGGTGTACTCCATTGTTGGGGGTTGAATGCTTCCCTTTTCTTTCTGTGTAATTTCTCCCATTGTTATGCTGATTGGCTACACCTTAATATAATGTTCTCCGATAGGGAGGTGAGTGGAGGGTGCGGGGGGTGAAACGGGAAAAAGGAAAGGTGGGACGGGGGTCGGGAGGTGGGTCTGGAGGGGGCTGGAAAACTCTCTCGTTCGCTCGTGGAGTGAGACGACGCCTCCTGCTCCTATCTGGCATCTCTCCTGCCACCCTAGCGCTGAGATCCACGCTCTCTGCCATTGGACATCGCTCTGCTGCTCTCCCACCTCACCCTACTACCTCCGGACACTCAGCCGAGCACCACAACCGACACCGTGAGGGGGGAGTCGCTTTCCCCATCCCTCTCACCCCTGGGCCGCTGCCGCCTTCACTCCAGGCCTCTTCAAATGTGCGGGACCTGCCCTGCCCCTACAGCACCGGTAACTGACCACAGGGAGACGGCCTGCGGCCAGAAGGGACTGGAACTGAGTTACACTGTTCTGTTCTGTTGTCAGTTTTTATAGCTGTTGTTGTTTTCTGCCTTGTTAGATATCCGCAAAGAACTGTTATTCCCATCCCCACATCTCCTGCCTGAAGGCCTCTGATTTGGACCTAAAATAATTAAAAGGGGGGGGGGTTGCGCTCTGCATCACAGGAAAGGGGCTCTTGCCTTTCCTTAGACCATACCTGTCTTTCAAACCAAGACAGATTTTGGCACCCGGAACATGAGGCATTCCCTGAGGGCATTGAGAGAGGGGTAGAAAAGGGGATAAAAGTTCTTGAATTACCCAAGCTAGTGGTAGGTGACGCCATGCTGTCCAGCTTACCCTGGATTGGCTTCCATGTGGTCACTGCTATATCTCTCCCATTTGCAAGCCCTTTTTTAAACATGAGTCTCATAACCAAGGTTACTGTGGCTATTATCCGGTTCATTTTGTGGGTTGATCAGTTGAGGAATTCATGGATTTTTAATTTTCTCTGGAAGATGGCTACATGGATTCCGAGCTATCGCACTCTAAGTGTGTGTTTCTGGGGCTACTTCAATAATGGTACTTACTGTGAGGAAGTGGCAGCAGGTGAAATCTTCTCCCAACCCATCACACGGTTTTTGAAGTTCACCCCACCAGTCTTCAAGGGGTTCAAATCTGCTTTAAATGTTAATGATATTTTACTGTGGCTTGTGTTGCTTATATCCCTGTTAAACCTGTTCTATCTAACATTCAACGATAAGGGGAGATTGACTTGGATAACGACCCTCATACCGGCCTCAGGGACTAGGGATGTTACCGCGACGACTAGGGAGGTTACCCCACAGCCTCACCCTGTTCCAGAGACTAGGGATATTAACCCAGCGTTTGACCCTGCCCCACAGCCCGCCTTGGAATGGAACCACCTATAATGGGTGGGGGTGCTAGCAAAGGAGATACATGAGATGGGCCAGATGCTGAAGGAGTACCTCTTCCCAGCTGGTGAGAAACCCACCCCGTACCTTAAAGAGGGAGACTCTGATGGTGCAGCAGTGGGACCCACAGACGTTACATCTGTCCAGGTTCCAGCTGAACTGCAAGGGCACTCAGCAGCAACAGTTGCCCCTGTGGAAACTAGGAAGTCTGAGATGAAAACAAGGCACCTAGATAATAAGGGTCAGGAAGGGGCCCCCTCACAACCAGCAGGGGAGCCAGAAGTTGAGATCATCACCGAGTCCCTGTCATACGAGAGTCTCCGTAACCTGCGAAAAGACATTGTACGACGGGGCCGTGAGCCTTTTACAACCTGGTTACTACGGGTCTGGGACCTTATGGGCACAGGTGTGCAACTGGATGGTACTGAGGCAAGGAATTTGGGAACCTTGACCCAGGACTCAGGTGTGGACCAAGTATTTGTAAGGGAGACAGGTCTCCTTTCCCTCTGGGAGCGACTTTTAATGAGTGTGCGAGAGAGATTTGTCCACAGGGAAAGAATGCAGAAGCACCACCAGAGAACGCCTTGGAATACCCTTGAGGAAGGGATCCAACAGCTGAGAGAAGTGGCAGTACTGGAGGTGCTCTTTGGGAGGGATGGACAGCATGACAATGACCCTGACAAGGTCAGGTGCACAGGGCAGAGGTTGTGGAATCTGGCAAACCTGGGCCCATCTCAATATACCCCCTTTATTGCAATGATTAATGCTGATATCAACCAAGTGACAGTGGGTTCTGTTGCCAACAGGCTCAGGAATTTTCAGAGTATGATGGCTGGCCCAATGCAGGCTCATGTCTCTGCTGTGGTTAAGGACCTCAGAGAGGAGTTTAAGGAGGAGATGAAGGAGATAAGGGAAGAGGTGAGGAAGATCAGTGCAGCACCAGTGCGAGTCATGGACCCCAAAAGTAGAGCCCAACGCCCCCCAGCTAGGGATAGAGGGTACACCCCACGTGCTGACCTTTGGTTTTTTCTACGTGACCACGGGGAAGACATGAGAAGGTGGGATGGGAAACCCATTTCTGTCCTGGCAGCACGGGTGCGCCAACTCAGGGAGGGGAACACTAACAGAGGGAACTCCACTAAAGTGAAGGTAGCCTGAACCTCCCATGACCAAGGTGCAAGGTATTACAGAAGGGAAGATGATCTGTCAGATCCCCTTGAAGGAACCTCCACTATGTATGCCCAGGAGAGAAATAATAACCAGGGCTAGAGGGGCCCTGCCTCTAGCCAGGGAGAGGAACGGGAAAACCGGATCTTTTGGATGGTGTGGATCCGATGGCCTGGCACATCAGAGCCACAGGAACTCAGTGAATTGGTTGACACTGGTTCACAGTGTACATTAATACCATCGGGACATGTCGGGGAGGAACCTGTTTCAATTGCCGGGGTTACGGGGGGATCTCAGGAATTGACTTTGCTGGAGGCTGAGGTGAGCCTGACTGGGAAAGAGTGGCAGGAACATCCAATTGTGACTGGCCCAGAGGCACCATGTATCCTAGGCATAGACTTCCTCAGGAACGGCTATTACAAAGACCCAAAGGGACTCAGGTGGGCTTTTGGAATAGCTGCTGTGGCGGCAGAGGGCATTAAGCAGTTGAACACCCTGCCTGGGCTATCAGAAAACCCATCTGCAGTGGGTCTCCTCAGGGTGAAAGAGCAACAGGTGCCAATTGCTACCTCAACAGTGCACCGCCGGCAGTACCGGACGAATCGAGATGCCGTGATCCCCATCCACAAGATGATCCGTGAGCTGGAGAGCCAAGGGGTGGTCAGTAAAACCCACTCACCCTTCAACAGCCCCATCTGGCCTGTGCGTAAATCTGAATGAGAATGGAGATTAACCGTGGACTATCGTCCATTGAATGAAATGACTCCTGTCACGATCCGCTATTAATGCAGAGCAGGGGTCGTGATTGTTCTTTTCATCTTAAAGGTGCAAACAGGCAAAGTGCAGGGGACAAAATCAGTTTATTCAACAGCAGAAAATCAGTTTATTCAACAACAGCAATGCATTTCATCAAATGCCAGCAATTCAATTACGGTAGAGGGGAGAGGTATAGGAAACAAAGTATAGGGAAAGGGGAAGGAAAGGAAGGGATGGGAAAATAGCTACCAACAGACGAGACGGGTGTCCTCACGGGTCATCCGATAGACGAGTCTTCGTCCGTGGGGAGATCTCAGTGGTCTTCTCGAGGAGGTAGATGGGTCCTCATCAGTGGAGAGATCTCGAAAGGTCTTTTCCAGAGGGTTGCTCTTTATAGTCCTTCTCCAAAGCGAGTGGCCTCTGGCCAAGAGGTGGGAAGATTTATGGACCATTGTGTGGTGCTGCAGGAGACAGGTACGGTCAAGCAGTCCTCAGTTGGTACAACACTACCTCTGGTTGGTGCCATGACAGCACAGTCCAGTGAGCACCATACACCAGCACACAGTCACGTGCATCCACCTTGGCCAGGCCAGGAAACCATTGTTCGGAGTCAGCCTCGGTGGGGGGTCCTCGAGGTCTCCTTGCGACGGTCGGGAGGCAAAATCGAGGGGAACTTCTGACCGACCTTTCCATCACCCCATGACTCACGATCGTCGTCAAGAGTGCCCCTTTGTAGAGTTGTAGTGAAGTCTTCACTTGTGGTGTCTTCAGGACTCGTCCAATTTGGTAGCACATCCCGGAAAACAGAGACAGGAAAGTAGGAAAAATATTGTGGACAGGATAAGGATTAGGAGAAAAGCGAAAACAAAATAGATTAATTATATTCAATTTTTTGATTCCTAACAATTTCAAACAATTTGTTCAATTCTTTAATTTTTTCAGTTTTGATTAGAAATAAATCAAAATTTTTTTTAAGCAAGTTTTTGATTAAACAATTTTAATTGCAATTTGAAGACAATCAATTCTAGTTAAAAATCATATTTTATCCTATTTAAAACCTTATGTCAATAACCCTAGGGATGTCAACAGTAACCAATCTGGATACATCTGTCACAGATGCCAATTGTGCTAACCCTTTCATTATTCTCCAAGTCATAATGTATAGAATTGCTGATAAAACAAAACCAATTAAAAGCAAAATTAAGAGAACAATGGTGGGATGACACAATTTGTTCAGGACACCTGTAGCAGTAGGTGACCACCCAAATAGAGTATCCCACCACCTGTGTTCAGCATCTGTCTTTACCCTTTCCAAAACACGATGTATTTTTTCCACATTGTGATGAACAGTTATTAGAGTTTTCTGTCCGTTTTTCTTGATCTTCTCCAAAATTTCGATCAAATCTTGGTGGAGCAACAATTGCTTCACCAGAGAGAGGTTCATTCCAATTGGAGTGGGCAATAGATGGTGGATCAGTGTGTAATTTGACTGCAAAAGATGGTGACAAGTAACTGGGGCTACATAGGAAAAATCACATCCTGAAATCCTAGTAAAGTTACAGACACAAAAGTTTGAATGATTCTTAGTATTCACTACCAAATTTTCTATGAAAACACTATCACAAGCAGTTCTAAAGCATGCACATCCATTGCCTACATATACCAGTACTGTTTCACGAATCTCGTTTGGATGAATTTGAAAATTGCAAACGTTCTGTTCTGTGTCCAAGCAGATATCTTGAGCTCTGATTGCATTACTTTCACAGATAAACCCTTGTTGTTCCCGGACAATGCAAGTTTCCAAATTGACAGTTTGCCACCTCCCACCAATTTGACGGGCCCATTCCCTATGCTCGAAAGGATAGAGAATAGCTCCATCATGGTTCAACCCTAATGCAATGATAGGGAATATTGAATGCACTGAAGCATTATGTATAGTCAGTACAAAGGCTGTGGCTGTGTTTGTGCTGGGATCATAGGTAAAATTTACTAAGTTCCACCAGGACTGGAATTCCTTTTCAAGATCAGTGGCACTGTCCCATACTATCTTTCGAATTTCAGTGGGAAAAGTGCCTTCCTCACCTTCTCTTATAATTAAAGCAGCAACCGACTGCATCCACAACTGGGCCTGGATACAACTGAGAGCCAAAGAGATGTTATTTTGTGAAGCACCAAATGCATCGATTTTCAATTTGTGGTCATTTACATTTACCTTTTCCCAACTTGGTAATATGTTTGGTAACAACCACTGTTGGGTCCCCAAAGCTGTTAAGGCTGTTTTCAGGGGCCGTTGTAATTTGGTTACATCTCCAGCTGTGGTAGCCAATTTATTCATTAGTACTTCTGAATCGATGCTATTCAAAATTCCCAATCCTGTTCCCACAACACCGCTTATGTCTCTTGCCATTCGTTTTTTGGAAGGATTCCGTTTCCGCAACCAGGTTGTCCATCCCTCAAAAGAAGTCTGTAGAAAGGGTGAACAAGCTGGCTGAACTTCTGAGACATTATTTTGCATCAGCAATTTGATTTGTTTGAGAGACCATGCCGGATTAAACAATATTTGTTGTTGGCCAGTGTTTTTAATTACATATGGTCCAAATTGAAAAATCATAGGGCTCAACACAACCCGTGGTTGGGTAGTAAGTGTTACAACATTAACATCAAGTTCCCCCCAGTATTTTGTATCCTTTTTTCCACACATGATTTTATAGGAAAATTGTATAGCAGTTAGATTTAGCCAACAGTCTTGATTTTGGGTTCTACAATATAAAGTCCGGCCATGAGGTCCTATGCCATAACTGTATGCAGGTTCGGTGAGGGATCCAGCCACTAATTTACAAGTCATTGCGACATCATCACCTTGTGTCACCATGAAAGGAGGGAAAACCTTGTTTTTGTCATCCACCACTAAGGGGGGTACTTCTTCATGTCCCTCGGTGTTCTTCTGTGAAAAGTAAACACAAACAGAGTCTGCCTCCAGGAGGCAGGAGATTAAAATGATGGAACTATCCAGTGTGTAGCGTGGACTGGAATTCTGTTAACTTCCCAATCATTTTGCTGCTGAAAAGGGGGCCACTCTGTACCTCCTTTAAACACAGCATAGGAGTCAGTGTAGCTGTAAACAAGAGAGATATTCTGTACCTCAAGTTGGAAAACACTCCAAACAACTGTCAGCTCACCGGTCTGAGAGCTGCCTTCTCCCTCAGTAATAATTTGTTCACCAGCAGAAGTGGGCAGGGCTACTGCCCTGTATCTCCCCACCTTTCCCTCTCGTTTGGCAGAAGCATCAGTGAACCAAGAATTTGCTGATTATTCAGGGGAGAAAGGAGTGGCTACTTTACTTACCAAGGCAGGTTTGTCATGGCTATTTGCCAAGCTCTCAGTTTCTTGTATTGCCAGATTTTTTACAGCTCTTTCTATCACTGAGAAGATGTTACAGGAATGTTTTATCTGGGCATACCACTTCCCAACTGAGGATCTTTGGGCCACCCCGTCAGGGGGAGGGGTCTCAATAGTGACTGTGATGCGTTTTCTCCAGAACACTAATAATTCTAGAGCCTGTTGTATCTCTTTCCTGGATTCAGGCAATTTAATTTGATCCAGGGAGGTTAGAGTATCAGGTGGAATACATGTCATACTTCCTTTCCACCAAATTCCCAAAAACTTCACCTCCTGAGAAAGTTTTTGAATTTTCTCTGAGGAAATTTGCAAATCAGGGTTTTCCAAATGAGAGATTATTTTTTGTTGGGTATCCCCCACTACTTTTATTTCATCCCCTCCCACCAGAATATCATCAATGTATTGATAGACAGCTGTATAGTCAGGTTTGGGTATCTTTTCTAATTCCTGGGCTAAAGTGTGGTGGGCCGAAGTGGGGGAATGCTCAGACCCTTGGGAAAGCCCAGTGCAGGTGTACCGCTTTGGTTCAACTCCCAGAGCCTGTGGAGGAGATTGATTTGGCACATTGTTCAGAACTTGTGGAGAAGTTTGCTCTGGTACACTGCCCAGAACCTGTGGAGAAGGTTGCTCGGGGGTGCATCACTGATATAATCATATTCTATTTTAATCACAGGTTTCAAGTTGGGGCAGCAGTGTTCCCCACAATTTTTCATCAAAATTAGGTCTTTTTGAGAGTGTATTGGATTAATGTGAATAGCTTCCTTTTCCTGTGTTTCTTTTGGTGTTACACCCTGCGTTGAATTTTTGTCCCATTCTTCTCTTAAGGCAGCTTTTAACAAATTATTTTCATCTAGCAACAAATGGTCCTCATTCCTTTCTTGATCTAATCGTTTTTGCAAAATTTGAACAAGATTTTGTAGAGAGTCTATAATTGTTCTTTCCTCATTTCTTCACTCAGAGCGAGTTTCTATAGCTGCCGTAAGACAAGCTCCTAAAACTGAGCAGAGCATGGTTTTATTTTTGCCCAGTTTGAACTTTGACTCATGTTGCAAAGAATATATTCTATCAATCACATTCTCCAGATTAAACCAATTATTGTTCGCCCATTCCTCCCCACCTTGGGACGGTCTGGCGCTATACTTAGCTAATAGAGCATAAAATGCAGTTTTATCTGTTACAGTGGAGTTCTCAGTCATTTTGTGAAGGGATAAGTAAAAACCACAACAGGGAGGTCTATTGCTCAGGTTACTACACACAACGAAACAGCTTTTGCTGTGTGCCCCCCTTCGCTTCCCTGTGCGGGTGAGGAGACCAAACTACTTGGGAGGCACTCCTTAGTTACAAAACACCAGGTTGTCTCTTCGCTACACCAAGTAGTCAAACATCATAAAACAACAACAACAACAGTGTCCCGCCTTTTGCACCAGTAGATCTTTTGTGAAATTCTGACGACAGAGCCCTCAAGTGAGTCTGGGGATGCTCCACACCAAGGTGTCTGCAGTCTGCGGGAAATCAGAAAAACCCCCCTTGCTTTCTAGACAGGTTCACCCATCCAAGGTGGCCAGCTAGGTGCGGCTGGAGTAAGACTTCCTTCCCCTGATACAGACTACAGACAACCCTGCATCCCTTCTGTCTGCCAGAAAATCCTGTCCATGATGCCAATTTAATGTCACGATCCGCTATTAATGCAGAGCGGGGGTGGTGATGGTTCTTTTCATCTTAAAGGTGCAAACAGGCAAAGTGCAGGGGACAAAATCAGTTTATTCAACAGCAGAAAATCAGTTTATTCAACAACAGCAATGCATTTCATCAAATGCCAGCAATTCAATTACGGTAGAGGGGAGAGGTATAGGAAACAAAGTATAGGGAAAGGGGAAGGAAAGGAAGGGATGGGAAAATAGCTACCAACAGACGAGACGGGTGTCCTCACGGGTCATCCGATAGACGAGTCTTCGTCCGTGGGGAGATCTCAGGGGTCTTCTCGAGGAGGTAGATGGGTCTTCATCAGTGGAGAGATCTCGAAAGGTCTTTTCCAGAGGGTTGCTCTTTATAGTCCTTCTCCAAAGCGAGTGGCCTCTGGCCAAGAGGTGGGAAGATTTATGGACCATTGTGTGGTGCTGCAGGAGACAAGTACGGTCAAGCAGTCCTCAGTTGGTACAACACTACCTCTGGTTGGTGCCATGACAGCACAGTCCAGTGAGCACCATACACCAGCACACAGTCACGAGCATCCACCTTGGCCAGGCCAGGAAACCATTGTTCGGAGTCAGCCTCGGTGGGGGGTCCTCGAGGTCTCCTTGCGACGGTCGGGAGGCAAAATCGAGGGGAACTTTGGACTGACCCTTACAACTCCACCACTGAGTGCTGCTGTGCTGGACATGCTGGAACTCCAGTACGAGCTGTAGTCCAAGGCAGCAAAGTGGTACGCCACCATTCACATCACCAATGCATTTTTCTCCATTCCTCTGGCAGTAGAGTGCAGGCCTCAGTTCGCTTTCACCTGGAGGAGTGTGCAATACACGTGGAACCGACTGCCCCAGGGGTGGAAACACAGCCCCACCATCTGTCATGAATTGATCCAGGCTACACTGGAGAGGGGTGGATCTCGAGAACATCTGCAGTACGTTGATGACATCATTGAGTGGGGGGACAGGGCAATGGAGGTATTTCAGAAAGGAGAAAAGATCACTGAGATTCTGCTGGGAGCCGGCTTCACCATTCAAAAGAGCAAAGTCAAAGGGCCTGCCCAAGAGATCCAGTTCCTGGGAGTAAAGTGGCAAGATGGACGGCACCAGATTCCCAGTGAGGTCATCAATAAGATCACTGCAATGTCTCCACCAACCAGCAAGAAGGTAACACAAGCCTTCGTAGGTGCCATAGGCTTTTGGAGAATGCACATTCCTGAGTACAGCCAGGTTGTGAGCCCTCTTTACCTGGTCACCCGCAAGAAGAACAATTTCCACTGGGGCCCTGAGCAGCAGCAAGCCTTTGCCCAGATCAAGCAGGAGATTGCTCATGCAGCAGCCCTTAGCCCAGTCAGGAAGGGACCAGAGGTGAAGGACGTGCTCTACTCTGCAGCCGGGAACCATGGTCTGTCCTGGAGCCTGTGGCAGAAGGTGCCTGGTGAGACGCGAGGCCGACCACTGGGATTCTGGAGTCGAAGCTACAGAGGGTCCAAGGCCAACTATACTCCAACGGAGAGGGAGATCTTGGCCGCCTATGAAGGGGTTCAAGCTGCCTCAGAGGTGGTTGGCACTGAAACACAACTCCTCCTGGCACCCCGACTGCCAGTGCTGGCGTGGATGTTTAAAGGAAAGGTTCCCTCAACCCACCCTGCCACTGACGCCACATGGAGCAAATGGATTGCCCTCATCACACAACACGCCCGTATTTGATACCCGAATCGCCCTGGGATTTTGGAGATAATTGCCAACTGGCCGGAAGGGGAAGACTTTGGTCTTGCCGACGAAGAGGAACAGGAACAAGTCATCCGGGCTGAAGAAGCCCCACCGTATAACCAACTGCCAGCAGATGAAACATGCTATGCTCTTTTCACTGATGGTTCCTGCCGCATCGTGGGGATGAACCGGAAGTGGAAAGCAGCCGTATGGAGCCCCACATGACAGGTTGCACAAGCTACCGAAGGAGAAGGTGGATCGAGTCAACTTGCTGAACTCAAAGCTGATCAGCTGGCCCTGGACATTGCTGAAAGAGAGAAGTGGCCAAAACTCTACCTTTACACTGATTCATGAATGGTAGCCAATGCTCTGTGGGGTTGGCAGGAAAGGTGGAAAAAGGCTAACTGGCAACGTAGGGGAAAGCCAATCTGGGCTGCCGATGAATGGAAAGATATTGCCACCCGGGTAGAGAAGCTGCCTGTGAAAGTCCGTCAAGTAGATGCCCATGCACCCAAGAGTCGGGCTAATGAGGAACACCGACACAATGAGCGGTTAGATCAGGCTGCACAGATAGAGGTGTCGAAGATAGATTTAGATTGACAGCACAAGGGAGAGTTGTTCCTGGCTCAATGGGCCCATGATGCCTCAGGTCATCAAGGCAGAGACGCCACCTATAAGTGGGCATGAGACCGAGGGGTGGATCTAACCATGGACAGTATTTCTCAAGTTATCCATGACTGTGAGACGTGTGCTGCCATCAAGCAGGCCAAGCCGGTGAAGCCCCTCTGGTATGGGGGGTGATGGGCCAAATATAAGTATGGAGAGGCCTGGCAGATTGACTACATCACACTGCCTCAAACCCGCCACGGCAAGCGCTATGTACTGACCATGGTGGAAGCCACCACTGGATGGTTAGAGATCTACCCTGCGCCTCATGCCACTGCTCGGAACACCATCTTGGGCCTGGAAAAAACAAGTTCTTGGGAGGCATGGTACCCCTGAGAGAACTGAGTCAGACAATGGGACTCATTTCAAGAATGGCCTTATACACACCTGGGCTAGAGAACACGGCATAGAGTGGGTGTACCATATCCCCTACCATGCACCAGCTGCAGGGAAAGTTGAACGGTGCAATGGCCTGCTTAAAACCACCTTGAAGGCACTGGGTGGGGGAACTTTGAAGAACTGGGAGATTAATCTACCAAAGGCCACATGGTTAGTGAACACCCGAGGTTCCACTAACCGAGCAGGCCTTGCCCAATCTGAACCCTTGGGAATATCAGATGGAGATAAGGTTCCAGTGGTACACATGAGAGGTATGCTAGGAAAAACTGTTTGGGTGAATCCTGCCTCCAGCAAAGACAATCCCACCCGTGGAGTTGTATTCGCTCAGGGATCAGGTTGCACCTGGAGGGTGATGCAAAAGAGTGGACAGACCCAATGCATACCCCAAGGAGACCTTGTTTTAGGGTGAAATACCTATAGTACTGTGCGTATGTCTCTAACTGCATGTATGTATATATAATGTAACGCTTTAATTTGATATAGCATATTAGTATGGGAGAAACAAAGGGGTGGATAATGTTGGGGGTTGAATGCTTCCCTTTTCTTTCTGTGGAATTTCTCCCATTGCTATGCTAAGTGGCTACACCTTAAGGTAATGTTCTCTCCCAGGGAGGTGGGTGGAGGGAGGAGGAGGGGGGAAACCGGAAAAAGGATAGGTGGGATGGGGGTCAGGAGTGGGCTGGAAAACTCTCTCGTTTGGCTTGTGGAGGGAGAGGACGCCTCCTGCTCCTATCTGGCATCTCCCCTGCCACCCCAGCACTGAGATCCACGCTCCCTGCCTTTGGACATGGCTCTGGTGCTCTCCCACCTCACCCTACTACCTCCGGACACTCTGCAGAGCACCACGAGAACCTGTGGATGCCCCATCATCGAGAGTGCTCCTTATCAGTTTGGCTAGTCTTGATCAATTTGATCTACTCTATGATCTACCTGGCAAGGAAGTTGGACTAGATGATCTTTAATCACAGACTGTTGTATGATTCCGTGAAAGACAGAATGCAATAAAGTTCATATTTCAGATTTTGGCGCAGACATATTTATTATTTCTCATTTTATGCATCATTGCAAAGACAAATGGTTAGCTTCTGAAATGATGAGCTGAGATTGATTTCCTTCCTTAGTTTCATTTTCCCTCTTATTCCTTCACTCTTCGACTTTCTTTTTCACTAGATTTCCTCTTTGAGTAAACTGCTCTTAAGTAGCACTTTGCTCCCCACCTGGCTTTTTTTTTTTTTCAACGCCACTTTTTCACTGGTTCATTTTCGGCCTTTGCTGCTTGAAGTCCAGCAGCCTCCTTGTCTGAGCATTATGGAGCTTTCTTTACAGCTTCATCACTATGCAAAAAGCCATAAATTACTGTGTTCCATCTCACATACCATCAAGTATCACACTAATATTCCCTCTGCTGAATAGCTGGTTGGCTTTCATAGTCCAGCCAAATACCAGGAAATCCAGATGGCAGCAAGAATCTTGTAGACTACTCAAGCTGTTCATTGAAATTCTGGAGAAGTCACGTGAGGTATCACATTCTCTTGAAAGAAGTGTATATCATCTCGGACATTCTAGAATGGGCTATTAACATTGTTATGAGTTTCTGGCTAGACTTTTTAGTATGCAAATTCAAATTCAAATGATCTGAAATGATAGAACTTCAAGAATTTTTTTTTCCCAGAATCGAAGTATGATGGAGTTACATAGGGAGAATCTTAATCTTAGTTATTCTATTCCATCTCACATAATGGCTGGGGCAGGGAGAACAGAGTATCTTTGGGGGAGAATGTGTTCCGGTGTAGTCAGTAAGCTGGGCAGAGGAGCCATCAGGTATTGTCTGTTGTTGGGGGGGGATCCATGTGAACTCTTCCTTTCTTGCACCCTGCCACTAGTATTGTTGCTAAAATTGTTTGTTTTCTCATCCAAGTGACAAAATCAGCACACTTAATGAGGGATGAAGAGGGAGCAGCGACCTCAGAACAGGAGGAAGAAGAAGCAGAGCCTGCTGTCCTCCAGAAGAAAAAAACACTACCAGCCAACTTTGCACCATCTGTGAACTTCCTGGGCGTGTACTCTATCCCCTTGTCCAGATCACTGATAAAGATATTAAACAGGACTGTGCCCAAGACTGAGCCTTGGGGACCAGCTGGATGAACTCTATTTCCCACCACTCTGTGGGCCTGGCCATCACCCAGTTTGTCACCCAGCAAACACCCCACCCATCCAAACCATAATCAGACAGTTTCCTCAGGAGAATGATGTGAGGCTCTTTGCAACAAGGATCAGGGAGATGCCTAGGAACAGTCTCAGGTGAATCCAGGAGACTATAGTGGAGGACTATTCAGTTTTCCAATCAATTTGCTTAAAAAACTCTACAGTACCGTAATAAACAAACAAACGAATAAACAAAGCAGACCAAACAAACACAGAAAAAACCCCAACCAATAATCCACAAAGAGACAAAAAAGGCCACCAAAAAAGCCCACAAAAAAATCCATCCTAAACTGAAAAAAAACCTCCAAACCCAACACATAAAAAAATTAGGGTGAATGTTTATAGTAACTTTAAAAATAACAAACCAAAACAAAACAAAACAAACCCAGAAAGTCACATTTCTAAAGGTGCAGTCCCAACCTCTTCCTCAGCAAGGAGGACATCCTGAAGTGGAGCCAGTTGGAAGAAAGCGGGACGGGGCAGCACCTGGGCCATTGTCACAGGACGGCCCTGTGGCTGCCCCATTGCCAAAACCTGGACACATAAATCAAACACAGGTATGCACATGTGCTTAGACACAGCAAAAATATATTTGTCTGAAAAGAATACTGGTCCATTTATATCACTGGAAAGAGCATAATGCCTCCTCTCAGCTTTCTTTTCAGTCATTACAAATGTTTCGAAAATATAGGAGTGAAGAAAATGGAAATATCCAAGATCAACATGAGGACCAATAACAAAGATTCCATTTTTAAACTGCATTGGGAATCCTCTGCAGAAATTGACTCAGAGCTCTAAGATTTACAAAAAAGACCAAGAGTATTGGAGTCAATACAGCACAGTGTCTGGAGGCTTCAGCTGGTTGCCTTGATTTCTCAAATATGATGGAGGAAGCACCTTAGCAACTACAGCTGCCAGTTCTCTCAGGGCCCTGACATGCCTCTGGGTGGGTCCCATGGTCTTGCATGCTCAGGTTCCTCAAGTGGTCTGAAAGCTGACCTGGTACTATGGCTTAGAATCAAGTCCACCAGTCCAATAACCTGACAGATGTGGAAAGAGTGACTGGCAGTAAAAATTGAGACCAACACTTTTTGAGTACCTCAGCCTTCTCATTGTCTGTTGTCACTAGTCCTGTCTGGCTTATGGGGGTGGGGGGGAATAGGGGAGGTGTGATAGGTTTCTTTTCATCTTCCTTTTCCCACTGAAATACCCGTAGGTGCCTTTATTATTCTTATTTTTGGCATGCTTTTCCAAATTCAGCTTCAACTGAGCCTTAGCTATACTGATCCCATCCTCACACACTCATGTGTTACCACTGTATTTTCCCCATGATTTGTCTCCCTGTGTATTGCCTGCATATTACCTACTTGCATCATATCTATTAATTTTCAATAACCTTCTGGCTTTAATTTGTTTTCAAAAAAAAACCTTTTTGAAACTTTTCTCCTCAGAAATTCACCTGGGAAACCCAAAATCCACAAAATACACCCCGAAGTCCCCACTGGGATGCCCAGCACTCACCTGGCAACTCCCAGAATTCCACAAATTCACCCCAAAATTCACGGGGGACCCCCAAATCCCAGGGCTTCACGCCAAAATCCCACCTACAACCCCCAAAATCCCTCAAATCACCCCCAAGACCCAGTCCTTCGAACACCTCCCAAATTCACCCCAAAATGTCTCCAATCCACCTCAAAACCCATCCAGATACCCCCAAATCCACCAAATTCACTTTAAGACCCATCTGGGACTCCCAAAAATCACCAATATTCCCCGGAAAATCCACCTGCATCCCCCCAAATTCATCCATAAATTCTCCCACGACTCCAAAATGCTTACCTGGATACCCCAAAATCAACAGAATATACCACAAAATCTTCCTGGCATCCCAAAAGCTCACCTGAGAACCCTTATACTCACATATATACCCTAAAATTCAACAAATTCACCCCAAAATTCCCCTGAGATCCCTAGAATTCCACAAATTCCCCCTAAAATTCAACTGGGAGTCCTCACATTCCACAAATTCACCCTAAACCTCCCTACCCGGGATCCCCCTACATTCCACAAATTCTCCCCCAAAATCAACCTGGGACAACTCAAAACTCACCTGGGTCTCCCCAAATCCCCCCCCCCCCCCCCCATTCAACTGGGAACCCTCAAATCCCCAGAATTCAACCCAAAATTCACCAGGGACCCCAAAAACCTTCAAATTCGCTCCAAAATGATTGGCAAATTTACACACTCCATTTTCCCACAAAAGGATCTAGAGCCCTCTGCGCTTCGTATACAAGCTAAACGGAAAAAACCTTTCTATTCATTCTCAGCAAAAAGACTTCCTATTCCTCCTTCTTTTGCACAAAACTGCCTTCACTTTCAAACTTATTCTCTTGCTCACTTACCTGCATAATGCTTAGTCCCTGTTCTGCATGCTCATTTTCTTCACTTTTACAAGGAATCCTCTCCTCATCTTCTTCTTCCCCTAGTTCTTCCATTTCTTGTGCCTAGATCACCTGTTTCGCTGTTAGATTTGTTCCTCCAGCTGATTTTTGACAACTGTCCCTATCTTGTGGCACTGCTCGCTCGAGAGAGGTGATTGCCCTGCTCTGCTCTGCGCTGGGACTGCGCTCTCTTCAAGCCCTGGGGGCAATTTTGGATGCCACAACGTCAGAAAGACCTCAGGCTATTGGAGAAATGTCCAAAGGAGGGACACAGAGATAGTGAAGAGGCTGGAGGGGAAGCCATACAAAGAGTGGCTGAGGGCATTCGGTTCAGCTGCAGAGAGGACAGTGAGCTCACACCTCACTTGGGACCTCTCACCTCCTCTCAAGGGCAGCACTGGGACAGCTTTGCTCTCTGCTCTCTGCGACCAGGGACAGGAGCCAAGGGAATGCCAGGAGCTGTGTCAGGGGACGATTAGGCTGGCTATCAGGGAAAGGCTATTTTACTCGGAGGCTGGTCAGGCACTGAATAGGTTCTCCAGGCAATGGGCACAGCCCCAAGGCTGCCAGAGATCCAGGAGCGTTTGGCCAATGCTCTCAGGGATGCAGAGGGTGGGACTGTTGGAGTGTCTGTGCAGGGCCAGGACTTGGACTTTGACGATCCCTAGGGGTCCCTTCCGACTCAGGAAACTCTTACCATTTTCCCCTCTTTCCTCTCCTTGCACAATGCTCTCAGCTTACTGTTCCACCGTATGTTCCGCTTCTGAAACCTCCACTACTTCTTTCCAGTTCAAGCACAGTTCTACTGGTTACAATCCAAAGATATACAGATTGAAAAACAACCAAAAAGAAACACCTGTTTGGAATGTCGTGGTCGTATTTGGATCTCAAACTATGAAGTCGATTGTGCCTTGCAAGTTCTAAAAGCAAAACAACAACAAAAAACACCCACCACACCGTTTTAACATAGGGATTTGCTTTCTTCTAAGAAATCCATATCCCTTCTCAAAATGGATCTATTTCAGTAAGAGATCATCTTGAATAGATCACTTACTATCTAAAGAACCTGGAACACTCAAATCCCTAATGATAAGCCTGTTACCTTGTCATTTTCTGTTCCAAAGGCAACTGAATTTGCTCAAGTGCCATTTGTAACAAGGACAGAGTTCAAAGTGTGGCTCTGATAAATGTTTTGGTTTCCCTCTCCTATCTCTATCAAAAGCACTTTCTTCAATGGCTGAAACAATACTTGATATAGTCTGAATTTTAAAGGTCATGAAAATTTTCTCAAAAGTGAAAAATTAATATAGCAGTCAGGTTTTAAACCAACGGGAATTTTTGTTTTACCTGTTTGAAGATTTCCTTCACACTAAAATGCTGGCTGATGGATACCTCAAAGAAATCAATTCCCACAAAATGCTTCTGGGTAAGCCATTACGTCATCCATTACAATTTGCTTCAGTGTCCCGTTCCTGTCCAATTGAAGGTCCCTGTTTAAGAGACTGAAGTACGGAGAGAAATAAAATTAAATATGACTAGAGTGCCTTTAAATCTAGATCGAACTTCCTGATCAAGCTCATAAAACCTTTAGGCTAAATGTTGCCATTGATCTGTTTCTACTGAACACAATCACGTCCTGGCTTGTTAGAGATTAGTTCATTACAAAGAAAGAAATGCACAGAAGTTAAAATATTTCCAAAGACGTATTTGACATCCTTCATTTTGGATGGGGAACCATTCCAACACTGCTTACATAAGAAGTCAAATTACTCTCTTCCATGTTAGTTCTGCATTGTGCTCAGCGGAGCCTTTCTGGTTTATTTGCCTTTGACTTGGACATAAAGCTGAGTCTTGATTCAAGAAAAATCAATATTCACACTTGTTTTCATTTACACGGACATTGGCTTGGTCTCCTAAACAAAGAGAATGATGGGGAATTTATGTAGGTGTTCAGATAGGTAACATTCTCTTTCCGCAACCTGGCATTGTATTTTCACAGGAGCAAGCTGAAGCACTGTGTTGCATTTCCTAGGTGCATTGTAAATGGTACATTCCGTTACCCCTGCTTATGCCCTGTAGCTTCGTCCCTCTCCCCTCCTGGCCATACAGGGCTGGCTGGGATCCAATTTCTCCCCGCCCGCTTTTTCAGACCTTAGAAATGATCTGTAGCCCCTGACCTCTGTCTCTTTCTCCCTCTCTTTCTCCCTCTTTTCCTTGCTACCCACAAGAAATAAACCCTGCAACTTCATCAGGGAAAAAAGCCTCTTTTGTTATCTTATTTAGGTCCATGAGGCAAGGGCCCAGGAGGCTTCATCCTAACACATGAGCTAGACCGGAGGAAAAGGTGAAGACCCCATTTTTAGGGCAGAGAAAAAGCCTCATTTGGCGTCCCAACTTGGATGGTCTCTACAGAGCACCCCACGTCCGGCTGTGACTCCTATTTTAGGGATTCGAGAAGCCTTGGAGTTGATCAACTAGCTTAAATTTCTTTTAGCTGCATTTTGTACAGTTTGAAGGCTTTTAAGCGCGAACCGGGAGCCTGTCAGAAGCCCAGGCAGGTCGGTTCTGGATGCTGACCCACTGCAGTTACTCAGACGCATCTGCCTGCAAGAAAAAAAAAGGTGAGTGAAAGCCTCCTTTCGCGGTTGGTGGGTTCCTGGTGATCCGCGGGGGGGTCTCACCGGTGGCATTTGGCCCGCTCGGCGCAGCTCTGGGGAAGAGAGAAGGCGCGGGAGTGTGCACGGTGTGCGCCCGGCTCTGTGTGCCCACGGCCACGTGGTGTAGCGCGCGGACTGGGGTGGGCTGGACGCAGTCACCCAGGCGCAGCGGCAGGCAGGCAGCTTTGATCAGTTTCAAAGCGGTGGCACAGAGGTTCTTTTGTGTTTTTTTGCGGTTTTTGCGGGTTTTTGCGGCGGGGTCAGTCCCTAACGCGGCCAGGCACCACGTGGGTTTTACCGACAGAAACGGCGAAATTACCATCGGCTCCGCATCCAATAAAGCCTGAAAACCATAGTGTACCTGGCACGTTTTAACAACTAACTCTCTTCCTGTGTTTTTAACTGTAGTGGGGTAGATATAGTGGGAAATTGATAAACATCATGGGCTTACAGCAATCTGCCTTACAAAAGAGTATAAGAAACCAACTAAGGGAAATATTAAGTTCAGGAAATGTTTTAATATCTAACAAAAAATTAGCCCGTTTTGCCAGCTGGCTGTCTGTTGAAAAATCTGACCTTGAATTGCAAAATATAAATTCGATTTCATTTTGGGATGAAATAGGGGATTTATTAACTTTAAAAGTGGAAAATGGAGATAAAACAGCTTCTGTATTCCTCCCGATTTTCTTACAAATTCGGAAACTTTTAATTCAGACAGAAAACAACAGACAGCAGCAGCAAAACGGTTCAGACTCACCTTCCCTTTCCCCAAAACCCTATAACCCGGACCTGGAGGGGACCCACGGGTCTCCCTGGGGGGTGCAGGGCGCCCAGCACGGCTGTGGCTGCTCTGAGTCCCTGGGTCCTCCCCAGTATCCCGGTTCTGATAATTTTTCGAAAATTGTCAGCACTCCTTCCTTGTTCCCTTCCCCTCTGGGCAACGGCCACGTGGCTAGGCCTGAAGGCGTCGGTGTCCCAGATAGCTCTGGCCATGCGATACTGCTCATATGGGGGGTCCCATATGGTGGCAGCCACGTGTTTTCTCCTTCATCCCCCAACCCCCTTCACCCTCTGGTCCCTGCCCCTAAGCCTGTCCCATGCCATAACCCATCCCCGCCCTCGGCTCCACTGCCCCCTCCCCCCTCCAAGACCCCGCCCTGCACGGCACCCAGCGACCCCGCCCACAGGTGTTGCAACCCTGAATCCCACCACCCCTCCCCCGCTCCGGTTTCACATTCCTTCCCTCCAAGCTGCTGCGGGGTGGGGGAGGGCAGTGGAGCCCCTGCTGAGTTCAGTGCCGGTGGGGGTGGGGGTCGGGAGGGATCAGCTCACAGCCCCTGCGGGACGGAAGGTGTTCCCCTGGTGGGGGGGGGGGGGGGTGGGCAGCCCTGAAAGTCAACACCAGGAAAAAGAGTACCATCAGTTGCTCCTGTAGTTTATCTTGGTAAGATGAATGGGAGAAGAAGTTATCAAACTTTGTCCTATCAAGATAAAAAAGGAAATTTGTAAAGTACAGAGAGAATTTGGTAAAAATAGTGAAATCTTTAAAGGCATGATGAGAGCCACCTTTACCTGAAACGAACTGGTTCCATATGATATCAAAGAGCTTTTCCGATGTCTGTTAACTCCTTCAGAATATGATCTATGGGAGAGCCTGTGGAAAAGATCTTTGAAAGTGCTTTTACTAGAGCTTTTAAAAAGGTCAGATGATGCAAAAGATGCTGATAATAATGACATAACATATGAACACCTATGTGGGGAAAAGGATTGGCATTGCCCCGAAAGCCAAACCACAGTACTATCCAAGCCTGTCCTAGATAAAATATGCAATGTTGCAGAAAAGGCTTTTAATCAATTACTAACAGTGGATACTAAAACCAGTTATGTTAACATTAAACAGTTTGCTTCTGAGAATTTCTTACAGTTTGTGGACCGCCTTCGTGCGCAAGTGGAGAGACAGGTGTCTGATCCAGTGGTACAAGCTGAATTAATTAAAGAGATGGCTCAGAGGAATGCTAATGAAACCTGCCGTAGGGTTATTCTTGGCCTTCCCCTCGAGCCAGCACCTAGCTTAGCACAGATGATAGAAGCCTGCGCCAGGAAATCTGTACTGCTCAGTGGACACGAGAGAAATCCAGGACTGGCACAACCAAAGACCATGGCAGCTGTAACACCAGAAGCCAAGAAGCAACCAATGTCACCAGAGCAGATGCAGCACATCCTCTGCTTCCAGTGCAAGCAGCCAGGACACTTCGCCAGAGACTGTCCACACAACCAAAAACAGAAGAAGACCAACAAACAGAAAAACTAGCTTTACAGCGCGTACCCGCCATTAACACAATAGCGCGCTCGGCTATGGGTAGTGCGGGCACCACACTCGCAAAAGACTCTCTCTTAATAAACAAAAAGGGGGAGGATGGGAGAGAGGGTGTGGGGATGCATGGCAATGAAAATATTAAATTTTCAGTTAACAAGGTTTGGAAGCCACTAGGCCGTTTTAGGCTTGTGACTACCAAAGGTTTTCATTTCAGGTCACCTGATTGGACAGTCATTACAGTGGACTTACCTAACAGTACACAGGACGTGACGTTAAACCACATGAAACTGGACAGTGAGTACTTTGCTGTCGGGGACACAGCACACACACCCCCAGAGACTGAGGTAGCTCCCATGACCATCAAGGGAAGCATAACTGGCCTCATTCTCCTGGCACGATGTCCTCTACCACCATATTACCTGGTTGAGGGACAAATCCTTGCCCAGGCCATTCCTGTTCCAGTGGAGGTCCCAGCAGATGGAAAATCACCTGAAGTCTACTGGGCAGAAGTTGTGGGTGAGGACAAACCTTCTCTGGCATGCAACCTAACCCGTGGATCAGATCACCTCCATGTGGAGGGGGTACTTGACACGGGTGCTGATGTGACTATCATATCCGAGAGGATGTGGCCGTCACATTGGGAACTTCAGCCTGTGGCAGGCAGAATCCAGGGTGTAGGAGGAGTCAAATTGGCAAAAATATCAAAAAGCATCGTACAAATTGAGGGGCCGGATGGAAAATTGGCTAGCATCCGTCCATTTGTTACAGACTATAAATGCCCTCTATGGGGGAGAGACACCATGTCCCAGTGGGGGGTAAAATTGATTATTCCTAAGACTCCTCGGGATTTTTAGAGGCGGCCACTGTACAGAGCCCTACCCAAAAGTTGAAATGGCTAGATGATACCCCAAAGTGGGTAGCACAGTGGCCGATGAGTAAGGAGAAGCTCAGGGCACTTGAGGAGCTTGTGGAGGAGCAATTGGCTAAAGGCCACATAGAGGAGACCACAAGTGCGTGGAATTTCCCGGTTTTTGTGATAAAGAAACCTGGGAAGGACAAGTGGAGGCTGCTCCACGACCTCCGGGAAATAAACAAAGTAATTGAGGACATGGATGGGGTCTCTCCAACCTGGAATGCCTTCCCCAACAATGCTTCCCAGAGACTGGCAATTGGCTGTTCTAGACATAAAGGACTGTTTCTTCCACATTCCCAGCATTTGGAAGTTGATGTTGAGTTTGTGGAAGTATCACCCCAGGTAGCTGAACTGGCAGCAGTCGTGAGAGCCTTTGAGAAGTTCTCAGAGCCAATCAACTTGGTAACAGACTCAGCCTATGTAGCGGGGATAGTGTCCAGGGCAGAGCAGGCAGTGCTCAGAGACATCGAAAATGAGCAGCTTTTCAGGTTGCTTTCCAAACTAATTTATTTGATTTCTCATAGAGAACACCCGTTCAATGTGATGCATGTGAGATCACACACAGATTTGCCAGGCGAAATTGCAGAACAAGCAACCCCAGCAGAACAAGCACGCCTTCCTGACATCTTCCAACAGGCAAAGCTGAGCCACCAGCAGTATCACCAGAATACACCACGTCTAATGCGTCAGTTCCAGCTAACACGGAGTCAGGCTCGAGCCATTGTGGCCACCTGTCCCAACTGTCAGCTGCACACCATGCCATCAATGGGCATGGGGGTAAATCCCCGAGGTCTTGGCAGTTGTGAGGTATGGCAAACAGACATCACACACATTCCTAGTTTTGGTCGCCTCAAATATGTGCATGTTAGCATTGACACATATTCAGGCGCAGTCTGTGCCTCTGCCCACGCAGGAGAAAGGGCAATGCACGCCAAACAACACCTAGTGCAAGCCTTTTCAGTATTGGGGATCCCTAGGGAAATCAAAACTGATCAGGGCGCCGCGTATAAGTCCAAGGAGTTCCTGGAATTCATCCAGCAGTGGGGAGTGGAACATAAAACTGGCACCTCTCACTCCCGCACTGGCCAAGGTGTAGTTGAGCGAGCCAATCAGACGCTCAAGCAGGTTTTGGCTAAACAGAGCAGTTCAACTGTGTGGATGTCTCCACAGCAGAAGCTCTGCAAAGCCATGTTTACTATCAATTTCCTGAACTGTTCATTTGAGAACATGAGTCCACCTGTGGTACGTCACTTTAACAGTAGTAAACAATTCAAGTTATCCCAACATCCTCCAGTTTTGATTAGGGACCCAGAAACCCGGGAAATCAAAGGTCCCTATGAGCTCGTTACCTGGGGGCGTGGCTATGCGTGCGTATCCACTCCCTCAGGCCCTCGGAGGATTCCCCAAAAGTGGGTAAAACCCTATGTCCCCAAACATTCTGCTCCAACTGAGGGGAATGAGGAGCAGGTGGCTGTGGCTTCAAAAAGAAGACGCCGCCGGAAAAAAGAAAAAGAAATCCTCCTAAAGGATGACATTCCGGCAAATAGAGACTTTTAATAGGTTTTATAATGTTTGTCTTTTCTTCTAGAGAAAAGCTTCTCTTCTCTCAGTCCCGTGATGAACCCCATCCAAGCTGTCTTCCTGCTAACACTGAACAGTCTAGCAGCTGCATGGATCGTCCCTCAGCCACGTCAGAACGTCTGGGTGACCCTGGCACAGACGCTCCAACAAGAAAACATATGTCTGTCCACAGCAGCAACAGCAAACCCTATGTCCATCTGCCTGGTAGGAATCCCATTGAAGGCTGGAGAATATTCAGCCAGTTTTGAAACACAAATATCCAGTGAAATTCCTGAGTCACACACCATTTCATCACACAACAATCATAGGCAGCAAGCTGGAGTAAGTAAAAACCCCATAGAGGAGTTGCTGCCAAGTTTGCCCAAAACAGCTCAAGAACCCCAAGAATTAGAACTGCTAGGTTCCTACCCAGCACAATATTGCATTCACTTTAAAATCTTCCCAAAACCTTCTAGCATAAAGGAATTCCACAACATAATGCAACATCGTGGGGAATTCACTGCCAAAAAGTGGTGCAATACTATAAGCCATATTGCAACTGATACCCCAACTTATTCAAGCCCCAAAAGCCTCCCAAAGGGATTGTTCTTAATTTGTGGAGACCGGGCGTGGGCAGGAATTCCTTCTCGGCTCTTAGAAGGGCCATGCACCTTCGGTCGGTTGTCCCTGTTGGCACCCAACGAAACCTTAATTAGCGATTGGACTCACAAAAACAAATCAGGTAATAAAATCCAAAAACGAAGTGCAGACAATATGGACCCAAACTGTAATTCTGAAATTTTCCATTGGGCCAAGTCAAAAAGAATTGCTGCGTCCCTGTTTCTTCCGTGGGTTGCAGCAGCTAAAGCTCTAGGCGAATTGGGCCACCCAGAGTGTTGGGTAGTCAAACAGGCAAACTTAACATCCACCGCAACCAGTTCCGTCCTAGAAGACAAGGAAATCACCAGACAGGCCACACTCCAAAATCGTGCTGCTATAGATTTTCTCTTGCTACTACACGGACATGAGTGCCAGGAATTTGAAGGACTTTGCTGTATGGACCTGACCTCGAAAGCTCCTAACATCCATGCTGCCCTCCGAAACATGAACAACTTAATCGGACAAGTGAAGCAAGAATCTGAAGATTGGTTCAATGGACTGTTCAAAGGCTGGGGACTCACAGAGTGGTGGACATCTATAGTCAAAACAATTATGTTAATTTTTGTTATTCTTTTCCTTGTAATAATGGCATTCGGGATCCTACCTCACTTGGTTTTCAAGGCTATTCATAGTCTCATTCCCTCTACCTCAGTAGTCAGTCACATAGAAATTAAAGACTTGAAACAATCTAACCCTCCCGCCAGCTACAAAATTGTAATTTGAATGATACCAATATCCTTCTTTCAACTTTGTTAAACAAAAAACGGGGAGATGTTGCATTTCCTAGATACATTGTAAATGGTACATCCCGTGACCCCTGCTGTGCCCTGTATCTTGGTCCCTCTCCCCTCCTGGCCACACAGAGCTGGCTGGGATCCAATTTCTCCCCGCCTCCCCTTTCCAGGCCCTAGAAAAGGTCAGGACCCGCTGACCTCGCTCTCTTATCCCGCACTTTTTTTACCCCGTCTTTTCTCTCTTCCCCTGCTCTTTTCCCCCACGCTCTTACCCTGTTCTTCCCCCTCTTTTCTCTCTCTTCCCCCGCTCTTTTCCCTTCCCTTTTCACTCACTACCCACGAGAAATAAACCTGTAACTTTATCAGGGGAAAGAGCCTCTTTTGATATCTTAACTACGTCTCTGTGGCTAGGGCCCAGGGGAATTTCACCCTAACACCTGAGCTAGACCGGAGGAAGGGTGAAAGACCCTGTTTTGGGCCGAGAAAAAGCCTAACATTTCACCGTTCTGAAGGGATGATTAGTTCAGTCTCTCTGGCGAGTGGTCGCTCAGTTATCAGTCCCTGGCGCTGGGGAATGACTGCTGCAGGTGACAAAGTGTGGACTCCCGGTGTTTCTTGGGGTTTCCCAGGTCCCTGTCCGGAAGAGGTTCAGATGGTATCCAGGAGAGGGAGGGATCGGGGTGGAAGAGAAAACAGTCCAGGGAAAAAGTTGGACTGCCTAGCTGAACTAACTAATAAGCAAAAAGCAAGGGCAAAGCGAAGGAAAGAAAAAGAGGCAGAAGCGAGCAAGCAGGCAAGCAAGCAAGCAAGGAAGCAAGCAAGAAAGCAAGCCAAGCTAAAACCTCTCCTAAACATAGACCATGGGGGAGGTGAGCCGGCTGATAACAAGACAAAACAAAGCTTCACTCTCAGAGTCAGTCCTGGAAGCACAGGACATAATACCAAACATAATCAGAACGAACGATTGGAGATACAAACACCATAACATCACCCTAGGACAGATTTTATTACCCGATTTGTTTTTGTGCATCCAATCGTTAATTAAGGTTTCGTTGGGTGCCAACAGGGACAACCGACCGAAGGTGCATGGCCCTCCTAAGAGCCGAGAAGGGATCCCTGCCCACGCCCGGTCCCCACAAATTAAGAACAATCCCTTTGGGAGGCTTTTGGGGCTTGAATAAGTTGGGGTATCAGTTGCAATATGGCTTATAGTATTGCACCACTTTTTGGCAGTGAATTCCCCACGATGTTGCATTATGTTGTGGAATTCCTTTATGCTAGAAGGTTTTGGGAAGATTCTAAAGTGAATGCAATATTGTGCTGGGTAGGAACCTAGCAGTTCTAATTCTTGGGGTTCTTGAGCTGTTTTGGGCAAACTTGGCAGCAACTCCTCTATGGGGTTTTTACTTACTCCAGCTTGCTGCCTATGATTGTTGTGTGATGAAATGGTGTGTGACTCAGGAATTTCACTGGATATTTGTGTTTCAAAACTGGCTGAATATTCTCCAGCCTTCAATGGGATTCCTACCAGGCAGATGGACATAGGGTTTGCTGTTGCTGCTGTGGACAGACATATGTTTTCTTGTTGGAGCGTCTGTGCCAGGGTCACCCAGACATTCTGACGTGGCTGAGGGACGATCCATGCAGCTGCTAGACTGTTCAGTGTTAGCAGGAAGACAGCTTGGATGGGGTTCATCACGGGACTGAGAGAAGAGAAGCTTTTCTCTAAAAGGAAAGACAAACATTATAAAACCTGTTAAAAGTCTCTATCTGCCGGAATGTCATCCTTTAGGAGGATTTCTTTTTCTTTTTTCCGGCGGCGTCTTCTTTTTGAAGCCACAGCCACCTGCTCCTCATTCCCCTCAGTTGGAGCAGAATGTTTGGGGACATAGGGTTTTACCCACTTTTGGGGAATCCTCCGAGGGCCTGAGGGAGTGGATACGCACGCATAGCCACGCCCCCAGGTAACGAGCTCATAGGGACCTTTGATTTCCCGGGTTTCTGGGTCCCTAATCAAAACTGGAGGATGTTGGGATAACTTGAATTGTTTACTATTGTTAAAGTGACGTACCACAGGTGGACTCATGTTCTCAAATGAACAGTTCAGGAAATTGATAGTAAACATGGCTTTGCAGAGCTTCTGCTGTGGAGACATCCACACAGTTGAACTGCTCTGTTTAGCCAAAACCTGCTTGAGCGTCTGATTGGCTCGCTCAACTACACCTTGGCCAGTGCGGGAGTGAGAGGTGCCAGTTTTATGTTCCACTCCCCACTGCTGGATGAATTCCAGGAACTCCTTGGACTTATACGCGGCGCCCTGATCAGTTTTGATTTCCCTAGGGATCCCCAATACTGAAAAGGCTTGCACTAGGTGTTGTTTGGCGTGCATTGCCCTTTCTCCTGCGTGGGCAGAGGCACAGACTGCGCCTGAATATGTGTCAATGCTAACATGCACATATTTGAGGCGACCAAAACTAGGAATGTGTGTGATGTCTGTTTGCCATACCTCACAACTGCCAAGACCTCGGGGATTTACCCCCATGCCCATTGATGGCATGGTGTGCAGCTGACAGTTGGGACAGGTGGCCACAATGGCTCGAGCCTGACTCCGTGTTAGCTGGAACTGACGCATTAGACGTGGTGTATTCTGGTGATACTGCTGGTGGCTCAGCTTTGCCTGTTGGAAGATGTCAGGAAGGCGTGCTTGTTCTGCTGGGGTTGCTTGTTCTGCAATTTCGCCTGGCAAATCTGTGTGTGATCTCACATGCATCACATTGAACGGGTGTTCTCTATGAGAAATCAAATAAATTAGTTTGGAAAGCAACCTGAAAAGCTGCTCATTTTCGATGTCTCTGAGCACTGCCTGCTCTGCCCTGGACACTATCCCCGCTACATAGGCTGAGTCTGTTACCAAGTTGATTGGCTCTGAGAACTTCTCAAAGGCTCTCACGACTGCTGCCAGTTCAGCTACCTGGGGTGATACTTCCACAAACTCAACATCAACTTCCAAATGCTGGGAATGTGGAAGAAACAGTCCTTTATGTCTAGAACAGCCAATTGCCAGTCTCTGGGAAGCATTGTTGGGGAAGGCATTCCAGGTTGGAGAGACCCCATCCATGTCCTCAATTACTTTGTTTATTTCCCGGAGGTCGTGGAGCAGCCTCCACTTGTCCTTCCCAGGTTTCTTTATCACAAAAACCGGGAAATTCCACGCACTTGTGGTCTCCTCTATGTGGCCTTTAGCCAATTGCTCCTCCACAAGCTCCTCAAGTGCCCTGAGCTTCTCCTTACTCATCGGCCACTGTGCTACCCACTTTGGGGTATCATCTAGCCATTTCAACTTTTGGGTAGGGCTCTGTACAGTGGCCGCCTCTAAAAATCCCGAGGAGTCTTAGGAATAATCAATTTTACCCCCCACTGGGACATGGTGTCTCTCCCCCATAGAGGGCATTTATAGTCTGTAACAAATGGACGGATGCTAGCCAATTTTCCATCCGGCCCCTCAATTTGTACGATGCTTTTTGATATTTTTGCCAATTTGACTCCTCCTACACCCTGGATTCTGCCTGCCACAGGCTGAAGTTCCCAATGTGACGGCCACATCCTCTCGGATATGATAGTCACATCAGCACCCGTGTCAAGTACCCCCTCCACATGGACGTGATCTGATCCACGGGTTAGGTTGCATGCCAGAGAAGGTTTGTCCTCACCCACAACTTCTGCCCAGTAGACTTCAGGTGATTTTCCATCTGCTGGGACCTCCACTGGAACAGGAATGGCCTGGGCAAGGATTTGTCCCTCAACCAGGTAATATGGTGGTAGAGGACATCGTGCCAGGAGAATGAGGCCAGTTATGCTTCCCTTGATGGTCATGGGAGCTACCTCAGTCTCTGGGGGTGTGTGTGCTGTGTCCCCGACAGCAAAGTACTCACTGTCCAGTTTCATGTGGTTTAACGTCACGTCCTGTGTACTGTTAGGTAAGTCCACTGTAATGACTGTCCAATCAGGTGACCTGAAATGAAAACCTTTGGTAGTCACAAGCCTAAAACGGCCTAGTGGCTTCCAAACCTTGTTAACTGAAAATTTAATATTTTCATTGCCATGCATCCCCACACCCTCTCTCCCATCCTCCCCCTTTTTGTTTATTAAGAGAGAGTCTTTTGCGAGTGTGGTGCCCGCACTACCCATAGCCGAGCGCGCTATTGTGTTAATGGCGGGTACGCGCTGTAAAGCTAGTTTTTCTGTTTGTTGGTCTTCTTCTGTTTTTGGTTGTGTGGACAGTCTCTGGCGAAGTGTCCTGGCTGCTTGCACTGGAAGCAGAGGATGTGCTGCATCTGCTCTGGTGACATTGGTTGCTTCTTGGCTTCTGGTGTTACAGCTGCCATGGTCTTTGGTTGTGCCAGTCCTGGATTTCTCTCGTGTCCACTGAGCAGTACAGATTTCCTGGCGCAGGCTTCTATCATCTGTGCTAAGCTAGGTGCTGGCTCGAGGGGAAGGCCAAGAATAACCCTACGGCAGGTTTCATTAGCATTCCTCTGAGCCATCTCTTTAATTAATTCAGCTTGTACCACTGGATCAGACACCTGTCTCTCCACTTGCGCACGAAGGCGGTCCACAAACTGTAAGAAATTCTCAGAAGCAAACTGTTTAATGTTAACATAACTGGTTTTAGTATCCACTGTTAGTAATTGATTAAAAGCCTTTTCTGCAACATTGCATATTTTATCTAGGACAGGCTTGGATAGTACTGTGGTTTGGCTTTCGGGGCAATGCCAATCCTTTTCCCCACATAGGTGTTCATATGTTATGTCATTATTATCAGCATCTTTTGCATCATCTGACCTTTTTAAAAGCTCTAGTAAAAGCACTTTCAAAGATCTTTTCCACAGGCTCTCCCATAGATCATATTCTGAAGGAGTTAACAGACATCGGAAAAGCTCTTTGATATCATATGGAACCAGTTCGTTTCAGGTAAAGGTGGCTCTCATCATGCCTTTAAAGATTTCACTATTTTTACCAAATTCTCTCTGTACTTTACAAATTTCCTTTTTTATCTTGATAGGACAAAGTTTGATAACTTCTTCTCCCATTCATCTTACCAAGATAAACTACAGGAGCAACTGATGGTACTCTTTTTCCTGGTGTTGACTTTCAGGGCTGCCCACCCCCCCCCCCCCCCACCAGGGAACACCTTCCGTCCCGCAGGGGCTGTGAGCTGATCCCTCCCGACCCCCACCCCCACCGGCACTGAACTCAGCAGGGGCTCCACTGCCCTCCCCCACCCCGCAGCAGCTTGGAGGGAAGGAATGTGAAACCGGAGCGGGGGAGGGGTGGTGGGATTCAGGGTTTGCAACACCTGTGGGCGGGGTCGCTTGGGTGCCGTGCAGGGCGGGGTCTTGGAGGGGGGGAGGGGGCAGTGGAGCCGAGGGCGGGGATGGGTTATGGCATGGACAGGCTTAGGGGCAGGGACCAGAGGGTGAAGGGGTTGGGGGATGAAGGAGAAAACACGTGGCTGCCCACCATATGGGACCCCCCATATGAGCAGTATCGCATGGCCAGAGCTATCTGGGACACCGACGCCTTCAGGCCTAGCCACGTGGCCGTTGCCCAGAGGGGAAGGGAACAAGGAAGGAGTGCTGACAATTTTCGAAAAATTATCAGAACCGGGATACTGGGGAGGACCCAGGGACTCAGAGCAGCCACAGCCGTGCTGGGCGCCCTGCACCCCCCAGGGAGACCCGTGGGTCCCCTCCAGGTCCGGTTATAGGGTTTTGGGGAAAGGGAAGGTGAGTCTGAACCGTTTTGCTGCTGCTTGTCTGTTGTTTTTCTGTCTGAATTAAAAGTTTCCGAATTTGTAAGAAAATCGGGAGGAATACAGAAGCTGTTTTATCTCCATTTTCCACTTTTAAAGTTAATAAATCCCCTATTTCATCCCAAAATGAAATCGAATTTATATTTTGCAATTCAAGGTCAGATTTTTCAACAGACAGCCAGCTGGCAAAACGGGCTAATTTTTTGTTAGATATTAAAACATTTCCTGAACTTAATATTTCCCTTAGTTGGTTTCTTATACTCTTTTGTAAGGCAGATTGCTGTAAGCCCATGATGTTTATCAATTTCCCACTATATCTACCCCACTACAGTTAAAAAACACAGGAAGAGAGTTAGTTGTTAAAACGTGCCAGGTACACTATGGTTTTCAGGCTTTATTGGATGCGGAGCCGATGGTAATTTCGCCGTTTCTGTCGGTAAAACCCACGTGGTGCCTGGCCGCGTTAGGGACTGACCCCGCCGCAAAAACCCGCAAAAACCGCAAAAAAACACAAAAGAACCTCTGTGCCACCGCTTTGAAAACTGATCAAAGCTGCCTGCCTGCCGCTGCGCCTGGGTGACTGCGTCCAGCCCACCCCCAGTCCGCGCGCTACACCACGTGGCCGTGGGCACACAGAGCCGGGCGCACACCGTGCACACTCCCACCCGCGCCTTCTCTCTTCCCCAGAGCTGCGCCGAGCGGGCCAAATGCCACCGGTGAGACCCCCCCGCGGATCACCAGGAACCCACCAACCGCGAAAGGAGGCTTTCACTCACCTTTTTTTTTCTTGCAGGCAGATGCGTCTGAGTAACTGCAGTGGGTCAGCATCCAGAACCGACCTGCCTGGGCTTCTGACAGGCTCCCGGTTCGCGCTTAAAAGCCTTCAAACTGTACAAAATGCAGCTAAAAGAAATTTAAGCTAGTTGATCAACTCCAAGGCTTCTCGAATCCCTAAAATAGGAGTCACAGCCGGACGTGGGGTGCTCTGTAGAGACCATCCAAGTTGGGACGCCAAATGAGGCTTTTTCTCTGCCCTAAAAATGGGGTCTTCACCTTTTCCTCGGTCTAGCTCATGTGTTAGGATGAAGCCTCCTGGGCCCTTGCCTCATGGACCTAAATAAGATAACAAAAGAGGCTTTTTTCCCTGATGAAGTTTGCAGGGTTTATTTCTTGTGGGTAGCAAGGAAAAGAGGGAGAAAGAGAGGGAGAAAGAGACAGAGGTCAGGGGCTACAGATCATTTCTAAGGTCTGAAAAAGCGGGCGGGGAGAAATTGGATCCCAGCCAGCCCTGTATGGCCAGGAGGGGAGAGGGACGAAGCTACAGGGCATAAGCAGGGGTAACGGAATGTACCATTTACAATGCACCTAGGAAATGCAACACAGTGCTTCAGCTTGCTCCTGTGAAAATACAATGCCAGGTTGCGGAAAGAGAATGTTACCTATCTGAACACCTACATAAATTCCCCATCATTCTCTTTGTTTAGGAGACCAAGCCAATGTCCGTGTAAATGAAAACAAGTGTGAATATTGATTTTTCTTGAATCAAGACTCAGCTTTATGTCCAAGTCAAAGGCAAATAAACCAGAAAAGGCTCCGCTGAGCACAATGCAGAACTAACATGGAAGAGAGTAATTTGACTTCTTATGTAAGCAGTGTTGGAATGGTTCCCCATCCAAAATGAAGGATGTCAAATACGTCTTTGGAAATA